>NW_027361794.1:10097500-11442500 GCF_039654945.1 Dendrobates tinctorius
AGATTTCTGGCTCTCACAGACCTGTAACTTCTTCTTTAAGAGTCTCCTCTTTCCTCCACTCATTACCTGTAGTAATGGCACCTGTTTAAACTTATCAGTATAAAAAGACACCTGTGCACACCCTCAAACAGTCTGACTCCAAACTCCACTATGGTGAAGACCAAAGAGCTGTCAAAGGACACCAGAAACAAAATTGTAGCCCTGCACCAGGCTGGGAAGACTGAATCTGCAATAGCCAACCAGCTTGGAGTGAAGAAATCAACTGTGGGAGCAATAATTAGAAAATGGAAGACATACAAGACCACTGATAATCTCCCTCGATCTGGTGCTCCACGCAAAATCCCACCCCGTGGGGTCAGAATGATCACAAGAACGGTGAACAAAAATCCCAGAACCACGCGGGGAGACCTAGTGAATGAACTGCAGAGAGCTGGGACCAATGTAACAAGGCCTACCATAAGTAACACACTACGCCACCATCGACTCAGATCCTGCAGTGCCAGACGTGTCCCACTGCTTAAGCCTGTACATGTCCGGGCCCGTCTGAAGTTTGCTAGAGAGCATTTGGATGATCCAGAGGAGTTTTGGGAGAATGTCCTATGGTCTGATGAAACCAAACTGGAACTGTTTGGTAGAAACACAACTTGTCGTGTTTGGAGGAAAAAGAATACTGAGTTGCATCCATCAAACACCATACCTACTGTAAAGCATGGTGGTGGAAACATCATGCTTTGGGGCTGTTTCACTGCAAAGGGGCCAGGACGACTGATCCGGGTACATGAAAGAATGAATGGGGCCATGTATCGTGAGATTTTGAGTGCAAACCTCCTTCCATCAGCAAGGGCATTGAAGATGAAACGTGGCTGGGTCTTTCAACATGACAATGATCCAAAGCACACTGCCAGGGCAACGAAGGAGTGGCTTTGTAAGAAGCATTTCAAGGTCCTGGAGTGGCCTAGCCAGTCTCCAGATCTCAACCCTATAGAAAACCTTTGGAGGGAGTTGAAAGTCCGTGTTGCCAAGCGAAAAGCCAAAAACATCACTGCTCTAGAGGAGATCTGCATGGAGGAATGGGCCAACATACCAACAACAGTGTGTGGCAACCTTGTGAAGACTTACAGAAAACGTTTGACCTCTGTCATTGCCAACAAAGGATATATCACAAAGTATTGAGATGAAATTTTGTTTCTGACCAAATACTTATTTTCCACCATAATATGCAAATAAAATGAAAAAAAAACAGACAATGTGATTTTCTGGATTTTTTTTTCTCAGTTTGTCTCCCATAGCTGAGGTCTACCTATGATGTAAATTACAGACGCCTCTCATCTTTTTAAGTGGTGGAACTTGCACTATTGCTGACTGACTAAATACTTTTTTTCCCCACTGTATATATATATATATATATATATATATATATACACAGGGGGAAGGGGCCCAGGATGGATATATATATATATATATATATATATATATATATATATATATATATATACAGGGGGAAGGGGCCCAGGATGGATATATATATATACAGGGGGAAGGGGCCCAGGATGGATATATATCTATATGCAGGGGGAAGGGGCCCAGGATGGATATATATATATATACACTCACTGGCCACTTTATTAGGTACACCATGCTAGTAACGGGTTGGACCCCCTTTTGCCTTCAGAACTGCCTCAATTCTTCGTGGCAGAGATTCAACAAGGTGCTGGAAGCATTCCTCAGAGATTTTGGACCATATTGACATGATGGCATCACACAGTTGGCGCAGATTTGTCGGCTGCACATCCCTGATGCGAATCTCCCGTTCCACCACATCCCAAAGATGCTCTATTGGATTGAGATCTGGTGACTGAGGAGGCCATTTGAGTACAGTGAACTCATTGTCATGTTCAAGAAACCAATCTGAGATGATTCGAGCTTTATGACATGGCGCATTATCCTGCTGAAAGTAGCCATCAGATGTTGGGTACATTGTGGTCATAAAGGGATGGACATGGTCAGCAACAATACTCAGGTAGGCTTTTGCGTTGCAACGATGCTCAATTGGTACCAAGGGGCCCAAAGAGTGCCAAGAAAAAATTCCCCACACCATGACACCACCACCACCAGCCTGAACCGTTGATACAAGGCAGGATGGATCCATGCTTTCATGTTGTTTACGCCAAATTCTGACCCTACCCTCCGAATGTCGCAGCAGAAATCGAGACTCATCAGACCAGGCAACGTTTTTCCAATCTTCTACTGTCCAATTTCGATGAGCTTGTGCAAATTGTAGCCTCAGTTTCCTGTTCTTAGCTGAGAGGAGTGGTACCCAGTGTGGTCTTCTGCTGCTGTAGCCCATCTGCCTCAAAGTTCGACGCACTGTGCGTTCAGAGATGCTCTTCTGCCTACCTTGGTTGTAACGGGTGGCAATTTGAGTCACTGTTGCCTTTCTATCAGCTCGAACCAGTCTGCCCATTCTCCTCTGACCTCTGGCATCAACAAGGCATTTCCGGCCACAGAACTGCCGCTCACTGGATTTTTTTTCTTTTTTGGACCATTCTCTGTAAACCCTAGAGATGGTTGTGCGTGAAAATCCCAGTAGATCAGCAGTTTCTGAAATACTCAGACCAGCCCTTCTGGCACCAACAATCATGCCACGTTCAAAGGCACTCAAATCACCTTTCTTCCCCATACTGATGCTCGGTTTGAACTGCAGGAGATTGTCTTGACCATGTCTACATGCCTAAATGCACTGAGTTGCCGCCATGTGATTGGCTGATTAGAAATTAAGTCTTAACACACAGTTGGACAGGTGTACCTAATAAAGTGGCCAGTGAGTGTATATATATATATACACACTCACTGGCCACTTTATTAGGTACACCTGTCCAACTGTGTGTTAAGACTTAATTTCTAATCAGCCAATCACATGGCGGCAACTCAGTGCATTTAGGCATGTAGACATGGTCAAGACAATCTCCTGCAGTTCAAACCGAGCATCAGTATGGGGAAGAAAGGTGATTTGAGTGCCTTTGAACGTGGCATGATTGTTGGTGCCAGAAGGGCTGGTCTGAGTATTTCAGAAACTGCTGATCTCCTGGGATTTTCACGCACAACCATCTCTAGGGTTTACAGAGAATGGTCCGAAAAAGAAAAAAAATCCAGTGAGCGGCAGTTCTGTGGCCGGAAATGCCTTGTTGATGCCAGAGGTCAGAGGAGAATGGGCATACTGGTTCGAGCTGATAGAAAGGCAACAGTGACTCAAATTGCCACCCGTTACAACCAAGGTAGGCAGAAGAGCATCTCTGAACGCACAGTGCGTCGAACTTTGAGGCAGATGGGCTACAGCAGCAGAAGACCACACTGGGTACCACTCCTCTCAGCTAAGAACAGGAAACTGAGGCTACAATTTGCACAAGCTCATCGAAATTGGACAGTAGAAGATTGGAAAAACGTTGCCTGGTCTGATGAGTCTCGATTTCTGCTGCGACATTCGGATGGTAGGGTCTGAATTTGGCGTAAACAACATGAAAGCATGGATCCATCCAGCCTTGTATCAACGGTTCAGGCTGGTGGTGGTGGTGTCATGGTGTGGGGAATTTTTTCTTGGCACTCTTTGGGCCCCTTGGTACCAATTGAGCATCGTTGCAACGCAAAAGCCTACCTGAGTATTGTTGCTGACCATGTCCATCCCTTTATGACCACAATGTACCCAACATCTGATGGCTACTTTCAGCAGGATAATGCGCCATGTCATAAAGCTCGAATCATCTCAGATTGGTTTCTTGAACATGACAATGAGTTCACTGTACTCAAATGGCCTCCTCAGTCACCAGATCTCAATCCAATAGAGCATCTTTGGGATGTGGTGGAACGGGAGATTCGCATCAGGGATGTGCAGCCGACAAATCTGCGCCAACTGTGTGATGCCATCATGTCAATATGGTCCAAAATCTCTGAGGAATGCTTCCAGCACCTTGTTGAATCTCTGCCACGAAGAATTGAGGCAGTTCTGAAGGCAAAAGGGGGTCCAACCCGTTACTAGCATGGTGTACCTAATAAAGTGGCCAGTGAGTGTATATATATATATATATATATATATATACAGGGGGAAGGGGCCCAGGATGGATATATATATATATATATATATATATATATATATATATACATATATATACAGGGGGAAGGGGCCCAGGATGGATATATATATATATACAGGGGGAAGGGGCCCAGGATGGATATATATATATATATATACAGGGGGAAGGGGCCCAGGATGGATATATATATATACAGGGGGAAGGGAAGGGGCCCAGGATTGAGATATATACAGGGGGAAGGGGCCCAGGATGGATATATATACAGGGGGGAGGGGCCCAGGATGGATATCTATACAGGGGGAAGAGGCCAAAGATGGATATATATGGGGGTAGGGGGCCACTATATACTGTGTACAGTGCTCCTGTGCATAATATCACTGGTAATCACTGTATTACCTGTATGCTGATGCTATATACAAAGCTCCTGTGTATAATGTCACTGGTGATCACTGTCTTACCTGTACATATACACTATATTCAGAGCTCCTGTGCATAATGTCACTGGTGATCACTGTATTACCTGTACATTTACACTGTATACAGAGCTCCTGTGTATAATGTCACTGGTGATAATAAGTGTTGTTAGTATTGTAGTTTGTATTCATAATCAGTATTGTAGTATGGTCATGGTGTGGCAGTATTTCTCCTTGTATGTGGTATTATTTGGTCCCTTTATACTGGTAATATGTCATATTATTCGGTCACTATGTTGTGGTAATATGTGGTTTGGTGATGGTGTGGCAGTATTTGTCCCTTGTAAGTAGTATTATTCGGTCACTATGTGCTCTGGCCATGGTGTGGTTGTATTTGTCCCTTGTGTGTAGTATTATTCGGTCACTATGTGGTCAGGTCATAGTGGTTTGGGTTTTCTTCCTGTATGTGGTAGTATTGGTCTTGGTATAGGGGATTGTGTTGTGTATGGCGGTCATTTGTTCTCTCTCATATTAATTAGGAGAAGATTCTTTATTTCAACTAGAGATTAAATACTTTGTACACAGCGACAGAGATGCACTTACAGGGGTTTCCTGTGGAAAAAAGTAATCATCTCTCCACAGGATAAATGATAACGTATTGATTGGTGGGGCTCTGACTACTTGGACCCATTCAGCAAAATGTGGAACTTTTTATCCCCATTAGACTGGAGTGGCTTGTCCGACTTGACCACTGATCCATTCTTTCCCTCAGTGGCCCCACTTGTTTTTTTTGTAGACGTTCCAAAGAGAATGAATGGAGCTTTGGTCAGATATCCCACCTGCCGCTCCATTTTAAAATGAGGATAAGTGTCCTATCAACGATAAAACTTCCTCATTCTTCCGATCGGTGCAGTTTCTAATGGTCGGACCTAAGCGATCACCTATCCTGTGGAGCCCATGGATCGGTGATAACTTTTTTTCAACCAAAGAACCCCATTAATGTAAGGCCTCTTTCACACATCAGTTTTTTGCCATCAGTCACAATCCGTCGTTTTGTGAAAAAAAACAGATCCAGTGACTGATGCTGCTGGATCCGTTTTTTTCTCATAGACTTGTATTAGCGACGAATTGTGATGGATGGCCGCACGTTTCATCCGTCGTTTGACAGATCTATCGGAAATTCTTTGTCCGTTTGCCAGAGACAACGGACATAGCAACGTTTTTTGTCTACGTCGAAAAGTCGGACAGCGAAGAATCCAGCGCCATCCGTCATTTGCTATAATGGAAGCATATGGGGGCAGGATCCATCGCGGTCCGTCAAAAGACGGAATCCTGCGATGGATTCCGTTTTTAACACAGAGCATACCAGGAATAATTTCTATTCCTTTAATTTAACCCCTATAGCTGCTTTTCTATTCTGGCACATTAAAAAATTCTCTCTCTCTCGCCCTCTCTCGAAGTACAAGGGACAAAGTTTCCTCAAGTTACAGCTGCTGCAACGGATCCGTCAAAAAAACTGATCAGTCGCATCAGTTTTTCACAATCTGCGCAGGATCCTTTTTTTCACACTTTGACGGATTGCGACTGATTGGAAAAAACTGATGTGTGAAAGAGGCCTAAACTACCATAATTATAAATCTTTGAGAAAGGGGGACGGTTCCCCCGAAACGCGTCAGGATTGGCCCTTGCACACGTCCGTCTTGCACGGACCGGTGACGTCACCACCCACAACTCACGCCCCCCGCCAGTCACGCCCCTTGCTCACCATGCTACTGTCCGGCGGCGCCATCGGCCGAGGCTGCCTGCCGCTCAGGGGGACGCGCTCCTTTGGGGGGAGCTGTTTCTTTTGCAAACGGGAGGACGCTCCCTGGTTTTGCTTTAGTTTAGAGACTTCTCTTTTTAATATTTATGATTCAAAGAGCAATATGATCACCAACAGCTAGTCTCCACAACAGTGAGTAATGTCTGTCTTTTAGTTTAAGTGTCTTGCAAATTTATTACACAATGTTTAAGCGCAGCCACTTTCAGTTTAGTTATAATTATAAATCCGTTATGGGGGCGCACAGTAGATGTGCAGGAGACCCCTGTGTTTTACAGCCGATGCACCTCTATAATGGGGATAACGACTGACAGATATTTGCATATAGCTGTAAGGTGGGCCCCAGACACCCCAGTCCGACCCTGAGAGGATTAATACTAAAAATCTATTGCACAGAGGATATCGCAGACAACTCCCACAAGAAGAATCCTGGAAACACAGAATTAGAAATGATTCTTTCTCCGCAGTTTCTATAGGACTTAATACATTTGTGATTCCAGAGAGTAATAGAAATACAGAGGAAGAAAGTTCAGAGAAGAAGCTTCATAGAAAGTCATTGAAGTTACAGATGCCATTTAACCCTTTGGGAGAAAGTGATTGCAGGGAGTAAATCCAGAACTCGTCTCTGTAGAAGTTTCATGAAGCTATAGTGCAAACTCCACATAGCAGCATATATTGAGGTGAGTGAGAGTATGAATCCTCAGCACAAGCCTTAACAATAACAAATAATGCATGGAGCTATGATATAACTCCACAAATAGGCCCAAATAGAGGCAAGAGTGTTTGTGCAGTTTAAGCTGAGCAAATCAACAAGTACTGTTGTTACGTGTTACGGAACCACTCAGCACCCAGAATATGTTGTGCAGTTATATGTATGTATAAAAGGTTCCATGGGAGATGCATGTCCCTAATGCATCAGCCCACAGGCTGTGCCCAGCCGCCCCCCTCCCCCCACCTTTGTAATTCCCACAGTAAATATCGTCAGGCTCCGGCCACCTGCGGCTATTGTAATGTATGTCTGGCCTGCCGCTTTTCTATTGGCCTGCCCTCTGTATCTGTGTGATATATTCTGTGTCCTGTGAGTAAAGTGTTGTCAGACTGGAAATATGTGGAGAAGCAGTGGTCTTTTATATGCGCCCATGTAACCAAGGAATTCCAGCCAGCGTCCTTCATTCAGACTCCAGCC
This sequence comes from Dendrobates tinctorius, assembly GCF_039654945.1. Taxonomy (NCBI): domain Eukaryota; kingdom Metazoa; phylum Chordata; class Amphibia; order Anura; family Dendrobatidae; genus Dendrobates; species Dendrobates tinctorius. Next base: position 10,105,007 of record NW_027361794.1, read on the forward strand.
AAAGCAGAGTGGACCTCCGGAAACACGGGGTGGTACTGAAAGAGGTACCCGAGATTGGAAGACCCCGTTACTCTGGTGGCAGCAGCGGGATATGATACCCCTTCTACAGGAGAAAGGAATGATTGGAAAACAACTACCAGAAGTTAAAGAGGACTACATTAAAAGATCTGGTGGAAGCCCGAGGGTTGATCGCCAGCAACAAAACAAAAGCGGATTTGATAGCAGCCATCATGGAACACGACAGTGCAGTGCCCCCCAATGTGAACGTGGAGGAGACTGAATTCCAGAGAGAGGTAAAGAACAGTCTGGCGTTCTATGGCCCAAACCCTGTGTGACGTTTTAGGTAAAAGCTACGTCGGAGAGTGGACCCTCTGGATTGCGGATCCGGAGCCCCCGGGCCGAGCACTCCAGGTGAAGACCGACCCCTATACAGGGATCGTTTGGGGCAGGACCACAGGGGACGGAAGCGCAACAGCCGGAACCAAGAGGGACGGCTCCACGGACAAAAAGGACTAGGGAGAAGGATGGCTTAGATACGGACCCAGGACTGACGGACAGAGGAATGTAACACAGGGCACGGCAGGGAGGCAGAGCATGGACAAGAGGAACTTCAGAGGCATGTAACACAGGGCAAGGCAGGGAGAGAGCATGGACAAGAGGAACTACAGAGGCAAGGAACACTGGGCACGGCAGGGAGGCAGTGAGACAGGGAGTGGACAATAGGAACTACAGAGGACTGTAACACTGGGCAAGGCAGGGAGGCAGTGAGACAGGGAGAGGACAATAGGAACTACAGAGGACTGTAGAGGCCAGAGGGTGCAGGAGACTACACGATCATCAGGCGTCCTACTTACAGCGAGGACGCCTGAAGTATCCTAACACCCGGAAGTGCGTCCCCCTGTCCTGCCCCTCAGCGCTGCCCACCGCTGGAGGGAGAGAGCGGGAGGGGGCGTGCGCACGACAGGGAGCGGGTGCCAGGAGCCGCTGTGAGGAGGATCGCAGGACGGGCGCGCGCCTGGACGGGGGCGCGCAGGTAAGAGGAAGCTGCGGCGTGCGCTGCTGCTGGAGGGACATCGGCGGGCATAGCCGCCGATGTCACAGTACCCCCCTCCTTACGTCCTCCCCTACTGAGATTGGCCAAGAACTTTTTCAGAATCCAGGGAGCATTGATATTCTCTCGAGGCTCCCAGGACCTTTCCTCGGGGCCAAAACCCTTCCAATCGATAAGAAAAAGGGTCTTTCCCTTGACTCTTTTCATAGCCAAGATGTCTTTGACCTCAAAGACGTTGTCCGAGGAAACTGGTGAAGGAGGGGCGATGGAAACTGGTTGGAACCGATTCAGGACTACGGGTTTCAAGAGCGAGACATGGAAAGCGTTGGGAACCCGGAGCGAGGCAGGCAACCTCAGCTTATAAGCCACTTCATTAATGCGTCCGATCACTTCAAATGGTCCAATGTACCGAGGGCTCAACTTGTAAGAGGGAACTCTCAGACGGATATGTCGAGTTGAAAGCCAGACTTTGTCACCTGGATGGTACGGAGGCACGTCCTTTCGTCTTTTGTCCGCATGTTTCTTGATTCGATTATTGGCACTCTTGAGCGCTTCCCTGGTCTCCCTCCAAATCTGCGAGAATTCCATTGCGAGTGAATCAGCTGCGGGCACTCCCGTAGGCGTGGAAAAGGGTAGCGGAATACCTGGATTTTGACCGGTTACCACAAAGAATGGTGACTTGGCGGTAGATTCGCTGGGATGGTTATTGTGCGAGAATTCAGCCCAAGGTAGGAGCGCGACCCACTTGTCCTGATGGGCGTTGGAGAAGTGACGTAAGAAGGTAGTTAACACCTGATTAATTCGCTCCACTTGCCCGTTGGTCTGAGGATTGTATGCAGAGGAGAAGTCGAGAGATGTACCCATAAGCCGGCAGAGAGCCCTCCAGAAGCGAGAGGTGAACTGGACCCCCCGATCCGACACAATCCACTGAGGAAGACCATGTAGCCTGAAGATCTGGTGGATGAAGATCTCGGCCAACTTCGGGGCGGACGGAAGTCCCGGTAAGGGAACAAAGTGGGCCATCTTGGGAAAAACGATCAGCTACGACTAAGATGGTGGTACATCCAGCTGAGCGGGGTAAATCGGTCACAAAATCCATAACGATTTGCTGCCAGGGAGCCTCTGGAACTGGTAATGGGTGAAGAAGACCGGAGGGCAAAGCCCTAGCCACCTTGTTCTGGGCACAGGTTGTGCACGAAGCTACATAGTCCATCACATCCTGGCGAAGCGTGGGCCACCAGTAATACCGGGAAAGCAGCAAGAGAGTCTTCTTAGTCCCAACGTGTCCAGCAACTTTGGAGGAATGCCCCCAGCGTAGCACCTCTGAATGTCTGCCTTGAGGGACGAAAGTTTTACCAGGCGGAGGAGTGGAAAAATTCACAGGAGCCACGGTGATCATCTTAGTAGGCTCGATAATATAGGATGGGTCTTCATCCCTCTCTGGTGACTGTAATGACCTGGAAAGGGCATCGGCCTTGATGTTCCTATTACCAGGTCGAAAGTGAAGTTGAAAGTCAAAGCGGGAGAAATACAGGGCCCACCTGGCTTGCCGGGCATTGAGTCTTTGGGCAGACTGCAGGAAAGCCAGATTCTTGTGGTCAGTAAGGATGGTGAAGGGATGTACAGCCCCCTCGAGTAAATATCGCCATTCAGCCAAGGCCATCTTAATGGCAAGTAATTCCCGGTCTCCAATGGAGTAGTTGCACTCCGCAGGCGAAAAGGTTTTAGAAAAGATGCCGCAAGGGACCAGGCGCCCGGATGAAGCCTGCTGGGACAGGACCGCCCCCGCTCCAGTGGAGGAGGCGTCCACCTCTAGGACGAAGGGCCTGCTGGTCACTGGCCGATGCAAGATGGGTGCCGATGCAAAAGAACGTTTCAGAGCCAGGAAGGCGTTTTCAGCTTCGGGGGACCAGCTGTTGGGTTTCGTTCCCTTACGGGTCAAGGCCGTGATGGGTTTAATAACCGTAGAAAAATGAGGCACGAATTGACGGTAATAGTTTGCGAACCCAAGGAACCGCTGGATGGCCTTTATCCCCACTGGACGGGGCCACTTGAGTACCGCACTGAGTTTTTCGGGATCCATCTTCAGACCGGAATCGGTGACGATATATCCCAAGAAGGGCAATGACGTCTGCTCAAAAAGGCATTTCTCAATCTTGGCATAGAGTCGATTCTCTCGAAGGCGATGCAAGACCAAGCGTACGCTCTTGCGATGGGAGGACAGATCGGGCGAGAAAACGAGAATGTCGTCTAAATACACCACCACACAGGAATAGAGCAGATCCCGGAACACCTCGTTGATAAATTCTTGAAACACAGCTGGTGCATTGCAAAGACCGAATGGCATGACTAAGTATTCATAATGCCCGTCACAGGTATTGAAGGCCGTTTTCCACTCATCCCCTGCGCGGATCCGGATCAAATTGTAAGCTCCCAGCAGATCTAACTTCGTGAAGATCCGAGCTCCTCTCAGCCGGTCAAAGAGCTCAGGAATCAACGGAAGGGGATATCGGTTTTTAACGGTGATATTGTTTAGGCCCCGGTAATCTATACAAGGCCGCAGTGATCCGTCCTTCTTCCGGACGAAGAAAAAACCCGCGCCCGCAGCAGGGCTGTGGAGTCGGTAAGCCAAACCTGCGACTCCGACTCCTCAATTTCCCTTACACCGACTCCAACTCCGACTCCACGACTCCGACTCCGACACCCACACATATTGCTTATATTTAAGTGAAAAATTTATTGTAGTACAATGTGAACCTCAGACATTTAATCATTTTTATGATCCAATAATCAAGATATTTAGATAGAACAGAATATATATTGGTGTACTACCTCTTTTTGGTACAGATACGATATGGATAGACAGATATGGATAAATGGATAGAGCAGATTTTTAATCTGCTTTTGCTATTGAAAACATTATCTATGAGCTCAAAAACCTTTCAGGTGATGCAGTTTTTTTAAAAAGCTGATCTGCTTTTGCAGCTGAAAAACGTATCCTCAAAAAACACAGGAAAAACGCTGTGTGTGAATGTAGCCTTAGATCAGGAATATAACAGCCATTTATAGGACATTTCATAACTTTCCCAATCTCCTATGAAAAAATATTCAGCACATCCTGCATTGAATTACTGTACCCAATTTATTATATATTTTAGGAGTCGGAGTCGGTCCATTTTATACCGACTCCAACTCTGACTCCGACTCCACCAAAACGAGCACCGACTCCGACTCCACGACTCCGACTCCACAGCCCTGGCCCGCAGGAGAAGAGGACTTCCGGATGAACCCCTTGGTCAGGTTTTCCTGAATGTATTCCGTCATGGCAGAGGTCTCGGCTGGAGAAAGAGGGTACGTTCTTCCTCTGGGAGGGACAGCTCCGGGAATCAGGTCGATAGGGCAGTCATAGGACCGACGTGGAGGCAGGGAATCCGCTTCCTTCTTGCAGAAAACAGCGTAGGCGTGGTATGGAACAGGAAGGCCCGGGAGATCGGTTGGCTTAGGCAAAGAATGGGGACGAACAAGGGTCCGCAAACAGCGTGCATGGCAGGCGTGCCCTCAGCGCAAGATCTCCCTGGAGCGCCAGTCGACAACTGGCTCATGCCGCCTGAGCCAAGGTAACCCTAAGAGAATGGCGTGGGATAGTTGAGGCAGGACATAAAAGGCAATCTTCTCAGAGTGAAGTGCACCAATTTGTAGCTCAACTTCGGTGGTAACCGTGGTGATGAGTCCAGGCAGAGGTTTGCCATCGACGGAGGTGATTGCTCGCAGATTTCTTAAGACGACCACGGGAATCTGGAGTTTGTCCACCTCTTCCTGGCGGATGAAGTTGCCTGCCGCGCCCGAGTCCACATACGCCTCCACGGAGCCACGCCCCCCGACCTGTAATAAGCAGAGCTGAAAGAGTAAGTGGAAGAGAGGGGGTCTGATCACCTGGTTGGCCCTCTCCTACCTGGCCTAGGTGGATGCGTTTCCCGGTTTCTCAGGACAAGAGCGTACGAAGTGATTGGCCCCTCCACAATATAAACAGAGTCCATTAGTCATCCTCTCCTTGCGCCGTTGTTCGGACAGCTTGACGCGATCCACCTGCATAGGCTCAGGAGCAGAGTTACTAGAAGGAGCAACAGCGCGCGGAATGGGGGCTTGGTATAACCTAAAGGGCCTCCTCTCCCTGGCTGACTCTCTAGCGCGTTCCTGAAAACGCAGATCAATACAAGTAGCTAGAGAGATGAGATCTTCCAGGGTGGTTGGGGAGTCACGCCCGGCCAACTCATCCTTGATCTTACTAGAAAGACCTCTCCAAAAGGCACCTACAAGGGCTTCATTATTCCACCCCAGCTCCGAGGACAGGGTCCGGAAACGGATGGCGTATTGCCCGTCAGGGATCCCTGGCGAAGGTTAAAGAGGGCCTCCGTAGTGGAAGCAAGGCGCCCGGGTTCATCAAATACCTTGCGAAATGTCTCCAAAAAACTCTGGATACTGGTGACCACCGGGTCATCCCTCTCCCATAAGGGATTCACCCAAGCCAGCGCCTCTCCCTCAAGATGGGACACTATAAAGGCCACCTTAGCACGGTCTGTGGGATATTGTTGGGGCAGGAGTTCAAAGTGCAGTCTGCACTGGTTTAAAAATCCCCTACACAACTTCGGGTCCCCACTATACCTGGGCGGTTTTCCAAGGCGGGGAGGAGGAGCTGGGACAGCGTCCCGCGGTTGGGTAGAGACGGCCGCAGAGGACTGTAGAGCAAGCAGTCGATCATCCACGGACGCCATGTACCCCAGAATGTGAGATTGAGCGTCGCGCTGCTGCGCGAGCTCCTGCTGGAGACCGGCTAAGAGGGGGGCGTGCCCAGGGTCAGTGGTTTGCAGGGCGGAAAGCTGGGTGTCCATGGATTTCATGAAGGACATAATCCGGTTCTGATTTTCCCTTAAGAACAGCAGTTCCTTTTGAGTGGCAGCCGCGGCACCGGCGGGGTCCATGGCCTGATGATACTGTGACGGTTTAGGTAAAAGCTACGTTGGAGAGTGGACCCTCTGGATCGCGGATCCGGAGCCCCCGGGCCGAGCACTCCAGGTGAAGGCCGACCCCTATACAGGGATCGTTTGGGGCAGGACCACAGGGGACGGAAGCGCAACAGCCGGAACCAAGAGGGACGGCTCCACGGACAAAAAGGACTAGGGAGAAGGATGGCTTAGATACGGACCCAGGACTGACGGACAGAGGAATGTAACACAGGGCACGGCAGGGAGGCAGAGCATGGACAAGAGGAACTACAGAGGCATGTAACACAGGGCAAGGCAGGGAGAGAGCATGGACAAGAGGAACTACAGAGGCAAGGAACACTGGGCACGGCAGGGAGGCAGTGAGACAGGGAGTGGACAATAGGAACTACAGAGGACTGTAACACTGGGCAAGGCAGGGAGGCAGTGAGACAGGGAGAGGACAATAGGAACTACAGAGGACTGTAGCGGCCAGAGGGTGCAGGAGACTACACGATCATCAGGCGTCCTCCTTACAGCGAGGACGCCTGAAGTATCCTAACACCCGGAAGTGCGTCCCCCTGTTCTGCCCCTCAGCGCCGCCCACCGCTGGAGGGAGAGAGCGGGAGGGGGCGTGCGCGCGACAGGGAGCGGGTGCCAGGAGCCGCTGTGAGGAGGATCGCAGGACGGGCGCGCGCCTGGATGGGGGCGCGCAGGTAAGAGGAAGCTGCGGCGTGCGCTGCTGCTGGAGGGACATCGGCGGGCATAGCGGCCGATGTCACACCCTGCAGTAGAGATCATACGAGAGGTGATGGCTGATGTGCGTACTGATCTGAAGGAAAAGATGGCTGAGCGTACCATGATAGAGCTAGCCAAGATGGAGATGGCAGAGCGGACCAAAGTGGAGCTGGGAACTGGGAGCTGTACGTGGGAACATGCAGGCGACCCAGCGGCGCCAGCGCGTATGGTACGATCGGAGGGCCAGAGAGCGCACCTTGGAAATAGGACAGAAGGTCCTGGTGTTAGAGCCCACTAAGCAGAACAAGTTCCAAGCTGCATGGCAGGGGCCCTACCAGGTATTGGGGGAAAATAGCCGACACAACCTATAATGTTGCCGATTGTGACGACCCCAGGGTTATCCGCATGTTCCATGTGAATATGCTGAAGCCCTACCGGGAGCGCCCTGAAGAGGTAGTGGCCATCTGCACCTGAAGCAGAGAATTTAGCCGGACTTCCCTTGCCGGATGTCTTAGGGGAAAGGACTCATGAGACCAGGTACACTTGGGTGAAGACCTAGGCCCCTGGGAGAGACAGCAGGCGGAGGAGTTGTTGAGGCAGCGATAGAGGATGTTTTCGGGGAGACCAGGGTACACTCGCCTGGCACAACACAAGGTTGAGACCCAGGATCAGACCCCCCTGCGACAAAACCCCTTCCGCGTCCCTGAGTCTGTACGAGAGGGGATGCGACAAGAGATACCAGAGATGTTGCGTTTAGGGGTCATTGAAGAGTCAGATAGTCCCTTGGCATCCCCCGTAGTGTTAGTGCCCAAGAAGGATGGGACTACACGGTTTTGTGTAGACTATTGTAAGCTCAATGAGAAAACAGTGACGGATGCATATCCTATGCCGCGTGTGGATGAGTTGTTAGACCGGCTGGCGGGGGCAAAGTATTTGACCACCATCGATCTATGCAAAGGCTACTGGTAGATTCCCCTTAGTCCTGACGCTATTCCCAAGTCGACATTTGTCACCCCGTTCGGCTTATTCCAGTTTCGAGTTATGCCATTCGGGATGAAGAATGCCCCGGCGACCTTCCAGAGGCTGGCTGACCGGCTTCTGGATGGTCTCCGGGACTATGCTTGTGCCTACCTGGACAACATCGCCATCTACAGTGCGACATGGGAAGAGCATCTAAATCACCTAGAGACAGTATTGGACAGGATCCACCAGGCCGGAATCACCCTGATCCCAAACAAGTGTCACGTGGGCAAAGCAGAGGTTCAGTATTTAGGGCATTGGGTGGGAAGTGGGAAACAGCGACCAGAACCAGCCAAGATTGAGGCCATAGCCAAATGGCCCACCCCACGCACTAAAACCCAGGTCATGGCGTTTCTAGGGACAGCGGGGTATTACAGGAAATTTGCTCCCAATTACAGCAGTGTAGCCAAGCCCCTCACTGATCTGATCCGTAAGAACCTCCCCCGCCATGTAACCTGGACCCCAGAGTGTGAGGAAGCCTTCCGCCAACTAAAGGACGCCCTCACCAATACCCCTGTGCACCCGATCCAACTAAACGTTTCCTTGTTCACACAGACGCTTCTATGTTTGGATTGGGGGCAGTACTGAGCCAAATCGGGCCGGACGGCCAAGAACACCCAGTAGCTTACCTGAGTCGGAAACTACTGCCCCGTGAAGTAAGCTATGCGGCCATCGAGAAGGAGTGCCTGGCGGTAGTATGGGCACTCAAAAAGTTGCAACCATATTTGTGTGGACGACAGTTTTCTCTCCTAACGGACCATAATCCCCTAGTCTGGCTTAATCGGGTCTCCGGAGACAACGACAGATTGCTGCGGTGGAGTTTAGCCCTACAACCTCTGGACTTCACCATCCACTACAGACCCGGCAAACAAAACGGTAACGCCGATGGACTAAATCGACAAACGGAACTTGTACCAACCCCATAAACTTCGGTCATCCCCAAACCGATCCGTTAAGGATCAGACTGTGTGTGCCGATCGCGTCGCTGAAATGGGGAGCCGTGTTACGGAACCACTCAGCACCCAGAATATGTTGTGCAGTTATATGTATGTATAATAGGTTCCATGGGAGATGCATGTCCCTAATGCATCAGCCCACAGGCTGCGCCCAGCCGCCCCCCTCCACCCACCTTTGTAATTCCCACACTAAATATCGGCAGGCTCCGGCCACCTGCAGCTATTGTAATGTATGTCTGGCCTGCCGCTTTTCTATTGGCCTGCCCTCTGTATCTGTGTGATATATTCTGTGTCCTGTGAGTAAAGTGTTGTCAGACTGGAAATACGTGGAGAAGCAGTGATCTTTTATATGCGCCCATGTAACCAAGGAATTCCAGCTAGCGTCCTTCATTCAGACTCCAGCCAAAGCAGAGTGGACCTCCGGAAACACGGGGTGGTACTGAAAGAGGTACCCGAGATTGGAAGATCCCGTTACAACCGTATTTTATGGACCATAAGACACACTTTTTCTCAAAAAATTTTTTGGGGAAAGTGGGGAGTGCGTCTTATGGTCACAACATACTGACTGGTGTGGGTGCGGCATGGCTCTGTGGTGTGGTGGTGGCGCGGGCTATACTCCGGTGCATGGGCAGCGGCTCTCTGTTCTCCGTGGGGGGGCTCCGCCAGCATTTCCTCAAAGCCAGGAGGCCCCCGCACATCCGTTGCTGCCATGTTGCGGTGGCCTCCGTAAACATGGATGCCGGGAAGATGGCCGCCAGTCCGGGGACGGCGCATGCTCAGGTACAGATCTCGTCCCAAGATCTCGGGAGACGAGATTCAAATCTTGGCAACGAGATCTCATCTCCTGAGATCTCGGGACGAGATCTGAACCTGAGCATGCGCCATCCCCGGACCATCCCCTGGGCCATCTGGGTTGGACCAGATGGCCCAGGAGGTCCCTTCCAACTCTACGATTCTATGATTCTATGATTCTATGACCGGCGGCCATCTTTCTAGCATCCATGTTCCCGGAGGCCACCGCAACATGGCAGCAACGGATGTGCGGGGGCCTCTGGGCTTTGAGGAAATGCTGGAGGAGTCTGCACCTGAGCACAGTGCCCCAGCACCTGAGCACAGCACCGCAGCACAGTGCCCCAGCACAGCGCCCCAGCACAAGCACCATGCCCCCAGCACAAGCACCGTGCCCCCAGCACAGCACAGTGCCCCCAGCACAGCACCGTGCCCCCAGCATGGTATAGTGCCCCAGCACAGCACCCCAGCACAAGCACAGTGCCCCCAGCACAGCACGGTACCCCCAGCATAACCCCCCAGCACAGCACAGTGCCCCAGCACAGCACAGTGCCCCAGCACAGCACGGTGCCCCAGCACAGCCCCCCTTCCCCAGCACGGTGCCCCAGCACAGCCTCCCTGCCCCAGCACAGCCTCCGTGCCCCAGCACAGCACAGTGCCCCAGCACAGCAGCTTGGGATGAGATTTCCTAGAGGCCACCACTCCAGCCTCGAACACCGAATGACACCTGTGACCACTCCTCCACCTGTGCTGGATCCCTTCCCTGGTAAGCTGAATTCGGACTTTAAGACGGACCCCCATTTGACACATTATTATTTTTTTCTCTATTTTACTTCTGAAAATTTGAGGTGCGTCTTATGGTCCGGTGCGTCTTATAGTCTGAAAAATATGGTAAATGACAAAAACATGTCTTGTAAAGAATAAAGCAGACAGTTCAAAGTGTCAAAATGACAAACAGAGACATGAAGAACAAAAAAGCTTGCTTAAGCAAAAGCAATGGAAGGTAGAAGCAATTTGGAGGCAAAAAAAAGCCTCAATATGGTGTAAATACAGTATTATAACCTGCTATCAGCATGATGGCAAGGTGGAGGACCCACCCAGTAACAAGGCTGCCCCATATTATCGAGTATTTGCGGCAGAGGGCTTTCAGCCAATTTCTGTCACACCTTCTTAGATGCCATGTTTGCTTTTGACAATAGCAAGTGGTTAAACTGCCAGTGTTTTTGTTGCAGCGGCACCTGTGCCGTCCCTGTGATGTACATCTATGTTCTGGGGCCTAAAGCCTTCAGGGAAGAAGGGAAACATTCATACAGATGATCGGTGGTGATGGAGTCAGTGACGGACTTTGGCCAAATATGTTTCTAGAGCCGTAGTAGAAGATGAAGATGTCGTCCTCATCATGAAGTAGTTATTTCTCCTGTCACGTGTAATGAATATCTCCTGCAGTATTGCTAATGCCGATTCCAGTGTCGGGAAATGAGACGAGAATTAGCGTTATGGAAGATGAGTCTATGAGGAACGTATCCAGCTGCCGACTCCGAGGAAGAAACTGCTTGTTGTCTGTGGCCTAAATATATAGGTTTTATTAGTAGATGTAAAGAAGAAAACTAAATACTGTAAAATAATACATCTCATATGTTTCCCTTATTATCTCCAGTAATTGTATTATTACACAGGATTTTTATGATGTTATGGAGCGCCCCGCGGGTCCTGGGGGTACTCGGTACCGGGCCCGTCGACTTCCATGGGGGACGGTGTCACGGCGGCGGCAACCCGGTCCGTGGCCGAGGCGTCCAGTAATTAAAATAGGGGAAAGTTGTGTGGTATTTATGTGGTAAAAATGAAGATTAAAGTTATTAGATGGTGAAATACGTGACGCCACCTGTGGTATTCTAGTCAGAGGTGACCAGCGCTGCAGTGTTGCTTCTCTGGGATGGATGTTGGGCGCAGCTATGATGTTGTAGCCCTCCACAGGTAGGGCTGTAGTCCCAGGGCAAAGATGTTAAATAAATAGTAAAAATGGCTGTGAACGTTGGAAAATGAGAGAAATGAGAGAAAGACACAGAGAGGTGCAGTTTCTTTACCTTTTACTGGTAATAGGTTGCAGTCCGGAGTACCACATACAGGTGATGGAATGAGTCCGGCTCGCCTGGAGGCATTCAGAGGATCCACCTTGCCAGGTGGACCTTCCTTTCTGCGCTTTGTGTGTGGGTCTCCGCTGTATATAACTAGGCTGCGACCCTCTCTTCATGATGGTTTCACTAACCTGTACGGCTGTCAGCGTGAGCCTATTCCACGGATACCGTTCTCTTCACCGTCGGCCCTGGACTCCTTATCCGCTGCCGTGCCATCAGGTGTTCAATGTGCACAGGAATTTAAAATCCCCTGTACTTTCAGATTTGGCTATCAGGACTTACAGCTCCTGTCACCCTAGGACTCTGATGTCCCTTTTCTCTTTATTAGCGCTTCACTCAGGGGTCTGCTATATGCAGTATTTTAGCTTCCCTAGAGTCTCTTAGTCTCTGCTCCTGTCCTTGTCAGCTGCCTGTCTTTATCTCCAGGATCTTCCAGAAAGATCTCTTTACCTCTCGTCCTCACGTTTAACTGTCATCATTACTCCTCACAGCTGCTTCGTTTCCATGACAACCCCCTCAGCTGATTTCTAGCTGATTCACCACCCCCCTCCGCTGTCCAGAATTTATAAGGCATCTCCCTTTTCTGACCGGCAGCAGGAAATTGTGATTAAATCTATGCTGCCTGGCCTGGGGGTCCCTTTCCTGCCCCCAAGCATGACTTCACCTCTTAGAGGAAGGCAATGTCATTGTGACAACCGGACTCTGGGGTGTCACAGTTACATCGGCTCATCTTCTCATTCAGGTCTCTACAATATCGGATCCTCTCAGTGAAGATCTTCTACATAAGACAATTTTCCTGATATACCCATCAAAGATGGATCTGGACAGAGACAAGATGGCGGAGAGGATATTACACCTCACCCTAGAGATCCTCTTCTTGCTTACTGGAGAGGTGAGAGATTCTGATGACATTACATCATTCTTATTTATGGGAATAACAGATTGACTGAACTGGAGAGGTGAGGACTGAAAATGTCTGTAGTGAGATTTATTAATGTGTCTCTCCATAACTAGGATTACACAGTAGTGAAGATCTCTAGTGAACGCTGTCAGGACCCTGTGTCAGAGGGATGGGGAAAACCTCTGAGCCCAATCACTGGGCCTCCTCCTCACCCCCTGATGTATAAGGACATCAATGACCAGAAGATACTAGAATTCATCTACAAGATGATTGAGCTGCTGACTGGAGAGGTGACACTGCTGGGAATGCTGGGACATTATACAGTAACGCTGTGAAGGGATCGGGGGGATGACTGTATCATTCTGTGTGTTAGGTTCCTATAAGGTGTCAGGATGTTGCTGTCTATTTCTCCATGGAGGAATGGGAGTATTTAGAAGGACACAAAGATCTGTACAAGGATGTCATGATGGAGGTTCCTCAGCCCATCATATCACCAGGTAATAGACAGCAATGAATACACATGGCCTGTAATTATGTGTATACATACAAGAATGGAGTAAAAACAGTACACCAAGGTAAGTAAAACAGAAATATTTTCATTAGACTAAATATATGAAAGTCACCAAAAGACATTAAAAAGAACCATATCAATGACAGAGCTATAGAAGACAATCAAGTGCAAGTACACAGGTACAGCATAGTTAGAGCCTGGTAGTAAAACATGTAGATTAACTAACCTGACAGTGCTTCAAGTCTTTCCAGGAAAAATAGTGAGACATGTGGTCATGTCAGCATAAGTACAATAGTTAGGATGTCCTATATACCTCATAATACGTGCTGGTGCTGACCATGGCAACACAAGAATCACATGAAGTCAATGCTCTTACCCATAGCTGTCCTGCAGATCGTACTTGCGGCCCCAACGCGCGTTTTGCATGGGCTTCGTCAGAGGGCTGCCACATAAGTCTCACTATTTTTTCTGGATAGACTTGAAGCACTGTCACTTTAGTTATTCTACATAATTTACTACCAGACTCTAACTATACTGTACCTGTGTACTTGCACATGATTTTTTTGTTGCACCTGATTCCTTGTCTTCTATAGCTCTGTCATTGATATGGTTCTTTTTAATGTCTTTTGGTGCCTTTCATATATTAAGCCTAATAAAATATTTATCTTTTACTTATCTTGGTGGATTGTTTTTACTCCATTCTTGTATGTATACAAGTTGGTGGGAGTAATTTCCTTGGCTATTGCCTTTCGTGGTCTGGTTACATAGGCCTTGGACCACCTGTAATAGAATGTGTTTTAACCTAAAGATTTTGTATTAGGCCTGTAATTATGTGTATGTAAAGAATGAATTCAGTCCATGCATGTGTTTCCTCCAGATCTATCCAATAAGAGGACAACACCAGAGAGATGTCCCCGTCCTCATCTTCCACAGGCCTGTAAACAAGAAGATCCCAATGCTCCTCAGGATCATCAGGTAGATGGAGAGAAGGTGTCATGAGATCTCCCCTATGATGTGTAGACGGCTGTGAAGGTCTTGTGCTCAGTCTTGATTAATTCACCAGTATTATAAGTTTTGTACTTGTGTAATGAGAGCGGTGGAGATGGCAGGATTAGAGCTGATCATAGATGTGACTTCTCCAGCTGTCTGTGACTTTTACAATATTTGTTTCAGGGTGAAGATCTGACCCATATTAATAATACAGAGACATATGTGAGAGGTGATGAGAGGTGTAAAGAGGAGATTCCCACATATGACTACCCAGGTGAGAAGTTACCACAAAATGCAGAGAAGTCACAGATTCTTCTCAATCACCAAGTGTGGCTGCTTTATCGGTGGTCTAGTCTGGCCGTATCACAATCATGTGATCACCATTTTGTCTCTAGATCACAACATTCTCCTCCACCCAAAACTTTACTAATTACTTTGTAGATTGTAAGCCCTTTTTATAGAACTTACAACCTGAAGGATCCACCTACCCCCTGAGTTTAGGAGATGCTGACCGTTGTCTACCCAGGTGTGTAAACTTTAAAGCCAAATGCCAGCATACGTAGAATGTGCTGAAAAGTTTGAAAATCACTTCAAGAAAAATATTATGATGGGCCTGTAAGAGAAAGTGGAAGGTAATGATGCTGTTGGCTTCCTAGATCCCTGATATCTTATTGGATGAATCTACCTTCTCTCCCTTCTGTGCTGCTGAATGCCTCATATGGTCCCTACAAGACCAGGTCCAGTCTTTCTGGCCAAACTTCACTTTTATGTTCAACAATAGAGTTGAGCGATACCGTCAGATACTTCAAAGTATCGGATCGGAATGGATCGGCCGATCTTAAAAAAAAAGTATCGGTATCGCCGATTCCGATACCGGAAGTCCCATTCAAGTCTATGGGACTTCCGGTATCGGAATAAGAAAAATCCTGTTTTTCCCTTGTACAGCCTCTCTGGGGTCTGTACGGGCCTTTCGGGGGGCTGTGCCGGCCTGCCAGGGGGTCTGTGCAGGCTCCGGTGGTCTGTGCAGGCCTGCCGGGGGGCTGTGCAGGCTTCGGTGGGCTGTGCCGGCCTGCCGGGGGGCTGTGCCGGCCTGCCGGGGGGCTGTGCAGGCTCCGGTGGTCTGTGCCGGCCTGCCGGGGGGCTGTGCAGGCTCCGGTGGGCTGTGCCGGCCTGCCGGGGGGCTGTGCCGGCCTGCCGGGGGGCTGTGCAGGCTTCGGGGGTCTGTGCAGGCATCGTCCGATGGGACTACAAGTCCAATCGGGCGATGCCTGCTACCATGACAGTGATTGACACATTAGCCAATGATGGGACAGTAGTAGTCCCATCATCTGGCTAATGTGTTGAATGTAAAAAAAAAAAAAAAAAATTACATGCTACATACATACAACATGCATACTACATACATGCTACATTCATACTACATACATGCTACATTCATACTACATATATACTACATGCAACATACATACTACATATATACTACATGCAACATACATACTACATATATACTACATGCATGCAACATGCATACTACATATATACTGTATGCTACATACATACTACATATATGCTACATACATACTACATATATACTACATGCATGCTACATACATACTGCATGCTACATACATACTACATGCTACATACATACCACATATATACTACATACTACATGCATGCTACATACATACTATATACATACTACATACATACTACATGCATGCTACATACATACCACATACATACTACATACATACTACATACATGCTACATACATAACACATATATACTACATGCATGCTACATACATACTACATGCTACATACATACTACATACATACTACATACATACTACATACATACTACATGCTACATACATACCACATACATACTACATACATAATACATATATACTACATGCATGCTACATACATACTGCATGCTACATGCATGCTACATACATACTACATACATACTACATGCTACATACATACCACATATATACTACATACATACTACATACAATACATTCATACAATACATACATAGACATACAGTACATATAACATAGAGTAACATACTTACCAATACTTGTCACATTGTTCCCCGAAGCCATTGTCTTTTACGGAATAAATATTAACATAACAAACCACAAAAATACTCACCCACGATCCGAAGCAGTCCACGAGTGTGTCCCACGACGATCTTGGGTAGAGAACTGCAGCATCAGCTGTTGCTGCCGTTCTCTACGGGCTGCAGGAATCCAATGACGGAAGGTAGGTATCCTTCCGCACTGTATTCCTCCGCCACTTAAAAAAAAAAAAAGTCCCTAGTCTCACTTTATGCCATTGCTGTGTGGGAAATTCCCACGCAGCAATGGCATAAAGTGAGACTAGGGACTTTTTTTTTTTTAAGTGGCGGAGGAATACAGTGCGGAAGGATACCTACCTTCCGTCATTGGATTCCTGCAGCCCGTAGAGAACGGCAGCAACAGCTGATGCTGCAGTTCTCTACCCAAGATCGTCGTGGGACACACTCGTGGACTGCTTCGGATCGTGGGTGAGTATTTTTGTGGTTTGTTATGTTAATATTTATTCCGTAAAAGACAATGGCTTCGGGGAACAATGTGACAAGTATTGGTAAGTATGTTACTCTATGTTATATGTACTGTATGTCTATGTATGTATTGTATGAATGTATTGTATGTAGTATGTATGTAGTATATATGTGGTATGTATGTAGCATGTAGTATGTATGTAGTATGTATGTAGCATGCATGTAGCATGCAGTATGTATGTAGCATGCATGTAGTATATATGTAGTATGTAGCATGTAGTATGTATGTAGTATGTATGTGGTATGTATGTAGTATGTATGTAGTATGTATGTAGTATGTATGTAGCATGTAGTATGTATGTAGCATGCATGTAGTATATATGTGTTATGTATGTAGCATGCATGTAGTATGTATGTAGTATGTATGTGGTATGTATGTAGCATGCATGTAGTATATATGTAGTATGTATGTAGCATGTAGTATGTATGTAGCATGCATGTAGCATGTATGTAGTATGTATGTAGTATGTATGTAGTATGTATGTAGTATATATGTGTTATGTAGTATGTATGTATGTAGTATGTATGTAGTATGTAGTATGTATGTAGCATGCATGTAGTATGTATGTAGTATGTATGTAGTATTTTTTTTTTTTTTAACATTTAACACATTAGCCGGATGATGGGACTACTACTGTCCCATCATTGGCTAATGTGTCAATCACTGTCATGGTAGCAGGCATCGCCAGATGGGACTTGTAGTTCCATCGGACGATGCTTGCACAGACCCCCGGACATCAGCACAGCCCCCCGGCAGGCCGGCACAGTCCCCCGGCAGGCCGGTACAGACCCCCACAGGGTGCACAGACCACCGGCAGGCCGGCACAGCCCCCCGGCAGGCCGGCACAGCCCCCCGGCAGGCCGGTACAGACCCCGGGCAGTCCACACAGCCCCCCGGCAGGCCGGCACAGCCCCCCGGCAGGCCGGCAGAGACCCCCGGAAGGCCCGAAATGACGGCGCATCATGATGCGCACACACCGCGCATCATGATGACGTCAGGCTGTCAATCAACTTTGAACTTCCGATGCCGACTTCCGATATTGAAAAAATATCGGAAGTCGGTATCGGAATTCCGATACAGCAAGTATCGGCCGATACCCGATACTTGCGGTATCGGAATGCTCAACACTATTCAACAATATTAAATGTGCAGTGAGGGCCAAGTGTGAATTTCTGTACAATAACAACAGTGTCCCTTTATCCTGATGTCACGTGGACCCGTCCTGTGTGACGCGACCAGCAGGCCGGTAACTAAAACAACAAGACGCGGCACGTGATACTGTCCTGTGTGACACGGCTCGCAGGCCGGTAACTAAAACAACAAGACACGGTGAAAAGGGAAACAGTTACAACGGTGGGCCATGCGATAGGGAAATGGAACGTGGAGACCTCCTGCACTCCCCTGAGTCAGTGTCCCTAACGTT
This sequence comes from Dendrobates tinctorius, assembly GCF_039654945.1. Lineage (NCBI taxonomy): Eukaryota > Metazoa > Chordata > Amphibia > Anura > Dendrobatidae > Dendrobates > Dendrobates tinctorius. Next base: position 10,123,117 of record NW_027361794.1, read on the forward strand.
CCCTATGCCGGTTCCGCACTGGGCGCCGATCAGGAACCTGTCGCCCTAGCACACCCTACACCTATCCCTTGCTAGGGAGCTGGGTGGCGCAGGCACTGGCCCCACCGCTGTACTAATACACACGAAGGAAAAACACAAACGAGGGAACACAACTTAGCATTACGCTGCTGCACTTGCTCCTGGCAACAGAGTCCACCACCAGCATGCAGCTCTCCTCCTCAATCGCTGCCACCAAGCTCTGTCAGCTACAAGGAAATCTCCTATGACTCCTTCCACACCAGGGCTAAGACAGTGCTGCAAGGAACGCTCTCCAGCTCCTTCCTCCACCAAGGATGGTTGAAATGAACACTATCACCAACAGTGATTGCAACACTTGTGACTCTTTTATAGCAGAGCCAGCAATCACTCCTGCATTATAATCATGTGCACTTAACCAAAGAAACCAGAGTGCAATGACGCTCACCACCACCGGGGGCAAACTTAGAACAAACGACACCACAGTGCAATAATCCTAATGGCCACCGGGGGCAAAAACCAACCTTAAGCAGAGCTTAAGAAAAAAAAAAAAAGGTTACCTGTGCTTTTATCAGTCCTGATCCAGCATGGATCATGACACCTGACTCTTCAGTTTCTTTTAAAACTGAATAATTTCAAACAGGATTGTGATAAACTACATAAAAACATTACACCTGTGCCATAATATATCTCTAAGCTGTGCATGGCTGATGGCTGTAATATACATTTTATTTCATGCCTGCAGGAGATGTATTGGCATGGCTTGAGCCCTGGTTTCATGGATTCACTTCATAAATTAGAATATGTTCTCTATCATAAGGGATTCAGGTTACTGCACAATCTCTTCTGAAATGAGGGGGACTAATACTTTCTCTAATCTTCTGGTCAGGACTCATAGCTGCTTCAATAGTCCACCACAAATAAGTGTAACTTTGGTTTAGTGTTGGACTTCTCCATTCATGCATACATTATTGTGAGGATATAACTTTTTTTCATTCTTTGTCTTTTTTTACAGTTTCATTCTGTATGATTTTTTGATTGTGGTGGGATCGGCCTGCCTCACTTATGTGAATCTGTAATTCCCTGGCAGTCCATAAAAAGGTCTCCATTGCCTCGTCCAAGTGGCCATGATCTCAATTTAAAACACCTCAGCTCTGCAGTATTTTAGAAAGTTTTCTTTAAATGTGTAGTATTTTTTCAAGAAACTCATCTGACATTGAATATTGGTCCTTACGATACTTTAGATTGACAAGAGCCATTGCACCCCATACTCTAATTACTCCAGAGAGGTTTTATCACTACTCACTTTTTTCTGAAGACGACTGTTGAGTTAGCTTATTTCATGCAGTTTTGTGTTCCTAATCAGGGCCCATTTTTCAAATCTGACGTGTCACTTTGTGTGGTGATAACTTTGGAATTCTTCACAAAGGATAATAAGAAATAAATGAACCATAAAAAGTTATTTTCCAACTTCTTTTGAATCCAACAATACCCTACATGCAGTTGTACACTACTGTCTGGGCACATGACAGAGTTAAAAATTGAAGGAGCGCCATTTAGCTATTTGAATGCAGATGTTGCTGTTATAGTTTGCAGGTGCAATGTACTGGGGCACTGTTCATGGTCGCCTGGCAGTTCAAAAGATGGCCACCAGGAACAAGGTTGGCACTATCTGCTCCATTTTCCAGATCCCAGAGATTGTCTTAACCTTCATCTTTTAACTCCTGTCCATGGATCTTGAATTACACAGAGACCCCTAGGCTTGTACCACAGTGTGACCTGCTGTTCTGTGGTGCAAGATGCCAAGAAGAATAGTCAGATAGCCGGGTCAGAACAAGGAGGGCAGAGAAAATACAAAATTAGACACAAAAGCAGTCAGTAAATGGTCTGAGGTCATAACAATAAGCAAGTGCACAAGCCCGGCAGTTGAGCACAGAGGACTGAACCAGAGTAGAATGAGGACAGCTGTATTTGACAGCTTCCAGGAATATTCTTCAAGCTTTAGTAGGGTGTGGTGCTTTCCAATTGGTGGAAGCAGGTAGCACATTACTGCAGCTGAAAAGCACACACCCATACTGCCCGACTGGATGGTACTACTGGCCCCAGCTATCCTAATCTTAGAGGCTGTACAGAGCCTGCGCCATCCAGAGCTTCTAGTTGTGATGTCCTCTCCATTACCAGCATCGCCTGCAGAATGAATAAGGTGGCTCTTGGTCACCAAAGCAGGAGCAGGTCCCAGAGCAGATGGGACACACCATTTGCATAAGCCCTAATGTGATAAAATGGCAGAAACCCAGAGCAGTAGAAATCCCCATAAAGTGAGTCAGTTTTGGAAATTATAAGTCCCATTGAATTAATCTCTAGTAGTGACTATTTTGACTCCACAGCCACTTTCTGGAAATTAGTATGCAGCAGATGTTGGAGTGTGAAAATTGCACATTTGCCATTTTATTGCCCAACACATAGTGCCCAGATTGTGCTCCAAGAGACACACACCATAAAATAAGTTGGTTCTTCTCACTATAGTAATGCCAAATACATGGATGCTAAATGTGGTTTAGGCACACTTCAAGACTCAGAAGCAAGGGGAAGATTTGACTTTGGGAGGGGCGGATATTGCTGGATTGATTTATGGAAGCCATGTGGCTTTTCAAGAGCATTTGAGACACTAATAATGTGAAGCCTCTGTATTTCCATTGACAGATGATGGACCCAAGTGGGGAGTTGTGTTTTTTTTATGAGATGAGTAGATGTTTTTATTGGTATTATTTTCACCTACATAACATTGTTTGATGGCTTTTTATTGTATATTTGGAAAGCAGAATGAACAAACAGTTGAACACCACACTCCACTGATTCATCCTATGTGGTTGTCTATTAAACTGAATTGACATTTGTCTTGGTGAATAATTCAATATTTTTACATAACTTGACATTTTTATGGATAGTTTCAGTAGAAATGTTCAAAAACATAAACTTCAAAAATATTTTATTCAAAAAATAATAATTTGTTTTATTCTTGGTAGGTCAATGCACTAGGAGATCAGAGGCACAGCCGACATCTTTACAGAAATCACATTTTGTTAGGCACGGAGGGAAGAAGCCATTATCATGTTCAGAATGTGGGAAATGTTTTACACATAAATCAGATTTGATTAAGCACCAGAGAACTCACACAGGGGAGAAGCCTTTTTCATGTTCAGCATGTGGGAAATGTTTTATCCAGAAATCAGATTTGGTTAAGCACCAGAGAATCCACACAGGGGAGAAGCCTTTTGCATGTTCAGAATGTGGGAAATGTTTTATCCAGAAATCAGATTTGGTTAAGCACCATAGAACTCACACAGGGGAGAAGCCTTTTTCATGTTCAGAATGTGGTAAATGTTTTACACAGAAATCAGATTTAATTAAGCACCAGAGAACTCACACAGGGGAGAAGCCATTTTCCTGTTCAGAATGTGAGAAATGTTTTACACGGAAATCACATTTTGTTATGCACCAAAGAAGTCACACAGGAGAGAAGCCTTTTTCATGTTCAGAATGTGGGAAAGGTTTTACACAGAAATCAGATTTGGTTAGGCACCAGAGAAATCACACAGGGGAGAAGCCCTTTTCTTGTTCAGAATGTGGAAAATGTTTTAACCAGAAATCAAATTTTGCTAAGCACCAAAGAACACACACAGGGGAGAAGCCTTTTTCATGTTCAGAATGTGGGAAATGTTTTACACAGAAATCAGATTTGGCTAGTCACCAGAGAATTCACACAGGTAATAAGCCTTTTTCCTGTTCGGAATGTGGGAAATGTTTTAACCAGAAATCAAATTTTGTTAAGCACCAAAGAATACACACAGGGGAAAAGCCTTTTTCATGTTCAGAATGTGGGAAATGTTTTATCCAGAAATGGGGTCTTGTTTTACACCAAAGAACTCACACAGGGGAGAAGTCTTTTTCATGTTCAGAATGTGGGAAATGTTTTGTCCAGAAATCAGATTTGATTAAGCACCAGAGAACTCACACAGGGGAGAAACCTTTTTCTTGTTCAGATTGTGGGAAATATTTTACACATAAATCAGATTTGGTTAAGCACCAGAGAAATTACAAAGGGGAGAAGCCTTTTTCTTGTTCAGAATGTGGAAAATGTTTTAATCAGAAAGCATATCTTGATAGCCACCAGAGAACCCACACAGAGGAGAAGCCTTTTTCATGTTATTAATGTGGGAAATGTTTTTGATGGAATTCAACTTTTTGTAAATATCAGAATGTCCAGATTCCCTAGCTAAGTGTGTCTTTAGTGCATTGACTGAAAGCTCAGTTGTCCAATCTGATGCTGAGTGTCTTTCACGTGTTCCCTATTCCAGCTGATTTCTCAGCTACTTAGCTGAGCTGTCAGTTCCAGACCTCTACCTAATGTTATATCTGCTTAGCGGTTTGTCTTGTGCTGTTGATCTTTTTCTGCCTAACTTTGGACCTCATTCTAACCATCTGTATGCCTATTCACTTTGCTCTGATCCGCTATCTTCCTGGTATTCTGACATCAGACCATGACCTGACTTCACCTTTGTCTTTTCCCTCTAGTTTACTACATGTTCTCTTGGTATCTGACCAACGTTTGAGTACCCATCCGGGAGTAGTGCCTAGCATCACATTACGTCTGGCATATATTCCCCCCCATCAGTAGATCCAGTTCATATACTTTGTGATCAAGTGGAAAATCTGACCCAGATGGTCCATGATCTGGCCAGGGAGCATCTGATGATAGACTCAACAGTCCCAGCTGCGGGGTCAGCTTTCTAGTACTATGGGTGCTACACAAAGCTCTCTTCTAACGACTGTAGTTATGACTTTATGACTTTATGATGAGCAGGTGGTCTCGCCTAAACCAGTAGTTGGACTACCTGATACATTTTTGGGGAAGAAAGACCAATTTAGGGTATTCAGGGAGAGCTGTATAGTACTTTTTACCTTCTTGGTCTTCTGGTAATGAGTCCCAGTGGGTGGGTAAAATTATGTGCCTACTGTGAGGGGCCCTCAGACTTGGGCATTTTCCTTATTTCCACTAGCCTCATGCAGTTTTTGACTCCTTTGGACTGATCTGTGAAAACCAGACATAATCAAGATTGCAAATAGAGAAATCCCAGTTGCATTCTAGATGCCAGGGTGGTGACACAAGTTGTGACCAACCCTACAAGGAAAAAAGTACTCCAAAATACATGAATAAATGGGTGAATAAGGAGTATCTGATTTATATGGTAAAGACAAGTACAAATTTTATTAAAGTAATAAAATGACAATAGAGTAAATTGACAAGATACAAAAACAACACAAACAACAAGGTCATACATCATGGGGAGTAAGGCATGAATTAATATCAGCCCCCATGGGGAGTAGAGCAAAAAAGTGTGCAGAGATATCAGTTAATACACCCTAATCAGCCTTGTCTGAATCCATAATAGGCCCATAGTAGACAATCAGCTTAATCATATAATGGCCATTAGGTATAGGAGAGGGGCAGAGCTTACGATGGATGGATGACCAACAGCCGGACGTCCTGTTTTAACCAAAAAGTGCATCTTGGTAGCCACCAGAGAACTCACACAGAGGAGAAGCCTTTTTCATGTTATTAATTTGGGAAATGTTTTCCACGCAAATCAACTTTTAATAAACATCAGAATGTCCTGATTCCCTTGCGCTCTGATTACCTAGGCACACCCTCAAGCATGTAAGACGTCTGGAACCGCCTAAGTTTGGGTGATTATCAAGGAGTCACCCAGATACCCAGGTACCTTTTTACCCCTCAGACAAAATACTGCTAAACCTGTAACTACTTTGGTTAGTGATTGTGGGTCTGTTGCCAACTTCATTGATTCTGGACTGGTTCTGAAATTAGGATTAGGGACAGCTAGGTTGGACAGACTCATTTAATCTTTTGCCATTGACAGGACACCGACACTCCAGAATCTTGTCCAGCTGGTGACAGTGGAATTCACACTTAGTGAGGACATTTCACTCTGAGCCCATCTCTTGCTATGTGTTGGACAATTAACCTGCTGAGTGTGATGCTGAGTCACTACTCTCATTACGAAGGTCAAGGTCAGATACTAGGAGGCTCCTAATACAGAGGGTTAAGACAAAGGCTTGGTCAGGTAACAGTCCAGAGTCAAATGCCAGGAGGGTACATCAAGGTCATGGAGTACAACAAATGTTACAGAATAGCTGTCTACAAATATCTCAAGAGCTGTCACATTGTAGAAGGATCATCTTTATTCTCATTTGCACAAGGAAAGACTAGAAGCAATGGGATGAAACTGAATGGGAGGAGACACAGATTAGATATTAGAAAAAAAACTTTTTGACAGTTAGGGTGATCAATGAGTGGAACAGATTGCCACGAGAGGTGGTGAGTTCTCCTTCCATGGAAGTCTTCAAACAGAGGCTTGACAGACATCTGTCTGGGATGATTTAGTGAATCCTACTTTGAGCAAGGGGTTGGACCAGGAGGTCCCTTCCAACTCTACCATTGTATGAGATTTTACCTCATCCTTATTATTGTGCTACTGATCTTGTCCTTAATGCCAAATTACCTAGAGATCACCTTCATAATTTGTCGGGACCTGAAGTACTGTCATGATAGAATATGTAAATGGAAGATTACGGAAGAGTCAAGTCTGTCCTTCCTCCTCGCCAGAAGCTGTTGGATTTTTCTTTGTTAAAAAGAAAGATTGTGGCTATGATGATACTGAGTCAATCTGGTTACAGTCAGGACTCTGGATATTTTTGATTACTTTTTGAGCATTCCTGCCCTTTTTCAAGATGGTGTCCATTGTTTCATTTGCCTCTTGTCTTCCTGCCTTATAACTCCACCCCATACTCTAGTCTGTGCTAGTATATTCTGCCTGTGTCCTGCTCCTGGTGGTTTCCTGTGTTTCAAACTGCTCCTGCAAACCTGTGTGAATATTCTGCTCCTCGCTCTCTGAGAGTCTGCTGTATTCATCTGTGCCAGTGTTCTTCCTGTGCCTGACTGCACCTGCTGCTTCCTCGGTGCTGCTGACCTTCACCTGCAATTGCTAAACACATAAGCTCGTTGCTGCTCTGGTTCTGTCTTTGTTTAGGCCGGTTTCACATTTGCGCTTCAGGGTGCAGCGACGGCTGCCGCTAAGCCCTGCCGCGCCTCTGCCGGTAGCTCCGCCTCCGGGCGCATGACGCTGCATGCATCATACGTCCCCTATCTTTATCACTGAGGACGCAGGCCGTGCGCAGTATGCGTTTTTGCGGCGCCTGCGTCCTTTTGACGGTGCGCCGACCAGCGCCAAACGCAACCTGTTGCAATTTGGTTGCGCTCGGCGCACCGTCAAAAGGACGCAGGCGCCGCCAAACGCATACTGCGCACGGCCTGCGTCCTCAGTGATAAAGATAGGGGACGCATGACGCATGCAGCGTCATGCGCCCGGAGGCGGAGCTACCGGCGGAGGCGTGGCAGGGGTGGGGCTTAGTGGCGGCCGTGCACAGGCCGTCGCTGCACCCTGAAGCGCAAATGTGAAACCGGCCTTAATTAGCTGCAAATCTCTGGACTGCTCTGCTTAATCTGAGACTTCCTGCCCAAGCCTCCCTGGATAATCTAACACCCTGTTTTTTTTAAATTCGTTTATTAACCACAAAATAAAATATACAATATACACACTTGTATACATTATTAAACACAATACAAAGTGTACACACCTATATATATTATTAAACATAGAAAAAAGTGTACTTATATATATCCAAGGTGATACATGTGTGACCTACGGAGCATTTGCAAAAGGACAATAAGTTGTGTACAATAAATCATTTGTATCATGTATAGTTCTTATACTGTTACCTAAGTAACAAATCTATTAACAATTAAACAAGGAACAGTGTGTATCATTCAATCTTGCACATGTTTGGAAATATGACTCATACGAAGTTCCTAAACTACAACTACAACAACTATTTCGCCGCCTAATACTTTACATTGTATTATCCTCTCTGTGATGCCCCCAAAATGAAGATCTTGATTCCTTACAATGATGTAGAGTCATTTACGCTTTAATAGGTTAAGGTGGGAAGAGTTCCACCTATCCCAAATTTTATCAAATTTACCCGGGCATCCCCTATTCTGATATAGTGTGCGCTCATATGGAATAACCAAGTTCACCAACTCAATCCAAGGCCCTAAGGGAGGAGTGCGAGCCCACCATCCATCGTAATGCCAATACCTTCCGTGCCAAAAAAGCGTCTTCCATAGAAAAATCCCAACATAGTGACCCCACGTTTCCTCATCCCACACCCCAAACAAACAGACCAGTGGTTCAAGAGGAACAGGAGTTTGTACCAGGGATGTCACCTCTTTCCAGTAGAGAAGGGTAATAGTGCATTTCCATATCATATGAATAAAATGTGCATCTGATGAGTGACATCGCAAACATTCTGATGATTGGAATTGCCCCATCTTAAAGAGTCGTGTCGGAGTCAAGTATGATTGGTATATTATATATAACTGAGTCATCCTATTGTTAATAGATGGGGATACCATGATTGGAGACTCCAGAATCTCTTCCCATTCCTCTTCCTGCACCTCTGGGATGAGCCCCTCCCACTTCCCCTTAATAGACATAGCAGATTCAGCTCCCACTGATAGCATGTACGTATACACGGAGGAGATAAGGCCCTGAGGACCCTACAAGTTAAGAATTCCTATCAAAGGTAGAGACGAGATAGCACGGCCCTCACCCATACATCGTATATGTGACTGAAAGGCTGATCTTAGCTGGAGAAAATGAAAAAATTGGGATTTCGGGATACCACATTTAGCCTGTATTTGCTCAAAGGACATTAAGGTCCCATGATCATACAAATCACCTACCGAGGAAACATTATATAGAATCCAGAAGTCAGTAGATGGGTGGTTTAAGAGCACCGGAAAACAATTGTTGTTCCACAAGGGCATTTCAGCTATGATGTCCTCAAATCTAATAACTTTTTTACTTTGTCTCCAAGCTGATAGAAATAGGGGCAATAGATTTCTCCGACTCCAGGAAACCCGGTGGGCAGTCAGTCCGTACAGCATGAAGCAGATGAGTTTCAGAATTGGGTAGAAAGTTATCAGGCATCCATTTACTCAGGGCTTTAGCTTGTCCAGCTAGATAATATAGAAAAAAATCCAGTAGCGCCGCCCCACCCCCCTGTTTAGGTCTCTGTAGGGCAGATAACTTGAGTTTAGGCCTAGTTTTCCCCCATATACAGTTAGGTCCATATATATTTGGACAGAGACAACATTTCCCTAATTTTGGTTCTAGACATTACCACAATGAATTTTAAACAAAACAATTCAGATGCAGTTGAAGTTCAGACTTTCAGCTTCCATTTGAGAGTATCCACATTAAAATTGGATGAAGGGTTTAGGAGTTTCAGCTCCTTAACATGTGCCACCCTGTTTTTAAAGGGACCAAAAGTAATCGGACATTTGACTCCAAGGCTATTTCATGGACAGGTGTGGGCAATCCCTTCGTTATGTCATTCTCAATTAAGCAGATAAAAGGCCTGGAGTTGATTTGAGGTGTGGTGCTTGCATTTGGAAGGTTTTGCTGTGAAGGAAACAAGCGGTCAAAGGAGCTCTCCATGCAGGTGAAACAAGCCATCCTTAAGCTGCAAAAACAGAAAAAGCCCATCCGAGAAATTGCTACATTAGGAGTGTCAAAATCTACAGTTTGGTACATCCTGAGAAAGAAAGCACTGGTGAACTCATCAATGCAGAAAGACCTGGGCGCCCATGGAAGACAACAGTGGTGGATATTCGCAGAATAATCTCCATGGTGAAGAGAAACCCCTTCACAACAGCCAACCAAGTGAACAACACTCTCCAGGAAATAGGCGTATCAATATCCAAATCTACCACAAAGAGAAGTCTGCATGAAAGTAAATACAGAGGGTTCACTGTACGGTGCAAGCCACTGATAAGCATCAAGAATCAAAAGGCTAGCCTGGACTTTGCTAAAAAACATCTAAAAAAGCCAGCACAGTTCTGGAAGAACATTCTTTGCACAGATGAAACCAAGATCAACTTCTACCAGAATGATGGAAAGAGAAAAGTATGGCAAAGGCGTGGTAGAGCTCATGATCCAAAGCATACCACATCATCTGTAAAACACGGCGGAGGCAGTGTGATGGCTTGGGCATGGATGGCTGCCAGTGGCACTGGGTCACTAGTGTTTATTGATGATGTGACACAGGACAGAAGCAGCCGAATGAATTCTGAGGTATTCAGAGCCATACTGTGTGCTCAGATCCAGCCAAATGCAGCCAAACTGATTGGTCGTCGTTTCATACTACAGATGGACAATGACCCAAAACATAAAGCCAAAGCAACCCAGGAGTTTATTAAAGCAAAGAAGTGGAATATTCTTGAATGGCCAAGTCAGTCACCTGTTCTCAACCCAATTGAGCATGCATTTCACTTGTTAAAGACTAAACTTCAGACAGAAAGGCCCACAAATAGCAACTGAAAACCACGGCAGTGAAGGCCTGGCAGAGCATCAAAAAGAAGGAAGCACAGCGTCTGGTGATGTCCATGAGTTCAAGACTTCAGGCAGTCATTGCCAACAAAGGGTTTTCAACCAAATACTAGAAATGAACATTTTATTTACAATCTGTCCAATTACTTTTGGTCCCTTTAAAAACAGGGTGGCACATGTTAAGGAGCTGAAACTCCTAAACCCTTCATCCAATTTTAATGTGCATACCCTCAAATGAAAGCTGAAAGTCTGAACTTCAACTGCATCTAAATTGTTTTGTTTAAAATTCATTGTGGTACTGTCTAGAACCCAAATTAGAAAAATGTTGTCTCTGTCCAAATATATATGGACCTAACTGTATACCCCTAATATCTGGGGAAGGCCTGATGCGTATTGCCAATGCCTTGATTGCAAGGGCAAACAGGAACGGGGAAAGGGGGCACCCCTGATGGGTTCCCCTATATAATGAAATGACTCGGATATGGATTTATTTACAATTATACGAGCTTTGGGTTTCATATATAGTATGCGAACCCACTTTAAAAACTTATCACCAAAACCATCTCTGCAAACATGCAGACAAGAAGGGCCACTCAAGAGAGTCAAAGGCCTTGGCCGCGTCCAACGACGCCAATGCCCAATTGTTATCTGGTATCAAAGAACTATATTGGACCACCAACTGAACTCGCCTAATATTAACCCCTTCATGACCCAGCCTATTTTGACCTTAATGACCTGGCCATTTTTGGCAATATTGACCAGTGTCCCTTTATGAGGTAATAACTCAGGAACGCTTCAACGGATCCTAGCGATTCTGAGATTGTTTTTTCGTGACATATTTGGCTTCATGTTAGTGGTAAACTTAGGTCAATAATGTTTTCATTTATTTGTGAAAAAAACGGAAATTTGGCGAAAATTTTGAAAATTTCGCAATTTTCACATTTTTAATTTTTGTTCAGTTAAACCAGAGAGTTATGTGACACAAAATAGTTAATAAATAACATTTCCCACATGTCTACTTTACATCAGCACAATTTTGGAAACAAAGTTTTTTTTTGTTGGGAAGTTATAAGGGTTAAAAGTTGACCAGCGATTTCTCATTTTTACAAAAAAATTTACAAAACCATTTTTTTTAGGGACCACCTCACATTTGAAGTCACTTTGAGGGGTCTATATGGCAGAAAATACCCCAAAGTGACACCATTCTAAAAACTGCACCCCTCAAGCTACTCAAAACTATATTCAAGAAGATTTTTAACCCTTCAGGTGCTTCACAGCTACTAAAGCAATGTGGAAGGAAAAAATGAACATTTTAATTTTTCCAATAAAAAATTTCTTTTAGCATCAATTTTTTCATTTTCACACGGGCAACAGGATAAAATGGATCCTAAAATTTGTTGGGCAATTTCTCCTGAGTACACCGATACCTCATATGTGGTCATAAACCACTGTTTGGGCGCACGGCAGGGCTCAGAAGGGAAGGAGCGTCATTTGACTTTTTGAATGGAAAATATGCTGGAATATTTAGCGGTTGCCATGTCGCGTTTGGAGAGTCCCTGTGCGCCTAAACATTGGAGCTTCCCCACAAGTTACCCCATTTTGGAAACTAGACTCTCCAAGGAACTTCTTTAGATGCATAGTGAGCACTTTGAACCGCCAGGTGCTTCACAAATTGATCCATAAAAAAAAAAAAAGGACTTTTTTTTCACAAAAATTTTCTTTTAGCCTCAGTTTTTTCATTTTCACATGGGCAGTGGGATAAAATGGATCCTAAAATTTGTTGGGCAATTTCTCCTGAGTGCACAGATACCTCATATGTGGTCATAAACCACTGTTTGGGCACACGGCAGGGTCCCGAAGGGAAGGAGCACCATTTGACTTTTTGAATGGAAAATTAGCTCCAATCGTTAGTGGACACCATGTCGTGTTTGGAGAGCCCCTGTGTGCCTAAACATTAGAGCTCCCCCACAAGTGACCCCATTTTGGAAACTAGACCACCCAAGGAACTTTTCTAGATGTGTGGTGAGGACTTTGAACCCACAAGTGCTTCACAGAAGTTTATGACGCAGAAAAGTGAAAATAAAAAAAAAAATTTTTCCTCAAAAATGATTTTTTAGCCCGCTATTTTTTATTTTCACAAGGCTAACAGGAGAAATTGGACCACAAAAGTTGTTGTGTAATTTGTCCTGAGTACACCGATACCCCATATGTCAGGGGAAACCACTGTTTGGGTGCATGGGAGAGCTCAGAAGGGAAGGAGCGCAATTTTGGAATGCAGACTGATGGGATGTTCTGCGGGCATCATGTTGCGTTTGCAGAGCCCCTGATGTGCCTAAACAGTAGAAACCCCCCACAAGTGACCCCATTTTGGAAACTAGACCCCCCAAGGAGCTTATCTAGATGGGTAGTGAGCACTTTGAACCCCCAAGTGCTTCACAGAAGTTTATAAACGCAGAGCCATGAAAATAAAAAATCATTTTTTTTCCTCAAAAATGATTTTTTTAGCCCGCTATTTTTTATTTTCACAAGGGTAACAGGATAAATTGGACCCCTAAAGTTGCTGTTCAGTTTGTCCTGAGTACGGTGGCACCCCATATGTGGGAGGGAACCACTGTTTGGGCGCACGGCAGGGCTCAGAAGGGAAGGAGCGCCATTTGACTTTTTGAATGGAAAATTAGCTCCAATCATTGGCGGACACCATGTCGTGTTTGGAGAGGCCCTGTCTGCCTACACTTTGGAGCTCCCCCACATATCACCCCATTTTGGAAACTAGACCCCCTAAGGAAGTTATCTAGATGCATAGTGAGCACTTTGAACCCCCAGGTGCTTTACAGAAGTGTATAACGCAGAGCTGTGAAAATAAAAATATTTTTTTTCCTCAAAAAATGATTTTTTTAGCCCGCTATTTTTTATTTTCACAATAGTAACAGGAGAAATTGGACCCCAAAAGTTGTTGTCCAGTTTGTCCTGAGTACGCTGGTACACAATATGTGGGGAGGGACCACTGTTTGGGCACACGTCGGGGCTCAGAAGGGAAGTAGTGATGTTTTGAAATACTGACTTGATGGAATGGTCTGCGGGCGTCATGTTACGTTTGCAGAGACCCTGATGTGCCTAAACAGTGGAAACCCCCCACAAGTGATCCCATTTTGGAAACTAGACCCCCAAGGAACTTATCTAGATGTGTGGTGAGCACTTTGAACCCCCAAGTGCTTCACAGAAGTTTATAACGCAGAACCGTGAAAATAAGAAATCTATTTTTTTCCTCAAAAAATGATTTTTTAGCCCGCAATTTTTTATTTTCACAAGGTTAACAGGATAAATTCGACCCCAAAAGTTGTTGTACAGTTTGTCCTGAGTACGCTGGTACCCCATATGTGGGGGGGGACCACTGTTTGGGCACACATCGGGGCTCGGAAGGGAAGTAGTGACGTTTTGAAATACCGACTTGATGGAATGGTCTGCGGGCGTCATGTTACGTTTGCAGAGCCCCTGATGTGCCTAAACAGTGGAAACCCCCCACAAATGACCCCATTTTGGAAACTAGACCACCCAAGGAACTTATCTAGATATGTGGTGAGCATTTTGAACCCCCAAGTGCTTCACAGAAGTTTATAACGCAGAACCGTGAAAATAAAAAAATCTTTTTTTTCACGAAAATCATTTTTTTAGCCCCCAATTTTTTATTTTCCCAAGGGTAACAAGAGAAATTAGACTCCCAAAGTTGTTGTGCAATTTTTCCTGAGTACGCTGATACCCCATATGTGGGGGTAAACCACTGTTTGGGCACACGTCGGGGCTCGGAATGGAGAGAGTGCTGTTTGACATTTTGAACGCAAAATTGGCTGGAATAAATCGTGGCGCCATGTCGCGCTCGGAGACCCCGTGATGTGCCTAAACAGTGGAAACCCCTCAATTCTAACTCCAACCCTAACCCCAACACACCCCTAACCCTAATCCCACCCTAATAATAACCCTAACCACAGCCCTAACGCCAACACACCCCTAACCCTAATCCCAACTCTAACCCTAACTACAAGCCTAACCCTAATCCCAACCCACCCCTAACCCTAATTCCAGCCCTAACCCTAATTCCAGCCCTAACCCTAATTCCAGCCCTAACCCTAATTCCAGCCCTAACCCTAATTCCAGCCCTAACCCTATCTGTAACCCTTATTCCAACCCTAACCCTAATTCCAACCCTAACCCTAATTCCAACCCTAACCCTAGTTCGAACCCTAAATGGAAAAAAAAATATTTTTTTTATTTTATTATTTGCACCTGGCTATGGGGGTGATAAAAGGGGGGTGTATTTACTTTTTTTTTCATTTTGATCACTGTGAGAGTGTATCACAGTGATCAAAATGAAAAATGAACGGGCAACCGGCAAATTCATGGGCGCCGCCATCTTGGACAATGGCAGGCGCACTGCGCATGCGCCCGCCATTTTGCAAGATGGCGGCGCCCATGATCCGGACGCCGGGAGCCACGGCGGGACACTGGGAGCACCATCGGAGGTCCCAGGGGGGATCGGAAGGTGGGAGGAAGTGATAGGAAGGGGAGGGGGAGCAGATGATGACGGCGGCGAACGATCGCCGCCGTCCATCGGTGGCGGGGGCCGATCGGCCCCACCAGTCGGTGTGTGGGGGGGTCGGGGGTCAGTGTCCAGCCATGTCCGATGCTATTGCAGCATCGGCCATGGCTGGATTGTAATATTTCACCAAATTTCATTGGTGAAATATTACAAATCGCTCTGATTGGCTGTTTCACTTTTAACAGCCAATCAGAGCGATCGTAGGCACGTGGGGGCTAAGCCACGCCCCCAGGGATTAACTCTAGAGTGTCCTTTGTGTGCGGGTCGGGTGACCTTTCAGTGACCCCGGTCACCCGACCCGCAGGGGGGCTATTTATAGCATGACGCCTACGTAGGCGTCATAGGTCGTTTGGGCACGACTTTTCATGACGCCTACGTAGGCGTCATGGGTCGTGAAGGGGTTAATAGAAGTACTCTTACCAGGCATAAAGCCAGTCTGGTCTGCATGTATAAGGTCCAGTGTGATCGAGTTCAATCTGGTGGCTAGGACCTTAGTAAAGATTTTAAAGTCTACATTTACTAACGATATGGGGTGGTTAGATCCACATTCCAAAGGGTCCTTCCCCTCCTTCTTAAGTATTGTAATGGGGTCTTCCAATCTCGGGTACCTCTTTCAGTACCACCCCGTGTTTCCGGAGGTCCACTCTGCTTTAGCTGGAGTCTGAATGAAGGACGCTGGCTGGAATTCCTTGGTTACATGGGCGCATATAAAAGATCACTGCTTCTCCATGTATTTCCAGTCTGACAACACTTTACTCACAGGACACAGAATATATCACACAGATACAGAGGGCAGGCCAATAGAAAAGCGGCAGGCCAGACATACATTACAATAGCCGCAGGTGGCCGGAGCCTGCCGATATTTACCGTGGTAATTACAAAGGTGGGGGGGCGGACAAAAGGGGAATATCATGTCCCCTCTGCCCAGGGGCGCAGCCTGTGGGCTGATGCATTAGGGACATGCATCTCCCATGGAACCTATTATACATACATATAACTGCACAACATATTCGAGTGCTGAGTGGTTCCGTAACACGGCTCCCCCTTTTCAGCGACGCGATCGGCATGCACAGTCTGATCTTTAACGGATCGGTTTGGTGATGACCGAAGTTTATGGGGTTGGTACAAGTTCCGTTTGTTGACTTAGTCCATCGGCGTTACCGGTTTGTTTGCCGGGTCTGTAGTGGATGGTGAAGTCCAGAGGTTGTAGGGCTAAACTCCACCGCAGCAATCTGGCGTTGTCTCCGGAGACCCGATTAAGCCAGACTAGGGGATTATGGTCTGTTAGGAGGGAAAACTCGTCCATACAAATATGGTTGCAACTTTTTGAGGGCCCATACTACTGCCAGGCACTCCTTCTCGATGGCCGCAT
The DNA here is from genome assembly GCF_039654945.1 of Dendrobates tinctorius. Lineage (NCBI taxonomy): Eukaryota > Metazoa > Chordata > Amphibia > Anura > Dendrobatidae > Dendrobates > Dendrobates tinctorius. The sequence goes on from NW_027361794.1 coordinate 10,139,630, forward strand.
AGCTAACTTCACGGGGCAGTAGTTTCCGACTCAGGTAAGCTACCGGGTGTTCTTGGCCGTCGGGCCCGACTTGGCTCAGTACTGCCCCCAATCCAAACAGTAGCGTCTGTGTGAACCAGGAAACGTTTAGTTGGATCGGGTGCGGCCAATACAGGGGTATTGTTGAGGGCGTCCTTTAGTTGGCGGAAGGCTTCCTCACACTCTGGGGTCCAGGTTACCTGGCGGGGTTGGTTCTTACAGGTCAGATCAGTGAGGGGCTTGGCTACGCTGCTGTAATTGGGAACAAATTTCCTGTAATACCCCGCTGTCCCTAGAAATGCCATGACCTGGGTTTTAGTGCGTGGGGTGGGCCATTTGGCTATGGCCTCAATCTTGGCTGGTTCTGGTCGCTGTTTCCCACCCAATGTCCTAAATACTGAACCTCTGCTTTGCCCATGTGTCACTTGTTTGGGTTCAGGGTGATTCCGGCCTGGTGGAACCTGTCCAATACTGTCTCTAGGTGATTTAGATGCTCTTCCCCTGTCGCACTGTAGATGGCGATGTCGTCCAGGTAGGCACAAGCATAGTCCTGGAGACCATCCAGAAGCCGGTCAGCCAGCCTTTGGAAGGTCGCCGGGGCATTCTTCATCACGAATGGCATAACTCGAAACTGGAATAAGCCGAACGGGGTGACAAATGCCGACTTGGGAATAGTGTCAGGACTAAGGGGAATCTGCCAGTAGCCTTTGCATAGATCGATGGTGGTCAAATACTTTGCCCCCGCCAGCCGATCTAACAACTCATCCACACGCGGCATGGGATATGCATCCGTCACTGTTTTCTCATTGAGCTTACGATAGTCTACACAAAACCGTGTAGTCCCATCCTTCTTGGGCACTAACACTACGGGGAATGCCCAGGGACTATCTGACTCTTCAATGACCCCTAAACGCAACATCTCTTGTATCTCTTGTCGCATCCCCTCTCGTACAGACTCAGGGACGTGGAAGGGATTTTGTTGCAGGGGGGTCTTATCCTGGGTCTCAACCTTGTGTTGTGCCAGGCGAGTGTACCCTGGTCTCTCCGAAAACATCCTCTGTCGCTGCCTCAACAACTCCGCCTGCCTTTCCCCTAAGACATCCAGCAAGGGAAGTCCGGCTAAATCCTCTGCTTCAGGTGCACAGATGGCCACTACCTCTTCAGGGTGCTCCCGGTAGGGCTTCAGCATATTCACGTTGAACATGCGGATAACCCTGGGGTCGTCACAATCGGCGACATTATAGGTTGTGTCGGCTATTTTCCCCACTACCTGGTAGGGCCCCTGCCATGCAGCTTGGAACTTGTTCTGCTTAGTGGGCTCTAACACCAGGACCTTCTGTCCTATTTCCAAGGTGCGCTCTCTGGCCCTCCGATCGTACCATACGCGCTGGCGCCGCTGGGTCGCCTGCATGTTCCCACGTACAGCCTGAGTCAGCTCCTGTAGGCGGTCCCGGAATTCCAGCACATAGGGTACAATAGGTACCCCTTCTATGAGGCCCTCCCCTTCCCAGTGTTCTAGCACTAAGTCTAGGGGTCCCCTTACCCGTCTCCCGTATACCAGCTCGAACAGGGAGAACCCCGTGGATTCTTGGGGCACCTCCCGATAGGCAAATAGGAGGTGTGGCAAGAATTTCTCCCAGTCCCTGTAGGTCCTGGTAAAAGTCCCAATGAGCTGTTTTAATGCCCCGTTAAAGCGTTCACACAACCCATTGGTTTGCAGGTGGTACAGGGCACTTCTAATGGACTTTACACCGCACAGCTTCCACAGTTGGTTGGTCACCTCTGCTGTAAACTGGGTACCCTGGTCCGAGATAATCTCCCGGGGAAATCCAACCCGTGAGAATACCTGGAGCAGGGCGGCCGCCACCATCTCTGCCAGTATGTTAGGTAACTCAACCGGCTCTGGATACCGTGTGGCATAATCTACCACTGTCAATATATACCTTTTCCCTAACGGACTGGGTTTGGCTAACGGCCCTATCAGATCGACCGCTACTCAGCTAAATGGTTCCTCCACAATGGGGAGGGGGCGTAATTTGGCCTTGCATCGATCCCCCCTCTTGCCAATGCGCTGGCAACTGTCACAGGTCTGGCAGTACTGACGAACATCATAGGTTACCCCCGGCCAAAAGAAGTTTTGTGTCAGACGATGCGTGGTGTGACTGACGCCGAAGTGCCCGGCCAAGGGTATGTCATGAGAGATTCGCAGTAACTCCTGCCTATACTTCTTGGGAACTACCAGCTGTCCTTTTATAGTGGGGCTCATCCCTGTGTGGTGCTGCTCTGAGATCCGGTAGAGGAGTCCCTGCTTCCATACAAACTGTTCCCCTTCCAGTACCCCTCTCCCCTCCTGTGCCTTCCCACGATATCCCTCCAATGAAGGATCCTCAAGTAACTCCCTCTTAAATTCATCTGGGGTGGCCCAAGAAATGTGTCTGGCTATGGGAATACGTGTAGGGCTGGGATGTCTTACCTGGGCCTCCTCTGAGTGTGATTCCGCCTCCGCAGCTCGAGCTTGTCTTCGAGTGGTCACAGGATATGTCTCAGCCAGAGGGGCAACCGAGAATGCAGACAACATGGGCCCCAAGTCATTTCCCAGCAAGACATCTGCAGGCAAATCCTCCATCAAGCTGACCTCAACAAAGCCATCCCCGACTCCCCAGTTCAGGTGAATCCTGGCAGTGGGCAGTCGATGTATAGCTCCCCCTGCTACACGGACTGCCACTGTCCGGTCCATCTTCTCTTGGTCCTGGACGAGATGAGGCTTCACAAGGGTCAAAGTTGCCCCGGAATCTCTTAGTCCCTGCATACGTTTCCCATTAACCCACACGACCTATCGATGCTGTTGTCGATTATCTGCCCGGGCTCCCTGCACGAGGTCTACTTCATGCAGCACTTCCTCCATCTCTTCCACCCCTTGGTTAGTCGTAGCCCCCAATGCCAGGTCAGCTTCGCCTTGGTAGCAGTGTACAGCAGCCCGGCTGAAGGTAGCTGTTCCCGCCTTTGGCCACTGGGTATGCTGAGTCCGGTTGGGACATTGTCTTTGCAGGTGGCCCAGCTGACGGCAGGCGTGGCATCGCGCCCCAGGGGGACTGTGGTAGGCCGGGTTCTAGCTGGTCCCCCTACAATCTTCGGTGGCTTGGGGCCCTCCAGGTCCATGGGCGGGCCCCTAGTAACCATCTTTGATCCGGACAACTGAGGCCTCCTGGCATCATGATGTTCATCGTCCAGACGAGCGGCTTCCTCCAGAGTCGTTGGCCGCCTGTCCCGAAGCCATTCCTGTGTCTCGGCGGTTAGTCCATTAAAGAATCGTTCTAACAAGAAGAGCTGGAGGATGTCCTCCTTAGTGGTTGCTTGGCTCCCTTGTACCCACTGTAGCAGTGACCGCCGTAATTTACAGGCCCATTCAGCGTGGGTATCGGTGACGCGTTTTATAAGTCCGCGGAACTTTTGGCGGTATGCCTCTGGTGTCAGCGCATACCGGGCCAAGATCACTTCTTTGATCCGCTCATAGTCCATACAGTCCTCATCAGGTACCGTGCAATAGGCGTCCGCTGCCCGGCCTGTCAGCTTGGTGGCCAGAATCTGAACCAGTTCCTCCCGCTTTACTTGATGAAGGGCACACTGCCGCTCAAAGACCTGCAGAAAGCCATCAATGTCTTCCTCTGCCTCCCCTAACTGTCGGAAGGCATTATACTGGATCTTTTTGTAGCTTACTGTTGAAGGTTCCTGGTCAAAGGCCAGAGCTCCCCCTGCTCTCTGAATCTCCTCTCTGCCATCTCCATCTTGGCCAGCTCCACTTTGGTCCGCTCTGCCATCTCCATCTTGGCTAGCTCTATCCTGGTCCGCTCGGCCATCTTTTCCTTCAGATCAGTACGCACATCAGCCATCACCTCTCGTATGATCTGTACTGCAGGGTTTGGGCCATAGAACGCCAGTCTGCTCTTTACCTCCCTCTGGAATTCAGTCTCCTCCATGTTCACATTGGGGGGGCGCTGCACTGTCGTGTTCCATCATGGCTGCTATCAAATCCGCTTTTGTTTTGTTGCTGGCGATCAACCCTCGGGCTTCCACCAGATCTTTTAATGTAGTCCTCTTTAACTTCTGGTAGTTGTTTTCCATTCATTCCTTTCCTCCTGTAGAAGGGGTATCATATCCCGCTGGCTGCCACCAGTGTAACGGGGTCTTCCAATCTCGGGTACCTCTTTCAGTACCACCCCGTGTTTCCGGAGGTCCACTCTGCTTTAGCTGGAGTCTGAATGAAGGATGCTGGCTGGAATTCCTTGGTTACATGGGCGCATATAAAAGATCACTGCTTCTCCACGTATTTCCAGTCTGACAACAGTTTACTCACAGGACACAGAATATATCACACAGATACAGAGGGCAGGCCAATAGAAAAGCGGCAGGCCAGACATACATTACAATAGTTGCAGGTGGCCAGAGTCTGCCGATATTTACTGTGGGAATTACAAAGGTGGGGGGGGTGTACAAAAGGGGAATATCATGTCCCCTCTGCCCAGGAGCGCAGCCTGTGGGCTGATGCATTAGGGACATGCATCTCCCATGGAACCTATTATACATACATATAACTGCACAACATATTCTGGGTGCTGAGTGGTTCCGCAACACATAACAAGTATAATAATGTTTGCCTCGTAGAAGGACTCAGGTATAGAACCCCCCCAAATCGCCTGAAACACCCTTAACAGAAGTGGTGTCAATATATCCCGGTATTTCCTGTATAGTTCAATGGGGAACCCGTCCGGCCCGGGAGCCTTCCCGGAAGCCATGTCCGTCATGGCATCCTCTATTTCTTTCAAAGTAAACTCAGCATCCATAAAGGTCCGCTGGTCAGGACTCAATGAAGGAAATGTTATATCTGACAGGTAATTTAGACATTCCAAAATATCAGAGTCACTCTTAGATTTATATAACAACTTATAGTAATCATGAAAACAATAAAGTATATCTTCAGTCGAGGACACCAATGAACCATCTGATTTGCAAATCTGTAGTATTGTGTTAGATATATTGTGTTGGCGCTGCAGGAAGGCCAAAAATTTACTTGCCCGATTTCCTAATTCAAAATAGGACTGACTTGTAAAGAATAATTTACGTTTAGACTTAGTGTCTATATATTGAGTATATAACCTTTGAGAAGCTAGCCACTGAATTCTATTGCCGTTAGTCTGATTAGATATGTATGCAGCCTCCGAATTTTCAATCATCACTCCATCTCATCATCCTCTCATGAAGTTACCCTTTTAATATAAGAAATTGTAGAAGATAAACATCCTCTTAAATATGCCTTAAGGGTATTCCAAAATAAGGAGGTTCTGAGGTTCCGGGTGGGATGAAATGAAGCAATTCAACTGATCGATCGGTTCTATCATTAGATCCTATCAATTTCAGCCAAAAAGGATTCAGAGGAATCAGTTCTGGCAAACTCTTTCAATTTGTCGGCTGCTTCTGACCCCTTGGAGCGATTCATGGTTAACAACAATGTGGCAGAGCAGGATGACTGAGCTTATATTTTATGGGAATTCCTCACTCCCAATCACATACACAGCAGGGCTATTGTACAGCATTTGTGTCTTGAAACAACTCTAAGTCAACGGGATGTTTAGAATTGTAGATATTATGACAGGCTCTGGATTATTGCCAGGATTCTGCACAGCAAAGACGATCCACAGCACCTGTAGAGACAGCAGCAGGGGTCCAGGGGCCCCTAAAGTAGTGGCACCAACAGGTCAAGCGTAGTATTGGTGAGGGAGTGCGGGGCCCAATTTTTCCAGAGCACACACCACGCGTCTCCCCTAGATATCCCCAGAATATATTCTCACCGCCCGAGTAGCGCTGCGAGGGTGAGAGCTGGCGTCGCTTCTCTTCCTGTTAGAGCACGCCTTAGAAAATGGCCACCGCCTCGCACAGATCCCGCTGTCAGCCCGGGTTTCTTCAACGCCCAGCTCACCGGAACCCCATATCACCCTCCCGCAGGGGCCAAGCGCTTCCCGGAGTCCAGGGGGTCTCAATATTTGTAAGTATACCTTGCTGAGAGGGGTCTTGAGTGCAGGATGACAGCAGGATGATAGGGGCTCTACCAGGATGTGTCATCTCTCATCTGCTACATAGCCATGTCCCCCATCTAACACCTTGTTTGGACTTGCTTATCCGTTCATGGTGTGATGCAGTAACCTCTGTTACAGCTAGGGGGTGCTGTGTATGCGTTTCAGGATGCGCTTGGAGTTATAATTATGATGGTAAATTAGGGACTGGCATTATTGTAAGTGGCTGGTATGTGTCGGAGAGGTTCTCTGCGCTGTAAGCCAAAATAATATGGTTATGCTGGGACTTATAGTTCCACAAGTATTTGCTGTGTATTACTTATAAGAGGGGCTTATAGGGTTAGTCTGAGAGCTGGGCGGGAATTGACTAACCACACATGCACCACCCATCCATGGGGGTGGTTACAACCATATAATGTGACTGAGGTCTGGTCACATGGGCAGAGTGTGTGAACATGAATAGTTCAGGGTGCAAGGCCCTGAAGGTCTGTGTTGGAAGATCCTGGGAGTAGGATCGGATTCCTGGAGCACGTGGTGAGACCTTGGGCCTGGGTGTTGGACGAATGTCCTGAATAGCACTCAGACAGGCTTTAATAATTTAATAAGCAATTTATTATTATAAAGTTAATTATGGCTTGGAATAATTGTCTGCAGTTACTTTATGTGACTGCAGACTGCCAAATCATGACGGAGCGCCTGCTGCATAAGCCCCACATATCACTGGTGTTATCGGGCGGTCATGGACGCCACGTTTGCCATATGCATGTGTCGACTAGAAAGGTTTGGTTTCTCTGAATAGAAGAGAATTGAGAGAAGCCGAAAGAGTCATGACATGACCGCCTACTCGAATTTGTGATAACAAATGTTAAGTGGGCACTTAAGAGGCTTTTTTGTTATAGGAGCACTAAGTATTGTGACCATCAAAGTTGCATATGGGGTATTATTACTTTTTAGTGATAAAATGTGGAGGGCACTAAATTTACTATTTAGGGAGCACAAAGGAGGTATTATTACTATGTAAGGGGCACAGTGGTGGCAGTATTATGTGGGGCGGTAAGAGGAGCTGTTATTGTACCACACAGCAGGTGCTGTAGGACACATATGGCAGCAGCAGCTCAGTATTGGGGTATCAGCAGAATGAGTAGTTTGCTCAGGTTGGGCATAGATATGGATGGTGCAGGAAATGTGAGAAGTCAGATGTGTTGTTGACAGACGAGTCCTGGTTGGAGAAGTTGTCATGTCGGTCTGGGCCAGATGGAAAAGACTGCAAAAGTCCACCAGAAAGAATGTCACATGTAAGTCACAATCTATAACTGTGCTGTGATCTCTTATATGGTCTGCAGGACTGATACTGTATCTACCACGATATGATCCCCATATAGTAATATCAGTGTTCATTTTTGTAAATAGATTTATTTTCAATCACAGCGCGGTCATCTGCTGATGTTCCCCTATACTCACAATTAGGGCGCACCACCGTAGTCATAGTCAGGATTACCTGGTTAGGGGTCCACTCAGATTTTTCACCCCCCCTAAGCTGAAACCCTAGCTACGCCTCTGGATATAATAGTAATTGTGACAAATTACGCTGTGGATGAGTGTATGCTATATTTTGATGTGCATGCTGACCGCTTCCTGACAGATCCAAAGTATTGTGTGTAATTATGCTGACTTGGTCCGGCGCCTGCGCACTGCAGTACTCTGCTCTGCCCTCAACAGGGCAGAGCAGTGCGCTGGAGCCGCGACGGGAAGCAGAGGACGTCACTGTTAGAAGATGGGAGGCGCCGGACTGGTCAGTTACGCCCATCGGACCAAAACCGGACCTGGACCGCTCCTGGGTGAGTATAATATAACTCATTTTTCTTATCTTTCAGGCTACATCGGGGGCTTATCTACAGCATTACAGAATGATGTATATAAGCTCCTGATGGCGGTGCCGGCAGCTGATAGTCGAAAAATAGGGTGACAGATTCCTTTTAAGACCTGATTCACCTCTGCACCGCTGTTAATCCACCCAGACCCAGCACAGGCTTTCACTGTGGAGGAGGATACCTCTGATAATGCTTTGGGGCCTATTCTCTCCCAAAGAACTGGAGAGAAGGGTCTGCTACATCCTTGTGCTTTCTTTTCCCGTAAACTTACCTCAGGAGAGAAAAACTAAAATGTGGGAGACAAGGAACTGCTGGCTATTATGCAGCTTTCAAGGAATGGAGGCATCATCTGAAAGGAGCCACACAACAGATCATAGTGCTGACTGATCATCACAATTTGGAGTTCCTTAGATCCGCTAGATGTCTTTCTCTTCGTCAGGCTCGTTGGAGTTTATTTTTAAATCAATTTAATTTTGTTATCTTGTACTGTCCAGGTTTTCGTAATGGGAAGGCTGATGCGTTATCCTGAATCCATGCTGCGGATTCCGTACTTGGAGCCCTATCTGAGACCATTCTATCTGAGATCTCACGTGGAGCCCCAGATCAAGGGAGATTGTCATTGGTCTTGTATGTCTTCCATTTTCTTATTATTGCTCCCACAGTTGATTTCATCACACCAAGCTGCTTGCCTATTGCGGATTCAGTCTTTCCAGCCTGGTGCAGGGCTACAATTTTGTTTCTGGTGTCCTTCGACAGCTCTTTGATTTTCACCATAGTGGAGTTTGGAGTGTGACTGTATGAGGTTGTGGACAGTTGTCTTTTATACTGATAGCAAGTTCAAACAGGTGCCATTACTACAGGTAATGAGTGGAGGAGAGAGGAGACTCTTAAAGAAGAAGTTTCAGGTCTGTGAGAACCAGAAATCTTGCATGTTTTTAGGTGACCAAATACTTGTTTTCCACGATAATTTGAAAAATAAATCTTGCCAAATCAGACAAGGGGATTTTCTTTGTTTTCTCATTTTGACTCTCATAGTTGTGGTCTACCTATGATGTCAATTACAGGCCTCTCTCATCTTTTAAGTGGGAGAACTTGCACAGTTGGTATATCTGTATATGTAGCTTTGTCGCCATAAAAGGAGGGGGGCCAAGAAATACTTCTTCTTGCTCAGGGGCCCCAAGCTGTCAGTGTCCGCCCCTGGGCAGAGTATATCCTAATATGTTCTGAGCGACCAATGACATAAATAACATCCTGAGTACTGCCATTGATGTCATCTGTGATATTATATGTATTATTACGGTTGTAGAGTGTTTTGATGACAAATACATGGGAGGAAGTTCTACTGCGATTGTTCCCTCATTTGTAAGATTCCTTACATGATAACCATTGTTCAGATTTTTTAGAAGATGAAAATTGGAGACTCAATATTTCCAATTGTAGTCTCTCTTTGCCTCAGAAGCATCCAGATTCCAAGACAGAAAACCAAAATGGGATCTTCATATAATATGGGCAATACATTTGAATGACCCTGTCACAGGTTTACCGTAACAGAGGGGGCCCAAAAGACTGTGGCATCTGATTTCACATACTCCTGTACAGATTAGAAGCATTTCCCCTTCATAATAAATGGAGTAGGTTTCTGTTAGCAGTGCATGGGTTAAACTGTTCAGCTTAGAGTCCCTGAAATCCTCCTGCTTGATCTCAGCTGTTCAGTAGTGGCCACTCCTCTGTCGTATATATAATCATCTCTGGTAATCTGGTTTGCCAGTGTCAAGTCTTGTACGGTCTGGTGAGGAGTCGGTTGGTGGTGGAGACGTTGCTTGGAATTTTTGTCTGTTTGCAAATCCTACTTCTCTTATTTGGCTTACATTCCTTTTCTCCTCAGTGTTCCACTCTGTTGTCTGTGAGAGCATATTTGTATGATTTGTAATTTTCCTTTATCCCTGTACGTCATTCATTGTTAGTCTGGTTTGTTTATTCAAAATGCTATTACTCGCCACACTCCTGGATGAGGGAGGGGGAAAGATATAGGGCTGATTCAGGGGTTCAGCAAGGTATGTGGCTGTGGTGTCTTCACCATCAGAAGTATTCTGGGGAGCAGGGAAAGTAGGGCCCCCCTAGAGTTGGGAACAGGGAAGGAATCCCTGGCCCCGGGTAATCTGACAACAGAGTTGTGACAGACACTTTTTATACGGGTAAATTGAGAGCTATATTGAATAGACAATATAGTCTTGGTGGTTGTGTTCATATTTTTGACTTTCCTATCAATCAGTCCTTGTCTGTCATTAGTTTGGATAATATTAGAAGCCCTATTCACAATCAATGAAGGAAACTTCTTTGTGTGAATCTGAGATGAGATTCTCCAATGTTTCAACAAACTATCTTGTTTGCTGCAATTTCTTTACATTCTAGTAAATTCCCCAAGTGGGATAGAATGAATAGTGTGACAGGGGTGACTGCTGTGGCATGTAAAATCGTGTTTGTGGATTTAATGTGAGTACAACCAGAAGTAATCTCACCTGGTATACCTGTCATCTGCAGGTCCAAAAAGGAAATGTGAGTAATATGACTAAGGTATACATTTGAGATTGCAATTATTACCATTGATGTACTCTATAAAGTCTGGTATGACAGACACATCGTCCCCATGGGTCATTCCATGTCAAGTAAAAGTACATTTTTCCTCAATGTTCCTCTATGTTTTCCAAAAGAAATAAATATATAAATAAAAGGTTTCATGACTTGTCCTGATGATAAACCAGGAAATCATTAGATAATCTATAGTGGATACAGTGACAGGTTTTTACAATAGTCATGACGGGAGATGGATTATACCTGGCAGGAAAGACTGTGCATTTATGAAAGTGAACGGTGAGAAAACTCATGTCCATATAACGCTGCTTCTTGCTAATTGGAAAGAGATCGATAAAGAAAAATTCAACTTCTGCCAAACTAGAATTTTCACAATGTGCTGCCCTGTGACCTAAGAATTGTGTCCTGGCTGGGGGTAGTGGTGCACACTCACTATGCTTATCTACAGCACTCCAGAACACTAAGCTAATGACTGAAGAAGGGAAGCTGAAAGATACTCAGTTTGGCAAGTCCAATCTGGGTGATTACAAAGTATGTGTCTCTTGTAATATGTCCTAAAAGAGTTCACTCTGTTACCTAAATATCTGCAAAATATGTCCTCCAGTAATGGCTCCCCAAGAAAAAATACTAAATCATTTTGAAGATGCCATGGTAGATAGTAGAACTTATAAACAGTGGATATCTGCTGACAGATGGACTCTTAACACTGTTTTTAAAAAGACTTTGTAGAACGCTTTTGTGACCAGCTTTTAGTCCTTAAAGGGTTAGTCCGAAACACAAAAGTGAATTTCAATTAATAAATGTTTAAAAACTAATAAAAATCTGCTGGCTGAAACTGCTGTCACTCCCCTTTCCGCCTTGAAATGAAGCGTCATTAAAGGTGATGGGTCTGGAATATCCTGAGATTCCACTTACTTTGTTTGCCACCCTGAAACGAAGAGTCATCAGTGACGCTCATTATAGGGGTTGGTCCCTGCGGTGTCTCCTTTGTGCAATGTCTTCCCGAGTACCCTTTGTGATGAGCGCACCGTCTGGTTTGTTGCCTGCTTAGCTGAATATTAATAAGCCGGCTCTGCTTACAGTCAGAAATAAGATGCAGAAGTGTAGTTCTGATATGAGTGCTTACTTCATGATTCATAGCTGTTCATTTGTTTCCCAAAAAATTGATTTCAGTGATAAAAACTGATATCCTACTAAGTTTGAGCAAGGTCTACTACTTCTCGGATGGCTCTTCTGCACAGAATAAAAATAGGAAAAAACTTTATAAATATCTGCCATCACAAGAAAGATTTTGGAGTGGAAGTTGAAATGCACTTTTTTTTTGCCACAGCTCATGTCCATATGATGCTGCTTCTTGTCAATTTGAAAGAAATTTATGAATATTTTTTTTTAAATCAACTTCTGCCAAAATAGAATTTTAAAGATGTGCTGCCCTGCGACCTAACAATTGTGTCCTGGTTGGGGGAAGTGGCGCACACTCAGGACGCGTATGAAACTCCAGAACACTAAGCTTATGATTGAAGGAGGTAAACTGAAAGATACTCAGATTGGTGAGTCCAACCATGGTGATTACAAAGTATGCGTCTCACATAATGTGTCTAGAAAAGAGTTCAATCTGTTACCTAAATATCTGCAAAAAAGAAAATGTCCTCCAGTAATGGCTCTCTGTAATTATCATTTTGACAAGGCCATGGTAGATAGTATAACTTATAAACAGTGGATATCAAGTGACAGACAGACTTGTGACACTGTTTCTAAAAGTGCAGAAGACTTTGTTGAACATTTGTGTGACCAGCTGATAGTTCTTAAGGGTTAGTCCGAAACCCAAAAGTAAATTTCAATTAATAAAAGTTTAGGCACTGTTGGAGGTGCTCCGATGGACCTGGAGAAGGTGTTTACAGAATTCCAGGTGGAATAATTCTGTTGGACTGGAATCCCACTTTGACCAGTCTGGGTACAATCTCTGCTACAACCCCTGCTTGCTATCATCTACTGCAACATTTCCTTTAATGGTACAATCTCTACCACAATCCCTGCTTGCTGTCATCTACTGAAATATTTCCTTTAATGGTACAATCTCTGCTACAATCCCTGCTTGCTGTCATCTACTGCAACATTTCCTTTAATGGTATATAACAGTGCCTACTGCATGTTTGCTAAATTCATCTGTTGCATTGTACTCAATACTTACTGCTGTATATCAATGTTTGGGCCAGTAGAGATGTTTTCAGGTGCAATGTGTTACTAGCATATGGATGAAGCCAGGCCCTGTGCCTTTGATTGTGTTACCTCCCCTGGTGTGCTAGCCAATTGCTAATTTATCCCAAACTAGTTCCCACAATCTCTCTCACCTGATCCTCTACCCAGTCCTATATATTTAGCAGCATCCCAAGGGGGGGCACTTGTGTGGGGTCTGGCACGTTTCTCCCTGCAGCATAAGTATCACTTCAGCAAAAGTATCTTGCCGATGCAGTCTCTTGCAAGCCTTAATTCATTGTCAGCTTTAGCTAATCTGATTCGTGCACTGCAGGTCCTGCAGACAGTATCATATTCTTCTTTAGATATGCCTCTCTCTTTCCAGTTGACAAATATTTCTCTCTTCTTTTTTAGCATGTGTTTAAGTTCTGTATTCATCCATCCTGGTTTCCTTAAATGTTTCGTATTCTCCCCTCTTTTTGGAATTGTTAACAATTGTGCTTTGAGAATCTCATTTTTAAATATTTCCTATCCTTCCTGGACATTTTTGTCCTTAAGGATATCCAGCCATTGGATCACTGCGATTCTCTTTCTGAGTCCCTTAAAATCTGCCTTTCTGAAATCTAACCTTTTTCCAAGAACACAGCTCTGAAGTCATTCAGGTACCCAGTCAGACCCTCCAGACTAGTGGAACAAATTTGTATAGAACTTAAATATTTCTTATGACAATTGAGGCTCCACTTAACAATATCCTTCTGATACCAATCAATAACAGGATTGTGAATACATAGACATTGAAGCCCCAATACCAACCCAGTGTCACAATTTCATATCAGACCGTGGTCTAAGGACACCTTGAGTGACAGCTCAGACGCTTCATGGAATCTGATGTGTGCTGGACTGTCAGTGTAGTAGGTGACAGTCCAGTCATCCAATCTGATACTGAGGTGTACTGAGCTGTCAGCATTTTGATTCACAGCAATATTGTTCAATTTCCTCTTGCCAGCAGACATTTCCACTGGTGCTTCCCCATCTTTCATTTTTGCTAGCTATTTACCTAGATTGCTGTCTGCAGTCAGTGTCAGTCGTAGCTTTGCTTAAATTAAATGTGTGTGCTTGATGAGTCTGATATCTTAATCGTGTTGCTGACTTTGCATTTATTGTGACTATTTGTGTGGCTTATCCCATCTGCTTTTGATGCTTTCTGACTTCAGGTATCTGTCCACAGACTTTGGATCTATCCATTTGTTGTACTCCCTGGCCTTGATGTACCCTCCTAGCATTTGACTCGGGACTGTTACCTGACCAAGCCTTTGTCTTAACCCTCTGTACTAGGAACACTCCTGGTTTCTGACCTTGAACTTCCTTATGTGAGTAGTGACTCAACATCACACTCATCAGGTAAATTGTTCAACACATAGCAGGAGATGGACTCAGAGTGAAATGTCCTCACTCTAAATGTGAATTACACTGTCACCAGCTGGACTAGATTTTGGAGTGTTGGTGTCCTGTCAATGGCAAAAGTTTAAATGAGTCTGTCTAACCTAACTGTCCCTAATCCTAATTTCAGAATCAGCCCAGAATCAATTAAGTTGACGACAGACCCACAATCACTAACCAAAGTAGTTACAGGTTTTAGCAGTATTTTGTCTGAGGAGTAAAAAGGTACCTTGGTATCTGGGTGACTCCTTGATAATCACCCAAACTTAGGCGGTTTCCGAAGGCTTGCTTGTTTGAGGGCGTGCCAAGGTAATCAGAACGCAAGGCAATCAGGACATTCTGATGTTTATTAAAAGTTGATTTGCATGGAAAACATTTCCCAAATTAATAACATGAAAAAGGCATCTCCTCTGTGTGGATTCTCTAGTGGTTATCAAGATGCACGTTTTGGTTAAAAAAGGACATCCGGCTGTTGATCATCCATCCATCCATCCTTGGTAAGCTCTGCCCCTCTCCTATACCTAATGGCCATTATATGATTACACTGATTGTCTACTACAGGCCTATTATGTATTCAGGCAGGGCTGATTAGAGTGTATTAACGGATATCTCTGCACACTTTTTTTGCTCTACTCCCCATGGGGCCTGATATTAATTCATGCATTACTCCCAATGATGTATGACCTTGCTTTTTTTGTTGGTTTTGTATCTTGTCACTTTATTGTCATTTTAATACTTCAATAAAATTTGTACGTGTTTTTACAACATTAATCAGATACTCTGTATTCGCCCATTTATTCATGTATTTTGGAGTAATTTTTTCCTTGTAGGGTTGGTCGCAACTTGTGTCACCACGCTGGCATCTAGAATGCAACTGGGAGTTCTCTATTTGAAATCTTGATTATGTCTGGTTTGTCACAGATCATTCCAAAGGAGTCAAAGAATGCATGAACAGAAGACTGTTCTGGGGCTAGTGGAAATGAGGAAAATTTCCAAGTCTGAGGGCCTCTCACAGTAGGCACATAATTACACCCACCCACTGGTACTCCTTACCAGAAGACCAAGAAGGTAAAAAATACTAAACAGCTCTCCCTGAATACCCTAAACTGGTCTTTCTTCCCCAAAAATGTATCAGGTAGTGCAACTACTGGTTCGGGAAAGACTACCTGAACATCAGGTCATAAAGTCATAACTACAGTCGGTAGCAGAGAGCTTTGTGTAGCACCCATAGTACTAGAAAGCTGACCTCGCAGCTGGGACTGTTAAGAGTCTATTTTCTGATGCTCCCTGGCCAGATCTTGGACCATCTGGGTCAGATTTGCCACTTGATCACAAAGTGTATGAACTGGATCTATTGGTGAGGGGGGAGTATATGCCAGATGTAATGAGATGCTAGTCACTACCCGGGGACAGGTACTCAAACGTTAGTCAGGTAGCAAGAGAACATGTAGTAAACTAAAGGGAAAAGACAAAGGTGAATTCAGGTCATGGTCTGATGTCAGAACACCAGGAAGATAGTGGATCAGAGCAAAGTGGATAGGCACACAGATGGCTAGAACGATGTGCAAAGTCAAGCAGATAAAGATCAACAAACAGCACAAGGTAAACCACTAAGTCGATATAACATCAGGCAGAGGTCTGTAACTGACAGCTCAGCTAAGTAGCTGAGAAATCACCTGGAATAGGGAATACCTGAAAGCAGCTCAGCATCAGATTGGACAACTGAGCTTTCAGTCAATGCACTAAAGACACACTTGGATAGTGAATCTGGACATTCTGATGTTTACTAAAATTTGATTTCCGTCAAAAACATTTCCCACATTAACATGAAAAAGGCTTCTCCTCTGTGTGGGTTCTCTGGTGGCTATCAAGATGCGCTTTCTGGTTAAAACATTTTTCACATTCTGAACAAGAAAAAGGCTTCTCCCCTGTGTGTATTCTTTGGTGCTTAACAAAATTTGATTTCTGGTTAAAACATTTCCCACATTCCGAACAGGAAAAAGGCTTCTCCCCTGTGTGATTTCTCTGGTGCCTAACCAAATCTGATTTCTGGTTAAAACATTTCCCACATTCTGAACATGAAAAAGGCTTCTCCCCTGTGTGAGTTCTCTGGTGCATAACAAAATGTGATTTCCGTGTAAAACATTTCTCACATTCTGAGCAGGAAAATGGCTTTTCCCCTGTGTGAGTTCTCTGATGCTTAATTAAATCTGATTTCTGTGTAAAACATTTCTCACATTCTGAACATGAAAAAGGTTTCTCCCCTGTGTGGGTTCTCTGATGCTTAACCAAATCTGATTTCTGGATAAAACATTTTCCACATTCTGAACATGCAAAAGGCTTCTCCCCTGTGTGAGTTCGCTGATGCTTAACCAAATCTGATTTCTGGATAAAACATTTCCCACATACTGAACATGAAAAAGGCTTCTCCCCTGTGTGAGTTCTCTGGTGCTTAACCAAATCTGATTTATGTGTAAAACATTTCCCACATTCTGAACATGATAATGGCTTCTTCCCTCCATGCCTTCTCTGGTGCATAACAAAATGTGATTTCTGTGAAGATGTCAGTTGTGCCTCTGATCTCCTGGTGCAGTGACCTACCAAGAATAAAACAAATTATTATTTTTTTAATAAAATATTCTTGAAGTTTATGTTTTTGAAAATTTCTACTGAAACTATCCATAAAAATGGCAAGTTATGTAAAAATATTGAATTATTCACCAAGACCATGTCAATTCAGTTTAATAGACAACCACATAGGATGAATCATAGGAGTGTGGTGTTCAACTCTTTGTTCATTCTGCCTCCCAAATATAGAATAAAAAGCCATCAATGTTATGTAGCAGAGAATAATACCAATAAAAACATATACTTAACTCACAAAAAAACAACTCCCCACTTGGGTCCATCATCTGTCATTGGAAATACAGAGGCTTCACATTATTAGTGCTCTTGAAAAGCCACATGGCTGCCATAAATCAATCCAGCAATATCCACCCCTCCCAAAGTCAAATCTTCCCCTCGCTTCTGAGTCTTGAGTGTGCCAAAACCACATTTAGCATCCATGTATTTGGCATTACTATAATGAGAAGAACCAACTTAATTTATGGTGTGTGTGTCTCCTGGAGCACAATCTGGGCACTATGTCTTGGGCAATAAAATGGCAAATGTGCAATTTTCACTCACCAACATCCGCTGCATACTAATTTCCAGAAAGTGGCTGTGTAGACAAAATAGTCACTACTCCTAAAGATTAATTCACTGAGACTTACCATTTCCAAAACTGACTCACTTTATGGGGATTTCTACTGCTCTCGTTTTCTGCCATTTTATCACATTAGGACTTCTGCAAATGGTGTGTCCCATCTCCTCCGGGACCTGCTCCTGCTTCGGTCACCAAGCGCCACCTTATTCATTCTGCAGGCAGTGCTGGTAATGGAGAGGACATCGCAACCAGAAGCTCTGGATGGCGCAGGCTCTGTCCAGCCACTAAGATTAGGGTAGCTGGGACCAGTAGTACCATCCAGTCTGGCAGTATGGGTGTGTGCTGTTGAGCTGCAGTAATATGCTACCTGCTTCCACCAATTTAAAAGCATCACATCCTACTATAGCTCAAAGAATATTGCTGAAAGCTGTCATATACAGCCTCATTCTCCTCTGGTCCAGTCCTCTGTGCTCAACTCCCAGCTTGTGCATTTTTTTTTTTTTTTACAGCTGTGACCTCAGCCCATTTACTGACTGCTTTTGTGTCTTCTGATTTTATATTTTCTCTGCCCTCCTTGTTTTGACCAGGCTATCTGACTATTCTTCTTATCATTGTGGCACCCCAGGAGTTCGGTTGCCACAGTGAGAAAGAGATGTCATGCCTGGAAGCAAGGAAGGGATCTCCTTAGCAGGTAGTTCCAGCATATAGCACAGTTCCTGCTCCGAGCCAGCAGAGGGAGCTCTAAACCCGACTTCTGGGGAGCTACTCTCTGGTTGGACGCAGGAAGTTAGTAGTTATTTGATGCCTGAACAGGGAGACTAGAGGACATGTGGAAGAGGAGCTGGGGGCAGGAGTCAAAGAGGAGCTCATCCCCAGCCTTGAGAACCAGAGACCGGATGCCGGAGTCCGAAGCTGTGTGGGTACTAAAGGTCCCACAGCAGAATCCAGAGGACAAGAGGCTGCAGACCCTCTGTTTCCAAATGAGACTCGACTACACAGCAGCACATGTGAGCTGGGGACACCAGCGTGGAGCGACCCCTGAAGCAGGCTACAGCTGCCTGTCATGCAAGTGGAGTTCTACCTAAGTAACAGAGAGAGGAACTTGAGGAGTTCATAACAGCAAGTACCTCAGAGAATAGCATTAGAGAGGAGACCTCACAACCCACCTGTATAAGGAGATTCCCAAATTGCTTTCAGGCTGACCGACTCCTGTACCATCTGTAACCTGAGCCCTGGACTGGACCTACACAGCACAGGAAAAGGTAAAAGGAAACCTCACTCTGTTGTGTCTTCTGCATTCTTCCTGCGTCACGTGCTCAGCACTGCTACATCTCTTGCCTAACACTACATCATCACCATCTCTCAACATCTTTCATCTGTCCTGGGACTCAGCTCTGCCTGTGGAGAGCTATTCCAACTCTGCTGCATCACACCATCAGTCCCAGAGGACCTGCACTGCAGTGCTGGTAGCTTCTGACCGGATACCACAGGTGGCGTCACAAACACTTTACTAACTTTATTTTTCCCCTGTAAATATCCCTTTTATTAGGACGCCCAGGGCCACAGACCGGGTCACCGCCGCTGTGACACTGCCCCTTTAAGAAGTGGCCCAGTACCGAGTACCCCACTGCCCGGACGGGCATGCTAACATCCTACACCACAGAATAGCAGGTCACACTGTGGCATAAGCCCAGGGGCGCAAGTACCCTGAGGCAAGTTGAGCACTTTGCCTCAGGCGGCGGTGCGTCCCTGAAGATATGGGGTGGTGTTGTGAATTCTCTCTCTGGCTTCCCTCTGGTGATTACTGAAGGTAGTGGAGCTGGTCAGATTGACAGAGGGGTTGTGAGTTCTCTTTCTGGGCTCCCTCTGGTGGTTACTGGAGCTGATCTGATTAACAGAGGCTTGCCACCTGATAATGAGGAGGATGATTGGAGATCTGGGGTTTCTGATTGGGATTTAAGACAGCTGACTGAGTCCCTCTATCCCTGCTGGCGATTTTCTTCCTGTGCCTTCTGAGGTCTGATGTCTCCAGCTCTGTCCCAGCATGGTTCAGCTAAGTGGTTCATTTGCTATTCTGTTTGCATTTGATCTGGGTTTGTCTATCTCGGCTTTGTGCGGGTTAGCTAGCTCCAGCTGGGGCTGTGCTGAATCACCACCCATATGTTACTACTTGTGCCAGTTTGTTTTGTCCCCTGTTATATTGGTCGATTTTTGCTTTGCTTTCAGAATATACCAGAGTGCTGATATAGTGGGGGCGAAGTCGTGCGACTTCAGTGTTTTTTGTGCATCAGACGTGTTGGACTTTTTGCAAGGTTTTTTGCGTGATTGCAGACAGTGTCTTTCCTTTCCTGTACTGTCTAGTCAGTGTGGGCCCCATCATTTGCTCAGTCTATTTCTGCCTGCGTATGTGTTTTCATCTCACCGACAATATATGCTTGGGGGCTATCTATTCCTTTGGTGTCTGCTCCGGGACAGTTTAGATTTCCCCTTTCTTGCTTTAGGCTTAGTTAGCTCTCCGGCTGTGCCGAGGTGTCTAGGATCATCGTAATAAAAAAAGGAGGTGTCTAGGATCATCGTAGGTACGCTCCATGGCTACTGCTAGTTGTGTGGATAGGATCAGGGGTCTGCAATCTGCTTAGTTACCAACCTCTCTGGTTTTCTGTGGCTTAGTCTGGGTCTGCTATCCTCCTCAGTGGCCCATAACAGGGCAGCAGATTCTGCCTCTATAGTAACTGAACCCGCGTCTCCGACGCAGGTTCAGTTACTACTCTTTTGCCTTGTGGGCCTGGAATATCCCTGCCTGGAGCTACTTTTCCCAAACTGCACTGGTAAGCCACCATGCCCCCCCATGCATGCCATCCTCGCCCTCCCAGAGAGACCCACCTCAACCTGCAGAGCCGCACACCACATATATTGATGTTCTGTGCGCACAGGACCTGTGATGAGGTTTCAGGGGTCACATGATCAGGGGCCTGTGTATGCAGGACTCTGCTATGCTGATTGTCATAGTGCTGCATGTGAGGGAAGTTTATGGGTGGGGTTAGGAGGGGTTTACAAGGTGGATGTAGCAGAGCCATGTGTCTACAAGGTGTACGGAGTGGAGCCACGTGTGTACAAGATGTACAATATCGAGCCCTGTGTGTACGAAGTGTAAGGATCCGTGTGTGTACGGGGTGTATGAAAAGGAGCCCTGTGTGTACGGAGCTGAGCCGTGTGTGTACGGAGTGGAGCAGAGCCATGTGTGTACAAGATGTACAGAGCAGAGCTGCATGTGTATGGAGCAGAGCCATGTCTGTACGAGGCATACAAAGTTGAGTCGTTAGTGTATGAGGCGTACGGAGCGGAGCCATATAAATACGAGGTTACGGAACGGAGCAGTGTGTGATCGAGGTGTCTGGAGCAAAGCCACATATGTACAAGGTTTACGGAGTGGAGACACATGTGTACGAAGGGTATGGAGCGGCGCCACATGAGTACGAGGTGCATGGAGCGGAGTCGCATGAGTACGAGGTGCATGAAGCGGAGCTGCATATGTACAAGGTTTGAGGAGTGGAGCCATGTGTGTACGAGGTGTATGGAGCGTGGCTGCGTGTGGACAAGGTGTATGGAGCAGAGCCGCATGTGTACGAGGTTTACAGAGTTGAGCCATGTGTGTACTGAGTGGAGCTGTGTGAGGTGTACGGAGTGGAGCCATGTGTGTATGACGCATACAAAGCGGAACAGTGTGTATGAGGTGTGCAGAGCAGTGTGTGTACGAGGTGTATGATGGGGAGCATTCATACCTCCCAACCGTCCCGGATCCAGAGAGACAGTCCCGATTTTGAGAGACTGCCCCGATGTCCCGACCGGGAGCTTACTTTTTTTCCGTGGACACAGGATTACACAGCGGAGTCCCAAGGAGCACTTTAAAATTTGCATGTGACGTTCCACCGGAACTGACATGCTGGAAGCTGATGGGGAATGAGGTCATTTCAGGAGGAGATTGTGACGAAACCATGGAAGCACTTCAGGGAATGCTTCAGATCCATCATGTTGTCATCATCCAACAGCACGGGGATGCCGGCCATGTGAGTGGATCATGATATGCCCTGCACCGGGATGCTCAGGTGGGCACTACAGTGGGAGTATGGCTACTCTAGTATCTTTATAGAATCTCTTTCTTTCTCTCTGTTTCTTTCTCTCTCTGTTCTTTCTTTCCCCTCTTTCTTTCTCTCTCTGTTCTTTCTTTTTTCTCAGTACCAGTCAGTGTGCCCATAGTACCAGCCACTGTGTCAATAATGCCAGCCTCTGTGCCCTCAGTACCAGTCAGTGTGATCAGCAGTGCAAAATGGGTACGGTTGGGGAATGGATATAGGTGTGACTATTGTGAGTGTGGTCAGGGGCATGGCCTAAAGTTTGCTGCTGTGCGTGTCGCACCTTTTGTCCCTCTTTCCCTTCTTCAAAAGTTAGGAGGTATGGTTAAAGCTGCCAGCCAATTGGAGGCTGGCAGCTGACGTCAGCACGCACGTCACTGGCGGATCACGTCATTGTCATTCGCTGGCGAATGCGCGCTTGAAAAGCCTGGAGGCCGGGAGCATCCCTGCAGGAACGTGGCCAGGTAAGGAGAAAGTTTTTTGTTTTTTTTTTAATTGAAAGCGACTAACTGCAATGTGTTTCACCGGCAGGATGGAGAAACATGGACCATGTATTTCCATCCTGCCCGGGGCAGAATGGAGCAGGATTGGCTATGCATGGGGCAGGATTTGTGACAGATGGGACATGACTGGAGACGCAGGGGGAAGGATTGGAGACGCAGGGGGCAGGATTGGAGACAGATGGGGCAGGATCATGGGGCAAGATGGAGACATGGGGCAGGATGGAGACAGATGGGGCATTATCATGGGGCAGGATGGATTCGATGGAGACAGGTGGGGCAGGATCATAGAGCAGGATGGAGACAGATGAGGCAGGACCTTGGGGCAGGATGGATATGATCGAGACAGATGGGGCAGGATCATGGGACAGGATGTTTACGATGGAGACAGATGGGGCAGGATCATGGGACAGATGGGGCAGGATGGGACATCACATAGGAGCAGAATGAATACTCATGATGGCAGGATGGGAGAACATATGGCTGGAGCCAGGAATTTGACACACAGGGGCCAGGATGGGGGATATTATGACCATAGGGGCTAATCAGGGGATTTTCTGTGTAGCAAGGTGGATATTAAAACTTAACCTTTATTAGGTAAAATTGTAAAAAGCCAAATTAGTCAAATAACAAAAACAAAGGGGTACCACAGTAAAGGAAGTGCCCTATAACAGACGAACAGAAAAGGTGGGGCTGTTAAAAAGGTTGCCCATAGGATATCAGGTCAGATTAATATTGAAGATCTGAGAGGCCAGTGGTACCTTTTGAACAACCCCCCCTTTTCTGTTCGTTGATTATAGGGCACTTCCTTCACTGTGGTACCCCTTTGTTTATCTAATTTGGCTTTTTACAATTTCACCTAATAATGGTTAAGTTTTAATATCCACCTTGCTACACAGATAATCTATTTTGTGGATTATTCTATTCCAGGTTTATATGCCAATTAAGGGATATTATTACTGCAGTGATGTATTTATTTTATTTTTTGAGGATACTGTTAAATGGGGGAGGCGGTCCTGTTACTGTGCAGAGTATCACTGTCGCTATTTTTCTTCATCTGGTGTAGTTTAAAATTTGGGATAAAATTAAGTAATGTGTTCTGCAAGCGGTCCTCTAGATAACTTATTTCTTGCAGAGATGAGCCATAGCTGGAAGTGATGGCGGTCTGTGCTGGATGAAAGATGAAAAGCAAAGTTGAAGGACTTCACCTAGAGACGTCACTGGTGAGTGTGGTGTTACCCATACACTGACACTATACACTGCATACTATATACAGCGGTCCAGTGATCACTATTACCTCTACAGTGACATTGTATACAGAGCTCCTGTGTATAATGTCACCGGTGATAACTATTTCCTGTACACTGACACTATATACAAAGCTCCTGTGTATAATTTCACTGGTGATCACTGTATTACCTGTACAATGACACTATGTACAGAGCTCCTTTGTATGTCACTGGTGATCACTGTATTACCTATACTGTATATACAGAGCTCCTGTGTATAATGTCACTAGTGATCACGGTATTACCTGTACACAGACACTGCATACTAAGTACAGATCTCCTGTGTATAATGGCACTTATGGCGTTATTAGTAGTGTTTTTTTTTGTTAATGATCAGTATTGTAGTATTCAGTCACTATGTGGTGGTAATATGTTGTACGGTCATGGTGTGGCGATATTTTTCTTTGTATGTGCTATTTGGTCACCATGTGGTGGTAATATGTGGTCTGGTCATGGTGTGGTCAGTGGCGGATTATAATGAGGTCAATCTGGGTGGTAGCCCAGGGCCCAGTGGTGTCGGGGGGGCCCCACCAGCCCAGGGTAAATTGCCCCATTATAATTCACCACCATAGTGCCACGCCTCCACATGCACCGACCCCATCCTCGCCCTCCCAGACAGACCCAGCGGCCACCGCAATCCCACACGGATAAATCCCTGCTCTGTGCACACAGGACCTGTAATGAGGTCACAGGAGGGGAGGAGTCAGGGGTCACATGATCAGGGGTTTCTCAGTCCAAGGCCCCTGATCATGTGACCCCGACTCCTCCCCTCCTGTGACTTCATCACAGGTCCTGTGCGAGTTGTCATCATGCTGGATGAGGGAAGTATGTGTGGGGTCAGGAGGGGTTTACAGGGTGGATGTAAGTTGCGTGTGTGTACGAGGTGTACGGAGCGGAGCCGTGCGTGTGTGAGGTGTACGGAGCGGAGCCGCGTTTGTGTACGAGGTGTACGGAGCGGAGCCGCGTGTGTGTACGAGGTGTACGGAGCGGAGCCACGTGTGTACGAGGTGTATGGAGCAAAACTGTGTGTACAAGGTGTACGGAGCAGAGCCTCATGTGTACGAGGTTTACGGAATGGAGCCGTGTGTGCGAGGTGTATGGAGCGGAGCCGTGTGTGTACGAGGCATACAAAGTGGAAGTGTGTGTATGAGGTGTGCGGAGCCATGCATGTACAAGGTGTATGATGGGGAGCATTCATACCTCCCAACCGTCCCAGATTTTGAGAGTCTGTCCCACTGCCCCGACCGGGAGCTTACTTTTCCTGCGGACACGGGAATACACGGCGGAGCTCTGAGGAACACTTGAAAACTCGCACGTGACATTCCATTGGAAGTGTCGTGCTGGAAGCTGACCGGAAACTAGGTAATTTCGGGAGGAGAATGTGATGGAACCATGGAGGCACTTCAGGGAATGCTTCAGATCATCACCATGTCCTCCTCTTTCTCGGTTTCTCTTTTTCTTCTTTCTTTCTGTTCCCTCTTTCTTTCTGTTCTCTCTCTCTCCTTTCTTTGTTTTCTTTTTCTCTCTCTGTTCTTTCTTTTCTTCAGTACCAGTCAGTGTGCCCACAGTACCAGCCACTGTGCCCACTATGCCAGCCACTGTGCCCTCAGTACCAGTCAGTGTGATCAGCAGTGCTAAATGGGTGTGGCTGGCGCGTGGACATGGGTGTGACCAGTTGTCAAATGGGTGTGGTCGGGCGGCCGGTAACCAATCATCATAGTGGAAGTCGTCTGTTTCCATCAACTTTGTTATATGTGAGCAGTGGGCACCTTTAGTAAGGTGGGTACGAGATGGCGGGTCTTGTCACCTCTGCCTCACACATAAGTTACTATGAGGTGTACTCCTGCCACATTTCTTTCTTGGCCTAGTGAGAGAAATGTTTTGACCAGTTGAAAGTTATACAACCTGAGGATTGTGCATGTGTGCGCTGCCTACATGTAGTAATATGTGTGGGTGTATAGGTTTACTTACTCTGACCCCTATATAAACCCTGCCCCTCTGACCGCCATCCATTTTCCCATGCTCCTGTTCCAATCCTGGGGTCTTTTTTGTACCCCCTTGGTCCTCCATATCCTGAACATCTGGGAGATGACTAACATTGCGAAATGTGCGCTTGTTTGTCACCAGATGTAGCATCGTGTCCAGTGTGTGAGGAGACGGCGGCTTGTCTGTGGCGCTAAACCCTCTGCTCCCATGTTGGGCACAGCCTGTGACGAGTAGCTTCTCTTCCTGTGTATCCGGCCACAGGCTGCACACCGGAGACTTCTTCTATCTGGGGGAAGTTCATGAAGCAGAAGCCTCTGTGTGACTCATGTGAAGTAACTTGTCTGACAGGTCATGGGTCCAGGTCAGCAGGTGATTGCAGACTATTAGCTGGTTTCGATGTTAGTTACAGGTGAGTCAGGACTAGATGTTGGGTGGAAGCCTTCCAATATTTGTAAGGCCTCGTGCACACGCTGAGTATTTGGTGCGTTTTACCTCAGTATTTGTGAGGCCTCGTGCACACGTTCTGTATTTGCTGAGTTTTTTAGCTCAGTATTTAACCCCTTGACGCACCATATGCATCATGAACACTAGTGACTTCCCAACCCTGTCACATGACCCCGTCACATGACTGGGGTGCCCACAGGGTCTGAACAGCCTGGGGCCCTGGCTACCCTTAATCCACCCCTGGGTGTGGTGGTATTTGTTCCTTGTATGTGGTATTATAGGTCACTATGGTGGTAATATGGTGTCTGGACATGGTGCGGTGGTATTTGTCCTTTGTATGTGATATTACTTATTTTAAAAATTGAAAAATAAATAAAAATATACCGACATTGTATTGGATTTTTTAACATGTTTAATAGGATAGAGTAGAGTAGGCCAAAAGAGTCTACCTTGTCGTGGTGGTGGCTTAAAAAAATCTTTTGGCCAAAACAAAAGCTTCTGGCTATATGTGTGATCTGGTGATGGGAACTGTTAATGTGTGATATGTAAGAAGTGGAGTTTTTTTTTCCCAAGAGAGACTGTGGACAGTTCGAGGGGTGGAGACTGAGCAGAGTCTCATGGGGCCCCCAAAAATTTTGCCAGTATGGGGCCTCAAAATTCCTAGTGGCAGCTCTGCCTGTGTGCACATGGGTAAATGGGAAGGTGCTGAGCCAGGACAAAGGAGGAATCTCCATTGTTTTTACAGCATTTGTTAAACTATTACTAAGCACTAATTTATAAGATTTATCACCAGTTTTATTCACAAGTAATTTGTGTCAGCAAAATGGCCCCAAATCCTACACCCTGGGTGCTGCCGCTATATCCAGGTTTTCTGCCCCCTGTGCCATGGTCTTAAATGCAGAAACACTGCGTTTTTCCACATTTCGTCTCTAATATATATATATTTTTGTTGTTAACAATCTGCTGATTATTGGGTCATTGCTGTATTTTTTAGGTTTCGCAGTGTATGTATTTTTGGTGTAGATTTAATGCTGGGCTTCGGCATTCTAAGCACCACTTTGTGTTTTGTTTTTTTTGAGGGGGTTGCCCTGGAGTGGTGCTTCTAACCTAATGTCCCTGCCCTGCTCCTAATACTCCCTGCTGCCATCTTCACCTTTTATCAACGCCACCTTGTGACTACAACTTATGTCTGTGAGAAGTCAGAAGTATCAGAAACGCTATCAGGCCAAGTTCACATGTTCAGTATATTACCTCAGTATTTGTAAGGCAAAACCAGGAGTGGAACAATCAGAGGAAAAGTATAATAGAAATACGTCACCACTTCTGGATTTATCACCCACTCCTGATTTGGCCTTACAAATACGGAGGTAAAATACTGACCAAATACTGAACGTGTGAATGGGGCTTTAGGCTGGTTTCACACATCCTGATATTTCTAGTACCGGAAAAACCGGTACTGGAAATATCCGTGTCTGTGTGTGTGTAACACGTGTGACGCATCATTACAACACGGACATCCGGCGGGGAAGAAGCGCTACAGTAAGCACTGTTCCCCGGCCAGGGGCGCACCTATAATAAAAATATAAGCAAGTTGACCACTTCGCCTCAGGCGGCATTGAGTCCCTGAAGACAAGTGTAAAGATCGATATTTCAAATATATTCCTATTTAAAAGTGTATGTATTTTACATGTGCGTCAGGTTAGGCTAGTAAAGAGTAAACCAGATTTATTTGTATTGATTTTACTACGGGGGGGGTGCCATTTTGCAGTTTGCCTCAGGCAGCAGAGAGGCTAGGTTCACCCCTGCATAAGCCTAGGGGTCTCTGTGTAAGTCAAGATCCAAGTACAGGATTAAGAAAAGATGAAGGTTAAGACAATCTCTGGGATCTGGAAAATGGAGCAGATAGTGCCAACCTTGTTCCTGGTGGCCATCTTTTGAGCTGCCAGGCGACCATGAACAGTGCCCCAGTACATTGTGTCTGCAAACTATACCAGCAAGATCTGCATTCAAATAGCTAAATGGCGCTCCTTCAATTTTTAACTCTGCCATGTGCCCAGACAGTAGTGTACAACTGCACGTAGGGTATTGTTGGATTCAAGAGAAGTTGGAAAATAACTTTTTAAGGTTCATATATTTCTTGTTATCGTTTGTGAAGAATTCACATAAAGTGACACGTCAGATTTGAAAAATGTGCCCTGATTAGGAACACAAAACTGCGTGAAATAAGCTAACGCAACAGTCATCTTCAGAAAAAAATGAGTAGTGATAAAACCTCTCTGGAGTAATTATAGTATTGGGCTCAATGGCTCTTGTCAATCTAAACTATCATAAGGACCAATATTTTCTGTCAGATGAGTTTCTTGAAAAAAATACTACACATTTAAAGAAAACTTTTTAAAATACTGCAGAGCTGAGGTGTTTTAAATTGAGATCATGGACATTTGGACGAGGCAATGGAGACCTTTTTTATGGACTGCCAGGGAATTACAGGTTCACATAAGTGAGGCAGACCGATCCCACCACAATCAAAAAATCATACAGAATGAAACTGTAAAAAAAGACAAAGAATGAAAAAAAATGTTACACCCCATAATAATGTATGCATGAATGGAGAAGTCCCACACTAAACCACAGTTACACTTATTTGTGGTGGACTATTGAAACAGCTATGAATCCTGACCAGAAGAGTAGAGAAAGCATTAGTGCCCCTCATTTCAGAAGAGATTGTGCAGTAACCTGAATCCCTTATGATAGAGAACATATTCTAATTTATGAAGTGAATCCATCAAACCAGGGCTCGAGCCATGCCAATTAGTGATGAGTGAACGTGCTCATCACTACTCATTACTCGCCCGAGTATCACGGTACTGTGTACTCGGCGAGCACCAAGAATTTCCGGAATTACTCGGCCGGAACTCGGGTCTCCACCCAGCATTTTGGTGGTCTTTAGAGACCCAATCACCATGCAGGGATTGTCTGCAAGGCACTGAAACACCGCAGCCATCTTTGTTGTGGTTGTGCAGTGATTGACTGGCTGCATAGTATCATCAGGGATATAAGAGACCGGACGCCGCCCTGCTCAGCGCATTCAGCTCTGGATTGAGATAGTGTATGGAGAGCTGCTGCCGAGATAGGGTCATGAATTGGGGATTTATTAATCAGTGTGGGGTCTATCATCCTCAAGTACTGAAATCCAGCTAAACCAACAGTCCTTCCAAGGACTAATTCTGGAGTATATAGGTTCCAGTGTTAGGTAGGCAGGATAGTGTACGTCGCTCTATACACATCAGTGCAAGGCCTGCAGGCGCTGTATGTGTGTATATAGATCATTACATACATCAAGAGGGTCCATTCCCTTCCTGTGTGCTACTACCTATAGCATATATTGACCGTATTTAACTAGCCCCAGGTCTAGTTGGCTATGAAAATTTTTTTTGCCAGGTTAATATCGATTATTTTATTGCAAAGCAATCCAAAGCCCTTTTTTTCTCCATTTTCTTTAAGACACTGCACAATACAGCCAGATACTTTTCCTAGCACAGCATGAAAATCCAGCAACTTTAAAGGGGTCCCAAAAATCACTTGAGTGCGCAGAGAAATCTTTCATTTTTATGTGGTACGGTAGAGTAGAAATTTTGAGTCTTAGGCTGTGTGCACATGATGCAGATTTGCAGCGGTTCCGCAGCGGATTTTACCGCGCAGAAACGTTGCATATCTGCATTGTGATGTACAGTAGCCTTAAAATCAATGTAAAAAAAAAAACTGCTGTGCAGACGCTGCGGATTTTTCCGCACGGTTTTCCCGCGGTACAAAATACGCAGCATGTTACTTCTTTTGTGCGGTTTTCCATCTCCCCTGTCACCAAATCCGCAGGGGGAAAACCGCGATGGAAAACCGCAAGAAAACCACATGAAAAATGGAAGAAATCCGCAGGAAAAATGCAGGTCATTTGACCTGCGGATTTCTTCCTTTCTGCGCGGAAAAATCCGCAGGGCCAAAAAGTACGTCTGCACTCAGCCTTACACAATTTCTTGACACCATTTTGCTGGACTCCAAGAAAAATACATACAGGCCACATACAGTCATATGTAAAAGTTTGGGCACCCCTATTAATGTTAACCTTTTTTCTTTATAACAATTTTGTTTTTTGCAACAGGTATTTCAGTTTCATATATCTAATAACTGATGGACTCAGTTATATTTCTGGATTCAAATGAGGTTTATTGTACTAACAGAAAATGTGCAATCTGCATTTAAACAAAATTTGACCGGTGCAAAAGTATGGGCACCCTTATCATTTTCTTGATTTGAACACTCCTAACTACTTTTTACTGACTTCCTGAAGCACTAAATTGGTTTTGTAACCTCATTGAGCTTTGAACTTCATAGCCAGGTGTATCAAATCATGAGAAAAGGTATTTAAAGTGGCCACTTGCAAGTAGTTCTCCTATTTGATTCTCCTATGAAGAGTGGCATCATGGGCTCCTCAAAACAACTCTCAAATGATCTGAAAACAAAGATTATTCAACATAGCTTTTCAGGGGAAGGATACAAAAAGTTGTCTCAGAGATTTAACCTGTCAGTTTCCACTGTGAGGAACATAGTAAGGAAATGGAAGAACACAGGTACAGTTCTTGTTAAGCCCAGAAGTGGCAGGCCAAGAAAAATATCAGAAAGGCAGAGAAGAAGAATGGTGAGAACAGTCAAGGACAATCCACAGACCACCTCCAAAGACCTGCAGCATCATCTTGCTGCAGATGGTGTCACTGTGCATCGGTCAACAATACAGCGCACTTTGCACAAGGAGAAGCTATATGGGAGAGTGATGCGAAAGAAGCCGTTTCTGCAAGCACGCCACAAACAGAGTCGCCTGAGGTATGCAAAAGCACATTTGGACAAGCCAGTTACATTTTGGAAGAAGGTCCTGTGAACTGATGAAACAAAGATTGAGTTGTTTGGTCATACAAAAAGGCGTTATGCATGCGCTGTATTGTTGACCGATGCACAGTGACACCATCTGCAGCAAGATGATGCTGCAGGTCTTTGGAGGTGGTCTGTGGATTGTCCTTGACTGTTCTCACCATTCTTCTTCTCTGCCTTTCTGATATTTTTCTTGGCCTGCCACTTCTGGGCTTAACAAGAACTGTACCTGTGTTCTTCCATTTCCTTACTATGTTCCTCACAGTGGAAACTGACAGGTTAAATCTCTGAGATAACTTTTTGTATCCTCCCCCTGAAAAGCTATGTTGAATAATCTTTGTTTTCAGATCATTTGAGAGTTGTTTTGAGGAGACCATGATGCCACTCTTCATAGGAGAATCAAATAGGAGAACTACTTGCAAGTGACCACTTTAAATACCTTTTCTCATGATTTGATACACCTGGCTATGAAGTTCAAAGCTCAATGAGGTTACAAAACCAATTTAGTGCTTCAGGAAGTCAGTAAAAAGTAGTTAGGAGTGTTCAAATCAAGAAAATGATAAGGGTGCCCATACTTTTGCACCGGTCAAATTTTGTTTAAATGCAGATTGCACATTTTCTGTTAGTACAATAAACCTCATTTGAATTCAGAAATATAACTGAGTCCATCAGTTATTAGATATATGAAACTGAAATACCTGTTGCAAAAACCAAAATTGTTATAAAAGAAAAAAGGTTAACATTAATAGGGGTGCCCAAACTTTTACATATGACTGTATTTTACAGGTTGGTATATCTGTGACACGCCTCATACATCCTTGTGCTAAAAATTTATTATGGTATTTAGTGGCACCAGTTGGATAACCCCAAAAATCTTTTTAACTACAGTCCAGATAGTGTAAAGTGTGGTTTTCCCGCACACATATCACATATGACATATGGTCAAGGCGCGTGGCAAGGGACGGGGAAGTGGACGTGATGGTGCATGTCAAGGCCGAGGCCAAGCTGAAATTGGGCAACAGAAGACACCCACAACTCGCTGAACCTTAGTGTCCGAAGTCCTAGGGGACCGCAGAGGCACACAACTATTGAAGCCAGAGCAGTGTGAAAAGGTTGTTGGTTGGATAGCGGATAATACTTCCAGTTACATGGCCACCACCACCAGCACCCTGTCTTAGACACGGTCATGTTTGAGTAGCCGTGAATCTGGACCGCATATACCTCACCCTGATCCTCCTTCCTCTTGCCCTGAGACAACCGATTCCACACTCGGACCCTCATAAGAGCTGTTCACTTTTCCCATTTATAGATTCGGACCTCTCGCATGGTACACTTGAAGCGGGGCAAGATGAGATTCCATAGAACGATGCCCAAATATTTGGGCAGCCACGGTCCAAAGAGGTGGACGATGATGAGACATTTGGCGGAAAGTCAGGAAGAGGACCAGGGTGCGGAAGTGGAAGATGAGGTGGTAGATTATATAGTAACTGACCCAACCTGGCAGGAGGACATGCAGAGCGAGGACAGCAGCACACAGGGAGATGAAGGCGTAGCACCCCTTCAGCCAGGAAGAAGCAGTGTGGTGGTTGCAGACAGAAGGCGGTCAACCATTCGCTGTAAAACCAACATGATGGAAGTTGCCAGTCCAACTGTTTGGTCTTCCCGCGTCTGGTTATTTTTTAAAGACTTTAAAAATAAATTCAGGCCACAAATTGAACCGTCTGGTATCACTGTCAGACACCTGATGTATTTGTGGACTACAAATTGTGGCAATTCAGGCCTACATTCCAAAGTATTTGCAGTCTGTTACCCTAGTTCTCTACACTATTTTGGGGTAAAAATACAGGCCACATATTGAACAGTGTGGTATCTAGGTCAAAATACTTCTGTTTCAAGTTGCTATGGCTGCTCCATGACTGTCTTAAATGCTCCAACTACTACCACCATCATCTTCTGCCTAGAGACAGTCACTGCGCAGATAGAAAGTCTGAGGAGCAGAGGGTGAACGCTTGGGCAGTGTTGAACTCTGGATTACGAAGGCGAAATCTTCTCGATTAAACCATGACTGGAAGAGCCAGAGGAAGAGCACCTGGAACAGCACGGGGCTAGGGCTCAACTACTGAAGACTGGTGTTCCTGGGCCATATTTTGACAAGCCATCACCTACTAATACTGAACTGGTTGGACAAGGATGTCAAAAAGAAGCCCTTGCATTTTCTATAACCGAAGCTAGATATTTGGACATTTTGGCAGCATTTCAAGAGGTGTCAATTGGAGAGCGTGGTGGTTGTAGATGTGACTTCTACACCACCACCCGAGCTGCCACCTCTCCACCACCCTAGGTGCGCACCCCAACCTTCTGTCTCTTCCCCATTATCCTGTAGAATGTAAGTCCACAAGGACAAGGTCCTCTCCCCTCTGTACCAGTCTGTCATTTTAAATTTGTTCACGTAAACTATATCTATTACTTTGCATGTAACCCCTTCTCATGTACAGCACTATGGAATTAATGGCGCTATATAAATAAATAATAATACTATATGGGTGTTTCCACTAGACCAGGGGTCTCAAACTTGGCAGAGTAAATGGGCCACACAAAAAAAAAAAAAAATGTTAAGCTGGCAGACCGCATTCCTTTCAAACTTAATACAGTACAAAATTATTGTTAAACAATTGTTTATTTGAGTTACTATAACAATTCTATATTACTGTGCTATAATACTGCTAGGTTTAAACTTAATGGAAATTTTCAGGCTTACTTCACATGCTTATTTTAGCAATCCAGTTTTCCAGTTCAAGTGTCGCCAAATTCAGGCTGGCTGCTCAGTTGGCAGCGTTTGCCAGATACGAGAATGTCAAGATTGGGCTTGAAATCATGAGCATTGGCCAATCGCAATGTTGCACGAAGATGTTCATCTGTAAGTCTTGACCGAAGTGCTGATTTGTTAAGCTTCATTGAATAGAAAAACTGTTTGCATACACCTGTACTTCCAAATATGGCCATGATCCTGGCAGTGGCTTTAAGAAGTTTTGGAAATTTTTCTCGCGCAACAAACCTATAGAAATCTGGAACACCAATGTCCATATACGTCTGTTTAAGAACAGTGTCGCATTGCAAGTCCACAATCTCCATCTGCAGATCTTCTGAAACACAAGCAATGTCTACCGCAAACGGAGTGGCGAAGAGTGCAAATTCAGTTTCAAGCTCCTGAAACTCATGAAAACGTCTATCAAACTCTTGTAGTAACTCAGAAATTATATTGGAATAGTAGTTCAAGCGTTCTGGTTCAGCTCGTACCAGGGAATGCATAGCTGGGAAATGAGCCAAATTGTCAGACTGCTTACATCTGAATGCTTTTATATCATCAAACATCACTGTAATCATCTGCTTTGGGCCTTGGAGTTTCAAGTGGAGTGCATTGAGGTGTTCTGTGACATCTGTTAGAAAAGCTAAGTAAGCTAGAAAAGTTGGATCAGAAAGTTGGAAAGCGTCATTATCTTTCAGTGCCATATAAAGTGCTATCTCCTGTCTCAAAGCAAAAAATGTTTTCAACACTCATCCCCGATTCAACCATCTGACCTCGGTATGATACAACAAGTCTCCATATTCACTGTCCATATCAGACAAGAAAGAAGGGAACTGCCTATGGTTAAGACCTCTTGCCCGTATAAAGTTAACAGTCTTAACCACAAAGTCCATAACTTCTTTCATTTGTACACTTTTTCCGTAGAGCGCTTCCAATTTATCCCATGGCAGTCCTGCTGTGTTAATGCAGCCTTCAAGATCTTTAAAAATGTCACGATCGGTCGTTGTGCCTCTCATTGGTAATAAATCCAATAATTCCTCGGTCATGTTTAGGTTTTCATCAACCCCACGAATGAACACAGCACAGTATGAAGTATCTGTTACCCCGGTGCTCTCGTCAAGCACTATGGAAAATGCTTCAAAACTTTGCGCTGCTGTAATCAGTTGCTGATGAACGTCACTAGCGGATTCAGTGATTCTACTAGCAACAGTATTTGCCGACAAGCTTATACCTTTGAACAGTTTCTTTTTGTCAGTACAAATAATTTCACTTGCTTTCATAAAACATTCTTTAATGAACTGACCTTCAGTAAACGGTCGAGAATGTTTTGCTATCAAGTTACTGAGTACAAAATTGGCTTTCACAGAAGCTTCACTTGACTTGTTAACACTTGAGAAGAAGTTTTGCTGTTTTTTTAAGAGATGATTTCAGCTGCGGAAGCTTTCCTCTCTGTTTGCCAGACAGTGCTTCATACTGTTCTCCATGCTGCGTCATGTAATGTCGACGCACATTGTAGTCCTTAAGCACTGTGACAAACTGAAAACAAATCAGACACTGGGCTCTCTCTCCAACCTCCGTGACAAAATATAAGTTTTTCCCCTTTTCCTGAAATATTCATTTTTCCCATCAGCAATCTTGCGCTTTTTTGATGACGTTGCCATTTATGATGCTAAACAGGTCCTCTGTGTATTGAAAAATATGTCTGTTAGCAACTCTGTCCTGCTCCTATAGAAATGCATCATAGTCTGCGGGTGTATGCGCTGATGGGGCCATGGACTATAATGGGGCCGGCAGAGCGAACATGTAGGACCTTGCATATTCTAGGCCTCAAAGATGGCTAACCTAAAGGCCGCAATTGGTGCTAATGGATCGCCCGCCAGAGCAGTGGGGTACTCGGTACCGGGCCGGTATTTCACAGGGAAGTGTCACAGCAGCGGTGACCCGGTCCGTGGCCCTGGGCGTCCATGTAAGGGAGTGAAGTGACGGAATAAAGTTTATGAATAGATGATTCGTGACGCCACCTGTGGTGTTCGACAATGAAGATGTTAGGCCGACGCTGCAGACAGATCCGCTGGGACAGATGGTGTGGTGCAGCCAAGATGTTATAACCCTCCACAGGCAGGGCTGTTGACCCAGGGCAGTGTAGATGGGTGTTGGGAAGGAAGGTGCAGTGTCAGGCACAGAGATGCAGCAGTGCCGGGAAGGTTGCAGCAAGAAGGCAAGGACACAATAGGTTGCAGTTTCTTTGCCCTTACTTGGCAAATGCAGCCCAGGGTCCTGAGTACAGATGGCACAGGAGCTGGTTAGCCTGGAAGCAAATCAAGAATCACTCTGGCAGATGGGCTGTGCAGTCTCCTTACTAGCGCTCTCAATGAAGTACTCCCAGAACTGAGTTACACTGGAGTTCCTCCTTTCTGATGTTATCCACACTCCACTCGCATGTCAGACAGCCGTAGCCTTCTATCTCTCTTGGCTCACCCGTCGCTGTGGTGCCTCCGAGGATTATGTGGGAATAGAGCATTTACAGCTTCCTATTCCTCTGGTTTGTTTCTGGTGCAGGACCGTTAGTATCCATACAACCTTGGAGACCAGGCTCCAGATCATGTGCCATCACTGGGACTGAGCTCTCCACTTTCCTCAGTCTCCCCAGCTCTTCTCCTCCACGTCTGCACACGATGCCCTCCTCACACTAACTGACTCACTCCTTCCTGGCCCCCAGAGACAGCTCCTCCCCTCAGTTCTGGGTTCAGAGCTCCCTCTGCTGACCCAGAGTGGGAACTGTGTTGCATGCAGTAATTAACTGCCAGAGAGACCCTTCATTGCTTCCAGGCATGACATCCCTCTCCCTAGGAGGAAGGCAATGCCACTGTGGCGACCATACTCCTGGGGGCGCCACACTAATACTGATCGTGGCCGTTCAAATAGGTTGTCAGCTGCGATATACAGCTTACCTCAGTGGATGATAGTGTCGGCTCTGCATGTGAGCCGGTGCCATCATCTCGCTGTACACGCACAGCCACCTGCAAAATCCAGCAATGGAGGGGAAAGTCACACCTCCGCTCTCTGCACGCTGGTGTGATGTCATTACACAGCACCAGAGTGATGTCATCACGCAGGGCCACAGCCACTCCTCCTCTCTTCTAGCGTGAGACATGTGGTGCACCACGGGCCGCAGATGCCTGCCTCAGGGACCGCATGCAGCCTGCGGGCAGCGTGTTTGAGACCTCTGCACTAGACAATCCATCCATGTTATTGAATCAAAATCTTGTTTTTCTGACAACTCTGTTCAGCTGTGCACAATGTCAAATTGGTAGCTAGACCCAGGTGGGTCTTGGCACAGTGTCATGTTGACTACAGTCCACAGATGTTATCTAGATCCCTAATCTCACCTGTACTTTACCAGCATGATTAATTAATAGGAAAAGCACCTGGTATTGATGAAGCTGTTTTCTTGCCAAAGAAACTCAATAACATCAATGAGGTGGGTTAGCCGCACACGGAATGGAGAAATAGTAAAGATGAAAATTAGTTTCACATTTGAGTTAAAACACACTTCACCAACTTGTTTTAACTTTTACATTATATTCGGAAAAATTAAAGAAAAAGATGAATATATTGTGAAGCAAATTGATATGAATAATTATCATCACCCAAATGATGTTACATAAATCAGAACATACACAACCTATCAGTGGGTAAATGATTTTCCACTGAAATTGTGAAGTATGAGACTAGTGTCATCTTGTGGATTGATATGAGCCACAAAGTCCTTCAAAAGTGAAACTGTTCTGGATGTAATGTACAATTTTCTCTTGAAAATTGGAAGAACATGCCTTCTATGATGCTTGCATTAAAGAACTGATTGGACAGATATGTACGGAGTCAGAATGACCAGGCTGCGGCTACCTGTGCTGCGCTGGGTCCGGAAATGTCAAGGCTGCGTCCCGTTTCCCGGGGGAAGGAATAGGGGAACGGCCAGGCCCCATTACCCAGGAAGAGGGGGCATGTTTAGACAGGGAACCTGGCCGAAAGCTGAGGGAAAAAAACCGCAAAGCATGAGTCACCAGCTGTGAGCATCAAGGGGGCAGTGCACAATGCACCCGAAGTGCCGACTCTGTGGTGAACTGCAGCAGACAGACCTGGTGACCTAGAGGCAGGGGGCCAGCTTAAGAGAAAGTGTGCATGACAGCATAGATTTTTTGACGTGGACAAGCAGCGCATAGGAGGCTGAGCAGCATGCTCCATCCTTAGAGCATTGGCGCTGCAAAGGACTGTTGACGTTGGCTACCGCCACTAAAAGTGGGGGTGCCCATTGACCGCCAGAGAGTGAGGTGCCGTGCACTCTTTGACCGCAAGTACAGCGCATGTGCGCAGTAGAGAGCCAGTTCATGCTATGTGTTCAGCGTGGATAACCAATAATTATAAGGCACAGAGGAATGACAGAGGACGTTGGTACGGTCAGCAAGGTACTCTCTCAGCATTTTCACA
The DNA here is from genome assembly GCF_039654945.1 of Dendrobates tinctorius. Taxonomy (NCBI): domain Eukaryota; kingdom Metazoa; phylum Chordata; class Amphibia; order Anura; family Dendrobatidae; genus Dendrobates; species Dendrobates tinctorius. Next base: position 10,177,586 of record NW_027361794.1, read on the forward strand.
AACTTTGCACTCCTTGTGAGAGAGTCCCCCACGCTTCAGGGCCAGGGCGATAGGAGGGTCTGAGAAAACTCTCCACATACTTTGCCAGTGTTCCACTGCCTCTGCTGGATTGGAGTTGTGTCTCTCTCACCTGTACTCCTTGCTTGGCCAACAAACTGACTACTGCTGCCAGAGTTTTCATATGGGAATTTTTTTTAATAAGTCTGCAAAAAGGACCCTCTGGTCCTCCAACATTTTAGTACACCTGTCTGCCTCTGGAATAAGAGATAGAAAGTTCTCCTTGTAGCGTGGGTCTAGAAGTGTCACCAATCAGTATTGCCAGTCACCCAAAATTTTGAGAACGCGAGGGTGATGGGAAAAGCAGCCTAACATAGCAGTCTTGTATGCATGGCTGAGTTTACCAAGAGGACGACTGACCACGCTCTCCTCAGGCCTCCCCGACTTTCGACTAATCTCAGTATTATAATTGCAAATACACCATTGTTAATACATTATTGTAAATACACCACTGTAGTTTTTATCTCCCCCACCACATTGTAGATTGTAAGTTGTCACGAGCAGGATTATTTTTTTGGGGTTTAGTTATTGTTGTTACTTAAAGGGAATCTGTCACCCCTTTTTTGAGATATCATATAATGATATCATCAATTGTGTGTTACCTAAGTATTGTAGTCATATTTTTCCCCCCTGTCCCCGCACCTTTAATGCATAAATACCTTTGTTATCACTCTTCAGATTTATGGAAATCGCCTCGGTCCGGTGGGCATGGTTTATTCTCCCCCCCCCCTTGATTTGCTCTGCGTATTTTGTTATAGTAAGTCTTGCGTTCACGTACGTATGTCAGCGGCTGCGCATTGAAAATACTGTTCGTGCTTGCGCAGTATGCTTTGCCCAACTGTGGGCAAAGCATATAATTGCTACTGCGCATGCGCCGGTATTTTTCCCGGCATCTATGACCCGGAGGTCTTCATATGCATATGAAGACTTCCGGGTCATAGACGCAGGGAAAAATACCGGCGCATGCGCAGTAGCGATTATATGCTTTGCCCAAATGTGGGCAAAGCATACTGCGCAAGCGGCCTTATAAATGCGCAGGCGCGAATAAACAACGCCATCTGTTAGATTCACAAAAGAAATTACGTCAAGCAAGCCAGGGTGGGGGAGAATAAGCCACGCCCATCGGACCGGACCGCGGCGCTTTCCAGAAATCTGAACAGTGATAGCAAAGGTATTTATGCATCAAAGGTGCGGGGACAGGGGGGAAAAAATACGACTACAATACTTAGGTAACACACAATTGAATGATATCATTATATGATATCTCAAAAAAGGGGTGACAGATTCCCTTTAAGTAACAACAATAACAATAACTAAAGCCCCCAAAAATAATCCTGCTCGTGACAACGTACAATCTACAATGAGGTGGGGGAGATAAAAACTACAGTGGTGGACCGGACCGAGGCGATTTCCATAAATCTGAAGAGTGATAAAGGTATTTATGCATCAAAGGTGCGGGGACAGGGGGGAAAAAAATACGACTACAATACTTAGGCAACACACAATTGAATGATATCATTATATTGATGTTTGTGCACGCCCTCATGATCTCCCGCCTCGACTAGTGCAACCTTGTACTCTCTGGCCTCCCCTCTAGCACTCTTGCACCACTCAAATCTATCCTAAACTCTCCTACCAGAGTAATCCAACTGTCCCTCCGTTATTACCCAGCCTCTCCTCTCTGCCAGGCCCTTCACTGCCTTTCTATTGCCCATAGGCTACAGTTCAATCAAAACCCAGCTATGACATACAAAGTCTTCCAGAACTTGCCTCCTCCATACATCTGTGACATCGTCTCCCAATGTCTGAATGGGTCATGACTTCAACGCTAACCCAGTGTGCCATCAGGAAGATGTACCATCCCTGCCCACAAGCACTTGTCCACTTGTCCTTGGTTTGGTGCACTTTCCCTGTAACAGCATTGTTGAGGGCCCGGGTAATGTTGTGGGACAGCTTGTGTAATGTCGTGACAGCAGACTGGGAGAAAATAGTTGTGGGTGGGGACCGAGTACCTTGTTACAGTCACCGCCATCAGGATGCGGAAAGCTTCCGTCTCCCACGAACCCAAAATGCAACATTTCGAGCGCAAGCAGACGAGAAATGTGTGAATTTAATACTGTGGCGTTGGCTGCGTATTTCCGCTTGTGTTCCAAGGGCTTGGGTATGGACAACTGAAAGCTGTGTAGGGACAAGGATGTGGACGTTCTTGCTAATGGTGCTAGTTGAGTTTGTGTGCAACTACAGATACAGGGCAGGACGCATCTTTGCATGCACCATGGACACAGGATTGGCTTGCACGCACAACAGCGGAAGAAGCAGTGGTATCACCCGCAGACACTGTTCATGGAGCCTGGTGTTCAACCAACAAAGTTGGGTGCTTTCCTGCCATGTGCCTGATCACGCTGGTGGTGGTAAGGCTGGTAGTTTTGCTACCCCTGCTGATGCGGGCAAGGCCGGTGGTGCAAATGGCCTTTTTGGGGTTATCGGCAGAGTCTTTAAAAACAACAAGACTGTTAGGGGGACATTCATTGTCTTCCTCTCCCACACCACCTCATCATCTCGACACCTTTCGGTGTTCCCCAAGGCTCTGTAATAGGACTCCTACTCTTCTCCATCTACACCTTTGGCCTGGGCCAGCTGATGTAATGGCACATATAATCACTACACCAATGACACGCAGATCTACCTATCTGTACCTGACCACCTCCTTACTGACCAAAATCACACGTCTTCCCGCTATATAATCCTTTTCTGCTCGCTTTCTAAAAGTGGACATGGACAAATCAGAATACATCATTTTTCAAGCATCTCACGCTGAGTAGACATGAGAGCTGTGTATGCATCATTCGGTACTTTAGTAAGCGGGAAACTTTACCCTAGGGAAAATGATTTTCCAGACATTCACGGCATTTTTTGCACATGTTTTGCAGCTGTGATATTCATCTTCTTGGAGTGAATGTGGTAAATTTCAAAGTCGTCATCAATACCATCATCGTCCATATCTTGTAAAGAGGAAATCTGGTGTTTCCAAGGGTCGTGGTTATGTACGTTTAGTGGCATTCCTTTAACAGTGTTCGTTACACGAGTACAAATAATTTTCAACTGGGACATTTGGATATTATTGGTAATATGTATGGGTGATGATGAAAAAGTTTGTGCGACGGGTGTGTTCATAGTGACGGACAGTGCACTTCTCTTTAAACTTAAGGTTTCATGAGCATCCATCAGTTTGTTTGGTTGTCCTCTGACACTGATCTGCTTTCTCTAATTCAGCATCTCATGAACATGTTGCACTCTACCCTTTATGCAGACACGTGCGTCTTTGGCAACATATTTTGGACGGGCGTTTCTTAGGCTGAGCCTCACACGCGCATCTGTTACACCCATCTTCTGACAGGCATGAAACAGATTATGGTAATTGATGGTGGCTAAACAATGAATCATTGTAGGCTGTATCCCGGATCTCATACCTCCCAAAGCCACTGCTGTTATTAATCATGTACTTTCCCATTCCTGTCATCATCATGCCCCTTTTTCTGATCACTTCATCCAATGATTCATCCGCTATATTTTTACTAAAAGCTTGCACTTTCCCAGCAGCAACTGTGTAGGAAATCACATTCCAGTTTTGCAAGGTGCTTATGATGCCTCTAAAAAAAAAAAAAAAAAAAGTACACACTTTGTTGATATCTACCCCCAGGGGGAATGGTTTGTCAGCCCATACACTTAGTGTATGGGCATTACAAGTCTATGAGACCTGCTCCTTTGTAATGGGGCATTTTTTTTTATTTTTTTTATGAGGCCCTCCTTCATGTTTCATCTAAGGATTGGGGTTATTGGGGTGCATATGACTTGATAGCAGGGCAGGCCTTGCAGTCCATACATAAGAGTATGGGAGTACAAAATAAATAATGTGAAGTGGATTTTCCAGTTTGTGGGTTCAAAGGCTTATTGGGGGGCATATAACTTCGTAGCTGTAACAACCCTGCTGGCATCACTGCATGGCCTATAATCCCTCACACACCAACTTACTCACTGCTCCAGGTCATGCTGTGATTTGTGTCTACTGCCAGCTCCATGCTCTGTACCTCTTGCTGCCTGTCTGCTCTCTGCATGTTTCCTGGCTGTGTGCATAGAGGGGCGGCGCTGGCTCTCTGGTTCTTATGGAAACAGTGTGCACCTGCCTAATGTGCTCCTGACCAATTACCAAGAGGCCTCTAGTATTTAGGGCAGCTGCACCCAGTGGACTCTGCCTGTGCAATGTGTTAACTCAGTGTCTTGCTAGTGAGCTGCCAGGTCTTGTTCTGTGTATCTCCTTCTCTGGAAGTCTTACTCCTAGCCTTGCTTGGTTCTCTCTGTCTGCCCTCCAGGAGGCAGAATATCCTGGTCTCTGTGTCTTTGTCATAGCTAGGTTTTCTACCTGTCTTTCCGCCCTCCAGGAGGCAGCATTTCCTGGTCCCTGTCCTGTTGCTCCTAGCCTTGCTTTGTATCTGTGTATACTCTGGTCCCTCTGTCCTTGGTCCTGTTGCTTGTCTCGCACTAGTACCCTGTCTGAACTCTGTCATACCTTTATCTATCAGTCTCCTTGTCTTTGGCTTCTTTCCCTGCTGTGTCTTGCCTTGTGTCCTCCATGTCTGCTTGTGCTATGCACTCTTGCGGAACTGCCTGCACCGCACTCCTGCGGCTCTGCCTGCCTTGCACCCCTGCGACTCTGCTGCTGCAAAACCTCTTGCTGCTATCCAGCTCTTTTCCGCAGCCTTGGGGTTCCCCTCCTGTGTGAACAGGTCCAAACCTGTCGCTTCATTCTTACTCCACTCCTGTCTGTACCAGTACTTGCACGCGTTGTACCTTCATACACCTCACCTGTTTGCCCTGTGTCTCAAGCCGTGCCTGCTTGCCAATGTCTCAGTCATGCCATCATCTCCCCAAGTGGGATCAGCAGCCACAGCCAGACACCACCCTGGCTTGGCACCTGCCGTACAAGCCTGACCTCACCAGAGGCTCCAGCGAAAACCAAGGCAGCCGTCTTAGTCACGCCCCTTCCAGGATAGCCTGGTTTGTGGCACAGTGGAGCTACAACCCCCTGGCTCACGCCCACCGGTCAGAGCGTGAGGTTGACAGTATGAATGCAAAGCCTGCCTTGCATTCAATGCATAAGAAAAGAGTATGGGAGTACAAAATGAGTAACGTGAAGTGGATTTTCCTATGGCCATCCAGTATGTGGCTTGAAAAGCTTATTGGGGGTGCATGTAACTTTGGGGCAGGCCAGGCCTTGCACTAAATCCAACATTTTTTCAGGAAGCCCTCCTGTACCTCTCTAGAAAGGGGTATTGGGGGTGCATCATAGTTCTTGGCAGCCCATCCATTCACTGCATAGGCAATAACAGCATAGACGACCCACTGTTTAATAATGGCCTGTTAAGAAGATTAATACTGCCCGATGCCCCTGTAAAAATAGGCTCTGTGACTTTAAGGCTATGTGCACACGTATGCAGAATATTTCTGCATAAAAACCCGACTCCTTCCCAGAAAACGCATGTTTTTTTCGGCGCGTTTTTGCCGCACGTCCCCAGACACATAGAAAATAGCTAGAAATGGGGAATTTTCCGCGAAATTAATGAGCATGCTGCGTTTACAGCAAAGCTTTTTTTTCGTGGAAAAAAAAAAAAAACGCATCAATTTGCACAAAAAGTGCAAAATGCATTAAAATGAATGATAAGAAAAATGAAACCAGCTCACCTGTCTTGGCAGTGGTGCAAAGGAAGCACGGATACCGTGTAGTCCCACGTAAAATATCAAAAGAGAAGAAAAATTCCAGCTTCCATAAATTCAATGCGTTTTATTCAAGCATAAAAATGACAGCACCAGACAATCCACATCAGTGCAGAGTAAGAAGGCAGAAGCTACGCGTTTCCAACACTTAACTGTTCTTTTTCCAAGTTACTGACACATCACACTCCTGCGGTATATATCACCATCAACTAATTGCCTTTCCCACACAGATGGTGCATAATGACCACACTTACATAGATTTTTGTTTTTTTGCATTCTGTGGTTCTAACAAAGAAAATTTATATACAATTATAAATGCAAAAACAATAAATGGATAAAAGGCAGTACAAAAAAAAAAACAAATAAACAAATCAGTAATGAAACAGTTTCGTTGCGAAGCATTGAGTCCAAAAAGAACACACGTTCTCAGCCGAAGCATCCAAAAGGCTTCTGTGGTCATTAATTGCCGCTTCAGATCTCCACCTCTTGCTGAAGTAAAAACCTTCTCAATTCCCACAACTTGAAAAGAAGAGATATCTCTATTGTGCTGGGAGATAAAATGTTTAGAGGCGAAGGACATTGCCCGATTGGAGCTGCTGAGAGAAATAATAGCGGTTATGTGTTCTGAAATTCTCCCTTTCAGTTTGCGCATGGTACAACCAACATAGTTTAATTTGCATTTAGTGCACATGATTAAATATAGAACATTTTTTGTGTTGCAATTGATAAAATTTTGAATTTTAAACTGTTGCACAGAACTGCTATCCCAAAATGAATGCATCACCTTGGAAGGAGCACAAGTTCTGCACCTGTTCCCACCACAGCGATAAAATCCTATGTGACTGAGCCAGGTCGATTTGCGATTATTTTGGTTAAAAAAAAAAAAACTTGGGAGAAATAATATTCCCTGTTGTAACCGCTTTCTTAGCGGCTATTTGGTGGCAGCCTTCAGACAAAATAACTGAGAGTGTCGTCTTCATTCAAGTCCCCATATTTTTACGAAAAATTCGCTTGATTTGATTAAATTGTGGGCTGTAATTGAAAGAACACACCATTTTTTTTATTTTGTGTCTCAGGCAAATTGTGGTTACCAGAATCTGTGACCAAAAGTTTGCTGCGGTTTTTATCCTGAACAATCGTTTTAGCACGAGCTAAAGACCAATGGGGATAACCACGTTTTTTTAATTTGTTGCAACAAGAGGCAATTTCTTTAGAGTATCAGTTTCACTACAATTTCTGGTTAATCTCGTTAGCTCACCAACCGGAACGGCTTTAATGGTGTGACTAGGATGACTTCTCCGGGCGTGCAGAATATTATTTCCTGCAAGAGGCTTACTAAAAGTAGAGGTAATAAGAGGGGCATCTGTTTTGCCTTCCAATTTTTGATCTAAAAAAGAAATACACTTTTGATCAAATTGGTGTGTAAACCGCAAATTAAAACGATTTTTATTCAAATACCCAACAAATTCAGGTATGGCAGACACATCCCCACTTCAGATAATGAGTGTATCATCAATGTATCTGCCATACCAGAAGATGTCGGGCACAAAACATACAGCTTATTATGAAATATGAAGCTGAAAGCCTGAAAAAAAATTCAAGCTGATATCACGGCTGTAATGGGGTCTACCAAGCTGGAGTACCTCTTTCAGTACCACCCCGTGTTTTCGGAGGTCCGCTCTGCGTTGGCTGGAGTGTGAATGAATGACGCTGGCTGGAATTCCTTGGTTACATGGGCGCATATAAAAGATCACTGCTTCTCCACGTACTTCCAGTCTGACAACACTTTACTCACAGGAGACAGAATATATCACACAGATACAGAGGGCAGGCCAATAGAAAAGCGGCAGGCCAGACATGCATTACAAAAGCCGCAGGTGGCCGGAGCCTGCCGATGTTTACTGTGGGAATTACAAAGGTGGGGGGAGGGCGGACACTGCTGATACATTAGGGACATGCATCTCACATGGAACCTATTATATATACATATAACTGCACAATATATTCTGGGTGCCGAGTGGTTCTGTAGCACGTAACAACGGCTATTAAAGTGAAGTTGGAGCAGAATGAATGTGCAAGACTCATGGAACAATTAGCCAACATTCAGCTGACAGTCTCTAAGTTGGGAAATTCTATCATGAATCGTAAGAAGAATAAATTTGAATGGGACATTGGAGATTATAAAAATAATCAAGTCTATGAGTGGGGAAGGTGGGCTAAGTCACCGTCCACCCCATGTTCTGTTTTAAAGCACCACAGCAGAGCAGCTGATTCATTTGAACGGCATGTGTCTTTCAGTTCGTCAGATGCAGAGTCGCTGAATAAGAGCGTTAATGAAATTCATCATGAGCATAATGCCTCTGAGGACAATTTTTATGGTAAAGGGAAATCCTATTATAGGAGACCTAGAAGACCATTTACAAAAAACGTAAAAACGCGGGGGCCGCAAGCACAGGAACGTATACCAGGATGGCCACCCGCAACAAGAAGTAGTATGCGGTTTTTCTTCCCTTTCCAATGCAAATGATTTTTCCAATGTATTGAATATTTCCAGCAGTACTTTAACAAATGAGCAGTTACAGGTGTTGTCACTTGGTTTAAATTTTGCACCAGATAAAAGTTTTGATTTATTTCATACACTTTGAGCTGTTAACAGATTAATCCGAAATTTGATGGTGAGGAAACATTTTTTTGATGAGAAATCATGTGAATTGAGTGTTGTTGATCATTCTGAAAACATCTATGGTAGTTTAAGGTTTGGGGAACAACTAGCGTTAAAACACCTAGAGGAATTGGATCAGGAAAATGTGAGACGAGAAAGGGTGGTGTGTTATGCAGAAAATTTAATGACAAAAAACCCTTATTTTTACCCAGTCAACTCCAGGGCTGATTGCATGGAGAAATTTCAGTGCGCTATGGAGCGTGAATAAAGATCACTTGATCAGTCCACCATATCTTGTAAAGAAAACAGTAATCTCAGTTTCAAACAGTGCAATGCGCTATGGGAGATTAAAGAGATGTCACACATCATTGTTAAAAAAGCTGATAAGGGTGGACTGACAGTGATCATGGATAGGGAGATTTATGTACAGCAGGTTAACTCGTTGTTGAATGATGAATCTACTTATATTAAGTTATCTGCAAACCCGACTGAAATTTCAGAAGGAATTGTTTAAATTTACTGAGGAAGGTTTTTCACTTGGGGTGTTAACGAAGACCCAGTTGGAAAGACTCAACTAACCTCTGCACTAATCCACACCTCCCACTCCCAAGACTTTTCCCGCGCTGCGCCAATCCTCTGGAATGCTCTACCACAAGAAATTAGGACTATCCACACTTTGCAGTTTTAGGTGCTCTCTCAAAACACATTCAGAGCAGCCCATCATGTTCACTAATCACTCATTTTATGTGCAAGTGTAAGTATGTAGCCCACTCACTATCTCTGTCCCCCACCTTCTCAAGATGGCTGGACCATCATTGTAAATACACACCAGTACCTTGTATCTCCCCCACCTCATTGTAGATTGTAAGCTCTCACGAGCAGGGGCGTCTTATTTTACTTTAATTACTGTATTGTCAACGTTGTTACTTATGACTTGTGTTTTGAAACTGTTAAACTGTAAAGCGCTGCGGAATATGTTGGCGCTACATAAAGATTATTATTATTAATATATCAAGGTTGAACATCCAGTAATTCCTATATTACATGCGTTGCTTAAAGTACACAAAGGGGTTAATCCTCCTCCTATGCGACCTATAGTATCGGACATTGGCTCATTAACAGAGCACTTCAGCCACTGGCTTGACTCGCTATTACAGCCCTTATGTGTGCGCACGGTGGGATTTCTAAAGGACTCCAAAGAAGTCCTAAATCAATTGTCTGGGATTATTTGGAAGGATAATTTTTGTTAGGTTGGATGTGATGTTATTGCACTATACACATCCATACCACAAAACATCATGATTGAGGCGGTTGAATTCCACTTGAACAAATATAGTGATTATTCAAAAGATCTATGTGAATATATCATTTCTGCCATATATGTTTTATCTTGGAGCGAATTTATTTTTTGTTTAATCAAGAATTTTTTCTGCAGCGTAAGGGAGTTTCCATGGGGGGGCAAACACTCCCCAAGCATTGCTAATCTGGTTATGGCATACTGTCAGGAATGTTTTCTGTATACCTCTGACAATCGTTTTGTGCCCGACATCTTCTGGTATGGCAGATACATTGATGATACACTCATTATCTGGAGTGGGGATGTGTCTGCCATACCTGAATTTGTTGGGTATTTGAATAAAAATCGTTTCAATTTGCGGTTTACACACCAATTTGATCAAAAGTGTATTTCTTTATTAGATCAAAAATTGGAAGGCAAAACAGATGCCCCTATTACCTCTACTTTTAGTAAGCCTCTTGCAGGAAATAATATTCTGCACGCCCGGAGTAGTCATCCTAGTCACACCATTAAAGCCGTTCCGGTTGGTGAGCTAACGAGATTAACCAGAAATTGTAGTGAAACTGATACTCTAAAGAAATTGCCTCTTGTTGCAACAAATTAAAACGTGGTTATCCCCATTGGTCTTTAGCTCGTGCTAAAACGATTGTTCAGGATAAAAACCGCAGCAAACTTTTGGTCACAGATTCTGGTAACCACAATTTGTCAGAGACAAAAAATAAAAAAAAATGGTGTGTTCTTTCAATTACAGCCCACAATGTAATCAAATCAAGTGAATTTTTCGTAAAAATATGGGGATTTTAAATGAAGACGACACGCTCAGTTATTTTGTCTGAAGGCTGCCAAATAGTCGCTAAGAAAGCGGTTACAACAGGGAATATTATTTCTCCAAGCTTTTTGAACCAAAATAATCGCAAATCGACCTGGCTCAGTCACATAGGATTTTATCGCTGTGGTGGGAACAGGTGCAGAACTTGTGCTCCTTCCAAGGTGATGCATTCATTTTGGGATAGCAGTTCGTACAGCAGTTTAAAATTCAAAATTTTATCAATTGCAACACGAAAAATGTTCTATATTTAATCATGTGCACTAAATGCAAATTAAACTATGTTGGTTGCACCATGCGCAAACTGAAAGGGAGAATTTCAGAACACACAACCGATATTTTTTCTCTCAGCAGCTCCAATCGGGCAATGTCCTTCGCCTCTAAACATTTTATCTCCCAGCACAATAGAGATATCTCTCCTTTTCAAGTTGTGGGAATTGAGAAGGTTTTTACTTCAGCAAGAGGTGGAGATCTGAAGCGGCAATTAATGACCACAGAAGCCTTTTGGATGCTTCGGCTGAGAACATGTGTTCTTTTTGGACTCAATGCTTCGCAACGAAACTATTTCATTACTGATTGTTTGTTTTTTGTACTGCCTTTTATCCATTTATTGGTTTTGCATTTATAATTGTATATAAATTGTCTTCTTTTTTGCATTCTGTGGTTCTAACAATCTATGTAAGTGTGGTCATTATGCACCATCTGTGTGGGAAAGGCAATTAGTTGATGGTGATATATACCGCAGGAGTGTGATGTGTCAGTAACTTGGAAAAAGAACAGTTAAGTGTTGGAAACGCGTAGCTTCTGCCTTCTTACTCTGCACTGATGTGGATTGTCTGGTGCTGTCATTTTTATGCTTGAATAAAACGCATTGAATTTATGGAAGCTGGAATTTTTCTTCTTTATTAAAATGAATCTTCTTTTAAGCAGCTTTTTTGGTAAATCCGTGGGAAAAACGTGAAAAAAAACCGCTGTGTGTGAACACAGCCTAAGAGTCCCTCCTTTATAAATGAAACAAGATGTGTCTGCTTATGTGTCACACACCACATGGCCAGCTAAGGTTGTTAAATGTTACAATGACATTTCCCAGTGAATGCATTTGTATTGGTTGAAAGCGATGCTAAAGCTGCAAACAGCCTCAAAAACGCTGTGTGTGAACATAGCCCAAGTGGTGGAGGAACATTTTTGTTTTGGGTTCATTATTTTGGATTAGATAAAGTCATTACCCTGGAAAGGATGTTCCTTAACATATTTCCCAGCAAAATCCATTTTGATTTAGTTTTTGTAGGTTTTTGGGTGCGCCTGTAAAAAGGGCATGAAACTCTGACAACATTGTTTAGAGCAGTGACCTAGGAATGAGAAATGCTTCCACGGGCAGTTGCCATGATGTTCCCATCATTTTCTGACCTTGAAAGGACCCCGGGGGTCTCCCATATAGTTACATTGGTCTCTCCGAGTACGTGAGTATTCCAATTTGCTCGATTCGAGCAATGAGCACCCAAGCAATTTAGTGCTCGCTCATCATTAATGCCAACACATCTCCTGCAGGCATGAAAAAAAAAAATGTATATTACAGCCATCAGCCACGCACAGCTTAGAGATATATCGTGGCACAGGTGTAATAACAATCCTGTTTGAAATTAGTCAGTCTTAAAAGAAACTGAAAAGTCAGGATAAAGGGAAACTCTGTTATTGTACAGAAATTCACACTTGGCTTCACTGCACATTTAATGTTGTTGATCATAAAAGTGAAATTTGGCCAGAAAGACTGGACCTGGTCTTGTAGGGACCATATGAGACATTCAGCAGCACAGAAGGGAGAGAAGGTAGATTCATCCAATAAAATCGGGTTCTAGGAAGCCAACAGCATCATTACCCTCCGCTTTCTCTTACAGGCTCATCATAATATTTTTCTTCAAGTGATTTTCTAACTTGTCGGCACATTCTACGTACGCTGGCATTTGGTTTTAAAGTTTACACACCTGGGCAGGTAACGGTCAGCGTCTCCTAAACTCAGGGGGTAGGTGGATCCTTCAGGTGGTAAGTTCTATAAAAAGGGCTTTGAATCCCCAAAGTAATTACAAAAGTTTTGGGAGGAGGAGAATATTGTGATCTAGAGACAAAATGGCGATCACACGATTGCGATACGGCCGGACTATATCACCGATAAAGCAGCCACAGCCGGTGACTGAGAAGAATCTGTGACTTCTCTGCATTTAGTGGTTACTACTCACCTGGGTAGTCATATGTAGGAATCTCCTCCTTACACCACTCATCGCCCCTCACATATGTCTCTGTAGTATTAATATGGGTCAGATCTTCACCCTGAAACAAATATAGTAAAAGTCACAGACAGATGGAGAAGTCACATCTATGGTCAGCTCTAATCCTGCCATCTCCACCGTTCTCATTACACAAGTATAAAACATATAATACTGGTGGATAAAACAAGACTGAGCACAAGACCTTCACAGCCGTCTACACATCATAGGGGAGATCTCATGACACCTTCTCTCCATCTACCTGATGATCCTGAGGAACATTGGGATCTTCTTGTTTACAGTCCTGTGGAAGAAGAGGACGGGGACATCTCTCTGGTGTTGTCCTCTTACTGGATAGATCTGGAGGAAACACATATAGGGACTGAATTCATTCTTTACATACAGATAATTATAGGCCTAATACAAAGTCTTTAGGAAAGAACACATTCTATTACAGGTGGTCCAAGGCATATGTAACCATAGCCATGAAAATTACTCCCAACAATTTGTATACATACAAGAATGGGGTAAAAAACAATCCACCAAGATAAGTAAAAGAGAAATATTTTATTAGACTAAATATATGAAAGGCACCAAAAGACATTAAAAAGAACCATATCAATAACCGAGCTATAGAAGACAAGGAATCATGTGCAACAAAAAATCCTGTGCAAGTACACATGTACAGCATAGTTAGAGCCTGGTAGTAAACCATGTAGATTAACTAAAGTGACAGTGCTTCAAGTCTATCCCGCAAAAATAGTTAGTGAGACATATAAATCTTTAAATGTTTATTTTTATATAGCGCTAACATATTCCGCAGCGCTTTACAGTTTGCACACATTATCATCACTGTCCCCGATGAGGCTCACAATCTAAATTCCCTATCAGTATGTCTTTGGAGTGTGGACATGTCTTTGGACATATGTGGCAGCGCCCTGACGAAGCCCACGCGAAACGCGCGTTTGGGCCGCACGTACGATCTGCAGGACAGCTATGGGCAAGAGCATTAACTTCATGTGATTCTTGTGTTGCCATGGTCAGCACCAGCACGTATTATGACTATGATGGTATATGGGACATTCTACCTATTGTACCTATGCTGACACGGCCACATATGTCTCACTATTTTTCCTGGATAGACTTGAAGCACTGTTGCTTTAGTTAATCTACATGTTTTACTACCAAGCTCTGATTTTTAGTTGCACCTGATTCCTTGTCCTCTATAGCTCGGTCATTGACATGGTTCTTTTAACGTCTCTTGGTGCCTTTCATATATTTAGTCTAATAAAATATTTCACTTTTACTTATCTTGGTGGATTGTTTTCACTCCATTCTTGTATGTATAGACGTAATTACAGGCCGTGCGTATTTATTCCTGTCTATTACCTCGTGATTTGAGGGGCTGGGGAACCTCCATCATGACTTCCTTGTACAGATCTTTGTGTCCTTCTAAATACTCCCACTCCTCCATGGAGAAATAGACAGCGACATCCTGACACCTTATAGGAACCTGACACATACAATGATACCGTCATCCCCCCGATCCCTTCATAGCTTTAGTGTAAAATGTCCCAGCAGTGTCACCTCTCCAGTCAGCAGCTCAATCATCTTGTAGGTGAGGTCTAGGATCTTCTGGTCATTGATGACCTCACGTATCAGGGGGTGAGGTGGAGGCCCTGTGATTGGGTTCAGGGGTCTTCTGCATCCCTCAGACACAGGGTCCTGACAGCGCTCACTAGAGGTCTTCTTCACTACTGTGTAATCCTGGTTATGGAGAGACACATTAATAAATCTCACTACAGACATTTCCAGAGTCCTCACCTCTCCAGTTCTGTCCATCTGTTATTCCCATAGATAAGAATGATGTAATGTGACGTCATCAGAATCTCTCACCTCTCCAGTAAGCCGGAAGAGGATCTCTAGGGTGAGGTGTAATATCCTCTCCGCCATCTTGTCTCTGTCCATATCCATCCTTGATGAGTAAATCAGGAAAATTCTCTTTTATAGAAGATAGTCACTGAGAGGATCCGATATTGTAGAGACCTGAATGAGAAGATGAGCCGATGTAACATCATAAAGATCCTGTGTAATAATACAATTACTGGAGATAATAAGGTAAACATATGAGGAGATTTATTATTTTACAGTATTTAGTTTCCTTCTTTCCATCTACTAATAAAACCTATATATTTAGGCCACAGACAACAAGCAGTTTCTCCCTCGGAGTCAGCAGCTGAATACGTTCCTCATGTAGACTCATCTTCCATAACGCTAATTCTCGTCTCATTACCGACACTGGAATCGGCATTAGCAATACTGCAGGAGATATTCATTACACGTGACAGGAGAAATAACTACTTCATGATGAGGACGACATCTTCATCTTCTACTACGGCTCTACAGTAGAAACATATTTGGCCAGAGTCCGTCACTGACTTCATCACCACTGATCGTCTGTACGAATGTTTCTCTTCCTCCCTGAAGGCTTTGGGCCCCAGAACATAGATGTACATCACAGGGACGGCACAGGTGCCGCTGCAACAAAAACACTGGCAGTTTAACCACTTGCTGTTGTCAAAAGCAAACATGGCATCTAAGGTGTGACAGAAATCGGCTGAATGCCCTCTGCCCCAAATACTCGATAATATGGAGCAACCTAGTTACTGGGCGGGTCCTCCTCGCCATCATGCTGGTAGCAGGTGATAATACTGCCTTTACACCATAATGAGGCTTTTCTTGCCTCCAAATTACTTCTGCCTTCCATTGCTTTAGCAAGCTTTTTTGTTCTTCATGTCTCCGTTTGTCATTTTGACACTTTGAACTTTCGGCTTTATTCTTTACAAGACTATTTTTTTTGTCATGTACTTATTGATTTGCTATGCTTAACCCATTAACGACCAGGCCTTAATTTTGAAATCGGACAACTGTGACTTTATGTACTTATAACTCTGGAATGCTTCCACGGATCCCGCCGCTTGAGATTTTTTTTCGTGACATATTGTACTTTAGGATAGTGGTAAAATTTCTTCGATATGACTTGCGTTTATTTATGAAAAAAATGGAAATATGGCGAACATTTTTAAAATTTTGCAATTTTCAAACTTTTAATTTTTATGCCCTTAAATCAGAGAGATGCATCGCAAAAAATAGTTAATAAATAACATTTCCCACATGTCTACTTTACATCAGCACAATTTTGGAACCCCAAATTTCTTTTTGTTAGGAAGTTATAAGGGTTAAAAGTTGACCAGCGATTTCTCATTTTTCCAACAAAATTTACAAAACTTTTTTTTATAGAGACCACATCACATTTGAAGTGAGTTTGGGAGGGGTCAATATGACAGAAGATACCCAAAAGGGACACCATTCTAAAAACTGCACCCCTCAAGGTGTTGAAAAGCACATTCAAGAAGTTTATTAACCCCTTAGGTACTTCACAAGAATTAAGTAATGTGGAAGGAAAAAAAATGAACATTTAACTTTTTTTTTTTTACCCCAAAACTTTTCTTTGAACACAATTTTTTTTATTTTGTCAAGATTATCAGGAGAAAATGAACACAATATTTGTTGGGCAATTGCTCCTGAGTACACCGATACCCCATATGTGGAGGAAGACCAATCTTTAGGCGCACGGCTGTGCTCAGAAGGGAAGGAGCATCATTTGAGATTTTGAATGTCAAATTGGCTGGAATTGAGAGCGGTTGCCATGTCGCGTTTGGAGAGGCCCTGATGTGCCTAATCTGTGGAAACCCCCCACAAGTGACCCCATTTTGGAAACTAGACCCCCCCAAGGAGCTTATCTAGATGTGTGGTGAGCACTTCGAAGCCCCAAGTGCTTCACAGAAGTTTATAACGTAGTGCCGTGAAAATAAAAAAAAAAAAAAAGTCATTTTTTCCACAAAAATTATCTTTATGCCCCAAAATTTTTATTTTCCCAAGGGTAACAGGACCCCAAAAGTTGTTCTGCAATTTGTTGAGAGTACGCTGATACCCCATATGTGGGGGTAAACCACTGTGATCGCCTTACTGCGATCTTTGGGAGGCAGAATGAACAAATCCACAAAAGGTGAAGAATTGGTTTTATTTTTTACGCCGTTCCTCGTGCAGTATTAGTGATATGGCGACTTTATTCCTTGGGTCGGAACGATTACAGCGATACCAGATTTATATCCTTTTTTCGTGTTTAGCTTCTGTCACACACTAAAAGACGCTTTTTTTTGGAAGAATTATTTGTAAGAAATTTTTGCATCACCGTATTTTGAGAGCTATGATTTTTCTATATTTTGGCCGACAGAGTCATGTGGGGGCTTTTCTTTTGCGGGATGAGCTGACGTTTTTACTGCTACCATTTTCGGGCACACAATGTTTTTTGATTGCTTCCTATTCTGATTTTTGTGGAAGCAGAATGAACAAAAACCAGCAATTCAGGAATTGCTTTTTTTTCCCCCCCTCTATTCCACGTGTGGTAAAATTGATAAGGCAGTTTTATTCTTTAGGTCACTACGATTACAGCGATACCTCATTTATATCTTTTTTGTTACACACAATATAAACTTTTAGAGAAAAAAATAATTATTTTTGCATCACTTTATTCTGCGAGCTATGACTTTCTTATTTTTCCGCTGATGGAGCTGTATGGCTGCTTGTTTTTTGCGGGACAAGATCACGTTTTCAGCGGTAACATGTTTCTTTATATGTCTTTTTGATACCAAAAATGTGTATTTTAGTTTATTTTTTTACATTAAAAAAAGTGTATTAGGCCTGCCCACCCCAACCGGTCATCGCCGCCTACCGTGCGCTAGCAGGATTTTGCCGTGCACCTTTGAAGGTGCGCCGTGCGCGCCGAAATGCAACATGCTGCGTTCGGTGCACCTTCAAAAGCGCGCAGCGCACGGCAAAATCCTGCTAGCGCACGGTCAGCGCAGATCTGTGCACCCCATGCTAAAGATAGGGTGCGCAGATCACAAGCGCCCATGTGCGCTATAGTAGGCGGCGATGACCGGATGGGGCGGGCAGGGAGCTGGCAGGGGGCGGGGCTTAGCGGCGGCCGTGCGCAGGCCGTCGCAGCGCTATAAAGCGCAAATGTGAAACCGGCCTTAGGGGAATTTTTTTAAAATTTTTAATTTTTTTTTTTTTTAAAAAAAGGTTTTGTTTTTTTACCTAGTCCCTTTATGAGACTTTCACTTTTACTTTTGTTGCAGGTATAATACATTGCAATGCTCCAGGATTGCAATGTATTATGCATATGGAGAAAGCTGTTGACACCATGCTGTGAGCATGGTCTCAGCGGCTTTCCGTGCCTGGATGACCCAGAGGTTGCCATGACAATCCCCGGGTTATCATGGCACAGATCGGGCCCCGCGATTACATCACGGTGATGCTCATCTGAGGCAGAGGGAGTCCATGACCCTCTGCCTCCCCCCCCAAATGCTGCGATCGCAGCTGTCAGGGGGTTAAAAGCCAGAGACAGCACTGCGATCAGGGTGCAGGGACCGACTGCAAGGGTAGTTTTATAGGTAGTTAGTGTAGCGGGCATCACAGTATTTGGTGACATCCAATTTTGTTTTAGGCTGTGTTCACACGTAGCATTTTTTTCGCGGATTTGCCAAAAAAATGGCTTAAAATAAGCTTCCCATTCATTTCTATGCATTTTGCACTTTGTGCATATTGAGGAGCTTTTTACCGCGAAAAAAACCTCTTCGCGGTAAAAAACGCAGCATGCTCATTAATTTCGTGGAAAATTCCGCGTTTCTAGATATTTTCTATGGGTCTGGAAACACGCGGAAAAAAAATGCATAAAAACGCACGGTTTTTGGGCAAAAACGCGCAGAAAACGCATGGAAAAAACCACGCATTTTCTGGGAAGGGAGTCCGGTTTCTATGCAGAAATCTCTGCATACGTGTGCACATAGCCTAAGAAAAGGAAAAAATTGCACAGAGTGGCTGTATAGGTAGGGAGGTAGGGTCTTTCTTTTGCATTAAAAAAAAAAAATTGTAGAAATTTTTGCAGATTAAAAAAGAAAAACTGAAATATCACATGGTCATAAGTATTCAGACCCTTTGCTCAGTATTGAGTAGAAGCACCCTTTTTGAGCTAGTACAGCCATGAGTCTACTTGGGAATGATGCAACAAGTTTTTCACACCTGGATTTGGGGATCCTCTGCCATTCTTCCTTGCAGATCCTCTCCAGTTCTGTCAGGTTGGATGGTGAACGTTGGTGGACAGCCATTTTCAGTCTCTCCAGAGATGCTCAATTGGGTTTAGGTCAGGGCTCTGGCTGGGCCAGTCAAGAAAGGTCACAGAGTTGTTCTGAAGCCACACCTTTGTTATTTTAGTTGTAGGCTTAGGGTCATTGTCTTGTTGAAAGGTAAACCTTTGGCCAAGTCTGAGGTCCAAAGCACTCTGGAAGAGGTTTTCATCCAGGATATCTCTGTACTTGGCAACATTCATGCTTCCTTCAATGGCAACCAGTCATCCTGTCCCTGCAGCTGAAATACACCCCCATAGCATGATGCTGCCACCACCATGTTTCACTGTTGGGATTGTATTGGGCAGGTGATGAGCAGTGCCTGGTTTTCTCCACACATGCCGCTTAGAATTATCACCAAAACGTTCTATGCTTGTCTCAGACCAGAGAATCTCATTTCTCAGCCTGGGAGTCCTTCATGTGTTTTTTTAGCAAACTATGTGGGCTTGAAAGGCTTCTGTCTGGACACTTTGCCATAAAGGCCCCACTGGTGGAGGGCTGCAGTGATAGTAGACTCCCCACTGCATCTGTGGAGCTCAGCCACATTGAACTTGGGGTTCTTCTTTACCTCTTTCACCAAGACTCTTCTCCCACAATTGCTCAGTTTGGCTGGATGGCCAGGTCTAGGAAGACTTCTGGTGGTACCAAACTTATTCCATTTAAGGATTATGGAGGCCACTGTGCTCTTAGGAACCTTGAGTACTGCAGAAATTCTTTTGTAACCTTGGCCAGATCTGTGCCTTGCCACAATTCTGCCTCTGAGCTCCTTGGCCAGTTCATTTGACCTCATGATTCTCATTTGGTCTGACATGCACTGTGAGCTGTGAGGTCTTATAGACAGGTGTGTGCCTTTACAAATCAAGTCCTATGAGTTTAATTAAACACAGCTGAACTCCAATAAAGGAGTAGAACCATCTCAAGGAGGATCACAAGAAAATGGACAGGATGTGACTTAAATATGAGTGTCTGAGCAAAGGGTCTGAATACTTATGACCATGTGATATTCCCCGTCAAGATGGAGTGCATCCGTCAAAGGGGTCTGAATACTTTTTGTACCCACTGTATTTGCATTGAGTAAATTTTTAGGTAGTGTCCATTTTTTGTATTGCAAAAAAAAAAAAAATAATAATAGTTAGCGCTGGGTTTATTGACAGGATTACACAAGGGGGTGTTACCATGGCCACGTTCCAAAACAACTGTTGGGATCTGGCACCAGTCCAGCAGGAGGAGATGACCAGAGGTATTCTTTTGTCCATCTTTATTACATGTATTTGTCTTTATACACTGTACTAGCTTAGGACCTCTGCATATCAGGTTTAAGGTATCACATGGGATACTCTTACCCTATATCTGTACCCTTACCTGTTGTGTAGTCCTGTGTAAATCTGCTGTACATCTCCCCCTGCAGGCAATTGTCGCCTTAGTTTGCCGACTATTATTTTTTACTTGTTTTTATCGTATTTCATTAATAAAGATCTACATTTCTTACCATACCACTGGCTACAACTTTTGTGGTCCATTTTCTCCGGTTACCCTTGTGAAAAAAAAAAATATTTGGGATAAAAGATCATTTTTGTGACTAAAAAGTGAAAAGTTACTTTTTTTTTTGCATCCATGTTGCTTCAGTTTCTGTGAAGCACTGTGAAGGGTTAATAAACTTCTTGAATGTGGTTTTGAGCACCTTGAGGGGTGCAGTTTTTAGAATGGTGTCACTTTTGGGTATTTTCTGCCATATAGACCCCACAAAGTCACTTCAAATGTGATGTGGTCCCTAAAAAAGATTTTGCAAATTTTGTTGTAAAAATGAGAAATCGTTGGTCAACTTTTAACCCTTATAACGTCCTAACAAAAAAAAAAATTATGTTTCAACAATTGTGCTGACAAAAAGTAGACATGTGGGAAATGGTATTTATTAACCACTTTGTGTGACATGCTAAATTTTCAACTAATTTCTGATTTTTTCACAAATAAACGCAAATTATATTAAAGACATTTTACCACTGTCATGAAGTACAATATGTCACGAAAAAAACTCTCATAATCAGTGGGATCTATTGAAGCGTCCAGAGTTATTACCTCATAAAGTGACAGCGATCAGAAATGTAACAATTGGCCTGGTCAGGAAGGTGAAAACAGGCTTCGGGGTGAAGGGGTTAAATACCCCCTATAGCGCCACATGGAAGACACTAAAGGATACAACTTGATAATACTTAGGGGGCTGACAATAATCTAAGCTCCATCCTATAACAACTCTCCCCGAGCGGCTTCCTGAGGACGGTGTGCCGAGCATCGCGACACTGGGTCTTCTATGAACCCGATAACGTGATGCAGCCGGACAGTCACAGTAATGTCAGGAGCCAACATGGCCCCAGTATTACCGTGTATGGCGGGCAATCCCTGCATGGTTATGGGCTGGGAACACGAGCATGGCGCTCTATCATCTGCAATAATCGAGTAACAAGTTTCCCGATGCCTGATCAAGTAGTGGAGAGCGGCTCACTCATCACTAGTATCTACATTATTGTGCTGGAGCGGAGCGAGGAGGGAAATAATCACATTGTGTGAGAACATCTCTGGTATTCTGTTCTCTCATCATGCAGTTGTGTGAAGGGGTCTAATGTGGAGCTGGGAACCAGCGAAGCCGCATTCTGTCCACAGCTGTTACGTCACTGTTCACACGGAGACCCCAAAAGAGCCTCAGTACTGAAGGGGTTAATGTCCCCACGCCCAGTAATGGGGAATCTCCAGCACCGACCTCCACCGGCAGAGCCGCACACCACATAGAGAATAATGGAGCCTCCGGCACCGACCTCCACCCGCAGAGCCGCACTCCACATAGAGAATAATGGAGCCTCCAGCACCGACCTCCACCCGCAGAGCCGCACTCCACATAGAGAATAATGGAGCCTCCAGCACCGACCTCCACCCACACTCCACATAGAGAATAATGGAGCCTCCAGCACTGACCTCCACCCGCAGAGCCGCACTCCACATAGAGAATAATGGAGCCTCCAGCACCGATCTCCACCCGCAGAGCCGCACTCCACATAGAGAATAATGGAGCCTCCAGCACCGACCTCCACCCGCAGAGCCGCACTCCACATAGAGAATAATGGAGCCTCCGGCACCGACCTCCACCCGCAGAGCCGTACACCACATAGAGAATAATGGAGCCTCCAGCACCAACCTCCACCCGCGGAGCCGCACTACACACAGAGAATAATGGAGCCTCCAGCACCGACCTCCACCCGCAGAGCCGCACTCCACATAGAGAATAATGGAGCCTCCAGCACCGACCTCCACCCGCAGAGCCGCACTCCACATAGAGAATAATGGAGCCTCCGGCACCGACCTCCACCCGCAGAGCCGTACACCACATAGAGAATAATGGAGCCTCCAGCACCAACCTCCACCCGCGGAGCCGCACTCCACATAGAGAATAATGGAGCCTCCAGCACCGACCTCCACCCGCAGAGCCGCACTCCACATAGAGAATAATGGAGCCTCCGGCACCGACCTCCACCCACACTCCACATAGAGAATAATGGAGCCTCCAGCACTGACCTCCACCCGCAGAGCCGCACTCCACATAGAGAATAATGGAGCCTCCGGCACCGACCTCCACCCGCAGAGCCGTACACCACATAGAGAATAATGGAGCCTCCAGCACCAACCTCCACCCGCGGAGCCGCACTCCACATAGAGAATAATGGAGCCTCCAGCACCGACCTCCACCCGCAGAGCCACACTCCACAGAGAATAATGGAGCCTCCAGCACCGACCTCCACCCGCAGAGCCACACTCCACAGAGAATAATGGAGCCTCCAGCACCGACCTCCACCCGCAGAGCCACACTCCACATAGAGAATAATGGAGCCTCCGGCACCGACCTCCACCCACAGAGCCGCACTCCACATAGAGAATAATGGAGCCTCCAGCACCGACCTCCACCCGCAGAGCCACACTCCACATAGAGAATAATGGAGCCTCCAGCACCGACCTCCACCCGCAGAGCCACACTCCACATAGAGAATAATGGAGCCTCCGGCACCGACCTCCACCCGCAGAGCCGCACTCCACATAGAGAATAATGGAGCCTCCGGCACCGACCTCCACCCGCACTCCACATAGAGAATAATGGAGCCTCCGGCACCGACCTCCACCCGCACTCCACATAGAGAATAATGGAGCCTCCAGCACTGACCTCCACCCGCAGAGCCGCACTCCACATAGAGAATAATGGAGCCTCCAGCACCGATCTCCACCCGCAGAGCCGCACTCCACATAGAGAATAATGGAGCCTCCGGCACCGATCTCCACCAGCAGAGCCGCACTCCACATAGAGAATAAGGCTGAAGTCACACTAACCTGCGCAAAATATGGTCAGTATTTTACATGCGTAATACGGATGACAGACCCCTAAATAGTGCTCCGTATGTCATCCGTAATCAAGGTGTGGTCGCGTATTTTGCGCATGTAAGCATCCGTATGCAATCCGTATGGCATCCGTATGGTGAGATTTTCTCGCAGGCTTGCAAAATGGACATATAATGGAGCCCTATGACAGTTTTAATAAAGAAATGAAAGAATAGATATAGACACATATATATATATATATATATTTTCTATGTGTCTATATCTATTCTTTCTTTCTTTATTAAACCTGTCAGTATGAGTTCACTGTATAGCGCACTGAATTGCCGGCTTTGCTAAAAGACACCGGGTGCGTATTTCTTGCAGGTCACACGTGTGTTCCGTGTGTAATCCGTATTTTTTGCGCACCCATAGACTTGCATTGGCGTACTACGGGCGTAGTACGCTGACAATCGCAGCATGCTGCGAGTGGCACGGAGCGGAGGATACGG
The DNA here is from genome assembly GCF_039654945.1 of Dendrobates tinctorius. Classification (NCBI taxonomy): domain Eukaryota; kingdom Metazoa; phylum Chordata; class Amphibia; order Anura; family Dendrobatidae; genus Dendrobates; species Dendrobates tinctorius. The sequence goes on from NW_027361794.1 coordinate 10,201,577, forward strand.
AGGAGAAATATACGCCTGGTACGAGGGACCCCATAAAGAATCATTGGTCCGTGTCTAATGCGTGCTTTTTGCGCCTCTCACGCACCCGTATTCCTCGCCAGTGTGACTCCGGCCTAATGGAGCCTCCAGCACCGACCTCCACCCGCAGAGCCACACTCCACATAGAGAATAATGGAGCCTCCAGCACCGACCTCCACCCGCAGAGCCACACTGCACATAGAGAATAATGGAGCCTCCAGCACCGACCTCCACCCGCAGAGCCGCACTCCACATAGAGAATAATGGAGCCTCCAGCACCGACCTCCACCCGCAGAGCCGCACTCCACATAGAGAATAATGGAGCCTCCGGCACCGACCTCCACCCGCAGAGACGCACTCCACATAGAGAATAATGGAACCTCCGGCACTGACCTCCACCCGCAGAGCCACACTCCACATAGAGAATAATGGAGCCTCCAGCACCGACCTCCACCCGCAGAGCCGCACTCCACATAGAGAATAATGGAGCCTCCAGCACCGACCTCCACCCGCAGAGCCACACTCCACATAGAGAATAATGGGGCCTGCAGCACCGACCTCCACCCGCAGAGCCGCACTCCACATAGAGAATAATGGAGCCTCCAGCACCGACCTCCACCCGCAGAGCCACACTCCACATAGAGAATAATGGAGCCTCTGGCACCGACCTCCACCCGCAGAGCCACACTCCACATAGAGAATAATGGAGCCTCCGGCACCGACCTCCACCCGCAGAGCCGCACCCCACATAGAGAATAATGGAGCCTCCAGCACCTACCTACTCCCGCAGAGCCGCACTCCACATAGAGAATAATGGAGCCTCCGGCACCGACCTCCACCCACAGAGCCACACTCCACATAGAGAATAATGGAGCCTCCAGCACCAACCTCCACATAGAGAATAATGGAGCCTCCGGCACCGACCTCCACCCGCAGAGCCGCACCCCACATAGAGAATAATGGAGCCTCCGGCACCGACCTCCACCCGCAGAGCCACACTCCACATAGAGAATAATGGAGCCTCCAGCACCGACCTCCACCCGCAGAGCCACACTCCACATAGAGAATAATGGAGCCTCCAGCACCGACCTCCACCCGCAGAGCCGCACTCCACATAGAGAATAATGGAGCCTCCAGCACCGACCTCCACCCGCAGAGCCACACTCCACATAGAGAATAATGGAGCCTCCGGCACCGACCTCCACCCGCAGAGCCGCACCCCACATAGAGAATAATGGAGCCTCCAGCACCTACCTACTCCCGCAGAGCCGCACTCCACATAGAGAATAATGGAGCCTCCGGCACCGACCTCCACCCACAGAGCCACACTCCACATAGAGAATAATGGAGCCTCCAGCACCAACCTCCACATAGAGAATAATGGAGCCTCCGGCACCGACCTCCACATAGAGAATAATGGAGCCTCCGGCACCGACCTCCATCCGGAGAGCCGCACTCCACATATATGGCTCCTCTGTGCACACAGGACCTGTGATGAGGTCACAGGAGGGGAGGAGTCAGGGGTCACATGATCAGGGCCTCAGTGTATACAGGACTCCGCTGTGCTGTATTCGGTCGTCTGCTGGTGTTGCTCCTTTAAGAACAGGTAACATTGTAAATAGTAGAACAATTCCCCCCACTAAGTGACTGGATCCCCCCAGATCTTAGTGATATTACAGTGATATTTAATACAATACCCAGAAAGGTTATCAAAATTAGGTCTATTTACTCTAGAAAAGAGAAGACTTAGGGGAGACCTAATATATATGTACAAGTATATCAGAGGGCAATACAGAGATCTCTTTAATGAACTGTTTGTACCAAGGACTGTGACAGGAACAAGGGGGCATTGTCTTCGTTTGGAGGAAAGACAATTTCTGCACCAGCATAGAAGAGGGTTCTTCACAGTAAGAGCAGTGAGGCTCTGGAATTCTCTTCCTGAGGAAGTGGTGATGGCCAACTCACTGAATGAATTTAAGAAAGGAATGAATGCTTTTCTTGTGAGTAACAGTATAGAAGGTTACGAATAACAGAATATTATAGGTAGATGGTTGACCCAGCTTAGGGGAAGGAATTTTTTTTCCCTATGGAGAAAATTGGCTTCTACTCTGTGGGTTTTTGCCTTCCCCAGGATCAACAATGCAGAACAGCTGCACTAAAAATAGGTTGAACTAGATGGACATAAGGTCTTCCTGCAGCCTTCATAACTATGTTACTATGTTACAGGCGGGAGTTTCCATGAGCACTAGATTCAGGGGTGATCCTAGTGGTGAATGAGCCGTGTGGCCTCCATCTTAGGCGTGTTTCACATTTCCGTTTTTTGACATCAGTCAAAATCCGCCACTTTTAGAAAAAAACGGATCCGCCCCTTTTATCCGTTTTTTCCTCGTACACTTACATTATCGGCGGATTTTGACTGATGGTCGTCCGTCATATCCATCTTTTGACGGATCCGTGAAATTTTTAGCGGTTCCCGGACGGAGGAGAGGGACTCTGCATTTTGAATGCGCATGCCCGGCAGAATTCCTCTGCCGAGGAATTTAACCCAGCATGACATTCCGGAAAAGCCGTAGCAATGACAAAAATCTCTCTTTTTCTCTCTCCTCCAGACCGCAGTTCCTTTAAATATTACCTCCTGCGGATCCGTCCTAAAAACGGATCCAGTGGCATCTGATTGCCCCATGATGGAGGCGGATCCATTTTTCCCCACTCTGGCGGATTTCGCCTCCCGTCAAACAGCGGAAGTGTGAAACAAGCCTTAGAGAGCGGCCACAATCCCAGACGATGCAGCGGCCGGAGCAATGTTAGTGATTGAGGGAATTTCTGGGAGCAACAGATTAATGGAGAATGTTTTCCCGGAACCTCCTCGGGCATCAAGGAAAATCCGTCTCCCATTTCCACTGGAGTCTGAGCCGTAATTGCTGAATCCTCCGATCTGTGCTCATCACCATAGAGGCTTATTTAACCCCTTAATGACCGGAGCTTTTTCCGGTTTTCCCTCCCCTTCTTCCCAGAGCCATAACTTTTTTATTTTTCCGTCAATATGGCCGTGTGAGGGCTTATATTTTGCAGGGCGAGTTGTACTTTTTGTGAGAATCAAGTTTATTGAATAAATTGTACAATACAAGTTCAGAGATTCAACTTGGTCAGTCACATAAAAGCATTAGTCACATGTCAGTTGTAATAACTATATGCTCATTATCAAGAATATCATAACTTCAAAACGTAGACATAAGTTATTTAACGAAGGAATCAATAAGATCACTCAGCGATTTATTATGTTTTGATAGGGTATTCAGGGACCCCCTATAACACATACACAGACCCCCTTTAAGACATTTCTCTAATATGCAAAGTCATTTAGTAGACATTGTGACACAGTGTGTTAGGCGTCAAGTTTCCCCCACTGCACAATGGGAATCTCAAGCCATGTCATCTGCGGTCTCCCATTCTTCTACAGCCACAGAGATTCCTGCTCAGCAGAGACATCGGTCCAGGCATCGTGCCCAGGCTGATGCTTGGCGTCTGGTTGCTCCTTTTGCCTCTGCTATAACTCCATGCTTGAGTCGGCAGCAAACAGACGCTTCTGGGATTAAGTCCTGTCTTTTGGGTACTGAGCATGCCCGTGGGACAACCTCTCATTGGAGGTCGGAGGTCACATGTGCAGGTCCCGTTTCTGCTCATATTGATCCACTACTGGGAAGGTCCCGGAAGGACGCCGCTATAAAAGAGTCGCATGGCCGCTCAACTATGCACTAGTAAAGACTCTTATGGTTAGTTGTGTGTGTGATGATGGATGCTTGAGACTGGTGACTGACTAAGAAACCCCTACCCTTGGTTGTGTTTGTGTTCAGGGTTAGTGTTTAGAGTCAGCGCCGAGTAGTGGCACTGCCTAGCGCCTCAGTGTCCCAGGCTCCTCTCACAAAGTAACGCCAGAGTATGCCAGCACGAGGCACATTGTACCGCATACTGCAGCATCCGTCAGTGCAGCGCTGTGCATTGATAGAGCGCTTTCCAGTTAAGCGTAAGCTGGTTAGTGGCGCCCGCCAGTGCGGCGCTGCATGCACCAGTAGTGGCGTCCACCAGTGCGGCGCTGCATGCACCAGTAGCGGTGCTACCTCTCTTTATTCAGTCCTGGTGTAGAGTCGGGCTGAGGGAAAGGCGATGATGTGGTGGTACTGCTGATCCAACAGAACTGGGGGGGGGGTGACCCACTTCTTGATGCCGACAGACTAGAGACTTGAAACAGAAATTGTGTTCAACAGGCCTGTGTTTATTCGCTGCTCCTTGACGACTTTCAGCACTTTACTAAGGATTTTTTACAGTTACTTTTTACACAGACCTGGGGTACCTTCACTTCCTCTGTTTCACCGTCGTGGCGTCCTCTGTGGCTCTCCTCACTGTGGCTGCCCTAGGCACTTCCACCACAGCGCTTCACCGTTCAGAGTACACCGTTATTGATCACTCACAGACCGTCTCCGTCTGTCGCTGCTGTCTTTTGGGCCACCCCCCCCGTGACCGTCTCTCCTGTCAGATCCTCTCTGAGGGCTCTCGACTGCCTTTCACCTCACAGCAGGCCCTCCTATCTAGTGAGCTTCCCTGGCTGACTGGAATTTCTGGAACCTTCCCTCAGCCTTTTATCCTACCAGCCTAGGTAGCTCCGCCCACTATCACCTGACAGTGACCTCCAACCAATCACAGTGACCTTGACCCCTGGCAGTTATGTACCCACTCTCTTCTAAGCTCCTCATTGCCCTCTAATGGTCACACTCAGCACGGCACCCTTTTTCTCTTACTCTTTGTTTCCATTCCTACACTGAGCTATCCCTCTGCCTATCACCAAAGGCAGACCTCTCAGTCAGGTCCACCTCCCCACACTGGCATCGCAGTTGCGGTGTCGAACGCTAGTGGGACTAGAGGGACTCCAACCCTGTTCCTTGGGGCAGAGTCCTGTGTCCTTTTACTAGCGCTCACCCTGCCGAGACCTGTGAAGTTAACAGGCTCCGGCGTTGGCTTCTGCAGCTCTGTGCAGTAACAGAGTTCGCTCCTGTGCATACTGGGTCAGCGGTTATCCCGTCGGTGCTCAGTTAGTGTCCACCATTACTAAGCAGCAGTTTACCACCTCTGCACGGTGGACCCCGGGCTGCGACTGCACCTTCCTATTATTGTATAATTTGGTGCGTTGCGCCAGCCCTAGCACAGTGTCACATATCATGCCAGTTCACTTAATCTTTGGGTCAACATGACGTGACACGTAGCAAACCTGTTGATCCAGACACCCTATTGCACCTTATTGATTGAGTTAGCTAATAGCAGGAGGTAATCTAATTAACCAGATAAAAGCTATAAACCTAAGGGTACTGTCACACTAAAGGGGGTTTTACACTAAGCGATATCGCTAGCAATATCGTTAAAACGTCACTGGTTTTGTGACGTTATAGCGATATTGCTAGCGATATCGCTATGTGTGATACTTACCTCCGACCGGCTCCCCCGCTGTCCATCGCTGATCGCGCGAGAATGTCCGGCTCCATTTCTCGTCGGGCGCTTCCTGCTGAGACTTCCTGCTGTGACGACGAGCGACGCTGGACGCGGGCGGGAGGACGTCAGGATCGCTGTGTGTGAAAGGTGAGTATCGTGCGCTGCGTCGCTGCTGCATCGCTGTGAGATCTTTCTGTATGAAAGCTCACTAGCGATCATTTAGCGATGCACCAGCGATCCTGACCGGGTCGGATCGCTGGTCGGATCGCTGGTGCATCGCTAAATGTAAAAGGGCCTTTAGAGATAGCGCTAGCAATATCGCTATAACTTGTGACGTTATAGCGATATTGCTAGCGATAACGCTGTGTGTGATACTTACCTACAACCGGCTCCCCCGCTGGTAATCGCTGATCGCGCGAGAATAGGCTGGACTGTTTCTCATCGTCAGCTTCCTGCAGCGCTTCCTGCTGTGACGACGATCGACGCGTGGAGTCGGGCGGGAGGACGTCAGGATCGCCTGGTGTGACAGGTAAGTAGCGACCCCCGACCCCTGCTATGTCGCTGGTGAGATCTGCCTGTGTGGCAGCTCACTAGCGACCACTTAGCGATGTACCAGCGATCCTGACCGCGTCATATCGCTGGTACATCGCTAAGTGTGACAGTAGCTTAAGTAAGACAGAACTAATTCTAGGAATGACTGAAGGAACACCTGTCTCCTATCACCAGTTAGGGGGAGATCACACGCTGATAAAACATACAGTCATATGTAAAAGTTTGGGCACCCCTATTAATGTTAACCTTTTTTTCTTTATAACAATTTTGGTTTTTGCAACAGCTATTTCAGTTTCATATATCTAATAACTGATGGACTCAGTTATATTTCTGGATTCAAATGAGGTTTATTGTACTAACAGAAAATGTGCAATCTGCATTTAAACAAAATTTGACCGGTGCAAAAGTATGGGCACCTCAACATAACAGTGACATTAATATTTCGTAGATCCTCCTTTCGCAAAAATAACAGCCTCTAGTCGCTTCCTGTAGCTATTAATGAGTTCCTGGATCCTGGATGAAGGTATTTGTGACCATTCCTGTTTACAAAACAATTCCAGTTCAGTTAAGTTTGATGGTCGCCAAGCATGGACAGCCCGCTTCAAATTATCCCACAGATGTTCAATGATATTCAGGTCTGGGGACTGGGATGGCCATTCCAGAACATTGTAATTGTTCCTCTGCATGAAGGCCTGAGTAGATTTGGAGCGGTGTTCTGGATCATTGTCTTGCTGAAATAACCATCCCCTGCGTAACTTCAACTTCGTCACTGATTCTTGCACATTATTGTCAAGAATCTGCTGATACTGAGTTGAATCCATGCGACCCTCAACTTTAACAAGATTCCCGGTGCCGGCATTGGCCACACAGCCCCAAAGCATGATGGAACCTCCACCAAATTTTACTGTGGGTAGCAAGTGTTTTTCTTGGAATGCTGTGTTTTTTAGCCTCCATGCATAACGCCTTTTTGTATGACCAAACAACTCAATCCTTGTTTCATCAGTCCACAGGACCTTCTTCCAAAATGTAACTGGCTTGTCCAAATGTGCTTTTGCATACCTCAGGCGACTCTGTTTGTGGCGTGCTTGCAGAAACGGCTTCTTTCGCATCACTCTTCCATACAGCTTCTCCTTGTGCAAAGTGCGCTGTATTGTTGACCGATGCACAGTGACACCATCTGCAGCAAGATGATGCTGTAGGTCTTTGGAGGTGGTCTGTGGATTGTCCTTGACTGTTCTCACCATTCTTCTTCTTAGCCTTTCTGATATTTTTCTTGGCCTGCCACTTCTGGGCTTAACAAGAACTGTACCTGTGTTCTTCCATTTCCTTACTATGTTCCTCACAGTGGAAACTGACAGGTTAAATCTCTGAGACAACTTTTTGTATCCTTCCTCTGAAAAGCTGTGTTGAATAATCTTTGTTTTCAGATCATTTGAGAGTTGTTTTGAGGAGCCCATGATGCCACTCTTCATAGGAGAATCAAATAGGAGAACTACTTGCAAGTGGCCACTTTAAATACCTTTTCTCATGATTTGATACACCTGGCTATGAAGTTTAAAGCGCAATGAGGTTACAAAACCAATTTAGTGCTTCAGGAAGTCAGTAAAAAGTAGTTAGGAGTGTTCAAATCAAGAAAATGATATGGATGCCCATACTTTTGCACCGGTCAAATTTTGTTTAAATGCAGATTGCACATTTTCTGTTACAATAAACCTCATTTGAATTCAGAAATATAACTGAGTCCATCAGTTATTAGATATATGAAACTGAAATAGCTGTTGCAAAAACAAAATTGTTATAAAGAAAAAAGGTTAACATTAATAGGGGTGCCCAAACTTTTACATATGACTGTATTTATCTGTGTAATGACCAAGCTGACTAATGAATTGTAAAACATTGTGCTGTTAATGATTTTATAACAAATTCTGACCTACGCTCCTGCTGTAGCCACAAACCCACCGTTACCTCTGACTGCTGATCACAAGCTGCTGCCACTGCAGCTCCTGCTGCTGCAGAGCCTCTTGCTGCAACTGTAACTGCAGCTCCTGCTACCAAAAGGCCCTGCACGCTTCCGCTGCGCTGTCTTCGTAACCATGCCGAGTTGTACAGCCAGATGCTTGTAATCTTCATGACCCCGCCGAGCAAACAGCAAACACCTCATGTGCTTTCGTAACCATTGCCCGCAGTCTCGCACCAAATGTGCTTTAATGCCTACTATGTGTGTTGGGGAACACCCGCTTGGCAGCAGACTAACGTAGTCAGGCACGGTTTTTCACACATAACAGTCCATACGGTTTATTTAAAACTTCATAAACCACACCGTAAGCCAGGTTGCACATCACCGGCTTATACATTGTCCATTACTTCATCACGTGTGGCTTTACAAAACATTCACTAGTCACGCCTGACTCTCTCCAGTCACCGGATGACCGCACAGTTCAGTAACTGACCATTGTCAATGCACATAGTTCTTTCCCCATACCTGGGGTTACCTCTCAGAAGCTGCTGCTCCACAGGCTGACTCCTCGCTAGTCCAAGGTCCTCAACAGGACATCATGTTTCTCAGTGTGGGTCGTCCCAGGCTCTGCCCACACGTGGCCTGTCCGGGTGCTATTCATGATGTTCCTCCAAAACCCAGGCCACGAGGTCCAAGGTCTCACCTCGTGCTCCAGGAATCCGATCCTACTCCCAGGATCTTCAAACACAGACCTTCCAGGACCTTGCACCCTGAACCATTCAGGTACACACACTCTCTCCATGTGACCAGACCTCAGTTGTAACCACCCAAATGGATGGGCGGTGCATGTGTGGTTAGTCAATTCCCGCCCAGCTCTCAGACTAACCCTTATAAGTAATACACAACAAATACTTGTGGAACTATAAGTCCCAGCATAACCATATAATTTGGGGCTTACAGCGCAGAGAACCTCTGCGACACATACCTGCCATTTACAATAATGCCAATCCCTAATTTACCATCATAATTATGCCTCCAAGCGCATCCCGAAGTGCATACACAGCGCCCCCTAGTTGTAACAGAGGTTACTGCATCACACCATGCACGGATAAGCAAGTCCAAACAAGGTGCTAGATGGAGGGGGGCATGGCTATGTAGCAGAGGAGAGAGGACGCGTCCTGACAGAGCTCCTATGATCCTGCTGTCATTCTGCACTCAAGACCCCCCTCATCAAGGCATACTTACAAATATCGGGACCCCCTGAACTCCAGGAAGCTTTTGGCCCCTGCGGGAGAGTGATATAAGGCTCCGGCGAGTCGGGCGCTGAAGAAACCCAGGCAGACAGAGGGACCTGTGTGAGGCGGTGGCCATTTTGTAAGGCGTGCTCTGACAGGAAGAGAAGCGATGCCAGCTCTCATCCTCACAGTACTACTCGGGCGGTGAGAATATATCCTGGGGATATCTAAAACCTTTGGTTGAAACGCTGCCCTCCTATGTCAGGGACTCTGCGGACGTCCTGGCCAGGGTCGTTGGTGTATCCCTGGACTCCGATATGCTCTTTGTCACCACGGACGTCGAGTCCATGTATACGTGTATTGAACACGCTCATGGGTTACATGCTGTACGTTACTTTTTGAAGATGAGCAATATGGATGGACCTCTTGCTGATTTAATTTTGGAGCTTTTACAGTTTGTTTTACATCATAATTTTTTTCACCTTCAGGGACCGTTTTTACCTGCAGAGGCGTGGCACTGCCTTGGGGGCGGCGTGTGCGCCCGCCTACGCCAACCTTTTTCTCTGCCTATGGGAGAGGGAGGTGTTCCGTGGGGAGGGGGCATGCTCCGCCGACCATGTGCAATGCTGGTTTTGTTATATCGACGACCTCCTAATAATTTGGCAAGGTCCGGTCTCTGAATTAGATCGATTCATGTCCAATTTAAACAATAATTCGCATAACATCAAATTGACGTATAAATGGCATGAACGTAAAATTGACTTTTTAGATATTGCATTGTCAGTTGATGATTCCAGGTCCGTCCATACTGATATTCATCGTAAAGAAACCTCAGTTAACTCATTTCTTCATTCCTCCTCTGGACACACCTATTCAACTATAAAGGCCATCCCTGTTGGCCAATTTTTGAGGGCAAAACGCACGTGCTCCATAGTGGAGAAATTTGAGGAGCAGGCCAAGGATCTAAGAGAAAGCTTTCTGGCAAGAGGTTATAGCCAGAGAAATATTAAACGTGGGTATCATCGGGCCAAATATACCCCTAGACAAAAGTTGTTATTTAACTCTGGCACCGCCAAAAAGAAGCGTGATATCTATACTAGGTTTTGTCACGTCACCGTCAGACTCAGGGCCTGCTGTCCCGGCCTCGGCCACTAGGAGGCACAGAACTGTCACGTCACCGTCAGACTCAGGGCCTGCTGTCCCGGCCTCGGCCACTAGGAGGCGCCGGACTGTCCCATCACCGTCTGACTCATGGCCTGCGGTTCCGGCCTCGGTCTCTGGGAGGCGCTGTGCTTCAATCCCGAGTGATGGCGGCGATAGTTATGAGGCTCCTGCGCAGGCGTCCGCTGGACGCAGGCTTCGCTCCTCGGTCAGTCATGAAGGGGCTGGTGCATCACCATCCAGCCTGGTCCTGGGGGCGGTCCGGATGACATCATCAGCCCAGGAGCCTGTGAGGGATGACCTGATCCCTCAAATACTTTGAAACTGCTCTTGCAGGCCGCCGGATATATTCTTGGTTCCCCTGCGTGTTACTGTGTGAATTACTGTTTGACTGACTCTGACTTTTGCCTGGACTTCTGACCCTGCTTCTGCCTAACGATTCTGTACCTCTGCGACTCTCCTGGTTTATGACTCTAACTTCGGCCTGGATTCTGACTCTGCTACCGTCTACTGTTTTTCTACCATTTCTGCCCGACTGGTTTAGTCTCGGATATCATTGCCTCTGTGTCCTGTATTGGAACGCCTTTCTGGCGACCGTCCTGCTCTGGTCATTGCCCCTATTCAGACAGCGCCTCCTGGGCTCTGCTATAAATCCAGATCCCTGTATAGGGGTAAAGGGTATCAGTGTTTCTCGGGGTGTTGTCTGGCTGCAGCCCAGACCGCAGGCAGACGTCACAGGTTTATCACTACTTTTAATTGTCAGTGGGACACCATGCGTGAGATTCTCACTAGACATTGGCCTATTCTCCAAACTGACTATACTAGGTAAAAAAATCTCGGAAAGACCCCTTATTACAGCTAGAAAAAGCAAAAATCTTAAGGACCATTTGGTCAGGAGTCATTATGTTGTATCTCAGAAGGGTTTCTTTGGAACTAGGAAACAGGTGGGGTTGTTTCCCTTGTGGGAACTGACTGGCCTGTAATTCACATAACATCATAAGACCAAAGACCTTCTCAACATCTGATGGCACCCGGGAGTACACAATTACCCATTATATCTCATGTACCACGTCATATGTGATTTATTTTGCACAGTGTCCTTGCTCTAAAATCTATATTGTCCTGACCTCAAGGGAGTTATGGGTCAGAGTGAGAGAACATGTGAGAGATATTTTGGCGGCAAGGGATGTGGAAAATCTCTCATTGTTAAAAACTCTCCCTAGACACTTCAGGGTGCATCATGGCTCTGATCCAAGTGGCCTCAAAATTAGGGGCATTGATAGGATCTATGGGGGCATAAGGGGCGGTAATACCAAACTGTTAATATATGGGCTGTATGTACAGTCATATGTAAAAGTTTGGGCACCCCTATTAATGTTAACCTTTTTTCTTTATAACAATTTTGGTTTTTGCAACAGGTATTTCAGTTTCATATATCTAATAACTGATGGACTCAGTTATATTTCTGGATTCAAATGAGGTTTATTGTGCTAACAGAAAATGTGCAATCTGCATTTAAACAAAATTTGACCGGTGCAAAAGTATGGGCACCCTTATCATTTTCTTGATTTGAACACTCCTAACTACTTTTTACTGACTTCCTGAAGAACTAAATTGGTTTTGTAACCTCATTGAGCTTTGAACTTCATAGCCAGGTGTATCAAATCATGAGAAAAGGTTTTTAAAGTGGCCACTTGCAAGTAGTTCTCCTATTTGATTCTCCTATGAAGAGTGGCATCATGGGCTCCTCAAAACAACTCTCAAATGATCTGAAAACAAAGATTATTCAACATAGCTTTTCAGGGGAAGGATACAAAAAGTTGTCTCAGAGATTTAACCTGTCAGTTTCCACTGTGAGGAACATAGTAAGGAAATGGAAGAACACAGGTACAGTTCTTGTTAAGCCCAGAAGTGGCAGGCCAAGAAAAATATCAGAAAGGCAGAGAAGAAGAATGGTGAGAACAGTCAAGGACAATCCACAGACCACCTCCAAAGACCTGCAGCATCATCTTGCTGCAGATGGTGTCACTGTGCATCGGTCAACAATACAGCGCATGCATAACGCCTTTTTGTATGACCAAACAACTCAATCTTTGTTTCATCAGTCCACAGGACCTTCTTCCAAAATGTAACTGGCTTGTCCCAATGTGCTTTTGCATACCTCAGGCGACTCTGTTTGTGGCGTGCTTGCAGAAACGGCTTCTTTCGCATCACTCTCCCATACAGCTTCTCCTTGTGCAAAGTGCGCTGTATTGTTGGCCGATGCACAGTGACACCATCTGCAGCAAGATGATGCTGCAGGTCTTTGGAGGTGGTCTGTGGATTGTCCTTGACTGTTCTCACCATTCTTCTTCTCTGCCTTTCTGATATTTTTCTTGGCCTGCCACTTCTGGGCTTATCAAGAACTGTACCTGTGTTCTTCCATTTCCTTACTATGTTCCTCACAGTAGAAACTGACAGGTTAAATCTCTGAGACAACTTTTTGTATCCTTCCCCTGAAAAGCTATGTTGAATAATCTTTGTTTTCAGATCATTTGAGAGTTGTTTTGAGGAGCCCATGATGCCACTCTTCATAGGAGAATCAAATAGGAGAACTACTTGCAAGTGGCCACCTTAAATACATTTTCTCATGATTTGATACACCTGGCTATGAAGTTCAAAGCTCAATGAGGTTACAAAACCAATTTAGTGCTTCAGGAAGTCAGTAAAAAGTAGTTAGGAGTGTTCAAATCAAGAAAATGATAAGGGTGCCCATACTTTTGCACCGGTCAAATTTTGTTTAAATGCAGATTGCACATTTTCTGTTAGTACAATAAACCTCATTTGAATCCAGAAATATAACTGAGTCCATCAGTTATTAGATTTATGAAACTGAAATAGCTGTTGCAAAAACCAAAATTGTTATAAAGAAAAAAGGTTAACATTAATAGGGGTGCCCAAACTTTTACATATGACTGTATATATAAACTCATTTGTAATTTAGGTCAATATTTCTATTATATGGTCTTAATTGCTATTATTATATGATATATTGGCATTATTGTGGATTTTTGGGATTGTGAATATGTATACTGAAAGTTAAATATGAATATGCTCTTTTCAAAAAAATTGATCTTTGGATATCAATAATGCCAATAATCCATATACATACAGCCCTTTTGAATTTTATGAATATCTAATATGTTTTGTTGATATTTTTGTGCCATCTATAAAATGTTTCCTTGTGCACACTAGGATTGTTATTACTGACGTTCTATATAGCGCTATTTATCCTTTATTTTTACAATGCAGCGGTATCCTTTAAGGTCTTCATAACACCGCGACTTGCAGGCATAGCTCTATTTGGTAAACCCTCCTCCTTAGACGGGACTCTATCAACATGGCGATTGGGCTTCAGCAATATGGCGACACGCACGCGCACCACACCCGAACCTCCTGCTTCTTGCTTGCTGAAGGCCTCTATCATTTTCGGCGTGCGGACGTGACGTCACGGGGATTTCCTCCCCGCACGCTGAACTTGAGTGCCGAACGCGGCTGCACCTGAGGCTCGGGGGCGTTGGGACCGTACGCGAAGGGGATTGGTCCTTTAGCAGATGCTGATTGCCATAAAAACCGGGTAGTTTGCAAGCCATGACACACACATTTTCCTTGATAACGCTAAAACGCGAAACGCGCGTCGGAACCTCAGTGATTTGGTGGACGGGCGACTCCATGGGTATGTGTTAATACAACACTTTGATTATGGGTATTGGTCCTGTTAAAGCACCTCTTGTACTTTAATGACCACTTAGGGTCTATAGGGATACTCTTTAATGTGCTGGTGTATATGTTAACATTATACATTCCCATAACCTGCATTGTTTCCCTGAATCCTGTTTGTGTGTATTCTCACTCGGGCATTCCTTCCTCTCTATCATGTATGTTGTTAAATGATGATATGTATTTATATGAATTATATTTCAATAAAATTTATTACTTTTTTAAGATCTCTTTTTCTTTGTGAGTGGTGTGCTTAGGATACTCTGTATCCATGTTTGGTAAATGTAGTTATACACACTCCCCTCCCTATGCATGCTGGGAATTCCTTTATGGTGAAGGTTTCTTGATAATTGCAGTAGTATGTTTATGGACATATTTGTAGGTTTAGCAGTATTTTGTCTGAGGAGTAAAAAGGTACCTGGGTATCTGGGTGACTCCATGATAATCACCCAAACATAGGCGGTTCCCGACAGCTTACTTGCTTGAGGGCGTGCCTAGGTAATCAGAATGCAAGGGAATCAGGACATTCTGATGTTTATTAAAAGTTGATTTGCGTGGAAAACATTTCCCAAATTAAAAACATGAAAAAGGTTTCTCCTCTGTGTGGGTTCTCTGGTGGCTACCAAGATGCACTCTTTGGTTAAAACAGGACATCCGGCTGTTGATCATCCATCCATCCATCTTTGGTAAGCTCTGCCCCTCTCCTATACCTAATGGCCATTATATGATTATGTTGATTGTCTACTATGGGCCTATTATGGATTCAGACAGGGCTGATTAGGGTGTATTAACTGATATCTCTGCACACTTCTTTGCTCTACTCCCCATGTGGGCTGATATAAATTCATGCCTTACTCCCCATGATGTATGACCTTGCTGTTTATGTTGTTTTTGTATCTCGTCACTTTACTCTATTGTCATTTTAATTCAATTTGTACATGTTTTTACCACATTAAATCAAATACTCCTTATTCGCCCATTTATTCATGTATTTTGGAGTAATTTTTTTCTTGTAAGGTTGGTCACAACTTGTGTCACCACCCGGGCATCTAGAATGCAACTGGGATTTCTCTATTTGCAATCTTGATTATGTCTGGGTTTCACACATCATTCCAAAGGAGTCAAAAAATGCATGAACAGAAGACCGTTCTGGGGCTAGTGAAAATAAAGAAAATGCCCAAGTCTGAGGGCCCCGCACAGTAGGCACATAATTATACCCACCCACTGGTACTCATTACCAGAAGACCAAGAAGGTTAAAAAATACTATATAGCTCTCCCTGAATACCCTAAACTGGTCTTTCTTCCCCAAAAATGTATTAGGTAGTGCAACTACTGGTTCAGGAGAGACCACCTGCACATCAGGTCATAAAATCATATCTACAGTCGGTATCAGAGAGCTTTGTGTAGCACCCACAGTACTAGAAAGCTGACCCTGCAGCTGGGACTGTAAGGAGTATCTTCTGATGCTCCCTTGCCAGGTCGTGGACCATCTGGGTCAGATTTGCAACTTGATCACAAAGTGTATCAACTGGATCTATTGGTAGGGGGGAGTATATGCCAGACGTAATGTGATGCTAGTCACTACTCCCAGACGGGTACTCAAACGTTGGTCAGATACCAAGAGAACATGTAGTAAACTAAAGGGAAAAGGCAAAGGTGAAGTCAGGTGATGGTCTGAAGTCAGAATACTAGGAAGATAGCGGATAAGAGCAAAGTGGATAGGCATACAGATGGTTAGAATGAGGTCCAAAGTCAGGCAGAAAAAGATCAACAAACAGCACAAGGCAAACCGCTAAGCAGATATAACATTAGGTAGAGGTCTGGAACTGACAGCTCAGCTAAGTAGCTGAGAAATCACCTGGAATAGGGAACACCTGAAAGAAGCTCAGCATCAGATTGGACAACTGAGCTTTCAGTGAATGCACAAAAGACACTCTTAGCTAGGGAATCCGGACATTGATTTCCATCAAACACATTTCCCACATTAATAACATGAAAAAGGCTTCTCCTATGTGTGGGTTTTCTGGTGCCTAATCAAATATGATTTCCGGGCAAAACATTTCCCACATTCTGAACATGAAAAAGGCTTCTCCCCTGTGTGAGTTCTTTGGTGTAAAACAAGATTCCATTTCTGGTTAAAACATTTTCCACATTCTAAACAAGAAAAGGGCTTCTCCCCTGTGTGATTTCTCTGGTGCCTAACCAAATCTGATTTCTGTGTAAAACTTTTCCCACATTCTGAACATGAAAAAGGCTTCTCCCCTGTGTGAGTTCTTTGGTGTAAAACAAGACTCCATTTCTGGTTAAAACATTTCCCACATTCTGAACATGAAAAAGACCTCTCACCTGTGTGTATTCTTTGGTGCTTAACAAAATTTGATTTCTGGTTAAAACATTTCCCACATTCTGAACATGAAAAAGGCTTCTGACCTGTGTGGGTTCTCTGGTGCTTAATTAAATCTGATTTCTGTGTAAAACATTTCTCACATTCTGAACATGAAAAAGGCTTCTCCCCTGTGTGAGTTCTCTGGTGCTTAACCAAATCTGATTTATGTGTAAAACATTTCCCACATTCTGAACATGATAATGGCTTCTTCCCTGTATGACTTCTCTGGTGCATAACAACATTTGATTTCTGTGAAGATGTCAGCTGTGCCTCTGATCTCCTGGTGCAGTGACCTACCAAGAATAAAACAAATTATTATTTTTTGAATAAAATATTCTTGAAGTTTATGTTTTTGAACATTTCTACTGAAACTATCCATAAAAATGACAAGTTATGTAAATATATTGAATAAAATTCACCAAGACCATGTCAATTCAGTTTAATAGACAATAACATAGGATGAATCAGTGGAGTGTGGTGTTCAACTGTTTGTTCTTTCTGCTTTCCAAATATACAATAAAAAGCCATCAAACATTGTTATGTAGGTGAAAATAATACTAATAAAAACATCCACTCATCTCACAAAAAAACACCTCCCCACTTGGGTCCATTATCTGTCAATGGAAATACAGAGGCTTCACATTATTAGTGTCTCAAATGCTCTTGAAAAGCCACATGGCTTCCATTAATCAATCCAGCAATATCTGCCCCTCCCAAAGTCAAATCTTCCCCTTGCTTCTGAGTCTTGAAGTGTGCCAAAACCACATTTAGCATCCATGTATTTGGCATTACTATAGTGAGAAGAACCAACTTATTTTACGGTGTGTGTCTCCTGGAGCACAATCTGGGCACTATGTGTTGGGCAATAAAATGGCAAATGTGCAATTTTCACTCACCAACATCCACTGCATACTAATTTCCAGAAAGTGGCTGTGGAGTAAAAATAGTCACTACTAGAGATTAATTCAATGGGACTTATAATTTCCAAAATTCACTCACTTTATGGGGACTTCTACTGCTCTGGTTTTCTGCCATTTTATCACATTAGGGCTACTGCAAATGGTGTGTCCCATCTCCTCTGAGACCTGCTCCTGCTTTGGTGACCAAGAGCCACCTTATTCATTCTGCAGGCGGTGCTGGTAATGGAGAGGACATCACAACTAGAAGCTCTGGATGCCGCAGGCTCTGTCCAGCCACTAAGATTAGTATAACTGGGGCCAGTAGTACCATCCAGTCGGGCAGTATGGGTGTGTGCTTTCCAGCTGCAGTAATGTGCTACCTGCGTCCACCAATTGGAAAGCACCACACCCTACTAAAGCTTGAAGAATATTCCTGGAAGCTGTCAGATACAGCTGTCCTCATTCTACTCTGGTTCAGTCCTCTGTGCTCAACTGCCGGGCTTGTGCACTTGCTTATTGTTATGACCTCAGACCATTTACTGACTGCTTTTGTGTCTGATTTTGTATTTTCTCTGCCCTCCTTGTTCTGACCCGGCTATCTGACTATTCTTCTTGGCATCTTGCACCACAGAACAGCAGGTCACACTGTGGCATAAGCCTAGGGGTCTCTGTGTAATTCAAGATCCATGTACAGGAGTTAAAAGATGAAGGTTAAGACAATCTCTGGGATCTGGAAAATGGAGCAGATAGTGCCAACCTTGTTCCTGGTGGCCAACTTTTGAACTGCCAGGCGACCATGAACAGTGCCCCAGTACATTGCGCCTGCAAACTATACCAGCAAGATCTGCATTCAAATAGCTAAATGGCACTCCTTCAATTTTTAACTCTGCCATGTGCCCAGACAGTAGTGTACAACTGCACGTAGGGTATTATAATAAAGGAGGAACAACGAGTAACTGTAGCCAAAGATTTAAAGAGATAATTATATTTATCAAACAAATTAAACTTTAATAAATATTTGTGATACAAGCATCATATATAGAACAACATGCATGGGCATATATCAATGTCATGTGACTGACTCCATAGGTCAATATAATGACCAAGAAAAACGGGACCCATGATGTGAATAACATGTATACTATTCAAAAAGAAAAAAAAAATTTTCAATTAAAACATATTTTTATTCACATATTCTCCAGGGATAGGGATTTGGACGGCACAAACTTCCCCAAAACCCACTGTCGCTATACCGCTAAATAAATAGCTTCACATAGACACAGATTAACTCCTTTATGAAATAGTGCGCAATAAAGAGAGGTCTATAAGAAGATAAGTACAGAGTAATTACCCATAGCGGCGTGTGTGCAGTCCCGTCTGAACCTCGGTCAGATACCCCGATACACAAATATTTATTAAAGTTTAATTTGTTTGATAAATATAATTATCTCTTTAAATCTTTGGCTACAGTTACTCGTTGTTCCTCCTTTATTATAATATGATATTGAGTCGCCTTGTAGCATGGGCATTTGACATTCTTTGCTGGTATTTCTATTTGCATGTAGGGTATTGTTGGATTCAAGAGAAGTTGGAAAATAACTTTTTATGGTTCATTTATTTCTTATTATCCTTTGTGAAGAATTCCAAAGTTATCACCACACAAAGTGACACGTCAGATTTGAAAAATGGGCCCTGATTAGGAACACAAAACTGCGTGAAATAAGCTAACGCAACAGTCGTCTTCAGAAAAAAGTGAGAAGTGATAAAACCTCTCTGGAGTAATTAGAGTATGGGGTGCAATGGCTCTTGTCAATCTAAAGTATCGTAAGGACCAATATTTTCTGTCAGATGAGTTTCTTGAAAAAATACTACACATTTAAAGAAAACTTTTTAAAATACTGCAGAGCTGAGATGTTTTAAATTGAGATCATGGATATTTGGAAGAGGCAATGGAGACCTTTTTATGGACTGCCAGGGAATTACAGATTCACATAAGTGAGGCAGGCCGATCCCACCACATTCAAAAAATCATACAGAATGAAACTGTAAAAAAAGACAAAGAATGAAAAAAAGTTATATCCCCATAATAATATATGCATGAATGGAGAAGTCCAACACTAAACCAAAGTTACACTTATTTGTGGTGGACTATTGAAGCAGCTATGAGTCCTGACCAGAAGATTAGAGAAAGCCTTAGTGCCCCTCATTTCAGAAGAGATTGTGCAGTAACCTGAATCCCTTATGATAGAGAACATATTCTAATTTATGAAGTGAATCCATGAAACCAGGACTCAAGCCATGCCAATACATCTGCAGGCGTGAAAAAAATGTATATTACAACCATGAGCCACGCTCAGCTTAGAGATATGTTGGAGCACCCCACAGGGCATTAGGTTACTCAGTACCGGGCAGGTCAGGTTCTTTAAAAGGGGATGTCACAGTGGCAGTGACTCGGTCCGTGGTCCTGGGCGTCCAGTAAGAAAATATAGAGGAAGGTTATATGGTGTTTAATCGTGATGCCACCAGTGGTGTTCGGCAATGAGTGGCCGACACTGCGGTTTTGGTCCACTGGGGCTGATGGTGATGCAGCAAAGATGGTTCAGCTCCCCACGGGTAGAGTGGGGCCCCAGAGCAAATATATTTAGTGGTGAACGTTGGCGTGCAGAGGAAAAGTGAAGAACACAGAGAGGTGCAGTTTTCTTTACCTTTTTACTTGAATGTAAATGCAATCCGTGGTACCACATACAGTTGATGGATTGAGTCCGACTTGCCTGGAGGCATTCAGAGGACCCACCCTGCCAGGTTTGGGTGGGGACCTTCCTTCTGCGCTCTGTTTTCGGGTCCCTGCCGCCTGTAGCTAAGCTGCGACCCTCTCCTGCGTGATGATTGCTAACCTGTATGGCAGATAGCGTGAGCCTATATCACGGGCACTGTCCTTTTCTATGTCAGCCCCGGGCTCCTGGTCTGCTGCCATGCCTTCAGGTGTTCAGTGTGGCCAAGGAACTTGCAGTCCCCTGCACTCCAGATTCAGCTGTCAGGGCGTGAGCTCCTGCCCAGCCAAGGAATCTGGCGTCCTGTTTTATCAGCGCTTCACTCTGGGGTCAGCTATATGCAATTTTAGTTCTCCAGAGCCCCTTGTCTCTCCTCCTTTCCCTTCCCTCTCCACAGACCAACCCTAACTGTCTCGTCACAAGCTCCAACTGCTCCTGTTTCCATGACAACTCTCTTATTTATTCTCTCAGCTGTCTTCTTACTTACTCACTAACCCCACCTGCTGGCCAGAATTTATAAGAATGCTCCCCTTTCTGGCCTGCAGCAGGAATTGTCATGTACACTGTGTTACCTGGCCTGGGGATCCCCCTGACTCCAGGCATGACATCACCCCTTAGAGGGAGCAGTGTCACTCTGGCAATCGGACACTGGGGTGCCACATTCCCCCCAGTGAAATTCAGTACTCCCGACTGAGTTAACATAACAAGAACGTTTAACAATAACAATAATTGAAAATCTACACAGTCTTAAAAATGTAAAAATTATCAAAACCAAAACAAAAAAAAATAACAGTTACTGCAGCGACCAGTCCTTGTGCTGCTGTCCAGGAATTGTCTTTGTCCTTGTACCTGGGGTCTGGTTAGTGGGAGCCGCTTTAGCCCACTTTGTGTATCGTTCCTGGGCGTGGCTACTGGGCACTCTGCAGATGGACCTGGTTTTTCGGTCATGCCAGCGGCTTATTTTCAAGGCCAAGTTGGGATAACTATTTACAAATAAAGGCTCGACCACACAGTCCTGTGGCCCAATTGTGCTTCAACTGGTTATTACAAATACTTAAAAAGTCTATACATTAAGTCTCTGTAGGCTCTCATGCTTAACAGTTACAACTATACATTCTTATTAGCTTAAATTATGTATTCTCTATAACAGACAGGGATCTGACCTCTGGTACTACGAGTGGATCTACGCAGTACAGGTATCTCCGATGACCTGACCTGTTCTCTAATGTCTACTGCTGGTGCAGCGAGAGCACTATTCATTACGCTATAAGTGGACCTGCGTAGTATTGGTATTCTGGACTGCCATCTCCTGACTCTTACACTCACCATGAGACTGACAGATTTGCCACTAGCAGGGGACAGATTTCTGCATTCCACTGCAGATGTGGCATCTGTTACTGGAGCCATTTCATTAAGAGTCTCAGCTTCATCAGGTGCAGTAGGCTGGTGAAAGGTTAGAACTGGTACTACGATAGCCTGATTCACTTGTGTCCACGTCCGAGGAAATTCTCCAAGGATAGTATGGATCTTCTCTTCCACCTCTATTGTGTGCCGTGGTTCGTCTTGGACTTTCTCTGTGTCTTTCAATTGATCAGGGCACACTTTCAGATGTTCTCTGGAGACTGCCTCTGTGGTTTCTCCTCCATTCTTACTGATGAGGCATACCTTGGTGTTATTAAAGTCTGAAGGTATAACGGTGTATGGCTCTGCCTCCCACTGGTCAGCTAGTTTGTGAACTCGTCTCTGTCTTTTGAGTACTTGTTCTCCTGGTGTCAAGGGAACTGCAGGGGCATGTTGATTGTAATTCCTTTCCTGCATCAGTCTTGCCTGGGATAAACTTTTCGCCACACATTCTTGCACTTTGCGGTATTGTTGCTGCTGCTCCGTGTCTCAGTCTGCATCTGGCGATGTCGTCTCAGGTGTTAAAACTTCCATGTCCAAATCAATGGGTAACTTACCAGGTCTTGTCCTCATCAAGTAGGCCGGAGTGCAATTTGTGTTTACCGGTATATGATTATATAGATCTACCAGATCTGGCAACTTCTCTGGCCACTGGTTTTGTTCTTCCAGAGGTAAGGTCTTTAATAAGTCAATTACCACCTGGTTCATCTTACAAATGCCATTTGTCTGTGGATGTTACGGCGTTGTCCTGATTTTCTTGCAACCATACATGTTACAGAACTCCTGGAACACTTCTGCCTCAAAGGCTTGACCTTGGTCGGTGAGCACTTGTTCAGGGTATCCGTGCGGTCGACAAAAGTGTTGTTGAAATGCCTTGGCTGTTGTCTTCGCTGTTTGGTCTTTGACAGGCACGACTACCAAGAACCTTGAGTAATGGTCAACGATGGTCAGAGCGTAGGTGTAGCCATTCCTACTCGGAGTTAACTTCACGTGATCCAAGGCTACCAGTTCATGCGGCTGCTTCGTGGTGATTGGCTGTAATTGGGCTAACTGGCTGTTACGATCTTTCCTGCACAAGTTGCATGGGCCATATTCTCAGCACCACTTCTCAATGGTTCTCCTCATGCTAACCCAGTAGAATCTTTCACGAAGTAGAACCTCCAACTTCTTCCACCCAAAGTGTCCTGCTCCACCGTGGTACGCCTCCAAGACCATTAGAGCATCCCACTTCGGGACTACCACCTGCCAGACCAGTTCATGTATGCGCGATTCGATGTTCCTCCGACACAGCTCACCCTCGTAGATGAACAGCTTGCCTCTCTCCTTCCTTAACTGCTGTGCTTCGGGTGGGTCATCTGAACAAGGATGTGAATCAGCTTGTGTCAGCAACTCCTTTACTAGGCGATCAAAAGATAAAAGAAGCTATGTCTAAAATGACTCAACTTTTATTGAATTAATTTAAGATTTTTTAGAAATAGAATTATTAACATATAAAAATGCGGACGTAATTACAAAATAGAACTAGCTGCGCCTTGAGAGTAATATGCATAGGATGATAGCATGAAAATTGTCCATATGGTGAGCAGCCCATGAAAAAATACAAAAAAGTGAATGGTCGAGATACAAAAAGGGTTAATGAGTGCTTCCTATCAAATACCCAAAATACAAAGGGTTAAAGTGAACCACACATAATAGTAAAACGCCAGTGCATTACCATATGGGATAAATTACAAAGTGTGTAAACAAAGTGCTATTCATAAAACACTTATAAATCCAACGCGCATCTAATTGAGCAAGCGCCTTCCTCCAGTTGCCCCCCCTAACATCAATGTGGATTTTGTCAATGCCAAAGGCCTTTAGGAGGCCTGCATCGCAACCATGTAGCATCTTGAAATGCCTCGGTATGGGTTTATGAGAGGCAACATTCATTCACTTTTTTGTATTTTTTCATGGGTTGCTCATCATATGGGCAATTTTCATACTATCATCCTATGCATATTACTGTCAAGGGGCGGCAAGTTCTATTTTGTAATTGTGTCCGAATTTTTATATGTCAATAATTCTATTTATAAAAAATCTTTTAAATTAATTCAATAAAAGTTGATTCATTTTAGACATGGCTTCTTTTTTCTTTTGATGGTTATTGTTTGAAGCATTCTCCTAGGTATTCATTTTGTTTGGAGTTGGTATCCTTTACTAGGCGAACAGCTGGGTCACTATCTTGCGTCTCTGCCCACTCATGATGGGGTAATGGGTTCAACGTTGCCTCTCATACGATATAGTGCTTATTCCTCACCCCTTGGGAGTGCTGGGCTGCAAGTGGACGGTGGAAGGCTGGTAATTCAATTTCTTCAAGTTCTTGTGGATCTTCTCCCCCGACTGGTGAATTGGGCATCCTGGACAATGCATCAGCATTAGCGTTGTTATGTCCAGCTCGGTACTTGATGGTAAACTCGCAGTTGACAGTCCTCCATTGCTGTTTCAAGGTGGGTTAGCGTATTATTGTCAGTGTAGATGATGAACTTCAATGAAGCCAAGTAGTGCTTGAAGCACTCCGTTACCGCCCAGACAATGGTGAGGAACTCCAGTTTAAAGGAACTGTAGTTGTCGGGGTTCCTCTCAGTGGGACAAAGCTTCCTGCTGGCGTAGGCAATCACTCTCTCTCTGCATTTCTGCACTTGGGACAGCACTGCTCCCAATCCCACATTGCTGGCATCAGTGTAAAGTACAAATGGTTGGTCATAGTCAGGGTAGGCAAGGACCTCATCTCCTGTGAGGGCCAATTTCATCCTGATGAAGGACTAATCTATCCTTTTGTTCCACTCGAATGGAAGACTCTTGTTCTTGTCCTTCTTGGATTGGCCCACTAGAAGATCTTGCAGGGGTGCAGCTATTTTGGTGAAGTCCTTGATAAATCTTCTGTAGTAGCCTACTAACCCAAGAAACTGCCTTACTTCATGAATGGTGCTGGGTCTTTGCCAGTCGCGAATAGCGGTGACTTTGTCAGGGTCTGGTGCCACACCTTCCGCACTTACCATATGGCCTAGGTACTGCACCTTGGGCTTCAAAAGGTGACATTTGGACGGATTTACTTTGAAGCCAAAGTTGGACAGGACTTCGAATACCTCAGCTAGGTGCTTCAAATGGTCTTCGTAAGTTTAGAAGACCAGGTACAGCAGAACTGTTTCAAAGTTTTTATGTCCAAGGCAGCATTCCATTAACCGCTGAAATGTCCCTGGAGCATTGCTGAGCCAAAACGGCATGTAGTTAAATTCGCCCATTGGTGTTGTAAATGCTGTCTTCTCTTTGTGTGCCTCTGCCACGGGAACCTGCCAATACCTACTGGTGAGATCTAAGGTAGAGAAATAGTTAGCGTTTCTCAGCGCAGCTAGTGATTCCTCAATTCTGGGTAATGGGCAAGCGTCCTTATGTGTAATGCTGTTAATCCGCCTGTAGTCTACACACATTCTCATGGTACCAGCTTTCTTTTTAACGAGGACTAATGGAGCTGCTAAGGGCTACAACTATCTCTGATTACCCCAGCCTCCTTCATCTCCCGTAACATTCCCTTGGCACATTGATGGTGTGCTGGGGTACAGGCCAATACCTCTCTTTAATGGGTGGATGATCTCTGGTGGGGATATGGTGTTGAACCCCTTTTGCCTGTCCAAAGTCTAGAGGATGTTTGCTGAAGACCCGTTGAAATTCTCAAGCCACCTGGTAAGCCCCATGCTTTTGGTGCGAAGGGGTGGAGTCAGTGCTTACGTGTAGCTGCTGACACCAATCCTCCTGCTGCCCTTCTCAGCCATTGTCTTCCACCTTGTCAAATGGAAGCAGGGGTTCAGCTGCCTCTATTGCATTGTTACTAACAGTGAACAGCTTAGCAAGGGTGGCGTACTGGGGTAAATGGACCTCTCTCTCCCCACAATTTAATATGCGTATTGGTACTCTCCCCTTACGGACATCAACTACCCCTCTGGCTGTCAGGATAGTGGGCCTACTATCATACTATCAGAGTACATGGGTTCTACCCGGGTTTGGTAATCTTGACCCCTGAGGCCTATTGCTGCCCAACACAAAATTAACATTTCACTTCTGGGAGGTACTGTAATGGGGAAAGGATCACTTACTCTAACACTGCCAACTTCTCCACCAGACAGCTCTGCATCAGGGCTCTGATCTCCTTTTGCAGGACCCGCTGCTGACTGGAGCTGGTGGTCTCGGCTACCTGTTGTAACAAAACAATAATTTCTCCAAGACAATTTTCAATTACATTAGTGCCTAAAGTGATCATAGGAGGGCACTCATTTGTCAATGTCAACTATAATCAAACCTTGCGACTGCAATTCTACTCGGCCAATCTTGATGGTCACCTCTTTATATGCCATCTGAGGCAAGGGCTGATCATTGCTGGCAACGATGGCAAGGTCTTCATCTGGGCTGTAAGTACAGTCTGAATCAGCTCAGTACTGCTTACTGCTTAAAGAGGACATATGGCATCGTTGTCACCTGGGAGCCGGTGTCCAGTAAAGCGTTCATTGGGGTGTCATCAAGAACGACGGGCAGGATCGGCCGTCCTTCCACGGACTTGTCTCGCCAGCTTCGTGGGCCTGGTCGTATTACTCCTGAGGGTTGGCCCTTTGCCCCAGGGTTTGCTTGTTTAATTAACAGAATCTTGCTATGTGTCCCGCCTTGTTGCAGTGGCGACAGATGGGCTGTCCGTCCTTGTCGTAACGATCGCTATCTCTCCCTCTGGTTGGTGGGATTCTCCTCTGCTGTCGCTATGTGACATCATCTGAACTGGAGGCCAGCTGGATCTTCTTCTTTGAAGCCACTTGTAGGGACTGCACAGTTTTTGTGAGTGCAGCCACACTATTAGTTAGTTCCTTGACCTGGAGACGTAGGTCTGCAGCAGAGTCATCTTCTTGGGCCGGCGTGTCAGTCTCAATAGGGGTCTCGGGAAAGGATGCTGCCTCCTGCTGGTATGTAATTGCTGGACTTCTAGAGGGCTCTGTGCTGCTAGGATTTGGTTCACGCAGCACCCGGATGGCTCTATCCTTAAAGTGTGCAAAGTCCAATTCAGGATTTTGTAGGGCCATTATGCGCAGCTGTGTCCTTTGATTGTTAGACTGGAGTCCCTCTATAAACTGCTGTTAGTAATCTATCCTCATCTTGCACGCTCTCAGGGTCCACCTGCTTTATGGCCCGTAGCGCCTCTTGAAGGTTAAGCGCAGAGTCCTGTATACTGTCCTGCCCCCTTTGTTTGCACCCACAGAATCTCATTTTTTTCTCTGCTGCAGTGCAGGTGTCAAAAGTGTCCTTTAGTCTGGCCAAGATTTGTTTGACGGTTCCTTTATCAGTGTCCGGCCAGGACTTTACTTCCCTCTGAGCCGCACCAATTACCTGGCCAATGAGGATACTGAGTTTCTGACCCTCACACAGGGGGTACACTTTCAACAAACTACATAGTCTTTCCTTAAAATCGCTCAGGGTGTTTGACTCCCCTGAGTACTGCGGTCACCAGGCCGCTCCTGGTATATATGGCATTGATAGTGGCATTGTGGAGGCTGCGGCTGCAACCACTGCTGAATCTCCACCCGAGTTGGGAATTTTCTTCCTCCCTCAGTGAACCTCAGCCAAGCTCCATTTACCTTTACTGTTGTCAACAGCTGCTCTCAGACGGGCTGGATTGAGCACCTCCTGGTCTCCAAATCGGATCTTCCTACTTTTCACTCGCTCACAGTAGAGTGCAGCTCCAGCTTCACTTCGCCCCCTGACGTCAGAGCGCAGGCAGGGCTTCGCGTCATTCTCTTTTTCTGGCTCCGCCCACGACTGCACGCCCCTCTCTGCTCGCATGCACTGTGTGACGCAGTTATGGCGGTAATTTGAAAGTTCATTAAAGTCTCTAGCACACAATTTAATAAAGTCTCTGGCACAGAGAACCCAGCTTTGCCGGGCTCCTAGTACTCAGCTTTGCCGAGCTCGACGATCCTGTTCTTGACGCCAAGTTTTGGAGCACCCCACAGGGCCTTGGGTTACTGGGTACCGGGCCAGTCAGGTTCTTTAAAAGGGGATGTCACGGTGGCAGTGACCCGGTCCGTGGCCCTGGGCGTCCAGTAAGAAAATATAGAGGAAGGTTATATGGTGTTTAATCATGACGCCACCCATGGTGTTCGGCAATGAGTGGCCGACTCTGAGGTTTTGGTCCACTGGGGCTGATGGTGACCCAGAAAAGATGGTTCAGCTCCCCACGGGTAGAGCAGGGCCCCAGGGCAAATATATTTGAGTGTTCAGATGGTGGTGTACATTGGGGTGCAGAGGAAAAGTGAAGGACACAGAGAGGTGCAGTTTTCTTTACCTTTTACTTGAACGTAAATGCAATCCAGGGTACCACATACAGATGATGGATTGAATCCAGCTCACCTGGAGGCATTCAGGGGACCCACCCTGCCAGGTGTGGGTGGGGATCTTCCTTCTGCGCTCTGGTTTCGGGTCCCTGCTGCTTGTAGCTAATCTGTGGCCCTCTCCTGTGTGATGATTGCTAACCTGTATGGCAGACAGCGTGAGCCTTTATCACGGGCACTATCCTTTTCACTGTCAGTCCCAGGCTTTTGGTCTTCTGCCGTGCCGTCAGGTGTTTAGTGTGGCCAAGGAACTTGCAGTCCCCTGCACTCCGGATTCGGCTGTCAGGGCATACAGTACCCGCCCAGCCAAGGACTTTTGCGTCCTGTTTTATCAGTGCTTTGCTCTGGGGTCAGCTATACGCAATTTTAGTTCCCCAGAGCCCCTTGTCTCTCCTCCTGCCCCTTCCCTCTCCACAGACCAACTCCAACTGTCATGAGCTCCAACTGCTCCCGTTTCCATGACAACTATCTTGTTTACTCTCAGCTGTCTTCTTACTGACTCACTAATCCCACCTGCTGGCCAGAATTTATAAGGATGCTCCCCTTTCTTGCCTGCAGCAAGAATTGTCATGTACTGTGTTACCTGGCATGACCCCTTAGAGGGAGGCAGTGTCACTGTGGCAACCGGGGTGCCACAATATCAAGGCACAGGTGTAATGTTTTTATGTAGTTTATCACAATCCTGTTTGAAATTAGTCAGTTTTAAAAGAAACTGAAGAGTCAGGATAAAGGGAAACTGTGTTGTTATTGTACAGAAATGTTATGATTAGGTAACCGAGGAGGATAGCTGGGGAATAGGCTAGGCAACCAGATAACCAGAGAGGTTGGTAACTAAGCGGATTGCAGACCCCTAAACTGACAACACAAATAGAATTAGCCGTGCGGCGTACCTACGATGCCCTAGACACCTCGGCACAGCCAAACAATTAACTAAGCCTAAAGCAAGAAAGGGGGAAGCTAAACTGCCCCAGAGTAGAACCCCAAAGGAATAGATAGCCCCCAAACATATATTGCCAGTGAGACAAGATGAGGCACAAACACAGGCAGAAAATAGAGTAAGCAAATGATGGGGCCCAAACTGTCTAGATAGAACAGGACAGGAAAGATACTGTCTGCAATAACGCAAAAAACCCTAAGAAAAATCCAACACGTCTGATAGGCAAAAATACTGAGGCCACACGACCTCTCCCCCACTAGATCAGAATTCTTGTGTGAACTGGAAGCAAAACAAAAGATACCGATATAGCAGGGGATTAGCAATACTGAACACACTGACATGAGCTGTGGCATATGGAGCAGGTCCAGCACAGGTCCCCGCAGGGAACAAGGCTGAACTAACACCAGCAAAGCAGAAATCAGAGAAAGGCAAAAACTGGATCAAAAGCAAAAAGATTCCAGCAAACAAATAGCTTATCTGAACGATGCAGGACCAAGCAGGGGGCAGGCAGACTTCCACATGCACAGGAAGAAACCAAATCACCAGCATTAATTGAGGGAAGGTTGCCCACTTAAATCTTCCCAGTCTGTAACACCTGACCTCCAATCATCCTCTTCAGGTAACTGACTTTTGTCAACCTAACCAGCTCCATTACCCGCAGCAACCACCAGAGGGAGCGCAAACTCAGAAGCCAGGTCAAAAATGTTCACAACACAGAATTTCACACTTGGCCTGACTCACATTTAATGTTGTTGATCATAAAAGTGAAGTTTGGCCGGAAAGGCTGGATTTGGTCTTGTAGGTACCATATGAGCACATTCATCAGAACAGAAGAAAATGAAGGTAGATTCATCCAATAAAATATCAGGGTTCTAGGAAGCCAACAGTATCACTACCCTCCACTTTCTCTTACAGGCCAATCATAATATTTTTCTTGAAGTGATTTTCTAACTTGTCAGCACATTCTACATATGCTGGCATCTGGCTTTAAAGTTAACACACCTGGGCAGGTAACGGTCAGCGTCTCCTAAACTCAGGGGGTAGGTGGATCCATCAGGTTGTAAGTTCTATAAAAAGGGCTTTCAATCCCCAAAGTAATTAGAAAAGTTTTGGGTGGAGGAGAATGTTGTGATCTAGAGACAAAATGGTGATCACACGATTCTGATACGGCCGGACTACACCACCGATAAAGCAGCCACACTTGGCAGTTGAGAAGAATCTATGACTTCTCTGCATTTAGTGGTTACTACTCACCTGGGTAGTCATGTGTAGGAATCTCCTCTTTACACCGCTCATCGCCCCTCACATATGTCTCTGTGGTATTAATATGGGTCAGATCTTCACCCTGAAACAAATATTGTAAAAGTCACAGACAGATGGAGAAGTCACATCTATGATCAGCTCTAATCCTGCCATCTCCACCGTTCTCATTACACAAGTATAAAACATATAATACTGGTGAATAAAACAAGACTGAGCACAAGACCTTCACAGCCGTCTACACATCACAGGGGAGATCTCATGACATCTCCATCTACCTGATGATCCTTTGGAATAATGGGATCTTCTTGTTTACAGTCCTGTGGAAGAAGAGGACGGGGACATCTCTCTGGTGTTGTCATCTTATTGGATAGATCTGGAGGAAACACAAACAGGGACTGAATTCATTCTTTACATACAGATAATTACAAGCCTAATACAAAATATTTAGGAAAGAACACATTCTATTACAGGTGGTCCAAGGCATATGTAACCAGACCAACAAAGGCAATAGCCATGAAAATTACTCCCAACAATTTGTATACATACAAGAATGGAATAAAAACAATCCACCAAGATAAGTAAAAGAGAAATATTTTATTAGACTAAATATATGAAAGGCACCAAAAGACATTAAAAAGAACCATATCAATGACAGAGCTATAGAAGACAAGGAATCAGGTGCAACAAAAAAAAATCACGTTCATGTACACAGGTACAGTATAGTTAGAGTCTGGTAATAAAACATGTAGATTAAAGTGACAGTGCTTCAAGTCTATCCAGGAAAAATAGTTAGTGAGACATATGTGGTAGCCCCCTGACGAAGCCCACACGAAACCTGTGTTGGGGCCACATGTAAGATCTGCAGGACAGCTATGGATAAAAGCATTGACTTCATGTGATTCTTGTGTTACCAGGGTCAGCACCAGCACATACTATGACTATGATGGTATATGGGACATCCTACTTATTGTACTTAAGCTGACACGACCACATGTCTCACTAACTTTTTTTCCTGGATAGACTTGAAGCACTGTCACTTTAGTTAATCTACATGTTTTACTACCAGGCTCTAACTATGTTGTACCTGTGTACTTGCACGTGATTTTTTATTGCACCTGATTCCTTGTCTTCTATAGCTCTGTCATTGATATGGCTCTTTTAATGTCTTATGGTGCCTTTCATATATTTTGTCTAATGAAAATATTTCTCTTTTACTTATCTTGGTGGATTGATTTACTCCATTCTTGTATGTATACACATAATTACAGGCCGAGTGTATTTATTCCTGTCCATTACCTGGTGATATGATGGGCTGGGGAACCTCCATCATGACGTCCTTGTAAAGATCTTTGTGTCCTTCTAAATACTCCCACTCCTCCATGGAGAAAAAGACAGCAACATCCTGACACCTTATAGGAACCTGACACATACAATGATACCATCATCCCCCCCAATTCCTTCATAGCGTTACTGTATAATGTCCCAGAATTCCCAGCAGTGTCACCTCTCCAGTCAGCAGCTCAATCATCTTGTAGGTGAGGTCTAGGATCTTCTGGTCATTGATGTCCTCATGTATCAGGGGGTGAGGTGGAGGCCCCATGATTGGGCTCAGGGGTCTTCCCCATCCCTCAGACACAGGATCCTGACAGCGCTCACTAGAGGTCTTCTTCACTACTGTGTAATCCTGGTTATGGAGAGACACATTAATAAATCTCACTACAGACATTCCCAGAGTCCTCACCTCTCCAGTTCTGTCCATCTGTTATTCCCATAGATAAGAATGATGTAATGTGACGTCATCAGAATCTCTCACCTCTCCAGTAAGCCGGAAGAGGATCTCTAGGGTGAGGTGTAATATCCTCTCCGCCATCTTGTCTCTGTCCATATCCATCCTTGAAGGGTAAATCAGGAAAATTCTCTTATATAGAAGATCTTCACTGAGAGGATCCGATATTGTAGAGACCTGAATAAGAAGATGAGCCGATGTAACATCATTACAATCCTGTGTAATGATACAATTACTGGAGATAATAAGGGAAACATATCAGGAGATTTATTATTTTACAGTATTTAGTTTCCTTCTTTACACCTACTAATAAAACCTATATATTTAGGCCACAGACAATAAGCAGTTTCTTCCTCGGAGTCGGCAGCTGAATACGTTCCTCATAGACTCATCTTCCATAACTCCTGTGAGCTGGAGCTGCTGGGGAAGGAAGGGATAGAAGGATCAGTTCTTCAGAAGGATAGAAAGGAAAAGACAGAACGTGAGAGAGAGAGTTCGTCCCAAAGCTTATGCGCCAAAGGCCGGGCGCCGGTATCCGAGGCTGTGTGAATGCTCATGGTTCTACAACAGAAACCGGAGGAATAGAAGTTGTGACCATTTTATTCCCACTTAAGACTCAACGACACAGTAGC
The DNA here is from genome assembly GCF_039654945.1 of Dendrobates tinctorius. Lineage (NCBI taxonomy): Eukaryota > Metazoa > Chordata > Amphibia > Anura > Dendrobatidae > Dendrobates > Dendrobates tinctorius. Next base: position 10,234,220 of record NW_027361794.1, read on the forward strand.
AAGGAGTGTGAGCCGGGACATGATAGGAGTCCCCGAATCAGGCTACGGCTGTCATGCGAGTGGAGTTGTAAGTAACTGCAAGAAGGAGGAACTTGAGTGTAATTCATAACTACATGTACTTCAGATTAGCTCTAGTAAGGAGACGTTCAGAAAAGGTACATACGGAGTGGAGCGCTGGAAGGGTGCACTCCATCTGCCTGGGAGTTGGCTGAGCCCCTCACCTGGAGGACACGGCACTGAAGTGGGCACCTGTGTATGCCAGAAACGTGAGTAAAGCTTTGGAACTACATTCAGCTGTCTCTGCCTTCTTCCTGTATCACCTGCTCAGCACCACTACATCTCTGTGCCTAAACACTACACCATCCACCTCTACATCTATCATAACTTCCCTGGGACTACAGCTCTGCCTGTGGAGAGCCATTACATCTTTGCTGCATCACACCATCTGTCCCAGAGGATCTACACTGCAGCGTCGGCTAGCACCTTTATTGCCGAGTACCACAGGTGGCGTCACGAACTTATCTACACATAGACTTTATTCTTATATCACTTTTTATGGACACTCAGGGCCACGGACCGGGTCACTGCTGTCGTGACACATCACTTTAAGACACCGGCCCGGTACAGAGTAAACCCATGGCCCTGGGGGCGCTCCATTTGCACTATAGCTTCATGAAACTTCTACAGAGAAGAGTTCTGGATTTACTCCTTGGAATCACTTTCTCCCAAAAGGTTAAATAGCATCTGTAATGTCAATGTCTTTCTATGATGCTTCCTCTCTGAACTTTTTTCCTATGTTTTCTGCCATATTTCTATTACTCTCCGGAATTAGGAATCTATTAAGTCCTATAGAAACTGCGGAGAAAGAATCATTTCTAATTCTGTGCTTCCAGGATTCTTCTTGTGGGAATTGGCTGCGATATCCCCTGTGCAATAGATTTCTAGTATTAATCCTGTCACTCTATGGACGTGCGGTGGTTGTTTATTTCCCTTTGTTGTTGTTTCTTGTGTCATTTATTATCTTTATGTCACACATGTGTATTGGTTCTGACATTTGGGATCTTCTTGTCATGTGAAAATCACTAAATAAGAAACACCCAAGGGACATGATGCATGCATAAAAAAGGCGTCCAACCCCAGAACGTGGCAACAGGTACATTTTCACACTTTAACTCCCTTTCCATGATGTCTCCAGATCTTCTCCTGCATTGTTTAACCCCTTTCTGCCATATGACGTACTATCCGGTCCATGTGACCTGGGACTGGATAGTACGTCATAGCGATCAGCGGCGCTCCGGGGGGGTGGTCGCCGCTGATTGCGGCCAGTTGTCAGCTGATTATCATAGCTGACACCAGGCACATTAACCCCTGGCACACTGCAATCAAACATAATCGCAGTGTACCGGAGGTTTAGGGAAGCATCGGCAGGGAGGGGGCTCCCTCCATGCTTCCCTGAGACCCCCGAAGCAGCGCGATGTGCAGCTCTGCTCCGGAGGCCTCCTTCCCTGCAGGCCCCTGGATCCAATATGGCCGCGGGGGCCTTCGGAGGCCTGCAGGGAGGCGGCTTCCTCAGTGCCTGCACAGAGCAGGGTTGAGGAAAGCCTGTGCAGCGCCTGCCAGATCGCTGATTTGACAGAGTGCTGTCCAAACTGTCAGATCAGCGATCTGACATATTACAGTGATGTCCCCCCCGGGGGGTTTAGTATCGCCGCATCCATAACGACCCGCCCTACAAAACTGTCCCACTAGTTAACCCCTTTAGTGAACCCCTTAAAAAATAAAAATAAAAAACAATGCTTTATCATCATACCACCGAACAAAAAGTGCAATAACGCGCAATCAAAAAGATGGATATAAATAACCATGGTACCGCTGAAAAAGTCATCTTGTCCCGCAAAAAACGAGCTGCCAAACAGTGTCATCAGCGAAAAAATAAAAAAGTTATAGCTCGCAGAATAAAGCAATACAAAAATAATTATTTTTTATATAAAATTGTTTTCATTGCATAAAAGCGCCAAAACATAAAAAAACACATGAGTTATTGCTGTAATCGTACTGACCCAAAGAATAAAACCCCTTTATCAATTTTACCACATGCAGAACGGTGTAATCGCACCCCCCCAAAAGAAATTCATGAAATGCTGGTTTTTGTTCATTCTGCGTCCCAAAAATCAGAATAAAAAGCGATCAAAAAATGTCACGTGCCCGAATATGGTACCAATAAAAACGTCAACTCGTCCCGCAAAAAATAAGACCTCACATGACTCGGTAGGTCAAAATATGGAAAAATTATAGTTCTCAAAATGTGGTGATGCAAAAACTATTTTTACAATAAAAAGCATAATTTATCATGTGACAGCTGCCAAACATAAAAACCTGCCATCAATAGTAAATAAAACCCCCCCGTTATCACCCCCTTAGTTAGGGAAAAATAATAAAATTAAAAAAAAATGTATTTATTTCCATTTTCCCATTAGGGCTAGGGTTAGGGCTAGTGTTAGGGCTAGGATTGGAGTTAGAATTGGGGGGTTTCCACTGTTTGGGCACATCAGGTGCTCTCCAAATGTAATATGGCATCTGATCTCAATTCCAGCCAATTCTGCGTTGAAAAAGTCAAACAGTGCTCCTTCCATTCCAAGCTCTGCCATGCGCCCAAACAGTGTTTTACCCCCACATATGGGGGTATCAGCCTACTCAGGAGAAATTGCACAACAACTTTTGGGGTCCAATTTCTCCTGTTACCCTTGGGAAAATAAAAAAACTGGAGGCAAAAATATCATTTTTGTGGAAAAAAAAATGATTTTATTTTTATGGCTCTACGTTATAAACTTCTGTGAAGCACTTGGGGGTTCAAAGTGCTCACCACACATCTAGATAAGTTCCTTGGGGAGTCTAGTTTCCAAAATGGGGTCACTTGTTGGTGTTTCAGCAGTTTAGGCACATCATAGGCTCTCCAAAACGCGACATGACACCCGCATACCATTCCATCAAAGTCTGATTCCCAAAACATCACTACTTCCCTTCCAAGCCCCGACATGTGCCCATACAGTAGTTTTCTCCCACATATGGGGTATCGGCCTACTCAGTACAAATTGGACAACTTTTGGGGTCCAATTTCTCCTGCTACCCTTGGGAAAATAAAAAAATTGGGGACTAAATGATCATGTTTGTGGAAAAAATGATTTTTTTTATTTTCACGTCCGGGCGTTATAAGCTTCTGTGAAGTCCTTTGGGGTTCAAAGTGCTCACCACACATCAAGATAAGTTCCTTGGGGGAGTCTAGTTTCCAAAATGGTGTCATTTCTGGGGGGTTTCCACTGTTTAGGCACATCAGGGGCTTTCCAAACGCGGCATGGCGTCCGATCCCAATTCCAGCCAAAAAAAAGTCAAATGGCGCTGCTTCCCTTCCGAGCTCTGCCATGCGCCCAAATAGTGGTTTACCCCCACATGTGGGGTATCAGTGTACTCAGGACAAATTGCACAATAACTTTTTAGGTCCTGTTACCCTTGGGAAAATAAAAATTGGGGGTGAAAAGATCATTTTTGTGGAAAAAACGATTTTCTAATTTTACGGCTGTACGTTATTAACTTCTGTGAAGCCCTTGGGAGTTCAAAGTTCTCACTACATATCTAGATAAGTTCCTTGAGGGGGGGTCTAGTTTCTAAAAAGGGGTCACTTGTGGGGGGTTTCCACTGTTTAGGCACATCAGGGTCACTCCAAACGTGACATGGCATCCGATCTGAATTCCAGCCAATTTTGCATTGAAAAAGAAACGGCGCTCCTTCCCTTCTGAGCTCTGCCATGCGTCGAAACAGTGGTTCCCCCCCACATATCAGATATCAGCTTACTCAGGACAAATTGCACAATAACTTTTGCAGTCCAATTTCTCCTGTTACCCTTGGTAAAATAAAAAAAATTGGACCTGTAATAATTAGTAATAGTATTTTTTGTGAAAAAAGTTAAATGTTCATTTTTTTTAAACATTCAAAAAATTCCTGTGAAGCACCTGAAGGGTTAATAAACTTCTTGACTGTGGTTTTGAGCACCTTGAGGGGGTGCAGTTTTTAGAATGGCGTCACTTATGGGTATTTTCAATCATATAGACCCCTCAAAGTGACATCAAATGTGAGGTAGTCCCTAAAAATAAGATGGTGTTTTTAAAATGAGAAATCACTGGTCAACTTTTAACCCTTATAACTTCCTAAGAAAAAAAAATTTGGTTCCCAAATTGTGCTGATGTAAAGTAAACATGTGGGAAATGTTATTTATTAAGTTTTTTGTGTGCCATATCTCTGTGATTTAAGGGCATAAAACTTCAAAGTTGGAAAATTGCAAAATGTTCAAAATTTTTGCCAAATTTCCATTTTTTTCACAAATAAACGCAAGATATATGAATGAAATTTTACCACTAACATGACATACAATATGTCACGAGAAAACTATCAGGATCACCGGGATCCATGGAATCGTTCCAGAGTTATGACCTCATAAAGGGACAGTGGTCAGAACTGTAAAAATTGGCCCAGTCATGAACGTGCAAACCACCCTTGGGGGTAAAGGGTTTAAGAAGACTTACAGGAAGAGCCGGTCCCGAAAGCTGAAGATACAGCGAGTATTCGCTACATATTCCTGCAAATTCCATGAAGTGTTGTCAATTGTATCCACTAGTGATGGGCGATCACTAAAATGCTTGAGTGCTCGTTATTCGAATCAAGCAGATTGGATGCTCAGAATCGAGTACCGACTATGATGAAAGTCATTGGGAAAGCATTTACCAGAAGACCACAGCAGGAGGGCTGTGGGGGGGGCAGGAAAATTCTGAAATCTTTGCAATCACTGTTCAAATACAATAGGAACAGCATGGTGAAGATGCCTGGACACATCAGTCTGGATACTAAATAAATAAATAATTTTAAACAGCGACGTGGGGTCTTTTCCCATTTTTGAGAACTACAAGGCTGACATCAACCCTCCAAAATATTACCCCGATTGCCCATGCACCCGCAAAGCAAAATGCCAGGATTGATGCATCAAATGTAATGTGCCAATTTAGGGGCTGCTACGGACTGGTATTTTTTAGGCTCAGAAGGGGCCTTTTTTATTAATTATTTAATAGGTTTAAAAAAGTTAATACCTTCCCAACAGGCGCCGTATATATACTGCTTCGCGGGAGCTGCGTTCCTGAAAAATGAAGTATATATACGGCGCTGCTATTTCTGGTCACCGCGCTGCTTCGTGTGGTGAACAGGATAAGATGGGACAGCAGACCATCCCTGCACGTTGCCTCGGGAGTCTGTACCCTCCCCACATCCATCTGATCCGATTCCCTCGAAATGTGTAGGCCCTCGACCCTTGATCACTTTCAGTAGATCGAAGAATTTGAGGGATTTTCTTGTCCAAAAGTTACTGTTAGAATCTACTCAGTTTGTGACTATCCACCATTTTCTTGTAGTGTTCAGGCTTTTTCCCTTGGTGCTGGGTTTTGCCTTTGGTCAGGTGATTGTATCACCCTTTATTAACCTGCACCCGTCACCTATTCCTTGCTGGACAACAGTGTTAATCTGCTTGAAGTCTGGCTTGGAGCCTTGCTTTACTTTCTGTGTGTTTAATTATTAATTATTATTTATATAGCGTAATTAATTCCATGGTGCTGTACATGAGAAGTAGGGTTACATACAAAGTTACAGTGCAGTTCTGGGACCTCTGGTTCTGCTAGTCTTAGTTTCTCTTTTCAGTTTGTTTCTGCAGCCTCCTTTGTGGTTTCTGTTAGGAGGTGACCCGTTTTTGTACCCAGTCCATATATCTTTCAGGGACCCCCTTCCCCTATCTATAGGTCTTCGCTTGAGATTAGCCTAGGATCGTCGGTGGGTCTATCACAAGGAATGGGTCGCCCACTCCATCGTAGGGCATCAGCCTAGTCGCAGTGCAGGGTCAGTTTTCCCCCTCCCACCCTAGTCCAGTGCTGCAGAACCGTAACAGTATGTCCAGCCCGAGAAAAAACAAACAAAACCCTCCCAGTGTTCTGCAATATGAACAGCGTTCAAGATCTCGCTCAACGCCTGCAACGGTTAACGGAAGTTTCCAGCTTACAACAGCATGTGAGTAATTGCCCAGGGGTCTGCCCTGAAGAGCCTAAGGTGAGCTTGCTTGAATGTTTTACTGGTAAACGGAAGGAATTTTTTTCGTTCAAAAATGCATGTTTACTTTATTTTCGGCTTAGACCCGGGTCTTCAGGAGCTGAATTACAGCGTGTGGGGATTATTATGTCCTTATTGCGAGGGGAGCCGCAAGTTTGGGCATTTTCATTGCGTTCAGATGACCTGTGTTTGGGGTCAGTAGAAAGGTTTTTTTCTGCTATGGGCTTAATATATGACAATCCGGATCGGGTCGCTACAGCCGAGGCTAAACTCAGACGTTTGAAACAGGGTTCTGGTGACGCTGAGAGATATTGTACCCAGTTCAGGCGATGGTCTGCAGAAGTCAGCTGGAATGATCCAGCACTCAGAAGTCAGTTTTTATCAGGTCTGAATAACAGGGTTAAAGACTTACTCATTGCATACCCTGCACATGCTACACTTGAGGCTATAATGCAATTATCCATCAGGGTGGATAGAAGATTGAGAGACAGGCAGAATGAGGATTCAATAATGCTGGGTCCTGTCTCTCAAGAGACCCCCATGGACTACGGGGAACGATACAACTTGGCGCAATGTCCTCTCGTCCCCAGGAAAGGGAGAGAAGGTTCTCTGAGGGGCTCTGCCTTTATTGTGGTAAGACTGGCCATTTTATCAAGCAATATGAAGGTCGCATAAATCAGGAAAAGAAAAAACAAAGTGCTTAGTAACCCTCCCGCTCGTATTGCATTTTTACGGTCCACTGGAGTTTCTTTCTCTGGTAGTTCTATCTGTCATGATCATACTATGGATTTTCAAGTGATGGTGTCACGAGGCAGTAGTGGGAAAACAGGGGTCAAGGAACCTGGGCCCCTGAACTGCCCCTCAGGCTAAGGGGGGTGCCCTGACTTTCCTTAACTTGGGGGTACACTTAATGGTACTGAGGCCCAAGTCTTCGACCTGTCCCTGTCTCCTGTTTAGCCCTGAACTAAACCCCCAACCCCCTCCCAAGGAGGCGAGACAGGGAAAAGTGTATTGCACCAATAACACACAAGGAAAGATACGACTTACACTGAAGGGTTAAATAAACTAAAGAACAAACGTAGCTTTCTCTGCAGCCAATGCTCCGAGCAGCAGAGTAAGGCAGCAGATGGAGGTTATAGCTAAAGTTCACCGCACACAGCCAGCTCCTGACTCCAGCTTGGTTGGTCTCCAAAGAGGAAAGAGTATCACCAACATTGAGTTGCAGCACCATTTGGCCTTAAAAAAGGGAAATAGGAGTGGTACCCACCTGCATAGATAATTAATAACAATGCAGTAAGAACAGCGGCCACCGGGCGCAAAAACTGATATTAACTCCCAATGGCCTGAAGGGAAAAAAAGTTTATATCAGAGCAGCCCAAACTGACACAGATCCAAAAATGGATCGTGACAGATGGTGGACTGTGAGTCTACACTGAATTTGATTGATCAACAATTTCTTGACAAGTATAAGATTGAGTCTGTACCTTTGTCATCCCATTTTTCTGTAGTGGCGATTGATAACTGTTAGGAACGGTGGAACGCACTAAATAAAAATAATAAAGTGCGTTCGCCGCTCGGGGTCCACCGTGCAGTAGGTGATATAACCGCTGCTAAGTGGTGGCAGGAGCAATATGGTGGAAATGCGCACAGGGTTAAACTTCACCCAGGTGCGCAGAGCAATCTCAGTTAACTCACAGAGATGCCAAAAAGTACAAACACAAATGACTGAGCCTGTTGTAGTCACAGTACTCAGTAAAAAACGCACACACGGTATAAGGTCACAGGAGTAGCCCAAGACGGCGGCACTACGTCCGTCTAGACCTACCGTGTGCGCGGCGTTGCAACTGCGAACGCAAAGGAGGCTGCTACTGCAGCGCAGCGTGGACACTGCGGCTAAACGACAAAGGCAAGGCGCAAGCATAATGTCGGACGCTAGCAGCTGTGGATGTTGCAGCAGAGGAGCGCTGGCGCTGATTCTAGACTCAGTCCCTAACCACATACGTAATGTCAGACGGAAGGGGTTTCATAATGAGTCATTTACCAGAATCATGCATCTGTCCTCACACACACAGCAGCAAGTAAGTCTATACTAGCACATGGCGGAACAGCCATGCGCGCCTTTTATAGCAGCCTGGACCTCCTGCACGCCTCCAGATCTCTGAGATGGACAAATGAGATTTGGAGCAGGACCTGAACACATGACTCCCGATCTCCAATGGGAGATCGTCCCATGAGCATGCTCAGTAGGAGTACAGAAGAACTTAGCCTCAGGAGAGATTTGCTACAAGGCAATCTCCTCTGCAGTGGGTAAACAGCAGGAGACTGCAGAATGTGAGGGTCTGGATCCCTGCAGAGAAAGCGCAGAAATCCGACGCCTAACAGATAACACTGCTAGAGCATGGGTGCGTTTCCCGAAAAGTCACCGGGTTTCCACTCACTGTGAATATGGAACACCAGGAATCTTTAGATTTGCTTGTACTTGATAAATTGCCTTTTCCAGTTGTCCTGGGGTTACCCTGGTTAAATGTGCACAATCCTGTACTGGACTGGACATCAAATACTATAAGATCCTGGGGTCAGGGGTGTTATAGGAAATGTTATGATGTACACATCGCTGCTGTGGTGAAAAATGAGCTACCTGAACCCATTCAGGAATTCTGGAATGTCTTTTCTGAAGTTGAGTCACAAGCTCTGCCACCGCACAGAGATTATGATTGCGCTATTGAGTTTGTCCCAGGTGATACTCTCCCTCAGAGTCATTTATTTAATCTGACGATCCTCGAGAGGGAGGACTTAAAGGAATACCGGCAGACTAGTCTTGCTGCTGGTCATATAATACCCTCCAAGTCCCCAGTGGCTGTGGGATTCTTGTTTTGTCAAAAAGAAAGATGGGGGTCTTAGGCCGTGTTTGGATTTCAGGGAGATTAACAAGATCACTGTGCACAATCCTTATCCCTTGCCGCTAATTGCAGATTTGTTTAACCAATTGGTTGGAGCCAAGTGGATCTCCGTGGGGCATATAATTTGCTGCGGATCAAAGAAGGCGATGAATGGAAATCAGTATTTAATACCCCAGAAGGTCATTTTGAGTGCCTAGTAATGCCTTTCGGCCTTACAAATGCTACGGCATTCTTTCAAAATTTCATCAACAACATTCTGAGGCCGTTGATCGGTAGGAGTGTTATTGTTTATTTGGATGATATTTTGATCTACTCGCCCGATCTGGAGTCGCATTGGCTTAGAGTCCGCGAGGTTCTGCAGATTCTGAGAGAAAACTCACTCTTTGCTAAACTGGAGAAATGCGAGTTTGCGGTACAGAAAATTAGCTTTTTGGGGTACATTGTTTCCAGTGATGGGTTTGAGATGGACCCGGTGAAGGTTCGGGCGGTATTGGAGTGGCCTAGACCTGAATGCTTGAAGTCAATTCAGAGATTCTTGGGGTTTGCTAATTATTACAGAAAATTCATGAAGAATTTTTCTGTTATCGCCAAACCCCTTACTGATCTGACTAAGAAGGGTGCCAATACTGTCCAATGGTCCCCTGAGGCTGTTAAGGCCTTTGAGCATCTCAAGGAGAAGTTAAGCTCTGCTCCTGTGTTGATCCAGACAGACGAGACTAAGCCCTTTCTGGTAGAGGTGGATGCCTCATCAGTAGGAGTGAGGGCTGTTCTGTCACAGGACTGAGAGTATGGGGTACATCCCTGTGCGTTCTTCTCTAAGAAATTTTCGGAGGCGGAGCTCAACTACGATGTTGGGAACCGAGAATTGCTGGCTATTAAGCTTGCGTTTGAGCATTGGCGACATTTTTTGGAGGGCGCTAGCCATCCTATACAAGTCTTCACTGATCATAAGAATCTGATCTATCTGGATGCTGCTAAAAGTTTGAATGCTCGTCAAGCTAGGTGGGCATTGTTTTTTGCCTGGTTCCATTTCTCTGTGACATATATCCCTGGGACAAAGAATGTTAAAGCTGATACTTTGTTTCGAAGTTTCTCCCCAGCGGTTAATACTGAAAAGGATGAATCTATTCTGCAGAAAGGGGTGGTGGTGGCAGCGTTAGGTTCTGAGTTGGAAAATAGTATTCTCAAAGCCCAGGATGCAGCACCAACCAACATTCCTTATGGGAAATTATTTGTGCCTAAAGCCCTGAGGAGAGCTTTGTTTGTGGAATGTCATGAGTCTTGTTTGGCGGGTCATCCAGGGATTGCCGAGACTTGAAAGTCGATCAGTTGGAATTTCTGGTGGCCGGGGTGGCTAGTAGAAATCGTCAAGTGGGTGCCTCAGTGTACCATGTGTGCTAGGTCTAAAGCTTCTCATGCTCCAGCAGAAGGGTTGCTGTGCACATTAGAGGTTCCTAGTTCCCCATGGACGCATTTTGCAATGGATTTTATCACCGACCTACTGGTCTCTGGAGGTTTTTTTGTTATCTGGGTCATGGTAGACCGGTTTAGTAAGATGTGTCATCTGGTCCCATTCAATAAATTACCCTGTGCTAAGACACTTGCCAGGGCATTTGTGAAAGAGATTGTCAGACTCCATGGTATCCCCACGGACATTGGTCCCCTATCGGAGACAGAGTTTGTGGCTGGATTTTGGCGTGCCTTTTGTGACAGAGAGTTAAGGTTCATTTGTCATTTTCATCGGGTTATCATCTGGAGTCCAATGGACAGATCGAAAGGAAGAACCAGGACATTGAGCAGTTTTTGAGATGTTTTGTAGCAGACAATCAGGAGATGTGGTCGGAATATCTGCCATTAGCTGAGTTTGCTCTCAATAATCATACGTCTTTGGCGGGGTGTTCTTTTTTTTGTACTTGGAAGCATCCATCTTTCGGTCCTTTTTCTAGAATTGGGGCAGCGGTGCCTGAGGAGGAGAGTTTTTCTGGAAATTTGGAAAGGGTTTGGACCAGTGTGCGCCATAATCTGAATCAGGCTAATAGGTCTAAAAAATATTTTGACAAGAAAAGGAGGGAGGCGAAGTTTGTTGCTGGGGACATGGTTTGGTTGTTCTCTAAGATTCTGCGTTTAAAGATCCCTTCTAAAAAATTGGGGCCTAAGTTTGTAGGACCTTTCAAAGTGGTTCAGATTGTCAACTCGGCAGCGGTCAGATTGAACATTCCTTCGTCCTGGAAAATTAATTCAGTTTTTCATGTATCTTTGCTGAAGATAGATGACACGCCTGACAAGGTGGTTGCGCCGTCTGCTCCCCCAATTGATGAGGACTGTGAGTTTGAGATTTCACGCATTCTTGATTCCAGGTGGCACAGAGGAGGCTTACAGTATCTCGTGTCCTGGAAGGGTTTTCGGTCCCGAGTACAATTCCTGAGTGAAAGCTGTGGACGTCTTAGCCTCAAGATTAATTAAGGCTTTTCATAGGAGATTTCCGATTAAGGCTTGGCCTAGAGGATGCGGGGGATCCTCGTTAAAGGGGAGGTACTGTTAGAATCTGCTCAGTTTGTGACCATCCGCCATTTTCTTGTAGTGTTCTGGATGCTGGTCTTTTTCCCCTGGTGCTGGGTTTTGCCTTTGGTCAGGTGATTGTATCACCTTTTATTAACCTGTACCTGTCTCCCATTCCTTGCTGGACAGCAGTGTTAATCCACTTGAAGTCTGGCTTGGAGCCTTGCTTTGCTTTCTGTGTGCTTAATTAGTGCAGTTCTGGGACCTCTGGTTCTGCTAGTCTTAGTTTCTGTTTTCAGTTTGTTTCTGCAGCCTTCTTTGTGTTTTCTGTTAGGAGATGACCCATTTTTGTACCCAGTCCATATATCTTTCAGGGACCCCTTCCCCCTATCTATAGGTCTTCGCTTGAGATTAGCCTAGGATCGCCGGTGGGTCTATTCACAAGGAATGGGTCGCCCACTCCATCGTAGGGCATCAGTGCAGGGTTAGTTTTCCCTCTCCCACTGTAGTCCAGTGCTGAAGAACCGTAACAGTTATTATACTAATGAACCATCCACCTTTCTTTCTGATATCACACCAACTTTGGGATATCGACCTTGTGGCAAATGTGTCGCTTGCCCTAACATTATACATGCCCAGACTTTTTCGAGCTTGGATGGAGAGATGGTTTATACCATCAAACATTCCATCACTTGTAACACAAAAGGCTGTCATCTATTATGCAACTTGCCCCTGTCCTTTGATATACGTTGGTCTAACAACACGTCCTTTAAAAACACGTGCATGTGAATATGTATTGGGAATTGTTGCCGCAAAGGAGATTGAGGATATCTCTCTCTTGAAAGCATTACCCCGCCATTTCAAGGCATATCACGATTGTGATGCCTCACAACTGCAAATTAGGGGTATAGATATGATTCTGGCAAATATTAGGGGTGGCAAGGTCACCAATCCACTGGCAAGACGTGAAGCACGTTGGATATGGACCTTGAAAACTGTGCATCCGTAAGGACTCAATGAACACCTTAGCTTCGTTCCGTTTCTGTAATTTTAGGTGTCTAATTTGTTGTTTTTAATTCCTTTTATGGGTCAATATTAATTTTTTTCTTTATTTACTCTGGTATTAGTAATCGTCTTCATGATGTGGTTCCTCCCCTTTTGGCTTGGTATCTGTGGTCCCGGATGAAGTACACAGTCAGGATTTAAAGATGTAGTATACTGGGATATTTGGTGTGAAGATATGGATGAAGCACATTATTATATATTGAGAGACTTTTTGCACTGTCACTTAATTTTTATTTTTTGCAACAATTTTTTTTACTATATATATATATATATCTAATATATAAAGCTCAAGTGTGTGTGTGTGTGTGTGTGTGTCCGGGATAGGCATCCGCACCGTCGCAGCTACAGCCACAAATTTTGACACAGTCACACGTCTGGACCCCGAGAGCGTCCTAAGCTATGTTGTGAGGCGAAATTTTAGCCCCGCGCGTTCCAATTCACCAAACAATTTTGCCCCTATCTACATACTGGGGAAAAAGTGTGAGCGCGTCAAGCCCCGCCCCTCATTATGATGTCATAATGCCCCTATCTACATAATGGGGAAACAGTGTGTGCGTATCAAGCCCTGCCCATCATTATGATGTCACACTGGTTGCCATTGCGACGCTGATGTCATCATAGGTTGCGAGCCCCGCCGCTCATTATGATGTCATAATGGTTGACTATGGGATGGAGGATGTGTGATGGGTATATGGGCACTGGACTATGGGATGGAGGATATGTATGATGGGTATATGGGCACGGGACTATGGGATGGAGGATATGTATGATGGGTATATGGGCATGGGACTATGAGATGGAGGATGTGTGATGGGTATATGGGCATAGGACTATGGGATGGAGGATGTGTGATGGGTATATGGGCACTGGACTATGGGATGGAGGATATGTATGATGGGTATATGGGCACGGGCCTGTGGGATGGAGGATCTGTGATGGGTATATGGGCACAGGACTATGGGATGGAGGATATGTATGATGGGTATATGGGCACGGGACCATGGGATGGAGGATCTGTGATGGGTATATGGGCACGGGACTATGGGATGGTGGATATGTACTATGGGTATATGGGCACGGGACTATGGGATGGAGGATAATTATAATTTGTTATAACTAACCACAGTTACAGTAGTTACTATGTCCGGGCAGCACCGGGCTCTTCAGCTAGTATATATACAGTATATATATATATATATATATATATATTATTCATATATTTATTATTATTTTATTATTTTTTCTCACTTTGTTTTATTTTTATTTTTTCTTCACACCTTTTTTCACTGGTTTTGCATTATTTTCTTTTTTCTTATTATTGTTTTTCTTCCCCCTTTTTTCATCATGGGACTTCTTGTGTTTGTCTATACGTATGTGACATGTATTATCTATATTTACGCATGAAGCTGTGTCCACCCAGTACACATGCGCTGTGTGTTTGCGGGCGGTGGATTCCGGCGTCTCTATGCTGCTGTGATGAGGGATCATGTGACTCTGCGCGCTCCGTCGCCGCATGATGCCGGCGCTCATGCCCTCTGGGTCCTCCTGACCGCGCATGCGTCGACTATGACGTGGAATCATTCCCATTTATAACCCCTCTGTCATTTATGGACGCCACTCCCCCCTGATGAAGGATTATATCCAAAACGCGTGTCGGGGTGCGGGTCTGCCCATGCCGATGTGACCTCCCACGTATCTATATATCCTATATCTAAGCACTTCTCTATATTGAGTCTATATAGGCTTTTCTGTGATCTGCACTTTACCTATTTGCACTTCGTGATAGGTTTTACTTGGCACTATGCTTTGTTATAAGAATTCTTCATTGAACATTATTGTGATGAGTATTTTTTATCTTATTTTTAATTTTTTTACTTTTGCACTGTATTTCCTTTGCTATTTTTAGTGTGACTTTGGTACTGCATTTTGGTAATTATTAGGATTTTTATTTTAATCCTATTATCTCTGGATTATGGAGTATGTATCTTATGATTTTATTTCTACCTCCAGTTTGACACCTATTATATTTTGGTGCTGTCCTGCATTTTATTTTGACAATTGATGTATTTATGTATACCACCTTGTTATCCTCTTTAGGTGGCACCTTTTTACTTTTGCACTGTATTTCCTTTGCTATTTTTAGTGTGACTTTGGTACTGCATTTTGGTAATTATTAGGATTTTTATTTTAATCCTATTATCTCTGGATTATGGAGTATGTATCTTATGATTTTTTTTCTACCTCCAGTTTGACACCTATTATATTTTGGTGCTGTCCTGCATTTTATTTTGACAATTGATGTATTTATGTATACCACCTTGTTATCCTCTTTAGGTGGCACCTTTTATGAATTTGTGTGTCCTGCAGAACGTACCTCTAGTTATAATTTATTGGTCACCCGTCTTTTGGTTAGTCATACACTTGGTTGTCGGCTACATTGTTATGTCCTTTCCCCTTTTTTTGTCCCAACAAACATCATTTGATAGCTTTGACTTTCTCTTCAATATTTTTGTATGACCTTTTTGGGGTTTTTTCGCCTTTTTTTGCATTCTTGTTTCCGAATGGTCTGCCATTCACTCCTTGTGCAAGTATTTTGGTATATGATTATTTTGATATTCATCTGATTATTTATTATACATTTTCTATTACTCTATTTCAGTGTGTATAATTCCCCCCCACATCAGCAATGTGTCAATAAAGTTGAAAAAAATGAAAAAAAAAAGACATGCCACATGCTGTTTCATTGATGGCCAGTGCGATTCCCCCAGCGATCTGTGCCTCCGAGTGCTGTGTCCTCCTGCGATCTGACTGCTGTGCTGTGTGACTCATCTGTGAACATAGCAGCAGCAACTCGCCATCCCTGTCCCTGTCCCCACAATCCCTGTTCCAGTCTCCTCATCCCCCCTCTCCTCCAAATTGAATTTTTAGTGCACTTTTTTGCACCATTTTTTGTTTTTCTGTGGCGTTCTCGACTAAGTATTCGTGCTCTCCCGTATCTGCAACGCTCTGATCAGTTTGCTGCTGATCAGAGACTTCCCCATGGGACTTATTAGTTACTGAGCATAGCGGACGTTGCAGTGTAAGCGACTTCCGAATGTTTTTTTTTTTTTAAACATAATAGTAGTTAAAACAGTGTAGTTTCATAGGTAGAGGAGTAGCGTGTTAATGTAGCAGACGTCACAGTGTTTGGTGACGTCCAATCTTGTTTTAGAGAAGAAAAAAATTGTACAGAGTAGTTTCATAATTAGCGAGGTAGCACATTAGTGTAGCGGGCATCACAGTGTTTGGTGACTGTAATGTCCACACAGTATAAGGAATTCAAGCGAGAATGCTTTAACTGTACTTTATTCTTCTCCTTCTTCCTCCAGCACACAGCATCACATTTCCCTCATCAGGCTAAACTGAAACTCCACCAACCCACTTCCTGTCTATAACCTTCCAGTCACAAGATTTCCTTTCTTAAAGAGACAGGTTAACTAATTATACATTACAGTGACGTCAGATTTTGTTTTACAAAAGAAAAATTGCACAGAGTAGCTGTATAGGTAGCGAGGTAGGGTCTTTCTTTTGCATTTAAAAAAATTGTTATGGCCGGGTAATTTCTAATGCATTAGGGTAGGCTACGTTGCTTTGTTAGTGACGTTCCTTTTTCTTTTGCACAAAAAAGAATTACAGTGGGTACAGAAAGTATTCAGACCCCTTTAAAATTTTCACTCTGTTTCATTGCAGCCATTTGGTAAATTGAAAAAAATTATTTTTGTTTCTCATTAATGTACACTCTGCACCCCATCTTGACTGAAAAAAAACAGAAATGTAGAAATTTTTGCAGATTTATTAAAAAAAGAAAAACTGAAATATCACATAGTCATAATTCAGACCCTTTGCTCAGTATTGAGTAGAAGCACCCTTTTGAGCTAGTACCGCCATGAGTCTTCTTGGGAATGATGTAACAAGTTTTTCACACCTGGATTTGGGGATCCTCTGCCATTCTTCCTTGCAGATCCTCTCCAGTTCTGTCAGGTTGCATGGTGAACGTTGGTGAACAGCCATTTTCAGGTCTCTCCAGAGATGCTCAATTGGGTTTAGGTCAGGGCTCTGGCTGGGCCAGTCAAGAATGGTTAAAATTGTTCTGAAGCCGCTCCTTTGTTAATTTAGCTGTGTGCTTAGGGTCATTGTCTTGTTGAAAGGTGAACCTTCGGCCAAGTCTGAGGTCCAGAGCACTCTGGAATAAGTATTCATCCAGGAAATCTCTGTACTTGGCCACATTCATGCTTCCTTCAATGGCAACCAGTCGTCCTGTCCCTGCAGCTGAAAAATGAAAAACACCCCATAGCATGAAGCTGCCACCACCATGTTTCACTGTTGGGATTGTATTGGGCAGGAGATGAGCATTGCCTGGTTTTCTCCACATATACCGCTTAGAATTATCACCAAAAAGTTCTATGTTTGTCTCATCAGACCAGAGAATCTTATTTCTCATTTTCTGGGAGTCCTTCATGTATGTTTTAGCAAACTCTATGCCTGCTTTCATATGTCTTGTACTGAAGAGAGGCTTCTGTTTGGCCACTCTGCCATAAAGGCCCTACTAGTGGAGGGCTGCAGTGATAGTTGACTGTGGAATTTTCTCCCATCTCCCCACTGCATCTGTAGAGTTCAGCCACAGTAATCTTGGGGTTCTTCTTTACCTCTCTCACCAAGGCTCTTCTCCCATGATTGCTCAGTATGGCTGGACAGCCAGGTCTAGGAAGACTTCTGGTGGTCCCAAACTATTTCCATTTGAGGATTATGGAGACCACTGTGCTCTTAGGAACCTTGAGTACTGCAGAAATTCTTCTGTAACCTTGGCCAGATCTGTGCCTTGCCACAATTCTGTCTCTGAGCTTCTTGGCCAGTTCCTTTGACCTCATGTTTCTCTTTCGGTCTGACATGCATTGTGAGCTGCGAGGTCTTATTTAGACTGGTGTGTGCCTTTACAAATGAAGTCCTATCTCAAGGAGGATCACAAGGAAATAGACAGCATGTGACTTAAATATGAGTGTCTGAGCAAAGGGTAGGAGTACTTATTACCATGTGATATTTCAGTTTTTCTTTTTTAATATATTTGCTACAATTTCTTTTCTTTTTTTTTTTTTTTTGAATCAGATCTTTTTTATTAAACATTCAGGAATCAATACAGAAAGAATATGACATCTTATATAGCAAGTAAAATTTACATTGAGAGCAAATATTATTTAAAGGGTAAAACTCTTCCTGTGTAAGAATAAATAAAAAGAAGAAATCTCAAAACACAGATATTTGCATAAAATTGAGCCTATAAACAACATGGCTCCACAAATAAACAAAAATCAAAATTATACATCAGTGCCTCATTTCAGCGGGAAAACCATCCCCGCCAGCCGTGCCACTCCGCATCATATTTCGCCCCCCCCCGCCCCCCACGGATATCAGGTCCAATCCACCCCAGCTCCCTCCCACCGCGCCACTCAAAATCTACTTCGCCACAAAGGGCACTAGACTTTATTTTCACCCCCCAAGCATCCCCTCATCGCAAGCACAACAGCAACTGGTCCAACATCGCATCCCGTACCAGTGCGCCCGAGGGGAGACCCGGTGACTCCATCCATGGCTGCCAAATTTTGTAAAACTTTCTTAATGCATTTCTTTTTAAATAAGCCCCCCTTTCCAATCTGATGACATTATTTAGTTTATTTTTAAGCTCTGACAATGTTGGTGGCATAGGATCCAACCAATGATATGCAAGTATCTTTCTTGCCTGATACAGGATGCGTGCTATTCCCAGGGCCACTGCAGAGTCCGGGTCAACCCCCTCCTCCCACAAATTCAACAAACATAGACGAGGTGACGGTCGTATTGTGATATGGTATACTTGGGCTATGAGTCCCAGGGTCTGCCTCCAGAAATCCCCAATGTGCCCGCACTCCCACATAACATGCATCAAGTGGGCATCATCCTGCCCACACCTAACACATTGTGTATTGGGCCTAAGTCCCATTTTAAATAATAAGCTGGGTGTTTTATATACCCTGTGAATGAGATATATTTGCGAAAGCCGCTGGCACTCAGAAACCGCCATTTTAGGGACCTGTTCTAGAATATCGGACCACTGGTCCTCCGTCAGGGGGCCAACGTCCCGTTCCCACTTATTCTTAGCAGCAGTCAGTGGATATGTCTCCAGATGGGCAGGTAATAATCTTTTATATAATTCAGAGATAAGTCCCCTAGAAGACTCAGATGTAAGTAGCATATGTAGTGTTTGATTATGTGTCACTATCACCGGATTTGTCCTTCTCTGTTTTTCCAATGCATGTCTTAGCTGTAAGTACTGATAAAAGAAGACGTGCGGGAGGTGAAATTCTGTTCTCAATTGTTCAAAACTCTTAAGAGTATTATTTTGCAAAATTTGTGACACCAGATAAATCCCTTTATCTTCCCATCTTCCGAACCCCACCAGCTTTTTGATCTCTTGCAAATCCGGATTTCGCCACAATGGCCACAATTCCGTAGGCCCATTTATCTTCAAAAGAGACTTACCCCTATCCCACACCTTGAAAATCACAGCCAACGTGGGGTATCGTGCCCCATTTATCTGCCGTCTTCCCACCTCCAACCGGCACCCTGGATATTTCCATACCGATCCTTCCCTCACAATATCACCACCATTGTCACACGCCCCGTCTCTACCCCAACCCTTAAGATGTTGCATCTGGGAGGCTATAAAGTATATGAATGGGTTTGGCACCGCCAATCCTCCCTCCTCCTTCCCTCGCTGCAGTATCTCCAAGCGAATCCTAGCCTGTTTTTTCTTCCAAATTAATTCCTGGAATAATGTATTTATTTTTGCAAAAAAGTCCCTACAGATCCACACCGGAGAATTATGTATCAAATATAATAATTGTGGCATCATTACCATTTTGATTAAGTTAGATCTACCAATATTCGACAACGGCAGGCGACACCAAGTATGTACTTTTGCTCTAAATCGCTGCAACAGGGGCTCCAGATTCAGAGCCCGAAAATCCTTCGGGGCAGGACTAACAATTATACCCAGATACTTAAACCTCCGAACTACAGGGACCGGTATCTGCAAATCTGAGAAATCCGCCGGGAGAGGGTCTATCGGCATTAAAGCTGATTTGGACCAATTAATCCGAAGACCAGACCTCAGCCCAAATTCTCGAATGACCTCCATTGCCGGCAAAATCGAGGAATGTACCTTATCTAAATATAGAAGTAAATCATCCGCGTACAATGATATCCTCAACTCCACAGTTCCACATCTGAATCCCATTATTTCTCTGGACTTCCGAATTGCAACTGCCAATGGCTCCACCGCAGTAGCAAATAGCAAGGGCGAGAGCGGGCACCCCTGTCTAGTACCTCTCCCAAGAGGAAAAGACTCAGAGACCCTGCCATTAGCCCCAACCTTCGCCACCGGCGAGCCATACAACAGCCTCACCCAATTTATAAATCTGTGTCCAAAGCCCATTTTCCGAAGTACCGCCCACAAAAAACCCCACTCCAAACTATCGAACGCCTTAGCGGCGTCTAAGGACAAAATTGCTCTTCCCCCCAACTCCCCAGAACTATGTTGAATCCCCAAGTATAGTTTCCTAAGGTTCATAGATGTGGCTCTGCCTGGGATAAATCCCGTCTGATCCTTCTGTATAACAGATGAGATAACTCGGGACATCCTATTGGCGAGTACCTTGGCCAATAATTTAACATCTGTTGATAATAGGGAAATCGGGCGATATGAATCCGGAACCTCTGGATCCTTTCCGGGCTTTAATATTAAAACTATCAAAGCTTCCCTCATAGATGGCGGGAGGACCCTCTGCCTTTCAGCCTCTTCAAATACCTTAAGTAGCTTAGGTAGCAGTAAGGGTGCATAGGTTTTGTAAAACTCGCCAGGCAGGCCATCCATTCCTGGAGCCTTTTCATTTTGCATCTGACCAAGCGCCTCCTCCAACTCCTCCAACAGGATGTCCCGATCCAATGAATCCCTATCGCTATCAGCCAATGCAGGGAGAGAGAGAGCATCCAGGTACTGCTCAATCTCAGTCTCCGTGAGACTGCAATCTGATGTGTATAGTCGCATATAATACCTCCTTATCTCACTCACTATGTCCGCACTGTCTGTCACAGGACCACCCGAGTCCGTTTTTAGCCTATTGATATATGAAGATCCGTCCTGTGCTCTAATGACCGTGGCCAATAAATGTCCTACTCCCTCCCCCTCTATAAAATATTTTTGTTTGAGGAAATAACGTTTATTTGCTGCCGCCGACATGAGGTTTTCCCTGAGCGACCCCTGTGCCTTCTCCAAAGCTTTTTTAGTTTCCTCTGTCGGGTTGAGTATCACCGCAGCCTCCGCAACAGACACCTCCTGGATCAGACTCTGGGTGTAGCGTCTATTTTGGCTTTTCCGTGTGCATATTTCTCTAATATATAAGCCCCTGACATAGGCTTTCATGGAATCCCAGACTATGTGTGATGATGCAGAGTACTCATTAAGTTGAAAATATTCTAGAATGGCATCATGCAAAGATCCCCCTATAAGCTGGATCCAGAAGGGATTAAGCTTCCAGATAGGTCTAGATAGGGTGAGGGGGTGTCCCCATGAAAGTGTGACATGTAGCGGCGAGTGATCAGATACACTTCTAGGCAGGTAGGCCACCCCTCGTACATATGGGGTCATGAGTGTATTCCCAATGGCCAGGTCTATCCGTGACATAGCGTGGTGGGAGCTAGAGTAGCAGGAAAACTGTCTGGCTGTGGGGTTTTGGACACGCCAAAGATCTACCATACCCAGCTCCACTAACGTTCTAGCAAATGAGGTTGAGGCTGCATCCTCTGATATGTTTCCCGAATGCAACTTATCCAAATAGGGATGCAAATATGTATTAAAATCTCCTATTAGAAGAGTCGGCGCAGGGGGAAAGGAACCCAAAATAGACAAGATTCTTTTTACTGGTTCGACTGAATAGGGCGGGGGGATGTACATGGCAACCAAAATAAATTGTATACCGTATAACGTGCAAAGCAAACATACAAATCTGCCCCCAGGGTCAACCACTGATTTAGTACATGAGAAGGGGATGGACCTGTTCACCAGCACACTGACACCCCGCGCATGGGTCGAGTACGTGGAATGATATTCATGTGAAACCCATCCCTTTCTTAGCCAATGAATATTATCTTTCACCATGTGGGTCTCAGACATACACAGGATAGCCGGGAGAAATTTCTGCATATTAGTAAATATAGCACATCTCTTATTTGCATCCCCGAGCCCCCTAACATTCCACGCTACAATATTAAGTGATATCGCCATAAGAGCAGACTAAAAAATGAGAAATCGGAACATACTCCACTCCCGAGGGAGAGAGGCAATCTCCACCATCCCTCAGTACAATGAATTGGGCGACACGGCTGACGCACATCACATCCCACAGAACAATTAGGGAATACAACAACAAACGAAAAAAACAAAGGAGGGAGAGGGAGCACTGCACACCAGTGCACAGCGCCCCTACCCCCAAACACAAGTGTAACTTGCACATTTCTCTCAAATAGAGAGAATCAGGGCTAGAAAACTCGCCCAGAGTCCATGCAGGGAGAAGGGTCCACAGCTTGTCACTGTAACGAGTGTCCACAGCAATCCGGTCAGCTCCCGCCCTGAATCCGAAATGGAATGAACAGTAGTAATTATACCAGCATAGCGTCCTAGACAAAAAGGAGTAACACCTGGTGGCGAAAAAAAAGGGAGAACTTCAAGTATTCTTCCTCCTCATGGACCTCTCATTAATATCCAGCCAGGACAGCGCCATTCCCGCCGTATCAAAAAAGTGCGTTTCTCCATTCACATCAATCCGCAGTCTAGCAGGGTACATCATGGAATATGTCACCTGTAAGTCACGTAGGCGTTTTTTAATCTCAATAAATTGCGCCCTTTTACGCTGCACCTCCAGGGAAAAATCAGGGAAAATGGAGACTTTCCTCCCATTAATAGCAAGTTCCTTAATGTCTCTGGATCTGCGCAGGATAGCATCTCTATCTTTAAAGTGTAGGAGCTTAAGCAAGATGGGACGCGGGGGTGCTCCCGGCGGGGGGGCACGCGTAGGGACCCTGTGTGCTCTCTCAATAGTAAAGAATGGGGACAAAACATCTTTACCAAAGGTGTCCATTAGCCATTTTTCAAAAAAGCCAAGTGAGTCAGTCCCCTACGTCCTCTCAGGAACCCCCACCAGTCGCAGATTACTTCTACGGGAGCGGTTCTCTAAATCATCCACCTTGTTCAGCAGTATTGTAATATTTTGCGTGGCTTTTCCCAGCTCCCGTGTTATTGGTGGCAATTTATCCTCCGTCGCACCAACACGCTCCTCCAGTTCCCCCACCCTGGCAGTCACCCCTCGCAGCTCCTGTTTAATACAGGCCATGTCCTTGGTGACAATCTCCATTTGATTACTTAGAGTGGCCAGTGTGGTATTGCAGGAGTTAATTGCTGCGAGGATTTCTCCCAGTGTGGGCTCAGCAGTCACAGACTCCGGCTGCTCCCCATCCCCCACTCCTTCCTCCTCCAGCACAGGCCCCTGTGTCTGCACATGTTGGGCTGAAGGGGGGCCCAGTTTACTCACTGTTCCCTCCCTGGAGAGATGATCCTCCAGCTCCACGCTGCATCCAGCGTCTGCCTCAGTCTGTGCACTGGGCGATCGAGCAGCAGCAGGAGGCACCCTTGCATATCGTTCCAGCCTGCCAGCAGCTCCCATCGCTCCACTACCAGCCGACTTGTTGTTTGCTGGTGCCATCCTGGATGTAGCAGAGGCGCGCCCCGGCGTCTCCTTATCTTTTTTACTGCTGCGGTTCGACATGGCCCAAGGATCCTCCGCTGTCTAAACGCCCAGGGAGATATTGCAGCCCTCCAGGTCAGTGGGACTCGTCAGCAGTGCCGGTAATCAGGATTTATTGTCGGATCCGGGCAGGAGCTCTCTCACTCCACGTCCTCCCTACATGAGGTCCAGGCCACGCCCCCTACAATTTCTACATTTCTGGGGGGTTTTTCAGTCAAGATGGGGTGCAGAGTGTGCATTAGAGGAGCGTGCGTTGTTTTGTTGGTGAAGTCCATTTTGGTTTTGCAAAGAAAAAAGAATGGTTAGCGCCGGGTTTATTGACAGGATTACACAAGGGGGTGTTACCATGGCCAAGTTCCAAAACAACTGTTGGGATCTGGCACCAGTCCAGCAGGAGGAGATGACCAGAGGTATTCTTTTGTCCATCTTTATTACATGTATTTGTCTTTATACACTGTACTAGCTTAGGACCTCTGCATATCAGGTTTAAGGTATCACATGGGATACTCTTACCCTATATCTGTACCCTTACCTGTTGTGAAATCCTGTGTAAATCATCTGTACATCTCCCCCTGCTGGCAATTGTTGCCTTAGCTTGCTCACTATAATTTTCTTATTTACTTCATTTTATCGTATTTCATTAATAAAGATCTACATTTCTTACTATACCACTGGCTATATAATTTTTACATATAGGTTTCTAAATTTCTTGAAGGGTCTAGTTTCCAAAATAGGGTCACTTCTGTGGGATTTCATCTGTATAGGCACATCAGGGGCTCTTTAAACGTGACACAGCGTCCTTTCTAAATTCCAGGCAATTCTGCTTTCAAAAAGTCAAACGGTTCCTCGTCTCTTGTGAGACTTGGCGTGCACCCAAACAGTGGTGCTCCCCCACATATGGGGTATAGGCATACTCAGGAGAAATTGCACATCAACTTTTGTGGCCCATTTTCTCCAGTTACCCTTGTGAAAATAAAAATATTTGGGATAAAAGATCATTTTTGTGACTAAAAAGTGAAAAGTTAATTTTTTGTCCTTCTACGTTGCTTCAGTTTCTGTGAAGCACTATGAAGGGTTAATAAACTTCTTGAATGTGGTTTCGAGCACCTTGAGGGGTGCAGTTTTTAGAATGGTGTCACTTTTGGGTGTTTCATGTCATATAGGCCCCTCGAAGTCACTTCAAATGTGATGTGGTCCCTAAAAAGATTTTGCAAATTTTGTTGTAAAAATGAGAAATCGTTGGTCAACTTTTAACCTACCAAAAAAAATTATGTTTCTATAAACCCGATAACGTGATGCGGCCGGACAGTCACAGTAATGTCAGGAGCCAACATGGCCACAGCATTACCGTGTATGGCGGGCAATCCCCACATGGTTCTTGGCTGGGAACTCGAGCATGGCGCTCCATCATCTGCGATAATCGAGTAACAAGCTTGTCCGAGCTCCCGATGCCTGATGGAGTAGTGGAGAGCGGCTCACTCATCACTAATATCTTCATTATTGTGCTGGAGCGGAGCTAGGAGGGAAATAATCACATTGTGTGAGAACATCTCTGGGCTTCTGTTCTCTCATCCTGCAGTTGTCTGAATGGGTCTAATGTGGAGCTGGAAACCAGCGAAGCCGCATTCTGTCCACAGCTGTTGCGTCACTGTTCACACGGAGACCCCAAAAGAGCCTCAGTACTGAAGGGGTTAATGTCCCCCAAGCTCAGTAATGGGGATTCTCTAGCACCGACTTCCATCCGCAGAGCCGCACTCCACACAAAGAATAAAGGAGCCTCCGGCACCTACCTTCACCCGCAGAGCCGCACTCCACATAGAGAATAATGGAGCCTCTGGCACCAACCTCCACTCGCAGAGCCGCACTCCACATAGAGAATAAAGGAGCCTCCGGCACCGACCTCCACACCCGCACTCCACATAGAGAATAATGGAGCCTCCTGGACTGACCTCCACCTGCAGAGTCGCACTCCACAGAGAGAATAATGGAGTCTCCGGCACCGACCTCCACCCACAGAGCCGTACTCCACATACCTCAAATCCGTGCCCTTGATGCCCACCACCCTGCTCCCTCCCTCGGGATCACTCTGGAATGCCCACTCCATCTGTAATAAACTCCATGTGATTCACGACCTCTTTACCTCCCTCAATTTTTCCTTCCTTGGCCTCACTGAAACATGGCTGACACCCTCCGACACCGCCTCCCCTGCTGCACTATGCTATGGCGGCCTCCACTTCACCCACACTCCTCGCCCTGGGAACAGATATGGTGGAGGAGTGGGCCTTCTCCTTTCTTCCAATTGCACCTTCAACCCAATCCCACCTCTTCCCTCCCTTGTCCTCCCCTCTTTTGAAGTCCACTCTGTCCGCATCTACTCTCCCTACAACCGCCAAGTAGCTGTCGTATACCGATCTCCAGGCCCAACCACTGCCTTCATTGACCAATTCTCTACCTGGCTCCTTCACTTTCTCTCTGCTGACATTCCCACCTTCATCATGGGTGTCTTCAACATCCCCATTGCCACCCACTAGTCAGCAGCCTCAAAACTCCTGTTGCTCACTTCATCTTTTGGACTTACTCAAAGGTCCTCCTCAGCCACCCACACAGATGGACACACATTAGACCTGGTCTTCACCCGTCTCTGCTCCCTATCTAACCTCACTTCTCCCTCTATCTGACCACCATCTACTCTCTTCCTCATCACTGTCCTCCTCACCTGTCACCCATGTCCAGCAACATGCGTACCACCGCAGAAACCTTGCACATCTAGACACTCACATACACTCTGACTCTATCCTACCACTGTCCTCCATATCTTCACTCCACGACACAGACACTGCCACTAGTTTCTACAATGCCACTCTTGCATCAGCCATCGACTCGGTCGCCCCTGTCATGCATAGCAAAGTGCGTCGAATCAATAGACAACCCTGGCACAATAACATCACTAAAAAGCTTCGGCAAGCATCAAGAATTGCTGAACGGCGCTGGAAGAAAACGCATTCCCAAGATGACTTCACTGCACTCAAACAAGCAACACTTGCATTCAAATCAGCTCTCACCTCTGCTAAACAGGCCCATAACCTCCTTATCCCCAACATCACTGAAGGGGAGCTTGCTCATCTTCTCTTCAAATCATACCTCACCACTTGTGCACTCGACCCCATCCCTAACTCACCTCTTCAACCTATCACTTACTTCTTGTACCTTCCCTTCTGATTTCAAACATGCCACAATCACGCCTATCCTTAAAAAGCCAACTCTCGACCCAACAGCCACGTCCAGCTATCGCCCAATATCGCTGCTCCCATTCGCTTCTAAACTCCTGGAGCAGCACGTCCACGCTGACCTCTCCTCCCACCTCTCATCTAACTCACTCTTTGAAAATCTACAATCTGGTTTCCGTCCCCATCATTCCACTGAGACAGCCCTGACCAAAATTACCAACTACCTACTTACAGCCACAGCTAATGGACAATACTCTATACTCCTCCTTCTAGACCTGTCCTCTGCTTTCGACACAGTAGACCACTGCTTCCTACTACAGATCCTCTCCTCCTTAGGTATCAAAGACCTCGCCCTATCCTGGATCTTCTCATACCTTTCCAACCACACATTCAGCGTCTCCCACTCCCATACTACCTCCTCATCCCACCCTTTCTCTGTTGGAGTCCCCCAAGGCTCTGTTCTAGGAACCATACTCTTCTCAATCTATACACTTGGCCTGGGGCAACTCAAAGTCCCATGGATTCCAGTACCATCTTTATGCCGATGATACTCAGATCTACCTCTCTGGCCCAGACGTCACCTCTCTGCTGTCCAGAATCCTGGAGTGTCTATCAGCCATATCCTCCTTCTTCTCTCGCTTCCTCAAACTCAATGTAGACAAATCTGAACTGATCATCTTTCCCCTATCTCACAGATCTTCCTTACCTGACATCTATAACAATTGATGATCTCCACCCGCACTCCACATAGAGAATAATGGAGCCTCCAGCACCGACCTCCACCCGCAGAGCCGCACTCCACATAGAGAATAATGGAGCCTCCAGCACCGACCTCCACCCGCAGAGCCGCACTCCACATATATGGCAGCTCTGTGCGCACAGGACCTGTGATGAGGTCACAGGAGGGGAGGAGTCAGGGGTCACATGATCAGGACCTCAGTGTATACAGGACTCTGCTGTGCTGTATTCAGCTCCTTTGCTGGTGTTGCTCCTTTAAGAACAGGTAACGTTGTAAAGAGTAGAACAATTCCCCCCATTAAGTGATTGGAACCCCCCAGATCTTAGATGATATTACAGATGGGAGTTTCCATGAGCGCTAGATTCAGGGGTGATCCTGGTGGTGAATGAGCCGTGCGGCCTCCATCTTAGAGAGCGGTCACAATCCCAGATGATGTAGCGGCCGGAGCATTGTTATTGATTGAGGGAATTTGTGCAAGCAGCAAATAATGAAGAATGTTTTCCCGGAACCTCCTGGGGCATCAAGGAAAATCAGTCTCCCATGTCTACATGGAATCTGAGCCATAATTGCCAAATATTCCGATCTGTGCTCATCACCAATAGAGGCACCGACTTCAAGTTAGTCTGCAGTTCGTCTTTAGCGATTAGATTTTCATCTATGGTGCACCAGATCATATATAAATTTTATTTGGATCAAGGTACCCTGGACCACTTGTACTCAAAATGAACAGCTCAATGTCCTGAATAATATTTGCCAAAAAATTATCAACTCTATGTGTAGTTCAGAAGTTATTCACGTAAATCGCTTATTTATGTATGTTAACGGAAACTTGGAAGAGTTTCACCAGTAACTTGCTCGGACGATCATCACAATGTACTTCATGGCCAGAATGTTGTGAACTACATCCAGTAAGACATTAATTATTCACAGATTCTGTATGAACTTGAAATTCTGTGTTACATAATGCTACACGCGCATAATCAAACGTACTCAATCAAACAAATTTTGCCCCAAAAATTCACAACTCTACGTATAGTTGAAGAGTTATACAAAATATGCTAACTCCACATGTGAAACATTTTATAGGTACCTCACTGTTTGCTATCACAACTTACGTGAAGTTTCCATAAGGGCTTAACCCACTAATCTATGTTTAATTCAAGAGTTGTTGAACAGATGCTAAGTTTGTGTGTGAAATTACACTTAATAAAGTTTTATGTCATCAAATTATTTATATGTAATTGTAATGCCATTATTAACTTTTTTTAACTTTACATAGTGGTTCTTGTGTAGACACGGGGTCAGTGGGTGCTCTCGTCCACTGGCCCGGCGACCTTTACAAAGACAGCATCATCCCAACTGAACGCCCGACCTCCTTAATAGTGGGCGGAACACTACTCAGAAAACACAGGGTGAGGGAATCACAATATTAGGACTTTACTGGATCCCCAAACAATTAATGGCATATATCACATAACCCGCAAAACACAAAATGTAACAGGCAACAGTTTCTCACCCTTCCACCGCTTACCAGGGATTATAATATCCATGTCTCAGAGCTTCTAGGGCTACTTACTCCAAGCCAGCAGCACCCCGCTTTCAGTGGGCACCCACCGAGAAAGGAATAATGCCAGATTTAGGAAGCTGACTGAGTACCGCAAAGTCTGTAGTCAGGTGATTGTCCCAGGCTGGATTCCGTCCTTATGTAGTCTTTGATATCTCGGCCGAATCCTTGCATTCGATGCTGAAGTCCAAGTACTCTTATAATCCAGGTTCGGTTATGGCCTGCCAATCGGATCTGCAGATCCAAAATTGGTACCATGCAGCAAGAGAGACTTGGTCACTGGACAGTCCTTTTTCTATACCCCTGAGCTCTCAATTCAGACCGTTGGGGCTTCATGATTGGTGGAATAAGAGTGTGCTAGATGTTACGGTTCTGCAGCACAGGACTAGGATAGAAGGGGGAAAACTGACCCTGCACTACAACTAGACTGATACCCTACGATGGAGTGGGTGTCCCATTCCTAGCAAATAGACCCACCGACGATCCTAGGCTAATCTCAAGAGAAGACCTATAGATAGGGGGAGGGGGGTCCCTGAAAGACCTAAGGACTGGGTATAAAAACGGGTGACCTCCTAATAGAAAACACAGAGAAGGCTGCAGAAACCAATAGGATAAAGTAACAAAGACTAGCAGGACCTGAAGTCCCAGCACTGCACAGGTTACAAATACAGAAGGCAACGCAAAGCACCAAGTTAGACCTCAAGCGGATTAACACTGTTGTCCAGCAAGGATAGCGAGACAGGTGCAGGTTAATAAAGAGTGATACAATCACCTGACGCAAGACAAACCCAGCATCAGAGGAAAAAGACCACCAGCCTGAACACCACAAGAAAATGTCGGACGGTCAAACAAAACAGATTCTAACAGTACCTCCCCTTTAACAAGAATCCCCCGTATCCTCTTGGCCGGGCCTTATTCGGAAATCTCCTGTGAAAAGGTTTAATTAACCTTGTGGCTGAGACGTCCTCAGCTTTCACACAGGAATTTTCCTCGGGACCAAAACCCTTCCAGGACACGAGATACTGTAACCCTCCTCTGTGCCACCTGGAATTAAGAATGCATGAAATCTCAAACTCGCACTCCTCATAAATTGGAGGAGCATATGACATAGCCACCTTATCTGGCGTGTCAACTTTCTTCAGCAAAGATACATGAAAAACTGAATTAATTTTCCAGGACGAAGGAATGTCTAATCTCACCGCTGCTGAGTTGACAATCTGACCCACTTTGAAGGGTCCTACAAACTTAGGCCCCAACTTTTTAGAAGGGATCTTCAAATGCAGATTCCAAGAAGACAACCAAACCATGTCCCCAACAGCAAACCTTGCCTCCCTTCTTCTCTTGTCAAAATAATTTTTAGACCTCCTATTAGCCTGTTTGTGATTATGGCGCACACTGGTCTAAACCCTTTCCAAATTTCCAGAAAAATTCTCCTCAGGCACGGCCGCCCCAATCCTAGAAAAAGGACCAAAAGATGGATGCTTCCCAGTGCAACAAAAAAGGAGAACACCCAGCCGAAGAAGACGTATGATTATTCAGAGCAAACTCAGCTAATGGTAGGTATTCCGAACACATCTCCTGATTGTCTGCTACAAAACATCTCAAAAATTGCTCAACGTCCTGGTTCTTCCTCTTGGTCTGTCCATTGGACTCGGATAATAACCCCATGAAAATGACAAATGAACCTTAAGTCTGTCACAAAAGGCACGCCAAAACCGAGCCACAAACTGTGGTCCCCTATCGGAGACAATGTCCATGGGAACATCATGGAGTCTGACAATCTCTTTCACAAATTCCCTGGCAAGTGTCTTAGCACAGGGTAATTTATTGAATGGGACCAGATGACACATCTGAGGCTGGGTTCAAATTGCGTTAGGGGGTATGCGCTGACGGGATCCATTACATAGCGGCACTATTGCTATGTAACGGATGCGTTAACGCACCCATTGCCTGCAATGACAGTAGCGCATCCTAACACATGCCAAAATCAGCATGCGTTAGCGATGATGCGTTACTTCATGACGCACACTCGAACTCGGACTGCAGCGATTTTGGGTGCGTCGGGACTAGCGCACAGCGAACTGACCCACTCGCTCTGTATAGACTGTATGGGCTAATGCATGGTAGCACATGGTAGCAAGCTGCTACCATGCGTTAACGCATACCGTTTGCGCTAGGGCACAAAAGATGTCAAAAATTACATCAGCGTTAGCGCATCCGTTTAACGCAATGTGAACCAAACCTTACTAAACTGGTCCACTAAAACCCAGATGACAGAAAAACCCTCTGAGACCGGCAGGTTGGTGATAAAATCCATTGCAAGATGTGTCTATATAGAACTAGGAACTTCTAAAGGGCAAAGCAACCCTGCCGCCGGAGCATGAGAAGCCATAGACCTCACGCACACAATACACTGATGTACCCACTTGACAATTTCTCTTAGCCACACCGGCCACCAGAAAGTCTGACCGATCGACTTTCTAGTTTCGGCAATCCCTGGATGACCCGCCAAACGGGACTCATGACATTCCATAAACAAAGCTCTCCACAGGGCTTTAGGCACAAATAATTTTCCATACAGAGTTAGTTGGTGCCGCATCCTGGGCTTTAAGAATGATATTTTCCAACTCAGAACCTAATGCTGCCACCACCACCCCTCTCTGCAGAATAGATTCCTCCCTTTCAGTAATAACCGCTGGGGAGAAACTTCAAGACAAAGCATCACCTTTAACATTCTTTGTCCCAGGAATATATGTCAAAGAGAAAAGGAACTGGGCAAAAAACAATGCCCACCTAGCTTGACGGGCATTCAAACGTTTAGCAGCATCCAGATAGATCAGGTTCTTATGATCAGTAAAGACTTGTATAGGATGTCTAGCACCCTCCAAAAAATGTTGCCAATGCTCAAATGCAAGCTTTGTAGCCAGCAATTCTCGATTCCCAACATCGTAGTTGAGCTCCACCTCCGAAAATTTCTTAGAAAAGAATGCACAGGGATGCACCCCATCCTCTCAGTCCTGTGACAGAACAGCCCCCACTCCTACTGATGAGGCATCCACCTCTACCAGAAAAGGCCTTAGTCTCATCTGTCTGGATCAAAACAGGAGCAGAGCTAAATCTCTCCTTGAGATGCTCAAAAGCCTTAACAGCCTCAGGGGAACATTGGACAGTATTGGAACCCTTCTAAGTAAGATCAGTAAGAGGTTTTGCGATGACAGAAAAATTCTTTATGAATTTTCTATAACAATTAGCAAACCTCAAGAATCTCTGAATTGACTTCAAGCATTCAGGTCTAGGCCACTCCATAGAATCATAGAATCATAGAATCGTAGAGTTGGAAGGGACCTCCTGGGCCATCTGGTCCAACCCCCTGCTCAAAGCAGGATTCACTAAATCATCCCAGTCAGATACTCCAATACTCCAATACTGCCCGAACCTTCACTGGGTCCATCTCAAACCCATCACTGGAAGCAATGTACCCCAAAAATCAAATTTTCTGTACCGCAAACTCACATTTCTCCAGTTTAGCAAAGAGTGTGTTTTCTCTCAGAATCTGCAGAACCTCGCGGACTCGCTGCCAATGCGACTCCAGATCGGGCGAGTAGATCAAAATATGCAAATAAACAATAACTCTCCTACCGATCAACGGCCTCAGAATGTCATTGATGAAATTTTGAAAGAACGTCGGGGCATTTGTAAGACCGAAAGGCAATACTAGACACTCAAAATGACCTTCTGGGGTATTAAAGGCTGTCTTCCATTCATCGCCTTTTTTAACACGCAGCAAATTATATGCCCCACAGAGATTGATCTTAGAGAACCACTTGGCTCTAACCAATTGGCTAAACAAATCAGGAATTAGCGGCAAAGGGTAAGGATTGTGCACAGTGATCTTATTAATCTCCTTGAAATCCAGACATGGCCTAAGACCCCCATCTTTCTTTTAATAAAGAATCCCACAGCAACAGGAGACTTGGAGGGTCTTATATGACCTGCAGCAAGACTAGTCTGCAGGTATTCCTTTAAGGCCTCCCTCTCGGCAATCGTCAAATTAAATAAACAACTCTTAGGGAGAGTAGCACCCGGGACGAACTCAATAGCACAATCGTAATGTCTATGCGGTGGTAAAGCTTGTGACTCAACTTCAGAAAATACTTTCCAGAATTCCTGAATGGCTTCAGGTAGCTCACTTTTCACAATAGCAGTGATGTGTACCTCACAACATTTCCCATAACACCCCTGACCCCAGGATCTTATCGTATTTGTCGACCAGTCCAGTGCATTTTTAACTAGGGTAACACCAGAACGACTAGAAAAGGCAAATTATCAAGTGCAAACAAATCTAAAGATTACTGGTGCTCCATATTCACAGTGAGTGGAAACCTGGTGACCGACCGAGAAACGCACCCATGCTCTAGCAGAGTGTTATCAATCGCCACTACAGGAAAAGGGGATGATAAAGATACAGACTCTATCTTATACTTGTCTAGAAATTGTTGATTGATCAAATTCAGTGCAGACCCACAGTCCACCATCACTTGGAAATCCATAGTATGACCATGACAGATAGAACTACCAGAAAAAGAAACTCTTCTTTTCAAAGTAAACTTATGTACGATTGAGTACGTTTATACGCGACATAAATAAGCGATTTTTGTGAATAACTTCTGAACTACACATAGAGTTGATAATTTTTTTGGCAAATATTATTCAGGACATTGAGCTGTTCCTTTTGAGTACTAGTGGTCCAGGGTACCTTGATCCAAATAAAATTTATATACAGTTGGTGCCCCATAGATGAAAATCTAATAGCTAAAGACGAACTGCAGACTAACTTGAAGCCGGTAATAGAGGCTTATATAACCCCTTAATGACCATAGCTTTTTTCGGTTTTCGTTTTTCCTCCCCTTCTTCCCAGAGCCATAACTTTTTTATTTTTCCGTCAATATGGCCGTGTGAGGGCTTATATTTTGCGGGGCGAGTTGTACTTTTTGTGAGAATCAAGTTTATTGAATAAATTGTACAATACAAGTTCAGAGATTCAACTTGGTCAGTCACATAAAAGCATTAGTCACATGTCAGTTGTAATAACTATATGCTCATTATCAAGAATATCATAACTTCAAAACGTAGACATAAGTTATTTAACTAAGGAATCAATAAAATCCTTAAGATAACTCAGTGATTTATTATGTTTTGATAAGGTATTCAGGGACCCCCTATAACACATACACAGACCCCCTTTAAGACATTTCTCTAATATGCAAAGTCATCTAGTAGACATTGTGACACAGCGTGTTAGGCGTCAAGTTTCCCCCACTGCACAGTGGGAATCTCAAGCCATGCCATCTGCGGTCTCCCATTCCTCTACAGCCACTCCTGCTCAGCAGAGACGTCGCTCCAGGCGTCTTGCCCAGGCTGATGCTAGGCATCTGGTTGCTCCTTCTGGCTCTGATATAACTCCATGCTTGAGTCAGCAGCAAGCAGATGCTTCTGAGACTAAGGCCAGTTTCACACTAGCGGTTTTTAGCACTGCGCTTCGTGCGCAATAGAAACGCATGCAAAAAACACATCATGCGTTCTGCATGCGTTTGCTTTTTTTACGCGCATGCGTTTTAACCAGTTTCTAGCCATGTTAACTCTTAAAATGCATGCGATTTTAAACGCAGACATGTGAATGTCCATGTGCATGCCTGCGTTCCCCTTAGACTGTAATGTGATTTTTCTGCGCATTCCGTGCACAAGCGTGCGCATGGGTTTTTTTGACAGAGATCGGACAGACCAAAAATGCAACAGGTTACGTCCGGCGCGCCTAGGCGCACACTACAAAAAACGCATGCGTACGAAAACGTATACGAACATGTGCAAACGCTAGACCATGTGCCCCCATGTTAAAGATAGGGGAGCAGGACGCATGCGCATGGACGCGCACGATGCGCTGCGCTAAAAAACGCTAGTGTGAAAGCAGCCTAAGTCCTGTCTTTTGGCTACTTAGCATGCCCGTGGGACGACCTCTCATTGGACGTCGGAGGTCACATGTGCAGGTCCCATTCGTGCTCGGATTGGTCCACTACTGGGAAGGTCCCGGAAGGACGCCGCTATAAAAGAGTC
Source organism: Dendrobates tinctorius (assembly GCF_039654945.1). Taxonomy (NCBI): domain Eukaryota; kingdom Metazoa; phylum Chordata; class Amphibia; order Anura; family Dendrobatidae; genus Dendrobates; species Dendrobates tinctorius. The sequence goes on from NW_027361794.1 coordinate 10,269,334, forward strand.
GCATGGCCGCTCAGCTATGTGCTAGTATAGACTCTAATGGTTAGTTGTGTGTGTGTGATGATGGATGCTTGAGACTGGTGACTAAGAAACCCCTACCCTTGGTTGTGCTTGTGTTCAGGGTTAGTGTTTAGAGTCAGCACCGAGTAGTGGCACTGCCTAGCGCCTCAGTGTCCCAGGCTCCTCTCACAAAGTAACGCCAGAGTGTGCCATCCAGCATGAGGCACATTGTACCGCATACTGCAGCATTCGTCAGTGCGGCACCGTGCGTTGATAGAGGGCTTTCCAGTTAAGCGTAAGCTGGTTAGTGGCGCCCGCCAGTGCGGCGCTGCATGCACCAGTAGTGGCGTCCACCAGTGTGGCGCTGCATGCACCAGTAGCGGTGCTACCTCTGTTTATTCAGTCCTGGCATCGCAGTTGCAGTGTCGAACGCTAGTGGGACTAGAGGGACTCCAACCCTGTGTCCTTGGGGCAGAGTCCTGTGTCCCTTTACTAGCGCTCATCCTGCTGAGACCTGTGAAGTTAACAGGCTCCGGCGTTGGCTTTTGCAGCTCTGTGCAGTAACAGAGTTCGCTCCTGTGCACACCGGGTTAGCGGCTATCCCGCCGGTGCTCAGTTAGTGTCCACCATTACTAAGCAGCAGTTTACCACCTCTGCACGGTGGACCCCGGGCTGCAAACGCACCTTCCTATTATTTTATAATTTGGTGCGTTCCGCCAGCCCTAACACAGTGTCACATATCATGCCAGTTCACTTAATCTTTGGGTCAACATGACGTGACACGTAGCAAATCTATTGATCCCAGACACCCTATTGCCCCTCATTGAGTTAGCTAATAGCAGGAGGTAATCTAATTAAACAGATAAAAGCTATAAACCTCAGTAAGATAGAACTAAGGCCGGGGTCACACTAACCAACGCAAAATACGGTCAGTATTTTACATGCGTAATACGGATCAATGGCCCCTAAACAGTGCTCCGTATGTCATCCGTAATCAAGGTGTGGTTGCGTATTTTGCGCATGTAAGCATCCGTATGCAATCCGTATGGCGAGATTTTCTCGTCACCTTGCAAAATGGACATATAATGGAGCCCTATGACAGGTTTTATAACACAAACCAAAGAATAGATATATACTCACAGAATGCATATATATATATATTTATATATACACTCACTGGCCACTTTATTAGGTACACCATGCTAGTAAGGGGTTGGACCCCCTTTTGCCTTCAGAACTGCCTCAATTCTTCGTGGCAGAGATTCAACAAGGTGCTGGAAGCATTCCTCAGAGATTTTGGACCATATTGACATGATGGCATCACACAGTTGGCGCAGATTTGTCGGCTGCACATCCCTGATGCGAATCTCCCGTTCCACCACATCCCAAAGATGCTCTATTGGATTGAGATCTGGTGACTGAGGAGGCCATTTGAGTACAGTAAACTCATTGTCATGTTCAAGAAACCAATCTGAGATGATTCGAGCTTTATGACATGGCGCATTATCCTGCTGAAAGTAGCCATCAGATGTTGGGTACATTGTGGTCATAAAGGGATGGACATGGTCAGCAACAATACTCAGGTAGGCTGTGGCATTGCAACGATGCTCAATTGGTACCAAGGGGCCCAAAGAGTGCCCAGAAAAAATTCCCCACACCATGACACCACCACCACCAGCCTGAACCGTTGATACAAGGCAGGATGGATCCATGCTTTCATGTTGTTTACGCCAAATTCTGACCCTACCATCCGAATGTCGCAGCAGAAATCGAGACTCATCAGACCAGGCAACGTTTTTCCAATCTTCTACTGTCCAATTTCGATGAGCTTGTGCAAATTGTAGCCTCAGTTTCCTGTTCTTAGCTGAGAGGAGTGGTACCCAGTGTGGTCTTCTGCTGCTGTAGCCCATCTGCCTCAAAGTTCGACGCACTGTGCATTCAGAGATGCTCTTCTGCCTACCTTGGTTGTAACGGGTGGCAATTTGAGTCACTGTTGCCTTTCTATCAGCTCGAACCAGTCTGCCCATTCTCCTCTGACCTCTGGCATCAACATGGCATTTCCGGCCACAGAACTGCCGCTCACTGGATTTTTTTTTTTTTTCGGACCATTCTCTGTAAACCCTAGAGATGGTTGTGCGTGAAAATCCCAGTAGATCAGCAGCTTCTGAAATTCTCAGACCAGCCCTTCTGGCACCAACAATCATGCCACGTTCAAAGGCACTCAAATCACCTTTCTTCCCCATACTGATGCTCGGTTTGAACTGCAGGAGATTGTCTTGACCATGTCTACATGCCTAAATGCACTGAGTTGCCGCCATGTGATTGTCTGATTAGAAATTAAGTCTTAACATACAGTTGCACAGGTGTACCTAATAAAGTGGCCAGTGAGTGTATATATATATATGTATTCTATGTGTATATATCATTTCTTTATTAAACCTGTCAGTGTGAGTTTACTGTATAGCGCACTGAATTGCCGGCTTTGCTAAAATACACCGGGTGTGTATTTCTTGCAAGCCACATGTGTGGTCCGTGTGTAATCCGTATTTTTTGCGCACCCATAGACTTGCATTGGCGTACTACGGCCGTAATACACTGACAATCGCAGCATGCTGCTATTGGCACGGAGCCTAGAATACGGATGAGAAATATACGGCTGGTGCGAGGGACCCCATAGAGAATCATTGGTCCATGTCTAATGCGTGCTTTTAGCGCCTCTCACTCGCCCGTATTCCTCGCCAGTGTGACCCCGGCCTAATTCTAGGAATGACTGAAGGAACACCTGTCTCCTATCACCAGTTAGGGGGGAGATCACACGCTGATAAAACATACTTATCTGTGTAATGACTAAAGGGCCTGTCACACTAAGAGATATCGCTAGCAATATCGCTATAACTTGTGACGTTATAGCGATATTGCTAGCGATATCTCTGTGTCTGATACTTACCTGTGACCGGCTCCCCCGCTGGTTATCGCTGATCGCGCGAGAACGTTCAGGACTGTTTCTCGTCGTCAGCTTCCTGCGGCGCTTCCTGCTGTGACGACGATCGACGCGTGGAGCCGGGCGGGAGGACGCAGGATCGCCTAGTGTGACAGGTAAGTAGCGACCCCCGTCCCCAGCGATGTCGCTGGTGAGATCTGCTTGTTTAGCGACCACCTAGCGATGCACCAGCGATCCTGACCGCGTCATATCGCTGGTCGGGATCGCTGGTACATCGCTAAGTGTGACAGTACCTTAAGCTGACTAATGAATTGCAAAACATTGTGCTGTTAATGATTTTATAACAAATTCTGACCTACGCAAGATGAGCTAATGTGTACGCCCTTCTCAGGACCGAATATAAGCAGGACACGTCTGATTAAAGGTTATTCTTATTTGGATTCAGATGCTTGCGTCTGTATTCATTTCTTGCATCATTCTGCCTCAATCGAGCTCATCCAATCTGGAAGTCATCTTATATTCGGGGTCTCTATTGAGAAAACTCTAACAGTTTATTTATTCATTAGTACAAAAATATCTGAAATCAGATTTCAAGTGAGTAAAAGAAGAAAGTAAAGGAAGGAGAGAAACAGAGGGGAGGAGGGAAGTAGGAGGATTATGTGGGATGGGAAGCCAGGGGCATAAATCCCCTTTCCAAGCAGACCTGCGACTCCCTTATATCACACAAGGAGATCAGGGGACCAAGTGTAAATTATCCAAGTTGTGGAAGTACCAAAACTAAAAGGTGGGTATAAGTTAAGATTCTGACAGCCAAGAGTCCAGCTCTGGGGTCTCCCTAAATACAATCCAGGGGGCCTAGGTACCATACACCCTATCAAGGTTTCCTATCATTTAACCTACCATTTGGACATGTGCTTCTATCTGGTGTAGCTTCTGTCTGCACAACATTGTACTCAGTCCTAGTGGTTGCTACTGGCAATAACATGTCACAGTCACACCACACTGTACGGTGAACCCTCAAGATACTCTCTATCTAGGTGTCAGCTCCACTCTGTTTACCTACTACATCCGTCATCCGTATCAGCCACACTGTTGTATACTTCAGGGGACCTCGGGTCAGTAAGTTGGGCAGACGCATCCCTTCCTCTGGTCACCCTTACGTCTGACCCATCCATTTTGGGAAGTGTCTCTGCTTTAATGTATGCCACCCCATCAGTAGAGAGGCCTCCATCCTTCTGCTGTAGAGGAGCTCCCCCCTCCCACAAGTCTGAGAACAGCCTAGAGTCCTGGCCTACTATCATCGGACAGGTTAAGTTTGAGAGTATAGCGACGTCATGGCTTTTCATGTCCCTGACCATCTCGAGGACCACCCAGGCTACTGAATCGGCCCTAGTGCACCCATGGATGCAGATGACAGCGATCTTACTTTTGGATGTTATCAATTTATCAGGCACAAGTCCTCACTAGGGTCACCGAGCTCCCAGAATTGACCAGTCCAAACACATCCTCTCCATTCATCAGCAGGGCACACCCTCGAAGCCTCTTACCGGGTGGGTAGTTCATATCTCAGACTGAACATACATAGTACACTTGCCCCTGGCAACAGACTGTCTGCGCCACCCCTTTAACTTCTGGATGCTCCGCCCTTTTGGGTAACTATCATTCCTCGGAACTCCACTCCTTTTTGGGACTCCATCCCCTTTTGGGCAACTACTCCCTTTTTGGATACTGCCCCCTTTTGGGACTCCACCCCCCTTTGGCCAACCATGCTGGTTTAGGGAACACCCCGTGGTCTCCCCCACGGCACTCTCAGGTCCGAGTTCACACAATAAATTTATACGTCTCTGGGCTTGTATCGGCCATTTAAGAGATTGTCCGCACTGGACCTTTGATGTCCTTTTATGATACCCAGCTCCAGTTCCTGCTGTATCCACATACCCGCCATCACCTCCGGCTGCTGATCACAAGCTGCTGCTGCTGTCACTGCAGCTCCTGGTGCTGCAGAACCTCCTTCTGGAACTGTAACTGCAACTCCTGATACCAAAAGGCCCTGCACAATTCCACTGCGCCGTCTTTGTAACCCTGCTGAGTTACAGCCAGATGCTTGTAATCTATGTGACCCCACCGAGCCACAGCAAGCTGACTTGAGAAAAAAAACTTTGTGACCCCGCCGAGCCACAGCAAACATCTCACGTGCTTTCTGAACCATTGCCCGCAGTCTCGCACCAAATGTGGTTTAAGGCCTACTATGTGTTTTGGGGAACACTCACTTGGCAGCGGATTAACGTAGTCAGGCACAGTTTTTCACACAAAACAGTCCATATGGTTTATTTAAAACGTCATAAACCACACCGTAAGCCAGGTTGCACATCACTGGCTTACACATAGTCCATTACTTCATCACATGTGGCTTTACAAAGCATTCACTAGTCACTCCTGACTCTCTCCAGTCACCGGGTGACTGCACAGTTCAGTAACTGACCATTGTCAATGCACATAGTTCTTTCCCCATACCCAGGGGTACCTCTCAGGAGCTCCTGCTCCACAGGCTGACTCCTCACTAGTCCAATGTCCTCAACAGGACAGCATCTTTCTCAGTGTGGGGCCGTCCCAGGCTCTGTCCACACATATGGCCTGTCCGGGTGCTATTCAGGATGTTCTTCCAACACCCAGGCCACGAGGTCCAAGGTCTCACCACGTGCTCCAGGAATCCGATCCTACTCCCAGGATCTTCCAACACGGACCTTCCAGGACCTTTTACCCTGAATCATTCAGGTACATACACTCTCTCCATGTGACCAGACCTCAGTCACATTATATGGTTGTAACCAACCCCATGGATGGGCTGTGCATATGTGGTTAGTCAATTACGGCCCAGCTCCCTGACTAACCCTATAAGCCACACTTATAAGTAATAGACAGCAAATACTTGTGGAACTATAAGTCCCAGCATAACCATATAATTTTGGGCTTACAGCGCAGAGAACCTCTGTGACACATACCGGCCATTTACAATAATGCCAGTCCCTAATTTACCATCATAATTATGCGCATCCTAAAGTGCATACACAGTGCTCCCTACTTGTAACAGAGGTTACTGCATCACACCATGCACGGATAAGCAAGTCCAAACAAGGCGTTAGATGGAGGGGGGCGTGGCTATGTAGCAGAGGAGAGGACGCATCCTGATAGAGCTCCTATGATCCTGCTGTCATCCTGCACTCAAGACCCCCCTCAGCAAGGTATACTTACAAATATCGGGACTAGAGTTGAGCGAAATTGGTCGGTCAAATTCAAAAATAGCCGACTTTTGCTAAAGTCGGGTTTCGCCGATCGAAATCCGACCATAGCGTGAGGTCGGCCATGAGGTCGCTGAGCTGAGTGCCAAAGTCGCGTTTCAAAAAATGTTTCCAGCGCCTTTTCTCAGTCAATGATGGAGGAAGCACACTGTGGGCAATGCGATGACATGCGCAGTGGCCACCACCATCTTAGAGAAGGGCATTTAAGTGATTGGCTGGCTTTGTGTGGCGTCACAGTGCGTATAAAAGGCCGTGACCGCTGACCGCCATCTTATTTCTGCCGATCTTAGAATAGGGAGAGGTGCTGCTTCTGCTGCTGCTGATTCTGAATAGGGAGAGCGTTAGGCAGGGAAGAAGAAAAAAAAACTTGCTTCTGCTGACAGCGCTTTTCACTGTACAGTTAGTGTGCAGTGAAAGGGGATGATTTTTGTTGTGTGCAGCAGCGCTGGTGGTGATTAGGCTGCCTTTTAAGGCTACCTGATAGCTGCATTGGTGTGTGCACACTGCTGTTCAGACTGCTTTTTTGAAAGCACTCCAACTTTTATTATTTTGTTCTGGTGAGTTACTGAGCATTCATTTTTTCACACACCGCATAGCGGTGTACGCTCCTCACACACTACCGTGTACCGGCTGGTATCACGGACAAATAGAAGGTATCTGGGTGTGACTCTGGAAAAACAAGCCGAGGAGATTTTCCGTTTTTCCAGACCTACACCTTATAGAGCTTTCCGCTTTTCAAACAGTGAAGCTATCTGTGTGTGACTCTGGAAAAACAAGCCGAGGAGATTTTCCATTTTCCAGACCTACACCTTACACAGCTGTCCACTTTTCAAACAGTTTCGTATATCTGCTGTTTGATCACGGTCAAAACTAGACAGAGACAGCGTGTGTCAGTCCGTACAAAAATAGATGGAGATTGACAATTTTCCATACACACACCGTATAGCGGTGTACGCTCCTCACACATTACCGTGTACCGGCTGGTGTCACGGACAAATAGAAGCTATCTGGGTGTGACTCTGGAAAAACAAGCCGAGGAGATTTTCCATTTTTCCAGACCTACACCTTAGACAGCTGTCCACTTTTCAAACAGTTTCCTATATCTGCTGTTTGATTACGGTCAAAACTAGACAGAGACAGTGTGTCAGTCCGTATAAAAATAGACGGAGATTGACAATTTTCCATAGATTTAATTTTTTTAATACACCTTACACAGGTGGACGTTCCTCATACAGATGGTACTGCTGGTATTTTTGATGCATTTTCCCAAACATGAGGAAGTATGGTGGAAGAGGTCGCGGACGTGGGCAGGGGGGTGCAGCTGGTACTGATGGTGGTGGTGCATCGGCTGGTTCTGGCAAAAGCACAATAGCAGCTAAGGCAGGAGGTGTTGAGCCTGCGTCATCATCTGGCCCAAGAAGGCCTGTAAGGTTCCCTTTTCTTGGAGTAGGAAAACCGCTTTTAAAGCCGGAGCATCAGGAACAGGTTTTGGCGTACATTGCCAAAACAACCACCAGTTCTATTGTCTCCTCTTCTGAACGTTCGAAACCTGCAAGCACGGAGTAGTCAGTGCAGGATTCTGGTCAGGAAAAACACCTTTCCTTGTGTCCTTCACCCCCACCAAAAGTTAAGGATGCGGCACCCCACACTTCAGATTACCCTATGGAGCTCTTTTCACATACCATGCCTGGGTTATCCAGTCAAATCCTGAATTCCCCAGTCCAAGAAGAATCTGACATGGAGTGCACTGATGCACAGCCACTGCTACATGATTCTGCTGGTACATTCACTCAGAGCACTACATTGCCCTTGCAGTCTATTGAGCCAGAATCTGACCCTGATGAAACTCAGGTGCCCCTTCCCACATACTATACCACCTTACACGGTGACACAAAGGAAGGTAAAGAGGAAGGTGCAGATGACTTTGAAGAGGAGGTGATGGATGACCCAGTTCATGACCCGGATTGGCATCCATTGGAGGAGGATGGTGGCGCTGGCAATACTTCAGATAAGGAGAAGGATCCGCAGCAGGCATTGATATCGCTGCAGCGGTTATCTGGCAGGCCCGTAGCTGTCCAAAAACGTGGAGCAAAAACTAAAAAAGAGTTGCAGGACAGCTTGACCAGACGGTCAACTTAGCACAGTGTGCAAGGCCAGAAAATGTATACCATAGTGTTAGGGACGGCGGAACCCACTAAATATAAAATTATTATTATTATGCATTTGTATAGCGCCATTTATTCCATGGCGCTTTACATGTCAAAGGGGAATTATAGACAAGTGTAATATATACAAAAATAATAAACAAGTGTAAGACAAGGGACGCACAAGTACATAAGGAGAGGGGACCCTCCCCGCAAGGGCTCACAGTCTACAGGGATGGGTGAGGATACAGTAGGAAGGGGTAGAGCAGGTCGTGTGGTGGTTCAGTAGACCGAGGCTCATTGCAGGCTGTAGGCTTGTCGGAACAGGTGGGTCTTCAGATTCTTCTTGAAGGTTTCCGTTGATGGTGAGAGTCTGATGTGTTGCGGCAGGGAGTTCCATAGTATGGGGGAAGCACGGGAGAAGTCTTGTATGCGGTTGTGGGAAGAAGAGATAAGGGGGGAGTAGAGAGGGAGATCTTGAGGTGATCGAAGGTTGCGTGTCGGTAGGTACCTAGAGACCATGTCACAGATGTATGGAGGAGACAGGTTGTGGATGGCTTTGTATGTCATGATTAGGGTTTTGAATTGGATCCTCTGGGCGATAGGAAGCCAGTGAACGGCCTGGCATAGGGGGTAGGCTGGGGAGTAGCGGGGAGACAGGTGGATTAGTCGGGCAGCAGAGTGTAGGATGGACTGGAGCGGTGCTAGAGGGGAGGCCAGAGAGTAGGAGGTTGCAATAGTCGAGGCGGGAGATGATAAGAGTGTGCAATAGTGTTTTTGTCGTTTCATGGTTGAGGAATGAGCGGATCCGGGAAATATTTTTGAGTTTGAGGCGGCAGGAGGAGGTGAGGGCTTGGATATGTGGTTTGAAAGAGAGCGCAGAGTTGAGGATCACCCCAAGGCACCGAACATGCGGGACTGGGGAAAGAGAGCAGCCGTTGACATTGATGGATAGGTCTGGTGAGGGGGTAGAGTGAGATGGGGAAAGATGATAAATTCTGTTTTGTCCATGTTCAGCGTTCAGCTTGAGAAAGCGAGCAGAGAAGAAGGCTGAGATAGCAGACAGACATTGTGGGATTTCAGTCAGTAAGGAGGCGAGGTCGGGTCCAGATAGGTAGATCTGCGTGTCATCGGCGTAGAGGTGATACTGCAAACCGTGGGATTCTATGAGCTGTCCCAAGCCAAAGGTATAGATGAAGAATAGTAGGGGTCCTAGGACAGAGCCTTGGGGAACACCGACAGACAGTGGGCGAAGTGAGGAGGTGGTGTGTGAGAGGGAGACAGTGAATGTTCGGTCCGTTAGGTATGATGAGATCCAGGATAGGGCCAAGTCTGTGATGCCAAGAGATGAGAGAATCTGTAGCAGGAGGGAATGTTCTATGGTGTCGAAGGCAGAGGACAGGTCCAGGAGAAGGAGGACAGAGTAGTGTCGCTTGCTCTTGGCGGTTAGTAGGTCGTTAGTGACTTTAGTTAGGGCAGTTTCAGTTGAGTGATGCAGTCGGAAGCCAGATTGTAACCGGTCAAAGAGGGAACAGGAGGAGAGGTGGGAGGCCAGTTCAAGATATACATGCTGTTCCAGTAGTTTTGAGGCATAAGGGAGAAGAGATATTGGGCGATAGTTAGACACAGAGGATGGGTCAAGGGAGAGCTTTTTGAGGATGGGTGTGATTGAGGCATGTTTGAAGGATGAGGGAAAGACACCAATTGTAAGTGAAAGGTTGAAAGGGTGTGTTAGAGATGGGATGAGGACTGTGGCCAAGTTAGGGATGAGGTGGGACGGGAGTGGGTCAAGGGCACAAGTGGTGAGGTGTGATCTTGACAGAAGGGTGGAGAGCTGATTTTCTGTCATGGTGGAGAAGCTGGCTTTTGCAGAACAGGGCTGAGCGGCTAAGAGGGGCATTGGGGGCTGCGGGCCAAAGTTTTGTCTGATCGTGTCGATCTTCTGCTTAAAGAAGGAGGCAAAGTCTTCAGCAGAGCTGAGAGGAGGGGGAGGAGGTGCTGTGGGACGGAGTAGGGAATTGAAAGTGTTGAATAGCTGATTAGGGTTATGAGACAGGGAGGATATGAGAGATGCAAAGTAAGTTTGTTTTGCGGCAGAGAGCGTGGACTTAAAGCTGGCAAGGGACTGCTTGTATGCATTGAAGTGCTCAGTAGAATGGGTTCTCTTCCATCTCCGCTCAGCGGCCCTGGAAACCCGTCACAGTTCTTTGGTCAGGCTGGTCAGCCAGGGCTGCCTGTTGATTGTTCGAGTTTTGCTCTGCATGAGGGGGGCGGCCGAATCAAGTGTTGTTGTTATTGTGGTGTTATAAAAAGTGGCAGCAGCATCTGTGTCATGAAGGGAAGCTATGTCTGTAAGAGGGAGAAGGGATTCAGAGAGTGATTGTAAATTGAGGTGTTTGAGAATCCTGCGAGGGTGAGCGAGATTATGGAGCGGGGGTTGCGCAGTAGGAGAGGAAAGGGAAGAGAATGTCAGTAGGTTGTGGTCAGACAGGGGGAGGGGTGAGTTATTGAGATTAGTGAGCGAACAGAGACGGGTGAAGATAAGGTCCAGCGTGTGACCATCTTTGTGAGTGGCCGCAGAGGACCATTGAGTGAGGCCGAGGGAAGCCGTAAAATAATAGAAAGTGCGTTCGCCGCCCGGGGTCCACCGTGCAGAGGTGTTAAACTGCTGCTATATAATGGCAGACACACAATATGGCGGTATATCGCACACGGGTTGAACGTCATCCGGTGTGCACTGGGCGTACTCTGTTATGTCCACAGAGGCGCCTTAAGGCATAAACATAAATGCCGAGCCTGTTGACCTCACAGGTCTCAGCGGTGTGCATGCACGGTATATGGTCACAAGACTCGGGCCCAAGACACAGGGTCGGTGTCCGTCTAGACCTACCGTGCGTGCGGCGTCGCTACCGTGGACGCCCCAAGTGCTGCTGACTGCAGCACGGCGACTGAACCAGCCGCTCTACGACAATGCCCAAGAGGGGGTGCACTGTCGGACGCTAGCACTGTGTAGATGTGCAATGTGGCCTGAAGCTTGCCACTGACTGGCACTGACTCTAAGACTAAGTCCCTATCCACACATGTAATAACAGAGGGAGGGGATCTTAATGAGTCATTCGCAGGTACATGCATCCATCATCATTCACACAGTAGCAAGTATAGTCTATACTAGCGCATGGCCTTTTATAGACGTGCGGGACCTTCCAGATCTCTGGGATGGACCAATCAGATCAGGGGAAGGACCTGAGCACATGACTCCCGATCTCGAATGGGAGATCGTCTCGTGAGCTTGCCCAGTAGCGCGACGAGAGGACTTAGCCACTGGAGTGGCTTGCTGCAGGAGAGCCTGCGCTGCTATTGCTGACCCAGAGGTGGCAGCAGCAACCAGTCCTGCAGAGCGTCTGAGACGCCGAGATTGCTGTGCAGGCTCCTGAGCGGTCGGAGGAGAATGGGAGAATGCTGGATGCAAGGCTCTGGATTCCCGCTGTGCAGCTGCAGGAACCCGACGCCTAACACATAGTAGGAAGAGTGCAGTGTGGCACTTCTTTGTCCAAAATCCTACTGATAAGGCAAAGGTTACCTGTAAGAAGTGCGGAAGGACCTTTAGCCGAGGTAAACAACTCCGAAATTTGAATACCAGTTGCATGCTTAGACATTTAATCAACATGCACTTGCAAGCGTGGACGGACTACAAAACCTCAGGTAGCACATGTGCACCTGCTCCGACTGAAGGTAGCCAGCAACGCTCCATCGCTTCCCCCACTGTAAGACCACAGCCACCGTTAAGCACACCACCAGTACTAAATGTGGAGGTGTCGTCGCAAGGCCAAATCAGTCAGGGAATCACAATGGTTTTGCAACACAACACTGAATCTAGGCCATCACCACCAATACCATCACCAACCCCCTCTCACTCCGTCCGGTCCACCGCTACTTCCCCCATATGCAGCTCTCCAGTCCAGCTCACCCTATGTAGGACAAGAAAGTACTCATCCTCTCATCCGCGTACACTGTGTTTGAACGCCTACATTGCCAAACTAATCTCATTAGAGATGATGCCCTACCGTTTGGTTGAAAGTGAAGCTTTCACAGAGCTCATGGCCTATGCTGTCCCACGCTATGACCTACCCAGTCGGCACTTCTTTTCTCGAAAAGCCATCCCTGCCCTCCACCGGCATGTGAAAGACCGCATTTTCCATGCACTAAAACAGTTAGTGAGTAGAAAGGTGCACCTCACAACAGATGCATGGACCAGTAGGCATGGCCAGGGCCGCTACATGTCCATCACTGCGCACTGGGTTAATGTGGTGGATGCAGGCTCCACAGGGGACAGTGGAGGTGGAACAGTGCTGCCTAGCCCATGGTATAGGAAATAGTTGGCTGTAGGCTTTCGACCCTCCTCCTCCTCCTCCATCAGTGAAAGCTCGTCCACAGAGCGCAGTCGCACGAGCACTCCATCCGCAGCTGGCAGTGTTGCACACGAGGTGTCCCACTATCGAACAGCTAGTGGTAAGCGTCAGCAGGCTGTGTTAAAGATGATGTCTTGGGGCGACAACAGACACCCCGCGGAGGTAATGGCCGACTACTTGCAGCGACAAACTGAGTCATGGTTGGGCAGTCTACATCTTGAGGCAGGCAAGGTAGTCAGTAACAACGGCCGTAATTTTGTGGCAGCCGTAGTCCGTGCAAAACTCACACACATACCTTGCCTGGCTCACACTTTGAACCTGGTGGTGCAGTGCTTCCTTAATAATTATCTGGAGTTAACATCCCTGCTACATAAGGTGCAAAGACTGTGCTCGCACATCCATCGCTCAAACGTCCACTCGTATGCAGAAGCTGCAGCGATTGCTCCACCTCCCCAAGCACCGCCTAATCATAGACGTTGCAACAAGGTGGAATTCCACCCTGCACATGGTTCAGAGGCTGTGCGAACAGAGGCAGGCTGTAATGCATTTGTGGGAGGATACACAGGCAGGCAGTTTGAGGGAAGACATGGAATTGTCGGGTGTGCAGTGGTCAAAGCTGAAAGACCTCTGTAAAGTCCTTCAGTGTTTTGAGGAATGCACACGGCTGGTAAGCGCAGACGACGCCATCATAAGCATGAGCATCCCACTTATGCGTCTGCTCATGCAAAGTTTGACGCACATTAAGGATCAGGCGTCTGCAGCGGAGGAGGAGGGAAGCCTTGATGACAGTCAGCCATTGTCTGGTCAGGGAACTGTCCTGGATGAGGTGGAGGAAAAAGAGGAGGAGGATGAGGGGGATGATTATTTTGGGCAGGAGGATGCTTCTCAGGGGGCAAGAGAAAATGTTGGCGTTCCAAGGTCAGGTACAGTGTTTGTGCGTGACTGTAGGGATGTGGATTTGCCAGAAAGTGCTCCTCCATCCAGCAGTGGCAGTGCAGCATTGACACCTGGAACATTGGCCCACATGTGCGATTATGCCTTGCGGATCCTAAAAAGGGACCCCCGCATTGCCAAAATGATGAGGGATGATGACTACTGGCTGGCCAGCATCCTCGATCCACGCTACAAAGGCAAATTACACAACATCATGCTACAGGAGAACCTAGAGATAATATTGGCTAACAAACAAGCAACTCTGGTAAACCGTTTGTTTGAGGCTTTCCCAGCACACAGCAGTGGTGCTGGTTCTCCCACGAGCCGTAGTGGCCACAATGGAAGAGGTGTTCGCGGTGCGCACAGCCGAAGTGGCGTTGGAGACAGGGGTTTAATGACCATGCTGTGGAATGCTTTCTCAAGTACCGCTCACACGACTGCTAATATTGCATCGATTAAAAGTGACAGGAGACAGCAGTTGTCAACTATGGTTACAAACTACTTCTCCCATATCGATGTTCTCCCTCACAGGTCATTCCCCTTTAACTATTGGGCCTCTAAACTGGACGCCTGGCCTGAATCGGCACAATATGCCTTACAGGAGCTCGCTTGCCCTGCTGCTAGTGTGCTATCTGAAAGAGTCTTCAAGTGCTGCTGGATCAATCCTGACCAAAAAAAGGACACGTCTGTCAACCCAAAATGTTGATGATCTAACCTTCATTAAAATGAACCATGCATGGGTTTCAAAGGATTTTGTCCCACCTTCCCCTTATGACACATAGGTTGCCAGAAAACTGCCTCGCTTTTGTCCTCCTCTTCCTCGGACTTGCCCAATTACGCCCTTTGCAACAGCTGAATGTCCAGCCAACACATCAACATATGCCATTTTTTAAACCTCACTAAGTGGGCTGCCCACCCACCCCCCAATGGCTGGGGTCAACACCTGGCGCACTCGGGCAAGTGCCGTTGCTCTGAACAGGTGGGTGGGCCCACTAATGGCCGACGGCACTGGCACAGGGCCCCTCATAGTACAATACAGTGTCTCTGAGGATGGGGGAGCCCACTTGCCGTCAGACACACCAGCATGCTATGAGGGGCCCTGTGCCAGTACCGTCGACCACAAGTGTGCCCCCCTGCTTGGTCATGGCCACAGCACTTGCAAGTTGCAATACTTACCTCTCTCTGCTCCACCGCTGTGTAGTCTGGGCAGTTAAATCCTTCACAGGGACGGCCACTAGAAATTTGGAGCATTGATCGATGATGGTTAAGATGTAGCTATGGCCTGTCCTTCTGGCCTCTACCTTCAGATGATCAATGGCTACCATTTATAATGGACGTCAACTTACAAGTGGATGCAGTGGTGCTTTATGATCACCTTTCACAGTTGTGATAGCCACAGACGTGTGACATTCCTGCCACCATTTTTCAATGTCTCCTCTCATGCCAATCCAATAGAATCGCCTATGGCCTGTGGCTTCTGTCTTTTGCACTCCAAAATGACCAGACACATCATGATAGGCAGGGAGGACCATGTCTACATCTCTCGCTGTGATCACAATTTGATGGAGATGAGTAACGGTGATGTGATCCACGCTACTGCGATAAAGCAATCCTTTCTTCACAAAGAACCGTTTTCGCTGTCTCCACAGACACAGTAATGGAGGGTCTGCATCGCCTCTGCAACATCTACTGGGAGGTTTTCCCATGATGAGTAATTCCCAAATTTCTGCTAACACTCGACTTTCTGTATTTGTATCCATGTAGTTTCCAGTAGCGGAGAGTCTGGACTGGCTTACTGAGAGTGAAATATATACGAAGGTTTAAAAGTACCACAACACTGTAGACTGTTGTACGCTTCGACTACCTTTCCCTTTTTCTAGTTTTCAAATTCGGGTGTAATACATAGTGAGCCTGTGAGTGTCTGTGTCTGACTACGGAAGTAGATACGGAAATTTACAATTACCCCTAGACTGGATACACCTGCTATGTGCTGATACAGTACCTTTGTTCACAATTTTGTATTACGGTATCATCCATAGTGAGTGAGTGTGTCTGGTTTATGCCTTCTATATATACAGTGAATCGGAGATACCAATTTTTAACCTATACTCGATACAGCTTGTATCTTGTTATACAGTACCTTTGTTCGACATTTAGTATTATGGTCAAATCCATACTGAGTAAGCATCTGAGAGTGACTACGGGAATATGTATACAGAGATTACAATTGTATCCTATAATATATATACTTGCTATCTTGTTATCCAGTACCTTTTTTACAACATTTTTTATTTTGGTCAAATCCAGACTGAGTGAGCGTCTGAGGGTGAGTCCGGAAATATATACCGATATTTCAAATTTGGCCAACACTGTATACAGCTGTACGCTTCTTATACAGTAACCTTTTTAGCTATTTAGATTCTGGTGTAATCCATAATGAGCCTGTGAAGGTATGTCTGTTACTCCGGCAATATATTAGGAGCTTTAAGATTACCCCAACACTGTATACAGCTGTACGCTTGTGTTACATTACCCATTTACAGCTTTTCATATTCTTGTGTAATCCATACTGTGCCTGAAAGCATTTGTGTCTGCCTCCTGAAATGTATAAAGAGATTCAGAATGTTTACACTATACTATATACCTTGTATCTGGTGATACTGTACCCTTTTTCAACTTTTTATTTTATTGGGTAATCCATACTGAGCCTGTGAGCGTCTGTGTATGACTCATGAAATATATACGGAGATTTACTGTTATCCGTAGACTGTATAGAGCTGTACGCTTGTGATACAGTACCATATATCTGCTGGTATTTTGGGTCCATTTTCCAAAACATGAGGAAGTATGGTGGAAGAGGACGCGGACGTGGGTGTGGGGGGCCACCTGGTACTGATGGTGGTGGTGGTGCATCTGCTGGTAGTGACAAAAACACAATAGCAGCTAAGGCAGGAGGTGTTGAGCCTGCGTCATGGTGTAGCTCTGGAAGGTCTGTAAGGCTCCGTTTTCTGGGAGTAGGTAGACTGCTTTTAAAACCGGAGCATCAGGAACTGTTTTTGGGTTACATTGCTGAAACAGCCTCCAGCTCTATCACCTCCTCTTCTCAAGTTTAAAAAAATGCAAGCACTGAGTCATAAGAGCAGGCTTCTGGTCAGGAGCAACTCTTTTCCTTGTGTCCTTCACCCACACCAAAAATGAAGGATGCGGCAGCACACACTTCAGATTACTCCATGGAGCTCTTTTCACATACCATGCCTGGGTTAATTAAAAATGGGGCCCATCATATACTGGAGCATTCCAAATGGGGGACATCAGACACTGGAGCAGCATTTATGGGACCCATTATACACTGGAGCATTAGAAAAAGGGCCCATTATATATGGCGCATTATTAGGGCCCATCATACACTGGAGCATCATCTATGAGGCCCATCATATACTGGGGCATTCCAAATGGGACAGATCAGACACTGGAGCAGCATCTATGGGGCACATGATACACTGGAGCATTAGAAATGGGGCCCATTATATGTGGAGCATTATTAGGGCCCATCATACACTGGAGCATCATCCATGAGGCCCATCATATACTGGAGTATTCCAAATGGGGCAGATCAGACACTGGAGCAGCATCTATGGGACACATTATACACTGGAGCATTAGAAATGGGGCTCATTATATATGGAGCATTATTTGGGCCCATAACACACTGGAGCATCGTCCATGGGGACCATAATATACTGTAGCATTATGTGGAGCTCATCACATACTGTATGGAACATTATATGTGAACAATTATTCTGTATGGAGAAATATATGGGGCTCATTATTCTGTATGGCGCACAATGTGGTGGCCATAATACTGAATGGAGTAATATACTGGACTTTTTTGGAGCTATTGTACAATTTAAAATCGATCAGTCATGTCATGTAAGCAGTGAAGTATTTGTCATTGTACTATACCTATATTTCTGTGCCGTAGCGGAGCATCATGAGTTGTGGTATGTGTTAAAGGGGCGCACTGACACTCTTTGGCCCAGGGCACCAGAAAACCTGGAGCCAGCCCTACCCCCCCCACAACTTTACCCAAATAAGCCACAGTTTTCAATGCGTAACTATTATTATGAAGTAAATTAAGGTTGACAAGCTTCAGTAATAAGAATTGATGTTTTTGATATTGAAATGGGCACTGTAGGTGTGTTTACTGTCCTCCACTCCCTGCCGACTTTGCTTCCCCATTGACTTGCATTGGGTTTCATGTTTCAGTCGGCCTCCGACTTTTCCCTATAGTCGGCCGATTTCGTTCGACCCGACTTTTGCGAAAGTCGGGTTTCACGAAACCCAACGCGACCCTAAAAAAGGCAAAGTCGCTCATCTCTAATCGGGACCCTCTGGGCTCCAGGAAGCTTTTGGCCCCTGCGGGAGGGTGACATAAGGCTCCAGTAAGCCGGGTGCTGAAGAAACCCGGGCAGACAGAGGGACCTCTGTGAGGGGGTGGCCATTTTCTAAGGCGCGCTCTGACAGGAAGAGAAGCAACGCCAGCTCTCATCCTCGCATCGCTTCTCGGGCTGTGAGAATATATCCTGGGGATATCTAGGGGAGATGCGTGGTGTGTGCTCTGGAAAAATTGGGCCCCGCACTCCCTCAATACTATGCTTGACCCGTTCGTGCCACTACTTTAGGGGCCCCTGCTGCTGTCTCTACAGGCGCTGTGGATCCTTTTTGCTGTGCAGTATCCTGGCAATAATCCAGAGCGTTATGAATGGGCACCGAGGAGGATAGCAGGCCCAAGCTAAGCCACAGAAAGCCAGAGAGGTTGGTAACTAAGCGGATGCAGACCCTTGATCCTGTCCACACAACTAGCAGTAGCCGTGGAGTGTGCCTACGATGATCCTAGACGCCTCGGCACAGCCAGAGAGCTAACTAAGCCTAAAGCAAGAAAGGGGAAATCTAAACTGCCCCGGAGCAGGCCCCAAAGGAATAGATAGCCCCCAAACATATATTGTCGGTGAGTCAAGCTGAAAACACAAACGCAGGCAGAAAAATAGACTGAGCAAACGATGGGGCCCACACTGACTAGACAGGACAGGAAAGGAAAGACACTGTCTGCAATCACGCAAAAATCCCTGCAAAAAGTCCAACATGTCTGATGCACAAAAAACACTAGCAGGGATAGAGGGAGTCAGCTGTCTTAAATCCCAATCAGAAACCCCAGATCTCCAATTGTCTTCCTCATTATCAGGTGGCAAGCCTCTGTCAATCAGATCAGCTCCACTACCTCCAGTAACCACCAGAGGGAGTCCAGAAAGAGAACTCGAGTTTGCCAGAACTGATTCCTCTGATAGTGCACGGTCCCTCGGAAATAATCCCTCACAGGTTCAGCGCAAAAACCGTACCTCTGATAGTGAGGAAGAGAGTGAACAGGAAGAAGTGACTCTTAAACAGGCATCAGAACAGTTAATGCAGGCCATATCCTTAACCAGAACATCCCTGACTTGAAAAATAGAGCATGTGCACACTGAGGTAGGGAGTCTTCAGCATGACATGCAGGCCATGAGGGGGCATATTACAAAAGTTGAAACAAGAGTGTCCCAGATAGATACCATTACACCAATGGAGGCTAAGCTGACAAAAGTGGCTGGCTCTATAAACGCCTGGAAGCAAAAAGCAGATGATCTAGAGAATAGACTGTGGAGCGCCCACAGAGCTGAGGGAAATACTCGGTACCAGGCCGGTGTCATAAAAGGGATGTGTCACGGCAGCAGTGACCCCGTCCGTGGCCCTGAGCGTCCATGAAAAGTGATAAATAGAGTCTATGTGTAGATAAGTTCGTGACGCCGCCTGTGGTATCTGGTCAGAAGGGGACCAGCGCTGCAGTGCAGATCCTCTGGGACAGATGGTGCGATGCAGCAGAGGTGTAATAGCTCTCCACAGGCAGAGCTGTAGTCCCAGGGCAGTTATAATAAATGTTGAAGTAGATGGTGTAGTGTTAGGCAGGGAATGTAGCAGTGCTGAAAGGTTGACGCTGGAAGAAGGCAGAGACACAGCTGAATGTAGTTGCAAAGCTTTACACATGTTTCTGGCATACTGGCATACACAGCTGCCCGCTTCAGTGCCGTGTCCTTCAGGTGAGGGGATCAGCCAACTCCCAGGCTGATGGAATGCTCCGTTCCAGCACTCTCTTCCGTATGTGCCTTTTCTGAACGTCTCCTTACTAGCGCTAATCTGAAGTACTTGAAGTTATGAATTACACTCAAGTTCCTCCTTCTTGCTGTTACTTAGAACTCCACTCGCATGACAGGTAGCTGTAGCCTACTTCAGGGACTCCTTACTATCATGTCCCAGCTCACCCCCATTGCTATTATGCCGTTGAGTCTTCGGTGGGAATAATATGGTCACAACTTCTGTTCCTCCGGTTTCTGCTGTAGAACCATTAGCATTCACACAGTCTCGGATACCGGCGCCTGGCTTTTGGCGCATAAATTTAGGAACAGGGCTCTGTTCTAGCCCGAGTCCCAGTTCTACGCCACACGTTCCGTCTTTTCCTTTCTATCCTTCTGAAGAACTGATCCTTCTATTCCTTTCCTTCCCCAGCAGCTCCAGTGATATGAATGAGTCACCGGAGGAGGAAAAAACAAAAATGCAAGCTAAGTCTAGAAAACCGGAGAGGTTGGTAGCTAGCGGATTGCAGACCCCTGATCCAATTCAAAACAACTAACAGTAGCCGTGGAGCATTCCTACGGTGATCCTAGATGCCTTGTCACAGCCGGAGAGATACATAAGCCTAAAGAAAGAAAGGGGAAATCTAAACTGCCCCAGAGCAGCCCCCAAAGCAATAGACAGCCCCCAACATGTATTGTCAGTGAAAACAGATGAAAACACAAACACAGACAGAAAGACAGGCAGAGCAAACGATGGGGCCCAACTAACTAGATAGGACAGGCCAGAAAAGATGCTGGCTGCAATCCGCAAAAACCCTACCAAAAATGTCCCAACACGTCTGATAGGAAAAACGGCCCTGAAGTCACTAGACTTCAAAATCCCTATATCAGCACTCCGATATATTCTGAAGACAGAGCAAAAGAGATTAAACCGATCAGGGACAAAATGGAAATTCAGCAAAGCCCCAGCCGGGGATTGCTGAACACAAAACTAAGCAAATCAGACAAAATCTCAAGGAACAATAACAGAGCAAAACTTAGCTTTAGAAGACAGGAACTGAACTGGAGGCCAGAGCTCAGAGCAGAGAAATCACCAGCAACCCTACAGGGCGTCGGCTGCCTTATATCCACTCAGAGATTCCTGATGTCCAATCGCAATCCACCTGTTCAGGTGACAGGTCTCTCCCATCCAAATCAGTTTCACCACCTCCTTTCACCAGCAGAGGGAGTTCATCGGACATCAAAGGTGAACAAGAAAATGAGCTCACAACAGTACCTGCCCCTTGAGGAGGGGTCACCGAACCCTCATCCACGCCACCAGGCCGATCAGGATGGGCCCGATGAAAAGCACGAACCAATCTTTCGGCATGAATATCAGATGCAGAGACCCAAGAATTATCCTCCTGGCCATAACCCTTCCACTTAACCAAATACTGGAGTCTCCATCTAGCCAGACGAGAATCCAGTATCTTCTCAACCTCATATTCCACATTACCTTCAACCAATACAGGGTCAGGAGGTGCCACCACAGGAACTACTGGCTCAACAAACCTCTTCAACAGAGACTTATGAAACACGTTATAGATCTTAAATGTAACAGGAAGAGCCAATCGAAAAGAGACCGGTGTTATGATGAGTCACCGAAGGAGGAAAAAACAAAATACCAGCTAAGTCCAGAAAAACCAGAGAGGTTGGCAGCTATCGGATCGCAGACCCCTGAACCTATCCACAACAACTAGCAGTAGCCGTGGGGGGTTCCTACGGTGTCCTAGACCCCTCGATCACAGCCGGAGAGCTACATAGCCTAAAGACAGAAAGGGGAAAAACTAAACTGCCCCAGAGCAGACCCCAAAGCAATAGGCAGCCCCCAACATATAATGACGGTGAAGCAAGATGAAAACACTGACACAGATAGAAAGATAGGTTTGAGCAAATGATGGGGCCCAAGCTAACTACATAGGACAGGATAGGAAAGCTGCTGTCTGCCATCCGCAAAAATCCTATCAAAATGAGCCAACCGACTGATAGGAAAAACAGGCCCTGAAGTCGCTAGGCTTCAAAAGACTATATCAGCACTCAGGTATATTCTGAAGACAGAGCAAAAGATCAACAGATCAGAGACAAAAATGGAATTCAGCTCACCCCCGGCCGGGGATGGCAGAACTCCCAAAAAACAAGGCAAAACAAAAACAAACTGAAGAGTACAAAGCAGAGCAGAAAAACTTCGCTTTGAGATGCAGGAATCAGACTGGTCTCCAAGAATCCAGCAGGAAAATCACCAGCCAGGAAGAAGGGCGTCGGCAGCCTTATATCCAGTCCTCAATTCCAGCCACCCAGTCATCATCTAGCTGCCCAGGTGTTTGATAATCAGCCTCACTACCTTCTTTCACCAGAGGAGGGAGTTCATCAGACCTCAATGGTGAAGGTAAAAATGAACTCACAACAGACCGGATTAAGAATCTCCAAAATCTTGTAAGGTCCAATAAATCTAGGTTTAAACTTTGGAGAAGCCACCTTCATAGAGATATTCTTTGATGACAACCAAACCATATCACCCACCTTAAAGCGGGGACCAATGGTCCTATGCCGGTTGGAAAACCGCTGGGTCTTTTCCTGGGAGAGAGACAACTTATCCACCACTTGGTCCCAAATCTGGTGCATTCTCTCCACCACAGTGTCAACACCTGGGCAGGCAGAAGACTCCACCTGCCCTGAAGAGAATCGAGGATGAAACCCAAAGTTACAAAAAAAGGGTGACATCAAAGTGGCAGAACTAGCTCTATTATTTAAAGCAAATTCGGCCAAGGGCAAAAATGAGACTCAATCATCCTGATCAGCAGAGATAAAACATCTCAAATAAGACTCCAAAGTCTGGTTTGTTCTCTCCGTCTGCCTATTGGTCTGAGGGTGAAACGCAGAGGAGAAGGACAACTGAATTACCAGCTTGGAACAAAACGTCCTCCAAAATCTAGAGACAAACTGAACTCCTCTGTCCGATACAATGTTCTCAGGAATCCCATGCAAGCGAACCACCTGTTGCAAAAACAGGGGCACCAACTCTGAGGAAGATGGCAACTTAGGGAGTGGTACAAGATGGACCATCTTAGAGAATCTATCACAAATCACCCAGATAATAGTCATTCTCTGAGAGACAGGCAGATCAGAAATAAAATCCATTGAAATATGGGTCCATGGCCTCCTGGGCACCAGCAAAGGCATCAACAACCCACTAGAGCAAAAACAAGGTTTAGACCGGGAGCAAGTCCCACAGGACTGCACAAAATTCCTGACATCACGAGACAAGGCGCGCCACCAAAAAGACCGACTCACCAAATCTCTAGTACCAAAAATACCTGGATGACTAGCCAATGCGGAGCAATGAACTTCAGACATCACTCTCTTCCTCCACTGGTCAGGAACATACAATTTTCCAATGGGACAACGCTCAGGCTTGTCCTCCTGAAACTCTTCCAGAGCACGTCTCAAATCGGGCGAGATGGCAGAAAGAACTACCCCCTCACCTAAGATGGTAGCAGGCTTGGTCACAATAGGAGACTCAGCAAAGAAACTCCTAGAGAGGGCGTCTGCCTTGACATTCTTAGTGCCCGGAAGAAAAGAGACCACAAAATCAAAACATGTGAAAAACAAGGCCCACCTAGCCTGTCTAGGATTCAAGCGTTTGGCCGACTCAAGGTAAATCAAAATCTTGTGGTCAGTGAGGACCACAACTTGATGTCTAGCTCCCTCCAACCAATGTCTACACTCCTCAAATGCCCATTTCATGGCTAACAGTTCCCGATTCCCCACATCATAGTTGCGTTCAGATGGGGAGAACTTTCGGGAAAAGAAAGCACAGGGATTCATTTTAGATGTTACCGGATCCTTTTGGGACAAAACAGCTCCTGCACCAATCTCAGAAGCGTCCACCTCTATCTGAAACGGGAGTGAGACATCAGGTTGCCGCAAAACCGGAGCAGAAGTGAACCTCCGCTTCAGCTCCTGAAAGGAAGATACAGTCTCCGGAGACCAATTCAGCACATCAGCACCCTTCTTAATCAAATCAGTCAATGGTTTGGCAATACCAGAAAAATTAGCTATAAATTTACGATAAAAATTAGCAAAACTCAAAAACTTCTGGAGGGCCTTCAAAGAAGTGGGCTGAACCCAATCATAAATGGCCTGTACCTTGGCCAGGTCCATTTCAATAGTTGACGGAGACAAAATAAATCCCAAAAATGAAATCCTCTGTACACCAAAAAGGCATTTCGATCCCTTAACATACAATTCTGCCTCAAAATCCGGAACACAGTCCGAACATGTTACACATGAGAGTCCCAATCCTTGGAAAAGATCAAAATATCATCCAGATAGATGATCAAAAATTTATCCACAAAGTCCCGGAAAATATCATTCAAGAAGCACTGGAAGACAGAAGGGGCATTAGTGAGCCCAAAAGGCATCACCAGGTACTCAAAATGTCCCTCCGGAGTATTAAACGCCGTCTTCCATTCATCCCCATGCTTAATGCGAATAAGATTATACGCCCCCCTGAGTTCAAGCTTGGTAAACCAGCAAGCACCTTTAACTCTGGAGAATAAATCAGAAATCAGGGGTAACGGGTACTGATATTTAACAGTAATTTTGTTGAGGGAACGATAGTCAATACAAGGCCTTAGTGAACCATCTTTCTTGGCCACGGAAAAAAAACCAGCACCCAAGGGTGAAGAGGATGGTCTAATATGACCCTTCTCCAACGACTCCTTAATATAAGATCGCATAGCCTCATGCTCGGGTACAGATAAATTGAAAAGTCGACCCTTGGGAAATTTACACCCAGGGCTTAGCTCAATTGCACAGTCATAACTCCTATGAGGAGGCAAAGACGCAGACTTATTCTCACTAAATACATCATAAAAATCAGCCAAACAGTCAGGAACATCATGCGACTGGGGAGAGGTGGAGAAAACAGGAGCGTCAATAAGAGCACACCGACAACCCCAACTCACCACAGACACAGATTTCCAATCCAAACTGGATTATGGATTTGCAACCAGGGAACCCCAGAACAATGGTATCATACAAATTATGCAACACCAAAAATCTGCAATTTTCTTGATGGTCTGGGGCGACCCGCATTACCACCTGGGTCCAAAACTGAGGTTTATTCTTCGCCAAAGGAGTAGCATCAATACCCCTCAAAGGGATAGGCGTCCGCAGAGGTGTCATAGGAAACCCACAACGTTTAGCAAAATCCAAGTCCACCAGGTTCAGAGCCGCTCCTGAATACACAAAAGCCTTAGCGGAAAATGTGGACAGAGTAATTGCCAGAAGAAGCTTAGGTTGTACACCACCTACAGCAAATGTGTGTGCAAAACGTTTCTCTCGTTTAGGGCAGACAGAAATAATATGAGAGGCATCTCCACAGAAAAAACACAGCTTATTACGCCTTCTGAACTCCTGACGTTGCGCCCTAGACAAAACTCTATCACATTGCATAGGTTCAGACATTTGTTCAACAGGTGGCAACATTTCTCGTGTAATTTTACGTTCACGTAAACGCCGATCAACCTGAATGGCTAATGACATAGAATCGTCAAGACCAGAGGGAACAGGAAATCCCACCATAGTATCTTTTACGGTTTCTGACAAACCCTTCCGAAAGAGAGCTGCCAAGACACCATCATTCCAGGTAGTAAGGACCGCCCACTTTCGGAATTTTTGACAGTACAACTCTGCAGAATCCTGACCCTGGATCAATGCCAACAGGGCTTTTTCAGCTTGATCAATAGCATTAGGTTCATCATACAACAACCCCAAGGCTTGAAAAAATGCGTCCCATTAGTTAGAATAGGATCATCAGGTGTCAAAGAAAATGCCCAATCCTGGGGATCACCGCGCAGCAAAGAGATGACAATTTTAACCTGCTGCGCAGAGCTCCCCGATGAGTTAGGCTTCAAGGCAAGAAATAATTTACAATTATTCTTAAAATTCAAAAATTTAGACCGATCCCCAAAAAAACACATCAGGAGTAGGGATCTTTGGTTCAGCAGCATGTGAATGAGCAAGATAGGCAGAGATTCCCCGCACTTCAGCAGTGAGCTGCTCCACACGATCAGACAATTGCTTAATCTCCGTTAAGAAAAAATTCCTCATACGGCCCCAGAGAAAAAGAGGAAAAAATATACATATAAAAAAAAAAAAAAAAAAAATTCTGACACTTTTTTTTCTTTTTTTTACAATTCCTTCCTGCTATTGACTACCCTAGAATCTGCGGTATGGCTGGTGATTCTGTTATGAATGAGTCACCGGAGGAGGAAAAAACAAAAATGCAAGCTAAGTCCAGAAAACCGGAGAGGTTGGTAGCTAGCAGATTGCAGACCCCTGATCCTATTCACAACAACTAACATTTGCCGTGGAGCGTTCCTACGGTGATCCTAGACGCCTCATCACAGCCGGAGAGCTACATAAGCCTAAAGAAAGGGGAAATCTAAACTGCCCAAGAGCAGACCCCAAAGCAATAGACAGCCCCCAACATGTATTGTTGGTGAAAACAGATGAAAACACAAACACAGACAGAAAGACAGAGCAGAGAAATCACCAGCAACCCTACAGGGAGTCGGCTGCCTTATATCCACTCAGAGATTCCTGATGTCCAATCGCAATCCACCTGCTCAGGTGACAGGTCTCTCCCATCCAAATCAGTTTCACCACCTCCTTTCACCAGCAGAGGGAGTTCATCGGACATCAAAGGTGAACGAGAAAATGAGCTCACAACATCCAGCTCACAGGAGGCTGCTGCATGAACATCCTCTCACTGCTTCCCCCACTGGGGAACTGACTCTCACTTCCTATCAGTTATCGCACTCTCTGACGCAACATCTAAGCTCCACCCACCTCCCTTCATGAACCAAGCAGGGGCCATAGAGGGTGCTCTGCTGTTCTAAGGTTTCCGTGCTGGATGCAGGTGCTGGAGGCTGGTCTGGTGTTCCCACCTACCTGGGAAGTGAGATACTACACATCAGGAGGAGGTGCAGTACCACTGTGGTGACTGAACCCTCAGGGGCGCCTCAACTGCGTCAAATAATATTTGAATCATTGGTCTGCGCTCAGAAGGTCAGCATCTCAAGCAATTTTTAGAAGGCTGGCTTAAGGCTTCTCTAGGGGATGAATTCTCTCCAACATTCTCCGTGGAAAGGGCTCATAGGGTCCCTACAAAACCCCTTCCTCCGGGTGCTCCATCTAGACCTTTCCTGGCACATCTCCTCAACTGTAAGGACAGGGATACTATTCTACATTTGGCACGGCAAAAAAGCTCCATTAAGTTCAATAATGCTATGATCTCGATTTTTCTGGATTTCTCTATGGAACTCTAGAAACAGCGGGCACAGTTCATGGAAATTAAGAGACAACTTAGAGAAAAGAACGTTATGTATTTAATGATTTATCCAGCTCGACTCCAAATTGTTCACAAAGGTTCTTCCATATTCTTTAGGGATCCAGCAGAAGCAGCTGAATGGCTACGGTCCCACAAGGAGGCTAGTGCGAAGAAATCCTAATATGATTCACAGTCAAGCAGAACTCTTCTAACAATGGTATGATCGGAGCTCTTTCTACAGGCATCCAGTTTACCAACAATACCGGACACTGAATTCAGTGAGGGCATCCCCTTGTCTACTTTATGATAGGAGCACATGACTTTGCTCCTATACTGTTTGGTTCTTGCTCTGTTCTTTCTTTTACATTGGTTTTATTTGTTGTTTATATAGAAGTCACCGCCAACATCATTTTCTGTGTGATGTTTTTGAATTTTATTTGAGTAATAGTGTATACCATATTCAGATGAGAAACTATGGGGTCTGAAATAATATGCATGACCTGAAATGTGAGGGGTATTAAATCCCCCCAAAAGAAGATCACGGTATTTTCGCAGATCAGGCGCTACCATCCTCACATTGTGGCTTTGGTAGAGATGCACCTGACCAGGGATACAGCCCGGAGCATACAGAAACCATGGGTACAATGGTTCATTCACGCGTTCCATACTAGTTATTCGAGAGGAGTTTCACTATTGACACATAGGGATGTTAGGTGCGAGGCCAGGGAGGCTCGGAGGGATCCTGAGGGTCATTTTGTTTTTGTATATGCACTGATAAACACTGATAAAATACGTCATATTTTGTGTTTATAACCCCCCTCCCCGGCTAACACGTCAGTCCTGCAGATGGCAAATGAGTTTCGCCTTAAATTATCCGGACGCAAATGTCATTTGCCTGGGAGACTTTAATTCAGTCATGGACAATAGTCTTGATGGATTGAGATTGGGTGATGAGATGTCTGGGGGGACCCCCTCTCCGGTTTCATACCAGTTGGCATTATTCATAGAGGGCAGTGGATGGTTGAATTTGTGGAGGGTGCATCACCCTGAGGTGAAGGAATATACTTGTCTGTTGTGAGTTCATTTTCCCCTTCACCATTGAGGTCTGATGAACTCCCTCTTCTGGTGAAGGAAGGTAGTGAGGCTGATTACCAAGCACCTGGGCAGGATGATGATGACTGGGTGACGGGAATTACTGACTGGATATAAGGCAGCCGACGCCCTTCTGCCTTGCTGGTGATCTCTCTGAGGGATTCTAGGAGACCAGTCTGATTCCTGCTCCTCAAAAGCTAAGTTTTCTGCTCTACTTTTTGCATTTGTGTTTTGGTTTTGTTTTGCATTGTTTTCCTTGATTTCTGCCATTCCCTGCTGGGGTGAGCTGATTTCCTTTTTGCTCTGTCTTCAGAAAATACCTGAGTACTGATAGAGTCTTTTTGAAGCCTAGCGTCTTCAGGGCTTTTTTCCCTATCAGCTGTTGGCTCTTGTTTTGATAGGGTTTTGGCGGATTAAAGACAGCAGCTTTTCTATCCTGTCCTATCTAGTTAGCTTGGGCCCCATCATTTGCTCAGCCTATCTTTCTATCTGTGTGTTTATTCATCTTGCTTCACCGTCATTATATGTTGGGGCTGCCTATTGCTTTGGGGTCTGCTCTGGGGCAGTTTAGATTTCCCTTTCTGTCTTTAGGCTATGTAGTTCTCCGGCTGTGATCGAGGGGTCTAGGGCACCGTAGGAACCCCCCACGGCTACTGCTAGTTGTTGTTGATAGGTTCAGGGGTCTGCAATCCGATAGCTGCCAACCTCTCTGGTTTTCTGGACTTAGCTAGTATTTCTCTTTTTGCCTCCTACGGTGACTCATTCATAACACTTGTCATTCATCCACTAGGCGGTCTTTGTCACGCATAGATTACATATTCGGATCCAGTGATCTAGTGTTGTGGGTAGATAACATAGAACATGGTAATAGGGGGGTTTCAGATCACAGCCCAGTTATACTTAAACTTAAATATGGGCAACTAAATAATGGCATAGTCTGGAAGCTGAATCCTATTTGGCTGAAATTGATAGGATCTAATGATAGAACGATCATTCAGTTGAATTGCTTAATTTCGTCCCACCCAGAACCTCTGAATGTTAATTTATTTTGGGATACTCTTAAGGCATATTTAAGAGGAGATTTATCTTCTACGATTTCTTGTATTAAATGGGTAACTTCAAGAGAGGATGACGAGATGGAGTGACGATGGAAAGATTCGGAGGCTGCATACATATCTAATCAGATTATCAGCAATAGAATTGAGTGCCTAGCTTCTCAAAGGTTATATACTCAATATATAGACACTAAGTCTAAACGTAAATTATTCTTTACCTGTCAGTCCTATTTTGAACTAGAAAATAAGGCAATTATATTTTTGGCCTTCCTGGTGCGCCAACATAATACATCTAACACAATACTACAGATTCGCACATCAGATGGTTCATTGGTGTCCTTGACTGAAGATATACTTCATTGTTTTCATGATTACTGCAAGTTGCTATATAAATCTAAGCAGGGGCGTAACTAGAACTGATTGGGCCCCATAGCAAACGTTTAAACGGGGCCCCCTCAAAGACACACCCCTCAAAGACACACCCCCTTCAAGACACACCCCCTTCAAGACACACCCTCTTACCGATAATGCATACTAGAGTTGGCTGAGTGGCTAGCCTGGCATTAATTAAGCTGAGACAGTGAGGGCTGCCTGCCTTCCTCCGCGCAAACCGACCTCCAGGAACTACATTTCCCAGAGGTCCATGTGGCAGGCAGCTCTGCTAAGAGCTAATAGACAGCGAGGGCTCAGGGAAGGGGCGGGACTGAACTTGTCCAATATGTGCTTCGCTCCGCACAGCAGGCACAGAAATGCAGCGTAGGCTGCGAAATCATAGTGTACATTTTTTTTTCCACCGGGGCCCCGGATCATCTACACTACACACAGCGGGCCCCCAAGACAGCGTTGGTCACAGCACCCGCCGGAGCGCCGCAGTAATGTACCGTATATACTCATGTATAAGCTGAGCCATGTATAAGCCGACCCCCCTAAGTTTGTCACAAAAAACTGGGAAAACTTACTGACTCGCGTATAAGCCTAGGGTGGAAAATGCCGAAGCTACTGGTAAATTTCAAAAATAAAATGGGCCCCATAAGATGCTCCATAAAGTTCATGATGGGTTTCATAAGATGCTCCATACAAAAATATGCCTAATAATGCTGCACAGTGGATAATGGTGGGCCTATAACATGCTCCATAATAACATATGCCCCATATAATGCTGCAGTGATTGGTGGCCCCTTATAATGCTGCACAGTGATTGGTGGCCCCTTGTAATGCTGCACAGTGATTAATGGCCCCTTCTAATGCTGCACAGTGATTAGTGGCCCCTTGTAATGCTGAAGTGATTGGTGGCCACTTGTAATGCTGCACAGTGATTATTGGCCCATTGTAATGCTGCACAGTGATTGGTGGCCCCTTGTAATGCTGCAGATTAGTGGCCCCTTGTAATGCTGCACAGTGATTACTGGCCCCTTGTAATGCTGCAGTGATTAGTGGCCCCTTGTAATGCTGTAGTGATTAGTGGCACCTTGTAATGCTGCACAGTGATTACTGGCCCCTTGTAATGCTGCACAGTGATTAGTGGCCCCTTGTAATGCTGCACAGTGATTAGTGGCCCCTTGTAATGCTGCAGTGATTGGTGGCCCCTTATAATGCTGCACAGTGATTAGTGGCCCCTTATAATGCTGCACAGTGATTAGTGGCCCCTTGTAATGCTGCACAGTGATTAGTGGCCCCTTGTAATGCTGCACAGTGATTAGTGGCCCCTTCCTTATAATGCTGCAGTGATTACTGGCCCCTTGTAATGCTGCAGTGATTACTGGCCCCTTGTAATGCTGCACGGTCATTAGTGGCCCCTTACAATGCTGCTGCCGCTGTCTAAATTAAAGAAAAAAAAACCTATATACTCACCTCGTCTCTACTGCTGCAGCTGCTGCTCCTCAGCGTTGCCGGCCCTGCACAGTGACTGTCCAGGCAGAGGGCGCCTGCTAACTACGTCATGGCGCCCTCTGACCTGAACGTCACTGCCAGAGGAAGCAATACAGCAGAGTGATGCGCAGCGGTGGAACAGGGGACAGGTGAATATGGCTCCCTCGCTATACTCACCTCTCCTGCATGTCTCTTGCAGCCCCTGTGCTTATTCCATCTTCTCAGCGCTGTTCTTCCTGCTTTCAGTGTCCAAGTGGTGCCGCTCATTACATATGCGCATATGTAATGAGCCGCTCATTACATATGCGCATTTGTAATGAGCGGCCGCTAAAAGCAGGACAAACAGTGCTGAGAAGATGGAATAAGCACAGGGGGAGGCTGCAAGAGACATGCAGGAGAGGTGAGTATGTACTTAATTGCACTACCCGGGTAGCGCCGATCGGAGCCGGGAACCGGGCCCCTATATAGGGCGGGCCCCAAAGCAACCGCTTCGGCTGCTACCCCGGTAGTTACGCCAGTGAATCTAAGAGTGACTCTGATATTTTGGAATGTCTAAATTACCTGTCAGATATAACATTTCCTTCATTGAGTCCTGACCAGCGGGCCTTTATGGATGCTGAGTTTACTTTGGAAGAGATAGAGGATGCCATGGTGGACATGGCTTCCAGGAAGGCTCCCAGGCCGGACGGGATCCCCATTGAACTAAACCGGAAATGCCAGGATATATTGGCACCACTTGTTAAAGGTGTATCAGGGTATTTGGGGGAGGGTCTATGCCTGAGTCCTTTTATGAGGCAATTATTATTGTACTTAAGAAGGAGGGGAAGGACCCTTTGGAATGTGGATCTTGCCGCCCCATATAGTTAGTAAATGTAGACTAGAAAATCTTTACTAAGGTCCTAGCCACCAGATTGTTCTTGATCATACTGGACGTTATGCATCCAGACCAGACTGGCTTTATGCCTGGTAAGAGAACTTCTATTAATATTAGGTGAGTTCAGTCGGTGGTCCAACATAGTTCTTTGATACCAGATAACAATTGGGCATTGTCGTGGTTGGACGCGGCCAAGGCCTTTGACTCTCTTGAGTGGCCCTCCTTGTCTGCATATTTGCAGAGGTATGATTTTGGTAATAAGTTTTTAAAGTGGGTTAGCGTACTATATATGAAACCCAAAGCTCTTATAATTGTAAATAATTCCATATCTGAGTCATTTTCATTATATAGGGGAACCTGTCAGGGGTGCCCCCTTTTCCTGGTCCTCTTTGCCCTTGCGATCGAGGCGTTGGCAATATGCATAAGCTCATCCCTGGATATTAGGGGTATAGATATAGCAGGCCGTGTTGACAGCATTGGTTTATATGCTGATGACATGGTGATATTTATGGATAGGGTGGAGGAGACACTCACACAGGTGATTGCCACTATAGATAAATTTAGTAAATAGTCAGGCTTATATATAAACTGGGAGAAGTCTGCTCTACTGCCTCTCTCTCTCATACCCCGATGTCCCATCTTGAAGCTCTTTCCTTGCTGCCTATTGTATCTAATTTCAAATATCTAGGTATCCATATATCTAAATACAGTAAACTTGACCTACAACTTAATGTCTACCCACTGCTAGAGCTAGTCAAATTTAAATTTGCAGCTTGGAGTAAACTCCTGTTATCTGTAGCCGTTGAATTAATCTGATCAAAATGATATTGATTCCTAAACTCAGCTATTCCCTTCAACACAATGCTGTATTGATACCTAAATCCTTCTTTGCAAATTTAAATTCCCAAGTTACATCTTTTATATCGGGGAAAACTAGGCCCAAATTCAAGTTATCTGCCCTACAGAGACCTAAACAGGGGGGTGGGACGGTGCTATCAGATTTTTTTCTATATTATCTAGCTGGGCAAGCTAAAGCCCTGAGTAAGGGCCCCATCACACACAGCGATTTCGCCAGCGAGATCGCTGATTTTGTGACGCCACAGCAATCTCGCCAGCGATATCGCTGTGTGTGACATGTATCAGTGACCGGCTCCCCTGCTGGGTAGCTGGGTATCGCTGATCGCTCTCCATCGTCCTGGGCCGTTTTTTGATCGTTGGTCTCCCGCTGGCCAGCGCGCATCGCTGCGTGTGGCAGTGAGAGACCAGCGATCAGCGACGCTGATTTCCAAGGTAATCAGCAGGTATCTAAGAGCCGCGCTGCTCTTAGATACCCGCTGTTTATATTTGGAAACCAGCTTGCTCACTGGTCCTGATCGCTGGAGGGGCTGTCTATGTGACAGCTCACCAGCAATGAGCTAACTATGTCCCGGCGATCCCATCCACGTCGGATCGTTGGTGGGATCGCTGGGACATTGAAACATGTAATGGGGCCTTTAATGAATGCCTGATAACTATCTACCCAATTCTGACCGAAAGTCATCTGCTTCATGCTGCATGGACTGACTGCCTGCTGGGTTTCCTGGAGTCGGGGAAAATTAGTGTCCCCGTCTATTGCCCCTACTTCGACTAGCATAATCAGCTTGGAGACAAATTAAAAAAGTTATTAGATTTGAAGTAATCATAGCTGAAATGCCCTTGTGGAACAACAATTATTTTCCGGTGCTGTTAAACCACCCATCTGCTGACTTCTGGAGTCTATATAATGTCTCCTCGGTGGGCGATTTGTATGATCGTGGGACCTTAATGTCCTTTGAGCAAATACAGGCTAAGTGTGGTATCCCGAGATCCCAATTTTTTCATTATCTCCAGCTAAGATCAGCCTTTCAATCACATATACAATGTATGGGTGCGGGCCATGCTATCTCGTCTCTACCTTTGATAGGAGTTCTTAACTCACAGGGTCCTCAGGGACTTATCTTCTTGTATACATACATGTCATCAGTGGGAGCTGAATCTGCTATGAAGTCTATTAAGGGGAAGTGGGAGGGGCTCATCCCAGAGGTGCAGGAAGAGGAATGGGAAGAGATTCTGGAGTCTCCAATCAGGGTGTCTCCATCTATAAATAATAGGATGACTCAGTTATATATAATACTGTATACCAATCATACTTGACTCCGAAATGACTCTTTAGGATGGGTCAATTCCAATCATCGGAATATTCACGATGTCACTCAGATGAAGATTTTATTCATATGATATGGAAATGCATTATTACCCTTCTCTACTGGAAAGAGGTTACATCATTGTTGACATCCCTGGTACAAACTCCTGTTCCTCTTGAACCACTGGTCTGTTTGGGGTGTGGGATGAGGAAACTTGGGGTCACTATGTTGGGATTTTTCTGCGGGAGACGTTTTTTGGCATGGAAGGTATTGTCATTATGATGGATGGGGGGCTCGTGCCCCTCCCTTAGACCCTGGATTGAATTGGTGAACTCGGTTTTTCCATATGAGCGCATATTATATTAGAATAGGGGATGCCCGGGTAAATTTGATAAAATTTGTGATAGCTGGAACTCTTTCCATCTTACTCTATTAAAGCGTAAATAACTCGACATCATTGTAAGGAATCAAGATCTTCGTTTTGGGGGCATCACATAGAGGATAATACAATGTAAAGTATTAGGCAGAGAAATAGTAGTTGTTGTAGTTTAGGAACTTCATATGAGTCATATTTCTGAACATGTACAAGATCGAATGATACACAGTTTCTTGTTTCCTTGTTAATATATTTATTACTTAGGTAACAGTATAAGAATATAAGAAGTTGTATAATCTACATGATACAAATGATTTATTGTACACAACTTATTGTTCTTTTGCAAATGCTCCATAGGTCACACATGTATGACCTTGGATATATATAAGAGTAGACTTTTTTTCTATTTAATAATATATATAGGTGTGTACACTTTGTATTGTGTTTAATAATGTATACAAGTGTGTATATTGTGTATTTTATTTTGTGGTTAATAAACGAATTAAAAAAAACAAGGTGCTAGATTATCCAGGGAGGCTTGGGCAGGAAGTCTCAGATTAAGCAGAGCAGTCCTGAGCTTTGCAGAAGCCAGAAGACAGAACCAGAGCAGCAACGAGCTTATGTGTTTAGAAATTGCAGGTAAAGGTCAGCGGCACCAAGGAAGCAGCATGAGCAGTCAGGCACAGGAAGAACACTGGCACAGATGAATACAGCAGAATCTCAGAGAGCGAGGAGCAGAATATTCACACAGGTTTGCAGCAGTTTGAAAGCCAGGAAACCACCAGGAGCAGGACACAGGCAGAATACACTAGCACAGACTAGAGTATGGGGTGGAGTTATAAGGCAGGAAGACAAGGGGCAAATGAAACAACAGATGCATTTAGAAAAAGGGCAGGAATGCCCAAAAAGTTAACAAAAATATCCAGCGTCCTGACAGTGACCAGACTCACTCCGTATCATCACAGCCACAATCTTTCTTTTTAACAAAGAAAAATCCAACAGCTACTGGCGAGGAGGAAGTACAGACTTGACTCTTCCGTAATCTTCCATTTACATGTTCTATCATGGCAGTACTTCAGGTCCCGACAAAATATAAAGGCGAGCTTTAGGTAATTTGGCATTAAGGACAAGATCAGTAGCACAATAATAAGGATGATGACGAGGTAAAATCTCATAGAATCACAGAATGGTAGAGTTGGAAGGGACCTCCTGGGTCATCTGGTCCAACTCCCTGCTCAAAGCAGGATTCACTAAATCATCCCAGACAGATGTCTGTCCAGCCTGTTTGAAGACTTCCATGGAAGGAGAATTCATCACCTCTCGTGGCAACCTGTTCCACTCATTGATCACCCTGTCAAAAAGTTTTTTCTAATATCTAATCTGTGTCTCCTCCCATTGCTTCTAGCCTTCTAGCTAAACATTCCCAAATTCTGTAACCGTTCCTCATAGGACATGGTTTTCAGACTGGTTGCCATTCTGGTTGCTCGTCTCTGAACTTGTGTCAGTTTGTTGATTTCTTTTATAAAATGTGGTGCCTAAAACTGAACACAGTATTCCAGATGAGGTCTGACCAAAGAGGATTAGAGGGCAATAATGACTTCACGCGATTTAGACTGTATTCTTCTGTTAATACATCCCAGAATTGCATTTGCCTTTTTTGCTGCTGCATTACACTGTTGACTCATATTCAGTTCATGATCTATTAGTACACCCAAGTCTTTTTCACATGTACTGTTGCTTAGCCCAATTCCTCCCATTCTGTATATGCTTTTTTCATTGTTATGGCCCAGATGTAGTACATTGCATTTTTCCCTGTTAAAAAACAGTCTGGTAGTTGCTGCCCACTGCTCCAGTTTTTTTTGTATCCTCTCTCTTCTCTAGTAGTGGCGATCCCTCCTAGCTTTGTGTCATCAGCAAATTTAATCAACGTACCTTCAATTCCTTCATCTAAATCATTGATAAAGATGTTGAACAATACAGGGCCCAGGACAGAGCCCTGTGGTACCCCACTTGAGACATTCTTCCAACCGGATGTTCAGCCACTTGCAACCACTCTTTGGGTCTGATCATTAAGCCAGTAATTAGAGATGAGCGAATATACTCGTTGCTTGGGTGGTCTCCGAGTATTTTGGTGCACTCGGAGATTTAGTTTTCGCCGCCTCAGCTGCATGATTTGCGACTGCTAGACAGCTTGAATGCATGTGTAGAATGCCTGTTTGTTAGGGAATTCCCACATGTATTCAGCCTGTCTACAAATCGCAAATCATGCAGCTGAGATGACAAAACTAAATCTCTGAGCACGCCAAAATACTATCACCCGACCATGCTCGGGGACACCGGAGCAACGATGCAACTCGCCCATCAGTACCAGTTATGAATCCACCCTACAGTTGCCTTGTCCATTCCATACTTAGTCATTTTTTTTAATAAGGATGGTGTGAGATAGTTTGTCAAATGCTTTGCTGAAGTCAAGATATACTATATCTAAAGCATTTCCCTGATCATCCAGTCAGTGATTCTGTCATAGAAGGAAATTCAGTTAGTCTGACATGTCTTATTAGTTACAAATCCATGCTGACTCTGGTTAATCACTTCATTGATATCCAGTTACTTACATACATGTTGTTTAATAAATTGCTCAAAGATTGTTTCTGGTATAGAAGTCAGACAAACCAGCCTATAGTTCCCTGGGTCCACCTTCTTCCCCTTTTTGATGATGGGAACAACATTTGCTCTTCTCCAGTCTTCTGGGACTGCCCCTGTTCTCCAAGAATTTTCAAAGATTATGGAGAGTGGTTCAAAAATTTATTTTGCTATCTCCTTCAGTACTGTGGGGTGTAATTTATCTGGACCTGGCGCCATGAATTCATTTATGTTAGCTAAGTATTTCCACACTATCTTTCTGCTTATAGATATCCTAGATTCTTCTATTCCTTTAATAGGATAGTGAAGAGCAGTTGATGTTACATTTCCTTTCTGAGAGAAATCAGATGCAAAATATGAATTTAAAAGTTCAGCCTTCTCAACATCCTTTCTTACCATTTCATCATTTTCATCCCGTAAAAATCCTATAGCATCTTTGGCTTTCCTTTTACTTTTAACATATCCCCCAAATTCTTTTTTATTGCTTTTGATGTCTCTTGCAAGCCTTAATTCATTGTCAGCTTTAGTAATCTGATTCGTGCCCTGCAGGTCCTGCAGACAGTATCATATTCTTCTTTAGATATGCCTCCCTCTTTAAATTTGATAAACACATTCTAAAAAGGATTAAAGAAGTGTTTAAGTTCTGTGTTCATCCATCCTGGTTTCCTTAAATGCTTCGTATTCTTCATTCTTTATGGAATTGTTCACGACTGTGCTTTGAGAATCTAATTTTTCAAGATTTCCCATCCTTCCTGGACATTTTTGTCCTTATGGATATCCAGCCATTGGATCCCTCCAATTCTCTTTCTGAGTCCCTTAAAATATGCCTTTCTGAAATCTAACCTCTTTTTCCAAGAACACATCTCTGAAGTCAGCATTTTGATTGACAGCCCTACTGTTCAATTTCCTCTTGCCAGCAGACATTTCCACTGGTGCTTCCCCATCCTTCATTTTTGCTAGCTATTTATCTGGATTGCTGTCTGCAGTGTCAGTTGTAGCTTTGCTTACGTAAAATGTGTATGCTTGCTGAGTCTGATATCTTGTTGCTGACCTCGCTTTTATTGTGACTATTCGTGTGTATTATCCCTTCTGCTATTGATGCTCTCTGACTTCAGGTATCTGTCCACAGACTTTGGATCTATCCATTTGTTGTACGCCATGGCCTTGATGTACCCTCCTGGCCTTTGACTCCGGACTGTTACCTGACCAAGCCTTTGTCTTAACCCTCTGTACTAGGAGCGCTCCTGGTATCTGACCTTGACCTTCGTAATGTGAGTAGTGACTCAGCATCACACTTAGCAGGTAAATTGTCCAACACAGCAGGAGATGGGCTCAGAGTGAAGTGTCCTCACTCTAAGTGTGAATTCCACTGTCACCATCTGGAAAAGATTCTGGAGTGTGTCGGTGTCCTGTCAATGGCAAAATATTAAATGCGTCTGTCCAACCTAGCTGTCCCTAATCCTAATTTCAGAACCAGTCCAGAATCAATGAAATTGGTGACAGACCCACAATCACTAACCAAAGTAGTTACAGGTTTAGCAGTATTTTGTCTGAGGAGTAAAATGGTACCTGGGTATCTGGGTGACTTCTTGATAATCACCCAAACTTAGTCAGTTCCTGACAGCTTACTTGCTTGAGGGCGTGCCTAGGTAATCAGAACGCAAGGTAATCAGGACATTCCGAAGTTTATTAAAGTATTAAGTTACGTACCGGTAACGGTATTTTTCGGAAGCCCATGACAGCACCACGAGAGAGGGGATCCGCCCTTCGGGAACAGGAAACCCACAGATACAAAAGGGCGGCACCTCTCCCACGCATCAGTTGGATTACAGAGCTTGAGAGGCTACCATGGTTAGTACACCACATATACACAATATATACAACCTATCTATCCTATTTACAATTCTTTATACCATCTCCCACATAAGGTAAATTCGTGAAACAATCTTCTAAAGGGGTGCACCCCTATACGTGAACAAGGGAGGGAACTAAGGGTGCTGTCATGGGCTTCCGAAAATACCGTTACCGGTACGTAACTTAATACTTTATTCGGACTCCCATGACAGCACCACGAGAGAATTACAGAGATGTAAACTAATTTAGGGAGGGACTACAGCCTGCAGCACCCTTAGCCCAAAGGTGAGATCTGAGGAGGCACCCATGTCTAACCGATAGTGGTTAAAAAAGGTGGAAGGAGATGACCAGGTGGCCGCCTTACATATCTGGTCAATTGATACTCCCGCTCTCTCTGCCCAGGATGATGCCATGGCACAAGTGGAATGCGCCCTCAGGTTCTGTGGAGCCGGACCGCCACCTGCTGTGTAGGCAAGAGAGATAGCCTCCCTAATCCACCTCGCTAACGTGCGCTTTGACACTCTATACCCTTTCCTGGAACCTTGGAAGGATAAAAATAATGCGTTCTCCTTCCTCCAAGGATCTGTGGCTGCTAAATATTTAAGTAGGCATCTCTTAACATCTAGAGCCTGAAGTTTTTGTTCTTTAGAATTGGTTGGATTAGGGAGGAAGGAAGGCAGAACTATCTCTTGTGTCCTATGAAAATGAGATGCTACCTTGGGAAGGTATGCCGGGTCTGGCCTTAGGATTACTCCATCCTGTAAGAATTCTGTGTACGGAGGTAATCTGGAAAGTGCCTGTATGTCGCCTATTCTACGTGCCGATGTTATTGCTACCAAAAAGGCTGTCTTAAGTGATATCGTTTTAGTGAAGCCGAATCCAGAGGCTCAAACGGTTTCTCTGTCATGGCTGTCAGGACTAAATTTAAGTCCCAAGGCATACACCTATCTTTGAGTATGGGTCTCGATCTGGTAACTGCCTTAATGAATCTTGCAACCCAATGGTTACCGGCAATGTCGCATGCAAATAGGGTCCCTAAAGCTGAAACTTGTACTTTCAGTGTACTCGTGGAAAGGCCCAACTCGAGACCCCTCTGGAGGAATTCTAGAATCTGTTTTATGGGTATTCCATCCCTGATATCAAACTCACAGGTGGACAGGAATCGCCTCCAGGTTCTAGCATATATACCTGTGGTGGTTTGTTTCCTACTTTTTAGAAGTGTATCGATTAGGTTTTTTGAGAACCCTCTATCCCTCAATAGTGTCCTCTCAAACACCATGCCGTCAAACGGAGTCCCGCTACTTGTGGGTGGTTGACTGGCCCCTGGTAGAGGAGATCTGGAAGGTTCGGCAGTACCCAAGGATCGCTTACTGACATGGTCCTCAACCATGCAAACCAGGTCCTTCTGGGCCAGAAGGGGGCAATCAATATGACTCTTGCCCCATCTTCCCTGATCTTCCTCACTACCAGAGGTAGAAGGTTTAAAGGCGGAAAGGCATAAGCCAGCGAGAAGTCCCATTTTATTAGGAGGGCGTCCACTGCCAGTGGATTTTCCCTGGGATTTAGGGAACAGAAAGTTTTTTCCTTCCTGTTTTCCTTGGTGGCAAAGAGGTCCACCTCCGGTTGACCCCATTTGCGGACAATCTGGTTGTAGATGTGTGAGTTTAACGCCCATTCTCCCTGCCTTAGGGCCCTGCGGCTTAGAAAGTCTGCCTTCATGTTGTCTTTTCCGCTGATGTGGAGCGCGGTTAAAGATAGAAAATTTTTCTCTGCTATCTGAAGGAGACGTTCCGTTATCCGCATCAGGGCGTTGGAGCGGGTTCCACCTTGGTGGTTGACATAGGCTACCGCTACCTGGTTGTCCGAGAGTATCCTCACATGATGGCCCTGTAGATAAATAATGAGTTTCTTAATGGACAATTCAATTGCCAGCAGCTCCCTCTGGTTAGATGATATCTCAGCATCGGAGCCCCATTGCCCCTGTACCACTATTTCACCCATATGGGCCCCCCAACCCCAAGGACTAGCGTCTGTGGCTATTACGCGGGTTATCTGTATTACCCAGGGCACCCCCGAGGCCAAATTTCCGACATCGAGCCACCACCTAAGAGATGTAATAGTTGAGGGGCTCAGCAATACTTGATCCTGCAAGGAGCCCTCTAAGGTTCTACTATTAACCAGGACGTCTTTCTGAAGGGCCCTAGTGTGGAATTGTGCCCACTTGACCGCTGGAATACATGAGGTTAGGGAGCCTAACAGGGATATGGCCTGCCTGAGGGTCATGGAGGGTCTATCGATTGCCCGAAGAACCTGCTGCTGTATCTGCTGTAATTTATCTACGGGTAACAGACACTGCTGAGTTTCTGAATTTAACAGCAAGCCTAGAAACTTCTGGACCCTTAAGGGCTGAAAACGGGATTTCTCGTAATTTATTATCCATCCGAGGTTCTCTAATCTGGACTTAGCTTTTTTAATCTGAGATAGACAATGGTCCACCGAATTTCCCACAATCAAAAAATCATCCAAGTATGGAATAATTAAGATGTCAACTTCCCGTAAATGAGCCATAACTTCGGCCACTATTTTTGTAAATACCCGGGGCGCTGCTGAGAGACCAAAGGGAAGGGCTCTATATTGATAATGACGGATTATACCGTCTATTGATACCGCCACTCTCAGGAACTGCTGAAAATCTGCGTGAATGGGCACATGATAATATGCGTCTTTTAAGTCCACTACCGCCATAAAACACCCTTCAAACAGCATCTTTATTGTCGAACTAATGGACTCCATTTTAAAGGTGCGTTTAACCAAAAACTCATTAAGGAAACGTAAATTGATAATCGTTCTGAATGTTTTATCCGGCTTTTGGATTAGGAATAAGGGAGAGTAGAACCCTCTTCCTCTCTCAGACTCTGGAACCTCTATCAGAACATTTTTTAGACACAGGCTCACGACCTCTTCTTCTAAAGCCGCCTGCTCGAAGGGTGAAGACCTTAAGGGAGTAGGTTTAAAGGTATCCCGTGGGACCTGAGTGAACTCCAACCTGAGTCCGGTGGATATCACATTCCGCACCCAGTCACTATTGGTGATCTGCAGCCATGCTGGGAGGAAGGATGACAGTCTACCCCCCACGGGAATTGCTAGTCATTGATTTTGTCTTTTACGCTCTCTCGACGAGCGTCTGAACATGAAGCCTGTACCTCTTCTCCTTCTATCCTCCCATCTGGGACGGTCTCTATTAGGTGACGGGTTACGCCTTCTCCCTTGACCGAATCTCCTTCTATTAAACGGACGTCGGTAAGATGCGGACCAAAGATTTGGGAATTTCTTTTTATCATCCCCGGCCTTCTCCAGTAGCTCGTCCAGGACTGCTCCGAATAAATATTCCCCCTCACACGGGATAGTGCAGAGTTTCGCCCTGGACTGAATATCTCCCGGCCAGCACTTCAGCCACAGGGCTTTCCGAGCCGCATTAGAGAGTCCTGCTGCCCTGGCGGCCATTCTGACTGCATCAGCTGAGGCATCCGCTAGGAAGGCTGTGCCATCCTGGATTATTGGAAGGGCCCCAAGGATTGCCTGTCTAGATGTTCCTTGTTTTAACTGTGACTCTAACTGGTCCAACCAGACCATCATGGACCTGGCCATGCAAGTCGATGCTACTGCTGGTCTTAAGGAACCGGCTGCCATTTCCCAGGTATTTTTAAGGAAGGTGTCTGCCTTCCTGTCAAGAGGATCTTTAAGGGACCCCATGTCCTCAAAGGGTAGCGAGGATTTTTTCGATGCTTTCGCTATAGCTGCATCTAACTTGGGGGCCTTGTCCCAAGTATTCATTGCTGTATCGTCAAAAGGATATCTCCGCTTGAGGGCTGGTGGTAGCGACCCTTTTTTATCTGGCTTTTTCCACTCTCTGCGGATGAGATCCTGGATCTTTTCGTTTAGTGGGAAGACCCTACGCTTCCTC
This sequence comes from Dendrobates tinctorius, assembly GCF_039654945.1. NCBI lineage: Eukaryota > Metazoa > Chordata > Amphibia > Anura > Dendrobatidae > Dendrobates > Dendrobates tinctorius. The sequence continues at coordinate 10,312,482 of NW_027361794.1, forward strand.
TGCTCCAGCCCCCCGAACATCACATCCTGCATGGATAATTGAGGCTTCGGTTCCTCCACCTCCATTGTTCCTCTGACCGCTTTTACCAATTTGTCTACACGGTCGAGCGGCAGGCAAAACCGACCAGAGTCCTCGTCTTCTGAGGACGAGTGAGATGAAATGTGGGAGCCCTTACTTCTCCTCCACTCTGTTGAGGAATCCGACTCCACCGGGTCCTCACCTCTCACACTCTCTGGTTGGGACAGGGATTTTAGGGTTTCCTTCATCTCTGCCCTTACTATATCCCTTAAACACGCCGCTACTGCAGGCGACTCCTCCACCACTGTCTGCTGGATACAGGGGGGACATAACTTTTTGGGGCATGAATCTGGTAACGGGCATGCACAGAGTGCGCATTCCCTGTGTCTGGTTTTACTTGTAGCTTTCTTCCCCTAGAATAAAACACAGAAGGAGGCCCTTTCACTGAGTGAACATTCACGAAGATCACTTACCAGTGCCACAATCAAGTACCGGAGAATGAGGGGGATTTTTCTCAGTCGATGCTCCTGTCCGCCTAGCGGAGCTCTTATGACTGGACTGGTCACTTCGTCCCGAACGCTCCTTACTGTCACGGGCCTCTTTCTTCTTCTGTTTGACCTGCCTAAGGTCATCCAGGGGCGGCAGTGAAGATTGTCGCTGTTGCCACCGTAGCTGCTGCTTTTGCTGCTGCTGCTGCTCCTGATCGCTCTCCATTACTGCTTGCAATAATGTGGCCAAGGCAAGGCACCCATCTAGGGTCCTGCCTATATACCCCTCCTCTGGACAGCAGCTATCTCCTGCCGCGCCCCCCCTTCTACTAGGGCTCCTCCCCCCCAGCTGGCGCCGCTTCTGGCAGGGGAATCGGCGCCTACCGGCGTCCTCCCGATGGGCGCCGCCATCTTGGGTTCCGGCGCCTGCGCAGTGCGCCGCCGACCCGGAAGCGCCCCGAGGCTCCGCCCCCTGACGTCACCGCGACTCCCGGCGTAACCGGAAGTCACACGAAACGCCCGGGCCCTGCACTATGGAGCGCTCCCTGGCCCCAACGCCCTGCAGCCGCGCGCCCTGCAGCCGCGCCGGCCCCCCCCGACCACCGCGATCGCACCGCTGGAGCTGGGAGTCCCCGGGGGGGGCATACTCACCGGCGCGGTCTGCTTATGGAGACGGACCTCCTCCGGACGCCGCTCCCTGCTGTCTACGCCACTGCCGTGCCACCGTGGCGTCCTCCAGGAGCTCCGCACCAGGCCGAGGTAGGAGACCCCCCCCGCTACCTGAACCGGCCGGCCGGCCTGGGATCTAGTCATCTGCAGGATCCCGTCCCCTCAGGAACAGGAAACCAACTGATGCGTGGGAGAGGTGCCGCCCTTTTGTATCTGTAGGTTTCCTGTTCCCGAAGGGCGGATCCCCTCTCTCGTGGTGCTGTCATGGGAGTCCGAATAAAAGTTGATTTGCGTATAAAACATTTCCCAAATTAATAAATGAAACAGGCTTCTCCTCTGTGTGGGTTCTCTGGTGGCTACCAAGTTGCACTTTTTGGTTAAAACAGGACATCTGGCTGTTGGTCATCCATCTATCCTTGGCAAACTCTGCCCCTCTACTATACCAAGTGGTCATTATATGATTACGCTGATTTTCTACTATGGGAAGAGAAAAAAGTGATCCAGCTGGAGACGGAGGCGGCTGCAATTTACAATGCTTTATTGGACAACTTAAAAATATGTTGGTTCTTTAAAAATTTCTTATAGCAAACACCAAGCACACCAGTGAGGAGGATCAACGCGTTGCAACTAAAAAATAGTCTTAGTCATGATCTGACTAAGACTATTTTTTAGTTGCAACGCGTTGATCCTCCTCACTGGTGTGCTTGGTGTTTGCTATAAGAAATTTTTAAAGAACCAACATATTTTTAAGTTGTCCAATAAAGCTTTGTAAATTGCAGCCGCCTCTGTCTCCAGCTGGATCACTTTTTTCTCTTCCTCTTGCTCCTAATTCATGTGGATGCTCACCACAGTCCGTGCTGGGCGTTGGCAGGCTTGGGGATTGCTTTGCAGATGGGTAAGCTGACTACAACCTTTTTTTATACGATTTTCTACTATGGGCCTATTATGGATTCAGACAGGGATGATTAGGGTGTATTAACTGATATCTCTGCACACTTTTTTACTCTACTCCCCATGGGGGCTGATATTAATTCATGCCTTACTCCCCATGATGTATGACCTTGCTGTTTGTGTTGTTTTTGTATCTTGTCACTTTACTCTATTGTCATTTTAATACAATTTGTATGTGTTTTTACCACATTAAATCAGATACTCCTTATTCACCCATTTATTCATGTATTTTGGAGTAATTTTTTCCTTGTAGGGTTGGTCACAACTTGTGTCACCACACAGGCATCTAGAATGCAATTGGGATTTCTCTATTTGCAATCTTGATTTTGTCTGGGTTTCACAGATCATTCCAAAGGAGTCAAAAAATGCATGAACAGAAGATGGTTCTGGGGCTAGTGAAAATAAGGAAAATGTCCAAGTCTGAGGGCCCCTCACAGTAGGGACATAATTATACCCACCCACTGGGACTCATTACCAGAAAACCAAGAAGGTAAAAAAATACTATACAGCTCTCCCTGAATACCCTAAACTGGTCTTTCTTCCCCAAAAATGTCTTAGGTAGTGCACCTACTGGTTCAGGAGAGACCACCTACACATCAGAAGGTCATAAAATCATAACTACAGTCGGTAGCAGAGAGCTTTGTGTAGCACCCATAGTACTAAAGAGCTGACCCTGCAGCTGGGACTGTTAAGAGTATCTTCTGATGCTCCCTGGCCAGATCGTGGACCATTCGGGTCAGATTTGCCACTTGATCACTAAGTGTATGAACTGGATCTATTGGTGGGGGGGGGGGGGGGGGAGTATATGCCAGACGTAATGTGATGCTAGTCACTACTCCCGGATGGGTACTCAAACGTTGGTCAGATACCAACAGAACATGTAGTAAACTAAAGGGAAAAGGCAAAGGTGAAGTCAGGTCATGGTCTGATGTCAGAATACTAGGAAGATAGCGGATCAGAGCAAAGTGGATAGGCATACAGACGGTTATTATTAGATCCAAAGTCAGGCAGAAAAAGATCAACAAACAGCACAAGGCAAGCCACTAAGCAGATATAACATTAGGTAGAGGTCTGGAACTGACAGCTCAGCTAAGTAGCTGAGAAATCACCTGGAATAGGGAACACCTGAAAGAAGCTCAGCATCAGATTGGACAACTGAGCTTTCAGTCAATGCACAAAAGACACTCTTAGTTAGGGAATCCGGACATTGATTTCCGTCAAAAACATTTCCCACATTAATAACATGAAAAAGACTTTTCCTCTGTGTGGGTTCTCTGGTGGCTATCAAGATACGCTTTCTGGTTAAAACATTTTCCACACTCTGAACAAGAAAAAGGCTTCTCCCCTTTGTGAGTTCTCTGGTGCTTAACCAAATCTGATTTCTGTGTAAAACTTTTCACACATTCTGAACATGAAAAAGGCTTCTCCCCTGTGTGAGTTCTCTGGTGCCTAATCAGATTTGATTTCTGGGCAAAACATTTCCCACATTCTGAACATGAAAAAGGCTTCTCCCCTGTGTGAGTTCTTTGGTGTAAAACAAGATCCCATTTCTGGTTAAAACATTTCCCACATTCTGAACATGAAAGAGGCTTCTCCCCTGTGTGAGTTCTTTGGTGTAAAACAAGACCCCATTTCTTGTTAAAACATTTCCCACATTCTGAACAGGAAAAAGGCTTATTCCCTGTGTGAATTGTCTGGTGACTAACCAAATCTGATTTCTTTGTAAAACATTTCCCACATTCTGAACATGAAAAAGGCTTCTCCCCTGTGTGTGTTCTTTGGTGCTTAGCAAAATTTGATTTCTGGTTAAAACATTTTCCACATTCTAAACAAGAAAAGGGTTTCTCCCCTGTGTGATTTCTCTGGTGCCTAACCAAATCTGATTTCTTTGTAAAACCTTTCCCACATTCTGAACATGAAAAAGACTTCTCCCCTGTGTGTATTCTTTCGTGCTTAACAAAATTTGATTTCTGGTTAAAACATTTCCCACATTCTGAACATGAAAAAGACTTCTCCCCTGTGTAAGTTCTTTGATGTAAAACAAGACTCCATTTCTGGTTAAAACATTTCCCACATTCTGAACATGAAAAAGGCCTCTCCCCTGTGTGTATTCTTTGGTGCTTAACAAAATTTGATCTCTGGTTAAAACATTTCCCACATTCTGAACATGAAAAAGGCTTCTCCCCTGTGTGAATTCTTTGGTGCATAACAAATTGTGATTTCCGTGTAAAACATTTCTCACATTCTGAACAGGAAAATGGCTTCTTACCTGTGTGAGTTCTATGGTGCTTAATTAAATCTGATTTCTGTGTAAAACATTTCTCACATTCTGAACATGATAAAGGCTTCTCCCCTGTGTGACTTCTCTGGTGCATAACCAATTGTGATTTCCATGTAAAACATTTCTCACATTCTAAACAGGAAAAGGGCTTCTCGCCTGTGTGAGTTCTCTGGTGCTTAATTAAATCTGATTTCTGGGTAAAACATTTCTCACATTCTGAACATGATAAAGGCTTTTCCCCTGTGTGGCTTCTCTGGTGCAAAACCAATTGTGATTTCCGTGTAAAACATTTCTCACATTCTGAACAGGAAAATGGCTTCTCGCCTGTGTGAGTTCTCTGGTGCTTAATTAAATCTGATTTCTGTGTAAAACATTTCTCACATTCTGAACATGAAAAAGGCTTCTCCCCTGTGTGAGTTCTATGGTGCTTAACCAAATCTGATTTCTGGATAAAACGTTTTCCACATTCGGAACATAAAAAAGGCTTCTCCCCTGTGTGAGATCTCTGGTGCTTAATTAAATCTGATTTTTGTGTAAAACATTTCCCACATTCTGAACATGATAATGGCTTCTTCCCTGTATGACTTCTCTGGTGCATAACAAAATTTGATTTCTGTGAAGATGTCAGCTGTGCCGCTGATCTCCTAGTGCAGTGACCTACCAAGAAAAAAACAAATTATTATTTTTTGAATAAAATATTTTTGAAGTTTATGTTTTTGAACATTTCTACTGAATCTATCCATAAAAATGGCAAGTTATGTAAAAATATTGAATTATTCACCAAGACAAATGTCAATTCAGTTTAATAGACGACCACATAGGATGAATCAGTGGAGTGTGGTGTTCAACTGTTTGTTCATTCTGCTTTCCAAATATAGAACAAAAAGCCATCAAACAATGTTATGTAGGTGAAAATAATACTAATAAAAACATCCACTCATCTCACAAAAAAACAACTCCCCACTTGGATCCATTATCTGTCAATGGAAATACAGAGGCTTCACAGTATTAGTGTCTCAAAAACTCTTGAAAAGCCACATGGCTTCTGTAAATCTATCCAGCAATATCCGCCCCTCCCAAAGTCAAATCTTCCCCTTGCTTCTGAGTCTTGAAGTGTGCCAAAACCACATTTAGCATCCATGTATTTGGCATTACTATAGTGAGAAGAACCAACTTATTTTACGGTGTGTGTCTCCTGGAGCACAATCTGGGCACTATGTGTTGGGCAATAAAATGGCAAATGTGCAATTTTCACTCACCAACATCCGCTGCATAATAATTTCAAGAAAGTGGCTGTGGAGTCAAAATAGTCACTACTACTAGAGATTCTTCCAATGAGACTTATAATTTCCAAAATTGACTCACTTTATGGGGACTTCTACTGCTCTGGTTTTCTGCCATTTTATCACATTAGGGCTTCTGCAAATGGTGTGTCCCATCTGCTCTGAGACGTGCTCCTGCTTTGGTGACCAAGAGCCACCTTATTCATTCTGCTGGCGGTGCTGGTAATGGAGAGGACATCACAGCTAGAAGCTCTGGATGGCGCAGGCTCTGTACAGCCTCTAAGATTAGTATAGCTGGGGCCAGTAGTACCATCCAGTCTGGCAGTATGGGTGTGTGCTTTCCAGCTGCAGTAATGTGCTACCTGCTTCCACCAATTGGAAAGCACCACATCCTACTAAAGCTTGAAGAATATTGCTGGAAGCTGTCAAATACAGCCTCATTCTCCTCTGGTTCAGTCCTCTGTGGTCAACTGCCGGGCTTGTGGACTTGTTTATTGTTATGACCTCAGACCATTTACTGACTGCTTTTGTGTCTGATTTTGTATTTTCTCTGCCCAACTTGTTCTGACCCGGCTATCTGACTATTCTTCCTGGCATCTTGCACCACATAACAGCAGGTCACACTGTGGTACAAGCCTAGGGGTCTCTGTGTAATTCAAGATCCATGTACAGGAGTTAAAAGATGAAGGTTAAGACAATCTCTGGGATCTGGAAAATGGAGCAGATAGTGCCAACCTTGTTCCTGGTGGCCATCATTTGAACTGCCAAGTGACCATGAACAGTGCCCCAGTACATTGGGCCTGCAAACTATACCAGCAAGATCTGCATTCAAATAGCTAAATGGCGCTCCTTCAATTTTTAACTCTGCCATGTGCCCAGACCGTAGTGTACAACTGTATGTAGGGTATTGTTGAATGCAAGAGAAGTTGGAAAATACCTTTTTAAGGTTCATATATTTCTTGTTATCATTTGTGAAGAATTCCAAAGTTATCACCACATAAAGTGACACATTTGGAAGTACATTGAGCAGCAGGGTGGTTTGCTGGTAAAAGGGAAAAAAAAATCTCTTTTAACTCTTCTGCCTGAGCGAGTGTGAACAAGCTGATTGTGACCTGAGCGTAAGTGCGAACTGTGGTAAGTGCGTGACTTGTGATTCAGTGACTTTGGATTCAGGGAGTATTTTATTAATACTTTTTATTTATTTTTGCTTATCTTTTCTGTCTGGTGCAATCCCCATTAGGATGTGCTCCACTATTGCCGATGCCATCCAGTGTACGTCTTGCTGCATGTAGGAAATCCTTGAACAGCATACTGCTGTGCGAGATGTGAGCACGCTGTGCATTTGGAAGCCCAGATACTGGATCTAAATGTGCAGCTGGCAACACTGAGATCCATAGACAATATGGAAAGGAGTCTTCTGCTCACTGAGCAGACGCTCAATGGGATAGATGAGGGGGGGATGCTAGGTTGGAGCTGCAGGACAATGAAGGAGCTAGCTGGGTGACAGTTAGAAGGCGAGGTAGAGGGAAGAGCACCAGGGAGGCTAGTCCTGATCTGGCACACCCCAATAAATTTGCTAAGTTGGCAGATGAGGGGAGTGTTAGTGCAGGAGTAGCACTGCTGCAGCAAGGCATGTCCTCTGAAAGCTGGAGGAGTGTCTGCTCCAGTAAGGGAGGAAATAGGAGAGCAGGGCAGACCAGACAGGTGCTGGTAGTGGGGGACTCAATTATTAGGGGAACAGATAGGGCAATCCGTCACAAAGACAGGGATCGTCTAACGGTGTGCTGCCTACCTGACGCTCGAGTCCGACACATTACTGATCGGGTTGACAGATTACTGGGAGGGGCTGGTGAGGATCCAGCGGTCATGGTGCACATTGGCACAAATGACAAAGTTAGAGGTAGGTGGAAGGTTCTTAAAGATGATTTCAGGGAACTAGACTGCAAGCTTAAAGCAAGGACCTCTAAGGTGGTATTTTCGGAAATACTTCCTGTACCATGTGCCACACCAGAGAGGTAACAGGAGATTAGGGAGGTTAATAAGTGGCTCAGGAATTGGTGTAGGAAGTAGGGGTTTGAGTTCCTGGAGAACTGGGCCGACTTTTCAGTTGGCTACCGGTTCTACGCTAGGGACGGGCTGCACCTCAATGGGGAGAGTGAAGCTGTGCTGGGGGAGAAAATGGCTAGAAGGTTGGAGGAGGGCAGCGTTACTGCATGTTTTCATGTAAGTTTGCACTTTTATGGCACCTTATATTATCGAGCACTTTTCCCTTATTTTGGGTCTTATGTAGTAATGTCATAATACTATTTGCGTGGGAGTGCACTCTATAATATATTTAGATTTAGAGCTTAATCTCCCTTTTTAACACCGGAGTATTGAAATATCCTTCCAGCTTCTGAATGGGCATACAGCCTGGTGTTTTCTCTAGGGTAGAAGCGATTGCACTTTATATCGATTAACTCTTTAGCTGGTATTTTTGTTTACTTAAGCACATATGCACTTTATATTTTGTATTTCAGTGCACATTAATTGTGAAAGACTTATGTTTAAGTGCTATTTTTGTGCTCCATAAGGTCATATTTAATTTGCCCTGTGTCCTATTAGTATTTATGCTCTGATTTATGTTTTAACTATGTGTAATAAAATTTGTTATTTTAGCTTGAAAAACTCTAAGTTCTCTCTTAATTGAATTGGGAGTATTTGATCGTGATATTGTACTTGAGTTGGGCTGTTTCCGGTATTAGGGAATTTGTGAACCTAATAAATAGTAAGAAGCTAAAAAATGATAGTGTTGGCCCCCTTAAAAATAGTCTGGGTGAAATGGTGGATGAGGATGAGCAAAAAGCCAATATGCTAAATGACTTTTTTTCAACAGTATTTACACAAGAAAATCCTATGACGGATAACATGATCAGGGATAAAAATTCTCCATTAACTGTCACCTGCTTAAGTACGGCGCAGTCTGCAAATCACTAAAATTGACAAATCCCCGGGCCCGGATGGGATACACCCCTGAGTACTGTAGGAATTAAGTACAGTCATAGATAGACCATTATTTTTAATCTTTAAAGATTCCATAATAACAGGGTCTGTACCACAGGACTGGCGTATAGCAAATGTAGTGCCAATATTCAAAAAGGGGACAAAAATTGAACTTGGAAATTATAGACCAGTAAGTTTAACCTCAACTGTGGGGTGGCTCAGTGGTTAGTCCTGGGTTCGAATCCCACCAAGGACAACATCTGCAAGGAGTTTGTATGTTCTCCCCGTGTTTGCATGGGTTTCCTCCCACATTCTAAAGACATACTAATATAGGGAATTTAGATTGTGAGCCCCATCGGGGACAGTGATGATAATGTGTGCAAACTGTAAAGCGCTGCGGAATATGTTAGCGCTATATAAAAATAAAGATTATTATAGATTATTAACTGTGGGTAAGATCCTGGAGGGTTTTCTAAGAGATGCTATACTGGAGTATCTGAACAATAACCTCATGACCCAATATCAACATGGGTTTACAAGGGACCATTCCTGTCAGACTAATCTGATAAACTTTTATGAAGAGGTAAGTTCCGGACTGGACTAAGGGAATGCAGTGGACGTGGTGTACATGGACTTTTCAAAAGCTCTTGATATGGTGCCACACAAAAGGTTGATACATAAAATGAGAACAATGGGGATAGGGGAAAATATGTGTAAATGGGTTAAGAGCTGGCTCAAGGATAGGAAACAAAGGGTGGTTATTAATGGAGCACACTTGGACTGGGTCATGGTTAGCAGTGGAGTACCACAGGGGTCAGTATTGGGCCCGCTTCTTTTTAAAATATCTATTAATGACCTTGTAGGGGGCATAGAGAGTAGAATTTCAATACTTGCAGATGACACTAAACTCTGCAGGGTAATCAATACAGAGGAGGACAATTTTATATTACAGGAGGATCTATGTAAATTAGAAGCTTGGGCTGATAAATGGCAAATGAGCTTTAATGGGTAATACAGAACCACTCAGCACCCAGAATATGTTGTGCAGTTATATGTATGTATAATAGGTTCCATGTGAGATGCATGTCCCTAATGTATCAGCAGTGTCCGCCCTCCCCATACCTTTGTAATTCCCACAGTAAACATACGCAGGCTCCGGCCACCTGCTGCTTTTGTAATGCATGTCTGGCCTGACGCTTGTCTATTGGCCGGCCCTCTGTATCTGTGTGATATACTGTATATTCTGTGTCCTGTGAGTAAAGTGTTGTCAGACTGGAAATACGTGGAGAAGCAGTGATCTTTTATATGCGCCCATGTAACCAAGGAATTCCATCCAGCGTCATTCATTCAGACTCCAGCCAATGCAGAGCGGACCTCCGAAAACACGGGGTGGTACTGAAAGAGGTACCCCAGCTTGGAAGACCCCGTTACACTGGTGGCAGCCAGCGGGATTTGATACCCCTTCTACAGGAGGAAAGGAATGAATGGAAAATAATTACCAGAAGTTAAAGAGGACTACATTAAAAGACCTGGTGGAAGCCTGAGGGTTCATCACCAGCAACAAAGCAAATGCGGATTTGATAGCAGCCATCATGGAACACGACAGTGCAGCGCCCCCCAATGTGAATGTGGAGGAGACCGAATTCCAGAGGGAGGTAAAGAACAGACTGGCGTTTTATGGCCCAAACCCTGCAGTGGAGATCATACGAGAGGTAATGGCTGATGTGCGTACTGATCTGAAGGAAAACATGACCGAGAGGACCAGGATAGAGCTAGCCAAGATGGAGATGGCAGAGCGGACCAAAGTGGAGCTGTCCAAGATGGAGATGGCAGAGCAGAGAGAGGAGTGTCAGCGAGCAGGGGGAGCTCTGGCCTTCGATCAGGTACCTTCAACAGTAAGCCACAAAAAGATTCAGTACAATGCCTTCCGACAGTTGGGGGAGGCAGAGGAAAACATTGATGGCTTTCTGCAGGACTTTGAGCGGCAGTGTGCTCTTCATCAAGTAAAGCCGGAGGAATGGGTTCAGATTCTGGCCAGCAAGCTGACAGGCCGGGCAGCGGATGCCTATCGCACGGTACCTGATGAGGACTGTATGGACTATGAGCGGATCAAAGAAGTGATCTTGGCCCGGTATGCGCTGACACCAGAGGCCTACCGCCAAAAGTTCCGCGGACTTATAAAACGCGTAACCGATACCCACGCTGAATAGGCCTGTAAATTACGGCAGTCACTGCTACAGTGGGTACAAGGGAGCCAAGCAACCACTAAGGAGGATGTCCTCCAGCTCTTCCTGTTAGAACGATTCTTTAATGGACTAAACCCCGAGACACAGGAATAGCTTCGGGACAGGCGGCCAACGACTCTTGAGGAAGCCGCTCGTCTGGCCGATGAACATCATGATGCCAGGAGGCCGCAGTTGTCCGGATCAAAGGTGGTCACTAGGGGCCCGCCCATTAACCTGGAGGGCCCCAAACCACCGAAGATTGTAGGGGGACCAGCTAGAAACCCGGCCTACAACAGTCTCCCTGGGGCGTGATGCCACACCTGTCATCAGCTGGGCCACCTGCAAAGACAATGCCCCAACCGGACTCAGCATACCCAGTGGCCAAAGGCGGGGACAGCTACCTTCAGCCGGGCTGCTGTACACTGCTACCAAGGTGAAGCTGACCCGGCATTGTGGGCTACGATTTACCAAGGGGTGGAAGAGATGGAGGAAGTGCTGCATGAAGTAGACCCCGTGCAGGCAGCCCGGGCAGATAATCGACAACAGCATCGACAAGTCGTGTGGGTTAATGGGAAACGTATGCAGGGACTAAGAGATTCCGGGGCAACTTTTACCCTTGTGAAGCCTCATCTCGTCCGGGACCAAGAGAAGACGGACCGGACAGTGGCAGTCCGTGTAGCAGGGGGAGCAATACATCGACTACCCACTGCCAGGATTCGCCTGAACTGGGGAGTTGGGGATGGCCTTGTTGAGGTCGGCTTGATGGAGGATTTGCCTGCAGACGTCTTGCTGGGAAATGACTTGGGGCCCATGTCTGCATTATCAGTGGCCCCTCTGGCTGAGACATATCCTGTGACCACCCGGAGACAAGCTCGAGCTGCGGAGGCGGAATCACACTCAGAGGCCAAGGTAAGACATTCCAGCCCTACACATATTCCCATAGCCAGACACATTTCTTGGGCCACCCCAGATGAATTTAAGAGGGAGTTACTTGAGGATCCTTCATTAGAGGGATATCGTGGAAAGGCACAGGAGGGGAGAGGGGTACTGGAAGGGGAACAGTTTGAATGGAAGCAGGGACTCCTCTACCAGATCACAGAGCAGCACCACACAGGGACGAGCCCCACTACAAAACAACAGCTGGTAGTTCCCAAGAAGTATAGGCAGGAGTTATTGCGAATCTCTCATGATATACCCTTGGCCGGGCACTTCGGCCTCAGTCGCACCAGGCATCGTCTGACACAAAACTTCTTTTGGCCGGGGGTAACCTATGATGTTCGTCAGTACTGCCAGACCTGTGACAGTTGTCAGCGCATTGGCAAGAGGGGGGATCGATGCAAGGCCAGATTACGCCCCCTCCCCATTGTGGAGGAACCATTTAGCCGAGTAGCGGTCGATCTGATAGGGCCGTTAGCCAAACCCAGTCCGTCCGGGAAAAAGTATATAGTGACAGTGGTAGATTATGCCACACGGTATCCAGAGGCGGTTGCGTTACCTAACATACTAGCAGAGACGGTGGCGGCCGCCCTGCTCCAGGTTTTCTCACAGTTTGGATTTCCCTGGGAGATTATCTCGGACCAGGGTACCCAGTTTACAGCAGAGGTGACCAACCAACTGTGGAAGCTGTGCGGCGTAAAGTCCATTAGCAGCGCCCCATACCACCGGCAAACCAATGGGTTGTGTGAACGCTTTAACGGTACATTAAAACAGCTCATTGGGACTTTTACCAGGACCTACAGGGACTGGGAGAAATTCTTGCCACACCTCCTGTTTGCCTATCGGGAGGTGCCCCAAGAATCCATGGGGTTCTCCCTGTTCGAGCTGGTATACGGGAGACGGGTAAGGGGACCCCTAGACTTAGTGCTGGAACACTGGGAAGGGGAGGGCCTCATAGAAGGGGTACCTAATGTACCCTATGTGCTGGAATTCCGGGACCGCCTACAGGAGCTGACCCAGGTTGTACGTGAGAACCTGCAGGCGACACAGCGGCGCCAGCGCTTATGGTACGATCGGAGGGCCAGAGAACGCACTTTGGAAATAGGACAGAAGGTCCTGGTGTTAGAGCCTACTAAGCAGAATAAGTTTCAAGCTGCATGGCAGGAGCCCTACCAGGTAGTGGGGAAAATAGCCGACACAACCTATAATGTCGCCGATTGTAACAACCCCAGGGTTATCCGCATGTTCCACGTGAATATGCTGAAGCCCTACCGGGAGCGCCCTGAAGAGGTAGTGGCCATCTGTGCACCTGAAGCAGAGGATTTAGCCAGACTTCCCTTGCCGGATGTCTTAGGGGAAAGGAATCAGTCTAAAACATGGGACCAGGTACACTTGGGCGAAGACCAAGGCCCCCGGGAGAGACAGCAGGCGGAGGCGTTGTTGAGGCTGTGACAGAGGATATTTTCAGAGACACCAGGGTACACTCGCCTGGCACAACACAAGGTTAAGACCCAGGATCAGACCCCCCTGCGACAAAACCCCTTCCGCGTCCTGAGTCTGTACGAGAGGGGATGCGACAAGAGATTCAAGAGATGCTGCGTTTAGAGGTCATTGAAGAGTCACATAGTCCCTGGGCATCCCCCGTAGTGTTAGTGCCCAAGAAGGATGGGACTACACGGTTTTGTGTAGACTATCGTAAGCTCAATGAGAAAACAGTGAAGGATGCATATCCCATGCCGCGTGTGGATGAGTTGTTAGACCGGCTGGCGGGGACAAAGTATTTGACCACCATCGATCTATGCAAAGGCTACTGGCAGATTCCCCTTAGTCCTGACGCTATTCCCAAGTCGGCATTTGTCACCCCGTTCGGCTTATTCCAGTTTCGAGTTATGCCATTCAGGATGAAGAATGCCCGGCGACCTTCCAAAGGCTGGCTGACCGGCTTCTGGATGGTCTCCAGGACTATGCTTGTGCCTACCTGGACGACATCGCCATCTACAGTGCGACATGGGAAGAGCATCTAGATCACCTAGAGACAGTATTGGACAGGATCCACCAGGCCGGAATCACCCTGATCCCAAACAAGTGTCACGTGGGCAAAGCAGAGGTTCAGTATTTAGGACATTGGGTGGGAAGTGGGAAACAGCGACCAGAACCAGCCAAGATTGAGGCCATAGCCAAATGGCCCATCCCACGCACTAAAACCCAGGTCATGGCGTTTCTAGGGACAGCGGGGTATTACAGGAAATTCGTTCCCAATTACAGCAGCGTAGCCAAGCCCCTCACTGATCTGACCTGTAAGAACCAACCCCGCCAGGTAACCTGGACCCCAGAGTGTGAGGAAGCCTTCTGCCAACTAAAGGACGCCCTCACCAATACCCTTGTATTGGCCGCACCCAATCCAACTAAACGTTTCCTTGTTCACACAGACGCTTCTATGTTTGGATTGGGGGCAGTACTGAGCCAAGTCGGGCCGGACGGCCAAGAACACCCGGTAGCTTACCTGAGTCGGAAACTACTGCCCCGTGAAGTAAGCTATGCAGCCATCGAGAAGGAGTGCCTGGCGGTAATATGGGCACTCAAGAAGTTGCAACCATATTTGTATGGACGACAATTTTCACTCCTAACGGACCATAATCCCCTAGTCTGGCTTAATCGGGTCTCCGGAGACAACGCCAGATTGCTGCGGTGGAGTTTAGCCCTACAACCTCTGGACTTCACCATCCACTACAGACCCGGCAAACAAAATGGTAACGCCGATGGACTAAGTCGACAAACGGAACTTGTACCAACCCCATAAACTTCTGTCATCCCCAAACCGATCCGTTGAGGATCAGACTGTGTATGCCGATCGCGTCGCTGAAAAGGGGGAGCCGTGTTACAGAACCACTCAGCACCCAGAATATGTTGTGCAGTTATATATATGTATAATAGGTTCCATGTGAGATGCATGTCCCTAATGTATCAGCAGTGTCCGCCCTCCCCCTACCTTTGTAATTCACACAGTAAACATACGCAGGCTCCGGCCACCTGCTCCTTTTGTAATGCATGTCTGGCCTGACGCTTGTCTATTGGCCGGCCCTCTGTATCTGTGTGATATATATTCTGTGTCCTGTGAGTAAAGTGTTGTCAGACTGGAAATACATGGAGAAGCAGTGATCTTTTATATGCGCCCATGTAACCAAGGAATTCCATCCAGCGTCATTCATTCAGACTCCTTCCAACGCAGAGCGGACCTCCGAAAACACGGGGTGGTACCGAAAGAGGTACCCCAGCTTGGAAGACCCCAGCTTGGAAGACCCCGCTACAATGGGGATAAATGTAAGGTCATGCACTTGGGTAGAACAAACAAGATGTATAATTATGTGCTTAATTGTAAAACACTGGGCAAAACTGTCACTAAAAAAGACCTGGGTGTATGGGTAGACAAAAAACTCACATTTAGTGGCCAGTGTCAGGCAGCTGCTGCCAAGGCAAATAAAATAATGGGATGCATTAAAAGAGGCATAGATGCTCATGAGGAGAACATAATTTTACCTCTATATAAGTCACTTGTGCGACCACACTTAGAATACTGTGTAGAGTTCTGGTCTCCGGTGTATAAGAAAGACATAGCTGAACTGGAGCGGGTGCAGAGAAGAGCAACCAAGGTTATTAGGGAACTAGGGGGTCTGCAATACCAAGACAGGTTATTACACTTGGGGTTATTTAGTTTGGAAAATCGAAGGCTTAGGGGTGAACTTATTACAATGTATAAATATATGCGGGGATAGTACAAAAACCTTTCTAATGATCTTTTTACTCTTAGACCTGTGACGGGGACAAGGGGGCATCCTCTACGTCTGGAGGAAAGAAGGTTTAAGCATACTCACAGACTCAGATTCTTTACTGTAAGAGCAGTGAGACTATGGAACTCTCTGCCATATGATGTTGTAATGAGTGATTCCCTACTAAAATTTAAGAAGGGACTGGATGCCTTTCTTCAAAAGTATAATATTACAGGGTATATACAATAGTTTCCTTAATATTGCGTTGATCCAGAGAGCTAGTCTGATTGCCGTATGTGGAGTCGGGATTGAATTTTTTTCCCCAATGTGAAGCTTTCTGTTTGCCACATGGGTTTTTTTTGCCTTCCTCTGGATCAACACGTTAGGGCAAGTTAGGATAGGATATGGGTTGAACTAGATGGACTTAAAGTCTTCCTTCAACCTTAATAACTATGTTACTATGTTACATGTCAGATTTGAAAAATGTGCCCTGATTAGGAACACAAAACTGCGTGAAATAAGCTAACTCAACAGTCGTCTTCAGAAAAAAGTGAGTAGTGATAAAACCTCTCTGGAGTAATTAGAGTATGTTGTTCAATGGCTCTTGTCAATCTGAAGTATCGTAAGGACCAATATTTTCTGTCAGATGAGTTTCTTGAAAAAATACTACACATTTAAAGAAAACTTTTTAAAATACTGCAGAGCTGAGGTGTTTTAAATTGAGATCATGGACATTTGGACGAGGCAATGGAGACCTTTTTATGGACTGCCAGGGAATTACAGATTCACATAAGTGAGGCAGACCGATCCCACCACAATCAAAAATCATACAGAATGAAACTGTAAAAAAAGACAAAGAATGAAAAACATTTTACACCCAAAAACAATGAATGTATGACTGGAGAAGTACAACACTAAACCAAAGTTACACTCATTTGTGGTGGACTACTTAAGCAGCTATGAGTCCTGACCAGAAGAGTAGAGAAAGTATTAGTGCCCCTCATTTCAGAAGAGATTGTGCAGTAATCTGAATTCCTAAGGATCGAAAACATAATGGAGTTTATGACGTGGAGTGAGTCCATGAAACCAGGGCTTGAGCCATGCCAATTAGTGATGAGCGAATGTGCTCGCCACTACTCGGAACTAATGCACCAAGCATTTCCGGGATTACTCAGCGGGAACTCGGGTCTCCACCCAGCATTTTGGTGGTCTTTAGCGACCCAATCACCATGCAGGGATTGTCTGATACACCGCAGCCATTATTGTTGTGGTCTAGTTGGCTATGAAAATTTTTTTTTGCCAGGTTAATATCGATTATTTTATTTCAAAGCAATCCAAAGCCCTTTTTTTTCTCCATTTGCTTTTTGACACTGCACAATACAGCCAGATCCTTTTCCTAGCACAGCATGAAAATCCAGCAATTTTAAAGGGGTCCCAATAATCACTTTTGAGTGCGCAGAAAAATCTTTCATTTTTATGTAGTACGGTAGAGTAGAATTTTTTTTTGAGTGTCTTACACAATTTCTTGACACCATGAACTAGATGGACTTAAAGTTTTCCTTCAACCTTAATAACTATGTTACTATGTATTTTGCTGGACTCCAAGAAAAATACATACAGGCCACATATTTTACAAGGTGGTATATTTGTGACACGCCTCATACACGCCCCTCGCCCCAGCAACAAACGTGGTGGAGGAGTTGGCTTGATTCTGTATGATATGTGCTCCTTTACCCCAATTAAACTTCCACCCTCTGCTACTCTTCCCTCGTTCAAGGTGCACTCCATCCGCATCTATTCCCCCTCCAACCTCCAACTGGCCCCAGAACTAGCCATCTCCACCTTTCTCGACCACTTCACCACCTGGTTACTCCATTTCCTCTCTGCTGACATCCCCACCATCATCATGGGCGATTTCAACATCCCCATTGACACTTCCACCTCAGCTGCCTCTAAACTTTTATCACTGACTGCTTCCTTTGGCCTCACTCAATGGTCCTCTGCGGCCACTCACAAAGATGGTCACACGCTGGATCTTATCTTCACCCGTCTCTGTTCCCTCACTATTCTCACTAACTCACCCTCCCACTGTCTGACCACAACCTACTGACATTCTCTGTCCTCTCCTCTCCTACTGCGCAACCCCCACTCCACAAACTCGCTCACCCTCGCAGAAATCTCAAACATCTCAATTTACAATCACTCTCTGAGTCCCTTCTCCCTCTCACAGACATAGCTTCCCTTCATGACACAGATGCTGCTGCCACTTTTTATTGTTGACATATGCAACAGATCAGGACTTATTATAAGAGAAGGGAGGACTTTACACTAGCCTGACAGCAGATGGCAATAGTGTGAAGTTATATGTTTGCTGTATTGTGGGGAGGGAAGTTCTCTATTGTTGTTGTTACTTTTACGTTCGCTTTTAAGTGTATTATGGCAGGACTGTGTGCTACTGAATTCTTATCTCATGTTTACCCATATGAAGTAAATACTGTTTACTCAAGATAACTTGCTCAGTGAAGTTCTCTTATGTATCGGTGGTCATTCTCAGAAGATGCACTCTGTTACATTTATAACACCACAATAACAGCAACACTTGATTCGGCTGCCCCCCTCACGCAGAGCAAAACTCGTACTATCAACAGGCAGCCCTGGCTGACCAGCCTCACCAAAGAACTGAGACGGGTTTCCAGGGCTGCTGAGCGGAGATGGAAGAGAACCCGTTCTACTGAGCACTTCAACACATACAAGCAGTCCCTTGCCAACTTCAAGTCCACGCTCTCTGCCGCAAAACAAACTTACTTTGCATCTCTCATATCCTCCCTGTCTCACAACCCTAAACAGCTTTTCAACACTTTCAATTCTCTACTCCGTCCCACAGCACCTCCTACCTCTCCTCTCATTTCTGCTGAAGACTTTGCCTCCTTCTTTAAGCTGAAGATCGATATGATCAGAGAAAGCTTTGGCCCGCAGCCCCTCTTAGCCGCTCAGCCCTGTTCTTCCAAAACCAGCTTCTCTACCATGACAGAAGATCAGCTCTCCACCCTCCTGTCAAGTTCACACCTCACCACTTGCGCTTGACCCGCTCCCGTCCCATCTCATCCCTAACTTTGCCATAGCCTTCTTCCCAACCCTAACCCACCTCTTCAACTTTTCACTTACAAATGGTGTCTTTCCCTCATCCTTCAAACATGTCTCAATCACACCCATCCTCAAAAAGCCCTCTCTCGACCCATCCTCTGTGTCCTACTATCGCCCAATATCTCTTCTCCCTTACACCTCAAAACTACTGGAACAGCATGTATATCTTGATCTGTCCTCCCACGTCCTCCTGTTCCCTCTTTGACCGGTCACAATCTGGCTTCTGTCAGCATCACTAACTGAAACTGCCCTAACTAAAGTCATTAACGACCTACTAACCGCCAAGAGCAAGCGACACTACTCTTGTCCTCCTTCTCCTGGACCTGTCTTCTGCCTTCGACACCGTGGACCATTCCCTCCTGCTACAGATTCTCTCATCTCTTGACATAACAGACTTGGCCCTATCCTTGATCTCATCATACCTAACAGACCGAATATTTAGTGTCTCTCTCTCACCCACCACCTCCTCACCTCGCTCCCTGTCTGTCGGTCTTCCTCAAGGCTCAGTCCTATGACCCCTACTCTTCTCCATCTACACCTTCGGCCTGGGACAGCTCATAGAATTTCACGGCTTTCAGTATCACCTCTACGCCGATGACACGCAGATCTACCTATCTGGACCTGACCTCACCTTACTGAACAAAATTCCACAATGTCTGTCTGCTATTTCAGCCTTCTTTTCTGCTCGCTTTCTCAGACTGAACATGGACAAAACAGAATTCTTTATATTTCCCCCATCTCACTCTACCCCTCCACCAGACCTATCCATCAATGTCAATGACTGCTCGCATTCCCCAGTCCCGCACGCTCAGTTCCTTGGGGTGATCCTTGACTCTGCCCTATCTTTCAAACCACATATCCAGGCCCTTGCCTCCTCCTGCCGCCTCAAACTAAAAAATATTTCCCGGATCCGTGCATTCCTCAACCATGAAACCACAAAAACACTAGTGCACACCCTTATCTCCCACCTCGACTACTGCAACCTCCTACTCTCTGGCCTCCCCTCCAGCACTCTGGCATCACTCCAGTCCATGCTACACTCTGCTGCCTGACTAATCCACCTGTCCCCCCCGCTAGTCCCCAGCCTCCCCCCTATGCCAGGTCCTTCACTGGCTTCCTATTGCCCAAAGGCTCCAGTTCCAAACCCTAACCATGACATACAAAGTCATCCACAACCTGTCTCCTCCATACATCTGTGACATGGTCTCCCGGTACCTACCCACATGCAACCTTCGATCCTCTCAAGATCTCCTTCTCTACTCCCCCCTCATCTCTTCTTCCCATAACCGCATGTAAGACTTCAGACTTCTCCCGTGCCTCCCCCATACTCTGGAACTCTCTGCCGCAACAGACCAGACTCTCACCAACAACAGAAACCTTCAAGAAAACCTGAAGACCCACCTGTACCGACAAGCCTACAGCCTGCAATGATCCTCGGTCTACTGAACCACCGTAAAACCAGCTCTACCCTCCACTAGTGTATCCTCACCCATTCCTATAGACTGTGAGCCCTCGCAGGCAGGGTCCGCTCTCCTTCTGTACTTGTGTGTCCCTTGTTTTACACATGTTTATAGTACTTGTCTATATTTCCCTTTTCACATGTAAAGCGCCATGAAATAAATGGCGCTAAATAAATGTATAATAATACTACATCTGTGTGCTAAAAATTTGGGCATTTTAGGTCTAAATTCCATTTTTTTGCTGTCACACTAGTTATACACAGCACTATTTTGCATTAAAAAAATACAGGCCACATATTTGGCAGAGTGGTATCTCCGTGCCAGGACTCATATCTGCGTGCTCCAAGTTTGGCCATTTTAGATCGGCCGGTATTCCATTTTTTTCCTGTCTGTCACTGTAGTTATATACAGCACTATTTAGCATAAAAAATAAAAAAGAAGGCCACATATTTGTAAGTGTGGTATCGCTGTGCCAGGCCTTATATATCTGTGTGGTCCAAGTTTGGGCATTTTAGGCTGGTATTCCACTGTTTTTCCTGTCTGTTACTCCAGTTATATACAGCACTATGTTGCTTTTTTAAATAAAATAGGCCACAGATTTTACAGTGTGGTCTATCTGTGACACGCCTCATACATCTGTGTGCCACAAATTTGGGCATTTTAGGCCTACATATTCTAGTGTTTTTGCAGTCTGTTATGGTACTTAGTGGCATCAATTGGATAACCCCCCAAAATTTTTTAACTACAGTCCAGATAGTTTAAAGTGTGTTTTTCCCGCACACGTATCACATACAAGTTCGCTCTAAATTCAGCCATTTGTAGTTAACATGTAAAATTTTCTAGTCCATTTACAATGGTCAAGGCATGTGGTAAGGAACAGGGAAGTGGACGTGATGGTGATTGTGCATGTCAAGGCCGAGGCCGTGGGCAAGCTGAAATTGAGCCACAGAAAACATCCACATCTTATCGCTGAACCTTAGTGTCCGAAGTCTGAGGGGACCGCAGCAAGACATCACTATTGAAGCCAGAGCAGTGTGAAAACGTTGTTGGTTGGATAGCGGATAATACTTCCAGTTACATGGCCACTATCACCAGCACCCTGTCTTCCACACGGTCATGTCTGAGTAGCTGTGAATCTGGACCGCATATACCTCACCCTGATCCTCCTTCCTCCCACCATGCTGAGTGCCCTGAGACAACTGATCCCACACTCGGACACTCTGAAGAGCTGTTCACTTTTCCATTTATAGATTCGGGCCAATCGGACGTTACACTTGAAGTGGGGCAATATGAGATTACATGTAGTGATGCCCAAATATTTGAGCAGCCATGGTCCAAAGAGGTAGACGATGATGAGACACATTTGCTGGAAAGTCAGGAGAAGGACCAGGATACAAAAGTGGAAGATAAGGTGATGGATGATATAGTAACTGACCCAACCTGGCAGGAGGACATGCAGAGCGGGGACAGCAGCACACAGGGAGATGGAGGTGTAGCACCCCTTCAGGCAGGAAGAAGCCATGTGGTGGTTGCAGACAGAAGGCGGTCAACCATTCGTCGTAACACCAACATGATGGAAGTTGCCAGTCCAACTGTTTGGTCTGGCCGAATCTGGTTATTTTTTAAAGACTTTTAAAAATAAAAAATTCAGGCCACATATTGAACCGTCTGGTATCGCTGTCAGACATCTGATGTATTTGTAGACTACAAATTGCGGCAATTCAGGCCTACATTCCACTGTATTTGCTGTCTGTTACCCTAGTTCTCTACACTATTTTGGGGTAAAAATACAGGCCACATATTGAACAGTGTGGTATCTAGGTCAAAATACTTCTGTTTCAAGTTGTTATGGCTGCTTCATGACTGTCTTAAATGCTCCAACTACTACCACCATCATCTTCTGACTAGAGGCAGTCACTGTGCAGATAGAAAGTCTGAGGAGCAGAGGGTGAAGGCTTGGGCGGTGTTGTACGCTGTCTCTGGATTACAAAAGGGGAAATCTTGATTAAACCATGACTGGAAGAGCCAGAGGAAGAGCACCTGGAAGAGCATGGGGCTAGGACTCACAACTAATGAAGACTGGTGTTCCTGGTCAGGATTCTGACAAACCATCACCTACTAATACTGAACTGGTTGGACGATGACGTCAAAAAGAAGCCCCTGCATTTTCTATAACAGAAGCTAGAGATTTTGACATTTTGGCTGCATTTCAAGAAGTGCCAATTGGAGAGCGTGGTGGTCGTAGATGTGACTTCTACACCACCACCCGAGCTGCCACCTCTCCACCACCCGAGGAGCGCACCCCCAAACTTCTGTCTCTTCCCCATTATCCCGTAGAATGTAAGTCAGCAAGGACAAGGTCCTCTCCCCTCTGTACCAGTCTGTCATTTTAAATTTGTTCACGGTAAACGATATCTATTACCAACTATAACCACTTCTCATGTACAGCACCATGGAATTAATGGCGCTATATAAATAAATAATAATAATAATACTATATGGGTGTTTCCACTAGACAATCCATCCAGCATGTTATTGAATCAAAATCTTGTTTTTCTGACAACTCTGTTCAGCTGTGCACAAACTATGTCAAATTGGTAGCTAGACCCCAGTGGGTCTTGGCACAGTGTCATGTTGACTACAGTCCACAGATGTTATCTAGATCCCTAATCTCACCTCTACTTTACCATCATGATGAATTAAAAGGAAAAGCACGTGGTATTGATGAAGCTGTTGTTTTCTTGCCAAAGAAACTCAATAAGATCAATGAGGTGCTTTAGCCGCACACGGAATGGAGAAATAGTAAAGATGACAATTACTTTCACATTTGAGTTAAAACACACTTCACCAACTTGTTTTGACTTTTACAACATTATATTCGGAAGCCTTAAAGAAAAACATGAATATATTGTAAAGCAAATTGATATAATTATTATCACCCAAATGATGTTACATAAGTCAGAACATACACAACCTATCAGTGGGTAAATGATTTTCCACTGAAATTTTGAAGTATGAGACCAGTGTCATCTTGTGGATTGATATGAGCCATAAAGTCCTTCAAAGTGAAACTATTCTGGATGTAATGTACAATTTTGCATATATTGCACTTTTTTGATTGAACATTGCACTGCATTATATTATTGTGTACCATCTGTGAGCGGTTTTTGAATTTTTGCATTAAGCACTTTTTCATTTAATAGATCCAGTTTAAATTCATTGTGGAACTACTAAGTGTTTTTTTAGGGATAACAATACTTTGTTTTCCTGTGTATTGGTGTATTTATTCGACCCTGGCAATTTTGGTAAATCTCCTTGCTTCATTTTATATTTGTTTATGTCTAATAATTTAATAATTTTATGAATCTATTTATTTGCCTATGCCTTCCTTTTTCCTACATGATTAATGGCAGGTTTTTTGATATATTACACTTTAGTATGAGGGAAACTTTGCCCTAGAGAAAATGATTTTCCAGACATTTTTTGCACATGTTTTGCAGCTGTGATATTCATCTTCTTGGAGTGGATGTGGTAAATTTTGAAGTCGTCATCAATACCATCATCATCCATATCTTGTAAAGAGGAAATCTGGTGTTTCCAAGGGTCATGGTTATGTACGTTTAGAGGCATTCCTTTAACAGTGTTCGTTACACTAGTACAAATAATTTTCGACTGGGACATTTGGATATTATTGGTAATATGTATGGGTGAAGATGAAGAAGTTTGTGCGACGGGTGTGTTTATAGTTACGAACAGTGCACTTCTCTTTAAACTTAGTGTTTCACGAGCATCCATCAGTTTGTCTGGTTTTCCTCCGAAAATGATCTGCTTTCTTTAATTCAGCATCTCAGGAACATGTTGCACTTTACCCATTATGCAGACACGTGTGTGTATGGCAACATATTTTGGACGGGCATTTCTTAGGCCGAGCCTCACACCCGCATCTGTTACACCGATCATCTGATGGGCATGAAACAGATTATGGCAATTGATGGTGGTGTAAGGTAGCGCTTGTTATTAAGGTTGGGGACACTCGCTTGGCAGCCAAATAATCAGATCCGGCACGGGTTTTCCATAAAACAGTAACAGTCCATGCGGTTTATTCAGGCATCATAAACCATGACCAGCAACATCAAGTTCATATCAAACAGCATAGCGTCCATGACAGAGCTCCACTCTGTTAGCCCTTTAGTCATACAGGTTAGGCAATGTCCAATGCGCAGGCTTTCTAGCCTCACAGTTATCTCACCCCGTCAGGGTTACCTCATGGCTGCTTCTCCATACTGCAGAAGTTCATTCCCTCCCCTGGGAACTCTCAGGCACTTGCAGCCATTAAACACAGTGTCCACACGTGCTTGTTTAGGAAGGCAGCCACATCTTGCTTATTCGGTCTCACGTCAGCCCAGACGAGACCTTCCATACGGACCAACTGGGTCCAAGCATCCACTCATGTGACTTACCCTGGTCACCTTATATGGTCCATAGCCACGCCCACCGGATCACATGGCTATGACCTCATCACAGCTCCTTCACTCATTCACACACAGTCTTTACTATAGGCGTTTTTAGACACACCCCTAGGTGGATTTGTAGGTAGCTGGTATCGCCCGTCTCACCAACTACCTGGAAAGCTCTCCCTGACGCAGTGTAACAAAAGCTCAGCAGTACCTCTGCTGATCAACACACATATTCAAACTTCCATCACAATGCCACCTACCTTGGGATACATAACGATCATTCAGCATCCTGCCACTCATCCTCTCTCCTGGGACACCCACACAGCGCCCCCCAGCGGACACAGTGGTCACTACACCACAGTGGCTAAACGATGAATCATTGTAGGCTGTATCCTGGATCCAGGGGTGAACCTAGCCTCTCTGCTGCCTGAGGCGAACAGCAAAATGACGCCCCCCCCGCACACAAAGTAAATTTTTAAATCTATATTGTAAAACTGAGTACAATAGTGGACATTTTGATTTAGATAAATAGAAAAAAAAAGGTGTCCAAAAAAAGCATGTCAGCGCCATCACCCGCACATACAAGAACAACACAGAAGTATCCAGAACAAGGGTCATTAATGGCAATGGTAGGCCTGGCACAGGGCCGGACTGAGACAAAAATGCAGCCCTGCCACACAAATCCCACCAGCCCACAAACTATAACACTCATCAGCCCTGATCAGTGAAATTTTGCTATACTTTGTCATCCCCTCATCACTCTCTTAGGCTGGAGTCACACTGCGTTATGGCAGTCCGTTGAGCGGACTGCGTTACACCGCGGTATAACGCAGTCCGTTAACACCGCCATAGACCCCCATTATGTGGCGCATCGCAACGTATGCCGTAAAGCGCCATACATTCGCGACGTACCGTTATTCATTGACGGAGCCTCGGCAACAGGCTGCAGCATCTGAGGCTCCATCAGCGCTAGCGGTATAGCATTACACATATCGCGTTACGCTATAGCGCTAACGCAGCCCGTCATCGCTATGCATTGGTCGGGCTGTGTTAACGCTATGTGAAACCGGCCTTAAAGGAGTTATTTGAAGAGCCACATGTGAATGGCACCACAGTGCGTATGATTGACCACAGCTCAATTTACATGGTGCTCTTCAAAGCTACGTTCCCCAGGATCATTGGGGTCCCAGCGGTCAGATCCACAACAGAAAGTCATCCCTATCCCCATATAATGCTCCATACAGTATTATGGGCCCCATATATTATTGCATACAGTATTATGGGTCCCATATAATGCTCCATACAGTATATTGGGCCCCATATATTACTTCATACAGCATAATGGGCCCCATGTATTACTTCATACAGCATAATGGGCCCCATATAATTCTTCTCCCCATACCCCGCTGCTCTGGTCTCCTCAGTTTATTCTGATCCTCCGCATTGCTTGGCACAGGGACATCATTAACTTTACGTATATAATTGTCCACTTGGACTGATGGTAATAGTGATTTGTTTGTACCCTGTTGTCTGGGGCTGGCGCACTTAATCGGGGTGCTCAGGGCATATGATTATACACCAGTAAAAAGTATGAGAGACTCAATGTGACCAGTGCCACCTAGTTTCCTACCCCTCTTATTCTACTGGTACTGTGGGCACACTTGTCACACTCTTGTCTTGGCTGAATGGCGCGAGCCGGAGAGTTGTGGCCCCACTGTGCCACAAACCAGACTACCCTGGAAGGGGCGTGACTGCGACAGCTACCTCGGTCTTCGCTGGAGCCTCTGATGGGGAGGTCAGGCTTGTGCGGCAGACAGCTGTCGGATGCCACTCCAGGGGGGTGTCTGGCTGTGGCTGCTGATCCCACTCAGGGACAAGTCACTTGGACAGGTGTGACTAACAGGCAGGCTGAGACACAGGGCAAGCAGGCACGGCTTGGTACACTGGCAGGCAGGCACGGCTTGGAGACACAGGGCAAGCAGGCACGGCTTGGAGACACAGGGCAAGCAGGCACGGCTTGGAGACACAGGGCAAGCAGGCACGGCTTGGAGACACAGGGCAAGCAGGCACGGCTTGGAGACACAGGGCAAGCAGGCACGGCTTGGAGACACAGGGCAAGCAGGCATGGCTTGGAGACACAGGGCAAGCAGGCACGGCTTGGAGACACAGTGCAAGCAGGCACGGCTTGGAGACACAGGGCAAGCAGGCACGGCTTGGAGAAACAGGGCAAGCAGGCACGGCTTGGAGACACAGGGCAAGCAGGCACGGCTTGGAGACACAGGGCAAGCAGGCACGGCTTGGAGACACAGGGCAAGTAGGCACGGCTTGGAGACACAGGGCAAGCAGGCACGGCTTGGAGAAACAGGGCAAGCAGGCACGGCTTGGAGAAACAGGGCAAGCAGGCACGGCTTGGAGACACAGGGCAAGCAGGCACGGCTTGGAGAAACAGGGCAAGCAGGTATGGCTTGGAGACACAAGGCAAGCAGGCACGGCCATATGAGGGAACAGGTAGAGACCTGTTCACACAGCGGGTACCAGTACTGATACAGGCAGGAAGGAGTGGAATATGAAGGAACAGGTTTGGACCTGTTCACACAGGAGGTGCAGGTATGGATACAGGCAGGAAGGAGTGGAATATGAATGAACAGGTTTGGACCTGTTCACACAGGAGGTGCAGGTATGGATACAGGCAGGAAGGAGTGGAATAGGCGGAGCCGCAGAAGTGCGGAGTAAGCTGAACCACAAGGTCTGCGGAGAGAAGCTGAAGCAAGATGTTCTGCAGCGGCAGCAGGAGCGGAGCAAAGCTGAACCACAAGGTCTGTGGAGAGAAGCTGCAGCAAGAGGTTCTGCAGCAGCAGAGCAAAGCTGAACTACAAGGTCTGTGGAGAGAAGCTGCAGCAAGAGGTTCTGCAGCAGCAGGAGAGGAGCAGGCAGAGCTGCAAGGGTGCAGCGGCACAGACAGAGCTGCAAAGGTGCAGAGGCTCAGACAGGGAGGACACAAGGAAAGACACAGCAGGGAAGGAAGCCAAAGACAAGGAGGCAGGGGTAGGACAGAGTTCAGACAAGGTACAGGTACAAAGACTCAAGGACCAGGATATTCTGCCTCCTGGCAGGCGGAAGGACAAGTAAACACAAAGCTAGGACCAAGACACAGAGACCAGGATATGCAGCCTCCTGGAGGGCAGACAAAGAACACAAAGCAAGGCTAAGAGTATTCCTACAGAGAAGGAGATACACAGAACAGGGCCTGGCTTCCTCAGCAGCAAGATACTAACTGAGTATAGACATTGCACAGGCAAGAGTTAGTGGGTGTGGCAGAACTAAATAGTCAAGGGCTCTAGGTGATTGGTCAGGGACAGATTAGACAGGTGTCCCCTGACTGCATAAGAACCAGAGAGTACCGGTGCCGCCCCACTATACACACACAGCCAGGAACCATGCAGGAGAGCAGACCCGGAGCAGTGAGTAAGTTGATGTGCGAGGGATGGGAGGCCATGCAGTGATGCCAGCAGGGTTGTTACAACACTGACTGGTACTGAGGAAAAGAAAGAGCAGTGAGAAAGAAAACAGAGAGAGAAAGAAAGAGGAGAAAGAAAGGAGAGAAAGAAAGAGGGGAAAGAAAGAAAAAACGGAGAGAGAAAGAAAGAAGAAAGAAAGAACAGTGAGAGAAAGAAAGAGGGGAAAGAAAGAACAGAGGGAGAGAAAAGGAAAAAGGGGAAAGAACGAGAGGAAAGAACAGAGAGAGAAAGAAAGAAAAAAAGAAAGAAGAGCGAAAGAAAGAGGGGACAGAAAAAAAGAACAGAGAGAGAGAAAAAAGAAAGAAGGGAAAGAAAGAACAGAGAGGGAGAGAGAAAGAGGGGAAAGAAAGAACAAAGAGAGAGAAAGAAAGAAAGAACTGAGAGAGAGAGAAAAAGAAAGAATAGAAAGAAAGAAGGAGGGGAAAGAAAGAGAACAGAGAGAGAAAGAAAGATTAGATCGAGAAAGAAAGATTCAAAAGAGAAAGAAAGGGGAAAGAAAGAGAAAGAAAGAACAGAGCAAAAGAAAGAACAGAGAGAAATAGAAAGAAAGAGAGGAAAGAAAGAACAGAGAGGGAGAAAGAAAGAAAGAACAGAGAAAAAGAAATAAGTAAGAAAAAGAACAGAGAGAAAGAAAGAGTGGACAGAAAAAAGAACAGAGAGAGAGAAAAAAAGAAAGGAGAAAGAAAGAACAGAGAGAGAAAGAGGGGAAAGAAATAAACAGAGAGAAAGAAAGAGGGGAAAGAAAGAACAGAGAGAGAAAGAAAGAAAACAGAGAGAAAGAAAGATGGGAAAGAAAGAAATGTGGGAAAGAAAGAAAGAACAGAGAGAGAAAGAGAGGAAAGAAAGAGAACAGAGAGAGAGAAAGGAAGAACAAAGAGAGAGAAAGAAAGAGCAGAGAGAGAAAAAAACAGAGAAAAAGAAAGATTAGAGAGAGAAAGAGGGGAAAGAAAGAAAGAACAGAGAGAGAGAGAAAGGAAGAGGGGAACGAAAGAAAGAACAGATAAAGAAAGGAGAAAGAGGAAAGAAAGAAAAAGGAAAGATTAGAGAGAGAAAGAAAGAACAGAGGGAGAAAGATTCTATAAAGATACTATAGCAGCCCAGCTCCCATTGTAGTGCCCACTTGAGCCTCCCAATGCAGGACATATCATGATCTGCTCACATGGCCAGCATCCTCGAGTCCAAGGCGATCCCACTGTCCACGCTGTCGGAGGAGGACACGGTGATGGATCTGAAGCATTCCCTGAAGTGCCTTTATGGTTCCATCACAATCTCCTCCCGAAATTACCTAATTTCCGGTCAGCTTCAAGCGCGTCACTTCCGGTGGAACGTCACGTGCAAATTTTAAAGTGCTCCTCAGGGCTCCGCCATGTACTCCTGTGTCCGCGGGAAAAGTAAGCTCCCGGCCTGGGCAGTTTCTCTCTTAAAATTGGGACTGTCCCCCTGGAGGGTATGAATGATCCCCACCATACACCTTGTACACGTATGACTCCGCACACCTCATACACACACAGCTCCGCTCTGTACACCTTGCACACACACGCTCCACTCAGTACACACATGGCTCCACTCCATAAACCTCGTACACATGTGGCTCTGCTCCGTACACCTTTTACACACATGACCACACTCCGTACACCTTGTA
The DNA here is from genome assembly GCF_039654945.1 of Dendrobates tinctorius. NCBI lineage: Eukaryota > Metazoa > Chordata > Amphibia > Anura > Dendrobatidae > Dendrobates > Dendrobates tinctorius. Next base: position 10,342,303 of record NW_027361794.1, read on the forward strand.
CGCACATGGCTCCACTCCGTAAACATTGTACACATGCAGCTTTGCTCCATACACCTCGTACACACAGGGCTCCATTTTGTACGCCACATACACACATGCAGCTCTGCTCCGTACACCCCGTACACATGCGGCTGCGCTCCGTACACCCTGTACACACGTGGCTCCACTCCGTACACATCGTACACATGCGGCTCCGCTCTGTACACTTCGTACACACGCAGCTCCGCTCTGTACACACATGGCTCCACTCCGTAAACCTCATACACATGCAGCTCTGCTCCGTACACCTTTTACACAAGTGGCCACGCTCTGTACACCTTGTACACACATGGCTCCGCTCTGTACACCTTGTACACATGCGGCTTTGCTCCATACACCTCGCATAGACGCGGCTCCACTCCGTACACACACAGCTTCGCTCTGTACACCTCGTACACACGCTGCTCCGCTCTGTACACACATGACTCTGCTCAGTACACCTCGCACACGCGCAGCTCTGCTCTGAACACCTCACACAAATGGCTCTGCTCCGTACATGCGTGGCTCCGCACACCTCGCACACGCGCGGCTCTGCTACATCCACCTTGTAAACCCCCCCTGACCCCACATATAAACTTCCCTCATCCAGCACGATGACAACCAGCACAGCAGAGTCTTGCATACACTGAGGGTAGAGGCTAAATCCAAGTCGGCTAAAGGACCTCTGCTGACATTATGCCCATGTGACCAGAAGGGGCGGCGCCTCTTCCTCCATAGAGCACAGCAGACACAAGGAAGCTGTGAATGTCATGGCGGGATTTAGCCACAACCATACACTGAGCGCTATGCGCACAGGACCTGTGATGAGGTCACAAGAGGGGAGGAGTCAGGGGTCACATGATAAGGGGGCCCTGACTAATTCCCTCCTGTGGCCTCATCAATTACAAGCCTCTGCACGCTACCAGCAGCATCAGCGTGCAGAGGTTAAATTGTAGGTGCTGCGGGTAGCAGAGCGCATAATGCCGCCCCCTGTGCACAGCATCTGCCTGCCGCCTGAGGCAACAGGCTCAAATGGCCTCATTATAAGTGCACCCCTGCCTGGATCTCATACCTCCCAAAGCCACAGCTGTTATTAATCATGTACTTTCCCATTCCTGTCATCACCATGCCCCTTTTCCTGATCACTTCATCCAATGATTCGTCCGCCATATTTTGACTAAAAACCTGCACCTTCCCAGCAGCAACTACGTAGGAAACCACGTTACAGTTTTAAAAGGTGTTTATGATGCCCCTAAAAAAAAAATTTACACACTATGCTGATATCTACCCCCAGGGGGAAATGTTTGTCAGCCAATACACTTAGTGTATGGGCATAACAAGTCTAGGAGACCCGCTCCTTTGTAATGGGATGATTTATTTTATGAGGCCCTCCCCCATGTTTCTTCCAAGGGGGGATTGGGGTTATTGGGGTGCTTATGACTTGGTAGCAGGGCATGCCTTGCAGTCAATGCATAAGAAAAGAGTTTGGGAGTACAACATGAATAATGTGAAGTGGATTTTTCTGTGCCCATCCAGTTTGTGGGTTCAAAGGCTTATTGGGTTGCATATAACTTGGTGGCAAGGCAGGCCTTGCAGTCAATGCATAAGAAAAGAGTTTGGGAGTAGAAGGTGAGTAATGTTAAGTGGATTTTCCTGTGGCCATCCAGTGTGTGGCCTGAAAAGCTTATTGGGGTGCATGTGACTTTGGGGCAAGCCAGGCCTTGCATTCAATGCAACATTTTTTCAGGAAGCCCTCCTGTACCTCTTGTGAAAGGGGTATTGGGGTACGTCGTAATTCTTGGCAGCCCATCCACTCACTGCACAGGCAATAACAGCATAGGAGACCTACTGTTTAATAATGGCCCTTTAAGCAGATTAATGCTGCCTGATGTCCCTGTAAAAATAGGTTCTGTAACTTTAAGAGTCCCTCCTTCATAAATGAAACAAGATGTGTCTGCTTATGTGTCTCACATCACATGGCCAGCTAGGGTTGTTAAATGTTACAATGACATTTCCCAGTGAATGCATTTGTACTGGTTGAAAGCAATGCTAAAATTGCAAAACACCTCAAAAACGCTGTGTGTGAACATAGCCCAAGTGGCGGAGGAGCATTTTTGTTTTGGGTTAATTATTTTGGCTTAGATAAAGTCATTACCCTGGAAAGGATGTTCCTTAACATATTTCCCAGCAAAATCCATTTTGGTTTAGTTTTTGTAGGTTTTTGGGTGCGCCTGTAAAAAGGGTGTGAAACTCTGACAACATTGTTTAGAGCAGTGACCTAGGAGTGATTAATGCTTCCACGTGCAGTTGCCATGATGTTCCTGTGTCATTTGACCAATGTTTCCATCATTTTCTGACATTTTTAGACCTTGAAAGGACCCCCAGGGTTTCCCATAGAGTTACATTGTGCTCGTTCTGTCCGAATACCTGAGTATTCCAATTTGCTCGACCCGAGCAATGAGCATCCGAGCATTTTAGTGCCCGCTCATCCATAATGCCAATACATCTCCTACAGGTGTGAAAAAATGTATATTACAGCCATCAGCCAGGCACAGCTTATAGCTATATCATGGCACAGGTGTAATGTTTTTATGTAATTTATCACAATCCTGTTTGAAATTAGTTGGTTTAAAAAGAAACTGAAGATTTAGGATAACTGTTATGAATGGGTCACCGAGGAGGATGGCAAAAAAAAGGCTAAGCCACCAGAAAACCAGAGAGGGTGGTAACTAAGCAGATTGCAGACCCCTGATCCTATCCACACAACTAGCAGTAGCTGTGGAGCGTACCTACGATGCCCTAGACGCCTCGGCACAGCGGGAGAGCTAACTAAGCCTAAGCAAGAATGGTGAAATCTAAACTGCCCCGGAGCAGACCCCAAAAGGAATAGATAGCCCCCAAACATATATTGTCAGTGAGACAAGATGAAACACAAACGCAGGCAGAAAAATAGACTGAGCAAATGATGGGGCCCACACTGACTATAGACAGGACAGAAAAGGAAAGACACTGTCTGCAATCATGCAAAAATCCTGAAAAATCCAACACGTCTGATGTACAAAAAAAACCACTGAAGTCACATGACTTCGCCCCCACTATATCAGCACTCCGGTATGAACCGGGAGCAAAACAAAAGAGACCAATAAAATAAGGGGGCTGAACAAACTGACACAGGCTGCAACACATGGAGCGGTGGTCCAGCACAGCCCCCAAAGGAGCAAGCTGAACCCGCACAACAAGCAGAGAGACAAAAACCAGATCAGATGCAAAGGATTAGCAAATGAACCACTTAGCTGAACAAATGCAGCATCAGGGCAGGAGAAATCAGACCTCTGAATGCACAGGAAAGCAATCACCAGCAGGGATTGCAGGAAGTCTGCAAACTTAAATACTCCAATCAGTAACCCCAGATCTCCAATCGTCATCATCATCATCAGGTGGCAGGCTTCTGTCAATCTGGCCAGCTCCACTACCTCCAGTAACCACCGGAGTGAGCAGGGGGAGCTTCGGCTCAGAAGTCTGAGCCAGGGAATTCACAACAGGAAACTGTGTTGTTATTGTACAGAAATTCACACTTGGCCTCACTGCACATTTAATGTTGTTGATCATAAAAGTTAAGTTTGGCCAGAAAGGCTGGATTTGGTCTTTGTAGGGACCTGTGGTACAGTAAAGGGTGTTTTACTGGATGGGAGATACATTTCTCCCAGCAGATTAATGTTTGGCCGGGTTTTTCCCTAAAGACAGGACCTGCGATGATGTCATGTTCAAGTGATCAGCCCATGTGATGTCTACCTCACCGGTGGGAGAGGTTATGGGCTATGTAATGGAGGTTGGTATTTTGCACATGTTGAGTGTGTGTCTGGAAGTTACAGGAACTTGGCTGGACTTAGCCTGAACTTGTACACAGGATCCCCGTGCTGCAGGACTATAGCAGCAAGACTCTCAACAACCCTGGGAATGGCACCTTGCCGATGCCGCAGGACCTGGCAGCCGCTTAGTTAAGCCCGTCCCTTGCAAGGGGTGAGTCTGGGACCAGTGGTTCTCCAAGCTGGAGTACATTTATGCTTTTCCCTTATTTTCTGTTAACCTGCTGTTTGCAAAGTGACATTAAACCACTGAAATTAGACTTTGAGCCTGTGTGTTGCCTTGTTACTGCAGCCCTGCCATTACCTAACAGAGCGAATCACTACAATTGGTGGACTGAATGCGGGCAAACGCAGTGAGGCCAGGCTGTTTTTGCTTATTTTTGATCTGTACCCCAGCCTATGTCCTGGGTGAAACAAGTGGCACAGACCCAGGCGGGGAACTTTCCAGAAATGGAGGCCACGGTCAAAACGTTCATAGAGGCCATGCGACAGCAGCAGCAGGCTATGCAGCAGCAGCAGGAGAAGGAGGCCATGCGACAGCAGGCTATGCAACAGCAGGCTATTCAGCAGCAGCAGGAAACCAATCAGCTGTTGATACAGCATATCACGACAGCACAGACAAGAGGAACTAACCGGGGAATCCATGATGTTCGGAAAGCGGTTCGTACAGCAGTTCCCAAAATGGAGAAGTCGGACGATGTGGAGGCATACCTGGATATGTTCGAAGGAGTCGCTGAGAGACAGAAGCTACCCCGGGACCAGTGGGCAGAAATCATCTCTCCGTTTCTGGCCCTAGGACCTTCGAAAGCATATCAGGACCTACCCATGGAGCAAAGGGCAGACTACACGGTAATCAAGGGTGAGATACTGGCGCGTCTTGGGGTAAATGTGTTAGTTGGGGCCCAGCGGGTATACCAGTTGGAGTTTACCCCCTCCAAGCCAGCTCGGTCCCAGTATTACGATCTTTTGCACCTGTTACGAAAATGGTTGCAGCCTGAGGTGTTGTCCACCATGGCCATGCTGGACCACATATTGACTGGTTTTGGAGGGCTTTGCCCCACTCCCTCCAGACATGGGTCAGACAGTCATCCCCTACTAATGCCATGCAGATGATAGACCTCATAGAGGGGTATGGGGCTACCAAAGAGCTACAGGGAGGGACTCGCTGGAAGATAACAGGAAGGTTCCCTAAGTCTCCACCCCTGGTTCGGCGAGCAGAGCCCAAAAAGGCCGTTCAGGACTTATCTGGGGAAGTAAGGAGCCCCATAATCTGCTGGCGGCTCCAGGAACCAGGGCATATGAGAGCTGATTGCCCCACCTGGCTGAGCCCATGGACACTAACTTTGGGTACCGCCAGTCTCACTATGCCAAGCTGATGTGTGCAATGGGCACCCTGAAAGGTCCCAATATGGAACATTTGTGCCAGGTTGAAGTGGAGGGCACCCTGGCTGTGGCCCTATTGGACTCAGGGAGTCTTGCAACCCTGGTACGAGCCAGCTGGATACAAACCAGCGAGTATACGGGTCGGAAAATTGGGGTGTTGTGTATACATGGGGACTTAAAAGACTATCCCACCGCACTTGTGGTGATCAGCACGCCAGCGGGGAGGCAGTGCCACAAGGTGGGGGTTGTGACTAATTTGCATTATGAGGTGATAATTGGAAGAGACTTTCCTTTATTTTCTATGCTGTGGCCATCTGTTGTCTCACCCACGGAGCAACTGCCGGCACCAGAGGCAACCAGGTTACATTCTCCAGAATAGGACATGAACCTGGTGGCCGGGAGGAAGAAGTGCTGGCAGTAGGGGTAACCTTCCCTTCGGTGAACGAGGGGAAGAAGTCTCCTATAGAAGTATTGGCTGGAGAGGTGAAAGACTTGCCGCCAGGACCCGAGTTGTCAAACTTGAATGTGTCAGGTGACAATTTTTGTACGGCGCAACTCCGAGACCTTACTTTGGCCCGGGCCAGAGAAAATGTACTGTGTGTCAATGGGGAACCCCAACAACCTGGAGCAGCTACAGTGCTGTAACGCTTTGAGCTACACCAAGATTTGTTGTACTGAGTGGAGAAAATACGTGGGGAACTGGTAGAACAGTTACTCGTACCTCAGACACATCATAGGCTGGTAATGGACTTAACGCATGCGCATGTACTTGGTGGGCATTTGGGCCAAAAGAAAACCCTAGACTGAATTCTGCAGCGGTTCTACTGGCTAAGGGTCCATGAAGAAGTTAAACGGTACTGTAATTCCTGTCCAGTGTGCCAGGTAACCAGTCTCCAGCCTCACTTTCGTAGTCCTTTGGTGCCTCTGCCAATTATAGAGGTACCCTTCGAGAGAGTGGCAATGGATCTGGTGGGGCCTCTCAATAAGTCAGCAAGGGGACACCAACACATCCTGGTAGTTCTAGATTAGACACAGTGATCTGCAATACAGGGGCACCTCAAGGTAGTTCTTGCCCCTTTTCTCTTCACACTGTACACTGTGGATTTTAGGTGCAACTCATCTAGCTGCTACTTGCAGAAGTATTCTGATGACTCTGCAATAGTAGGCCTCATCACAGGAGGAGATGAAAGAGAGTACAGAGATACTAACCAAGCTTTTGTGGAGTGGTGTCAGACGAACCACCTTAGGATTAATTCCGGGAAGACCAGGGAATTGGTGGTGGACTTTGCAAGGGCAAAAATCCACCAGTAGTGGTGAACATTCAGGGAAATGACATTGAGATAGTCGACACCTATAAGTACCTTGGTGTGATCCTCAATAATAAGCTTGACTGGGCCCATCACTTGGATGCAGTGTACAGGAAGGGCCAAAGCAGGCTTTATCTGCTCAGAAGGCTGAGAGCCTTCGGAGTTAGAGGGGCACTCCTTGCATCCTTCTTCAACTCTGTTGTGGCATCAGTCATCTTCTTTGGTGTGGCGTGCTGGGGTAGTGGCATATCAACCAGGGACAGGAATAGGCTGGACAAACTGATTAGAAGGGCCAGCTCTGTCCTGGGATGCCCCCTTGACTCAGTTCAGGAAGTAGGCGACAGGAAGATACTGGCCAAGGTGAGCTACATGGTGCAGAATGATTCCCATCCATGCATGAGACCGTGACAAAGATGTGCAGTACTGTCAGTGACCGGCTACTTCATCCTAAATGTGAGAGGGAGCGCTATCGAAAGTCCTTCCTTCCTGCTGCAGTTAGGCTGTATAACCAGCACTGTCCAAAACGGAGAATGACCCAAACAGAGAACTGATAGATCCAAAGTTGTGACAGTCCGGTTACATTTTTTTTTTTTTTTTTTTTTTTTCCCCCATATATCTACCTACCTACTGTCAATGTAATGCCTTTATGCATCTGTATCTGTACTTGTTCCTGCCTTGCTGCTGTAATGCTCCGAATTTCCCCATGGTGGGACGATTAAAGGATTATCTTATCTTATTATGCTACCCGATATCCTGAGGCCATTACTCTGCACCACTCATCAGCTAAGCTTATAGCAAAGGAACTCATGAGTATGTTTTCGCGGGTGGGAATTCCTCAAGAGATTTTAACAGACCAGGGAACCCCCTTTATGTCAAAAATTATGAAGGAACTCTGCCGTTTGCTAAATGTTAAGCAGTTGCGCACATCGGTCTATCATCCCCAAACAGACGGTCTGGTAGAAAGATTCAATAAGACGCTGAAAAGCATGTTAAAAAAGGCAGTTTCCAAAGATGGGAAGGACTGGAATCTCTTATTGCCATATTTGTTGTTTGCAGTGAGGGAGGTGCCTCAGGCATCAACGGGCTTCTCGACCTTTGAACTATTGTATGGCTATCATCCACGGGGCTTACTTGATATAGCCAAAGAGGCCTGGGAGAACCAACCTACCCCCCACAAAAGTGTGATAGAACATGTTGCAAAAATGCAAGAAAGAATGGGGACAGTCCTACCCTTAGTCCGGGAACATATGAAAGCAGCACAACAGTCACAGAGTCGGGTCTATAACCGAGAGGCTAGGGTAAGAACCTTTAGCCCTGGGGATCGGGTGTTGGAACTTGTGCCTACCGTAGATAGCAAATTCCTTGCAAGGTGGCAGGGACCCTACAAGATCATGGAAAAAGTAGGGCCAGTAGACTACAAGGTACACCAGCCAGGACGGAGAAAGCCAGAACAGGTTTACCATGTTAATTTGCTTAAACCAGGGAAAGATAGAGAAAACCTTGATGGGGATAGTCCGCTGCCTGCATTTCAGATGGAGAAGGCTCCATTACCTCAGGGCGAGGCAGGAGAAGCCCAACCCGCAGTCAAAATTGCAGATACTTTGTCTCCTAAACAGGTTCAGGAGGTCCGGGAGTTAATTAGCCGAAATACAAATTTTTTTGGAGCTTCCCGGATGCACCTCCCTAATCCAACATGACATTGTCACGGAGCCACAGGTCAAAGTCCGACTAAAGCCATATCGGGTGCCTGAGGCACGGCGACAAGCCATCTAGGAAGAGGTGAAAACTATGCTACAGTTAGGGGTCATAGAAGAGTCCCAAAGTGAGTGGGCCAGCCCAATAGTCCTAATACCCAAGCCAGATGGGTCTCTAAGATTCTGTAATGATTTTGGAAAGCTAAATGACATTTCAAAGTTTGACACCTACCCCATGCCCCGGGTTGACGAGTTGATAGAGCGATTTGGGCAGGCACGGTATTTTACAACTCTGGACCTCACAAAAGGTTATTGGCAGGTACCCCTAATAGAGGCGGCGAAGGAAAAAACGGCTTTTGTAACACCCGAGGGGCTGTTCCAGTATAAGGTGTTACCCTTTGGGTTGCATGGCGCACCAGCAACGTTCCAGCGATTAATGGATATTGTTCTCCGACCCCATCGCCGCTATGCCTCAGCCTATCTAGACGATATTATTGTGTACAGCACCGACTGGGAAAGTCACTTAGCAAAAGTACAGGCAATGATAGACTCTCTGCAACAAGCAGGGCTAACTGCCAACCCAAAGAAGTGTTCCATAGGGTTGGAGGAACCTCGGTACTTGAGTTACGTCATTGGGAGAGGAGTTCTCAAGCCTCAAGTAAACAAAGTGGAGGCAATTCAGAACTGGCCCCGTCCTCTCACAACAAAACAGGTAAAAGCCTTTTTAGGTTTGGTGGGATATTACAGGCGGTTCATTCCCAACTTTGCAACCCTGTCCGTGCCTTTAACAGACTGCTTAAAAGGAAGGAAATCTGTGATGGTCCACTGGAATGATCAGTTACAGGGGGCCTTTACAAGGTTAAAAGAGGTACTGTGTGGTACACCAGTCCTAATCACTCCAAATTTCAAAAGAGAGTTCATTGTGCAGACTGATGCCTCTGAGATAGGGCTTGGTGCTGTGCTGTCTCAGGAGGTTAACGGGGAAGAGCATCCCGTTAGTTTCCTAAGCCGGAAGCTTACCCCAGCTGAAACCAGGTACAGTATAGTGGAGAGAGAGTGCCTGGCCATCAAGTGGGCACTGGAGTCATTGCGCTACTATTTGCTGGGGAGAACATTTCGGTTGGTGACAGATCATTCCCCTCTTACGTGGATGAGTCAAGCTAAGGAGAGGAATGGCCGAGTCACCAGGTGGCTCCTGTCCCTGCAAAATTTAACATTTTCAGTAGAACATCGGGCAGGCAAACTACAGGGGAATGCAGATGCCCTGTCCAGAGTTCACTGTATGTCATGTGTCCACCCCTCTAGGGTTGAACATAGGAGGGAGGTATGTGGTACAGTAAAGGGTGTTTTACTGGATGGGAGATAGATTTCTCCCAGCAGATTAATGTTTGGCCGGGTTTTTCCCTAAAGACAGGACCTGTGATGATGTCATGGTTACGTGATCAGCCCATGTGATGTCTACCTCACCGGTGGGAGAGGTTATGGGCTATGTAATGGAGGTTGGTATTTGGCACATGGTGAATGTGTGTCTGGAAGTTACAGGAACTTGGCTGGACTTAGCCTGAACTTGTACACAGGATCCCCGTGCTGCAGGACTATAGCAGCAAGACTCTCAACAACCCTGGGAATGGCACCTGGCAGATGCCGCAGGACCTGGTAGCCGCTTAGTTAAGCCCGTCCCGTGCAAGGGGTGAGTCTGGGACCAGTGGTTCTCCAAGCTGGAGTAAATTTATGTTTTTCCCTCATTTTCTGTTAACCTGCTGTTTGCAAATTGACATTAAACCACTGAAATTAGACTTTGAGCCTGTGTGTTGCCTCGTTACTGCAGCCCTGCTATTACCTACCAGAGCGAATCCCTACAGGACCATATGAGACATTCAGCAGCACAGAAGGGAGAGAAGGTAGATTCATCCAATAAGATATCAGGGATCTAGGAAGCCAACAGCATCATTACCTTCCACTTTCTCTCACAGGCCCATCATAATATTTTTCTTGAAGTGATTTTCAAACTTGTCAGCACATTCTACGTACGCTGGCATTTGGCTTTAAAGTTTACACACCTGGGCAGGTAACGGTCAGCGTCTCCTAAACTCAAGGGGTAGGTGGATCCTTCAGGTTGTAAGTTCTATAAAAAGAGCTTTCAATCCCCAAAGTAATTAGAAAAGTTTTGGGAGGAGGAGAATATTGTGATCTAGAGACAAAATGGTGATCACACGATTGCGATACAGTCAGACTACACCACCGATAAAGCAGCCACAGCTGGTGATTGAGAAGAATCTGTGACTTCTATGCATTTAATGGTAACTTCTCACCTGGGTAGCCATATGTCGGAATCTCCTCTTTACACCACTCATCACCTCTCACATATGTCTCTGTGGTATCAATATGGGTCAGATTTTCATCCTGAAACAAATATTGAAAAAGTCACAGACAGATGGAGAAGTCACATCTATGATCAGCTCTAATCCTGCCATCTCCACCATTCTCATTACACAAGTATAAAACATATAATACTGGTGGATAAAACAAGACTGAGCACAAGACCTTCACAGCCGTCTACACATCATAGGGGAGATCTCCTGACACCTTCTCTCCATCTACCTGATGATCTTGAGGAACATTGGGATCTTCTTGTTTACAGTCCTGTGGAAGAAGAGGACGGGGACATCTCTCTGGTGTTTTCATCTTATTGGATAGATCTGGAGGAAACACATACAGGGACTGAATTCATTCTTTACATACACATAATTACACGCCTAATACAAAATCTTTAGGAAATAACACATTCTATTACAGGTGGTCCAAGGCATATGTAGCCATAGCCATGGAAATTACTCCCATCAATTTGTATACATACAAGAATTGAGTAAAAACAATCCACCAAGATAAGTAAAAGGGAAATATTTTATTAGACTAAATATATGAAAGGCGCCAAAAGACATTAAAAAGAACCATATCAATGACAGAGCTATAGAAGACAAGGAATCAGGTGCAACAAAAAATACCATTCTTGCATGTATAGAAGTAATTACAGGCCACGTGTATTTATTCCTGTCTATTACCTGGTGATGTGAGGGGCTGGGGAACCTCCATCATGACTTCCTTGTACAGATCTTTGTGTCCTTTTAAATACTCCCACTCCTCCATGGAGAAATAGACAGCAACGTCCCGACACCTTATAGGAACCTGACACATACAATGATACCGTCATCCCCCCGATCCCTTCATAGCATTACTATATAATGTCCCAGCATTCCCAGCAGTGTCACCTCTCCAGTCAGCAGCTCAATCATCTTGTAGGTGAGTTCTAGGATCTTCTGCTCATTGATGTTCTCATGTATCAGGGGGTGAGGTGGAGGCCCCGTGATTGGGCTCAGGGGTCCTCCCCATCCCTCAGGCACAGGGTCCTGACAGCGCTCACTAGAGGTCTTCTTCACTACTGTGTAATCCTGGTAATGGAGAGACACATTAATAAATATCACTACAGACATTTCCAGAGTCCTCACCTCTCCAGTTCTGTCCATCTGTTATTCCCATAGATAAGAATGATGTAATGTGACGTCATCAGAATCTCTCACCTCTCCAGTAAGCCGGAAGAGGATCTCTAGGGTGAGGTGTAATATCCTCTCCGCCATCTTGTCTCTGTCCATATCCATCCTTGATAGGTAAAAAAGGAAAATTCTCTTATGTAGAAGATCTTCACTTTGAGGATCCGATATTGTAGAGACCTGAATGAGAAGATGAGCCGATGTAACATCATAAAAATCCTGTGTAATAATACAATTACTGGAGATAATAAGGGAAACATATGAGGAGATTTATTATTCTACAGTATTTAGTTTCCTTCTTTACATCTACTAATAAAACCTATATATTTAGGCCACAGACAACAAGCAGTTTCTCCCTCGGAGTCGGCAGCTGAATACGTTCCTCATAGACTCATCTTCCATAACGCTAATTCTCGTCTCATTACCGACACTGGAATCGGCATTAGCAATACTGCAGGAGATATTCATTACACGGACAGGAGAAATAACTACTTCATGATGAGGACGACATCTTCATCTTCTACTACGGCTCTAGAAACATATTTGGACAGAGTCCGTCACTGACTCCATCACCACCGGCCATCTATATGAATGTTTCCCGTCTTCCCCGTACTGTAATCTTTGATGCCAATGTCTCCGGGTACAGTGTTTTTCTTTCCTCTGGATAGGATGTTTTTTTAGGAGAAATATTACCATCCTTAGATCTTCATACTTGAAATACGCAATCAAATGATAAAATGCTACAAAATAAACTTGATGATGGAGGTACTGAGGGAACATTATACTGTGTGGAGGGATATGGCGGTACAGTGAGAACATTATAATGTGTATGTGATCCAAGAAAGGGGCACTGTACTGCATCCAGAATGGGGGTGAGGAATCGTTATCTAGTGGTTTGGGTGGTAGCATATTGTGCTATCATAATATGTTTGAAGGTTGGCAGTACTATGAGAATATTATACTGTGTGGGGGTTATGGTGGTACTGTGGGAACATTATACTGTGTGGGGGCACTGTACTATGAGAGTAATACATTGGTAGGGCTGGCGGAACGCACCATATAATAAAAGATGGTGATAAGGTGCGTTCGCAGCCCGGGGTCCACCGTGCAGAGGTGGTAAACTGCTGCTCGGTAATAGCGGACACTATGTTGCGGTATAAGAGAGGAACACACGCGGGTTAACGTCACCCGGTGTGTACAGGGGTGAACTCTGTTACTTCAAAGAGCCGCACTACCGCGGAACATAAATGCCGGAGCCTGTTAAAGCTCACAGAGCTCGGCAAGGTGAGTTCTCAGTATATGGTCACAGACTCTGCTCCACGGACACAGAGTCAGAGTCCCTCTAGACCTACTAAGCGTGTGGCGTTGCACCTGCGGACGCCACTAATGGACGCTGGCGACCGTGGAGTGCCGATGAAGTGCACCGTGGTGTACAGACAAGCCACCACTTGGAGCTGATGCTAGTCTGACTCTGCCTCCTTCCTGCACCTCAGCCTGGGCGCTAACAGGCAAGGCTACACAACACATGCGTACCAAGGGTAGGGATTTCTTAATGAGTCATTCACCAGAGACATTCATATATTCATGCAACACTCACTCCACATGGTCTGTAATTATTTCCTATAATAGCGCATGGTCGGGAGGCCATGCAAACCTTTTATAGTTGCAGCCTTCCGGGACCTTCCTAGTGAACCAATGAGAGATCGTCCCACGGGCATGCTCAGTAGATCGAAAGAAACAGTCCCAGGAGCTGCTCGTGGCTGGCTATTGTGGATTGCTAAGGCTGAACAAGGGGGTAGCAGCAGCAAGCAAGCCGACAACACCAGGCTGAACAAGGCACCGGGATCGACGTCTTTGCTGAGCAGCCTCCTTTGCGGCCGGGAATGAATGGGACACCCCGGAAGGCAAAGCTCGGGATTCCTCCTGTGCAGGGGAAGAAATCCGACGCCTAACAGCCAGAATGAGCAGAGCGCACGGAAGTTCTCCACAGATTCCCTGGTCCTATCCTCTGGGCCATGACCCTTCTAGTCCACCAGATATTTTTTTGCCACGTACCACCTTGCACCCCACGATGTCATTCACCTCATACTCGTCTGAGGACAAACCTGATGTCGCAGCAGATGACTCGGAAATCCAGGACATGTGGACGGGCTTAAGGAGGGATACGTGGAAGGTGTTGGTAATACCTAGGCGTGGAGGAAGGACCAGACGGTAGACCACAGTGTTGACCTGTTCTAGGACCTTGAAGGGACCTATGTAGTGAGGCGCAAACTTAGTGGACTCAACTGGCAGCCTGATATTACGGGCGGAGAGCCACACTAAGTCGCCCAGAGCAAAGGTCGGGGCAGGGCACCAGTGTGCATCGGCGGAGGACCTCATTCTCTCCTTGGAGGCCCGAATAGCATCCTGCGTGCGGTCCCAAATGTCACGTGCCTCCACCGCCCAGTCTGCTTCCCTAGAATCGGTGGACAACACGGGCATGGTCACAGGAACATGCCAATGCTGGCCGTAGTTGAGGAGGAAAGGAGTCTGTCTGGTGGAGTCTGCTATGGCGTTGTTCAATGCAAACTCCGCCCAGGGTAGAAAGGATGCCCAGTCATTCTACCTAGCCGAAACAAAATGTCACAGGTATGTGACCAGAGTCTGATTGGCTCTCTCTACCAACCCATTCGTCTTGGGATGGTATGCTGAAGAGAGGTTCAGCTCAATGCTGAGTAGACGACAAAGCTCTCTCCAGAACCGAGACGCAAACTGGGGACCCCGGTCACTGACAATTTTATCTGGCATACCGTGCAGGCAGAAAATATGCTTAATAAACAACGGCGCCAAGGCCCGTGTAGAAGGCACCAGCGGGAGAGGCACCAAGTGCACCATCTTGGAAAAATGGTCGGTGACTACCCAGATAGTGGTGCAGCCACAAGACTTGGGTAAGCCCACCATGAAGTCCATCCCGACCATCTCCCAGGGCCTGTCTGCCACCGTCAGTGGATAGAGTAACCTAGCAGGCCGTTGCCGAGGAGACCTATTCTGGGCGCAGGAGACGCACGCCCGAATATAGTCTCCGATGTCTCGAGCCATATGCGGCCACCAGTACATCCTCGCCAGGAGCTCAGATGTCCGCTTTGTCCCAAAATGTCCACCCACCCTGGACAAGTGAGCCCAAGAGAGGACCTCCGTTTGCAGATGGGCAGGGACGAAAGCCTTGCCCGGAGGCACCGCTCGAGGTCGACCGGGGCCACGGTCCTCAGGCTCTCGGAGGGGACAATCAACCGAGGCTCCTCCTCCGATGACACTACGGAGCGGGGGGAGAGAATCGGCACGGATGTTCTTCTCTCCGGCGAGAAAGTGGAGGGTGAGAAAAACAGGGACCATCTGGCTTGGCAAGAATTCAGCCACTGGGTTGTCTGTAAATAGCCTAGGTTTTTGTGATCGGTAAATACTTGAAGGGAAACCGGGCCCCCCTCCAAGAGATGTCTCCACGCCGAGAAGGTCAACTTCATAGCTAGTAGCTCCCTGTCCCCGATGAAATAGTTCCTCTCCGCTGGTGAAAAGGTCTTTGAAAAGAAGAAGCAGGGCTGCTTCCGACCTTGAGCATCCTAATGGAAGAGGACCGCTCAGGCACCGACAGAAGAGGCATCCACCTCCATGATGAAGGGCTTATACACATCGGGGCAATGTAGACTGGGAGCACTAGCAAAATGGGCCTTGATAGAGGAGAAGGCCTTGGAGACGTGTTCGGACCACACCTTAGGGTTTGCTCCTTTCTTGGTGAGGGCAACCAAGGGAGCTACCAAGGTGGAGAAGTGGGGAATGAACTGACTGTAATAATTAACAAACCCCAGAAAGCTCTGCACCGCTTTGAGGGAGTGGTGTTCCTGTCAGTCCATTACCACCTGCAGTTTGGCAGGATCCATAGCCAAACGCTGGGCAGAGATAATGTAGCCCAGGAAAGGCAAGGACTCCTGCTCGAACAGGCACTTCTCCAACTAGGCGTAGAGGGAGTTTACCCTTAAGTGGTCGTAGACCTTGCAAACGTCTCTCCGGTGGGAGTCCATATCTGGAGAGTAGATGAGAATATCATCCAGATAGACAACCACCGAGGTGGAGCGCATATCCCAAAAGATATCATTCACAAAGTCTTGGAAGACGGCAGGGGCATTACAGAGCCCAAAGGGCATGACCAGGTACTCATAATGGCCATCTCTGGTGTTAAATGCCGTCTTCCATTCGTCCCCCTCACGAATGGTTATCAGGTTATAGGCCCCCCAGATCTTGTTTGGAAAAAACCCTCGCTCCCCATAGCCTCAAACAGTTCCAATATCAGGGGGAGAGGGGACTTATTCCTAATGGTGATGTAGTTAAGACCCCTGTAATCGATGCAGGGACGTAGTTCTCCGTTTTCTTTTGGACAAAGAAGAATCCCGCCCACGCTGGTGACACCGACTTCCTAATGAATCCTCTTGCCAGCAGATTCTCTCTGATGTATAAAGACATGGCCTCTGTCTCCGGGAGAGATAGGGGGTAGACTCGACCCCGGGGAGGCTCGGCACCAGGCAAGAGGTCAATAGGACAGTCATAGGGGTGGTGCGGCGGAAGACTCTCCGCCGCTTTCTTGGAGAACACGTCTGCATACTGCTGATAGTGTTTGGAGAGAGAGGAAAGATCTGCAGGAACCTCAGTGGAGGCAACCTGTACGCACTCCCTCTGACATCTACCCTCACAGGATTTAACCCATCTGAGAATTCTCCCTGAGGATCACTCTATATGGGGAGAGTGGTAACGCAACCAGGGGAACCCTAAAAGGACCTGATCGATACCCTTGGGCATGATGAGGAGAGATAACGTCTCCTGATGGGAAGGAGACCGAGAGAGTATCAGCGGGGCGGTCTGGTGTGTGATCTGTGAGGGTAGTGTCGCACCATTCACCACTCTGATGGTGACAGGCTGTGGTAATAAAACCAGGGGAATTGTGTGCTGTTGGCCGAAGGCAGACAACATAAAATTGCCCTCCAACCCAGAGTCCATGCAAACCTCCACCGCCAGAGTTTAAGAGCCAAACTCAAGCATCCTCTTAAAGGACAGCTTGGAAGAAAATGTTGCAGTGTCTAGTAGGCCTCCTCCAACAGCCACTAGACGCGAGCGTTTCCCCAGCCGCTGTGGGCACCTGTTGCAAGGTGACCAGACTGCCGGCAACCATGACTGACCACGGGTGTTCGAGTGGACCGGGACCTAGATCCCGTGTGAGAGACCCCCATGGTCTCTTGAGGCTCGGACGCCCGATCGAGAGATTCAAGAGGTTTAGCAAAACTAGGTGCCAACCCAAACCTCTGCCTACACTGGGATCACTCCAACCTTCGTTCCAAGAAATGAGGTCTATACGGGTGGAGACGGTGATAAGCTCCTCCAGTTCCAGTGTGGTGGGGAACCAGCCTGGTGGCCAGGGCGTCCTTCACGTGGTCAGCCAGACCTTTACAGAACACCAGAACGAGGGTCTTGTCTGACCACTCCAGCTCTGAAGCCAGAGTCCGGAACTGGATGGCATAATGGCTGGCCAAAGACGAGCCTTGTGACAATGCCAGCAGCTGGAGCACGGAATCATGGGTGACTCCCGGTCCCAGGAAGACCTGCTTCAGAGTGACCAGGAACTGCAAGGCACTCTGAACCACATGATCACTGCGCTCCCACAGTGGTGTGGCCCACTCCAAAGCCCTGCCCGACAGGAGGGAGATGATAAATCCCACCTTAGCCCGCTCGGAGGGGAATCGTGTAGCCAGCAGCTCTAGCTGTATAGCACACTGGCTCACAAAACCCCTACAGGAAGCACTATCGCACGAGAAATTCACAGGCAGCGGGAGGCGGGACAGAGTCGGGACAGGATTCGCAGTGGACACACAGGAGACAGCCTCCGTGGCTGCCTGAACAGCGACCGTGGTAACCTCCGCAGCTGAGGTTGACCGCTCAAGAGCCGCCAACCTGCCCTCCAGCTGCTGGATGTACCTGTGGAGTCGCTGCTCATCCGCCATTACAAGCCAGACCCTGGCGCTGTTATAATGTAGGGCTGGTGGAACACACCAAATAATAAAAAATGGTGATAAGGTGCATTCGCATCCCTGGGGTCCACCATGCAGAGGTGGTAAACTGCTGCTCGGTAATAGCGGACGCTATGTGATGGTATAAGAGAGGAAAACACGCGGGTTAACGTAACCAGGTGTGTTCAGGGGCGAACTCTGTTAGGGTACTGTTACACTTAGCGATGCACCAGCGATCCCGACAACGATATGGATCGCTGGTGCATCGCTAAGTGGTCGCTAGTGAGCTGCCACACAGGCAGATCTCACCAGCGACATAGCAGGGGTCGGGGGTCGTTACTTACCTGTCAGACGCAGCGATCCTGACATCCTCCCGCCCGCGTCCACGCATCGCTCGTCGGTGCCACAGGAAGCCCAGCAGGAAGCGCCCGACGAGAAATGATCCAGGACGTTCGTGCGTGACCAGCGATAACCAGCGGGGGAGCCGGTCAGAGGTAAGTATCAGACATGGCGATATCGCTAGCAATATCGCTGCTACGTCACAAAATCGGTGACGTTACTTCACAGAGCCGCACTACCACGGAATATAAATGCCGGAGCCTGTTAAAGCTCACAGAGCTCAGTAAGGTGAGTGCTCAGTATATTGTCACAGAACTCTGCTCCACGGACATGGAGTCAGAGTCCCTCTAGACCTACTAAGCATGCGGCGTTGCACCTGTGGACGCCACTAATGGATGCTGGCGCCTGTGGAGTGCCGACCAAGTGCACAGTGGCGTACAGACAAGCCATCACTTGGAGCTGATGCTAGTCTCAGATTCTGCCTCCTACCTGCACCTCAGCCTGGGCGCTAACAGGCAAGGCTACACAACACATGAGTACCAAGGGTAGGGGTTTCTTAATGAGTCATTCACCAGAGACATTCATACATGCATGCAACACTCACTCCACATGGTCTGTAATTATTTCCTATAATAGCGCAAGGCCTGGTGTCCATGCAAACCTTTTATAGTTGCAGCCTTCCGGGACCTTCCTAGTGAACCAATCGGTGCATCAACAGGACCTGAGCATGTGACTTCCGACCTCCAATGAGAGGTCGTCCCATGGGCATGCTCAGTAGACCGAAAGAAAGAGTCCCAGGAGCTGCTCATTGCTGGCTATTGTGGATTGCTAAGGCTTTACCAGGGGTGGCAGCAACAACCAAGCTGACAACACCAGGCTGAGCAAGGCGCTGGGAATGATGTCTTTGCTGAGCAGCCTCCTCTGCGGCTGGGAATGAATGGGAGACAGACAGCAGAAGGCAAGGGTCGGGATTCCTCCTGTGCAGGGGAAGAAACCCGACGCCTAACGTACATGTTTCCTTGGTTCCAGTCTTTCATAGTTGGGTCATTTGTATCTATCAGGGGAAAAGGAGCCAAACCATTGTGATTCTTTTAAGCCAGCAACACAAAACCCCCTAGATATAACATTTTCTAACAACCCCACAACTTGTGACTCTTCAGGGTAAATCGCTCTCTCACCATTGGATTAGAGCTGATACTATGAAGCTAAAGTGACTAAACAGACTTTCTGTCCCCTCCATAAAGGGGCCGTTTAAGTGTCTGTCAGAACTGTCCGAGGATTATTAGAGGTGATAGTTTCCCCCCCAATTAGAAGGGACACCTGTGGATATTGGGGTCTTTACCTGCTACAGTCCTGGTGGGATTTACTCGGTAAAGTGCTGGAATCACTTTCTCCCAAAGGGTTAAATGGCATCTGTAACTTCAATGACTTTCTATGAAGCTTCTTCTCTGAACTTTCTTCCTGTTTTCTGCCGTATTTCTATTACTCTCCGGAATCAGGAATGTATTAAGTCCTATAGAAACTGCGGAGAAAGAATCATTTCTAATTCTGTTTCTAGGATTCTTGTGGGAATTGGCTGCGATATCCCCTGTGCAATATATTTCTAGTATTAATCCTTTCACTCTATGGACGTGCGGTGGTTGTTTATTTCCATTTGTTGTTGTTTCTTGTGTGATTTATTATCTTTATGTCACATATGTGTATTGGTTCTGACATTCGGGATCTTCTTGTCGTGTGACAATCACTATATAAGGAACACCCAAGGGATATGACACATGCTTAAAAAAGGCGTCCAACCCCAGAACGTGGCAACAGGTGCATTTTCACACTTTAACTCCCTTTCCATGACTTCTCCATGAAACGCTGCTTGTACAGACAGCTGATGGATGTCACGTCACAGTTCTGACAAGATCTTCTCCTGGATTGTTTAATAAGACTTACAGGAGGAGCCGATCCAGAGAGCAGAAGTACAGCAAGTATTCACCACATATTCCTGCAAATTCCCTGAAGTGTTATCAGTTGTATCCACTAGTGATGAGTGAGCACTAAAATGCTTGAGTGCTCGTTATTCGAATCAAGCAGGTCGGACGCTCAGACTCGAGTACCGACTATAATGGAAGTCAATGGGAAAGTATTTACCAGAAGACCACAGCAGGGGGGCTGTGGGGGGGGGGCAAGAAAATTCTGAGATGTTTGGAATCACTGTTCAAATGGAATGGGAGCAGCATGGTGAAGACGCCTGGACACATCAGTCTCGGTACTAAATACAGTTTAAAAATGACGTGGGGTCCTTTCCCATTTTTGAGAACTACACAGCTGACATCAACCCTCCAAAATATTACCCCGATTGCCCATGATCCCGGAAAGAGCCAGGCAAAATGCCAGGATTGATGCATCTAATGTAATGCACCAATTTAGGGGCTGCTACGGGATGGCATTTTTAGGCTCGGAAGGGGCTTTTTTTTAAATTATTTAATAGGTTTAAAAAAACTTAATACCTTCCCAACATGCGCCGTATATATATATATATATATATATATATATACTGCTCTGCGGGACGTAAATATATGGCGCCGCTATGTCTGGTCACCGCGCTGCATCTTGCGGTGACCAGGTTAAGGTGGGACAGCAGACTATCTCTGCACGTTGCCCCGGGGGTCAGTACCCCCCCCACATCAGCAATGTGTCAATAAAGTTGACAAAAAAAAAAAAAAACATGCCACATGCTGTTTCACTGGTGGCCAATGCGATTCCCCCTGCGATCTGTGCCTCCAATCTGACTGCTGTGCTGTGTGACTCATCTGTGATCATAGCAGCAGCAACTCGTCATCCCTGTCCCAGTCCCCACAATCCCTGTTCCAGTCTCCTCATCCCCCCTCTCCTCCAAATTGAATTTTTAGTGCACTTTTTTGCACCATTTTTTGTTTTTCCGTGGCGTACTGAGCTGAGAATACATTTTTTAGGTAAAATAAACAAAAAAATACACGTTTGGTATCACCGCGTCTGTAAAAAATCCCATCTATATAAGTGTCACCATCGTTAACCCCTTCAGTGAATGCCGTAAAAAAAAAAACACAAGAAAGTAGCAAATTATACTAATATAATAAAACACGTAAAAAAAAATGAAATGTGGTAAATATAGTATCAATGAAAACGCCATGTTGTCCCGCAAAAAACGAGCCGCCATACAGCTCCATCAGAGGAAAATTAAAAAAAACTTATAGTTCTCAGAATAAAATGATGCAAAAATAATTATTTTTCTATAAAAGTTTTTATTGTGTAAAATACGCCAAAACATAAAAAAAGATATAAATGAGGTATCGCTGTAATCATAGAGACCCGAAGAATAAAGCTGCCTTATCAATTTTACCACACGTGGAATGGAGGGGGAAAAAAAAAACAATTCCTGAATTACTGGTTTTTGTTCATTCTGCCTCCACAAAAATTGGAATAGAAAGCAATTAAAAACGATATTTGCCCGAAAATGGTACCAATAAAAACGCCAGCTCGTCCCGCAAAAATCAAGCCCACACATGACTCTGTTTGCCGAAATATGGAAATCTACAGCTCATTAAAAATCATTTTTGTGGAAAAAAAATATGATTTTTTTATTTTCACAGCTCTACGTTATAAACTTCTGAACTTGGGGGATCAAAGTGCTCACTACACATCTAGATAAGTTCCCTGAAATGTTTCCAAAATGGGGTCACTTGTGAGTGTTTCTACTGTTTAGGCACATCAGGGGCTCTGCAAATGCAACATGATTGCATCATGGTGCCTCAGTGGTTAGCGCTGCAGCCTTGCAGTGCTGGAGTCCTGGGTTCAAATCCCCCACCAAGGACAACATCTGCAAGGAGTTTGTATGTTCTCCCCGTGTTTGTGTGTGTTTCCTCCGGGTACTCTGGTTGCCTCCCACATTCCAAAGACATTGTGAATTTAGATTGTGAGCTCCATCAGGGACAGTGATGATAATGTGTGTAAAGTGCTGTGGAAACTCCGACTTTTTTTGCCCTAGTCGGACCAGTTTCATCTGAAACGAATTTTGTTTCATGAAACCCGATCCAACTAAAGTTGCTCAACTCTACTGCAGACCATTCCATCAAAGTCTGCATTCCAAAATTGCACTCCTTCCCTTCCGAGCTCTGCCATGCGCCCAAACAGTGGATCCACCCCACATATGGGGTATCAGCGTACTCACGACAAATTGCACAACAACTTTTGGAGTCCTATTTCTCCTGTTACCCTTGTGAAAATAAAAATTTGGGGGCAAAAAGACCATTCCATCAAAGTCTGCATTTCAAAACGGCACTCCTTCCCTTCTGAGCTCTGCCATACGCCCAAACAGTGGTTCACCCCCACATATGGGGTATCACCATACTAAGGACAAATTGCACAATAACTTTTGGGGTCCTGCTACCCTTGGGAAAATAAAAATTGGGGATGAAAAGATCATTTTTTGGGAAAAAAAATATGATTTTTTAATTTTACGGCTCTACGTTATAACCTTCTGTGAAGCCCTTGGGGGTTCAGAGCTCTCACCACACATCTAGATAAGTTCCTTGGGAGTCTAGCTTCCGAAATGGGGTCAATTGTGGGGGGTTTCCACTGTTTAGGCACATCAGGGGCTCACCAAACGTGATATGGTGTGCGATCTCAATTCGAGTCAAAAAAGTCAAATGGCGCTGCTTCCCTTCCGAGCTCTGCCATGCGCCCAAATAGTGGTTTACCCCCACATATGGGGTATCAGCGTACTCAGGACAAATTGCGCAATAACTTTTAGGGTCCTGTTACCCTTGGGAAAATAAGAATTGGGGATGAAAAGATCATTTTTGTGGAAAAAATATGATTTTTTAATTTTACGGCTATATGTTATAACCTTCTGTGAAGCACTTGGGGGTTCAAAGTGCTCAACACAAATTTAGATAAGTTCCTTGGGGTGGTCTAGTTTCCTAAATGGGGTCACTTATGGGGGGTTTTCACTGTTTAAATACATCAGGGCCAAACGCGACATGATGTCTGCTCTTGATTCCAGCCAAATTGACATTCAAAATCTCAAATGATACTCCTTCCCTTCTGAGCACTGCCGTGCGCCTAAAGATTGGTCTTCCTCCACACATGGGGCATCGGTGTACTCAGGAGAAATTGCACAACAAATATTGTGGTTCATTTTCTCCCGATACCCTTGACAAAATAAAAAAAAAATTGTGTCCAAAGAAAAATTTGGGGGGAAAAAAGTTTCATTTTTTCCTTCCACATTGCTTCAATTCTTGTGAAGTACCTAAAGGGTTAATAAACTTCTTGAATGTGGTTTTGAACACCTTGAGGGGTGCAGTTTTTAGAATGGTGTCACTTTTGGGTATTTTCTGTCATATTGACCCTTCAAAGTGACTTCAAATGTGAGGTAGTCCCTAAAAAAAATGGTTCCAAAATTGTGTCGATGTAAAGTTGACATGTGGGAAATGTTATTTATTAATTACATTTTTTGACATATCTCTAAGTTAAGGGCATAAAAATAAAAGTTTGAAAATTGCAAAATTTTAAAAATTTTCGCCACCATATTTCTGTTTTTTTCATAAATAAACGCAAGTCATATAGAAGAAATTTTACCACTAACATGAAGTACAATATGTCACGAGAAAACAATGTCAGAATCACCGGGATCCGTTGAAGCGTTCCAGAGTTATAACTCATAAAGTGACAGTGGTCCGATTTCAAAATTAAGGCCTGGTCATTAACCCACAAAGTGGCTTGTCCTTAAGGGGTTAAATACACCACATAAGTATCATTACAATTAATAAAATCTTTGATACAAAATTCCTAAGGGAACTTAGGGATAGATTTCTTGAAAGAGGATATCCTATTAGTGTCTTTAAAGGCGCCTATAGGGAGGCAAGAACAGAACTGATCTTCTTAACCCTATACCTAAGACACCAACAACTACAAGTAGCAAATTTATTACAACTTTTGACAGCGGGGCACAGGAGGTACGCGCTATCCTTAAAAAACATTGGTCCATCCTACGCATGGATTCTGAGATGGGGACCAAATTGACTAGACAACTGCAAATTACATACAGAAAAGGAGAAAAGGACAATCATGGAATGACAGACTAGCACATAGAAGAATATTTAGAATTGAGAGTCCTCAGTGGTTGATACCTTTTAATGGCCAACTGAAAAGATGGTAACACATAGCAAGCTTTCGAGGCTACTCAGGTCTCTTCATCAGGCATAGACTAATACAAAATCTTTGATGTTTAATATAGATACTGAGTTCATTATTAGAGACCACATTTCATGTAAGACAACAGGGGTCATTTACTGTATGTATTAAAATGCCCATGTGGGAAATTATATGTGGGGAGGACTAAACGTCAACTGAGTGTAAGGATAAATGAATATTTAAGGAACATAAGACGTAGGTTTGATGGACACCCATTATCAAAGCATTTTGCTGATTATCATATGGGATATACTGAAGGGATCATCTTTACCGGGCTACAAATTGTCAGAAAAGACAGCAGGAGAGGGGACTTTATTAAGAAAATGTCCCGTGCTGAAAGTCAGTGGATTTTCACTCTAGATTCTTTAGCCCCTAGGGGACTTAATTCTGAAGTGAAACTTTTTGCCTTCAATTAGCAATATGAACAGCGTGATATGAGCAGCGTCTAATGGGTTAATTCACTTAAATTAGAACCGTAGGTTTAAAAGGGAACCACGCCTATGACAGACCATCCCTGATGAAGGAAGCCGTGCACTTCCAAAACCGGGTGGAAGGACTTGGTCTGTATTACTCGCTGGTCTCAGCCACGTGACCTTCTGACGTCACCAAGGTCCTGCAACTCCACTGCAGCCGGCAGCATCGTGCTGCGAAGAACGCCAGCACACCGAGGGAGCAGCGTACAGTGAGTAATTAAGAGACTGTCACTGGCCGGGACAGTTCTCTCAGCAGTTATTGCTGGACTCAGTGCTTAAAACGTACTTTATCCTATATATATATATATTCCCTTGTAGTGTCTCCATTTTTATATGCCTATTTTACATGTTTGATTTTTAAATCCTTTTGTATGGTGTTGGTATATGGTCTCAATTAGTTTGATCTCCGGGATCGTGATTTTTTTTTCAGAATATGTCAGTTTGGTGAATATTTCGTTTTTCATTGGATATATTTGTCTATTAAGACTTCCATATTTATCTGCCACTTATCTTTATAATTTTTGTGTTATTCCCTAATCCGTGTGGTTTATCCAGCGCAGACATTTTCTATCTTATCTGCATCATAATCAAATGACCTAGTGGTGTGTTGTTTTGTCTTGCAGCAGATATTCCTCTCATAGCATTAGCGCCCCCAATATATTTATAATTATTCTTTGACTGATATTTTTAGCTGGTAGGCCAAAAATGTGGTGACAGGTTCCCTTTAAGGGGTTTCAAATGTGGTCATTTTATCGCTTGCTCCCTTATAAAGCCTGGCAGTGTCTTCACCAGCAATGTCACGGTAAACATTATAAGCTTAGGGAATTTATCAATTGTAGCAGCAAAGGAGAGGTCAATAAGGCCACATGTGGGTGTGACACTGAATATGTGGGCAAGACCATCAGGGAGTTCAAACGTAGGATTGGTGACCACATAGGACACCTACAGCATAAGAGAGACACCCCTATCTCGCGACATATGAACAACTGTCATGAGGGCGATGTTGGACACATTAAATTTATGTGCATCGAAAAGATTGCTAAACCACATAGGGGTGGGAACTGGGACAGACATATTGCAAAAATAAGCAAGGTGGATTTTGTACCTGAAGACTGTGGCCTCAAGAGGTCTTAATGAACAGCTCAATTACAGCAGCTATGTGTAGACCCCCAACTTCCCCACAGATTAATTTTTTATGTAGTTTTGGTCGCTATTTCTCTGATGAATTCTTCTTGAACTGCCAATACCTTTATTCTATCTTTTGATTATGGCTACTTTATATATTATTGGCAATGTGTTATATTTGGCTCTGTTATAATCTTTAAATGGCCGCTCATACTTCTTTATGATTACTAATTGTGATCACAAATACTCTCGTTGAATGATCTCTGATACATGATCCCATTGTAACTTATGGGTGTCACTGTAACTTTAATTAAAGAGTTGTACTGATTCTTGATATTTTTAAATTAAATGATGATTATGTCCCGAAGATCGATTTATCTGAACAAATATTTTCAGAACCCATTATTTCAGTTCCGGGTATCATCCTGTTACTTTAGATCTCCGGCATACGGTCAATCCATATACAGAACGGATATGCGGTTCACATACCGAAAATGATGACTCTTGCGTCTCGAAGACAGGATGTAGTGTCATCTTGCGGGCCAATTACCGGAAGCGAGCGCTCTGTGGAATATTTTGCGTTCCACACACATGTAGGCTGGCTCGTACTGTGGCGCTGTTCTACTTCTGGGGTCAAAGCACTGGAAGTGATTTCTGGTTTGGGCGTGGTGCGTTCCACACACATGTAGGCTGGCTCATACTGTGGCGCTGTTCTACTTCCAGGGTCAGGGCACCGTAGGTGATTCCTGGTTTGGGCGTGGTGCGTTCCACATATGTACAGTAGGCTGGCTCATACTGTGGTGCTGTTCTACTTCCGGGGTCAAAGCACAGGATGTGATTTCTGGTTTGGGAGTGGTGTGTTCCATATACATGTAGGCTGGCTGGTACTGCGGTGCTGTACTACTTCCGGGGTTGGGGCACTGGAGGTGATTCCTGTTTTGGTTGTGGTGCGTTCCATGTGCATATGGAGCAAGTGGTGTGTTCTCCAATCAAAAGATAAGAAAGTTTATAGGCGGTTCACATTGATTTGACTGGTTAATTAAGTCCTTTTTTTTACTACAGACTGTTTACAATGTAATATCGTTTCCCATAGCTGTCTCTTGCCTCTACTTTATGGGAAGAGCTTGGGAGTTGTCCATCTGGAAAGATCCCATGTGTGCAATGTGTGGGTCCCCTGAGGATTAGAATGTGATGAAACGCGTCGGGACGCACAAGGAGCGTGCAGAGCCTCAACTATGGACAGATGTGGATGCAGTAATCCGGAAATGGATGCTGGAAACATGGCGTGGCTGATCGCACATGGAATATATGTAACTAATGAATGGGGATGATTGTTTGTTAATAGGTGGGGGATCATTGATGGGATTAACTATTGTGTCTATACTCTATATGATTAACCCCTTTACTCCCAAGGGTGGTCTGCACGTTCATGACCGGGCCAATTTTTACAATTCTGACCACTGTCCCTTTATGAGGTAATAACTCTGGAATGCTTCCATGGATCCCGGTGATTCTGACATTGTTTTCTCGTGACATATTGTACTTCATGTTAGTGGTAAAATTTAATTCATATAACTTGCGTTTATTTGTGAAAAAAATGGAAATTTGGGGAAAATTTTGAAAATTTCACAATTTTCCAACTTTGAACTTTTATGCTCTTAAATCACAGACATACGGCACTCAAAAAACTTAATAAATAACATTTCCCACATGTTTACTTTACATCAGCACAATTTGTGAACCAAAATTTTTTTTTTGTTAGGAAGTTATAAGGGTTATAAGTTGACCAGCGATTTCTCATTTTTACAACACCATTTTATTTTTACGGACCACATCACATTTGAAGCCACTTTGAGGGGTCTATATGATAGAAAATACCCAAAAGTGGCTCCATTCTAAAAACTGCACCCCTCAAGGTGCTCAAAACCACATTCAAGAAGTTTATTAACCCTTCAGGTGCTTCACAGGAATTTTTTGAATGTTTAAAAAAATGAACATTTAACCTTTTTTCACAAAAAAAATTACTTCAGGTTCAATTTTTTTATTTTACCAAGGGTATCAGGACAAATTGCACAATAACTTTTCCAGTCCAATTTGTCCTGAGTACGCCGATACCTGAAATGTAGGGGGAACCACTGTTTGGGCGCATGGCAGAGCTCGGAAGGGAAGGAGCGCCGTTTGACTTTTTCACTGCAAAATTGGCTGGAATTCAGATTGGACGCCCTGCCACGTTTGGAGCGTCCCTGATGTGCCTAAACAATGGAAACCCCCCACAAGTGACCCCATTTTGGAAACTAGACCCCCCAAGGAACGTATCTAGACATGTGGTGAGCACTTTGAATCCCCAAGAGCTTCACAGAAGTTTAGAACGTACAGCTGTACAATTAAAAAAATCATATTTTTTCCACAAAAATGATCTTTTCACCCCCAATTTTTATTTTCCCAGGAGTAACAGGACCCCAAAGGTTATTGTGCAATTTGTCCTGAGTACGCTGATACCCCATATATGGGGGTAAACCACTATTTGGGCACATGGCAGAGCTCGGAAGGGAAACAGCGCCATTTAACTTTTTTGGCTGGAATTGAGATCAGACGCCATGTCACATTTGGAAAGCCCCTGATGTACCAAAACAGTGGAAACCCCCCAATTCTAACTCCAACCCTAACCCTAGCTCTGACCCTAACCCTAACCCTAGATCTAATGGGAAAATGGAAATAAATAATTTTTATTTTATTTTATTATTTTTCCCTAACTAAGGGGGTGATAATGGGGGGGTTTGATTTACTATATATCGCAGGTTTTTATGTTTGGCAGCTGTCACACGCTAAAAGACGCTTTTTATTGTAAAAATAGTTTTTGCATCACCACATATTGAGAGCGATAATTTTTCCGTATTTTGACCCACCGAGTCATGTGAGGTCTTATTTTTTGCGGGACGAGTTGACGTTTTTATTGGTACCATTTTTGGGCACGTGACATTTTTTGATCGATTTTTATTCCGATTTTTGGGACGCAGAATGAACAAAAACCAGCGTTTCATGAATTTCTTTTGGGGGGTGCGTTTACACCGTTCCGCGTGCAGTAAAATTGATAAGGCGGTTTTATTCTTCGGGTCATTACGGTTACAGCGATACCTCATTTATGTCTTTTTTTATGTTTTGGCGCTTTTATGCAACCAAAAAATTTTAGATAAAAAATAATTATTTTTGCATCACTTGATTCTGAGAGCTATAACTTTTTTATTTATTCGCTGATGATGCTGTGTGGCGGCTCGTTTTTTGCGGGACAAGATGACGTTTTCAGCGGTACTATGGATATTTATATGCGTCTTTTTGATCGTGCGTTATTGCACTTTTTGTTCGGCTTTATGATAATAAATCATTATTTTTTGCTTCGTTTTTTATTTTTATTTTTTAAGGGGTTCGCTAAAGGGGTTAACTAATGGCACAGTTTTATAGGGTGGGTCATTACGGACGCGGCGATACCAAATAGGTGTACTTTTATTGTTTTTTTATTTTCAAAAAAGGAATTTATTAGGGAATATATATATATTTTTTTTAATTTATTTAGCGTTTTTTTAAATTATTTTTACACTTTTTCTCGTTTTACTTAATTATAATGTCCCATGGGGGACATCACTGTCACATGCACTGCTGCAGGCTTCCTCATGCCTGCGCTCTGCGGGCAGTGAGGAAGCCAGCTCCCTGCAGGCCCCCGAAGGTCCCCGTCGCCATATTGGATCCGGGGACCTGCATGGAAGGCGACCCCCGCAGCGGCGCTGCACATTGCGCTGCTGTGGGGGTCGAAGGGAAGCATGGAGGGAGCCCCCTCCCTGCCGATGCTTCCTTTAACCACCGGTACACCACGATCATGTTTGATCGCGGTGTGCCAGTGGTTAACGTGTCGGGGGCGGTCCGTGACTGCCCCTGACACATTGTGCCGGGTGTCAGCTGTGATAATCTGCTGACACCCGGCCGCGATCAGCTGCGCTTCCCCCGTGAGCGCAGCTGATCGCATTAGACGTACTATTCCGTCCTTGGGACTTCCCAGGTCACAGGGACGGAATAGTACGTTTAATGTAGGAAAGGGGTAAATGAGCAAATGGGATATATTATAACAAAAAATCTTTTTAACTCCCATTATGGTTTGAAACCTGAATTAACATAAATCGGGTGTTTTGACTCTTGACCACTAATGGAATAGTTTTTTAAGAGTACAAAAGTACTGCAAGGAATCCTCACTACTAGCTAACGCCCAGCATGGTTCCAATTAGGAGCAAACATATTGAACTGCAGAAAGGAAGGATCCAGGGGAGTAGAAGGCAGCTAAAATTTAACTTTTTATTTCAATTCAATAAATTTTTTTGCAAAGTAGCACATGAAACCGGGTGTATAACACGTCAATTAGATCGACGCATTTCGACTGAGTCTTCGTTAATATCTGATCTTGACAAAGACTCTCAATTGAAACGCGTTGGTCTAATTGACGTGTTATACACCCGGTTTTCTTATTGACGATTTGGGCTATTTGTTGATTCACATGAATGATTTAGATGGAGTGACAGATGTCATAAATTTCTCTTCTTCCCAAAGAAGGAGTTGAAAGGTCTGTAATTTATCCCAGACAGGGAACAGAAATATGTGTTTTTATGTATATATTCATGCACTAGTGTATTGGTTCACTGGAAACTTACTGATGTGAAAACCTTTTTTGTAAAACTAACAAGTAAAAGTTATGTTTTAAACCACAAAATTAATTTGCTATATTTTCTATCTTCTCTTTATGTGGTATAGACAGTGGAGGGAGACTGCTGTTTATTACTTCTCTCGCTATATACAATATTTTGATTTGTGGTATGGAAGGTTTTTTGCCAACGGATTTGAGTACTGATCAGCTAAAGAGGTTTTTTCTGTAAAAACATTCACTCAGAAAAAGTATATACACCCACATATAATGCAGCTTTCAAACCCTTAAGGACCAAGCCACTTTGTAGGATAATGACCAGGCCTTAAAGGGAACCTGTCACCCCCCCAGGCGTTTTTAAGTAAAAGAGCCACCTTGTGCAGCACTAATGCTGCATTCTGTCAAGGTGGCTCTTTTATTTAGCATCCCTTCCACCGCAGAAATAATCATTTTTAAAATTGGTCAAAAATACCTGAAGTTTAACTGGGGGGCAGGTCTTCCCTCTCTGACACACAGACGCCTCACATCCATCCTCACAAGATCTCCTTCTGTACTCCCCTCTTATCTCTTCTTTTCACAACCGCATACAAGATTTCTCCCGCGCATCCCCCCTACTCTGGAACTCTCTACCACAACATATCAGACTCTCGCCTACCATGGAAACCTTCAAAATGAACCTGAAGACCTACCTCTTCCTACAAGCCTACAACCTGCAGTAACCACCGATCCACCAAACCGCTGCACGACCAGCTCTACCCTTGCCTACTGTATCCTCACCCATCCAGTTGTAGACTGTGAGCCCTCACGGGCAGGGTCCTCTCTCATCCTGTACCAGTCGTGACTTGTATTGTTTAAGATTACTGTACTTGTATTTATTATGTATACCCCTCCTCACATGTAAAGCGCCATGGAATAAATGGCACTATAATAATAAATAATAATTTGGCTCCAAGCAAATTATGCATACAGGGGCATAATGGGGACATTACACTGTGTGGGGGGCCAAGAATGGGGCCCTGTACTATGAGAACAATCCGTTTCCTCCCTTCCTGTCTCCCATAGTCGGGTCGTATGTCTCTATTACAGGAAACAGAACAAAACATTATGATTCTTATAAAGTGGCAGCAAAGACCCCAAAAGTCTCAGTGCTGAAGGGGTTAATGTCCCCCCCCACCCAGTAATGGGGAATCTCCAGCACTTACCTCCACCCGCAGAGCCGCACTCCACATATATGGCTGCTCTGTGCACAGGACCTGTGATGAGGTCACAGGAGGGGAGGAGTCAGGGGTCACATGATCTCCGGAGTGCAGACGCTACATGGAGACTTCTCCTCAGTCAGTGACATTCCCGCCATTATTCCCCCTCACTACTGGCACAATTACCCCGCGCCGCCTTTTCTACACCGTGTTATGTGTGGCATGTAACGTGTGATTTCTCTGCTTGGAGACAAATAGACCCCACACATGAGGGAATTATCACCAGTTACCGGACGGCTACTATATGGCGGCATATGATTGTGCTATCTACTCCACACCAGGAGCTAAAATGCCGAGATCTCACCTATTTAACCCCTTCCAGAGTCCGGCTGAGGCTCATATACGGCCATTCACCTCTCCAGTCACAGTGGGGTTTTCTTGTGAAAAGGATGGAGGGCTGCGTCCGTGCTTGGGCTTTAGAGAGATTAATAACATCACAGTTCACAATCCCTATCCTTTACCCCTTATACCTGACCTGGTCTACCAATTATAGGGAAGCTAAATGGTTGTACAAACTTAACGTGAGAGGTGCATATAACCTTATATGTGTACTTCAAGGTGAAAATTGAAGATTTGGTGATGCCATTCGGGTTAACCAATGCTCCGGCAGTCTTTGAAAATGTCATTAATTACCGTATTTTTCACTTTATAAGACGCTCCGGACTATTATAAGACGCACCCCAAATTTTGAGGAGAAAAATAGCAAAAAACTTTTTTTTAATAAAATGGTAGTGCATCTTATAATCCATGTGTCTTATTGCTTATCGGGGTGGTGGCTGCGGTGAAGAGGGGTCCCAGGGTTGCTGATGGAGGACGCAGGAGTGGAACATTGCTGCTGGGATGAGGGAGTGTTTTGATGTGCAGCGCGCCACTGCGGGTGTTTGATACTGCCGCCGCGCTGTGTCCCCCGATGCTTGCCGCCACGGCGCTCTGTCCCTGGTGCTGCCGCTGCACTGTCACCAGTGCTTACCTCCACCGCCGCGCTCTGCCACCCGGTGCATGTCGCCGCTGCGCTCTGTCCCTAGTGCTGCCGCCGCGCTGTCCCCCGGTGCTTACAGCCACCGCCGCGCTCTGTCGCCCAGTGCTTGCAACCACCGCCACACTCTGTCCCGTGTTGCGTTGGGGGGCTCTGCCACTCCATGCATGCTTTCCTGCGGATTCCTTCTGAGAAAATGGCCGCTGCACATGCGCAGATGGAGATCTCGGCACTGAAATCTCGGGAGATGAGATTTCAGCACTGAGGGTGCGGAGGATCCACTGGAGGAGCGTTCTGAATGCCGGAGACAACAAAAAAACTGGGGGGTGTAGTATATAATATAGTATACACAGGGATATGAACAGAATAATTACCCAATTTAATATAAACAAACTATGTGTTATTATAGTAGAAATGTATTAAAACTATATTCTAATATACAGTATAAAGCTCAAGTGTGTGTATGTATGTATGTATGTATGTGTGTATGTCCGGGATTGGCATCCGCACCGTCACAGCTACAGCCACAAAATTTGGCACAGTCACACGTCTGGACCCCGAGAGTGTCCTAGGCTATGTTGTGAGGTGAAATTTTAACCCCGCACGTTCCAATTCACCAAACAATTTTGCCCCTATCTACATAATGGGGAAAAACTGTGTGTGTATCAAGCCCCATCCCTCATTATGATGTCATAATGGTTGCCATGGCGACGCTGATGTCATCATAAGTTGCAAGCCCCGCCGCTCATTATGATGTCATAATGGTTGACTATGGGATGGAGGATGTGTGATGGGTATATGGACACTGGACTATGGGATGGAGGATATGTATGACGGGTATATGGGCACGGGACTATGGGATGGCGGATATGTATGATGGGTATATGGGCACGGGACTATGGGTTGGAGGATATGTATGATAGGTATATGGGCATGGGACTATGAGATGAAGGATGTGTGATGGGTATATGGGCACTCGACTATGGGATGGCGAATATGTATGATGGGTATATGGGCATGGGACTATGGGATGGAGGATGTGTGATGGGTATATGGGCATGGGACTATGGGATGGAGGATGTGTGATGGGTATATAGGCACTCGACTATGGGATGGAGGATATGTATGATGGGTATATGGGCACGGGACTATGGGATGGAGGATAATTATAATTTGCTATAACTTACCACAGTTAGTTACTATGCCCGGGCAGCGCCGGGCTCTTCAGCTAGTTATAAATAAGGGTGATAAAAATATGACAATGACATTTATGAATGTATTCAAAGTATGTTAAAAATATTAAAATAATTAAGATCCACAATGAAAAGACCAATAAAGTTTATGATAAATATGACAATAAACTGGTATAATATTAAAATTTATGAAGTCAAAAAGGTCAGGGGCGTGCCTAGTTATTCAGCAGGATGGACCTGTTTCATTCCAGCTCCCGCTCGTAGGCTATAACTTTTATATAATTTGACCATATGAAGTGGTCCAAGTGACATTAGAAGAGGTCCTACCGACTGCAGTACATCCCTAGCCCTTGGATAGTGTCAGTGGATGAAGTAGCTCTGACGAGACCCCAGACGCTGAGACAGTGGATCTCACAGGCCGGAACCCCGGCAGCCGTTAGCTGAACCAGGCCACATTGGTGGGCTCTGGAGAGGCTGCAGGTCATCGCCTCCCCAGCACGCAATGGAGGAACCTGACCGTTCGGAGAGTCGACCGGAGAGAGGAGACAGGAGGTGTAATGTATAATGATTTAACCTGTCTCTTTAAGAAAGGAAATCTTGTGACTGGACGTTTATAGACAGGAAGTGGGTTGGGAGAGTTTCAGTTTCAGTTTAGCCTGAGGAGAGAAATGTTATGCTGTGTGCTAGAGGAAGAAGGAGAAGAATAAAATACAGTTAAAGCGTTCTCTCTTGAATTCTTTATACTGTGTGGACATTACAACTGGCAACAAGGATGGGATTCAATCACCTGCTGCTGTGAGTACTAACCCCTGCTTTACTGCTTCAATCGCCAGTGCCACTGAGAGACTCAGTCATGGCGGACTACTTGCACACGTTCCCACAGTTTGATATGACTGATGTCATTAATTTCTCTCATAACTGGAGAAAATGGCTAAACCGGTTTGAGAATTTCCTGGATGCTATGGACATAAAAGAGGAGAAAAGAAAGAGAGCGGGCACAGGAGTCTATGACGTATACAGCACGTTACCTGCAGCAGAGACAGACATGTACGGCAACTGCACCAAAGCTCTCACTGACTACTTCAACTCCAACTCAGATCTGAAAGATACAAGTTCAGGATTGCTAAGCAGCTTCCAGAGGAATCCATAGACACCTATGTCACAAGGCTAAAAGAGCTAGCCCATGGATGTCCATTTACGGATGTAGATGATGAAATTCTAACTCAAGTAATTGTCACCTGCTCGTCTAATAACATAAGGTGTAAAGCTCTGCAGCAGGATCTCTCTCTGCATGATTTACTCAAGATGGCCCATGCTATGGAGAGAGCAGGTCTTCAGGCCACCGCAATGGAGAATGGGGATGTGCAGGCCCGGATTGGTAATATAATCAACCGGGCATTTTCCCGCTGGGCCGCTGTCATGTGGGCCGCGGGCAGCAGCGCCCGCTCATCTGGCCGCTTGCCAGCTTGCTGTTGTTCCTGCCGCCGGCCCTCTGCGGGCACGGCGGTTATAGTTTCCAACCCTCCCGCACTGCAGGGAGATAAGCCGCCACGCCTCCCCACGCATCCCATCGTTGCCGTAGCATGAGGTGTCCCCCCGCAGAAACTCACAGCGTCGCTTGCCTGCTCTCTTCTCTGTACACAGGACCTGTGATGAGGTCACAGGAGGGGAGCAGTCAGGGGTCACATGATCAGGAGCCTTTGTCCAGACCCCTGATCATGTGACCCCCTGACTCCGCCCCTCCTGTGACCTCATCACAGGTCCTGTGTGCTCAGTCTTGCCTCTTGGTGTCTGCCGGACTAGGCTGTGCTGGTTGTCATGGTGCTGGATGAGGTAAGTATGTGTGGGGTCAGGAGGGGTTTACAGGGTAGATGTAGCAGAGCTGTGTGTGTACAAGGTGTACGGAGCGGAGCCGTATGTGTACGAGGTGTACGGAGAGGAGCCGCGCGTGTACGAGGCGTACGGAGAGGAGCCGCGCGTGTACGAGGCGTACGGAGAGGAGCCGCGCGTGTACGAGGCGTACGGAGAGGAGCCGCGCGTGTACGAGGCGAACGGAGAGGAGCCGCGCGTGTACGAGGCGTACGGAGAGGAGTCGCGCGTGTACGAGGTGTACGGAGAGGAGCCGTGCGTGTACGAGGTGTACGGAGAGGAGCCGCGCGTGTACGAGGTGTATGGAGCGGAGCTGGAAGTGTACGAGGTGTTCGGAGAGGAGCCATGTGTATGAGGTGTACAGAATGGAGCCGCGCGTGTACGAGGTGTACGGAGAGGAGCCGCACGTGTACGAGGTGTACGGAGAGGAGCCGCGCGTGTACGAGGCGTACGGAGAG
Organism: Dendrobates tinctorius; assembly: GCF_039654945.1. Taxonomy (NCBI): domain Eukaryota; kingdom Metazoa; phylum Chordata; class Amphibia; order Anura; family Dendrobatidae; genus Dendrobates; species Dendrobates tinctorius. The sequence continues at coordinate 10,378,743 of NW_027361794.1, forward strand.
GAGCCGCGCGTGTACGAGGTGTACGGAGAGGAGCCGCACGTGTACGAGGTGTACGGAGAGGAGCCGCGCGTGTACGAGGTGTACGGAGAGGAGCCGCACGTGTACGAGGTGTACGGAGCGGAGCCGTGCGTGTATGAGGTGTACAGAATGGAGCCGCGCGTGTACGTGGTGTACGGAGAGGAGCCGCGCGTGTACGTGGTGTACGGAGAGGAGCCGCGCTTGTACGAGGTGTACGGAGAGGAGCCGTGCGTGTACGAGGTGTACAGAGAGGAGCCACGCGTGTACGAGGTGTACGGAGAGGAGACGCGCATGTACGAGGTGTACGGAGTGGAGCCGCGCGTGTACGGAGCGGAGCTGGAAGTGTACGAGGTGTACGGAGAGGAGTAGTGTGTATGAGGTGTACAGAATGGAGCCGCACGTGTACAAGGTGTACGGAGAGTAGCCGCATGTGTACGAGGTGTACGGAGAGGAGACGCGCATGTATGAGGTGTATGGAGCGGAGCTGGATGTGGACAAGGTGTACGGAGAGGAGCCGCGCGTGTACGAGGTGTACGGAGAGGAGCCGTGTGTGTACGAGGTGTACGGAGCAGATCTGGATGTGTACGAGGTGTACGGAGCGGAGCTGTGTGTATGAGGTGTACAGAACGGAGCCGCGTGTGTACGAGGTGTACGGAGAGGAGCTGCGCATGTACGAGGTGTACGGAGCGGAGCTGGAGGTGTACGGAGAGGAGCCGCGCGTCTATGAGGTGTACGGAGAGGAGTTGCGCGTGTACGAGGTGTACGGAGAGGAGCCACGCTTGTACGAGGGTGTACGGAGCGGAGCTGGATTTGTACGAGGTGTACGGAGAGGAGCCGTGCGTGTACGAGGTGTACGGAGAGGAGCCGGATGTGTACGGAGAGGAGCCGTGTGTGTATGAGGTGTACAGAATGGAGCCGCGTGTGTACAAGGTGTACAGAATGGAGCCGCGTGTGTACGAGGTGTACGGAGAGGAGCCGCGTGTGTACGAGGTGTACGGAGAGGAGCCGCGTGTGTACGAGGTGTATGGAGCGGAGCCGTGTGTGTACGGGGTGTACGGAGAGGAACCGTGTGTGTACGAGGTGTATGGAGCGGAGCCGTGTGTGTACGGAGTGTACGGAGAGGAGCTGCGTAAGAGGTGTACGGAGCAAAGCCGCGTGTGTACGGGGTGTACGGAGAGGAGTCGTGTGTGTACGGAGCGGACCTGGATGTGTACGGGGTGTACGGAGAGGAGCCGCGTATGTACGAGGTGTACGGAGTGGAGCCACGTGTGTACGGAGCGGAGCTGGAGGTGTACGGAGAGGAGCCGCGCGTGTACGAGGTGTACGGAGAGGAGTCGCGCGTGTACGAGGTGTACGGAGAGGAGCCTAGCATGTACGAGGGTGTACGGAGCGGAGCTGGATGTGTACGAGGTGTACAGAGAGGAGCCGCGCATGTACGAGGTGTACGGAGAGGAGCCGGATGTGTACGGAGAGGAGCCGTGTGTGTATGAGGTGTACAGAATGAAGCCGCGCGTGTACAAGGTGTACAGAATGGAGCCGCGCGTGTACGAGGTGTATGGAGAGAAGCTGCGTGTGTACGAGGTGTATGGAGCGGAGCCGTGTGTGTACGAGGTGTACGGAGAGGAGCCGTGTGTGTACGAGGTGTATGGAGCGGAGCCGTGTGTGTACGGGGTGTACGGAGCAGAGCCGCATGTGTCCGGGGTGTACAGAGAGGAGCCGTGTGTGTACGGAGTGGAGCTGGATGTGTACGGGGTGTACGGAGAGGAGCCGCGTGTCTACGAGGTGTACGGAGAGGAGCCGTGTGTGTAATTGGTGTACGGAGCGGAGCCGCATGTGTATGGGGTATAAAGAGCGGAGCAGTGTGTGTACGGAGTGGAGCCATATGTGTACGGGATGTACGGAGTGGAGCCAAGGGTGTACGAAGCATACAAAGCGGGCTTTTCCCACGGACACAGGAGTACACGGCGGAGCCCCAAGGAGCATTTTAAAACTCACACATGACGTTCCGCCGGAAGTGATATGCTGGAAGCTGGCCAGAAATGAGATTTCATGAGGAGATTGTGACGGAACTAGGAATGCTTCAGTTCCGTCACCATGTCCTCCGACAGCGCGGACAGCGGCATCGCCTTGGAATCAGGGATGCCGGCCATGTGAGCGGATCATGATATGTCCTGCATTGGGAGGCTCAGGTGGGCACTACAATGGGAGCCGGGCTGCTATAGTATCTTTATAGAATCTTTCTTTATTTCTTTCTCTCTTTTTCTTTCTTTCTCATTCTCTGTTCTGTCTTTCCCTCATTTTCTTTCTCTCTCTCTGTTCTTTCTTTCTCTCTCTAATCTTTCTTTTTTCTTTCTCTCTCTCTCTGTTCTTTCTTTCTTTTCTTTACTTCTTTCTTTCTCTCTCTGATCTTTCTCTGTCTCTGTTCTTTCTTTCCCCTCTTTCTTTCTCTCTCTGTTCTTTCTTCTTTCTCTCTGTTATTTCTTTCTCTCTCTCCGTTTTCTTTTTTCTCTCTCTCTCTGTTTTCTCTCTTCCTTAGTGCCAGTCAGTGTGCCCATAATGCCAGCCACTGTGCCCTCAGTACCAGTCAGTGTGATCAGCAGTGCTAAATGGGTGCGGTTGGGCATGGATATGGGTGTGACTAGTTGCGAAATGGATGTGGCTGGGGCGTGGCCTAAAATTTGCAAAATTCAAAAGTTGGGATGTATGATAGGGGCAGCTATGACCAGGGGGTCTGGTTGCCCAATGGATAGCAGTTCTGCCAGGAATTCTGTCACCGTGCGTACAAAAGGGGACAGAGCTTTGGGAGGAGTACTGTACCTAAAAGCAACAAATAGGACTGAGCTGAAATACTGGGCACAGCTCTGACTACATGTTATATAGTCGTGTTAATCTCCTCTCACTGCTTGTAACCTACAAGTGTACAAAGATATTATATAGTCACCATGTGACTAGTGGGCCTGTGTAACTTCAAATGCCAGGGCTGAATTTTAGTCCCAGTCCGGCCCTGTACATGTGCATAATCTCAAACATAAAAGTGCACAAGACAAGCATGCCCCGAAACAGGAGAAATGCTATAGATGTGGACTAGATTTCCCTCACCACCTGAACAAATGTCCAGCTTAGGACAAACATGCAGTAAATGTGGAAAAGGGAACGATTTTGCAGCTGTCTGCAAATCAGCGCACAACAAGTCTCCTCTGTCTATGACAAAGCCCACAAACATAAAAATGGTAAATCAGGATACAGAGGAAATGTCTGTGGCTGAGAACTATGTGTTCACTACCTCTGTCACTGGCTCAGTGCAGTCTCCCTGTATCACGCTCACCATCTGCGACACGGATATCACCTTCACAATAGATACGAGAGCTTCAGTGGATATCATAGACAGCAATGCATATGAACAATTCAAAACAAACCCAGTCTTACAACAAGTGCATACTAAAATCTTTCCATATGGATCTAAACCACCTCTAATTACAATGGGACAATTTGACGCTGAACTTAGCTATAAAGAAAATAGGCAGAAAACCACTTTTCACACATTATAAGGATCGGGAGGCTATCTTCTCAGCTATCACACTGCCCTGAAGCTAGAACTCATCCAGATTATTCATAGTATAACCGACCCAGCGGATCTGGATGTACAGGCCATGGTGAACAGCTTTCCCTCCCTATTCAGTGGTTTGGGAAAACTAAAGAACTTTCAAGTGCATCTTCATGTGGATGACAATGTTCATCCAGTAGCTCAAGCTCACAGGCGTATTCCATTTCACCTGAGAAAGAAGGTAGAAAAGGAACTCCAATTGCACATGGATGAGGATGTTATTGAAACTGTTACTGGTCCCACTCCGTGCGCATGAAGCGTTCTACAATTCCATTGGCTTGCGGCCAGTAAGGTGTGATTTTCCTGTGGCTGAACCCGAAGTATTTAGAATACTGTGTAAATATATGTCCATTGAATGGAGGTCTATTGTCTGTTTTAACCACTCTTGGAGGTCGTCCAGTTCTGGTATGAAACTATTAGCAGACGTTGAAGAGATGAACGAAATAACAGGGTGTCTAGAATATTCATCAACTTTTTTAAGTGTTTTATAAGCCATGAACATTTAGTTTTTTCTTTGAACTGGATATCAGAAGAGACAAGGTGAGGATACAGACTGTGACTCAAGGAACATTAACTTGGCACCAATATGTAAGGCTGGTTTCACATTTGTGGACGGAGGAGCTTCGGAGGGCTGCAGGCTTCCTCCGTGAGGCTTCGCCCCTGCCGCGCCTCTTCCGGTCAGCTCCGCCTATGGCCGTATACTTCTGCATGCGGCCTGCATACCCTATCTTTAGCATTGGGTACACAGGCCATGCTGCTGTATGCAGATGCCTCCGCATGCATCGTTTTGACGGTGCGGCGACCTGCGCCGAATGCAGCATGTTGGAATTTTTTGTTTGCCGCATCATCAAAACGACGCATGTGGAGGCATCTGCATACATCTGCACGACCTGCATACCCAATGCTAAAGATAGGTATGCAGGCCGCATGCAGAAGTATGCGGCCATAGGCGGAGCTGATTGGAGGAGGCATGGCAGGGGGTGGAGCTTCACAGAGGAAGTCCGCAGCTCCTCCGTCCGCAAATGTGAAACTAGCCTTAATCATTTCTAAAAGTCTCTGGCCCAGGCCATTAAACTGCTACTCCAGGAAATCTTGGGTATGCGTGCTGATCTAAGACATGTAGGTCAAAGAGTTGAGTCTTTAGAAGCCTCACATGTGAATTTGGTGGAGGCCTACCATTTTAAGAGATCAAATGATCCAGCATCACCATCAGATTAATACAGTATTATTGACCCTGGAAGATCAAGAGATTACAAGCAGAACAAAGAATATCTGTTTGAAGGGAATTCCGGTGACCTTTGCCCCAGAATCCCTGGGAAAGGTTACCAAAGAAATTTTTGCTTCAATACTAGGACAAAAAAGTGCAGATACTATCATCATTGAGAGAGTGCACAGAGCCCTTAGACTCAGTTCGAAACCATCAGATCCTCCCAGAGATGTCATATGCAGTTTGCTGAGTTTTGTAGATACGTCAGTGATTCTGACTGGAGCCAGAGAAAAAGTAGCTCTCAGCTATGGTGACTCCCCCATTCTCTTGTTCCAGGACATCTCCCCAAGTACTTTGGTTAAAAGAAGATAGATGAAGCCATTTTTAGACATCCTGAGGTCCAATAAGCTCAATTATAGATGGCTTTTTCCCTTGGGTCTGGGAGTATTTAAAGATGGCAAGCAAATTAACATACAAACACCTGAAGACCTCGACAAAACATGGGAGGCCGTGAAGGTACCACCTGTTGAGATACCTTCTTGGATGCCAATGGACACGGGCTGGGAAATCCCACAATTACAGAGACTGAAATAATAATCCACTTTGAGGAAAACAACTTCCCCGAAAGCTAGAAAACATGGACTAAAACTTTGCCCCAGGCCCTGTCACATGAAGGGGACCACTGGGAGCCTGGACTGCCACTTCAGTGATGAGGCACAATATAGCACAGGAGGAGAGCAGTAAAATACCTGCTCCTTAGCCTGACAGAGATTATGCATACTGGTAGCACAGTGGCCAGTTGCAGACTCTCCCTTCTGCACCATATTGTGCTGACTGACCTCAGGAGCTTCTCCCAGGCTGCAGTTTTCACTGGAGGAGTCCACAAGCAAGCTGGGATTGCCTCAGGACAGGCACGCTAGGTCCAAGTGCCCACCTGTATTTCACTCAGATATCTCCTGATCCTGCTGCAAAATTTATCGGTAAGTGGGGATGAAATGTATTAGATTGATAGGCTTGTCATAGTCACTGGGGGGTAAATGTGAGAGGATGGAGTATTGTGGGGGCTGAGGTGAGGGAGGGTCAACAGGGCACTGGGGGTGAATGTGAGAAGACAAGGGTATTATCATATAATAATCAGCACCCCAGTGTCATTGCCTCTCACTGAGGTGGGTGAGAGGCAACGACACTGGGGGGCTGATTATTATATGGTTTTGTTATGAGATTAGATGCACTCCATCACATGTAGTAGTTGTTCTCTGGGATTGGAAGATCAGGGACTTTTTATACTTACCAGTTGGGTAAGCCATGAGCTGTATCACATTTAAAGCACCACTCCAGCAATTTTTTTATTTCACCACTGGAGTGGCGCTTTAAATCCAAGACCGACTGTCTGATACATTTTCATCTGTTTTCGCCACCGCACCGCTCGGCTCCATCTCCAACAGTTTGTGACCTGTCCGCTGCCCCAGTGTTTCATGGAGTGGTACGGAGGTCACTAAATCATTCTGAGTCTATGAGAGCCGCGTACTGGCCTCTTTCTTGCCTCTTCCTGGCCCTCATAGACATACATTGAGTGCTTCTGATGATGCTTCTAACTTCTGGCCAATCAGAAACTGCGCTCAAGATGGAACCGCGGGACTGGAGCGGTGCCAAAAGCAGTGAATACGGCGGAGGATGAGTATATGACAGGGGCAGGGGGCTTGCTCTTAAAGCACCACTCCAGCGGTGGAAAAAAAATCCTGCTGGAGTGGTGCTTCAATAATTTAATTATAAGCAGACTGCCAAGTCATGACAGGGAGCGCCTGCTGCATGATCCCCCAATATCACTGGCATTATCAGGCGGTCATGAACCCCACATTTGCCATGTGCTTGTGTCGACTAGAAAGGTTTGGTGTCTTTCAATAGAAGAGAATTGAGAGAAGCCAAAAGAGTCGTCACTTGATCGCCTGCTCCTGCTGACATCAGCGATGCTGACACCATTATTACTGTATATGAGGGGACTCAGGGGACATTATTAATTGTTAAGTGGGCACTTAAGAAGCATTATTTATAGGGGCATCAGTGCGCAGCTACTGGGTGGTAGAGGCTGCTGAGCCGGCTATCAGTCGGGGTAAGAGGTGCAGTTACAGCTGCCGCTCTCTTTACACAGAGCGGTGACTGAAACCGTGCTGGCGCCACCCCCGAGGCTGCAGTGAGGAATAAAGTTAATTTCCTCCTGGCAGTGTGACTCTCAGTGCAGGTGACGCAAGGTGTCAGAACACTATTAGCTATTATACTGTTTTTTGGGGGACCAGTGGGGACATCATTCTATGTATAGGGAAACTCTAATGGACATCATACTGTATGTACATGAGCTGTGGGCCCATCATACTGTGTATAAGGGAGATGTTGGCCTACCACACTGTGTATAGGGGAGCAGTGGGGGCATTATACTGTGTATAGGGAAGCTGTGGGCCCACCATACTGTGTATAGTCGATCTATACATGGGGGCTACTTAGGTGACATTATTAAATGTTTAGTGGGCACTTAAACATTATTGTTATAGGGGCACTCAGAGTACTATGACCATCAAAATTGCATATGTGGTATTATTACTTTCTAGGGACAAAATGTGGAGGGCACTAGCACAGGGCATTAATGTTTTGTAGGGGTGAATTTTATTATCTAGAGAGCAAAATGGAGTCAATATTACTATGTAAGGGGAACAGTGGTGGCATTACTATGTGGGGCAGTACCATTATGGTACCACACAGCAGGTACTGTAGGACACATACAGCAGCAGCGGTTCAGTATTAGGGTATCAGCAGAATGAGGAGTTTATGCAGGTGGGGAATAGATATGGACAGTGCAGGAAATGTGAGAAGTCAGATGTGTCTTTGTTGTAATTTCTGCAGATGAGTCCTGGCTGGAGAAGTTGGCATGTCGGTCTGGGCCAGATGGAAAAGGCGAGAAAAGTGAACGATTCCTTTAGAAAGAATGTCATCTGTAAGTCACTATATAGTAATCGCAGTGTTCGTTTTTGTATATAGATTTTCAATCACAGTGTGGTCATCTGCTGCTGTTCCCCTATATTCACAATTAGGGTGCACCACGTAGCTGTAGTCAGGATTACCTGGTTAGGGGCCCACTTAGATTTTTCGCCCCCCCTAAGCTGAAACCCTAGCTACGCATCTGATCAGCCCTCTTAAACACCGAATCTTCTGGGTGAGAGTTACCGAGTCTTTGCATTCTCTGGCTTACAGGAACTAAAGGCCCCGTCTCACATAACGAGATCGTTAGCGAGATCGCTGAAACATCACAGTTTCTGTGACGCAACAGCGATCTCGCCAGCAATCTCGGTACGTGTGACACATAGTGACGACTGGCCTCCCAGCTGTGATATCGCTGATCGTGTTCGAATGTCCTGGGCCATTTTTGATCATTGGCGTCCCGCTGGCCAGCATGCATCGCTGTGTTTGACGCCAACGAGTGACCTCGTTGGCGACGCAGAACTCAGGGACGCAGGCGGGAGTCATCAGAATAGCTGCTGTGTGACAAGGTCCCAAAGACCGCCGAGGTCGTTATACAGATCGCCATATCGTTGCTGCGTCGTTGAATAGATCTGCCTGTTTGAAAGCTTACTAGCGATCATGTAGCGACGTACCAGGATCCTTACCAGGTCGTATAGTTGTCGGGATCGCTGGTGCGGCGCTATGTGTAACGGTACCCCAAGTTTTGATTCTCTCCCTCCCTCCCTCACCTTCCTCCCTCCCTCACCTTCCTATAATCCAACCTTGAATGATGAAGGATAAACCTTGACTCCTTGTTACTTCATGAGAAATTAAATAAGACTTGATTGTTCATTTGTCTAATCATAAAGTCAGATCACCACTCGCATGTCTCATCTGCATAATTGGGATGCATTTCCCCCCCTGCCATAGATGAGATCTCCTTTGTTTAAAATTGCTTCTTTGACTTAACTGTTCTTTTTTACAGGCGAAAAATGAGACCCCCTCCTAAATCCAATTACATTCTTAATGACTGATAGGACTCTTCAGGATCTGGTCACAGTGGCGTCATTCAGTATTAAAGGTATAAACTCACCTAACGAACGCAATCAAATCTTAACACTATAAAAAAAAAAAAAAAAATCACACTTAATTTTCTTGGAAGAGACCCGTTACAAAAAAAAAGACATCCCAGATCTCTCCCACTCAATATACCCTGTGTGGTTTAATAGCAATACGAAAGGGACTTTCGTTTAACCTAAAGGATAGCCTCTCTGATCCAAATGGTAGGTACTAGAGTTGAGCGAAACGGGACGAAAAATTTCAAAAGTCGCCGACTTTTAGCAAAGTCGGGTTTCATGGAACGAAACCCGACCCTAGGATGAGGTCGGCCACGAGGTCGGCGACTTAGGCGCCAAAGTCGTGTTTCAAAAGTTTGTTTTGCGCTCTTTTTTAGCCAATCAGGATCCACGGACACTGTGGGCAACGTGATGACATAGGCAGGGGTCACCACCATCTTTCAGAAGGGCATGCAAGTGATTGGCTTGCTTTGGTGGGCCATCTTACTTCTGCTGATCTTAGCATAGGGAGAGGTTGCTGATTCTGTATGGAGAGCGTTAGGCAGGGAAGAAGAAAAAAAAACTGCTTCTGCTGCTAGCGATTTTGCCTGTACAACACACCAGTCACTGTGTGTGCAGTGCAAGGGGAGGCTATATTGTGGTGGATCAGCGGTGTTGGTTGTTAGGCTGCCTTCTAAGGCTTCCTGATGGCTGCATTGCTGTTTACTCACAGCTCTGCAAACTGCTTTTTTAAAAGCAATCCCAATTTTTTTTTTTGTCCTGCTGAGGTACTGAGCGTGCATTTTTTCACACCATACAGCGGTGTACGCTCCTCACACAGTACCGTGTAACGGCTGTTATCACAGCCACAGTGAAGCTATCTGTTTGTCACTGTGGAAGGATAAGTGGAGGACTTGTTCCGTTCTTACAGACCTACACTCTAGGGAGATTCCTATTCTGCCCAATTCTACATACACCTTGTAGTTTGTGATACACTAGCCAATTTCTGCCTGTGACATAGCGCTCTGATATTCAGTGGGCCTCACACAATCCAAAAGTGTCCACCAGTGTCCACTAGTGTGTGCAGAAATTTAAAATCTCCCTTATCCTGTAGTCACTTTTTTCACACCTGTGCCATCGAGCCTGTGACATAGCGCTCTGATATTCAGTGGGCCTCACACAATCCAAAAGTGTCCAGTGTCCACAAGTGTCTGCAGAAATTCAAAATCTCCCTTATCCTGTAGTCACTTTTTTCACACCTGTGCCATCGAGCCTGTGACATAGCGCTCTGATATTCAGTGGGCCTCACACAATCCAAAAGTGTCCAGTGTCCACTAGTGTGTGCAGAAATTCAAAATCTCCGTTATCCTCTAGTGACATTTTTCACACCTGCGACATCGAGCCAGTGACATAGCGCTCTGATATTCAGTGGGCCTCACACAATCCAAAAGTGTCCAGTGTCCACAAGTGTATGCAGAAATTCAAAATCTCCCTTATCCTGTAGTCACTTTTTTCACACCTGTGCCATTGAGCCTGTGACATAGCGCTCTGATATTCAGTGGGCCTCACACAATCCAAAAGTGTCCAGTGTCCACTAGTGTGTGCAGAAATTCAAAATCTCCCTTATCCTGTAGTCACTTTTTTCACACCTGTGCCATCGAGCCTGTGACATAGCGCTCTGATATTCAGTGGGCCTCACACAATCCAAAAGTGTCCAGTGTCCACGAGTGTGTGCAGAAATTCAAAATCTCCGTTATCCTCTAGTGACATTTTTCACACCTGCGACATCGAGCCAGTGTCATAGCGCTCTGATATTCAGTGGGCCTCATACAATCCAAAAGTGTCCAGTGTCCACGAGTGTGTGCAGAAATTCTAAAATCTCCGTTATCCTCTAGTGACATTTTTCACACCTGTGACATCGAGCCAGTGACATAGCGCTCTGATATTCAGTGGGCCTCACACAATCCAAAAGTGTCCACAAGTGTCTGCAGAAATTCAAAATCTCCCTTATCCTGTAGTCACTTTTTTCACACCTGTGCCATCGAGCCTGTGACATAGCGCTCTGATATTCAGTGGGCCTCACACAATCCAAAAGTGTCCAGTGTCCACTAGTGTGTGCAGAAATTCAAAATCTCCCTTATCCTGTAGTCACTTTTTCACACCTGTGCCATCGAGCCTGTGACATAGCGCTCTGATATTCAGTGGGCCTCACACAATCCAAAAGTGTCCAGTGTCCACTAGTGTGTGCAGAAATTCAAAATCTCCCCTGTCCTATAGACACCTTGTACCTTGTTTTACATTACTATATAGTTTGTTGGATTTTGTCTACATTTCTACCAAAAATGAGGAAGGCTGGTGGAAGAGGCCGTGGAATTGGGCGGGGGTTGACAGCTGGTAATGATGGTGTTGGTGGTGGATCTGATGGTAGTGGCAAAAGCAAAATAGGACCGAATGCAGGAGGTGTTGAGCCTGCGTCATCGTCTGGCTCCACAAGGCCTCGAAGGCTTAGTTTTCTAGGAGTTGGCAAACCGCTTTTAAAGCCAGAGCTTCAGGAAAAAGTTTTGTCTTACATTGCTTGTGACGAACAGCCCACCGCCGTTCGTCCACTTACGGGCGACACTAACGGGAGTCCCGCTGCCACCAAAACGCGACGGACAGCGGACCCTGTGTCACCACTATGTCACAGTCCCACCACTGACACGGGTGTATCAGCGGACGGAGGGGCGTGACACAATGCCGGCACACGGCTATCACAGGCGCAGTGGGGCTTATCTTAGTTATCCCAACACTGGCACCATGTGACCAAAAATATCCAGCAAGCTAATCTCGCTCTACAATTTGCCGCAGGGGGAGTTTAATTTGGATGCCCCACCACTGCTATCAATCTTCCAAGTACTGCGGGGATTTATGTATATCCCACTTTCTCAGTTCCACTTTGGAACTCGCAGCTCTCCGGCGCCCCCCTTACCCTCAGGTCAGTCAGGGAACTGCACCTAGGATAATTAGTCGCCGGACGGGCTGCCTGTTGTGAACCGGCAATTAGGCTTCTGCAGTAAGGGAATTATCAATGCTGTGGCTGAAGCCCCTTACTCAGCAATATAAGACCCTTCTAGACTGCCAGCAAGCCGTAATAGCCGTACACAACGCGCTGCCACCAGTCACGGTTACTTAATTCACAGTGTTAAATTAAGAGGGTCCGTGGCAAACCCCTTGAATTAGTAGCGATTATCTATCAAAGGCGTATAGTTCGAGTCTTAGAGCATGGAGACAGATCTAAATAATTATTTCATTTATTTTCCGAAAGAGGACAGTGATTACAGATAAAAGTTGCTATAAAATTGAGACATAAAATATGTACAGTACAGGTATAAAATAAAAGTGGAGAAAACAAAGAGATTACACTCACAGTTCCATATTGTTCCTTAGGCAGACCATGCGGCTAAGGTGGGTGGAGGCGGAGCTGCACTTCTCCGCTCATCTGGATCTTTCTAGCACGACGACTTGAGCTGTTCTGAGCTGGTTTGCCCAGGAAATGCCTTATAGACTTTCCTATGTGACATCACAGAGAGGTGCATTCTGGGTTGATCCCACCTCTCTTATCCAAGTTATGTTTTGGCTACAAAACTTAGATTAGCTATAACTTTATGGTAGAAGCTGGTATGGACTCATCAGTGGTATCATGTTTCCCAGCGTAATGAGCCCATCAAGAAAACATCAAACATCTATGCGATATGACCGTCCATTTGGGTGCAAATCCTATCTCATGTTCTGGACAGGGTAGAACTTCGAAACATACGCGGTCTCGAAGCTGGGACCGCTCAGGTTACAAAAATATGATTTTCATATCTCTAGGGTATTTGGTTCTTATGGTATAGTCTCTCATAGTTTTATTCGTTTCAAACAAAGAAGTTTTTCCCGCTCTGAAGAGGAGAGAAGGCAAATGGTGTGAGGAAGATGGTCTAGCTAATTAACATTCCTGCTCTTCCAGAGGAAGTGGCAGGGTTGATAAAACCTGGGGGGAAAGAATTCCTACTACTGACAGTTTACAATGTCCTAGGATGGAGGATTTGTTAGCACATTGCAACAGAAAACATATCTTCGGGCATTGTACATCACACCTCCCCCCTTAAGAGGGCGCTAAGGAGGCATTACCTCTCGGTAATCTGCCATGCGCACCTCAGCGGGTTCGCCCCGGCGGGACAACCCATCGGCATTGCCGTTTTCACTGCCCTTCCTGTGTTTTACAGTAAAATCGTACTGTTGAAGGGCAAGGCTCCAGCGGAGCAATCTTCCATTGGTTCCGGACACTGTGTGCAACCAGCTCAGAGGGTTGTGGTCGGTTACCACCGTGAAGGCGCGCCCGTACAGGTAGGGCTGCAAACGTTGCAGTGCCCACACCATGGCCAGACACTCCTTCTCGATGGTCGAGTATGCCACTTCCCTCGGCAGAAGTTTCCGGCTCAGGTACAACACGGGGTGCTCTTGGTTCCCCGAGTCGACCTGGCTAAGCACAGCACCGAGGCCAAACTCGCTGGCGTCGGTCTGTACCAGAAACGGGCGACTGCTGTCGACTGCTCTCAACACTGGAGAGTTGCACAGGGCTGCTTTCAAAGCTTGGAAAGCCGCCTCACAGTCATCTGTCCAGTTGACTGTTTGGGGTAGCCTCTGCTTGGTGAGGTCAGTCAAGGGTTTGGCAAGGGCGCTATAGTCCTGTACGAACCGCCTATAGTACCCTGCAGTGCCCAAGAAGGACTTCACCTGTTTCTTGGTCCTGGGGGTGGGCCAGGACACGATTGCGTCCACTTTTCCTGGCTCCGGACTCATGGAACCCCCGCCTACCCGGTGCCCCAGGTAGTGGACCTTGCGCATGCCTATCTGGCACTTCCCCGGCTTGATGGTCAGGCCTGCCTGGTGAAGACGCTTGAGCACCTCCTGGAGGTGCTGAAGGTGTTCCTCCCAGGTGGAACTGAAGACGGCAATATCGTCTAAGTACGCCACGGCGTACTCCTCCAGTCCCCGAAGCAGGTGGTTGACCATCCGCTGGAAAGTGGCAGGGGCATTCTTCATGCCGAAGGGCATGACCGTGGACTCGTACAGTCCAAAGGGGGTGATAAAGGCGGATTTCTCCTGCGCCTCAGGGCTCAGGGGAATCTGCCAGTATCCCTGACTCAAATCCATGATGGATATGTAGTTGGCGTTTGTCAACCGCTCGAGCCGATCCTCGATGCGCGGCATTGGGTGGGCATCAGAGGTTGTGATGGCGTTGAGCCCCCTGTAGTCCACGCAGAACCGGGTGGTTCGATCCTTTTTAGGAACGAGGACTACAGGTGAAGCCCACGCACCTTTTGACCGTCGAATCACTCCCAGCCTTAACATCTCATCGACCTCTCGGCGCATGACTTGTTGCACCGTTTCAGAGATCCGATAAGGTGTTCGCCGTAATGGGGCATGATTCCCGGTGTCCACCTCATGAACCGCTAACTCCGTCCTCCCAGGACGGTTGGTGAACACGGGCCGGAAGAGTTCCAGGGTGGCCATCAACTGCAACCGCTGGGACACGGTGAGCGAACCACTTATCTCCATGTCCTCAATGGACCCATTGGCCTTGGCCTGGGCCAGCATGTCCAGGAGGGAATCTTCCTCCCCATCCTCTGGCAGATTGCAGACCGGTAGGACGCAAGCTTCACGTTCGTAGTGCGCCTTCAGCATGTTGACGTGAAAGGCCTTGCGCCTACCCCGAGCATGGTCAAGCGTGACCACGTAGGTGACCGGGTTGAGCTGTTGGTGGACGACGTACGGGCCTTCCCAGGCTGCCTGAAGCTTATCCGTTGGTACAGGGACCAGCGCCCACACCTTTTGACCCACCTGGTAGGTCCGCTCCCGGGCGTTCTGGTCGTACCAGTGCTTCTGGTCAGCCTGAGCCTGCGTCATGTTGTCATGCACCAACTGCGTCAAGGTCTGCATCTTGTCACGGAAGCGCATGACATAATCCACGATGGACACTTCTGTGGGGTTTGGCTCATCTTCCCAGGATTCTCTTATCAACCCAAGGGGTCCCCGGACTCGCCTGCCATACAGGAGCTCGAAGGGGGAGAACCCGGTCGAGGCCTGCGGAACTTCTCTGTAAGCGAACAGCAGGTGTGGGAGGTACCGCTCCCAGTCGCGCCCTTGGGTCTCAACCAGTATGCGGAGCATCTGTTTGAGGGTACCGTTGAAACGTTCACACAAACCATTAGTCTGTGGGTGATACGGACTCGATACCAGCTGCGTCACCTGCATTTTCTCACAGAGAGCCTCCATTAGGCGAGACATGAATTGGGGCCCTTGATCGGTAAGCATCTCCCTGGGAAATCCTACTCTTGAAAAGATGGTCACCAGTGCGTCAGCCACCTTATCTGCCCTGGTTGAAGACAGAGCTACTGCCTCTGGGTACCGGGTAGCGTAGTCTACCACGGTGAGAATGTATCGCTTTCCGGAGCTGCTGGGGACGGACAGCGGTCCTACAATGTCCACCGCGATTCTCTGGAAAGGCTCCTCTATCACCGGCAAAGGAATAAGGGGAGCCTTAAGAGCAGGCCCCGCCTTACCCACTTTTTGACAGGTGGCACAGGAGCGGCAGTAGTGTGTTACATCTGTCCCCATCTTGGGCCAATAGAAGTGTTGAGACAGCCGTGCCTTTGTTTTGCTGATCCCCAAGTGTCCAGCGAGTGGAATCTCATGGGCAATCCGCAACAACTCAGTTCTGAACTGATAGGGGACGACCAGCTGTCTTTCCCTCAACCACTCCTTTTTAGGATCTCCGGGTACTGTCTCCCGGTACAACCTTCCTCGTTCCCAGAACACCCTCTCCTTATCAGACTTGGAGGTGGGCGTCTCGGCGAGACCTCTCAATTTCTCCAGGCTGGCATCTGAGTGCAGAGCAGCCTGGAACTCCATGCTGGAGGCTGCCAGAAGTGACGTCAGGGTCCCCTCTTTACTGGGACCCTCTGGAACCGGCTCTGGGTTCACCTCTGGTTCATTCTCTCCTGTAGCAGCAGAGGGTCCAGAAGACAGTGCGTTACCTGCGATCTGGGCACTCTGACTGCGTGTGACAGCTGCTATGTATGCTGTCTCCCTGGGGATTTCTTCAGACCCACCAGCTGGTGCTGCCCTGGGCTCTACCTCCCCATCCACCCCCAACACTTTAGGAGCAGTGCTACTTATGGGCCAGTTACCTTCCTCGGTGGCACTGGTCAGCTGCATGGCATTACCTTCCTCATGGTCCCCATGCACCTCCCCATTCTCTTGAGCACCGTTGCTTGCTCCTGCCAGGGGTTCCTCAGCCGTCTCACTCCGCAGAGTGACGGGGCTGAGCACCTCGGTACCTGTGGACACATCTACCGTTTCAAAGAAAGGGTTAACGTGTTCAGTCGGCACAGATACATCAACATCATCATTCCTAGGAAAAGAATGGTTATCAGTTTGCTTTGGTACATTCACATCAGCATCAGCATCGTACCTGGGGAAAGAATGGTTGTTAGTTGCATCATTACTCATCAAGGCATTAGCAGGTAACACATTCAGTTTCCCATCATCAACATCATCAGGGTTAACGTTACCCTTATTATCAGTTTGGGGAAGGGTGTCAGGGACATAGTATGCAACCATCCTCCCCAAGTCAGTCCCCAATAAAACATCAGTGGGCAAATTTTCAGACACTCCCACCTCCCTCAACCCGCTCCCGGCACCCCAGTCAAGAAAAACTCGTGCCACTGGCAAGGGACAACGGGTGCCTCCAATCCCGGTGACAGTCAGGGTTTTCCCCTCAACAAACTCTTCAGGGGCCGCCAGTCCAGGACGGATGAGGGTTCGTTCAGCCCCGGTGTCCTTGAGGCCTGTAGCAAGACGGGCCCCCACCTGAACAGGTTGAACGTTGTCGTCAGCCCTCCCAACCACACCTCCCACCAAAAGAACAGAGGCGTTGGGCCCGGGGGCCTTGGCTGGGGGGTTCTTCGGCCTATTCGGACAGGTGTAAAAGAAGTGACCAGGCCGCTGGCAGTGGTGACACAGGCGACTGTCTGTAGCCGGCCTGCTGTTGGCAACAGGGACTGGGCCTCCGGAGGGACGGCTAGCTGGGGCATTGGGGTTGGTTGCTGGCTTACCCCCTTTCCAGCTGGTGGCGACTGGCCTCCGCGTCTCGGGCTTCCGGTTGGCCTCGTGGTTGTCGGCGATCTGCGCCGCTTTGTCCGCGTTCGTTGGTTCGCGGTCCAGGATGAACTGTCGGACCTCAGCTGGGCAGAGATGCAGGAACTGGTCTTTGATCATCAGGTCCCGTAGCTGCTCAAAGGTTTCAACGGACAGTCCATGGATCCACTGGTCAAAGTGGGTCCTGAGTCCTTGCACCACATCACTGTAGCTATCGTGTGGGCCACGTTGGAGGTGTCGGAACTTCTTTCGGTATACCTCAGGTGTCAGCCGGTATTTGGCGATCAGCGCCTGCTTTATGGCGTCATAGTCGTCATCGGCTTCTGGCGGAAGAGAAGCAAATGCCTCCAGGGCTTTGCCTTTTAGCCCTGGGGTCAAGTACCTTGCCCATTGGTCTCTAGGCAGCTGGTACTGTCTGCAGGCTTTCTCAAAGGCTCGCAGAAATGTGTCCAAGTCCCCATCCTTTTCCATCACGGGAAAATGCTCTGGCCGGGGTTTAGGAGTCTGGACGCTGCTGGGCTCACTGCTTCGGGCTGTGGGGGCATTCCCACCCCGCTGGAGTACCTCCAGTTCATGGGCCCTCTGCGCCTCCCTCTCGGCTCGCTGCTCTGCTCTCTCAGCCTCCGCTCGGCGCTCAGCTCTCTCAGCCTGGGCTTGACGCTCGGCTTGGGCCTCCTGCCGATATTGCTGGATCAGCCTCACCCGCCCATCACTGTCTTCGGCGGGGAGTGCGTCCAAGGCCATTTGCAGATAGGGGTCCACCCCGTCCTGGTTGAATGTGGGGCCAGCGCTCAGGAGTGGAGCCTCTGCTGCAGCCCCATTGCCACTTGGGCCAACTTCTGCGCTCGCTGGATTCTGGTCGTTGTCCAGCTGCACTAGAGCCGCGATCATTTGAGCTCTGTTTTTGTTCGTGGCGTCAAGGCCTTGGTACGTGCATAACCCAGCAAGAACTTCCTTTGTCTGCCGGTTGTACCAAGGTTCTCCTTTTGCCGCCATGGTTGCCAAATAAAAGATAGAAAAAGAAAAACGAAGAAACGGGAGGGGGATACTTGCAAGTACACACTAATGTCTCAGGACTAGTAACCACTGAGTCTGTTCTCCAAAACCTATGATGCAGGATTCCCGCAGGAACCGTGCAGGTTTTTAGTGAGAGGAATGATTGCTCAAACCAAATCACTAATGCTCTAGGATTATCCCACCGCGCTGCCACCAATATGTGACGAACAGCCCACCGCCGTTCGTCCACTTACGGGCGACACTAACGGGAGTCCCGCTGCCACCAAAACGCGACGGACAGCGGACCCTGTGTCACCACTATGTCACAGTCCCACCACTGACACGGGTGTATCAGCGGACGGAGGGGCGTGACACAATGCCGGCACACGGCTATCACAGGCGCAGTGGGGCTTATCTTAGTTATCCCAACACTGGCACCATGTGACCAAAAATATCCAGCAAGCTAATCTCGCTCTACAATTTGCCGCAGGGGGAGTTTAATTTGGATGCCCCACCACTGCTATCAATCTTCCAAGTACTGCGGGGATTTATGTATATCCCACTTTCTCAGTTCCACTTTGGAACTCGCAGCTCTCCGGCGCCCCCCTTACCCTCAGGTCAGTCAGGGAACTGCACCTAGGATAATTAGTCGCCGGACGGGCTGCCTGTTGTGAACCGGCAATTAGGCTTCTGCAGTAAGGGAATTATCAATGCTGTGGCTGAAGCCCCTTACTCAGCAATATAAGACCCTTCTAGACTGCCAGCAAGCCGTAATAGCCGTACACAACGCGCTGCCACCAGTCACGGTTACTTAATTCACAGTGTTAAATTAAGAGGGTCCGTGGCAAACCCCTTGAATTAGTAGCGATTATCTATCAAAGGCGTATAGTTCGAGTCTTAGAGCATGGAGACAGATCTAAATAATTATTTCATTTATTTTCCGAAAGAGGACAGTGATTACAGATAAAAGTTGCTATAAAATTGAGACATAAAATATGTACAGTACAGGTATAAAATAAAAGTGGAGAAAACAAAGAGATTACACTCACAGTTCCATATTGTTCCTTAGGCAGACCATGCGGCTAAGGTGGGTGGAGGCGGAGCTGCACTTCTCCGCTCATCTGGATCTTTCTAGCACGACGACTTGAGCTGTTCTGAGCTGGTTTGCCCAGGAAATGCCTTATAGACTTTCCTATGTGACATCACAGAGAGGTGCATTCTGGGTTGATCCCACCTCTCTTATCCAAGTTATGTTTTGGCTACAAAACTTAGATTAGCTATAACTTTATGTTAGAAGCTGGTATGGACTCATCAGTGGTATCATGTTTCCCAGCGTAATGAGCCCATCAAGAAAACATCAAACATCTATGCGATATGACCGTCCATTTGGGCGCAAATCCTATCTCATGTTCTGGACAGGGTAGAACTTCGAAACATACGCGGTCTCGAAGCTGGGACCGCTCAGGTTACAAAAATATGATTTTCATATCTCTAGGGTATTTGGTTCTTATGGTATAGTCTCTCATAGTTTTATTCGTTTCAAACAAAGAAGTTTTTCCCGCTCTGAAGAGGAGAGAAGGCAAATGGTGTGAGGAAGATGGTCTAGCTAATTAACATTCCTGCTCTTCCAGAGGAAGTGGCAGGGTTGATAAAACCTGGGGGGAAAGAATTCCTACTACTGACAGTTTACAATGTCCTAGGATGGAGGATTTGTTAGCACATTGCAACAGAAAACATATCTTCGGGCATTGTACATCACATTGCTGACTCAGCCTCCAGCTCTATCGCCTCCTCTTCTGAAGTTGTAAAAAATAAAAGCACTGAGTCGTCATTGGAGGCTCATGTTCATGAACCACACGTTTCCTTGTGTCCTTCACCCCAACCAAGATTGAAGGATGACGCAGGCCATACTACTGATTACTCCATGGAGCTGTTTTCACATACCATGCCTGAATTATCAAGTGAAATGGTGAATTATCCAGGCCAAGATGAATCTGACATGGAGTGCACTGATGCACAGCCGCTGATAGATGATTCTGCTGGTACATTCACTCAGAGCACTACATTGTCCTCGCAGTGTACAGAGCCAGATTCTGACCCTGATGAGACTCAGGTGCCCCTTCCCGCACACTATACCACCATACACGGTGACACAGAGGAAGGTGCACATGACATTGAAGAGGAGGTGATGGATGACCCGGTTGTTGACCCAGATTGGCATCCATTGGGGGAAGAGGGTGCTGCTTCCAATAGCTCAGATGAGGAGCATCCACAGCAGACATCGACATCGCAACAGCTGTTATCTGGCAGGCCCGGAGCACTCCAAAGACAGGTTCCAAAAATCAAAAGAGTTGCTGGACAGCTTGTCCAGAGGGTCAAAAGATCACAGCGTGCTAGGCCGCAAAATGTCTGCCAAAGTAGGAAGAGTGCAGTGTGGCACTTTTTTGAACAAAATCCTCATGATCAGGCCAAGGTTATCTGTAAGAAGTGCGCAAAGATCTTTAGCCGAGGGAAAAATCTGAAAAATTTGAATACCAGTTGCATGCTTAGACATTCAACCACCATGCACTTGCAAGCGTGGACACAACACCAAACCTCAAGTGCCACATGTGCAACTGATCACAAAGAAGGTAGTCAGCAACGATACATTGTTTCCCCCACTGTAAGCCCACCAGTTAGCACAGCAGCAAATGTTGAGGTGTTGTTGCAAGGCCACAGCAGTCAGGGAATCCCACTGTTATAATCACGAAATACTGAATCTAGGCCATCAGAAAGAACACCAACTCCATCACCATCATCAACCCTCTCTCAGTCCGCCCTGTCCACCGCTACTTCCACCATATGCAGCTCTCAAGTCCAGCTCACCCTCCCAGACACTATGAGTAGGTCAAGAAAGTACTCAGTCTCTCATCCGCGTACACTGGGTTTGAACGCCCACATTGCCAAACTAATCTCGTTTGAGATGATGCCCTATCTGTTGGTGGAAAGCGCAGCTTTCCGCGAACTCATGGCCTATGCAGTACCACGCTATGACCTACCCAGTCGCCACTTCTTCTCTCGCAAAGCCATCCCAGCCCTCCACCATCATGTAAAAGACCGCATTGTCCATGCACTCAAGCAGTCAGTGAGTGGAAAGGTGCACCTCACAACTGATGCATGGTCCAGTCGGCATGGCCAGGGCCGTTACGTGTCCATCACTGCGCACTGGGTTAATGTGGTGGATGCAGGGTCCACAGGGGACAGCGGTGGTGGGACAGTGCTGCCTAGTCCACGGTATAGGAAACAGTTGGCTGTAGGCATTAGACCCTCCTCCTCCTCCTCCAGAAGCGAAAGCTCGTCCACAGAGCGCAGTCGTACGAGCACTCCATCTGCAGCTGCCACTGTTGCACACGAGGTGTCCCCCTATCGAGCAGCTAGTGGAAAGCGTCAGCAGGCTGTGTTGCAGATGATGTGTTTGGGCGACAGACACACCGCCGAGGTGCTGGCCGAGTACTTGAAGCGACAAACTGAGTCATGGCTGGGCAGTGTACATCTTGAGGCAGGCAAGGTAGTTAGTGATAACGGCCATAATTATGTGGCAGCCATAGCCCTTTCAAAACTCAGCCACATACCTTGCTTGGCTCACACCTTGAACCTGGTGGTGCAGTGCTTCCTCAAAAATTATCCGGAGTTAACAGCCCTGCTCCAGAAGGTGCGAAGACTGTGCGCGCACATCCGCCGGTCGCCTGTACACTCCGTTCGTATGCAGAAGCTGCAGCGATTGCTCCACCTTCCCAACCACCGCCTCATTATCGACATTGCAACAAGGTGGAACTCCACCCTGCACATGGTGGAGCGGCTGTGCGAGCAGAGGCAGGCCATAATGCATTTGTGGGAGGATACACGGCCAGGCACTTTGAGAGCAGACATGGAGTTGACAGGTGTGCAGTGGTCGAAGCTGAAAGACCTCTGTAAAGTCCTTCAGTGTTTTGAGGAATGCACACGGCTGGTAAGCGCAGACGACGCCATCCTAAGCATGAGCATCCCACTTATGCGTCTGCTCATGCAAACTTTGACGCACCTTAAGGAGCAGGCGTCTGCAGCCAATGTTGACGAGGAGGTAATCCTTGATGACATTCAGCCATTGTCTGCTCAGGGACCTCTCCTGGACGAGGTGGAGGAAGAAGAGGAGGAGGAGGATGATGATGGGGATGATTACTTAGGGGAGGAGGATGCATCTCGTGGGGCAAGTGAAAATGTTGCCGTGGCAAGGTCTGGTACAGGGTTTGTGCGTGACTGGAGGGATGTGGATTTGCCAGAAAGTGCTCCTCCAACCAGCACTCGCAGTGCATCATTCACACCGGGAACATTGGCCCACATGTCAGATTATGCCTTGCAGATCCTAAAAAGGGACCCCCGCATTGCCAAAATGATGAACGATGACGACTACTGGTTTGTCAGCATCCTGGATCCACGCTATAAAGGCAAATTACAAAACATCATGCCACAGGAGAACCTTGACCTAATATTAGCTAATAAACAAGCAACTCTGGTAAATCGGTTGCTTGAGGCATTCCCAGCACACAGCAGCGGTGATGGTTCTCACACGAGCCGTACGGGCCGGGGGCAGCTTGGCAGAGGTGTTCATGGTGCACACAGCAGAAGTGGCGTTGGAGACAGGGGTTTCATGACAATGTTGTGGACTGATTTTTCAAGTACCGCTCACACAACTGGTAATACTGCATCGATGGAAAGTGACAGGAGACAGCAGTTGTCAACTATGGTTACAAACTACTTTTCCTCCCATATCGATGTTCTCCCACACAGGTCATTCCCCTTTGACTATTGGGCCGCTAAACTGGACACCTGGCCTGAATTGGCACAATATGCCTTACAGGAGCTCGCATTCCTAAGCCCAGCAGCAAGTGTGCTATCGGAAAGAGTCTTCAGTGCAGCTGGATCAATCCTGACAGAAAAAAGGACCCGTCTGTCAACCCAAAATGTGGATGATCTAACCTTCATTAAAATGAACCATGCATGGGTTTCCAAGGATTTTGTCCCACCTTCCCCTGATGACACATAGGGTGACAGAAAAATGGCTTGCTTTGGTCCACCTCTTCCTGGGACTTTTCCTATTTCGCCTTTTGCATCAGCTGAATGTCCAACATCAACACATGCCACTTTCTAAAACTCCCTAACTGTGCTGCCTCCCCCCCCATGGCCGGGGTCACCACCTAGCGCACGACACCGTGCGAGTGCCGTTGCCCTGGACAGGTGGGTAGGCCGACTCTTGGGCGCGGGCACTGGCACAGGGTCCCTCATAGTGCAATCAAGTGTCTCTGACGGTGGTGGTGCACACCCGCCGTCAGACACACCGCCGTACTATGAGGGGCCCAGTGCCAGTACCGACACCCACGAGTGGGCCCCCCTTGCTTGGGCAGGGCCCCAGCATTTGCAATCTTTACCTCTCCCTGCTCCTCCGCTGTGTAGTCTGGGCCGTCAAATCCATACTGTGCCTGACACCGTCTGAGCCTGCCTCCTGATGCATAGACATATATTTTGAATGTGTACGCTATCCATACATGTTATCCGGGGATACGATACCCTTTCTCACCTTTGTGCAATCACGTGCAAGCCATACTGGGCCTAACACCGTCTGAGCCTGCCTCCTGATGTATAGACATATATTTTGAATGTGTACTCTATCCATACATGTTATCCAGGGATACGGTACCCTTTCTCACCTTTGTGCAATCACGTGCAAGCCATACTGGGCCTAACACCGTCTGAGCCTGCCTCCTGATGTATAGACATATATTTTGAATGTGTACGCTATCCATACATGTTATCCTGGGATACGGTACCCTTTCTCACCTTTGTGCAAT
Organism: Dendrobates tinctorius; assembly: GCF_039654945.1. NCBI lineage: Eukaryota > Metazoa > Chordata > Amphibia > Anura > Dendrobatidae > Dendrobates > Dendrobates tinctorius. The sequence continues at coordinate 10,402,662 of NW_027361794.1, forward strand.
CACGTGCAAGCCATACTGGGCCTAACACCGTCTGAGCCTGCCTCCTGATGTATAGACATATATTTTGAATGTGTACGCTATCCATACATGTTATCCTGGGATACGGTACCCTTTCTCACCTTTGTGCAATCACGTGCAAGCCATACTGTGCCTGACACCGTCTGAGCCTGCCTCCTGATGTATAGACATATATTTTGAATGTGTACGCTATCCATACATGTTATCCTGGGATACGGTACCCTTTCTCACCTTTGTGCAATCACGTGCAATCCATACTGGGCCTAACACCGTCTGAGCCTGCCTCCTGATGTATAGACATATATTTTGAATGTGTACGCTATCCATACATGTTATCCTGGGATACGGTACCCTTTCTCACCTTTGTGCAATCACGTGCAATCCATACTGGGCCTAACACCGTCTGAGCCTGCCTCCTGATGTATAGACATATATTTTGAATGTGTACGCTATCCATACATGTTATCCTGGGATACGGTACCCTTTCTCACCTTTGTGCAATCACGTGCAAGCCATACTGGGCCTAACACCGTCTGAGCCTGCCTCCTGATGTATAGACATATATTTTGAATGTGTACGCTATCCATACATGTTATCCGGGGATACGGTACCCTTTCTCACCTTTGTGCAATCACGTGCAAGCCATACTGGGCCTAACACCGTCTGAGCCTGCCTCCTGATGTATAGACATATATTTTGAATGTGTACGCTATCCATACATGTTATCCTGGGATACGGTACCCTTTCTCACCTTTGTGCAATCACGTGCAATCCATACTGGGCCTAACACCATCTGAGCCTGCCTCCTGATGTATAGACATATATTTTGAATGTGTACGCTATCCATACATGTTATCCTGGGATACGGTACCCTTTCTCACCTTTGTGCAATCATGTGCAATCCATACTGGGCCTAACACCGTCTGAGCCTGCCTCCTGATGTATAGACATATATTTTGAATGTGTACGCTATCCATACATGTTATCCTGGGATACGGTACCCTTTCTCACCTTTGTGCAATCACGTGCAATCCATACTGGGCCTAACACCGTCTGAGCCTGCCTCCTGATGTATAGACATATATTTTGAATGTGTACGCTATCCATACATGTTATCCTGGGATACGGTACCCTTTCTCACCTTTGTGCAATCACGTGTAATCCATACTGGGCGTGAGAACGGCTGGCGGGCTGTTAAGCAAGCTACAGCACCTGTGGTTTGCACACGTAAGTTTTTCATTTTTTCAGGAATGACGGTTAGGCCTAATTCCGGAACTGCGGTTGACCTGCACTTACTGGGAAATCATCGTTCGCGGGTAATAATTGTAATCAGTGATCCCCATCACTAACGTTGTTCAGCGGGTTATCTGCACCTGTAAGCGACAAACGCTGGCCTTTTCAGTGTAGCGCACATGCAGCCACGGACATGTAAGGGCATGACACACCAGTTATTGGCCAATCTCATGTGCCAGAGCCTCACGTGTCCCTCTAGTAAGCCGGACTCGGACCGCGGGGCATGACGGAGTCTCGTTCGTTAACGGAATTAAGCTTGCAATGTGTGCATCTGTTCTGTAGCTGGCATGGTTGAGGTTTCCCAGGTGGAGTCGAATTTAACCGTAGGCTCCACTCCTGGTGGTGCCCTTCTGGACATTCCTTTAAGGTTCAGCTTTGCAACCATACTGCCCACGTAAAACAAACACTTTGCCTTCATGAACGCTGTTTGGAGGGTCATGACTCGTGGGAATAACGCCGCCCAATCAGTTAACCTGCTAGAGAGATCCTTCGTTGCTCCCAAGCATGACATCACACTCCCTAGGAGGAAGGTAATGCCACTGTGGCGACCGTACTCCTGGGGGCGACACAAGTGCACTGATGCCCAGCCACTGCTCGATGAATCTGCTGGTACATTGACCCAGACCACTACATTCCCCTCGCACGCTACACGGCCTGAATCTGACCCTGATGAAACTCAGGTTACCCTTCCCATATACAGTTCCATCTTACACGGTGACAAAGAGGAAGCTGCAGATGAAAGTGCAGGTTCGGACCACCCGCCATCAGACACACCACCGTACTATCAGGGGCCCTGTGCCAGTGCCGTCGCCAACGAGTGGGCCCCCCCTGCTTGCTCAGGATCACAGCACTTGCAAGGTTGAAATACTGTGCAGTGAGATGGAAGATGGGGACGACGAGGAGTCCAGACTAGTACAGGGATTCCCTAGCGAGGAGACTTATTTGATTGTTTTCAATGTTGGGACAGCAATTTTTGGGGAGCACTATACTCTGGAGAATGATAGATGGGGCCCACCATACACTGGAACATTCCAAAGGTGGACATCAGACACTGGAGCAGCATTTACAGGGCCCATTATACACTAGAGCATTAGAAATGGGGCCCATTATGTTTGGAGCATTATTTGGGCCCATAAGACAGTGGAGCTTCATCCATGGGGACCAACATATACTGTAGCATTATGTGGAGCTCATCATATACTGTTTCAAACATTATATGGGACCAATGATTCTGTATGGAGAAATAGATGGGCCTCGTCATGAGATGTAAAAAGTGAATTATTTTTCATTGTACTATACCGCTATTTCTCTGCCGTATCGGAGCATGATGAGTTGTGGTATGTGTTAAAGGGGCGCTCTTTCGCCCAGGGCACATGAAAACCTGGAGTCAGCCCTACCCCCCCACAACTTTAGCCAAATAACCCCCATTTTTCAGTGTGTAACTTGTATTATGAAGTTAATTAAGGTTGACCAGCTTAAGTAAGAAGAATTGATGCTTTTGGCATTCAAATGAGCACTGTAGGTGTGTTAACTGTCCTCCTCTCACTGCCGACTTTTATTCCCCATTGACTTACATTGGGTTTCGTGTTTCGGGATGACCCCGACTTTTCCCTATAATCGGCCGATCTTGCTCGACCCGACTTTTGGAAAAGTCGGGTTTCACGAAACGAAACTCGACCCTAAAAAACCAAAAGTCGCTCAACTCTAGTAGGTACATATTTTTAAAAGGATATATAGCCAACACTTTAGTCACACTATGCAATTTGTACACCCCCAATCAGGGACAGACCACATGGATTTCTAAAACATTAGAAACTTTGACATTCTTCAAAGAAGGACTACTGATTTTAGGAGGAAACCTAAACATTTCTCTAAATCCTATTTTTGATACCTCCACAGGACACACTGTTCATTCTCAGAAAACCTTAACTGACTCTTGGTGACTCTTAAATGACTCTACAACGGATTACACTTTTTTTCTCCAGTTCACAATTCTTATCATAGACTTATAAAAGCCGCCCACATAGGTTTAATCACTATTTCAGATCATGCACCTATTTTCCCTGAGATAACCATAGACACACTACCTCGCCCAACCCCAACATGGAGACTAAAGCCCCCGTTACACACTGCGATATCGCTAGCAATATCGCTGTAAAGTCACCGATTTTGTGAAGTTGCAGCGATATTGCTAGCGATATCGCTGCATGTGATGCTTACCTCCGACCGGTTCCCCCGCTGATTATCGTTGGTCGCGCGAGAAGGTCCTGGATCATTTCCTGTGGCGCCGACGAGCGAGGCGTGGACGCGGGCAGGGGGACGCCAGGATCGCCTCGTCTGACAGGTAAGTAGCGACCCACGACCCCTGCTTTGTTGCTGGTAAGATCTGCCTGTTTGGCAGCTCACTAGCGACCACTTAGCGATGTACCAGCGATCCTGACCGCGTCATATCGTTGTCGGGATCGCTGGTGCATTGCTAAGTGTAACGGTACCCTAAATTAAACTATAATTGATAATGCCAAACATGCTGAAGCACTGACTGACAAGATGAGTCTTTTCTTTCAAGACAACATAAATTCAGGAAAGATTACACCAATTATCTGGGAAACCCACAAAGCAGTACTAATTGGGGAGCTAATTGCCCTGGGTGCCCACATAAAGGAGGAACATGAAAAAGAGATATCCTCCATTTTGCATCAAATTAATGCACTGGAGCACATCCACAAATGATCAATAGCTCAGAATGTTTTGGCAGCTATAAGATGCAGCCACTGCCTTTCAGGGCTTATCTACAGCATTCTATAATGCTGTAGATAAGCCCACGGTCTGATCTGCAAGATAAGAAAAATAAATTTTATTATCCTCACCGGGGGGGCATCCAGTCCGATGGTGGGTGTCGCAGGTCCGGGTCAGGGTCTTCTTGCGATGACGCCCTCCTGTTTGCTTCATTGCTCCTGTAATCGCGCTTCTGCGTAGGCATACTTATCTGCCCTATGGAGGGCAGAGTAAAGTGCTACAGTGCGCAGGCACTTTACGTCTCTGACCTTTCCCGACACCTGCGCACTGCAGTACTTTGCTCTGCCCTCAGAAGGGCAGAGAAGTACGCATACACAGAAGCGCGATGCCGGAAGTGGTGAAGGAAGCGGGAAGGCATCGTCGCAAGAAGATGGGAGGTGCTGGACCCGGACCTGCGACACCCATCGGACTGGACCGCCCCCCGGGTGAGTATAATAAAACTTATTTTTCTTATATTTCAGGTCGGACCGGGGGCTTATCTACAGCATTATAGAATGAATGCTGTAGATAAGCCCTGAATGGCGGTGGTTGCATCTTATAGTGGCCAAAACAGGTGACAGGTTCCCTTTAAGGACATTTTAAATCTGAAATCAGCAAGACTTTATCAGCTCTGTAAAATAAAATTTTGCATGCACCGTAATAACGGCAGCAAACACACTTCCTTACTAGTAAAAAAACATGTGGACAAATATTACATAAAACAAATACAAACAATCAAAAGCAACTAGCGATCAAAACAAGCAATATCAGATGCTTTTAGACAGTATTATCACAAGCTTTATAATTTAGAAATCCCAACTCCCATGAGAGAGGTAGTGGAAGCATCAGAGAAAATAAACAACTTCCTTGATTCTCTAACCTTACCAAAGATCAATTCTAGTGACTATACTAAACTAACAACGAAAGTCACTATTCAAGAAATTCTAGATACATTGCAGACAATACCAAATGGTAAAACACCAAGCCCTGATGGTCTTCCAACCATATATTACAAAAAGTACTCCAAAACTCTAACACACTGGGTGGAGTTATTCAATGCATTCCTTGCTGGCTAACAACCACCGACGAAACAGGCAGTACAAGCCTTTATCACAGTAATTCCAAAAGAGAGTAAAGACACCAAACAATGTAGCAACTATCATCCCATTTCTTTATTACAAACAAATATGAAATTGTGGGCAAAACTCCTTGCTAGAAGGTTAGGCTTGGTTCTACTCAATTTGATTCATCCTGACCAATCTGGCTTTGTGAAAGGGAGAGAAGGGAAAGATAATTCTACAAGAAGTTTACCATCTATATCATATGCCTTAAAAACTAATACTAAGGTCACCCTTCTTTCAACTGATGCTGAAAAAGCATTTGATAGAATAAGTTGCCGTTTTATTGCAAGTACTTTACTAGAATTTGATTTTCCTCCCATCCTAGTAGACGCTAGAATGACTCTCTACTCCCGTCCTATGGCCTGGGTCAGGGTGAATAGGACCTACTTGTGTACTCTAGAAATACACAATGGCACCAGACAGGGCTGCCCCCTTTCCCTTTCTCTCGTTATCTTAGTTATGGAAATGCTTATCCGAAAAAATCAGACAGGACCAAACCGTTCAAGGGCTTAGAATTGAACACTTAGAGATCAAGATGGCCACTTTCGCTGATGACCTTTTGTTACTAATAATCGACCCTTTACAAGCTTTGCCCAGACTAATTGAACTCTTTTTGCAATTTGGTGAATTATCCAACTTTAAGATAAATTTAGACAAATCCAAAGTACTAAATATATCTGCCCCCCAAAGTGATATCTCCATGGTTAAAGATATAACACCCTTTAAGTGACCCTCTGGACAAATCAAATATCTAGGAGTGCACATCTCTAATAACCCTAAAACTTTATTCCACAAAAACTTTCCCCTTCTGATCGAGAAAATCAAAAACTTATTAAAAACTTATGACCTACCAAGTATCTCGTGGATGGAGAGAGTGAATATAGTCAAGTCATACATACTACCAAAATGTATCTATGCAATGGATATAATTCCAATAAATCTTCCAAACTCCTTATTTCTTTCTTATAAACAAATTATTTCAAACTACATATGGAAACACAAAAAAGCTAGACTTGCTCACAAAATATTCACCCTCCCCCAAAAATTAGGCGGCTTAGGACTTCCAGACCTCACGTATTACCACAAGGCGATCCATATGGCTAGATGACTGAAACTAATACAGCTTTGTAGGATTGGCGAGAACATCAATCTGGAACTAGTCCTATAGGGCAGAGATGCTAGTAGATATCTATGGTCTCACAGTGTACTCCCAGGTCTAACCAATATGGATGAAATGACACTACAACCCTAAATTTAGAAGAGACAATCTGGAAATTATCACCATCTTCCTCTTTCCCCTAGAAGGCTCCCATAAGCTCTATTCTTATCTACTAAATCCTAACTACATAGACGTATATAATCTATGGTCGTCTCTACCAAACCTTCCTATCTCCCACCTAAGAGCTTACAAATTACTGTGTATTAACCTTTGGCCAAAAGAGGCCAAGAAACACCCCACAAACTTCTTGCAATACCGACATGTAAAGTATATTTTAGACCAATTCCATCTAAAAGCTGAAATCCCAAAAGACTGGACACAGCTAGATTTCCTAACAAAACTTCAGTTTCCTGTCTCCAAAATTATCTAAAATTATATAATAGCATTTATTCCCCAACTACTCAATTTAAACTATTCTTGATCTCCTGGGAAATGGAACTTAACACCGAGTTATCTAGTAAAGATACACAGAACATTCTTAATAATTCACATGGATTTTCCAGATGTACACTATTGCAGAAAAATGCCTAGGGTTGTCGGAATCTACAGTGGGTACGGAAAGTATTCAGACCCCTTTAAATTTTTCACTCTTTGTTTCATTGCAGCTATTTGGTAAATTCAAAAAAAGTTATTTTTTTTCTCATTAATGTACACTCTGCACCCCATCATGACAGAAAAAAAACAAAAACATAAATTTTTGCAAATTTATTAAAAAAGATAAAAACAAAATATCACATGGTCATAAGTATTCAGACCCTTTGCTCAGACACTCATATTTAACCCCTTCACCCCCAAGGGTGGTTTGCACGTTCATGACCGGGCCAATTTTTACAATTCTGACCACTGTACCTTTATGAGGTCATAACTCTGGAACGCTTCTATGGATCCCGGTGATTCTGACACTGTTTTCTCGTGACATATTGTACTTCATGTTAGTGGTAAAATTTCATTCAAATAATTTGCGTTTATTTGTGAAAAAAATGGAAATTTCGCAAAAATTTTGAAAATTTCGCAATTTTCCAACTTTGAATTTTTATGCCCTTAAATCACAGAGATACGGCACACAAAAAACTTTATAACTAACATTTCCCACATGTTTACTTTACATTAGCACAATTTTGGAACCAAAATTTTTTTTTGTTAGGAAGTTATAAGGGTTAAAAGTTGACCAGCGATTTCTCATTTTTGCAACACCATTTTATTTTTAGGACCACATCACATTTGAAGTCACTTTGAGGGGTCTATATGATAGAAAATACCCAAAAGTGACACCATTCTAAAAACTGCACCCCTTAAGGTGCTCAAAACCACATTCAAGAAGTTTATTAACCCTTTAGGTGAGTCACAGGATTTTTTTTGAATATTTAAAAAAAAATGAACATCTAACTTTTTTTCACAAAAAAATACTTCAGGTTCAATTTTTTTTATTTTACCAAGGGTAACAGGAGAAATTAGACTGCAAAAGTTATTGTGCAATTTGTCCTGAGTACGCTGATACCTGATTTGTGGGGGGGAACGACTGTTTCGGCGCATGGCAGAGCTTAGAATGGAAGGAGCGCCGTTTGACTTTTTCAATGCAAAATTGGCTGGAATTCAGATCGGACGCCATGTCACGTTTGGAGAGTCCCTGATGTACCTAAGCAGTGGAAACCCCCTACAAGTGACCCCATTTTGGAAACTAGACCCCCCAAGGAACTTATCTAGATATGTGGTGAGAACTTTGAACCCACAAGGGCTTTACAGAAGTTTATAACATAAAGCCGTACAATTAAAAAATCATATTTTTTCCACAAAAATGATCTTTTCACCCCAATTTTTATTTTCCCAAGGGTAACAGCACCCTAAAAGTTATTGTGCAATTTGTCCTGAGTACGCTGATACCCCACATGTGGGGGTAAACCACTATTTGGGCGCATGGCAGAGCTCGGAAGGGAAGCAGCGCCATTTGACGTTTTTGGCTGGAATTGAGATCGGACACCATGTCGCGATTGGAAAACCCCTGATGTACCTAAACAGTGGAAACCCCCCACAAATGACACCATTTTGGAAACTAGACCCCCTAAGGAACTTATCTAGATGTGTGGTGAGAACTTTGAACCCCCAAGGGCTTCACAGAAGTTTATAACATAAAGCCGTACAATTAAAAAAATCATATTTTTTCCACAAAAATGATCTTTTCACCCTCAATTCTTATTTTTCCAAAGGTAACAGCACCCTAAAAGTTATTGTGCAATTTGTCCTGAGTACGCTGATACCCCACATGTGGGGGTAAACCACTATTTGGGCGCATGGCAGAGCTCGGAAGGGAAGCAGCGCCATTTGACGTTTTTGGCTGGAATTGAGATCGGACACCATGTCGCGATTGGAAAACCCCTGATGTACCTAAACAGTGGAAACCCCCCACAAATGACACCATTGTGTAAACTAGACCCCCCAAGGAACTTATCTAGATGTGTGGTGAGCACTTTGAACCCCCCAGTGCTTCACAGAAGTTTATAACGCCCGGGCGTGAAAATAAAAAATTCGCATTTTTTCCACAAACATGATCTTTTAATCACCATTTTTTTTATTTTCCCAAGGGTAACAGGAGAAATTGGACCCCAAAAGTTGTTGTCCAATTTGTCCTGAGTATGCTGATACCCCATATGTGGGAGAAAACTACTGTATGGGCACACGTCGGGGATCGGAAGGGAAGTAGTGACGTTTTGGAATGCAGACATTGATGGAATGGTCTGCGGGTGTCATGTTGCCTTTGGAGAGCCCCTAATGTACCTAAACAGTGGAAACCCCCCACAAATGACCCCATTTTGAAAACTAGACCCCCTAAGGAACTTATCTAGATGTGAGCTGAGCACTTTGAACCCCCAAGGGCTTCACAGAAGTTTATAATGCCAGGGCATGAAAATAAAAAAATCGTATTTTTTCCACAAGCATGATCAATTAGTCCCCAATTTTTTTATTTTCCCAAGGGTAACAGGAGAAATTGAACCCCAAAAGTTGTTGACCAATTTGTCCTGAGTACGCTGACACCCCATATGTGGGAGAAAACTAATGTATGGACACACGTCAGGGCTCGGAAGGGAAGTAGTGACGTTTTGGAATGCAGACTTTGATGGAATGGTCTGCGGGTGTCATGTTGCCTTTGGAGAGCCCCTAATGTACCTAAACAGTGGAAACACCCACAAATGACCCCATTTTGGAAACGAGAACCCCTAAGGAACTTATCTAGATGTGTGGTGAGCACTTTGAACCCCCAAGGGCTTCACAGAAGTTTATAATGCCCGGGCATGAAAATAAAAAAATCGTATTTTTTCCACAAACATGATCAATTAGTCCCCAATTTTTTCATTTTCCCAAGGGTAACAGGAGAAATTGGACCGCAAAAGTTGTTGTCCAATTTGTCATGAGTACGCTAACACCCCATATGTGGGAGAAAACCACTGTATGGACACACGTCGGGGCTCGGAAGGGAAGCAGTGCCATTTTGGAATGTAGACTTTGATGGAATGGTCTGCGGGTGTCATGTGCGTTTGGAGAGCCCCTGATGTACCTAATCTATTGAAACTCCCCACAAGTGACCCCATTTTGGACACTAGACCCCCCCCATGGAACTTATCTAGATGTGTGGTGAGCACTTTGAACCCCCAAGTGCTTCACAGAAGTTTATAACGCTCGGACGTGAAAATAAAAAAATCATTTTTTTCCACAAAAATGATATTTTTGCCCCCAATTTTTTATTTTCCTAAGGGTAACAGGAGAAATTGGACCCCAAAAATTGTTTTGCAATTTGTCCTGAGTAGGCTGATACCCTACATGTGGGGGTAAAACACTGTTTGGGCGTATGGCAGAGCTTGGAAGGGAAGGAGCACCATATGACTTTTTCAACTCAGAATTGGCTGGAATTGAGATCAGACGCAATGTTGCATTTGGAGAGCCCCTGATGTGCCCAAACAGTGGAAACCCCCAATTCTAACTCCAACCCGAACCCCAACACACCCCTAACCCTAATCTCAGCCCTAACGCTAGCCCTAACCCAAGCCCTAACCCTAGTCCTAACCCTAGCCCTAACCCTAGCCCTAACCCTAACCCTAGCCCTAACCCTAGCCCTAACCCTTACCCTAATGGAAAATGTAAATAAATACATTTTTTTAATTTTATTATTTTTCCCTAACTAAGGGGGTGATAACGGGGGGTTTGATTTACTATTTATGGCGGTTTTTATTTTTGGCAGCTGTCGCACGCTAAAAGACGCTTTTTATTGTAAAAATAGTTTTTGCATCACCACATATTGAGAGCTATAATTTTTCCGTATTTTGACCCACCGAGTCATGTGAGGTCTTATTTTTTGCGGGACGAGTTGACGTTTTTATTGGTACCATTTTCGGGCACGTGACATTTTTTGATCGCTTTTTATTCCGATTTTTGGGACGCAGAATGAACAAAAACCAGCGTTTGATGAATTTCTTTTGGGGGGGTGCGTTTACACCGTTCCGCGTGCTGTAAAATTGATAAAGCGGTTTTATTCTTCGGGTCAGTATGGTTACAGCGATACCTCATTTAGGTCTTTTTTTATGTTTTGTCGGTTTTATGCAATGAAAACTATTTTATATAAAAAATAATTATTTTTGCATCACTTTATTCTGCGAGCTATAACTTTTTTATTTTTTCGCTGATGATGCTGTGTGGTGGCTCGTTTTTTGCGGGACAAGATGACGTTTTCAGCGGTACCATGGATATTTATATGCGTCTTTTTGATCGCGCGTTATTACACTTTTTGTTTGGCGGTATGATAATAAATCATTATTTTTTGCTTCGTTTTTTATTTTTATTTTTTAAGGGGTTCTCTAAAGGGGTTAACTAATGGGACAGTTTTATAGGGCGGGTCGTTACGGTCTCGGCGATACCTAATATGTGTACTTTTATTGTTTTGTTTTGTTTTTATTTTCAAAAAATGAATTTATTGGGGAATATTTTTTTTTTTTTTACTAATTTATTTGGCGATTTTTTTTAAATTATTTTTACACTTTTTTTTATTTTTTTTTACTTTATTACATAGTCCCAGGTGGGACATCACTGTCCTGTGACAGATCGCTGATCTGTCACATCACAGATCACTGTGACAGATCAGCAATCTGTCACAGGCATTGAAGAAGACTTCCTCTTGCCTGCGCTTTGCAGGCACTGAGGAAGCCAGCTTCCTGCAGGCCCCCGAAGGCCCCCGTTGCCATCTTGGATTCGGGGGCCTGGAGGAAAGGAGCCCCCCGCAGCAGCGCTGCACATTGCGCTGCCGTGGGCGGCTCAGGGAAGCACGGAGGGAGCCCCCTCCCTGCCGATGCTTCCCTTTAACTCCCGGTACACCGCGATCATGTTTGATCGCGGTGTGCAAGGGGTTAACGTGTCGGGGGCAGTCCGTGACCACCCCTGACACATTGTTCCGCGTGTCAGCTGTGATAATCAGCTGACACCCGGCCGCGATCAGCGGCGCTCACCACGTGGGCGCCGCTGATCGCGGTAGACGTACTATCCCGTCCATGGGCATAGGGGCCCGGGTCCCATGGACGGGATAGTACGTCGGATGTCAGGAAGGGGTTAAATCACATGCTGTTCATTTGCTTGTGATCCTCCTACAGATGGTTCTACTCTTTCATTGGAGTCCAGTTGTGTTTAATTAAACTGATAGGACTTGATTTGGAAAGGCACACACCTGTCTATATAAGACCTCACAGCTCATAGTGCATGTCAGACCAAATAAGAATCATGAGGTCAAAGGAACTGGCCAACGTGCTCAGAGGCAGAATTGTGGCAAGGCACAGATCTGGCCAAGGTTACTAAAGAATTTCTGCAGTACTCAAGGCTCCTAAGAGCACAGTGGCCTCCATAATCCTTGAAACGAAGAAGTTTGGGACCACCAGAAGTCTTCCTAGACCTGGCGGTCTAGTCAAACTGAGCAATCGTGGGAGAGGAGCCTTGGTGAGAAAGGTAAAAAAGAACCCCAAGATCACTGTGGCTGAGCTCCACAGATGCAGTAGGGAGATGGGAGAAAGTTCCACAAAGTCAACTATCACTGCAGCCCTCCACCAGTGGGGCCTTTATGGCAGAGTGGCCCAACAGAAGCCTCTCCTTAGTGCAAGACGTATGAAAGCCTGCATAGAGTTTGCTAAAAAAACACATGAAGGACTCCCAGACTATGAGAAATATGATTCTCTGGTCTAATGAGATGAAGATAGACCTTTTTGGTGATAATTCAATCAAGATGGGGTGCAGAGTGTAGATTAATGAGAAAAAAAATGAACTTTTTTGAACTTACCAAATGGCTGCAATGAAACAAAGAGTCAAAAATTTAAAGGGGTCTGAATACTTTCCGTACGCACTGTATCTATGTTGGAGGTGTAAAACCCATAAAGGAAATTTGGCACACATATTTTGGCTCTCTCCCGAATTGAAAAAATCTGGTAAGATATTAATAAGATGCTGAAATCATTAGGTATCCTGACTTTGGACCTGGCAGCCTTGGAGGTGCTTTTGTACTATCCTTCAATGAACTAAAAAATGAGAAAACATGGACTTCTGCCATTATTGGTCAACGCCGCTAAACGCCTGACACCTGTTCACTGGAAACAAACCACTTCATCCCTAAAATAATGGATAGAAAAAGTCCACATGATTTATAGATTGGAAAAACCTTCCAGCTAGTAAATGCATTCTCACCCAACTTTCTTAAACCTATCGGCCTCATGGATACACAGATTTGGTAGGAACTTAGACAGGCAAATAGTCTCCAACCTCTAGCCCTGTAATTCCACCCCTGGCTAAATACTGATGCCACTGTGACAACCCCAAAACCTTTGCTGCAAAAACCCATCATATGATCCGAAAAATTAAACATCAACTTTGTCACAAAGTCATGAGCCCTTAGGTTAGCAAGTGTCTGATCTATTTGTTTTCTCTTTCGCCCTTTGTTTTTCTGTTATATTCTTGAAAGGGGTATGCGTCGTGTATCAAAGCGGTGTGACTCCATTCCAAATGTACGTTCCATTTTATCAATGAACATTTCTTAAAATGAAGAATTGTTAAAAAAAAAAATAAAATAATTAAGATCCCCAATGAATAGAGCAATGCAATTTATGATGAATATGACAACAAAATGTTATAATAAATAATACAATTTATGAAGTCAAAAAGGTGGTCACAAAAATGCATCTGTAAATCTGTAATTTTGCGGAGTCCATGTAGGGTAAGGGTGTTTAGTTGATAAATCCAAAAGATTTCTTTTTGATTTAGTTGTTCAATGTGATTCTGAACCTGTGGAGAATATTTTCACTTGTTTGTAATCTTTAGGGTTCTTTTACACTTGCCGTGTTTTTGCAGGCCCCAATAGATTTCTATGGGGCCACGAAAATTAATTAGTGTGCCGTATGGCCGTGAGGGCCGTATATACGGCCGTGAAAAAATATCGAGTTTGCTCGATATTTTTCACAGCTCACGGACACGGGCCCCGCAATACATTTCAATGGTACCGCAAAAACAACAGTAGCTTGTCTTTGCGGATCGCCGTATTTTTCCCGAGACGGTTTTTTGCGGCAGACCACAAAAATCACGACAATATTGCCTGCAAAAACGGGCCGCAAAAAATCCGGTAAGTGTAAAAGAAGCCTTATCGTGTTTGATGGTGCAGTGGCGTGAAAGTCCATGTTTAAGAAATCCCTTTTGAATATTGAAAGGATGTGAGCTCAGCCTTTTGTGGAGGGGTTGGGGAATAAATTCTGGCATGAGTATATAATCACGTCTATAACATAACTGGTGGAACATGACACGGGACTCTTGTTTGGGAAAATTTCACCTGTAGAAGACACGCCAATTTTAGCGGATCTTCCTTCTTTTTTTTATCTTTCTTGGTGCTAGGACATTGTTCAATGATGGAGCTCTTCAAAATGTCAAAGGGGATTGCTAGGTAATGTTTTCCCCACTCCCGCTGTCTGACATGTTCACAACGCTCCTGCAGAGTATGTGAGTGAGGGCTCATACTCTGATTCTCGTGGAAGTCTCTGCCCGGCACTGCCGCCGACACTCATACCGGACTGTGCAGCTGCATAGAAATACATGTAGCCACACGCTGCGGTCAAAGTGCCGGCGGCAGTGCCAGGTTTCCATGCGAGAGACTCGTGCAAGTGAGTATGAGCCCTTAGGAGAAGTTTCCATGTGGCGTCTGCTGCACTCCTGTTATCATTCACTGAGGCCCCTGATCATGTGACCCCTGACTCCTCCCCTCCTGTGACCTCATCACAGGTCCTGTGCGCACAGAGCAGCCATATATGTGGAGTGCGGCTCTGCGGGTGGAGGTCGGTGCTGGAGGCTCCATTATTCTCTATGTGGAGTGCGGCTCTGCGGGTGGAGGTCAGTGCTGGAGGCTCCATTATTCTCTATGTGGAGTGCGGCTCTGCGGGTGGAGGTCGGTGCCGGAGGCCCCATTATTCTCTATGTGGAGTGCGGCTCTGCGGGTGGAGGTCGGTGCTGGAGGCTCCATTATTCTCTATGTGGAGTGCTGCTCTGCGGGTGGAGGTCGGTGCCGGAGGCTCCATTATTCTCTATGTGGAGTGCGGCTCTGCGGGTGGAGGTCGGTGCTGGAGGCTCCATTATTCTCTATGTGGAGTGCGGCTCTGCGGGTGGAGGTCGGTGCTGGAGGCTCCATTATTCTCTATGTGGAGTGCGGCTCTGCGGGTGGAGGTCGGTGCTGGAGGCTCCATTATTCTCTATGTGGAGTGCGGCTCTGCGGGTGGAGGTCGGTGCTGGAGGCTCCATTATTCTCTATGTGGAGTGCGGCTCTGCGGGTGGAGGTCGGTGCTGGAGGCTCCATTATTCTCTATGTGGAGTGCGGCTCTGCGGGTGGAGGTCAGTGCTGGAGGCTCCATTATTCTCTATGTGGAGTGCGGCTCTGCGGGTGGAGGTCGGTGCCGGAGGCCCCATTATTCTCTATGTGGAGTGTGGCTCTGCGGGTGGAGGTCGGTACCGGAGGCTCCATTACTCTCTATGTGGAGTGTGGCTCTGCGGGTGGAGGTCGGTGCTGGAGGCTCCATTATTCTCTATGTGGAGTGCGGCTCTGCGGGTGGAGGTCGGTGCTGGAGGCTCCATTATTCTCTATGTGGAGTGCGGCTCTGCGGGTGGAGGTCGGTGCTGGAGGCTCCATTATTCTCTATGTGGAGTGCGGCTCTGCAGGTAGAGGTCGGTGCCGGGGGCTCCATTATTCTCTATGTGGAGTGCGGCTCTGCGGGTGGAGGTCGGTGCTGGAGGCTCCATTATTCTCTATGTGGAGTGCGGCTCTGCGGGTGGAGGTCGGTGCTGGAGGCTCCATTATTCTCTATGTGGAGTGCGGCTCTGCGGGTGGAGGTCGGTGCTGGAGGCTCCATTATTCTCTATGTGGAGTGCGGCTCTGCGGGTGGAGGTCGGTGCTGGAGGCTCCATTATTCTCTATGTGGAGTGCGGCTCTGCGGGTGGAGGTCGGTGCCGGAGGCTCCATTATTCTCTATGTGGAGTGCGGCTCTGCGGGTGGAGGTCGGTGCTGGAGGCTCCATTATTCTCTATGTGGAGTGCGGCTCTGCGGGTGGAGGTCGGTGCTGGAGGCTCCATTATTCTCTATGTGGAGTGCGGCTCTGCGGGTGGAGGTCGGTGCTGGAGGCTCCATTATTCTCTATGTGGAGTGCGGCTCTGCGGGTGGAGGTCGGTGCTGGAGGCTCCATTATTCTCTATGTGGAGTGCGGCTCTGCGGGTGGAGGTCGGTGCCGGAGGCTCCATTATTCTCTATGTGGAGTGCGGCTCTGCGGGTGGAGGTCGGTGCCGGAGGCTCCATTATTCTCTATGTGGAGTGCGGCTCTGCGGGTGGAGGTCGGTGCCGGAGGCTCCATTATTCTCTATGTGGAGTGCGGCTCTGCGGGTGGAGGTCGGTGCCGGAGGCTCCATTATTCTCTATGTGGAGCGCGGCTCTGCGGGTGGAGGTCGGTGCTGGAGGCTCCATTATTCTCTATGTGGAGTGTGGCTCTGCGGGTGGAGGTCGGTGCTGGAGGCTCCATTATTCTCTATGTGGAGTGCGGCTCTGCGGGTGGAGGTCGGTGCTGGAGGCTCCATTATTCTCTATGTGGAGTGCGGCTCTGCGGGTGGAGGTCGGTGCTGGAGGCTCCATTATTCTCTATGTGGAGTGTGGCTCTGCGGGTGGAGGTCGGTGCTGGAGGCTCCATTATTCTCTATGTGGAGTGCGGCTCTGCGGGTGGAGGTAGGTGCCGGAGGCTCCATTATTCTCTATGTGGAGTGCGGCTCTGCGGGTGGAGGTCGGTGCTCGAGGCTTCATTATTCTCTATGTGGAGTGCGGCTCTGCGGGTGGAGGTCGGTGCTCGAGGCTTCATTATTCTCTATGTGGAGTGTGGCTCTGCGGGTGGAGGTCGGTGCCGGAGGCTCCATTATTCTCTGTGGAGTGCGGCTCTGCGGGTGGAGGTAGGTGCCGGAGGCTCCATTATTCTCTATGTGGAGTGCGGCTCTGCGGGTGGAGGTAAGTGCTGGAGTCTCCATTACTGAGCGGGGTGGGGGGTTGGGGACATTAATCCTTTCAACACTTTTGGTGTTTTTATGGCCACTTTAAAAGAATCATAACACTTTTATTCAATTGAAGACAGGAAGGGAGGAGACGGATTGTTCTCATAGTACAGGGCGCCTTTCTTGGCCCCACACAGTGTAATGCCTCCATTATGCCCCTTATTCAGTATATATGATGCCCCCCACACAGTGTAATGTCCCCATTATGCCCCTTATTCAGGATATATGATGCCCCCCACACAGTGTAATGCCCCCATTATGCCCCTTATTCAGTATATATGATGCCCCCACACAGTGTAATGCCTCCATTATGCCCCTTATGCAGTATATATGATGCCCCCACACAGTGTAATGCCCCCATTATGCCCCTTATGCAGTATATATGATGCCCCCACACAGTGTAATGCCCCCATTATGCCCATTATGCAGTATATATGATGCCCCCACACAGTGTAATGCCGCATTATGCCCCTTATTCAGTATATATGATGCCCCCGCACAGTGTAATGCCCCCATTATGCCCCTTATTCAGTGTATATGATGCCCCCCACACAGTGTGATGCCCCCATTATGCCCCTTATTCAGTATACAGTCATATGTAAAAGTTTGGGCACCCCTATTAATGTTAACCTTTTTTCTTTATAACAATTTTGGTTTTTGCAACAGCTATTTCAGTTTCATATATCTAATAACTGATGGACTCAGTTATATTTCTGGATTCAAATGAGGTTTATTGTACTAACAGAAAATGTGCAATCTGCATTTAAACAAAATTTGACCAGTGCAAAAGTATGGGCACCCTTATCATTTTCTTGATTTGAACACTCCCAACTATTTTTTACTGACATCCTGAAGCACTAAATTGGTTTTGTAACCTCATTGAGCTTTGAACTTCATAGCCAGGTGTATCAAATCATGAGAAAAGGTATTTCAAGTGGCCACTTGCAAGTAGTTCTCCTATTTGATTCTCCTATGAAGAGTGGCATCATGGGCTCCTCAAAACAACTCTCAAATGATCTGAAAACAAAGATTATTCAACATAGCTTTTCAGGGGAAGGATACAAAAAGTTGTCTCAGAGATTTAACCTGTCAGTTTCCACTGTGAGGAACATAGTAAGGAAATGGAAGAACACAGGTACAGTTCTTGTTAAGCCCAGAAGTGGCAGGCCAAGAAAAATATCAGAAAGGCAGAGAAGAAGAATGGTGAGAACAGTCAAGGACAATCCACAGACCACCTCCAAAGACCTGCAGCATCATCTTGCTGCAGATGGTGTCACTGTGCATCGGTCAACAATACAGCGCATGCATAACGCCTTTTTGTATGACCAAACAACTCAATCTTTGTTTCATCAGTCCACAGGACCTTCTTCCAAAATGTAACTGGCTTGTCCCAATGTGCTTTTGCATACCTCAGGTGACTCTGTTTGTGGCGTGCTTGCAGAAACGGCTTCTTTCGCATCACTCTCCCATACAGCTTCTCCTTGTGCAAAGTGCGCTGTATTGTTGGCCGATGCACAGTGACACCATCTGCAGCAAGATGATGCTGCAGGTCTTTGGAGGTGGTCTGTGGATTGTCCTTGACTGTTCTCACCATTCTTCTTCTCTGCCTTTCTGATATTTTTCTTGGCCTGCCACTTCTGGGCTTAACAAGAACTGTACCTGTGTTCTTCCATTTCCTTACTATGTTCCTCACAGTGGAAACTGACTGGTTAAATATCTGAGACAACTTTTTGTATCCTTCCCCTGAAAAGCTATGTTGTTTTCAGATCATTTGAGAGTTGTTTTGAGGAGCCCATGATGCCACTCTTCATAGGAGAATCAAATAGGAGAACTACTTGCAAGTGGCCACTTGAAATACCTTTTCTCATGATTTGATACACCTGGCTATGAAGTTCAAAGCTCAATGAGGTTACAAAACCAATTTAGTGCTTCAGGAAGTCAGTAAAAAGTAGTTAGGAGTGTTCAAATCAAGAAAATGATAAGGGTGCCCATACTTTTGCACCGGTCAAATTTTGTTTAAATGCAGATTGCACATTTTCTGTTAGTACAATAAACCTCATTTGAATCCAGAAATATAACTGAGTCCATCAGTTATTAGATATATGAAACTGAAATAGCTGTTGCAAAAACCAAAATTGTTATAAAGAAAAAAGGTTAACATTAATAGGGGTGCCCAAACTTTTACATATGACTGTATATGATGCCCCCCACACAGTGTAATGCCTCCATTATGCCCCTTATTCAGTATATATGATGCCCCCACACAGTGTAATGCCTCCATTATGCCCCTTATGCAGTATATATGATGCCCCCCACACAGTGTAATGCCCCCATTATGCCCCTTATGCAGTATATATGATGACCCCCACACAGTGTAATGCCCCCATTATGCCCCTTATTCAGTATATATGATGCCCCCCACACAGTGTAATGCCCCCATTATGCCCCTGTAAGCAGATGACTGGATACAACACACAGACAAACCGGAAGTAATCAATATTATTATTTACTAGAGTTGAGCGACTTTGCCTTTTTTTGGGTCGAGTCGGGTTTCATGAAACCCGACTTTCGCAAAAGTCGGGTCGAAACGAAATCGGCCGATTTTTGTGAAAAGTCGAAGGCCGACTGAAACATGAAACCCAATGCAAGTCAATGGGGAAGCAAAGTCGGCAGGGAGTGGAGGACAGTAAACACATCTACAGTGCCCTTTTGAATGCCAAAAACATCAAATCTTATTACTGAAGCTTTTCAACCTTAATTTACTTCATAATACTAGTTACGCACTGAAAAATGGGGGTTATTTGGCTAAATTTGTGGGGGGGTAGGGCTGGCTCCAGGATTTCATGTTCCCTGGGCCAAAGAGCGCCCCTTTAACACATACCACAACTCATGATGCTCCGATACGGCAGAGAAATAGCAGTATAGTACAATGAAAAATACTTCACTTTTTACATCTCATGACATATCCATTTTAAATTCTCCAATAGCTCCAAAAACGGACAGTATCTTACTCCATACAGTATTATGGCCACCGCATAGTGCGCTATACAGAGTAATGAGGCCCATATATTTCACCATACAGAATCATTGGTCCCATATAATGTTTGAAACAGTATATGATGAGCTCCACATAATGCTACAGTATATGTTGGTCCCCATGGATGAAGCTCCACTGTCTTATGGGCCCAAATAATGCTCCATATATAATGGGCCCCATTTCTAATGCTCCAGTGTATAATGGGCCCTGTAAATGCTGCTCCAGTGTCTGATGTCCACCTTTGGAATGCTCCAGTGTATTGTGGGCCCCATATATCATTCTCCAGAGTATAGTGCTCCCCAAAAATTGCTGTCCCAACATTGAAAACAATTAAATAAGTCTCCTCAAATAAGTCTCCTCGCTAGGGAATCCCTGTACTAGTCTGGGCGTACAGACGTGATGTAATTGCGCTCTCTGATCTGAATATTACTGTCAGGAAACGCGGAAGACGTTATGGCGGTGGAGCAGGGAGAGGTAAGTATTTCAACTTTGCAAGTGCTGTGATCCAGAGCAAGCAGGGAGGCCCACTCGTTGGCGATGGCACTGGCACAGGGCCCCTCATAGTACGGCGGTGTGTCTGACGGCGGGTGGGCCGAACCTGCACTTTCAGCTGCACGTTCATTTTTGTCACCATGTAAGGTGGTACAGTATATGGGAAGGGTAACCTGAGTTTCATCTGGGTCACATTCAGGCTGTGTAGAGTGTGAGGGGAATGTAGTGGTCTGGGTCAATGTACCAGCAGTATCATCTAGCAGTGGCTGAGCCTCAGTGCACTTGTGGCGCCCCCAGGAGTACGGTCGCCACAGTGGCATTACCTTCCTCCTAGGGAGTGTGATATCATGCTTGGGAGCAACGAAGGATCTCTCTAGCAGTTAAAAAAACACACAACACATTTCCCACTCCAGGCCAGCAGGAAGACCTCTGAACCTGACTGCTGAGGAGCTGCTGTCTGTGGTCGGGAGGAGGTAAGTTAGAGCAGTCTGTGAAGGGAAGGGGAAGTGTGTGGACGTGAGAAGGGGAACTGGAGGATGAGCAGAGTTAAGGCTCACTCCTAGCTGGAGCGCATGGTCCGGATTCCGGTCTCCGAGCTTGTAGGGACACTGATGTTCCTGCAGCAGAAACCAGAGGAAGTAGCAGCTGTAAATGCTCTGTACCCAACTAAGGCTCGGAGGCCCCAGCAGCGACGTGTGGCAGCCAGAAGGAAAAGGCTACGGCTGCCTGCCATACGAGAAAGTTCCAAGAGAGAGTCAACAGGGGGAACGTCATTGAACTCAGCACTGCGAGTACCTCAGATAAGCGCTAGAATGGAGGCCACACTACCTATCTGCAGAGAGAGAATTCCAAATTGGCTTCCAGGCTGACCAACTCCTTCTCCATCTGTACTCTGGGTCCTGGACGGCACTTACCAAGTACAGGTAAAGGAACTGCACGACTTTGTCTGTCCTCTTTCTCCTGCGCCTGGCACACGGCTCTGCTACATCCTGCACTGCACACCATCTACCAACTCTTTCATGTGCCCTGCTACAATGGCCATACCTGTGCAGGGCTTCTACATCTTAGCTGCACCACAACTTCTGTCCCAGAGAAGCACCACTGCAGCGCTGGTCAATCTACTCAGAAACCACAGGTGGCGTCACGTATCATTCACCTATAAACGTAATTCACCCCTTTGCATGGACGCCCAGGGCCACGGAACGGGTCACCACCACTGTGACACATCCCAGGGAGACACCGTCCCGGTACCGATTAACCCCACTGCCCTGCCTGGCCACCCAGACTCCATGTCAGATTCATCTTGGACTGGGGAATTCACGATTTGACTTGACTAATGTGAAGTGTGGCCTGCTGCATCATTCACTTTGGGTGGGGGTGCAGGAGACAAGGAAAGGGGTTCTTCCTGACCAGGAGCCAGCACTTGACGACTCAGTGCTTGCATTTTTTGAAACTTCAGAAGAGGAGGGCATATTTGCTGGAGTGGACTTCCAAATTTAGCACAAAATAGACACAAAATAACATCACATATATGGTACTGTATCAGAAGCGTACAGCTCTATTCAGTCAAAGGATAATTGTCAATCTCCATATATATTCCATCAGTCACACAGAGACACTCCCAGGCTCAGTATGGATTAGACAAGAATATAAAAAGTAGACAAAGTGTACGGTATCATCAGATAGCAGGTATATATAGCATAGTTTAAACATTAACAATGTACGTCTATATATCATGAGTAGTGTTGAGCAACCCCGCTAGTGTTTTGGTTCGTCGCACAGGAGGCAAGTTCGTCGAATGTTCGTCGAACCACACTGAAAACAATGGCAGGCAAACACAAACACATACTAACACATACAAAACAATTACAAAACACCTTAAAAGGTGTCCCAAAGCCGACAAAATGCTCAGAAGCCAAAAATAACATGGAAAAGGGCAACTACATTTACAAAAGAGGTGGAGGAGTAAAAGGAGGAGGTGGAGGAGACACAGATGCCCTGTCATGCCCTTATGAAGTCAAGAAAGTCTGGACTAAAAATGTAAAACCAAACCCCAAAAACCAAAATCTGAAAACGAACATGATCATATACCGTCGTACTTCCCACCAATAAATTATGGCAACTGGCGATCGGGCAGCGTTATTCCCATGAACCTCCAAACAGCGTCCATGAAGCCAAAGTGTTTGCTTTCCGGGGGCAGTATGATTGCAAAGCTGAACCTTAAAGGAATGTCCAAAAGGGCACCACCAGGAGTGGAGCCTGCGGCTTAATTGGACTCCACCCGGGAAACCACAACCATGCCACCTCAAAAAATGATGCACACATTGAAAGCTTTGTCGATTGTGTGTGGTGTGGTATGTACGTTTGTAGTTGTGCTAGCGATTTGTCAGCTTTATTCCATTAACGAACGGGCCTCCGGCATGCCCCTGCGGTACGCGTAAAGCTTACTAGAGGGATACGCGAGGCTCTGGCACGCGCGATCGAGCAATAACAGGGCTATCATGGCCTTCCATGTCCGGGGCTACATGCGTGCTACACTGAAAGGACCATCTTTTGTCGCTTACAGGTGCAGATAACCCGCTGAACACCGTTAGTGATGGGGATCTGGGATTCCAATAATTCGCCGTGAACGATGATTTCCCAGTAAGTGCAGGTCAACAGCAATTCCTGATTTCGGCCTAACCGGCATTCCTGAAAAAATGCAAAAACATTACATGTCCATCCACAGGTGCTGTAGCTTGCTTAACAGCTCTGCAGCCGTTCTCAGGCCCAGTATGGATTCTACAAGATTCGAGAAAGTTGATAAAGGGTACAGTTTCACCGGATAACACGTATATATGTTGCATAGTTTTCACATTAAAAACCTAAGTGTATCGATCAGGAGGGAGGCTCAGACGGTCTCAGGCCCAGTATGGATTAGATCAGATTGTACAAAGTTGAGATAGGGTACATTATCACTGGATAGCAGGTATATAGAGCATAGTTTAAACTTTTAAAATCTCCGTGTTCTCTGCATGGATTACACAACAATCTAAAAACTAGAAAAAAGGAAATGTATTTCAAGCGTACACCATGATACACTTTTGGTGGTATTTTTAAATCTTCATTTATATTTCTGTCTCAGTAAGACAGCCCAGTCTCTCTGCAATAGGAAATGAGATGCATACAATTATTTACCTAAAGTCTAGTGATTGCAGAAATCTACGAATTACTATTCACAGGAACAACTTCCATCACAAT
Source organism: Dendrobates tinctorius (assembly GCF_039654945.1). NCBI lineage: Eukaryota > Metazoa > Chordata > Amphibia > Anura > Dendrobatidae > Dendrobates > Dendrobates tinctorius. Next base: position 10,426,438 of record NW_027361794.1, read on the forward strand.
TCTCAGAGGCGATGCTGACCCTCAATTAATTAGTGTGTGGACACAGCAAAAACCTTTCTTTGTGAAGAAAGTGTTGCTGTATCGCAGTACCGTTGATCCCATCGCCATTACTCATATCCATCCAGTTTTGATCACAGGGAGAGATGTAAACATGGTGCTCACTGCCTATCATGATCTGTCACGTAACTTTGGAGTGCAAAACACAGAAGCCATAGGCGATTCAATTGGATTGGCATGAGAGGGAGGGCACATTTAAAAATGTGCGCTGAAATGTCACACGTCTGTGGGTAGGAAAACTGTTACAGTGGTGGTTTCTCATCAGCTTTATCTCATTGTGAGTCGACGTCCATAAGAAATGGAAGCCATTGATCATCTGAAGCTGGATCCCGGCCAGCGGGACAGGGCATAGCTACGTCTTAACCATCATCTTCTATCAGTTCACCAAATTTGAAGTGCCAGTCCCAGTGATGGATTTGACAGCCCAGACTACACAGCGGAGGAGCAGGGAGAGGTAAACATTGCAAATGCTGGGGCCCTGCCCAAGCAAGGGGGGCCCACTCGTGGGCATCGGCACTGGCACTGGGCCCCTCATAGTACGGCGGTGTGTCTGACGGCGGGTGTGCACCACCACCGTCAGAGACACTTGATTGCACTATGAGGGACCCTGTGCCAGTGCCCGCGCCCACGAGTCGGCCCACCCACCTGTCCAGGGCAACGGCACTCGCACGGTTGCGTGCACTCGGTGGTGACCCCGGCCATTGGGGGGAGGAGGCTGCCCAGTTAGGGAGGTTTACAAAAGGCATATGTTGATGTGGGACATTCACCTGCTGCTAAAGGTGAAATTGGTCAAGTCCCAGGAACAGGCGGACCAAAGAAAACAATTTTTCTGGCAACCTATGTGTCATCAGGGTAAGGTGGGACAAAATCCTTGGAAACCCATGCATGGTTCATTTTAATGAAGGTTAGATCATCCACATTTTGGGTCGACAGACGGGTCCTTTTTTCTGTCAGTATTGATCCAGCAGCACTGAAGACTCTTTCCGATAGCACACTTGCAGCTGGGCATGCGAGCTCCTGTAAGGCATATTGTGCCAATTCAGGCCAGGTGTCCAGTTTAGCTGCCCAATAGTCAAATGGGAATGATCTGTGAGGGAGAACATCGATATGGGAGGAAAAGTATTTTGTAACCATACTTGACAAGTGCTGTCTCCTGTCACTTTCAATCGAAGCAGTATTACCAGTCGTGTGAGCGGGACTTGAAAAATCAATCCACAACATGGTCATGAAACCCCTGTCTCCAACGCCACTTCTGATGTGTCCACCACAAACACCGCTTCCAAGTTGCCCCTGACCCCTACGGCTCGTGTGAGAACCATCACCGCTGCTGTGTGCTGGGAATGCCTCAACCAACCGGTTTACCAGTGTAGCTTGTTTGTTAGTCAATATTAGGTCAAGGTTCTCCTGTGGCATGATGTTTTGGAATTTGCCTTTATAGCGTGGATCCAGGATGCTGGCCAACCAGTAGTCATCATCGTTCATCATTTTGGCAATGCGAGGGTCCCTTTTTAGAATCTGCAAGGCATAATCTGACATGTGGGCCAATGTTCCCGTTGTCAATGATGCACTGCGAGTACTGGGTGGAGGAGGACTTTCTGGCAAATCCACATCCCTCCAGTCACGCACAAACCCTGTACCAGACCTTGCAAAGCCAACATTTTCTCTTGCCCCACGAGAAGCATCCTCCTCCCCTAAATAATCATCCCCATCATCCTCCTCCTCTTCCTCTTCTTCCTCTACCTCGTCCACGACAGTTCCCTGACCAGACAATGGCTGACTGTCATCAAGACTTCACTCCTCCTCTTCCTCCTCATCAACCTCTTCTGCAGACGCCTGCTCCTTAATGTGCGTCAAGTTTGCATGAGCAGACGCATAAGTGGGATGCTCATGCTTATGATGGCGTCGTCTGCGCTTACCAGCTGTGTGCATTCCTCAAAACACTGAAGGACTTTACAGAGGTCTTTCAGCTTCGACCACTGCACACCTGTCAACTCCATGTCTGCCCTCAAAGTGCTTGCCCGTGTATCCTCTGACAAATGCATTACGGCCTGCCTTTGTTCGCACAGCCACTCAACCATGTGCACGGTGGAGTTCCTTGGGAAGGTGGAGCAATCACTGCAGCTTCTGCATACGACTAGAGTGTACCGGCGACCGGAGGATGAGCGAGCACAGTCTTCGAACCTTAAGGAGCAGGCCTGTTAAATCCGGATAATTAGTGAGGAAGCACTGCACCACCAGGTTCAAGGTGTGAGCCAAGCAAGGTATGTGTCTGAGTTTTGAAAGGGCTATGGCTGCCACAAAATTCCAGCCGTTATCACTAACTACCTTGCCTGCCTCAAGATGTAGACTGCCCAGCCATGACTCAGTTTGTCGCTGAAAGTAGTCGGCCAGTACCTCTGCGGTGTGTCTGTCGCCCAAACACATCATCTGCAACACAGCCTGCTGACGCTTTCCACTAGTTGATCGATAGGGGGACACCTCATTTGCAACATTGTCAACTGCGGACGCAGTGCTCGTGCGACTGCGCTCTGTGGACCAGCTTTCGCTTTTGGAGGAGGAGGAGGGTCGAACGCCTACAGCCAACTGTTTCCTATACCGTGGACTAGGCAGCACTGTGCCACCACCGCTGTCCCCTGTGGACCCTGCATCCACCACATTATCCCAGTGCGCAGTGATGGACACGTAACGGCCCTGGCCATGCCTACTGGACAATGCATCAGTTGTGAGGTGCACCTTTCCACTCACTGACAGCTTGAGTGCATGGACAATGCGGTCTTTCACATGAAGGTGGAGGGCTGGGATGGCTTTGCGAGAAAAGAAGTGGCAACTGGGTAGTTCATAGCGTGGAACTGCGTAAGCCATTAGTTCGCGGAAAGCTGCGCTTTCAACCAACCGATAGGACATCATCTCTAACGAGATTAGTTTGGCAATGTGGGTGTTCAAAGCCAGTGTACGCGGATGAGAGGATGAGTACTTTTTTGTCCTACTCATAGTCTCTGGTAGGGTGAGCTGGACTTGAGAGCTGGATATGGTGGAAGTAGCGGTGGACATGGCGGACTGAGAGAGGGTTGATGATGGTGATGGAGTTGGTGTTCTTTCTGATGGCCTAGATTCAGTCTTTCATTGCAATAACAGTGTGATTCCCTGAATGATTTGCCCTTGCGACGACAACTCAACATTTGCTGCTGGTGGTGTGCTAACCGGTGGACTTACAGTGGGGGAAACAATGTTGCGTTGCTGACTACCTTCTTTGGGAGCAGTAGCACATGTGGTACGTGAGTTTTGGTAGTCCATCCACGCTTGCAAGTGCATGGTGGTTAAATGTCTTAGCATGCAACTGGTATTCAAATTTCTCAGATTTTTCCCTCGGCTAAAGGTCTTTGCGCACTTCTTACAGATTACCTTTGCCTGATCATTAGGATTTTGTTCAAAAAAGTGCCACACTGCACTCTGCCTACTAGGGAAGACAGTTTGAGGCCTTGCACACTGTGCTTTTTTGACCGTCTGGCCAAGCTGTCCTGCAATTTTTTTGGGTTTTTGTAACCCGTTTTTGGACTGCTCCGGGCCTGCCAGATAATAACTGTTGCGATGTCGATGCCCGCTGCGGATGCTCCTCCTCCTCTTCTGAGCTATTGGCAGCGGCACACTCTACCCCCAATAGATGCCAATCTGGGTCAACAACTGGGTCATCCATCACCTCTTCTTCAATGTCATGTGCACCTTCCTCTGTGTCACCGTGTATGGTGGTATAGTATGCGGGAGGGGGCAACTGAGTTTCATCAGGGTCAGATTCTGGCTCAGTACATGCGAGGACAATGCAGTGCTCTGAGTGAATGTACCAGCAGATAAATCTAGCAGTGGCTGTGCATCAGTGCACTCCATGTCAGATTCATCTTGGCCTGGGTAATTCACGATTTGATTTGATAACCCAGGCATGGTATGTGAAAACAGCTCCATGGAGTAATCTGTAGTGTGGCCTACCACATCCTTCAATTTTGGTAGGGGTGAAGGACACAAGGAAAGGTGTGGTTCATGACCATGAGCCTCCAATGACGACTCAGTGCTTTTATTTTTTAAAACTTCAGAAGAGGAGGCTAGAGGAGGCTAGAGCTGGAGGCTGAGTCAGCAATGTAAGCCAAAACTTGTTCTTGAAGCTCCGGCTTTAGAAGCGGTTTACCTACTCCCAGAAAAGGGAGCCTTCGAGGCCTTGTGGAGCCAGACGATGATGCAGCCTCAACACCTCCAGTATTAGGTGCTATTTTGGTTTTGCCACTACCAGCAGATCCACCACCAACACCATCATTACCAGCTGCCAACCCCCGCCCTCTTCCACGGACTCTTCCACCACACTTCCTCATTTTTGGAAAAGTTTACCCAAATTTACACCAACTCTCTGGTACTGTAAAACAAGGTACAAGGTGTATATAGTACTGGGGAGAATTGGAATGTCTCTACACTTCAGGACACTGTGGGATTCTGTCAGGCCCTGTTTATTTAACACCGCAATATGACAGGCAGATTCTCTATGCTGTTAGAAGGGTGTATAGAGGACTGTGGAGAATTGGAATGTCTCTACACTTCAGGACACTGTGGGATTCAGTCAGGCCCTGTTTATTTAACACCGCAATATGACAGGCAGATTCTCTATGCTGTTAGAAAGGTGTATAGAGGACTGTGTAGAATTGGAATGGCTCTACACTTCAGGACACTGTGGGATTCAGTCAGGCCCTGCTTATTTAACACCGCAATATGACAGGCAGATTCTCTATGCTGTTAGAAGGGTGTATAGAGGACTGTGTAGAATTGGAATGTCTCTACACTTCAGGACACTGTGGGATTCAGTCAGGCCCTGTTTATTTAACCCCTTTCTGACATGAGACGTACTATCCTGTCCATGGGACCCGGGCCCCTATGCCCATGGACGGGATAGTACGTCTACCGCGATCAGCGGCGCCCACGTGGTGAGCGCCGCTGATCGCGGCCGGGTGTCAGCTGATTATCACAGCTGACACCCGGAACAATGTGTCAGGGGCGGTCACGGACCGCCCCCGACACGTTAACCCCTTGCACACCGCGATCAAACACGATCGCGGTGTACCGGGGGTTAAGGGGAAGCATCGGCAGGGAGGGGGCTCCCTCCGTGCTTCCCTGAGCCCCCCACGGCAGCGCAATGTGCAGCGCTGCTGTGGGGGGCTCCTTTCCTGCAGGCCTCCGAATCCAAGATGGCGACGGGGGCCTTCGGGGGCCTGCAGGAAGCTGGCTTCCTCAGTGCCAGCAAAGCGCAGGCAAGAGGAAGTCTTCTTCAATGCCTGTGACAGATTGCTGATCTGTCACAGTGATCTGTGATGTGACAGATCAGCGATCTGTCACAGGACAGTGATGTCCCACCTGGGACTATTTAATAAAGTAAAAAAAAAATAAAAAAAAGTGTTAAAATAATTTAAAAAAAAAATCGCCAAATAAATTAGAAAAAAAAAAAAAAATTCCCCCAAATAAATCCATTTTTTAGAAATAAAAAAAACAAAACAATAAAAGTACACATATTAGGTATCGCCGCGTCCGTAACGACCCGCCCTATAAAACTGTCCCATTAGTTAACCCCTTTAGCGAACCCCTTAAAAAAATAAAAATAAAAAACGAAGCAAAAAATAATGATTTATCATACCGCCAAACAAAAAGTGTAATAACGCGCGATCAAAAAGACGCATATAAATATCCATGGTACCGCTGAAAACGTCATCTTGTCCCGCAAAAAACGAGCCACCATACAGAGTCATCAGCGAAAAAATAAAAAAGTTATAGCTCGCAGAATAAAGCAATGCAAAAATAATTATTTTTTATATAAAATAGTTTTCATTGCATAAAACCGACAAAACATAAAAAAAGACCTAAATGAGGTATCACTGTAACCGTACTGACCCGAAGAATAAAACCGCTTTATCAATTTTACCGCATGCGGAGCGGTGTAAACGCACTCCCCCAAAAGAAATTCATGAAACGCTGGTTTTTGTTAATTCTGTGTCCCAAAAATCGGAATAAAAAGCGATCAAAAAATGTCACGTGCCCGAAAATGGTACCAATAAAAACGTCAACTCGTCCCGCAAAAAATAAGACCTCACATGACTCGGTGGGTCAAAATACGGAAAAATTATAGCTCTCAATATGTGGTGATGCAAAAACTATTTTTACAATAAAAAGCGTCTTTTAGCGTGCGACAGCTGCCAAACATAAAAACCGCCATAAATAGTAAATCAAACCCCCCCGTTATCACCCCCTTAGTTAGGGAAAATAATAAAATAAAAAAAATGTATTTATTTCCATTTTTCCATTAGGGTTAGGGTTAGGGCTGAGATTAGGGTTAGGGGTGTGTTGGGGTTCGGGTTGGAGTTAGAATTGGGGGTTTCCACTGTTTGGGCACATCAGGGGCTCTCCAAATGCAACATTGCGTCTGATCTCAATTCCAGCCAATTCTGAGTTGAAAAAGTCAAATGGTGCTCCTTCCCTTCTAAGCTCTGACATGCGCCCAAACAGTGTTTTACCCCCACATGTAGGGTATCAGCCTACTCAGGACAAATTGCAAAACAATTTTTGGGGTCCAATTTCTCCTGTTACCCTTAGGAAAATAAAAAATTGGGGGCAAAAATATCATTTTTGTGGAAAAAAATGATTTTTTTATTTTCACGTCCGAGCGTTATAAACTTCTGTGAAGCACTTGGGGGTTCAAAGTGCTCACCACACATCTAGATAAGTTCCGTGGGGGGTCTAGTGTCCAAAATGGGGTCACTTGTGGGGAGTTTCGATAGTTTAGGTACATCAGGGGCTCTCCAAACGCACATGACACCCGCAGACCATTCCATCAAAGTCTGCATTCCAAAACGTCACTGCTTCCCTTCCGAGCCCCGATGTGTGTCCATACAGTAGTTTTCTCCCACATATGGGGTGTCAGCGTACTCATGACAAATTGGACAACAACTTTTGGGGTCCAATTTCTCCTGTTACCCTTGGGAAAATGAAAAAATTGTGGACTAATTGATCATGTTTGTGGGAAAAAATACGATTTTTTTATTTTCATGCCCGGGCATTATAAACTTCTGTGAAGCCCTTGGGGGTTCAAAGTGCTTACCACACATCTAGATAAGTTCCTTAGGGGGTCTCGTTTCCAAAATGGGGTCATTTGTGGGGGGTTTCCACTGTTTAGGTACATTAGGGGCTCTCCAAAGGCAACATGACACCCGCAGAACATTCCCTCAAAGTCTGCATTCCAAAACGTCACTGCTTCCCTTCCGAGCCCCGACGTGTGTCCATACAGTAGTTTTCTCCCACATATGGGGTGTCAGCGTACTCAGGACAAATTGGACAACAACTTTTGGGGTCCAATTTCTCCTGTTACCCTTGGGAAAATAAAAAAAATGGTGACTAAAAGATCATGTTTGTGGAAAAAATACGAATTTTTTATTTTCACGCCCGGGCGTTATAAACTTCTGTGAAGCACTGGGGGGTTCAAAGTGCTCACCACACATCTAGATAAGTTCCTTGGGGGATCTAGTTTACAAAATGGTGTCATTTGTGGGGGTTTCCTCTGTTTAGGTACATCAGGGGTTTTCCAATCGCGACATGGTGTCCGATCTCAATTCCAGCCAAAAACGTCAAATGGCGCTGCTTCCCTTCCGAGCTCTGCCATGCTCCCAAATAGTGGTTTACCCCCACATGTGGGGTATCAGCGTACTCAGGACAAATTGCACAATAACTTTTAGGGTCCTGTTACCCTTGGAAAAATAAGAATTGAGGGTGAAAAGATCATTTTTTTGGAAAAAATATGATTTTTTTAATTGTACGGCTTTATGTTATAAACTTCTGTGAAGCCCTTGGGGGTTCAAAGTTCTCACCACACATCTAGATAAGTTCCTTAGGGGGTCTAGTTTCCAAAATGGTGTCATTTGTGGGGGGTTTCCACTGTTTTGGTACATCAGGGGTTTTCCAATCGCGACATGGTGTCCGATCTCAATTCCAGCCAAAAACGTCAAATGGCGCTGCTTCCCTTCCAAGCTCTGCCATGCGCCCAAATAGTGGTTTACCCCCACATGTGGGGTATCAGCGTACTCAGGACAAATTGCACAATAACTTTTAGGATCCTGTTACCCTTGGGAAAATAAAAATTGGGGTGAAAAGATCATTTTTGTGGAAAAAATATGATTTTTTTTATTGTACCGCTGTACGTTATAAGCTTCTGTAAAGCCCTTGTGGGTTCAAAGTTCTCACCACATATCTAGATAAGTTCCTTGGGGGGTCTAGTTTCCAAAATGGGGTCACTTGTAGGGGGTTTCCACTGTTTAGGTACATCAGGGACTCTCCAAACGTGACATGGCGTCCGATCTGAATTCCAGCCAATTTTGCATTGAAAAAGTCAAACGGCGCTCCTTCCATTCTGAGCTCTGCCATGCGCCGAAAAAGTCGTTCCCCCCCACAAATCAGATATCAGCGTACTCAGGACAAATTGCACAATAACTTTTGCAGTCCAATTTCTCCTGTTACCCTTGGTAAAATAAAAAAAATTGAACCTGAAGTATTTTTTTTGTGAAAAAAGTTAGATGTTCATTTTTTATTTTAAATATTGAAAAAAATTCCTGTGATGCACCTAAAGGGTTAATAAACTTCTTGAATGTGGTTTTGAGCAACTTAAGGGGTGCAGTTTTTAGAATGGTGTCACTTTTGGGTATTTTCTATCATATAGACCCCTCAAAGTGACTTCAAATGTGATGTGGTCCTAAAAATAAAATGGTGTTGTAAAAATGAGAAATCACTGGTCAACTTTTAACCCTTATAACTTCCTACCAAAAAAAAATGTTGGTTCCAAAATTGTGCTGATGTAAAGTAAACATGTGGGAAATGTTAGTTATCAAGTTTTTTGTGTGCCGTATCTCTGTGATTTAAGGGCATAAAAATTCAAAGTTGGAAAATTGCGAAATTTTCAAAATTTTTGCCAAATTTCCGTTTTTTTCACAAACGCAAGTTATTTGAATGAAATTTTACCACTAACATGAAGTACAATATGTCACGAGAAAACAATGTCAGAATCACCGGGATCCATGGAAGCGTTCCAGAGTTATGACCTCATAAAGGTACAGTGGTCAGAATTGTAAAAATTGGCCCGGTCATGAACGTGCAAACCACCCTTGGGAGTGAAGGGGTTAACACCGCAATATGACAGGCAGATTCTCTATGCTGTTAGAAGGGTGTATAGAGGACTGTGTAGAATTGGAATGTCTCTACACTTCAGGACACTGTGGGATTCAGTCAGGCCCTGTTTATTTAACACCGCAATATGACAGGCAGATTCTCTATGCTGTTAGAAGGGTGTATAGAGGACTGTGTAGAATTGGAATGTCTCTACACTACAGGACACTGTGGGATTCAGTCAGGCCCTGTTTATTTAACACCGCAATATGACAGGCAGATTCTCTATGCTGTTAGAAAGGTGTATAGAGAACTGTGTAGAATTGGCATGTCTCTACACTTCAGGACACTGTGGGATTCAGTCAGGCCCTGTTTATTTAATACCGCAATATGACAGGCAGATTCTTTATGCTGTTAGAAGGGTGTATAGAGGACTGTGGAGAATTGGAATGTCTCTACACTTCAGGACACTGTCTGATTCAGTCAGGCCCTGTTTATTTAACACCGCAATGTGACCGGCAGAAATTGCCTAGTGTATGACAAACTACAAGGTGTATATAGAATTGGGCAGAACTGGAATCTCCCTACAGTGTAGGTCTGTAAGAACGGAACAACTCCTCGACTTATCCTTACAGAGTCACACAGCTTCACTGTGGCCGTGATAACAGCCGTTACACGGTACTGAGAGAGGAGTGTGCAGTACACCGCTGTCCAGTGTATGTAAAATTGTCAAGCTCCGTGTTTTAGTATACAGACTGACACACGCTGTCTCTCTATAGTTTTGAATGTAATCAGCAAATATACTAAACTGTTTGAAAACCTGACAAAACTATAAGGTGGAGGTCTGTAAGAACGGAACAACTCCTCAACTTATCCTTACAGACTCACACACAGCTTCACTGTGGCCGTGATAACAGCCTTTACAGGGTACTGAGAGAGGAGCGTGCACATACACTGCTGTCCAGTGTATGTAAAATTGTCAAGCTCCGTGTTTTAGTATACGGACTGACACACGCTGTCTCTCTATAGTTTTGAATGTAATCAAACAGCAAATATACTAAACTGTTTGAAAACCAGACAAAACTGTAAGGTGGAGGTTTGTAAGAACGGAACAACTCCTCGACTTATCCTTACAGAGTCACACACAGATAGCTTCACTGTGGCCGTGATAACAGCCGTTACACGGTACTGTGAGAGGAGCGTACACCGCTGTACGGTGTGTGAAAAATGAATGCTCAGTAACTCACAAGGACAAAACAATAAAATCTGGATTGCTTTGAAAAAAGCAGTTTGCTCAGCAGTGGGCACACAGCAATGCAGCTACCAGGTAGCCTTAAAAGGCAGCCTAATAACCAACAGAGCTGATGCACCAAAATATAGCCTCCCCTTGCACTGCACAGTGACTGGTGTGTTGTACAGGCAAAATTGCTAGCAGCAGAATCAGTTTTTGGTATCTTCTTCCCTGCCTAACACTCTCCCTACAGAATCAGCAGCAGCTCTCCCTATTCTGAGATCGGCATGAGTAACATGGTGGTCGGCGTCCCCGCCCTTTTATACCCCCTGTGATGCCCTACAAAGCAAGCCAATCACTTGCATGCCCTTCTCCAAGATGGTGGTGACCGCTGCCTATGTCATCACGTTGCCCACAGTGTCCGTTCTTCCTGATTGGCTGCAAAAAGGGCGCTCGAGCCTCTTTTGAAATGTGACTTTGGCGCTAAAGTCGCCGACCTCGTGGCCGACCTCACGCTAAGGTCGGGTTTCGTTTCATGAAACCCGACTTTGGTGAAAGTCGGCGACTTTTCAATTTTTTCGACCCGTTTCGCTCAACTCTACTATTTACTAGTTATGAACCTATTCTACGCCCGGGTGGCGAGCATTTTTATTGGTATTTGGTCTCCCATCCTGGTATGTGCTGCCCCCTCCTATCCTGGTATGCATGGTCCTCTCACCCTCCTATCCTGGTATGCATGGTCCTCTCACCCCCCTATCCTGGTATGCATGGTCCTCTCACCCCCCTATCCTGGTATGCATGGTCCTCTCACCCCCCTATCCTGGTATGTATGCTCCTCTCACACCCCCATCCTGGTTTGCATGGTCCTTTCACCCCCCCAATCCTGGTATGCATGCTACCCCTCACCCCCCAATCCTGGTATGCATGGTCCTCTCACCTCCCAATCCTGGTATGCATGGTTCCCTCACCTCCCAATCCTGGTATGCATGGTCCTCTCACCCCCCAATCCTGGTATGCATGGTCCCCTCACCCCCCTTTCGTGGTATGCATGGTCCCCTCACCCCCCTTTCGTGGTATGCATGGTCCCCTCACTCCCCTTTCATGGTATGCATGGTCCTCTCATTCCCCTTTCGTGGTATGCATGGTCCCCTCACCCTCCTTTCGTGGTATGCATGGTCCCCTCACTCCCCTTTCGTGGTATGCATGGTCCCCTCACCCTCCTTTCGTGGTATGCATGGCCCCCTCACCCCCTTTTCGTGGTATGCATGGTCCCCTCACCCTCCTTTTGTGGTATGCATGGTCCCCTCACTCCTCTTTTGTGGTATGCATGGTCCCCTCACCCTTCTTTCGTGGTATGCATGGTCCCCTCACCCCCATTTTGTGGTATGCATGGTCCCCTCACCCTCCTTTCATGGTATGCATGGTCCCCTCACCCTCCTTTCATGGTATGCATGGTCCCCTCACCCTCCTTTCATGGTATGCATGGTCCCCTCACCCTCCTTTCGTGGTATGCATGGTCCTCTCATCCTCCTTTCGTGGTATGCATGGTCCTCTCATCCTCCTTTCGTGGTATGCATGGTCCCCTCACCCTCCTTTCGTGGTATGCATGGTCCCCTCACCCTCCTTTCGTGGTATGCATGGTCCCCTCACCCTCCTTTCGTGGTATGCATGGTCCCTTCACCCCCCTTTCGTGACATGCATGGTCCCCTCACCCCTCAATCCTGGTATGCATGGTCCTCTCACCCCCAATCCTGGTATGCATGGTCTCCCTCACTCCTATTAAACTACACACATAAAAAAAAACATTTATACTCACCCTTCTTTCCTGTGATCCAACGCTGTCACCACGTTCTGCTGGAAGCCGGGGGAGGAGTCTGGCGCCGGAGTACGCGCATGCCCATAGCGGTGTCTGGCGCCAAATTGCTGAAGACACACTGCAAATCGCGCTATGCGCATGCGCGATTCCGCCCGCACTCCTGCCCTGGTCTCTGGCCAAAGAGAAGTGCCGTGGCAACGCTCCTCCTGGTCAGGTAAGTATGGCGCCGGACATAGCGGTATGCAGTGTGTACACGTACCGCCATCTCCGACACCATACACACTCCTCACCGCTGGATGCCTCATTCTGTCTGGAGCCAGACTGCGCAGGTGCGTCGCGCTTGCGCAGTCTATAAAGGCTTCGGACAGAGTGACGCTTAGCCCGTTATATTATAGATTTCCCTGATAATGCGAATTGTGATCACTATTGCAACAGTGAATAATGAAAAACGGTGATTATGAGGTGAAATCTACAATATCAGATGTACAATGAATTCTCCGGCTCACTCTCACTGTAATAGCAGCCCCTAACAAAATGTTACTTTACCTACTGACGAGGGTGACTTTCCTGACACATATAGTCGACAACACTGTCTCTTCTGCGAACACAGGCCATTGCATGATCTCTGCTTCTTCCCGTTGGGTCACAAGTCCTCCTAACACAGTCTTTCAACTAGCTTTCACCTTGTCTGTTGTACTACCCTGGACCAACACCTGTACTGACTTCAGTGCTGGAAGCAATGGCTCGGCTCACTCGCGCCTCCTGCTCTTCACTGCAGGCATACACTACTGAGCGGAATCTCCTCACAGATTTTTGGTGCTTGACCAACGGCAGATGTCTCTTGCACCAGAAGTAGTAAGAGCTGGGACTCTGCTCTTGCCTGGCGTAGTCTGGACTCTGGGTCTTCACTGGCGCAGGTTCTCAGGCCTTGAAAGGCATAGTCTGGACTCCGGGTCTTGACCAGCGCAGGACTGGTTCTTGGGCCTTGACAGGCATAATCCTCTGGGACTCATCAGTGCCACCTGGGTTCTGCTGCCACAAACAGCTGCCTCGGGCACTTTACCATGGCATGGTACCTCAGATTGTTCTCTAGCACCCTGTTCTTTTGATTGGCGCCAAATCTTTATAATAACAGGAAACTGCATCATCAAGGTCACCTGACCTGATTACCATCTAGACTCTTCCTGAAACTCTCCCTCTTCTGATTGATTCCCCAGGTCCCGTTTGGATGGCAGATGGCAGTCTTTTTGTACAAATGTCGCACAGCCCTGGGGATTTGTTCTTGTTACACCCCTTATGCAGTATATATGATGCCCCTCACACAGTATAAAGTTTCCACAGTACTGGCATCTCTCACACAAAATATATTTTCACAGTGCCGCTATATCCTCACACTTAGAATAATCTTCTCACAGTACCGAAGTTCCCTCCACACACAGTATAATCTTCTCACAGTACTACCACTCTCACCACAAAGTATAATGTTTCCATAGTACCATCATCCCACCACACACAGTATTTTCGTAACAACCCTGCATGGCCTCCCATTCCCAACTCACAAACTTGCTCACTGCTCCAGGCCTTGCTGTGATTTCTGACTGTTTCTTGACTGTGTGTATAGGGGGGCGGTGCCTGAACTCTCTGCTTCTTATGGAGTCAGGGTGCACCTGTCTAATGTGTCCCTGACCAATTACCTAGAGCCCTCTACTATTTAGGCATGCCCCATCCACTGGAACATTGCCTGTGCAATGTCTCATCTCTGTTAGTTTCTTGCTGCTGAGTAAGTCAGGCCCTGTCCTATGTTTCGCCTTCTCTGAAGGCTATTATTGCTTATCTCTGTACCTTGCTTAGTACTTCTCTGTGCCCTCCAGGAGCCAGAATATCCTGGTCTCTGTGCTATAGCCCCTGACCTTGTCTTGCCTAGTACCTCTGTCCGCCCACCAGGAGGCAGAATATCCTGGTCCTTGAGTCTTTGTCCCTGTACTTTGTCTGAACTCTGTCCTACCCCTGCCTCCTTGTCTTTGGCTTCTTTCCCTGCTGTGTCTTTCCCTGTGTCGTCCCTGTCTGTGCTGCACCCTTGCAGCTCTGCCTGCTCCACACCCTTGCAGCTCTGCCTGCTCCACACCCTTGCAGCTCTGCCTGCTCCACACCCTTGCAGCTCTGCCTGCTCCACACCCTTGCAGCTCTGCCTGCTCCACACCCTTGCAGCTCTGCCTGCTCCACACCCTTGCAGCTCTGCCTGCTCCACACCCTTGCAGCTCTGCCTGCTCCACACCCTTGCAGCTCTGCCTGCTCCACACCCGTGCAGCTCTGCCTGCTCCACACCCGTGCAGCTCCGCCTGCTCTGAACCCTTGCAGCTCCGCCTCCTCCACACTCTTGCCTGTATCCATAACTGCACCTCCTGTGTGAACAGGTCCAAAACCTGTTCCTTCATGTTCTACTCCTTCCTGCCTGTATCCGTACCTGCACTCGCTGTGTGAACAGGTCCAAACCTGTTCCTTCATATTCCACTCCTTCCTGCCTGTATCAGTACTGGCACCTGCTTTGTGAACAGGTCTCTACCTGTTTCTTCATACACCACTCCTGCCTGCCCTGTCTCTCCTGTGTCATCCTGCCCTGTGTCTCAAAGCCGTGCCCACTTGCCAGTGCCTCAAAGCTGTGCCAGTCAGCCACGTGTTTCAAACCATGCCCACCTCCTGTGTCTCAAGCCGTGCCCACCTGTCCTGTGTCTCAAGCCGTGCCCGCCTGCCCTGTGTCTCCAAGCCGTGCCCGCCTATTCTGTGTCTCCAAGCCGTGCCCGCCTATTCTGTGTCTCCAAGCCGTGCCCGCCTATTCTGTGTCTCCAAGCTGTGCCCGCCTGCCCTGTGTCTCCAAGCCGTGTCCACCTGCCCTGTGTCTCCAAGCCGTGTCCACCTGCCCTGTCTCCATGCCGTGCCCGCCTGCCCTGTGTCTCCATGCCGTGCCCGCCTGCCCTGTGTCTCCAAGCCGTGCCTGCCTGCCCTTTGTCTCCAAGCCGTGCCTGCTTGCCCTGTGTCTCAGCCATGCCTGCCTAGGTACCAGCCGTGCCTACCTGCCTGTCAGTCTCACCTGTCCAAGTGACTTGTCCCTGAGTGGGATCAGCAGCCACAGTCAGACACCACCCTGGAGTGGCACCTGGCAGCTGCCTGCCGCACAACCCTGACCTCACCATTGGAGGCTCCAGAGAAGACCAAGGCAGCTGTCTTAGTCACGCCCCTTCCAGGGTAGTCTGGTCTGTGGCACAGTGGGGCCACAACCCCCCAGATCGCGCCAATCAGCCAAGGCGCGAGCTTGACAGTTATGTTCCCACAGTACCACCATCCCCCTACATAGTATAATGTTCCCACAATAGCAGGGTCTCATATACACAGGATAATGTTTCCACAGGATTGGCATCCCCCTCACACATAGTATAGTGTTCCCACAGTGTCATAATCCAGAACAGGTTTTGAGTTCTGTTTTCCCTTTTTCCCTGTCTGGTCATGTCAAGAGATAACCTTTCCCAGCCTCAGTCTGGGTTCAGGTTGGCTATTTATCGCTGCTCCTTCCTGCAGGCGATGTCAGTTATAGTTCTGACTACAGTGTGAGTAGCTGATTCTGTTACACCCTGATATGTCTTGCTGTTATTCCTGACTCTATCCATGTCTGTGTTATTCCCTGCTCCCTATCCCGACTCTGTGTGTCCCCTTTGTGTCTGGACTTCTTGGTAATTGAACTCGGCTTGGACCCTTACCTGCTTTTGTCTCTTGTCTTTGGCATATCCGCTCCTGACCGTTACCGATCCCCTGGCTTGTCTCTAACCCTGAGTTTGCTAATACCTTTGGTACTGCGCTACAGTCTAGGATTTGATCCGGCTTGTTTGACTTTTCTGCTTCCACCTGGTGGTAGCTTCGCTGCTTCACGGCAGGTCGGCTTCATCTGTGTGCATGACCTCTCTCCACTCTATCGCCACCTAGCGGAGCAGTCTTCTACCTGCATTGCAGCAGTGTGATATTATAACTGACCACTGACAGATTTTTTTTTTCCTGCTTTGCTCCTTATGGATCTGCTGCACACTTGCTGGTCAGATGTCAAATTTGATGCAAATGATGCAGGATTTGTCAGTGGAACATAGGGCTCTTGCTTCTTCTCATAACCAACTGCAGAGGGAGGTTTCTGAGACGGTTAAATCTTTTCAGGGTTCTGTTTCCCAATCTGTCTGTAAACACTGACACTGTTGATTCTTTGCTGCACTCTCCTGAACCTACGGTCAGGCTCTCAGATACCTTATTTGAAGAAAAGGAGAAGTTCTGTACGTTCAGGGAGAGTTGTATGTTCCTGTTCTCTCTTAGACCCCGATCCTCTGGAGATGAGTCAGTGGGTGGGGATAATTATTTCCTTACTTCGGGTTGGACCTCAATCTAGGGCTGTCTCTTTACCTGCTACCGCCCCTGAACGTTTATCTGCAAAAGTTCTTTGAGGCCTTAGGACTTATTTTTGATGAACCAGACCGTGTCAGGGTGGCAGAGGACATGATCATGGGTCTCTCCCAGAGTAAGCTCACTGCTGAATGGTATTGTTCTGAGTTTAGACGGTGGTCCACTGAGGTGTATGGGATTACTCAGCTTTGAAATGTGTGTTCAGGAGAGGATTTTTGGATCATCTCAAGGATGCTCTGGCCCTCCATCAGCCAGCTAGTTCCCCAGAGGAGGCCGTGACCCAGACCATTCATATGGATCGGAGATTACGGGAAAGAGGAGTTATCCAGTCAGAAATTCCTGTATTGCGTGCTAAATCTGAGGTGATGCCATTCACGGAGACATGGAGGTTGGTGCTACCAACTTCAAGGAAAAGGAGAGGAAGCGATGACGTGATGGGAAATTATGTTTTTTTGTGGAGATCCGGAATATTGGAAGAAGGACTGCCCCTCTTGTAAAATACATCGATTAACAAGCTTCTGAGTCTGGGAGATTGTCGAGGAAGTCACCCAGACTCTCAGGTACTATTTTCATCATTTCAAAAAATGTTGTTAGAGGTGGAACTGTGTTATGGAGGTGGTTACGCATCCACTTCAGCATTTGTGGACTGAAGATCTTCCATGAACTTCATTAACTCTAGTCTGGTGTCCAAGTTAAAGTTAGGGACAGTTAGGCTAGAGACTTCCATCCATATCATTGCCATTGATAAGACACCGTTGGCTCAAAATGTTGTTAAGTTTGTCTCTGAGGATTTCCTCCTCAAGGTGGGTTCCTTGCACCAGGAACAAATTTCATGTTATGTTATGATTAATCTTCCTGCGGGACTGGTGTTGCATTTCCTGTTATGATTGAGTCACCGTAGGAGGCAAAAACAGAAATGCTAGCTAAGTCCAGAAAACCAGAGAAGTTGGCAACTATCAGATTGCAGACCCCTGAACCTATCAACACAACTAGCAGTAGCCGTGGGGGGGTCCTACGATGACCTAGACCCCTCGTTCACAGCCGGAGAGATACATAGGCCTAAAGAAGGAAAGGGGAAATCTAACTGCCCCAGAGCAGACCCCAAAGCAATAGGCAGCCCCCCACATATAATGACGGTGAAGCAAGATGAAAACACTTACACAGACAGAAAGACAGGCTGAGCAAAGACGGGGCCCAAAAACTACCTAGATAGGAAAGGATAGGAAGGCTGCTGTCTGCAATCTGCCAAAACCCTATCAGAGACAAAAGCCAACAAGCTGATATAAAAATGGCCCTGAAGCAACTAAGCTTCAAAAACTAAATCAGCACTCAGGTACTTTCAGAAGACAGAGCTAACGGAACACTGCACACTCCAGCAGGGAGTGGCAGAATCCAAAAAGCAAGAAAAACAAAAACAAATCTTAAATGCAAAAAGGCAAAACAGAAAACTTAGCTTTAGGAGAGCAGGAATCAGACTGGTGTCCAAGAGTCCACAGAGAAATCACCCGCAGGGAAGAAAGGGCGTAGGCTGCCTTAAATCCAGTCAGTGACTCCACTCAGCCAATCGTCTTCATTAGTACCAGGTGCCTGATAATCAGGCTCACTACCTTCCTTCACTAGAATAGGGAGTTCACCAGGCCTCAGTGACGGAGGGGAGAATGAACTCACAACAGTACCCCCCCCTTGAGGAGGGGTCACCGAACCCTCAACAACGCTACCAGGGCGATCATGGTGAGCCCGATGAAAGGCACGCACCAATCTTTTGGCATGAATATCAGAGGCAGAGACCCAGGAATTATCCTCCTGACCATAACCCTTCCACTTAACCAAATACTGGAGTCTCCATCTAGCCAGACGAGAATCCAGAATTTTCTCTACCTCATATTCCAAGTTACCTTCAACCAATACAGGGTCCGGAGGTGCCACCTCAGGCACAACTGGCTCAACAAACCTCTTCAACAAGGACTTATGGAACACATTATGGATCTTAAATGTGACAGGAAGAGCCAAACGAAAGACCGGATTAATAATCTCCAAAATCTTGTAAGGTCCAATAAATCTAGGCTTAAACTTAGGAGAAGCCACCTTCATAGCAATATTTTTTGATGATAACCACACCATATCACCAATCTTAAACTTGGGACCAATGGTCCTATGTCGATTGGAAAACCGCTGGGCCTTTTCCTGGGAGAGAGATAACTTATCCACCACTTGGTCCCAGATCTGGTGCATTCTCTCCACCACAGTGTCAACACCTGGGCAGGCAGAGGGCTCCACCTGCCCTGAAGAAAATCAAGGATGAAACCCAAAGTTACAAAAAAAAGGTGACATCAAAGTGGCAGAACTAGCTCTATTATTTAAAGCAAATTCGGCCAAGGGCAAAAATGAAACCCAATCATCCTGATCAGCGGAAATAAAACATCTCAAATACGACTCCAAGGTCTGGTTTGTTCTCTCTGTCTGCCCATTGGTCTGAGGGTGAAAAGCAGAGGAGAAGGACAACTGAATTCCCAACTTGGAACAGAACGTCCTCCAAAATTTAGACACAAATTGAACTCCTCTGTCAGATACAATGTTCTCAGGAATCCCGTGCAAGCGAACCACCTGTTGCAAAAACAGGGGCACCAACTCAGAGGAAGATGGCAACTTAGGGAGTGGTACAAGATGAACCATCTTGGAGAACCTATCACAAATCACCCAAATAACAGTCATTCTTTGAGAGACCGGCATATCAGAGATGAAATCCATTGAAATATGGGTCCATGGCCTCCTGGGGACCGGCAAAGGCATCAACAACCCACTAGCGCGAGAACAAGATTTAGACCGGGAGCAAGTCCCACAGGACTGCACAAAATTCCTGACATCATGAGACAAGGTGGGCCACCAAAAAGAGCGACCCACCAGATCTCTAGTACCAAAAATACCCGGATGACCAGCCAATGCAGAGCAATGAACTTCAGATATCACTCTCTTCTTCCACTGGTCAGGAACATACAACTTTCCACTGGGGCAACGCTCAGGTTTGTCCTCCTGGAACTCTTGCAGAGCAAGTCTCAAATCGGGCGAGGTGGCAGAAAGAACTACCCCTTCGCCTAAGATGGTAGCAGGCTTGGTCACCACAGGAGAATCAGCCAAGAAACTCCTAGAGAGGGCGTCTGCCTTAACATTCTTAGTTCCAGGAAGGAAAGAGACCACAAAATCAAAACGTGTAAAAAACAAGGCCCACCTAACCTGTCTAGGGTTCAAGCGTTTAGCCGACTCTAGGTAAATCAAATTTTTGTGGTCAGTGAGGACCTCAACTTGATGTTTGGCTCCCTCCAACCAATGTCTCCACTCCTCAAATGCCCATTTCATGGCCAACAGTTCCCGATTCCCCACATCATAGTTACGTTCAGATGGAGAGAACTTTCGGGAAAAGAAAGCACAGGGATTCATTTTAGATGTTACCGGATCCTTTTGGGACAACACTGCTCCTGCACCAATCTCAGAAGCATCCACCTCTACCTGAAACGGGAGTGAGACATCAGGTTGCCGCAGAACCGGGGTGGAGGTAAATCTACGCTTCAGCTCCTGAAAGGAAGCAACCGCCTCTGGAGACCAATTCAACACATCCGCACCCTTCCTGGTCAGGTCAGTCAATGGTTTGGCAATACTAGAAAATTTAGCTATAAATTTCCGATAAAAATTAGCAAAACCCAAAAACTTCTGGAGGGCCTTCAAAGAAGTGGGCTGAACCCAATCATAAATGGCCTGTACCTTGGCCGGGTCCATTTCAATAGTTGACGGAGACAAAATAAATCCCAAAAAAGAAATCCTCTGTACTCCAAAAAGTAATTTTGATCCTTTGACATACAGAGAATTCTCTCTCAAGATCCGGAACACAGTCCGAATATGTTCCACATGAGCATCCCAATCCTTGGAGAAGATCAAAATATCGTCCAGATAGATAATCAAAAATTTATCGACAAAGTCTCGGAAAATATCGTTCATGAAGCACTGGAAGACAGAAGGGGCATTAGTGAGCCTAAAAGGCATCACCAGGTACTCAAAATGTCCCTCCGGACTATTAAACGCCGTCTTCCATTCATCCCCCTGCTTAATGCGGATAAGATTATACGCCCCCCTGAGGTCAAGCTTGGTAAACCAGCAAGCACCTCTGACTCTAGAGAATAGATCCGAAATCAGGGGTAACGGATACTGATATTTAATAGTAATTTTATTGAGGGCACGATAATAAATACAAGGCCTTAAAGAACCATCCTTCTTGGCCACAAAAAAAAAAACGGCACCTAAGGGTGAAGAGGATGGTCTAATATGACCCTTCTCCAACGCCTCCTTAATATAGGACCGCATAGCCTCGTGCTCGGGTACAGATAAATTGAAGAGCCGACCCTTAGGAAATTTGCACCCCGGGCTTAGTTCAATTGCACAGTCATAACTCCTATGAGGAGGCAAGGACGCAGACTCATTCTCACTAAATACATCATAGAAGTCCGCCAAATAGTCAGGAACCTCATGCGACTGAGGAGAGGTGGAAAAAACCGGAGCCTCACTAAAGGTACACCGGCAACCCCAACTCACCACAGACACAGACTTCCAATCCAAAACTGGATTATGAATCTGCAACCAGGGAAACCCCAGAACAACGGCATCATGCAGACCATGCAACACCAAAAATCTGCAATTTTCTTGATGGTCTGGGGCGACCCAGATGACCAACTGGGTCCAAAACTGAGGTTTATTTTTAGCCAGAGGGGTAGCATCAATCCCCCTCAAAGGGATAGGCGTCTGCAGAGGTGTCAACGGAAATCCACAACGTTTAGCAAAATCCAAGTCCATTAGGTTTAGTGCTGCTCCCGAATCCACAAAAGCCTTGGCGGAAAATGTGGACAGGGAACAGATCAGAGTAATCGCCAAAAGAAAATTAGGCTGAACCCCACCAACAGAAAACGTGTGTGCAAAGCGTTTCTCACGTTTAGGACAAACAGAAATAATATGTGAGGCATCTCCACAGAAAAAACACAGCTTATTGCGCCTTCTGAATTCCTGACGTTGCGCCTTAGATAAAACTCTATCACATTGCATAGGTTCAGACGTCTGTTCAACCGGTGGCAACACCTCTCGTGTAATCCTGCATTCACGTAAACGCCGATCAACCTGAATGGCTAAAGACATAGAATCGTCCAGACCAGAGGGAACAGGAAATCCCACCATAGTATCTTTTACGGCTTCTGACAAACCCTTCCGAAAGAGAGCAGCCAAGGTGCTATCATTCCAGGTAGTAAGGACCGCCCACTTTCGGAACTTTTGACAGTACAACTCTGCAGATTCTCGACCCTGGTTCAATGCTAACAGGGTCTTTTCAGCCTGATCAATAGCATTAGGTTCGTCGTACAGCAACCCCAAGGCTTGAAAAAATGCGTTCACATTAGTCAGAATAGGGTCATCTGGTTTCAAAGAAAACGCCCAATCCTGGGGATCGCCGCGCAGCAAAGAGATGACAATTTTAACCTGCTGCGCGGGGCTCCCTGACGAGTTAGGCTTCAAAGCAAAAAATAATTTACAGTTATTTTTGAAACTCAAAAATTTAGGTCGATCCCCAAAAAATACATCAGGTGTGGGGATCTTTGGTTCAACAGCATGTGAACGAGCAAGATAGGTGGAAATTCCTCGCACTTCAGCAGCGAGCTGCTCCACGCGATCAGACACTTGCTTTATCTCCATTGAGAGAAAAAAAAAATTCCCCCTACGGCCTCAGAGATATAGAGGAAAGAATATACAAACTCCACTTTTTTTTTTTTTAAACACAATTCTTTCCTGCTATTGAGTACCCCAGGATCTGCGGTTTGGCGGGTGATTCTGTTATGATTGAGTCACCGTAGGAGGCAAAAACAGAAATGCTAGCTAAGTCCAGAAAGCCAGATAAGTTGGCAACTATCAGATTGCAGACCCCTGAACCTATCAACACAACTAGCAGTAGCCGTGGGGGGTTCCTACGATGACCTAGACCCCTCGTTCACAGCCGGAGAGATACATAGGCCTAAAGAAGGAAAGGGGAAATCTAACTGCCCCAGAGCAGACCCCAAAGCAATAGGCAGCCCCCCACATATAATGACGGTGAAGCAAGATGAAAACACTTACACAGACGAAAAGACAGGCTGAGCAAAGACGGGGCCCAAAAACTACCTAGATAGGAACGGATAGGAAGGCTGCTGTCTGCAATCTGCCAAAACCCTATCAGAGACAAAAGCCAACAAGCTGATATAAAAATGGCCCTGAAGCAACTAAGCTTCAAAAACTAAATCAGCACTCAGGTACTTTCAGAAGACAGAGCTAACGGAACACTGCACACTCCAGCAGGGAGTGGCAGAATCCAAAAAGCAAGAAAAACAAAAACAAATCTTAAATGCAAAAAGGCAAAACAGAAAACTTAGCTTTAGGAGAGCAGGAATCAGACTGGTGTCCAAGAGTCCACAGAGAAATCACCCGCAGGGCAGAAAGGGCGTAGGCTGCCTTAAATCCAGTCAGTGACTCCACTCAGCCAATCGTCTTCATTAGTACCAGGTGCCTGATAATCAGGCTCACTACCTTCCTTCACTAGAATAGGGAGTTCACCAGGCCTCAGTGACGGAGGGGAGAATGAACTCACAACAATTTCCCATGGTTACAGAGGCATAATCTTGTTATAGACTGGGGATCTTGTGATACTGCTAAATGGGGTCCTAATTGTTCCAATGGTTGTCTTTCTACTCTTTTTGTGTCAGCCATTAATCTGCAGGGTATTCCGGAGTACCTGAAGGATTTTGGGGATCTGTTCTCTGAAAAAGAGGCTGAGGTCTTGCCACCACATCGTCCTTATGATTGTACGATTAATCTTATTCCGGGTTCTAAATTGCCCAAAGCCCGTTTGTACAATCTTTCTGGCCTGGAATGTACCGCTATGAAAAACTATATCTCTGATAGTCTACACAAAGGCCACATCCATCCCTCTGTCACACCTGTGGCCGCTGGATTCTTTTTTGTTAAGAAAAAAGATGGTGGTTTATGCCCTTGCCTCGATTTCTGGGAACTAAATAAAATTATGTTGAGAAATACCTACTCTCTGTCACTCATTCCAGATCTTTATAACCAATTGTCTGGGGCTAAGTGGCTTTCCAAACTTGATCTCAGGGAAGCATATATCCTGATCCGCATTCGGAAAGGGGATGAGTGGAAAACGGCATCTCTCACCTCCAAGGGTCTGTTTGAAAATTTGGTCATGCCCTTTGGGCTCAAAAACGCTCCTGCGATGTTTCAGAACTTCATGAATGATGGTTTTTCTGATTTTATCAGGTGCTTTATGGTTGTATACCTGGACAATATCCTTGTTTTCTCTCCTGACAAGGAATCCAACATTGGTCATTTACATGCTGTTCTTCATAGGTTACGGGGAAATTCCCTGTTTGCTAAACCCGAGAAATGTTCATTTTGTGTCCAAGAGCTTTCCTTTTTGGGGTTTATAATTTCTGCCAACGGGTTTTGGATGGATCCTGGAAAGGTGCAGGCCATTGTTGATTGGGTGCAGCGCAGAGACCTCAAGGGTCTGCAGTGTTTTCTGGGTTTCCCCAATTGTTATTGAAAATTCATTAAGGCGTTTTCTCAGGTGGTCAAGCCACTCACTGATCTCACTCGTAAGGGGGCTGATCTCAAAGTCTGGTCACCCCTGGCGGTTGAAGCATTTATCACATTAAAGAAGTGTTTTATGTCTGCTCCTGTATTGGTTCAGTCCGATCCATCAGAAGTATTCATCGTAGAGGTGGACGCATCGGAGGTGGGAGTGGGGGCAGTGCTGTCTCAGGGACCCGTTACTTTGACTAATTTAAGACCATGTGCCTTATTCTCCAGGAAGTTTTCTTCTGCGGAGAGGAATTATGACGATGGTAACTGGGAGTTATTGACCATAAAATTGGCTTTTGAAGAATGGAGGCACTTTTTGGAGGGGGCGGTTCATCGGATCATGGTAATTACGGACCACAAGAACCTGTCCTACATTGCGTCTGCCAAGCGGTTAACTCCTAGACAGGCGAGGTGGTCTCTTTTTTTCACATTTTCATTTTTTTTATCACCTTTCGGCCTGGTTCCAAGAATGTTAAGGAAGATGCCTTGTCTCACATTTTTGATCCGATATCACCACCTGAACCTCCTTCCTCCATTCTTCAGTATGGGGTGATTGTTGCTGGGGTGTCCTCTGAATTAGAGTGTGAAATTCGGGAGGCTCAGTCTCTTGCTCCTCCGTCTTTGCCTGATAATAAGCTCTTTGTCCCGATTCAGTACCGGTGGAGGGTTCTCCGCCACCCAGAAAGCCATTGCTAGGCTGTTTTGGTGGTCCTCCATGACCTCTGATGTTGCTAGGTTTGTTTCTACTTGTGATACCTGTGCCCGTGCTAAGAGCTCCCATAACCGACTACTGACCGGGGAATTGGTGCCATTGCCAATTCCGGAGAGACCTTGGACTCATTTGTCCATGGATTATATCACTGATCCCCCTCCTTCCAATGGGAAAACTGTGATCTGGGTAGTGGTTGACAGATTCAGTAAACAGGTGTATTTTGTACCTTTGGCAGGACTCCTGTTGAGAGGAACAGAGGCCGCTATCTGCAGACCGGATATAACTTCAAGAGAAATGTGCTGTCTTCCAGGTGCAAAAATTAAAGATGTTTCTGACAGGATATCAGGACTCTTCAGACCTACAGATGACTACCCATTCCTGCTACTACATGTGGGGACAAATGACACCGCAAGAAATGACCTGGAAACCATCTGCAGAGACTTTGAAGACTTAGGCAAGAAAGTGAAAGAACTGGGAGCGCAGGTGGTCTTTTCTTCCATCCTCCCAGTGGATGGCCATGGAACAAGGAGGTGGAATAAGATTCTGCAGGTGAACAACTGGCTACGTCGATGGTGCCGTCAGGAACGATTTGGATTTCTGGATCACGGAGTGAACAACTTATACGATGGACTACTTGCTAGAGATGGGGTGCACCTTACGAAGACTGGAAAGCATGTATTTGGAAGTCGCCTTGCTACACTTGTAAGGAGAGCTTTAAACTAGAACAACATGGTAAGGGAAGCAAAAGACCAGAAAAAGCCATACACCTGACAAATGCTATTGAGATCTCTGCTATTAGAAGTGGAAAGGAAGAACAAAGACGAAAGAATCTAATTAATAAAAACATTGGAGAAAGAGAAACCAATCACAAACTAAAATGTTTCTATACTAATGCACAAAGCATGGGCAACAAACAAGGAGAATTGGAACTACTAACACAGGAAAAGAAATATGATGTCATTGGAATCACTGAAACTTACTTGGTGGGACAATACACATGATTGGAATACAAGACTAGAAGGATACAACTTATTTGCAAGAAACAGACTTGATAAACGAGGAGGGTGTGTCGCATTGTATGTTAGAAACGCGTATATCTGCACAGAGATTGAAGCTTCAGAGACTGGGAGTTCTGTGGAAACTGGGTAAGAATACAAGGACAGAACAATGGAAAGGACACCATTGTAGGCATTTACTACAGGCCGCCTGTGCAAGCTGAAGATATGGATGAACTCTTTATGCATCAAATGGCCAAGTTCTCCAAAAAATATGACATAGTTGTCATGGGAGACTTCAACTATCCAGACATTTGTTGGGAATCTCTCTCAGGCAAAACTAACAGGTCAAGGAAATTCTTATCCTCTCTTGCTGACAACTTTATCTTCCAAAAGGTAAGGGAGAAAACAAGGGGAACTGCTACCTTGGATCTAATCCTTATAAACAGGGAGGAAATGGTTGAGGAGGTAAAAGTGGCTGGGACCCTAGGAGGTAGCGACCATGCTATTTTAGAATTTTGGATAACTAGAGGCGGAAGACCTGTGAAGACTCAGACGTCAAGGTTAGATTTCAGAAAGGCAGATTTTAAAGGATTCAGAAAGAGAATTGGAGGGATCCAATGGCTGGATATCCTTTAAAGACAAAAATGTCCAGGAAGGATGGGAAATCTTGAAAAATGAAATTCTCAAAGCACAGTTGTTAACAATTCCGAAAAGAGGGAAGAATAGGAAGCATTTAAGGAAACCAGGATGGATGAACACAGAACTTAAGCACATGCTAAAAAGGAAGAAAAAAATGTTTATAAAATGGAAAGAGGGAGGCATATCTAAAGAAGAATATAATGCTGTCTGCAGAACCTGCAGGGCACAAATCAGATTAGCTAAAGCTGAAAATGAATTGAGGCTTGCAAGAGATGTCAAAAGCAATAATTTTGGGGATATGTCAAAAGTAAAAGAAAAGTCAAAGATGCTATAGGATTTTTACAGGATGAAAATGATGAAATGGTAAGACAGGATGTTGAGAAGGCTATTCCTATTTTGCATCTGATTTCTCTCAGAAAGGAAATGTAACATCAACTGTTATTCACTGTCCTATTAAGGGAATAGAAGAATCCAGGATATCTATAAACAGAAAGATAGTGAGGAAACACTTAGCTAACCTAAATGAATTCAAGTCTCCAGGTCCAGATGAATTACACCCCAGAGTACTGAAGGAGATAGCAGAAGAAATTTTCGAACCCCTCTCCATAATCTTTGAAAATTCTTGGAGAACAGGAGAAGTGCCAGAAGACTGGAGAAGAGCAAATGTTGTTCCTAGCTTCAAAAAGGGGAAGAAGGTGGACCCAGGCAACTATAGGCCGGTGAGTCTGACTTCTATACCAGGAAAGATCTTTGAACAAATTATTAAACAACATTGTATGTCAATACCTGGATAAGAATGAAGTGATTAAACAGAGTCAGCATGGGTTTGTAACTAATAAGTCATGTCAGACTAACTTAATTTCCTTCTATGATGGTATCACTGATTGGGTGGATCAAGGAAATGCTGTAGATATAGTATATCTTGACTTCAGCAAAGCATTTGACAAAGTCTCTCATACAATCCTTATTGAAAAAATGACTAAGTATGGAATGGACAAGGCAACTGTTAGGTGGATTCATAACTGGCTTAGTGATCGGACACAAAGAGTGGTTGTAAATGGCTGCACATCCAGTTGGAAGAATGTCTCAAGTGGGGTACCACAGGGCTCTGTCCTGGGCCCTGTATTGTTCAACATCTTTATCAACGATTTAGATGAAGGAATTGAGGGTAAACTGATTAAATTGCTGATGACACAAAGCTAGGAGGGGTAGCTAATACTAGAGAAGAGAGAGAGAGGATTCAAAAAGATTTAAATAAACTGGAGAAGTGGGCAGCAACTAACCGAATGGTTTTTAACAGGGAGAAATGCAAAGTACTACATCTGGGCAATAAAAATGAAAAAAGCATATATAGAATGGGAGGAATAGGGCTAAGTGACAGCACATGTGAAAAAGACTTGGGTATACTAATAGATAACAGACTGAATATGAGTCAACAGTGTGATGCAGCAGCAAAAAAGGCAAATGCAATTCTAGGATGTATTAACAGAAGCATACAGTCTAGATCACGTGAAGTCATTATTTCCCTCTACTCCTCTTTGGTCAGACCTCATCTGGAATATTGTGTCCAGTTTTGGGCACCACATTTTAAAAAAGACATCAACAAACTGGAGCAAGTTCAGAAAAGAGCGACCAGAATGGTGACCGGTCTGCAAACCCTGTCTTATGAGGAAAGGTTGCAGGATTTGGGAATGTTTAGTTTGCAAAAGAGAAGACTGAGAGGAGACTTAATAGCTGTCTACAAATATCTAAAGGGCTGTCACATTGTAGAAGGATCAACTTTATTCTCATTTGCACAAGGAAAGACTAGAAGCAATGGGATGAAACTGAATGGGAGGAGACACAGATTAGATATTAGAAAAAACTTTTTGACAGAGTGATCAATGAGTGGAACAGGCTGCCACGAGAAGTGGTGAGTTCTCCTTCAATGGAAGTCTTCAAACAGAGGCTGGACAGACATCTGACTGGGATGATTTAGCGAATCCTGCTTTGAGCAGGGGGTTGGACCAGATGGCCCAGGAGGTCCCTTCCAACTCTACGATTCTATGATTCTAATGCAGAAACACTATCTAAGTTGTTTGTTGAGCACATTGTGCGGTTGCATGGCCTGCCTTTGAGTGTGGTTTATGATAGAGGGGTGCAATTTGCGTCCAAATTTTGTAGGGCATTTTGTAAAAGATTGAGTGTTTGCTTGACCTTCTCCTCGGCCTACTATCCCAAGACCAACAGTCGGAAGGAGAGGACCAATCAGTCACTTGAGCAGATTTTGCGGTATCTTGCTATGTCTCAGTAGGATGATTGGTGTTCTTCATTGCCAGTGGCTGAATTTGCATTTATTAATTGAGTTAATCAGTCCACTGGCACCTCTCTGTAATTATTTTTTTCACCCCCATTTTGGCGAATTTTCCAGGCTGGATTAAGGATGTCCAGAGACTGATTTGGCAGTTCAACGGTTGAGGGAGATGTGGAGGGAGGTCCAGAAGAACATTGGGAAGGCCCAGGGCAAACATAAACATTTTGCTGATAAGCGACAGTCTGTAAGACCTATATTCCTGGTAGGAAATAAAGTGTGGTTGTCTACCAAGAACATATGTCTGAAAGTTCCTTCTGGTAAGCTAGGTCCCAGGTTTATTGTTCCTTACGAGATCATTGAGGTTGTCAATCCAGTTGCCTTTCGCTTACGTCTACCTCCGTCACTTCAGATCCCCAATGTGTTCCAAAATTCTCTCCTGAAGTCTTTGTACCTTCCTGTGATGGGTCTTCATCCCCTCCACCTCTGGTTTCTGTGGACGGGCAGATGGAGTATGAGGTGGAACAGATTGTGGATTCGCACATGGTCCACAGTTCTCTGCAGAATTTGGTCCATTGGAAGGATTACGGTCCTGAGGATCGATCCTTTGTTCCGGACACGATCAGTTCATGCCAATCGATTGGTTCCGGTGTTTCATGCGTGGTATCCTGGGAAATCTGTGGGTCCAGGGGCCCCCCATGAGAGTAGGGTACTGAACTTGGCTTGGACCCTGACCTGCTTTTATCTCTTGTCTTTGGCATATCCGCTCCTGACCTTTACTGATCGCTTGGCTTGTCTCTGACCCTTGCATATTCCGTTGGTACTGTGCTACAGTTTAGGATTTGACCCGGCTTGTTTGACTTCTTTGCTGCCACCTGGTGGTAGCTTCACTGCTGCACGGCAGGTCTGCTTCATCTGTGTACATGACCTCTCTCCATTCTATTGCCTCCTAGTGGAGCTAGCTTCTACCTGCATTGCAGCAGCGTGATATTCAGTACTGCCTTCCCCCTACTTTCTAATGTTCCCACAGTACTGCCCCCTAAATGCACAATATGGTACCATCCACCCCACCGACAACCTTACAGCTTATTAATAAATACTCACTTAGCTTCATTCTTGGAGCAGATACTAATGAACCCAGGATCTATGAGATATTTACCATATGATAGTTGGATAGGCAGGAGTGTATCATACATAAAGGTAGCCCACTCAGTCGCTATTATGCCCATCAATTGAGAGAGCTCGTGGGGCTTGATATTGGTCCCATGAAGGTGATACCATTGAATAGAATAGTGAATCAGGGAGTCAAAAGCTCTCCGATCCACCATTCAGCCTTCACTTGTGAGTGAGACTCCATGCACTGCAGGCACAATGACGTTACTACATCACACTTGTAGTATGGAGTGTTAGGTGTCGGGTTCCTGCCTCTGCACAGGAGGAAGCCCAAGCCTTGACTTCTATGGTCTTCCATTCTATTCCGACCACAGAGGAGGCTGCTCAGCAAAATGTCGATCCCGGCATCTTGCTCAAGCTAGTGCTGTCAGGTTGGTTGCTGCTGCCACCTCTGGGTCAGCTTTTGCAATCCGCACAAGCAAGCAGCTCCAGTGTCTAAGTCCTTTTTGCAGCCTACTGAGCATGCCCGTGGGACGACCTCTCATTGGTGGTCGGAGAGCACGTGCTCATGTCCTCAAGCCTGTTCGAGCAGGAGTCCTTGCCTTTCCTGGGCTATATCATCTCTGCCCAGGGTTTGGCTATGGATTCTGCCAAACTGCAGGCGGTGATGGACTGGCAGGAACCTCACTCTCTTAAAGCGGTGCAGCACTTTCTGGGGTTTGTTAATTATTATTGCCAGTTTATTCCCCACTTCTCCGCTTTGGTAGCTCCCTTGGTTGCCCTCACCAAGAAGGGAGCAAACCCCAAGTTATGGTCGGAACAGGTCTCCAAGACCTTTTCCTCCATCAAGTCCCACTTTGCTTGTGCTTCCATTCTACATCGCTCCGATGTAGATAAGTCATTCATCTTGGAGGTGCTGGAGGGGTCCTCTTCCAGAAGGACGCTCAAGGTCGGAAGCACCCTTGCTTCTTCTATTCTAAGACCGTTTCACCAGCGGAGAGGAACTATTCCATCAGAGACAGGGAGTTGATAGCAATGAAATTGGCCTTTTTGGAGTGGAGACACCTCCTGGAAGGGGCTCGGTTCCCTTTCCAGGTGTTCACTGACCATAAGAACTTGGTGTATCTTCAGACAGCCCAGCGGCTAAATTCTCGCCAGGCCAGATGGTCCCTTTTCTTCTTCCGGTTCCACTAAACCCTTCATTTCCTTTCTGATGAGAAGAACATCTCTCTCTCGCTCCGTGGTGTCAGTGGAGGAGGAGGATGAGGAGCCTCGGCTAATCGTCCCTTCGGAGAGTCTGTGGACTGTGGCTCCGATCACCCTTATGTCTTGCCTCCAGGCAAGACATTTGTCCCTGCCCGTTTGCGACCGAAGGTCTTCTCTTGGGCTCAGGGTGGGTGGACACTTTGGGACAAAGTGGACCTCTAAGCTACTGGCGTGGACTTATTGGTGGCAGCATATGGTCCGTGATGTCGGAGACTACATTCAGATGTGCGACTCCTGTGTCAAGAATAGGTCTCCCCGACAATGGCCCGCTGGGCTACTTTACCCCCTGCCGGTGGCGGACAGGCCCTGGGAAATGATTTGCATGGACTTTGTGGTGGGCCTACCCAAGTCCAGTGGCAGCATGGTTATTTGGGTCGTCACCGATCATTTCTCTAAAATGGTGCACCTGGTGCATCTCTCTCGGCTACCTTCTGCACGGGGCCTGGCAGCGTTGCTCATCAAGCATGTCTTCCACCTACACAATATGCCAGATAAGATTGTCAGCAACCGGGGTCCCCAGTTCGCTTCTCTGTTTTGGAGAGAGCTCTGTCGCTTGCTCAGCATTGAGCTGAATCTCTTCTCAGGTTATCATCCCGAGACGAACGGGTTGGTAGAAAGGGCCATCCAGACTCTGGTCACATACCTTCGACATTTTGTCTCAGCCAGGCAGGATGACTGGGCATCCTTGCTGCCGTGGGCGGCGTTCGCCTTGAACAACGCTGTGGCCGACTCCATTCCTCCTTAACTACGGCCAGCATCCGCGCATCCCTGTCCCCATGCCCGTGTCATCCACCGACTCCAGGGTGGCAGACTGGGCGGTGGAGGCATGTGATATTCGGGACCACACCCAGGATGCCATTCTGGCCTCCAAGGAGAGAATGAGGGTCTCCGCGGATGCACACCAGCGCTCTGCTCCGACCTTCGCCCCTGGCAACTTAATGTGGCTCTCCGCCCGTAACATCAGGCTGTGGGTCGAGTCCACTAAGTTTGCGCCTTGCTCCATACGTCCTTTCAAGGTGCTCGAACAGGCTAACCCTGTGGTCTACTGGCTGGCCCTTCCTCCACACCTGGGTATCACCGATACCTTCCACGTATCCCTCCTTAAGCCCGTTCACATGTCCCGGTTCTCAGAGTCATGTGCCGGGACATCAGGCTTGTCCTCGGACGAGCTTGAGGTGAATGCCATTGTGGGGTGCAGGTTGGTACGTGGGAAAAAATATTAGCTTGTGGACTGGAAGGGTCATATCCCAGAGGATCAGACCTGGGAGCCTGTGGAGAACATCTGCGCTCCGCTACTCATGCGGCCTTTGAGCGTAGCAAGGCTCAGGGGGAGGGGGTACTATGGGGGTAATGTTAGGCATCGGGTTCCTGCCTCTGAACAGAAGGAAGCCCGAGCCTTGCCTTCTACAGTCTCCCATTCTGTTTCGGCAGCAGAGGAGGCTGCTCAGCAAAGGCGTCAATCCCGGCGTCTTGCTCAAGCTAGTGCTGTCAGGTTGGTTGCTGCTGCCACCTCTGGGTCAGCTTTTGCAATCCGCCCTAGCCAGCAGCAAGCAGCTCCAGTGTCTAAGTCCTTTTTGCAGCCTACTGAGCATGCCCGTGGGACGACCTCTCATTGGAGGTCACATGCTCAAGTCCTCAAGTAGCTCGGATTGGACCATCAGGAAGGTCCTGGAAGGACGCTGCTATAAAAGGCTTGCATGGCAGCTTGGCCATGCGCTAATATAGACTCTTATTGTTTATTGTGTGTGTGATGATGGATGCATGTGTACAGGTGACTGACTCATTATGACTCCCCTCCATTGGATACGCATGTGATAGGGAACTGTAGTTATAGTCAGCGCCTACTAGTGGCATTGTCTTGTGCCACTGTGCTCCAAGTCACAGCACTCTTCTTAGCGCCATATTGTGCCTGTTAGGGCTGGCGGAACGCACCAAATTATAAAATAATAGTAGGTGCGTTCGCAGCCCGGGGTCCACCGTGCAGGGGTGGTACACTGCTGCTAGGTAATGGCGGAAGAATTGAGCGGTGTAAAAACAGTCACACGTGGGTTACGTCACCCAATGTGAACAGGTGCGAACTCTTAGTGCACAGAGTCGCACAACCGCTGAACGTAGATGCCGGAGCCTGTTTAGCTCACAGAGCCCGGCCAAAAGAGCACACAGTGTTCGGCCACAGAACTTTACCACAAGGACATGGGGTTAGAGTCCTTCTAGGCCCACTGAGCGCGCGGCGTCGCTGCCGTGAGCGCCGCTATAGACGCTGGCTATGAAGTGGAGCACGTGCACTAAGGTGTGCCGAGTCCCTGGTGAGGACTGATGCCTGACTCAACCTCTGTCCTACCTACACCTAAGCCTGGGCGCTAGCAGGCTAGGCTGCACAACACATGCGTACCAAGGGTAGGGGTTTCTTAATGAGTCATTCACCAGAGACATTCATACGTGCATACATCACTCACTCCACATAGTCTGTAAATACAGTCTATCCTAGCGCATGGCCGAGCGGCCATGCAAAACTTTTATAGCCACGAGCGTCCGGGACCTTCCTGGCTTCTCGGATGGGCCAATCCGAACAGGAGTAGGACCTGAGCACGTGACCTTCGATCTCCAATGGGAGATCACTCCACGGGCATGCTCAGTGGCCCGACATGGGGACTTAGTCCCTGGAGAATCTCGCTGCTGAACAGCATGTATTGCCATAGCTGTGCCAGAGGTGGCAGCAGCAAGCAAACCCACGGAGCTGGTCTGGGCAGAGCGCCTGGACCGACAAGTTTGCTGAGCAACCTTCTCTGCGGCTGGAGAGGAATGGGAGACTGCTGGAAGCAAGGCTCGGGATTCCCGCTGTGCAGCGACAGGAATCCAACGCCTAACAGTGCCATTCAGCACAAGGCAACTCAGTACCACAGTAAGTAGCTGCGGCGCCGTGCACAAGTCATGCGCTTTCCTTGCCCTAGTTAGGGAGGTTAGTGGCGTCTGCCAGAGCGGTGCAGTCTACACTGAGTGCGCATTTACTCCAGCTATTGTCCTGCTGGCACCGCAGCTGTGGTGCCAAGCTCTAGTGTCACTCTAACCCAGTGTCTCAGGGGCAGAATCCTGTGACTTTACGCTAGTGCTCACACTGCCGAGCTCTGTGAGTACAAACAGGCTACGGCATTTATATTTGGCGGTTGTGTGGCTCTATGAGGAAAGAGTCTGCCTCTGTACACACTGGGTGAGGTTAACCCCGTGTGTCCCTCTATTATACCGCCATATCGCGTCCGCCATTACCGAGCAGCAGTTAACACCTCTGCACGGTGGACCCCGGGCTATAAACGCACATGAATACCATCTATATTATTTGGTGTGTTCTGCCAGCCCCTAACATGGAGCCTCAGTACTCACACTGCACAGACTGGAGAAGTTCACCTTGGGAACCGGGTTGGGTGAGTAGTGTGTGTGTGTGTGTGTGTGTGTGTGTGTGTGTGTGTGTTTTAAATATCAGGAATTGTGGAGGCTTAATATTAAGAGAAGAGCTGTTGGGACTCTCTTACTGAATGTGTGACTGGTAGGGGTCATTACACTGAGTAAGGGGTTGTGGTAGACTGTAAATACCTCCATACTGACTGGGGCTCCTTATTGTCTGTAGCAGATTGTGGTGGATATAATACTGTGTGAGGTGCTGTGGAGGCCATCATACTGTGTGAGAACCCACATTCTGAGCTACATGGGCAAACAGAAGAACAAATTCCTTGTCAGATAGGGATAAATAAATATGTAAGTGAGAAATACAGACCTTTGGTCTATCTTTGTTTTTCTATCCTATCTTTTATTTGGCAACCATGGCTATGAGTGGAGAATCTTATTATAAGCAGCTTAAGAAGGACGCCCTTAGGGCCCTGTGCACGGCAAACCAGATTGATGCTGCCGACAAAACCAAAGACCAGTTGGTCACGGCTCTGGTGCAATGGGAGGAGAGCCAGGGCGCAGAAGGCAGCATCAGTGCCGATGGTGCAGCCGCAGAGATCCAGCTGGTGCAGGCCGGCCTGACCGGCAGCCAGGAAGTCGTGGACCGCTATCTGCAAATGGCCCTACAGCAACTCCCTGCTGAAGACCATGTTGGACGTCTGCAGCTGATCCAGCAAGCTCAAGAGAGAGCCGAGTGCCGAGCTGAGAAGGAGGCTGAGAGGGCCCATGAACTGCAGCTGGCCCGGCTGAGGGAAATACCCTCCACAGCCCAGAGCGGTGAGCCCAGCAGCGCTCAGATACCGAAGCCCTGGCCAAATCATTTTCCCGTTTTGGAAAAGGATGGTGACTTTGACACTTTTCTGCGGGCTTTTGAGAAAGCCTGCAGACAGTACCAGCTTCCTATGGACCAATGGGCCAGGTACTTGACTCCAGGGCTAAAAGGCAAAGCTCTGGAGGCGTTTGCTTCTCTCCCGCCAGAATGAGATAACAACTATGACGCCATCAAGCAGGCCCTGATCGCCAAATTCCGGCTGACCCCTGAGGTATACCGAAAGAAGTTCCAGAACCTCCAACGTGGCCCACACAACAGTTATAGTGATGTAGTGCAAGGACTCAGGACCGACTTTGACCAGTGGATCCACAGACTGTCAGTGAACACCTTTGAACCTGATGATCAAAGACCAGTTCTTACATCTTTGCCCTGCTGAGGTCTGACAGTTCATACTGGACCGAGAGCCAATGGATATGGACAAAGCAGCGCAGATCGCCGACACCTATGAGTCCAACTGGAAACCGGAGACTCGGAAGCCAGTCACCATCAGCTGGAGAGGGGGTAAGCCTGCAACCAACCCTAGTGCACATCACGTGGCCCGTCCGGTGACTAATTATCCTAGGTGCAGTTCTCTGACTGACCTGAGGGTAAGGAGGACGCCAGAGAGCTGCAAGTTCCAAAGCGGAACTAGAAAGTGGGATATACATAAATACAGGCAGTTCGTGATATAGTGTGGCAGTGGTGGGATAACTAAAACAAGTCCCCCTGCGGTAAATTGGTAGGTCAAGACTAGCTTGCGGTTTTCATCACACTGTGGCAGTGGTGGGATAAGTAAGATAAGCCCCCCTGCACATGTGATAGCCGTGTGCGGCCAAAGGTCATATACCCCCTATCCCTGACACAAATGTACAGGGAATAGATGTATATATTTGTCTTACCTGTCTCCTGCCCTCTTTAACAGCTATGTTATAACTGCCAGTACTTTGATCAAATGTACTTCGATTAAATGTACATAAATGCACCACTGCATAAATGCTTCCCCAGACTATGTCTGAATATATACGAGACAAGTTCTAAGATCTCTTACTTTTTTTTTCTCTCGTTAGTAATAAATCAATCTAAGTTGAGACAGCAGGACACAATAAATGTAGTGAACAGATAAACAAGTGTCCAAGCCTACATGGATCAAAAACCACTTTGAAAAGTTACTTGACCTCATAGCATAAGGGGACAAGCAGAGTAAGTTGAAATAACTATATGCCATTATATATGCTGCTAAGATGAATAACATTGGCAGGACACATGCAGGATTCAGTGCAGTGCCAC
Source organism: Dendrobates tinctorius (assembly GCF_039654945.1). Taxonomy (NCBI): domain Eukaryota; kingdom Metazoa; phylum Chordata; class Amphibia; order Anura; family Dendrobatidae; genus Dendrobates; species Dendrobates tinctorius. Next base: position 10,463,366 of record NW_027361794.1, read on the forward strand.
ATGTAACCGGAAAGTTCCTGACTCTGCATTATGCAGAAGAAGCATTCATAAAATGTTGTGCCTGCTATCTGATGTATATACTTCTCATCAAGTTCTTGTTAAGTAAAGGAAAGTTTATTTTTGGACATTGGTCTCCCTCATTCATCTCTATACTGTCACAAAAGTGACTGATCTGGTATGTAACGACCCAACAGTAGGTCAGTCACCCAGAGCTCAACAAACAATTCAACACCAATTACAATGGTGGGCCCTGCGATAGGGAATGGGGAAATGGACACCTCTTGCGCCTCTTGTGCCTTGACATCCCTATACAGGTTTTTTCAACCTGTTGCCGAGCAGAATACCTAAGCCCTCGCTTGCCCTGCACCTATCCCTAAGTAGGGAATTGGCAAGTGAGGACACTGGTCCCACCGCTCCACTAAGACAACACAAAGGGAAGATATGACAGACAAGGTGAAGGAAAACAACACTTAGCTCTCTGCAGCAAAGCGCTGCACAGCAAGAATGAAACACTATATACACTGGACTCAGCTGATGAACAACTGCTCCCAGCAAGCTCCTCCCAACGTAGTCACTGCAGAATGACCTCTAACACTGACGATTAGCTGATGCATCAGGTGACCCTTTGAAGGAAGGTGGGAGTGGTCACCAACTGCATCAGCAAAGTCAGCAGCATTGTAATTACACTAGCGGCCACAGGGGGGGGGAAACTGACATTAACCCCCGATGGCCTGAAAGGAAAAAAGTTTTAATGTGAGAATCTAGATCTGTCACGGATCCAAAAATGGATCGTGACACATAGCTTCTGGTCCAAGCCTGCAACGGTACAACGGCAGCATGCAATCTGCATAGTCAGGACATATGACTCTGCCAAATATAAATATATATATATATATACAGGGTGGTCCAAAAGTAGGTGAACAGTACAGTATGTGTAATAGGGTTATGAAGGGGGAGATTTACCAAACATGGTGTAACGTAATTGAAGAAAATCCAGTAATTTTAGATAACATTATGTGGAGTGATAAAGCTTCTTTCACATTATCTGGCCATATTAACAGACAGAATTGTATTTACTGGTATAATGAGAACATGCATTTAACATTAGAGCAACAACTAAATGAGCCTGGTGTCAATGTTTGGGGTGGGATTTCAAGTTTTGGTGTTTTTGGACCGTATGTTTTTTTTATGGAACAGTCACAGGAGACAAGTATCTCGAAAATCTAGTGAATCAAGTTGTTCCCCAGTTACAACAACAGCCTAATTCAAATGACCTTTATTTCCAACAAGATGTTGCCCCTCCACATTATTCAAGAGTCGTCCATGAGGATCTTGATGAAACATTTCCTAATAAATGGATTGGCCGAAGAGGCCCACTTGATTGGCCGGCATGTTCACCAGACTTGACCCCAATAGATTTTTTCTTTTGGGGAGTACTCAAGGACAAAGTTTATAGTCGAAAACCAGTGATATGTGTGTGTATGTATGTATGTATGTATGTATGTGTGTATATATATATATATATATATATATATATATATATATATATATATATATCTCAAAAAAATAAAGGGAACACTTTTAAACATAGGATCCTGTATTTAAGTGTTCCCTTTATTTTTTTGAGCAGTATATATATGAATTTCCTTTGGGCGGTCCAATTCCAGCTATTGCTGTCAGACCTGTGATTTCTATCTACTCCTCTGTGTATAGGATAATAGAGTACAGTGGCATGCAGAAGTTTAGGCACCCCTGGTCAAAATTACTGTTATTGTGAACAGTTAAGCAAGTTGAAGATAAAATGATCTCTAAAAGGCCTAAAGTTAAAGATGACACATTTGTTTTGTATTTTATTTTAGGCTAAAAAGTAATACACATTGTCATTTTTTCACATTTTAAAAATTACAAAAAGAAAAATGGTCCGATGCTAAGGTTTGGGCACCTTTGGAGATTTGTGTGCTCAGATAACTTTGACCAAGGTTTCAGACCTTAATTAGCCTGTAAGGGATATGGCTTGTTCACCCTCAATGTTAGGAAAGGCCAGCTGATGCAGATTCCACAGGTTTAGAAACACATAGCCTCCTCTAACCTTGTGCGAAAAAACAGCCACCATGGGTCCTTTTAAGCAGCTGCCTAGCACTCTGAAAATGAAAATGGTGGAGGCCCACAAAGCAGGAGAAGGCTATAAGAAGATAGCAAAGCGTTTTCAAGTTGTCCTTTCCTCAGTTCAATATGTAAGTCAGAAATAGCAGTTTACAGGAACAGTGGAGGTCAAGATAAGGTCTGGAAGGCCAAGCAAAATTGCAGAGAGAGCTGCTTGTAGGATTGCTAGAAAGGCATATCAGAACCCCCACTTGACTGCAAAAGACCTTCAGAAAGATTTAGCAGATTCTGGAGTTGTGGTAATTGTTCTACTGTACAGTGACACCTTATCAAATATGGCCTTCATGGAAGAGTCATCAGAAGAAAACCTCTCCTGCACCCTCACCATAAAATTCAGCATCAGAGGTATGCAAAAGAACATCTAAACAAGCCCAATGCATTTTAGAAACAAGTCCTGTGAATCGTTGAAGTTAAAATAAAACTCTTTGGTCGCAATGATCAAAGGTATGTGCAGAGAAAAAATTGCATAGAATTTCAGGAAAAGAACATCTCTCCAACCATTAAGCATGGGGATGGATCAATCATGCTTTGGAGTTGTGTTGCAGACAATGGCACAGGGAACATTTCACAGGTAGAGGGAAGAATGGAGTCAATGAAATTTCAACAAATTCTTGATGCAAACATAACACCATGTGTAAAAAAGCTGAATTTGAAAACAGGATGGCTTCTACAAATGAATAATGATCACACACACACATCAAAATCCACAACAGACTACCTCAAAAGGCGATAGCTAGAGGTTTTTCAATGGCCCTCACAGTCCCCCAATTCGATCATCATTGAAAATCTGTGGCTAGGCCTCAAAATAGCAGTGCATGCAAGACGACCCAGGAATCTCACAGAAATGGAAGAATTTTCCAAGGAAGAATGGATGAAAATCCATCAAACAAGAATTGAAAGACTCTTGGCTGGCTACTAAAAGCGTTTACAAGCTGTGATATTTTTAAAAGGGAGTGCTACTAGGTACTAACTATGCAGGGTGCCCAAACTTTTGCATTGGCCTATTTTCCTTATTGTAATTTTTAAAATGACAATATATAATTTTTTTTGACCTAAAATACAGAGAAAATGTGTCATCTTTAACTTTAGCCCTTTTAGAGATCATTCCATCTTCAACTTGCTTAACTGGTCACAATAACAGTAATTTTGACCAGGGGTGCCCAAACTTTTACATGTCACTGTATAATAAACTTGTTATGGACGAGACTTAACTAACATTGTGCAGTGACTCTGTTTCAAATATAGTGACAGACATTTCTTGTTGCTAAAACTGTGATTTTTTTTTTTTTCACGTTTAAACATTTTTTTTTAAACACCTAATTTCTGCGATCATACAACATACAAGCGTCTGATGGCTCCGGTGATGCACTGTACTACTGTAGTGCCGTGTATCATCCCTGCCTGTCAGTGTAATACTAACGGCCCCATACACATGAGATAAGTGTTGGCTGAACAGTCATTTGGCAGACGGCTATCTCTCCTGACTCCCCCATACACACACATATTCCAGCTTTCCTAATAGACCTTCTTATATTGCAGGCCCAGACACCATTATTAGGCATGTAAGTATCGTAGTAACTAGGCCGCCCCATACTATCGAGTACTTGGGGGCGGAGGGCATTCTGCCGAGCTCTGTCACACCTTCTTAGGTTCCATGTTTGATTTTGACAGCAGCAAGTGGTTAAACTGCCAAGGTTTTTGTTGCAGTCGCACCTGTGCCATCCCTGTGTTGTACAGCTATGTTCTTGTGCCCAAAAGGGTTCATTTTTTTTAAAAAGCAAATGTGTAACATGTTAAAAAAATGATAAAATGTGTCATCTGCTTTTTCCATGTTTTTTTTTTTTTTCTTACAAGAATTGTTGGAGCCAATTTTCTTTTGAAACATTTTAATAACTGGTTTTTTTCTGGTGTTTTTCTTGTAATATAGGAAAGTCTAAGGCCAGAAATAATCCCCATAAATCACTGTACATGGAGACTTTGGGATCAGATCATTTCTGTCCGCGTTGTTTGTGGAAACAAAATAGCTTTTATAAAAGACTCAAATTTCTGTGTGTGACTCAGACCTGAGATCTAACTAGTGGTGAGTGAAAAGACGCTGGCACAACTCAGGTATCGGTGGTGCACAAGTAGGGGCCCAATCCGTAATAACTGATACATAAACTTGGCACACACACTTATGTTTGTTGATGCGAAAAGTGGAATTTTAATAAGGTATAGTACATACAGTTAATGACGTTTCAGTCTTATGACCTTCATCAAATTACTGAAATAAATAGATATAAATCGTTTACCAAAAAAATAAAAAAATAAAGTATATACAACGGAATGCTGGGTATATGAAACAGATACAGTAATATATGCCGTGAAACATCATACAACAAGATAGCACGCGGGCAGTGAAACAAACATGTGAGGCTGGTTTCTATGCATGTCTCCGAAATGCAGCATGTTGCATTTCGGCGCGCACGGCGCACCGTCAAAAGTGCACAGCACGCTACTTTCACACTGGCAGCGCATGATCTGCGCACCCTATGCTAAAGATAGGGTGCGCCGATCGCATGCGTGCAAATGCGAAAGTAGGCGGTGATCCCGGATGGGGCGGGCAGGGAGCCGGCTCGGGGCGGGGCTTACCGACACAGTGCGCAGCGTTGTTTTAACGCAAATGTGAAACCAGCCTAATGCTGAGGATTACAATAAAAAGAGCAGGTAATGGAAAAAATGCACATACCCCTGTAATGTACTGAATGCCTTGAGTGTGTGAGAAAAAACCTGTGAGGACAGATCAATGAGGCTATGATAAATATCGTCGCTAGTGCCAAAGTGTATAAAAGGATAATCTGCAAGTCTTACCACAAAATATGCAATAGACTGCTTGTGGCTACTCTCCTGAGAATATAAAAGGACCACATCATTATACAGAATGCCCCTGAGATTGTGAACAATACCGCAAAGGAATAAGGCAGTGTCTTAGGCCTGTTTCACACTTCCGTTTTTTCAAATCCGTCAAAATCCGTTGTTTTCCGTAAAAAAACGGATCCGCCATTTTTTGCAGGATCCGTTTTTTTGTCCCATAGACTTCCATTACGGTTACCGTGGATCCGTCAAAAAAACGGATCCGTTTTTAAAAAAACGGATCCGTTTGCATCAGTTTCCGTCAAAAAAACGGAAACGGATCCGTTTGGCGGACACAAAAACGGAAGTGTGAAACAGGCCTTACCGATCCGTCGGTGCACAGTGCGTGCCTGAGCTGTGAACGCGGCGTCCACCGTTAGTTCTATGTGCTGGCTAGAGTATGGTCCGTGGCTAGCTATATAGAGAGGGGCAGGGCAGCAAGTGAGGTCGGGCGTGCGTGTCACCGCCGCCATCTTGCGTTCCACCAGCCCTAGAGTATTGTGGGAACGGGGCGGTGCGGTGAGTCAAATGACGCTCTAGTGGGCGTATCTATACCTGCCTCTGTGCCGTCCTATTCAGTGATGGGAGGGGGGAGGAGATTCTCTAAGGAGCAGAGACAAAGTCATGCGTAGGAGTGCAGTCGACTAGTGCTCAAGTGAAGGCAGCGGCATTCAGGATTGCGGGTTCTGAAATAAAGAATATATGCATAAATATCATATACACACATGAGGACAAATTGCCTAGGGAAGGAAAAAGGGGGTCTGTTAGTACATCATGAGAGATTGGATATCATAGTCCCTATTTAACCCTTTGGGTGCCATAGTGTTCAGTTCATGGATCCAATACGCCTCTCTCTTTTTGAGGAGATAGGACTCTATTCCAAAATCCCAAATGAAGAGAGTAGAAAGAATAGTCTCAGACATCGAAACTAGGGATTTACGCATGGGTGAGATGCGCAAGAAATTTAAGGAAAGGGGTTATCCCCCCCATACATTAGAGGTGCCTAGAGCAACTGCCTCCTCTATATCTAAAGCAAGCAAGCGAATCCCATTTGTCCACAACTACCATCCGTTGGCTTATAGATTACACACCACTATTCGCCGACACTGGCAGATTTTACAAACAGCGCACCCACATATCGAAGAATTTTCAGTACATAGTAACATAGTTATTATTAAGGTTGAAGGGAGACTTTAAGTCCATCTAGTTCAACCCATATCCTATCCTAACTTGCCCTAACATGTTGATCCAGAGGAAGGCAAAAAAACCCCATGTGGCAAACAGAAAGCTTCACATTGGGGAAAAAAATTCCTTCCCGACTCCACATACGGCAATCAGACTTGCTCCCTGGATCAACGCAATATTAAGGAGACTAGTGTATATACCCTGTAATATTATACTTTTCAAGAAAGGCATCCAGTCCCTTCTTAAATTTTAGTAGTGAATCACTCATTACAACATCTTATGGCAGAGCGTTCCATAGTCTCACTGCTCTTACAGTAAAGAATCCGCGTCTGTGATTATGCTTAAACCTTCTTTCCTCCAGACGTAGAGGATGCCCTCTTGTCCCCGTCACAGGTCTAAGAGTAAAAAGATCATTAGAAAGGTCTTTGAATTGTCCCCACATATATTTATACATTGTAATAAGATCACCCCTAAGCCTTCGATTCTCCAAACTAAGTAACCCCAAGTGTAATAACCTGTCTTGGTATTGCAGACCCCCTAGTTCCCTAATAACCTTGGTCGCTCTTCTCTGCACCCGCTCCAGTTCAGCTATGTCTTTCTTATACACCGGAGACCAGAACTGTACACAGTATTCTAAGTGTGGTCGCACTAGTGACTTATATAGAGGTAAAATTATGTTCTCCTCCTGAGCATCTATGCCTCTTTTAATGCATCCCATTATTTTATTTGCCTTTGCAGCAGCTGCTTGACTCTGGCCACTAAATGTGAGTTTGTCGTCCACCCATACACCCAGGTCTTTTTCAGTGACTGTTTTGCCCAGTGTTTTACAATTAAGCACATAATTATACAACTTGTTCGTTCTACCCAAGTGCAGTACCATTCCTCCCTTGCTTTAGACGACCACGGAATATCAGGGATCTTTTGGTGAAAGCAGATATTGGCCCTTCTCGGCCTTCTACATTTCAACATTTTCTTTCAACCCCCAAATTTGGGACATTCCCTTGTTTACAGTGTGTGCAATGCAATAATGTCCAAAAGGGCAGTTTTTTCTGTCACCCCTATACGGGAAAGAAATATACCATAAAGGATTACTTTACTTGCAATGCATCCTTTGTAGTGTATTTAATCAAATGCCCATGTGGATTACTTTACGTAGGGGAGACTACGCAACCAATACGTGATCGCATCTCAAAGCATAAATCTACTATAAGATGCAAAAACCTGCTGCTCCCAATCCCTTTCCATTTTGTCAGTGCAGGACACACCATTGCCCAATTAAAATTCCAGATAATTGAACAGGTCCACCCTCCCCGCAGAGGGGGCAATCGTGTCTATCTCCTCAAAAAGAGAGCGGCGTATTGGATCCATGAACTGAACACTATGGCACCCAAAGGGTTAAATAGGGACTATGATATCCAATCTCTCATGATGTACTAACAGACCCCCTTTTTCCTTCCCTAGGCAATTTGTCCTCATGTGTGTATATGATATTTATGCATATATTCTTTATTTCAGAACCCGCAATCCTGAATGCCGCTGCCTTCACTTGAGCACTAGTCGACTGCACTCCTACGCATGACACTTTGTCTCTGCTCCTTAGAGAATCTCCTCCCCCCTCCCATCACTGAATAGGACGGCACAGAGGCAGGTATAGATACGCCCACTAGAGCGTCATTTGACTCACCGCACCGCCCCGTTCCCACAATACTCTAGGGCTGGTGGAACGCAAGATGGCGGCGGTGACACGCACGCCCGACCTCACTTGCCGCCCTGCCCCTCTCTATATAGCTAGCCACGGACCATACTCTAGCCAGCACATAGAACTAACGGCGGACGCCGCGTTCACAGCTCAGGCACGCACTGTGCACCGACGGATCGGTAAGACACTGCCTTATTCCTTTGCGGTATTGTTCACAATCTCAGGGGCATTCTATATAATGATGTGGTCCTTTTATATTCTCAGGAGAGTAGCCACAAGCAGTCTATTGCATATTTTGTGGTAAGACTTGCAGATTATCCTTTTATACACTTTGGCACTAGCGACGATATTTATCATAGCCTCATTGATCTGTCCTCACAGGTTTTTTCTCACACACTCAAGGCATTCAGTACATTACAGGGGTATGTGCATTTTTTCCATTACCTGCTCTTTTTATTGTAATCCTCAGCATTACATGTTTGTTTCACTGCCCGCGTGCTATCTTGTTGCATGATGTTTCACGGCATATATTACTGTATCTGTTTCATATACCCAGCATTCCGTTGTATATACTTTATTTTTTTATTTTTTTGGTAAACGATTTATATCTATTTATTTCAGTAATTTGATGAAGGTCACAAGACCTAACTAGTGGTGAGCGAGCAGGCTCGGTAATGCTCGTTACGCGCTCGAGTATTCGGCGGGAGCTCGGGTCTCCACCCTGCAAGTTTTCTTTAGCGCGCCAATCAACATGCAGGGATTGTCTGCCACACACTGTAATGCCGCAGCCATCTTTGTTGTGGGATTACAGTGATTAGCTGGTCTATAAGAGACCTTCCAACCCTCTGCTTGTCACAGTCACGTCCTGAATCAGATAGTGTAAGGAGAGCTGCTGCTGAGATAGGGTCAGATTTGGGGGTTTATAAGTTAGTGTGGGCATACCATCATAGAAACCACAAATCCAGCTAAACTAATTCCGGGGTATGTAGATTGCAGTGCTAGGTAGGCAGGGAGTGTATGTGGCTTTATACATATCAGTGCAAGGCATGCCGGCACTGTATGTGGGTATATATATCTCATGCATACATCAAAAGGGTCCATTCCATTACTGTCTGCTGCTGCCTATTACATATATACAGTGGGGAAAAAAAAGTATTTAGTCAGTCAGCAATAGTGCAAGTTCCACCACTTAAAAAGATGAGAGGCGTCTGTAATTTACATCATAGGTAGACCTCAACTATGGGAGACAAACTGAGAAAAAAAAAATCCAGAAAATCACATTGTCTGTTTTTTTTTCATTTTATTTGCATATTATGGTGGAAAATAAGTATTTGGTCAGAAACAAAATTTCATCTCAATACTTTGTGATATATCCTTTGTTGGCAATGACAGAGGTCAAACGTTTTCTGTAAGTCTTCACAAGGTTGCCACACACTGTTGTTGGTATGTTGGCCCATTCCTCCATGCAGATCTCCTCTAGAGCAGTGATGTGTTTGGCTTTTCGCTTGGCAACACGGACTTTCAACTCCCTCCAAAGGTTTTCTATAGGGTTGAGATCTGGAGACTGGCTAGGCCACTCCAGGACCTTGAAATGCTTCTTACGAAGCCACTCCTTCGTTGCCCTGGCGGTGTGCTTTGGATCATTGTCATGTTGAAAGACCCAGCCACGTTTCATCTTCAATGCCCTTGCTGATGGAAGGAGGTTTGCACTCAAAATCTCACGATACATGGCCCCATTCATTCTTTCATGTACCCGGATCAGTCGTCCTGGCCCCTTTGCAGAGAAACAGCCCCAAAGCATGATGTTTCCACCACCATGCTTTACAGTAGGTATGGTGTTTGATGGATGCAACTCAGTATTCTTTTTCCTCCAAACACGACAAGTTGTGTTTCTACCAAACAGTTCCAGTTTGGTTTCATCAGACCATAGGACATTCTCCCAAATGCTCTCTAGCAAACTTCAGACGGGCCCGGACATGTACAGGCTTAAGCAGTGGGACACGTCTGGCACTGCAGGATCTGAGTCCATGGTGGCGTAGTGTGTTACTTATGGTAGGCCTTGTTACATTGGTCCCAGCTCTCTGCAGTTCATTCACTAGGTCCCCCCGCTTGGTTCTGTGATTTTTGCTCACCGTTCTTGTGATCATTCTGACCCCACGGGGTGGGATTTTGCGTGGAGCACCAGATCGAGGGAGATTATCAGTGGTCTTGTATGTCTTCCATTTTCTAATTATTGCTCCCACAGTTGATTTCTTCACTCCAAGCTGGTTGGCTATTGCAGATTCAGTCTTCCCAGCCTGGTGCAGGGCTACAATTTTGTTTCTGGTGTCCTTTGACAGCTCTTTGGTCTTCACCATAGTGGAGTTTGGAGTCAGACTGTTTGAGGGTGTGCACAGGTGTCTTTTTATACTGATAACAAGTTTAAACAGGTGCCATTACTACAGGTAATGAGTGGAGGAAAGAGGAGACTCTTAAAGAAGAAGTTACAGGTCTGTGAGAGCCAGAAATCTTGATTGCTTGTTTCTGACCAAATACTTATTTTCCACCATAATATGCAAATAAAATGAAAAAAAAACAGACAATGTGATTTTCTGGATTTTTTTTTTCTCAGTTTGTCTCCCATAGTTGAGGTCTACCTATGATGTAAATTACAGACGCCTCTCATCTTTTTAAGTGGTGGAACTTGCACTATTGCTGACTGACTAAATACTTTTTTTCCCCACTGTAACTAGCCCCAGTTATCCGTGGCTAGGAATATTTTTATTGCATCTTAATCCTGATTATTTTATTCCAAAGCAATCCAGAGTCACTTTTTTTCTCCATTTGCTTGTTGACACTGCAGACTACAGCCAGATCCTTTTCATAGTACAGCGTGAAAATCCAGCAATTTTAAACAGGTTTGCCCATCCCAGGCATCACATCTGAGTGCGCAGAAAAATCTGCCATTTTTTGTAGTACTGTAGAATTTTTTTGGAGTGTCTTATACAATTTTTTACACCATTTTGCTGCCAAAAATATTTCGCTACAGGGCAGATATTTTACACTGGGTTTTGTCCGCCACACGGATCGCATATCATTGCGCTCAAAATTTTGTCATTTCAGGCCTCCATAGAATTTTTTTTGTGTCATAGCTTACTTATTGACACAATTTTGCTGGCCAAAAATAAAATGCAGGGCAGATATTTGAAAGTGGGCTATCTCCATTAGACGCCTCATCTATCTGTGGGCTACAAATTGTGGCATTTCAGGCCTACATTCACCTTTTTTTTTTTTTTTTTTTTTTGCAGTGTCTTACCCTCGTTCTATAGACTATTTTGGGTAAAAAATAAAAAAAAAATACAGGCCACAAATTGAACAGTGTGGTATTTCCGTCAGATGCCTGATCTATCTGTGGGCTACAAATTGTGGCATTTCAGGCCTCCATTCCACTGTATTTGCTGTCTGTTACCCTAGTTCTCTACATTATTTTATGGTGAAAAATAGAAAAATACAGGCGACATATTGAACAGTGTAGTATCTTCGTCAAACGCCTGATCTATGTGTGGACTACAAATTGTGACATTTGAGGCCTCCAGTCCACTGTATTTGTGTGTCTTACCCTAGTTATTGAAAAGAGGAGGATGAATGACCTCATGGAGATCAACATCCGACACTGCGGAGACACCATCACGTGTTTCTCAACGCAGTGATTCTAGAGCACTGCTCCCATCCCTTATGGGAAATATGTAAAACATGCAAATATATATCCTATACCACACTGATGAGGGGCAATACCCCGAAACAGCTGTCTGTGGATGGATACCATGTTTTGGCATAGGTGGTTTCCTTCATTGGAGACTGCCCTTCCCGTGGTTGTTCCTTCCCGGTGAAAGACCTGGCTAGTCACTGCCTGCGTTGAGAAACATGTGATGGTGTCTCCGCGGCTTATATATTTGCATGTTTTACATATTTCCCATAAGGGATGGGAGCAGTGCTCTAGAATCACTGCGTTGAGAAACACGTGATGGTGTCTCCGCAGTGTCGGATGTTGATCTCCATGAGGTCATTCATCCTCCTCTTTTCATGTTCTGTTACTAGGCATTGCTCCTACTAGCCAGTTTCCTACTCCACACTGATGAGGGGCAATACCCCGAAACAGCTGTCTGTGGATGGATACCATGTTTTGGCATAGGTGGTTTCCTTCATTGGAGACTGCCCTTCCCGTGGTTGTTCCTTCCCGGTGAAAGACCTGGCTAGTCACTGCCTGCGTTGAGAAACATGTGATGGTGTCTCCGCGGCTTATATATTTGCATGTTTTACCCTAGTTATTGACACCAGTTTGATAATAAAAATAAAATTTTTTTACCTACATTCCAGATATTTTAAAGTGTGGTTTTCCCGCACACAGATCACTTTCATGCTCGCTCCCAAGTCAGCCATTTGTAGTGAACGTGGAAAATATTGTAGTCCATTTAAAATGGGCAAGGCGCGTGGCAAGGGATGGGGAAGTGGACGTGATGGTGCATACCGAGGCCATGGGCAAGCTGAAATTGTGCCACAACAAACACCAACATCTTCAAGCATGACCTTCCTGTCCGAATTCATAGGGAACCGCAGAACAGCACTATTGAAACCAGAGCAGTGTCAAAAGGTTGTTGGTTGGATAGCGGATAAGGTTTCCACTCACTTTTCCACCGCCACCAGCACCCTGTCTTCCACACAGTCAAGTCTGAGTAGCCGTGAGTCTGGACTGCATATTCCTTACCCTGATCCTCCTTCCTCTGAACATGCCGAGTGCCCAGAGACAACTGATCCCACATTTGGACACTCCGAAGAGCTATTCACTTTTCCATTTATAGATTCGGGCCTCTCGCCCGGTCCACTTGAAGCGGGGCAAGATGAGATCGCATGTAGCGAAGCCCAAATATTTAAGCAGCCACTTTCACACGAAGGCGAAGGTGGGAACGTGTCAACAGGTGGATGCTGATGAAACACAATTGCCAGAAACTCAGGAGCAGGACCAGGGTGCGGAAGTGGAAGCCGAGGTGGTGGATGATGTAGTAACTAACCCAACCTGGCAGGGGGACATGCAGAGTGAGGACCACACCACACAGGGGCAAGGAGGAATAGCATCCCAACAGACAGGAAGAAGCAGTGTGGTGTCCGCAGACAGAAGCCGGGCAACTGTTCCTCGCAACACCAAAACAACGGAAGTTGGCAGTACAACTGTTAGGTCTTCCCGAGTCTGGATGTTTTTTAAAGACTCTGCCAATAACCCCAAACAGGCCATTTGCACTACTTGCCATGCCTGCGTCAGCAGGGGTAGCAAAACTACCAGCCTGACCACCACCAGCATGATCAGGGTCATGGCAGCAAAGCATCCGACTTTGTAGGCCGAACACCAGGCTCCAGGAACCGTGTCTGTGGGTGAAAACAATGCTTCTTCCACTGTTGTGCATGCAAGCCAATCCCCTGTCCACGTTGCATGCGAAGATGCCTCCTGCCCTGCACCTGTCTTTGACCACACTCAACTACCATCATCATCAAGCACGTACATTTCCTTTTCCCAGCCAGCCTTCAGTTGTCCATACCACAGTCATTGGAACTCAAGCGTAAATACGCAGCCAACGCCCCACATGTCACAGTACTGAATTCACACATTTCTCATCTGCTTGCTCTCAAAATATTGCCTTTTAGGCTTGTGGATATGGCAGATTTCCGCAACCTGATGGCGGCTGTCCCAAGGTATTTGGTCCCCAGCCGCCACTATTTCTCCCGGTGTGCCGTCCCGGCATTACACAAGCAAGTGTCCCACAACATTACCCGTGCCCCGAACAATGCTGCTACTGGGAAAGTTCACTTAACCACAGACATGTGGACAAGTGCTTGTGGACAGGGTCGCTACATCTTGCTAATGGCACACTGGGTTAACATAGTGGAAGCCGGGACCCAGAGGGACATCCTCCCGACGCCGAGGATTACGGGCCCTACGTCAATCAGGGTTGCCCCCACAGTCTACAGCTCCTGCACCTCCTCCTCCTCTTCAGCCTCCTCTGAAATGACCACATCAGTCACAAACTGGAAGCACTGCAGCACTGCCTCAGCCAAGTGTCAACAGGCTGTACTGAAGCTAATATGCTTAGGGGACAAACTGCACAATGCTGAAGAGTGGACAGCTCTGAAAGGGCAGGCAGATATGTGGCTGACACTGCTGAACCTACAGCCAGGCATGGTCATTTGTAACAATGGCCAGAACCTGGTGGCGGCTCTGAGGTGAGGCGAACTCACACACGTACCATGCCCAGCCCATGTGCTTAACCTCGTTGTTCAATGGTTTCTCAAAAGCTACCCGGAACTGCCAGATCTGTTAGGCACACAGGCAGCATACTGTGACAATTTTAGAAAGTCAGCTCCAGCTTCTATCGCCCTTGCTGTGCTTCAGCAGCGTTTGCAGATTCCGCCTCACCGACTGGTGTGTGATGTCCCCACGTGTCGGAACTCAACACTGCACATGTTGGAAACGATTTGTGAGCAGAAGAGGGCAGTTGTTGACTACTAGCATCAACATGACCATCGGTATTCAGTTGAGAGTCCACTCATAAGGCCTCAGGAGTGAACATAGATGTCAGACATATGTACCATCCTATAAAACTTTGAGGACTGCACCAAGATGGTGAGCGGCGATGATGACATACCTAGCGTCACCATCCTGCTTTTCTGTCTTCTGAAACGCTCTCTGCTCTGCTCACAATAAAAGAGGTGGCATTGCAGGCTGAGCACATTGAGATGGAGCAAGGAAGCATACAGGGTGATTACACATAGCCCAGCCTCATGTCATCCCAACGTGGATTAGTTGACAATGAAGAAGAAGAGGAGGAAGAACAGGAGCTACTTTCATGTGCTCTAGATGATACCACAAGCACAACTGTCATACCGTCTGTTCAGCATGGATGGCCTGAGGACAGGGAGGTGGAGGAGGAGGAGGGCAGCATGGTCATTTGTCCTGTTGGTGAGGACACGGAAGTCTTGCCTGCTAGCAGTCTGCCACGCAAGGCTAACTTTATGTTGTGCTGCCTTTCCCGTGACCCTCGTATTGTCAAAATTTCGGTCGACAGTCATTACTGGTTGGTGACACTTCTAGACCCATGCTACAAGAAGAACTTTCAATCTCTTCTTCCATAGGCAGACAGGCGTACTAAAATATTGCAGTACCAGAAGGCCCATGTTGCGAAATTATTAAAAATATTCCCATCTGAAAATGGTGGCGGCAGAGGTCACAGTTAGTTGGACAACCAAGGAGTACAGGTGAGAGAGACACAACTCCATTCAAGCAAAGGCAAGGGAACACTGGCAAAGTTCTGGGAGAGTTTTCTCAGACCCTCCCATCGCAGTGGCCCTGAGGCGCAGGGTACTCTAACAAGGATTGTAAAGTTTTGGAAAATGGTGAGGAAGTACCGTATATACTAGTGTATAAGCCAAGGTTTTCAGCACATTTTTTTTGTGCTGAAAACGCCCCCCTCGACTTATACATGAGTCATTGTCCCAGGGAGTTGGGGGAGGGGGAGTGGCAGGAGCCGGCGGCTGTCACATCATACTCACCTACTCCTCACGCGATTGCTGCAAGTCCTCCTTGTATCTCTCTGTTGTCCCGAGGCAGCTTCTTCCTGTGTTCAGTGGTCACATGGTACTGCTCATTAAAGTAATGAATATACATGCGTCTCCTCTCCCATAGGCGTGGAGCGCATATTCATTACTTTAATGAGCAATACCACGTGACCGCTGAACACAGGAAGAAGCTGCCTCTCCGAGACAACAGAGAGATGCAGGAAGGACTTGCAACAATCACGCCAGGAGTAGGTGAGTATGACGGGAGGAGCCGAGTCTAGCCATGCATACAACAGGGGGAGCCACTCATAGTAGACAGAAAAATAAGGGGCGTTCCAGCTGATAACATTTCTTGCTTTTTGGATATTCTGTCTGGGGTCTAGATATCCAAATGGGTTAAACAAAAGAACAGAGATCATGTATCACTATTGATGGTTATTGCTATATTTTAAGTATTTGTATATATGTCAATTAATTTGTTTTTATGTGGTATTATTATGCAAACCTAGAGAATGTGGAGCTTTGCACACAGGACCTTTCTATTAGAACATGTGATAGAAGGTGATATCGTCATAGGTCTCTATGGAACATAGGCATTGTAGTAATGCTCACAGGACCTTTGGCTTGTTCATGTGATTTACATTGCAGTTCTCAGTGGTCAGCACTAAGTATAAGGTTTGCACTATGCTAGTAATTTGCAGCTGTGATAAAGACCCATGAGGGGTCGAAACGCGTAGCTGTTGTCTCAGTGCCTCATAGCACATCCATCCACACCGGAGGAGTAAGCTGTTGTACTATTTTAATTTTTCAATAAAGCAAGACATTTTATCAACTGGAACGCCCCTTATGTTTCTGTCTACTATCAACTATCGTTGGGTCCAGACGAGGTTCCGCGCTGTGGCTGTGGTTGGTGAGCTGGCTAGGGCTTTTTTAGCCCATTTTTTCTTCTATTTGAAGCCACACATACCAGGACAGGGATGAGGGGACAATGCATACCCAGCTTATGCTTGAGTCAATAAGCTTACCGAGTTTTCCATGGCAAAATTAGGTGCCTCGGCTTATACTCTGATCGGCTTATACTCGAGTACATACTGTGCCATGCTGACCGTACCAACGTTCTCCAAGATTCCTCTGTGCCTTTTATTTCGGTCTCAAAGCTGGATACATGGCTTGAACTGGCTCTCTACGCCTTAGAGGTCCTGGCCTGTTCTGCTGCTAGCGTTCTGCCAGAGCGGGTTTTTAGTGCCGCTGGTGGAATTATAACTGATAAGCACATCTGCCTGTCAACTGAAAATGCTGACAGGCGGACTCTTGTAAAAATGAACAAGGGCTGAATTGGGCCATAATTCTATACACCACCGCATGATAAAAGTGAAACCTAACCTCAAATCCAGTGTCTTTTTTTGGGAGGTATATTTCCATGCACCTCTTCACTCCCACACACTACCACTATATCACCAGGTTAATCATGGTCCGTGATGCAACAGCCACTATAGTTTTTAGCAAGGGTGTTTATGCTGTCCGTAAGAAAATATTTACGCAGTGGTTGATGTATACCCCCCAGGGGGAAATGTTTGTCAGCCCATACACTTAGAGTATGGGCATTACAAGTATAGGAGACCCGCTCCATTAAACTGGGAAAACACTTTTCAGAGACCATCCTCCACATTTTTTTCCTTGAGGGATTGGACTGTGTGCAAATTTTGGGCAGACCTTGTATTCACTTCATGGGCATACTTTAGGTGACTTAAAAAATCATAATAATGGGAACTTTGGTTTCATGTGGCCATCCAGTATGTGTGCTGAAAGATTTATTGGGGTGTGTAACTTTGGTGCAGCGCAGGCCTTGCATTCAATGCATAAGCAAATAGTATGGGAGTACCAAATAAATAATGTGAACTTGGTTTTCCTGTAGCCATCCAGTACCTCGGTTCAAAGCCTTGTTGGGGTGCTTGTAACTTTGGTGCAGGGGAGGCCTTGCATTCAATGCATAAGCAAACAGTATGAGAGTACCAAATGAATAATGTGAACTTGGTTTTCCTGTGGCCATAAAGTACGTGTGTTCAAAGGCTTATTGGGGTGCGTGTAACTTTGGTGCAGGGCAGGCCTTGCAATCAATGCATAAGTAAACAATATGGGAGTACCAAATGAATACTTGGAACTTTGGTTGCATGCGGTCATCTATGATGTCTGTTCAATGGGTTGTTGGGGTGCGTCCAAATTTTGGGCTGCCCTGCCACTCACTGCATACGCAATAACAGTATAATGGACCCAATGTTTAATAATGGGAACAACAAAGCATAGTGAGGGCCGACTGCTGGCCCTATAAAAAAAAAAAAGACTTTGTGACTTTCAGAGTCCCTCCTTCATAAATTAAACAAGATGTGTCTGATGATGTGTCACACACCACATTGCCATAAGATTGTAAACCATTAAAGTGACATTTCCCAGTGAATGCATTTGTCTTGGTTGAAAGCAATGATAAAGTTGAAAAATGAATCAAAACGCTACGTGTGAACATAACTCAAGGTGTGGAGGAGAATTTTTGTTTTGGGCTATTCATTTTGCCTTATACAAAAGTTATTACCCCGGAAAAGATGTGCCTTAATATATTTCCCAGGAAAATCCATTTTGGTTTCATTTTTCTATGTTTTATTGTGCGTCTGTAAAAATGGCGTAAGACTCGGACAACATTGTTCACAGCTGTGACCTGGGAGTCAAAAATGCTTCCAGGGGTCTTCACCATGATGTTCCCATGTCATTTGAGCACTGTTTCCATCATTTTCAGACATTTTCAGATTCTAAAAGGTCCCCCGAGGGTCGCGGTAAAAATACTTGGTTTTGCAATACACTTACATTGGGCTTGTTGCTCAGGTCAAGTACCCGACCCAAGAAACGAGCACTCGAGCATTTTAACCCCTTATCGACCGCCGATATGCCTTTTAACGGTGGTAATTGAGTGTACTAAAACCACAGCGCCGTTAATTCACGGCGCTGTGGAGAAAGTACATAGCGCCCCCCAGTGTCGGATTTTCTCCGGGGTCTCGGCTGCCAAGGGTAGCCGAGACCCCAGAGAACATGAATCGGTTGGATTTTACCGACTCCGTTTTTACGATCGCCGTTATTAACCCTATAACGGCGACCGCAAAAAAAAAAAAGCCGCAATTATGCATTAAATTTCTCTTTCCTCTGATGTGATCGCACATCAGAGGAGAGAGAAATAGGGTCCCCGATCCGCCCGGTACCTCTCCGTGGTCCTCCGTCTCCTCCCGGTGGTCCCGCCGGCGTCCTCCGATGGGCGCCATCTTGAAAATGGCTCCGGCTGGCAGATTCCATGCATTATTTTGATCACTATGATAAACGATCATAGTGATCAAAATAAAAAAAATAGTACATAACCCCCCCCTGTTTATCACCCCCTTATATAGGCAAACATAATGAAATAAAGAAAATATTTTTTTTTTCAGTTTTCCATTAGGGCTAGGGTTAGGGTTAAGGTTAGGGCTAGGGTTAGGGCTAGGGTTAGAATTAGTGTTAGGGCGAACTAGTATTAGGGATTAGGGTTGGGATTAGGGTTAGGGGTGTGTTGGGGTTAGGGTTGGAGCAAGAATTGAGGGGTTTCCACTATTTACCAACTTTGGGGGTCTAAATATTGGGGTCTAAAAAAAAATCACTTTTGTGGAAATAAAAAGACTTTTTATTTTCACGGCTCTGCGTTTATAAACTTCTGTGAAGCGCTTGGGGGTTCAAAGTGCTCACCACACATCTAGATAAGTTCCTTAGGGGGTCTAATTTCCAAAATGGGGTCACTTGTGGGGGGGGGGGGTTTCCACTGTTTAGGCCCATCAGGGGCTCTGCAAACACAACATGATGCCCGCAGACCATTCCATCAAAGTCTGCATTTCAAAATGGCAGTCCTTCCCTTCCGAGCTCTCACATGCGCCCAAACAGTGGTTCCCCCCCACATATGGGGTATCGGCGTACTCAGGACAAATCGCACAACAACTGAGGGGGTATGATTTCTCCTGTTACCCTTGTAAAAATAAAAATTTTGGGACGAAAAGATCATTTTTGTGGAAAAAAAATGGATTTTTTATTTTCACGGCTCTACGTTATAAACTTCTGTGAAGCACTTGAAGGTTCAAAGTGCTCACCACACATCTAGATAAGTTCCTTAATGGGTCTAGTTTCCAAAATGGGGTCACTTGTTGGAGGTTTCCCCTGTTTAGGCACATTAAGGGCTCTCCGACCGCAACATGGCATCCGATCTCAATTCCAGCCAATTCTGCGTTGAAAAAGTCAAACGACGCTCCATCCCTTGCGAGCTCTGCCATGTGCTGAAGATGGGGTATCGGCGTATTCAGGAGAAATTGCACAACAAATT
Source organism: Dendrobates tinctorius (assembly GCF_039654945.1). Taxonomy (NCBI): domain Eukaryota; kingdom Metazoa; phylum Chordata; class Amphibia; order Anura; family Dendrobatidae; genus Dendrobates; species Dendrobates tinctorius. Next base: position 10,483,273 of record NW_027361794.1, read on the forward strand.
TTGTGGTTTATTTTCTCTTTTAACACTTGTGAAAATAAAAAAAATTGGTTCTGAAGTAAATTTTTTGCAAAAAAAAGTTAAATGTTAATTTTTTCCTTCCACATTGCTTTAGTTCCTGTGAAACACTTAAAGGGTTAATAAACTTCTTGAATGTGGTTTTGAGCACCTTGAGGGGTCTAGTTTTTAGAATGGTGTCACTTTTGGGTATTTTCTGTCATGTACACGACTTTAAATATGATGTGGTCCTAAAGAAATCGCTGGTCAAATTTTAACCCTTATAACTTCCTAACAAAAAAAAAATTTTGCTTCCAAAATTGTGCTGATGTAAAGTAGACATGTGGGAAATGTTATTTATTAAGAAATTTGTGTGACACATCTCTCTGATTTAAGGGCATAAAAATTTAAAGTTTTAAAATTGCAAAATTTTCGCCATATTTCTGTTTTTTTCATAAATAAACACAAGCCTTATCGAAGAAATATTACCACTAACATGAAGTACAATATGTCACGAAAAAACAGTCTCAGAATCAGCGGGATCCGTTAAAGCGTTCCAGAGTTATAACCTCATAAAGGGACAGTGGTCAGAATTGTAAAAATTGGCCTGGTCATTAAGCTGCAAACTGGCTCTGTCGCTAAGGGGTTAAGTGCTCGCTCATCACTGGATCTAACATTTTAGAAGATTACAGTGCAGGGAAGGTGGGAAACATTCATATAGACGGCCGGTGGGGATGGAGTCAGTGACCGACTCTGGACAAATATGTTTCTAGAGCCGTAGTAGAAGATGAAGATGTCGTCCTCATCATGAAGTAGTTATTTCTCCTGTCACGTGTAATGAATATCTCCTGCAGTATTGCTAATGCCGATTCCTGTGTCGGTAAATGAGAGGAGAATTAGCGTTATGGAAGATGAGTTTATGAGGAACGTATTCAGCTGCCGACTCCGAGGAGGAAACTGCTTGTTGTCTGTGGCCTAAATATATAGGTTTTATTAGTAGATGTAAAGAAGGAAACTAAATACTGTAAAATAATAAATCTCCTCTTATGTTTCCCTTATTATCTCCAGTAATTGTATTATTACACAGGATTTTATGATGTTACATCGGCTCATCTTCTCATTCAGGTCTCTACAATATCGGATCCTCTCAGTGAAGATCTTCTACATAAGAGAATTTTCCTGATTTACCCATCAAGGATGGATATGGACAGAGACAAGATGGCGGAGAGAATATTACACCTCACCCTAGAGATCCTCTTCCGGCTTACTGGAGAGGTGAGAGATTCTGATGACGTCACATAACATCATTCTTATCTATGGGAATAACAGATGGACAGAACTGGAGAGGTGAGGACTCTGGGAATGTCTGTAGTGAGGTTTATTAATGTGTCTCTCCATAACCAGGATTACACAGTCGTGAAGAAGACCTCTAGTGAGCGCTGTCAGGACCCTGTGTCTGATGGATGGGGAAGACCCGTGAGCCCAATCATGGGGCCTCCACCTCACCCCCTGATACATGAGGATATCAATGACCAGAAGATCCTAGAACTCACCTACAAGATGATTGAGCTGCTGACTGGAGAGGTGACACTGCTGGGAATGCTGGGACATAATACAGTAACGCTATGAAGGGATTGGGGGATGACAGTATCATTGTATGTGTCAGGTTCCTATAAGGTGTCAGGATGTCGCTGTCTATTTCTCCATGGAGGAGTGGGAGTATTTAGAAGGATACAAAGATCTGTACAAGGACGTCGTGATGGAGGTTCCCCAGCCCCTCACATCACCAGGTAATAGACAGGACTAAATACACACGGCCTATAATTATCTGTATGTAAACAATGAATTCAGTCCCTGTATGTGTTTCCTCCAGATCTATCCAGTAAGAGGACAACACCAGAGAGATGTCCCCATCCTCTTCTTCCACAAGATTGTAAACAAGAAGATCCCAATGTTCCTCAGGATCATCAGGTAGATGGAGAGAAGGTGTCATGAGATCTCCCTATGATGTGTAGACTGCTGTGAAGGTCTTGTGCTCAGTCTTGTTTTATCCTCCAGTATTATCTGTTTATATAATTGCCTTAAATTGTCCGTCATCTACTTCCGTCTGGATGTCCTCGAATCCCATAATCCACCATAATCCGACCACCATATTGGAGTACCCAAGTGATGTGTATTCCAATATGGCACCCGCTGGTGGTACGAGGCTCTTCCACAGTACCACCAGCGGGACACCGTGTGTAGTGAAAATGGTGGAGATGGCAGGATTAGAGCTGATCATAGATGTGACTTCTTCTGTCGGTGACTTTCACAGTATTTGTTTCAGGGTGAAGATCTGACCCATATTAATACTACAGAGACATTTGTGAGGGGTGATGAGCTGTGTAAAGAGGAGATTCCCACATATGACTACCCAGGTGAGCAGTAATTACTAAATTCAGAGAAGTCACAGCTTCTTCTCAGTCACCGGCTGTGTCTGCTTTATTGACAGTGTAGTCCGACCGTATCACAATTTTTGTGATTACCATTTTGTGTCTTGACCACAATGTTCTCCTCCACCCAAGACTGTTCAAATGACTTTGGACATTGAAAGCCCTTTTCTATAGAACTTACAACCTAGAGGATCCACCTGCCCCCTGAGATTAGAAGATGCTGCCCGTTACCTGCCCAGATCTGTAAACTACAAAGACAAATGACAGCGTACGTAGAATGCGCTGATAAGTTAGAAAATCACTTGAAGTAAAATGTTATGATGGGTCTGTACGAGAAAGCAGAGGGTAATGATGCTGTTGGCTTCCTGGATCCCTGATATCTTATTGGATGAATCTCCTTTCCCTCTTTTCTGTGCTGCTGAATGTGCTCATATGGTCCCTACAAGACCAGGTCCAGTCTTTCAGGCCAAACTTCTCTGGTTGAATTTTTATGATTGACAACAGTAAATGTGCAGTGAGGCCAAGTGTGAATTTCTGTACAATAACAACAGGGTTTCCCTTTATCCTGACTTTTCAATTTCTTTTAAAACCGACTAACTTCAAACAGGATTGTGATAAACTACATAAAAACATTACACCTGAGCCATGATATATCTCTAAGCTGTGTGTGGCTGAGGGCTGTAATATACATTTATTCCCGCCTGCAGGAGATGTGTTGGCATGGCTCCAGCCCTGGTTTCATGGATTCACTCCACTTCATAAATTACATTCTGTTTTCAATCCTAAATAATACAGATTACTGGACAATCTCTCCTGAAATGGGGGCGCTAACACTTTCTCTATTCTTCTGGCCAGAACTCATATTAGCCCCAATGGTCCACTATAAATGAGTGCAACTTCGGCTTAGTGATGGAGTTCTCCCTTCATACATACATACGTTGTTGTTGAGGATGTATGTCTTTTTTACAAGATCATTGTGTATGATAGTTTGTGGTGGGATTTGCCTGCCTCACTTATGTGAGTCTGTAACTCCCTGGAAGACTTTAAAAAAAGCTCTCCATTACCTCTTCCAAATGCCCAAGATCTAAATTTACGACACCTCAGCGCTGCACTATTATAAAAAGTTCTCTTTAAATGTGTAATATTTCTTCTTGAAACTCATCTGACAGAAAATATTGGCCCTAACTATAGTTTATATTGCTAAGAGCCACCGATCCCCAAACTGTAATTACTTCAGAGAGGTTTCACCTATATTTACTCATTTATTACTGATGAAGACTGTTGACTTTGATCATTTCAGTAGATGTGTTATTATCTATAGCAGACCTGGGCAAAGTGCGGCCCGCAGTCCGAAACAGATGAGGGGCTGAAAACAGTGGCCCACGGTCCGCAACGTGCCCACTCGCTGTCTCCGCTGTCTATATCCACACTGACTGCATTGGTGGAGGAGAGGCCTCAGGTCAATTCCTCCACCAATCAGAGTGTGAAACAGCTGATGTGATGACGTCATTTCATTGCATCAGCTGTGTACTGCGGAGGGTCAGCACACCGGAGACACCGAGACAGGGTCAGGGTCAGCGTGTCGGGGAACGGGACCGAGGTGAGTATATACAGTACAGACCAAAAGTTTGGACACACCTTCTCATTCAAAGAGTTTTATTTATTTTCAGGACTATGAAAATTGTAGATTTACTCTGAAGGCATCAAAACTATGAATTAGCGCATGTGGAATTATATAATTAACAAAAAGTGTCAAACAACTGAAAATACTGTATGTCTTATATTCTAGGTTCTTCAAAGTAGCCACCTTTTGCTTTGATTACTGCTTTGCACACTCTTGGCATTCTCTTGATGAGCTTCAAGAGGTAGTCACCGGAAATGGTTTTCACTTCACAGGTGTGCCCTGTCAGGTTTAATAAGTGGGATTTCTTGCCTTATAAATGGTTTTGGGACCATCAGTTGTGTTGTGCAGAAGTCTGGTGGATACACAGGTGATAGTCCTACTGAATAGACTGTTAGAATTTGTATTATGGCAAGAAAAAAGCAGCTAAGTATAGAAAAACGAGTGGCCATCATTACTTTAAGAAATGAAGGTCAGTCAGTCAGAAAAATTGGGAAAACTTTGAAAGTATCCCCAAGTGCAGTGGCAAAAACCATCAAGCGCTACAAAGAAACTGGCTTACTTGAGGACCGCCCCAGGAAAGGAAGACCAAGAGTCACCTCTGCTGCGGAGGATAAGTTCATCTGAGTTACCAGCCTCAGAAATCGCACGTTAACAGCAGCTCAGATTAGAGACCAGGTCAATGCCACACAGAGTTCTAGCAGCAGACACATCTCTACAACAACTGTTAAGAGGAGACTTTGTGCAGCAGGCTTTCATGGTAAAACAGTTGCTAGGAAACCACTGCTAAGGACAGGCAACAATCAGAAGATACTTGTTTGGGCTAAAGAACACAAGGAATGGACATTAGACCAGTGGAAATCTGTGCTTTGGTCTGATGAGTCCAAATTTGAGATCTTTGGTTCCAACCACCGTGTCTTTGTGCGATGCAGAAAAGGTGAACGGATGGACTCTACATGCCTGGTTCCCACCTTGAAGCATGGAGGAGGAGGTGTGATGGTGTGGGGGTGCTTTGCTGGTGACACTGTTGGGGATTTATTCAAAATTAGGCATACTGAACCAGAATGGCTACCACAGCATCTTGCAGCGGCATGCTATTCCATCCGGTTTGCGTTTAGTTGGACCATCATTTATTTTTCAACAGGACAATGACCCCAAACACACCTCCAGGCTGTGTAAGGGCTATTTGACCAAGAAAGAGAGTGATGGGGTGCTACGCCAGATGACCTGGCCTCCACAGTCACCAGACCTGAACCCAATCGAGATGGTTTGGGGTGAGCTGGACCGCAGAGTGAAGGCAAAAGGGCCAACAAGTGCTCAGCATCTCTGGGAACTCCTTCAAGACTGTTAGAAGACCATTTCTGGTGACTACCTCTTGAAGCTCATCAAGAGAATGCCAAAAGTGTGCAAAGCAGTAATCAAAGCAAAAGGTGACTACTTTTAAGAACCTAGAATATAACACATATTTTCAATTGTTTCACACTTTTTTGTTAAATATATAATTCCACATGTGTTAATTCATAGTTTTGATGCCTTCAGAGTGAATCTACAATTTTCATAGTCATGAAAATAAAGAAAACTCTTTGAATGAGAAGGTGTGTCCAAACTTTTGGTCTGTACTGTATGTGTGTATATATGTGTGTGTATATATATATATATATATATATATATATATATATATATATATTATGTATATGGAATGTTTGGCTGCACATGGGGAAGGTATGAGGGTCTTACTGTGGACATGGGGAGGCTATGGGGGTCTTACTGTGGAAATGAGGAGACTATGGGTGTCTTATTGTGGACATGAGGAGACTATGGTTGTCTTACTATGGACATGGGGAGGCTATGGGGGTCTTACTGTGGACATGGGGAGGCTATGGGGGTCTTACTGTGGACATGGGGAGGCTACAAGGGGTCTTACTGTAGACATGTGGAAGCTATGGGGGACATGGGGAGGCTGTGTAGGCCTCAATGCAGGACATGGGGAGGCTGTGTGGGCTTCATCTACAGGACATGGTGAGGCTGTGTGGGGCTCATGCTGGACATGGGGAGGCTGTATGGGCATCATAGGTTGGACATAGGGAGGTTGTGTGGGCCTAATATGCTGGACATGGGGAGGCTGTGTGGGGCTCATGTGCTGGACATGGGGGGCTGTGTGGCCATCATATGTTGGACATGGGGAAGCTGTGTGGGACTCATATGCTGGACATGGAGAACCTTTGTGGGCCTCATATGCTGGACATGGGGAAGCTATGTGGGTCTCATGCTTGACATGGGGAGGCTTTGTGGGGCTGATATGCTGGACATGGGGAGGTTGTGTGGGCCTCATATTATGGACATGGGGAACCTGTGTGAGCCTCATATGCTGGACATAGGGAAGTTGTCTGGGTCTCATATGCTGGGCATGGGGAGACTGTGTGGGCCTAATATGCTGGACATGGGGAGGCTGTGTGGGCCTAATATGCTGGACATGGGGAGGCTGTGTGGGTCTAATATGCTGGACATGGGGAGGCTGTGTGGGTCTAATATGCTGGACATGGGGAGGCTGTGTGGGCATCATATGTTGACATGGGGAGGCTGTGTGGACGTAATATGCTGGACATGGGGAGGCTGTGTGCGGCTCATGCTATATATAGGGAGGCTGTGTGGGACTCATGCTGGACATGCGGAGGCTATGTTGGCCTAATACGCTGGACATGGGATGCTGTGTAGGCCTCATATGATATATAGAAGAGGCTATATTCGAGTTCAAATGGTATATAGGGTAATTTCAGCTTATTTAATTCTGCTCAAAATTGAGTGTTAATTAATATTAATTAATGACAGTGTAAAATAGCGACAGGGTTGCTGGCAGCTGCTTCTTCACTGCTGTGTCCCCCATTCTTCCTTGTGTTCAAAGGACAGGAGGCAGAGTCCAAAGCAACTTTAAACAATACAGGTTTATTATCTTCAGGACACAGCACATCCATAACACTTCCAGCACATTCGTCACAGTACCAGCAATACATTTCTCCATTTTTCCCTACTTCTTCTTCTGCGTCAAGGAATAGGCCACAAAGATATAATGGGCCGAGGAGCCCAGTGAAAACACCACTGCAATATATCTCCCTGCAGCCTGCTTCATCTCATACTCGGAAATACTGTCTACAGGGTTGTCCACCCCTTTTACGGTTATCCTGCCAGCGCACTTTCACGGTGGCCCACTCTAACTTCTTCTGTAAATCGCTTCACTCTTCACTACATTGCTGCGCATACTGTGCTCTTTACTCTTCTATTCCTTCCTTATACTCCCACTCCTTTGCAGGGATGACTGGGCTTCTACTTAGAACGTTTCGTGGTAACTGAGCAGCCCAGGCCATAGGCCACCTGAGCAGCACACAGGGGTCTACTTCTGACTGACTATATACAGGAAGTCTCCCTATATTATTGCCCAGCTACCTCTCCTAGTTTTAACTCCGCTAAACCTTCCTACACAGTGCACCCATCTAGTGGCCCTTTTCCCTAACTGCACTGTCCCTATCTTACATATAAAATAATGCAGACAACAGCAATAAACATATGATACATAGCAATTATGTACAGGTAATTATAAATAGCCTTTAAAGGGGTAAAGCCCACACCCCCTTACAACAGCACACAGGTTGACAGCACACACACCCATGCTGCCAGCCTGGATAGTACTACAGGTTCCACCCTATTCTGAGTGGCTGGACAGAGCCTGTGCCGCCCAAAGCTTCTGGTTCTGATGTCTCCTCCATCACCAGCGCAGCCTGCAGAATGAATAAGACACTGCCTGGTGACAGAAGCAGATGGCGCAGGAGGAGATGGGACACACCATTTGCAGGCACACTAATATGACAAAATTTCAGAAAAATTGAGCACTAGAAATCCCCATAAAGTGACTCCATTTTGGAAAGAATAACCCTTAGTGAATTAATCTATAGGAGTAGTGACTAATTTGATTCCATCCACTTTCCAGAAATTAAAATGCAGTGTATGTTGCAAAGTGAAAATTGCATATTGGTTATTTTACTGCCCAGCACATAGTGCCCAGATTGTACTCCAGGAAACACACACCGTAAATTAAGTGGGTTCTTCTTACTATAGTAATGCCAAATACATGGATGCTAAATGTGGTTTGGGCGCACTGCAAGGCTCAGAATCGAGAGGGAGACTTGACTTTGGGAGAGTGGATATTGTTGTATTTGTTTATGGAAGCCATGTTGCTTTCAAGAGCCTTTGAACCACTAATAATGTGGAAGTCTCTGTTTTTCCATTTATAGATGATGGACCTGAGTGGGGGCTTGTTTTTGTGAGATGAGTAAAAGTTTTTATAGTCTTTTTTGCTTACTAGTGATGAGCGAGCACTAAAATGCTCGGTTGCTCGTTGATCGGGTCGAGCAGATTGGAATGCTTAGGTGCTCGACCCGAGCAACTAGCCCAATGTAAGTCTACGGGAAAACCGATCATTTTTGCTGCGATCCCCCCGGGGGTCCTTTTATGGTCTAAAAACGTCTGAAATCGATGGGAATAGTGCTCAAATGACATGGGAACATCATGGGGAATACCCCTGGAAGCATTTCTGACACCCAGGTCACAGCTGTGAACAATGTTGTCAGAGTCCTATGCCACTTTTACAGGCGCACCTAAAAACATACAAAAACGAAGCAAAATTAATTTTCCTGGGAAATTTGTTGAGGAACATCCTTTCCAGGATAATGATTTGTATGTAAGGCAAAATAACCCAAAACAAAAATGTTCCTCCACAACTTGGGCTATGTTCACACTGTCACGTGCCCCGTCCTGAGTGACACGGCCATCAGGCCGGTAACTGATACAACAGGACGCGGCACGTGTAATTGTCCTATGTGACGCGGCCCGCAGGCCGGTAACTAATACAATAAGACAAGGGAATAGGGAAAACCTGGGTAACAATAACAATGGTGGCCCTGCGATAGGGAACGGGGAAGTGGAGACCTTCTGCACTCCCCTGAGTCAGTGTCTCTACACTCCTAACGTTCCCTAGGCTGGTTCCGCATCGGGCGCTGATCAGGAACCTAAAAACCCTGACTCGCCCTGCACTTAAACCCTCACTAGGGAACTGGTCGGAGCGGAAACTAATCCCACCACTGCACTAAACACACATAAAACAGCGAAAAGAATCCGAACAACAAACGTCCAATATTACAAATAAAATAAATATTTTATTCACAAGATTCACAATATACAAAATAAATGGGGGACAAATACCAAATGAAAAGGGCCAAAAAACTAGGAATCCAATAAACACTACAATAAAGAATATATATAATAATTCATGAGTGCCAAAATAAATAATACATAATAAAAATTATACCAGTGTTACAGAATAAATGCTACAAAGAAATAATATATATAATTACAAAATACATGGCAATATTTTGGCACTCATGATTTATTATATACAGTATATTCTTTATTGTAGTGTTTATTGGATTCCTAGTTTTTTGGCCCTTTTCATTTGGTATTTGTCCCCCATTTATTTTGTATATTGTGAATCTTGTGAATAAAATATTTATTTTATTTGTAATATTGGACGTTTGTTGTTCGGATTCTTTTCGCTGTTATATGATTCTAGTTCCGATGTGTCCTTTTTCTTATTTAGTACAATTGTGCATCTTATTTTGATAGTCATTGATCTATTTTATATATATTCTAGTGAGATTGCACAGGTGCCTTGAATTTTTTGTTGTATAAACACACATAAGGAAAAGTGACAAAATGGGAAAACCACTTAGCTTTCCTCTGTTGCTTACGCTCCCAGCAACAGAGCCCACCACCTGCGTGCATCTTTTCCTCCACCGAGTCCAACATCTGGGTGCACTGTCCAGCAACGGAGTCCAGCACCTGAGTGCAGCTGTCCAGCAACGGGGTTCAGCACCTGAGTGCAGCTCTACACCATAGCTTCCACTCCACCAAGCTTTCCACGAACTCCTCGCTGACACCATAGCTGCCACTCCAGGACTCTGACTGAGTTGTCCTGGACTCTTCTCAGCACCATAGTGCAGCCTTGGAGCAAACAGAGTCCACACCTGCGTGCAGCTGTCCAGAAACAGAGTCCAGCAAATGAGTCCAGCTTTTCTGCCAAAGAGTCCAACATTTTGAGTCCAGCTTTTCGCAACCGAGTCCAGCATCCCGAGTGCAGCTCTACACCATAGCTGCCACTCCACCAAGCAATGCCAGCCCTCCTTGCAGACACCATAGCTGACACTCCACCAATCCATGCCAGCCCTCCCTGCAGACACCATAGCTGCTACTCCAGCACTCTGACTGGGCTGCCTGTGACTCTCCTTCAGCTCCATTCTTTACCAAGGCTTGCTTGCAAATGAGGAACTATCACCAACAGTGATTAACACACCTGATACTCTGCAATGACCCTAATGGCCACCGGGGGGAACACTACAACTGAAATCACCATAGTGCAATGACCCTAATGGCCACCGTCGGCAAAAACACCTTTGGCACACAGCCAAAGGAAAAAAAAAGGTTACTTTGTGCATTTAATCTGTCAGATCCAACCTGGATCATGACACACACGTAGCATTTTTGATGCGTTTTTCCACTTTAGCATTGCTTTCAACCAAGACAAATGCATTCACTGGGGGGTACACCTCAACATACTGTGTGAACATTTTTGAGATGGGCATCATAAACACCCTTGAAAAAAATTACTTGGCTGTTGCATCACGGAACACGTTCACCCTTGTGATCTAGTGGTGGTGTCAGAAGAGACGTGGAGGATGGCCTCCGAAAAATGTTTTCCTATGGCGCATAGCAAATGTAGTACCAATATTAAAATAAGGCTCTAAACGTGAACCTGGAAATTATAGGCCAGTAAGTCTAACCTCTATTGCTGGTAAAATATTTGAAGGGTTTCTGAGGGATGTTATTCTGGATTATCTCAATGAGAATAACTGTTTAACTCCATATCAGCATGGGTTTATGAGGAATTGCTCCTGTCAAACCAATCTAATCAGTTTTTATGAAGAGGTAAGCTATAGACTGGACCAAATAACAAACAACAAAGAAAAAGGTCCTCCACTAAAGATAAAAAATATATATTTTATTGGGACATATAATATAGAATAAAACAGAGACGGAAACCATACTCAAAATGGAATAGCAAAAAACACACAACCACTGGGTGAAAAAAACAGTAATCCATATATAGGTATATAATTGAAAAAGATCAGATGTAATTTCATATATTGATATGTATCTAGTAAAAAATAATTACATATATCATATCAAAGAGCACATGAAGGCAATGGGTACATAAAAAAAAAAAATATAGTGCAAGTGCAAAGAATAATTTAATATATAAAAAAAAAACTGTTGGTACTAATGAATAGCATTCATAGATTTCTAGTGCAACAATAACATAGAGAAGAAAAAAATCCCACAATTCAAAATTAAGATATAGATCCACAATATCAAAACCAAGGTCATGCACACAGAAAGATATATTCATATTAAATTGAACTCAGGCATTGCTGGTTTCTCGTATCTGGTCTTCCTCCATGAGGGAACAAAGCCCACATAAAATGTAACATGATATACATAGAGAAAACGGAGCAGAGAAACACCATCCAATAAAAGAATTATATTTTATTAATTCAAATAATTTTGAAAATATAAAAAATATACATACCAAAATTAAGGCTTTTACAGTAAAAAGGAAAGGCGGAATACTACGGCCAATACAGGGGTACACATGGTGATACTGCGACCAAGAGTTATACAATATGCATATCAGTAATACTGTACAACAGGATAAATCCCAAGCAAAGTATCAATACAGAAACATGAGCAAATATAAACAACATTGTCCGGAACAACTAACAAATCAATGTGCCCATCTGCATCAAAATAAATATCACTTACCCATAATCACCAGTACACCAGTGTGCCCTCCTGTAACCCCCTGACGCGCGTTTCGCGTTGAATGCTTTTTCAAAAGGGGTGCACCTAAGTGATATTTATTTTGATGCAGATGGGCACATTGATTTGTTAGTTGTTCCGGACAATGTTTTTTATATTTGCTCATGTTTCTGTATTGATACTTTGCTTGGGATATATCTTGTTGTACTGTATTACCGATATGCATATTGTTTAACTCTTGGTCGCAGTATCACCATGTGTACCCCTGTATTGGCCATAGTATTCCTCCTTTCCTTTTTACTGTAAAAGCCTTAATTTTGGTATGTATATTTTTTATATTTTCAAAATTATTTGAATTAATAAAATATAATTCTTTTATTGTATGGTATTTCTCTGCTCCGTTTTCTCTATGTATATCATTCTAATGGGAGCATTTCCTTTTTTTTTCATTTTTTGTTAGGCATTATGCCTTATTCTTTGGAGTGAAGTTATTTCTTCAATATTTACTATAGTTAATTTATGCTTATTTTGACTTATTTTTGTTTTCATAAAATGTAACATGCACAAAAGGAAATTTTCAGCTCACCCCTCTTCACTCCTTATCACACCTCCGACGCACGGAAACGCCCTGACCCGGGTGTATAGTGCATGCACAACATAGAAAAAGATTTTCCAGCGTCTCCAGGAGATAAAATAACAATTGCTTTATTGAAAATATAAAATCTTCTTACCATCAAGTAAAAACAACATAAAGAGGCAAATGGAGGGGAGCACTATCCTACGCGTTTCACCCTAAAAGGGCTTAATCATGGAAATGATTAAGCCATTTTAGGGTGAAACGCGTAGGATAGTGCTCCCCTCCATTTGCCTCTTTATGTTGTTTTTACTTGATGGTAAGAAGATTTTATATTTTCAATAAAGCAATTGTTATTTTATCTCCTGGAGACGCTGGAAAATCTTTTTCTATGTTGTGCATAAAATGTAACATGGTATAAATCTATAGGGAGGGAGCCAGATATAGAGAAATACACCTCATGGCTCTAATGAAAAATGCATTTGCGTAAGATATATTTACCAGAAGAGATTACCCAGGGTCCCCCTGACGCGCGTTTCGATGGATATCTTCCTCAGAAGGGGTGCTCTTTGATATGATATATGTAATTATTTTTTACCAGATACATATCGATATATGAAATTACATCTGATCTTTTTCAATTATATACCTATATATGGATTACTGTTTTTTTCACCCAGTGGTTGTGTGTTTTTTTGCTGTTCCTGTCATGGTATCTGGAATTTTGGTCTGACAAGCGAAGGGTTAATGGTTAGAGCCTCTCTTTGGCCTCAGGGAGGGTATTTATGGCCACAGGCGAGCAACCTTCCCTGTCGTTTATACTTCATACTTGAGTGTGTCCGACCCTGTCTTTGCTAAGTGCCTCTCGCCTGTTTCCGTGTCTGTGGTGTGTATGATCTGGTCTGGATTTTGGTTTTTGTCTCTTGGCTTTCTGATTTGGTACCGTCCTGCTCGATCCGTGTTCTGACGTTTGGCTCCCCTAGTCTACCCTCTGACTTTCTGATTTTGTACCGTGCAGCCCGACCCTTGCCTGACCTCCTGCTTCCCTGACCATTCTTGTTCTGTCTGATTCTGTACCCCATTGCTCCTCCTGTGTATGACTTCTGGATTGCCCGACCATCACTACTGTATAAACCCATGGCTCTCTGAGCCCCCTGCCCGTCACCTCAGAGTCCCTGCGATAGCTCTGCCCCCTCTGACGTCGCAGGTCACGTGGTGCTAGGTCCTGCAGCCTCAGCGCTTCTGCAAGCGCTCCGCCCCTTCCACAGGTCCTGCGACCTCCCAAACTGTGTTCCTGCACGGGCCCTCTGACAGCCCCGTGGTCTGAGTTTCTACACCGACGCCGGGACCGCTGACCGGTAACGCTACCCTCCTGCAGATAAGGGTAAGCGTGATATTATAAATGACCCATACTTTTCCCCCTCCCCCCCCCCCACTCATCCTTCTGTTACTACCTGTTCTGATACTTGTGTGTGAGTGTGTGGGGGTCTGCTGCAGTCATGGACCCGATGCAGATATAAAGACCGTTGGCACAACTTTTCAAGATGGTGGTGCACAAGTAGGATCCCAAACCATATACATGTGCAAACTGACTTGGCACACACACGTGGAGATGCAAGTGACAGTGAAGTTTAATAAGTACAGTACATACAGTAAACGTTTCAGTCAACAGTGACCTTCGTCAATGTACTATATAATATACTGAATGTACTTGTTTAATAGGGCCACCATAGGTAACTGTGACTAGGTATAACAGGCTATGCGTCGATAATGGAGCCGTGAGGTAGTTTGCACATGGACCCGATGCAGGCATTGTCGGAGCAAGTGAAGCAGCTCTCTCAAATGTTCCAGAAAATGAGTGTTGAACAGCGCAGTATGGCTCATACCCAGCAGCAGCTGGTTAATACTGTGCAAGGGGCTATGTCTTCCGAGAGTAGGGATGTATCCCTGACGTCCCCTGAATCCCCAGTTAAACTGCCTGACTCCTTTTCTGGAGACAAAAAGGAGTTCAGAGCGTTCCGGGAGGGGTGCAAATTGTTTTTCTCCCTGAGACCTCGCTCGTCTGGGGGAGAATTTCAAAGGGTGGGGGTAGTTATCTCCCTGTTGCGAGGTACCCCACAAGCCTGGGCATTTTCGTTAGCACCCACAGCACCAGAACATATGACTGTGGATGCGTTTTTTGAGGCCTTGGGCCGTATCTACGATGAGCCTGAGAGTATGCCTGGCGGAGGACATGGTGATGAGCGCACATCAGGGTCGGCACTCTGCAGAGTGGTATTGTTCTGAGATTCGGCGGTGGCCAGCGGAAGTCACTTGGGACGATGCGGCTCTCCGCGGTCTATTCCATAGGGGCTTAGCAGAACGCCTTCAGGACCCACTAGCCCTGCATCCGCCTCCTGATACCCTGAAAGATGCCATGACACAGGCAGTTCGGATGGATCGACTGTTAAGGGCCAGAGGGGTGATGCACTCCGAATCACCTCTGTTCGCTGGGAGCAAGGAGGTGGGGGCCAGTGCTATACCCATGGAGATTGGTGCCACATCCATCAAAGAGAAAGAGAGGAGACGCCCGCGGGATAAACAACTGTGCTTTTATTGTGGAGAAGCAGGACATTGGAGGAGAGACTGTCCGTCCTGTCCCTCGTCTTCCCAGCTGTCGGGAAACTACTAGGTCTGGGTAGTGATCGAGGAGGCTGCCCAGACCCGCAGGTACCTTTTTCCTCGTGCCCCAAGCTGTTGCTTGATGTTGAACTGCTGGTAGACAAATGTCGTATTTTTTCCACAGCTTTGGTGGACTGCGGTTCCTCTCTTAACCTGGTCAGTGCCAGCACCGTCGCCAGGGTCAAGATAGGGACAGTCAGGTTAGAGACCCCGTTGAAAATCATGGCAATTGACTCCTCCCCTCTCACCCGTTCGGGGATTCGTTATGCCACCAATACCTTTGTGTTACAGGTTTGCTCCTCCCATGCGGAGGAGATGAGATGTTTCATCATGGATAATCTACCTGACGGGCTGGTGTTGGGTTGCCGTGGCTTCAGCGGCACAACCCGGTAATTGACTGGGAAAGGAGGGTAATTGTTAAATGGGGTCTGAAATGTGATGACTGTTCCTATAAAGCTGTGGGTTGTGTTTCCCCTGCAAATCCTGTCTTGGAGTCTTCTGTGTGTCTGGAGGGCATTCCGGAGTGCCTGAAAGACTTTGAGGACGTGTTCTCCGAAAGCGAGGCCGAGGCATTACCCCCACATAGGCCTTTTGACTGCAACATTGATTTAGTCCCAGGGGCCAAATTACCCAAAGCCCGTCTGTTTAATTTATCAGGGCCTGAACGTTTGGCAATGAAAGAATATATAAAGGAAAGTCTCCGTAAAGGGCATATCAGACCTTCGGTCTCTCCAATAGCAGCGGGGTTCTTCTTTGTTAGAAAGATGGTGGCCTGCGTCCCTGCCTCGACTTTCGGGAACTCAATAAAATCACTGTTAAAAATGCATATCCCTTATCTCTGATTCCCGATCTGTGCAATCAACTCTCGGGAGCAAGATGGTTCTCCAAACTAGACCTTAGGGGGGCTTATAATCTTATTAGGATTAAAGAGGGGGATGAATGGAAAACAGCATTTCTTACTACTGAAGGGTTGTTTGAGAATCTTGTGATGCCATTCATAGAATCGTAGAGTTGGAAGGGACCTCCTGGGCCATCTGGTCCAACCCCCTGCTCAAAGCAGGATTCGCTAAATCATCCCAGTCAGTCTGTCCAGCCTCTGTTTGAAGACTTCCATTGAAGGAGAACTCACCACTTCTCGTGGCAGCCTGTTCCACTCATTGATCATTCGGTCTCGCCAACGCACCAGCAGTTTTTCAGAATTTTATTAATGTGATTTTTGTGGACCTGATTGGCCGCTTTGTTGTCATTTATTTGGACGATATCTTGGTTTTCTCCGCAGACGAGCAGTCTCACCTATCTCATGTTAAGATTGTTCTCCAGAGACTCAGGGAGAACCAATTGTTTGTTAAATTAGAAAAGTGTACCTTTTTTGTGCAGGAGCTAACTTTTCTAGGGCTGATCATTTCTCCACAGGGGTTTTGTATGGATCCCAAGAAGGTGCAGGCCATTGCGGATTGGGTTCAACCCCAGGACCTGAAGTTCCTGCAGCGTTTTCTGGGGTTTGCAAATTATTGTCGGAGGTTTATCAAGGGTTTTTCTCAGCTAGTGAAATCTCTTACTGATCTCACATGTAAGGGGGCCGATTTAAAGAATTGGTCCCTTCCGGCGAAACAAGCTTTTGTGAGTCTGAAGAATTGCTTTATGTCCGCGCCAGTTCTGGTGCAGCCTAATCCGTCACAGCCGTTTGTGGTAGAGGTGGATGCATCCGAGGTGGGGGTAGGGGCTGTTTTGTCTCAAGGATCAGCTACATTAACTAATCTCAGACCCTGTGCTTTTTTTTCCAAGAAATTCTCTCCGGCAGAGAGAAATTATGATGTGGGGAATAGAGAGCTCTTGGCTATAAAACTGGCGTTTGAAGAATGGAGGCATTTTTTTGGAGGGGGCAGAACATCCAATTACGGTTATCACTGACCATAAAGATTTGGAGTACATTAAAACAGCAAAAAGGTTGACTCCCAGGCAGGCTCGGTGGTCACTTTTTTTTCCCGATTCCAGTTCTCCATAACTTTCTGGCCTGGTTCTAAGAACGTGAAGGCGGACGCATTGTCACGAAGTTTTGAACCTCTTTCTGCCCCCGATCCTCCCTCATCCATTCTTCAACCCGGGGTGGTGATAGCCGAGCTTTCATCAAAGTTGGAGCGGGAGATTGTGGGGGCTCAATCTTTAGCTCCAAGGGCCAAACCGTCTAATAAATTGTTTGTACCACAGGTCTTACGGTCCAAGCTCTTACGGGAGTTTCACGATTCTAAGTTGGGGGCCCACCCAGGTATTGCGGCCACTTATGAGGCGGTAAAGAGAATGTTTTGGTGGCCATCAATGTGTACAGAAATTAAGGGGTATGTCATGGCCTGTGGAGTGTGCGCCCGTTCTAAGAGCTCTCATTGCCGGCCGGGGAATTGGTGCCACTACCAATTCCAGAAAGACCATGGACCCATTTGTCCATGGATTTCATTACCAACCTCCCCCCCTCCAAGAGTAATACCGTCATTTGGGTAGTGGTAGATAGGTTTTAAAAAATGGCACCTTTTATACCCATGTCTAAACTACCGTCTGCCGAGGTCCTTTCTAAACACTTCCTTTCCCAATTCATTTGTCTCCATGGAGTACCTACTAATGTCGTTTCTGATAGGGGGACACAATTTATAGCAAAATTTTGGCAAGCTTTTTGTAGGAAGTTGGGGATATCTTTGTCTTTTTCCTCAGCCTACCACCCGGAGAGTAATGGGCAAACGGAGCGCACCAACCAGTCTTTGGAACAAATCTTTCGATGTTTGACTTCAACACTGCAAGACGACTGGTGTGATGCATTACCATTGGCGGAGTTCGCCTTTAATAACCGAATTAACCAGTCCACCGGTAGGTCACCTTTTTTTATTACCCTTGGATTAAATCCTCATTTTGGTGAGTTTTCGCGGTTGGATTCAAATTGTCCAGGGGTAGAAGATTCGAATAGGCAGATCAGTGGTTTATGGTCAAGGGTTCGCGCAAGTATTGAAAAGGCTCAGGGAAGGTACAAACGTTTTGCTGATAAAAAGAGGGGTCCGGGTCAGGGCTTGAATTATGGGGACCAGATGTGGCTCTCAACACGGAATATAACGTTAAAACTGCCATCAGCAAAGTTGGGTCCCAAATTTTTTGGTCCCTACGTAATAACGGAGGTGATTAATCCGGTGGCTTATCGGCTACGTCTCCCATCCTCCTTGAAGGTGCACAACGTCTTTCATAGATCCTTGCTTAAGCCGATAGGTTCAGAGAGAGAGGAACGTACTCCTCTACCACTGCTTATATCAGTGGACGGCCACATGGAGTTCGAGGTGCAAAAAATTGTGCAATCTCGATGGGTTCGTGGTTCTTTGCAGTACCTCGTCCATTGGAAAGGGTATGGCCCGGAGGATCGATCCTGGGTACCGGCCAGATCAGTACACGCAGATCGCCTGGTCAGGGCATATCATGCTCGATACCCAGGAAAACCTGGGGGTCCGGAGGCCCCCCGTTGAGGGAGGGGTACTGTCATGGTATCTGGAATTTTGGTCTGACAAGCGAAGGGTTAATGGTTAGAGCCTCTCTTTCGCCTCAGGGAGGGTATTTATGGCCACAGGCGAGCAACCTTCCCTGTCGTTTATACTTAATACTTGAGTGTGTCCGACTTTGCTAAGTGCCTCTCGCCTGTTTCCGTGTCTGTGGTGTGTATGACCTGGTCTGGATTTTGGTTTTTGTCTCTTGATTTTCTGATTTGGTACCGTCCTGCTCGACCCGTGTTCTGACCTTTGGCTCCCCTAGACTACCCTCTGACTTTCTGATTTTGTACCGTGCAGCCCGTCCCGTGCCTGACCTCCTGCTTCCCTGACCATTCTTGTTCTGTCTGATTCTGTACCGCACTGCTCCTCCTGTGTATGACTTCTGGATTGCCCGACCATCGCTACTGTATAAACCCCTGGCTCTCTGAGCCCCCTGCCCGTCACCTTAGAGTCCCTGCGATAGCTCCGCCCCCTCTGACGTCGCAGGTCACATGGTGCTAGGTCCTGCAGCCTCTAAGTGCTTCTGCAAGCACTCCGCCCCTTCCACAGGTCCTGCGACCTCCCAAACTGTGTTCCTGCACGGGCCCCTCTGACAGCCCCGTGGTCTGAGTTTCTACTCCGACGCCGGGACCGCTGACCGGTCACGCTACCCTCCTGCAGATAAGGGTAAGCGTGATAGTTCCATTTTGAGTATGGTTTGCCGTCTCTGTTTTATTCTATATTATATGTCCCAATAAAATATATATTTTTTATCTTTATTGGAGGACCTTTTTCTTTATTGTTTGTTATCTGGTTTCACGGTCCTCCGTGTTATAACCTTCATTTTTGAGTGTTTATAGACTAGACCAAGGTGAGTCATTGGATGTGGTATATCTTGATTTTTCCAAAGCGTTTGATACCATGCCATACAAGAGGTTGGTACACAAAATGAGAAGTCTGGGGGAAAATATGTGTAAGGCTATGTGCACACGATACGAAATTGCTGCGGGAATTCCGTAATTCCATTCCGAGGGAAATAAGCGAGAAAACAGCATTTTAATTCCCGCATATTTCCCGTGGAAAAACTAGCGATTTGCAAGCGTAATTAGCTTGCAGAATGCTAGCGTTTTCCAAGCAATCTGTAGCATCGCTTGGAAAACTGATTGACAGGTTGGTCACACTTGTCAAACATAGTGTTTGACGAGTGTGACCAACTTTTTACTATTGAGGCTGCCTATGCAGCATCAGTAGTAAAAAGATCTAATGTTAAAAATAATAAAAAAAATTAAAAATCGTGTTTTTCTCACCTTCCGACGTCCCGCGCAGCGTTCCCGATCATCGCGATGCTCCCGGCAGGTCCCTTTACCAATGATGTATTGCGGCAATGATCTTTGATTACGTTGCAGTCTCGCAAGATGCATCACTGGGAACGGGACCTGCCGGGAGCATCGCAGAGGCCTGATGACGCTGCGAGGGACATCGGAAGGTGAGAATATGCAGATTTTTTTATTTTAATTCTATTTTTTACAGGGATATGGTACCTAGAGCCTGGAGGAGAATCCAAGCCAGGGACAGCCACATGCGGAAAGTAAGCAGAACAATGCATTCCTATGTGGGCGGAATCGCCGCGATTCCGCAAAATTTATGAGCATGCTGCATATTTTTCTGCGATGCGATTCCGCCGCGGAAAAATCCGCAGCATTAGCACAGCATTGCGGAATGCCATAGGATTGCATGGGATGCTTTTTTTTTTGCGTGTTCACGGCAAAATCGCTCGTTTAAAAACGCCGCGAAAACGCAAAAAAAGCTACGTGTGAACACAGCCTAAATGGGTAAATAATCGGCTTAGTGATAGAAAGCAGAGGGTGGTTTTTAATGGTATATTCTCTAACTGGGTTGCTGTGACCAGTGGGGTACCGCAGGGGTTGGTGTTGGGACCTATTCTCTTTAACATATTTATTAACGATCTGGTAGAAGGTTTACACAGTAAAATATCGCTATTTGCAGATGATACAAATCTATGTAAAGCAGTCAATACAAGAGAAGATAGTATTCTGCTACAGACTGATCTGGATAAGTTGGAAACTTTGGCCGAAAGGTGGCAGATGCGGTTTAACAATGATAAATGTAAGGTTATACACATGGAAGAAGGAATCAATATCACCAATACACACTGAATGGGAAACCACTTGGTAAATCTGACATTGAGAAGGACTTGGGATCCTAGTTAATGATAAACTTACCTGGAGCAGCTAGATAGCGGCTTCCAAGGCAAACAGGATCATGAGGTGCATAAAAAGAGGCCTGGATGCACAGGATGAGAGTATTATACTGCCTCTGTACAAATCCCTGGTTAGACCGCACATGGAGTACTGTGTACAGTTTTGAACACCGGTGCTCAAAGGAGGGCGACAAAATTAATAAAGGGGATAGGGGAACTACAATGCCCAGAGAGATTAGCAAAATTAGGATTATTTAGTCTAGAAAAAAGACAATTGAGGAGCGATCTAATAGCCATGTATAAGTATATAAGGGGGCAATATAAATATCTCTCAGAGGATCTGTTTAAATCAAGAAATGTGACAGTCACAAGCGGGCATTCTCTGCATCTGGAGGTGAGAAGGTTTTTCCACCAACATAGAAGAGGATGCTTTACTGTTAAGGCAGTGAGAATCTGGAATTCCTGAGGAGGTGGTGATGCCTAACTCAGTCGAGGGGTTCAAGAGAGGCCTGGATATCTTCCTGGAGCATAACAATATTGTATTTTACAGTTATTAGGCTCTTTAGAAGGACGTAGATCTGGGGATTTATTCTGACGGAATATAGGCTGACCTGGATGGACAAATGTATTTTTTCGGCCTTGCTAGCAATGTTAATATGTTAGTTTAAAGGAGCCGGTCTCCTATACTTGTAATGCCCATAAACTAAGTGTATGGGCTGAAAAACATTTTCCTCCAGGGGGTACACATCAAACTACTGTGTAAATTTTTTTTTATGGCCATCATAAGCATCCTTGCAAAAAATCTATAGCGGCTGTTGCATCATGGAACACATTCACCCTCGTGTTCTAGTGGTGGTGTCTGCAGAGACAAGGAGGATGTCCTCCTTTAAATCTTTTCCCAATTTAAAGGAGCAGGTCTCGTATACTTGTAATGCCGATACACTAAGTGTATGGGCTGAAAAACATTTTCACCTAGGGGGGTACATTTTTTTTAAATTTGTTTACGGGCATCATAACACCCTTGCCTAAAGCTAGAGTGGCTGTAGCATCACGGAGCTAGTGGTGGTGGTGATGGCCTGCTAAAACTGTTTTCCCAGTTTACAGGAGCTGGTCTCCTATACTTGTAATGCCCCCACACCAAGTGTATGGGTTGACAAACATTTCCCCCTGGGGGGTACACATCAACATACTGTGTAAACATTTTTTTAAAGGGCATCAAAAATACCCTTTTACACAATGATGCATGGCTGATGCATCACGGACCACGGTCACCATGGTGATGTAGTGGTGGTGGATTATGATGATGAGGAGGAGGATAACACCAAGTAGCCAAAATCAGGATGCGTATACCCATGTGTGGGTGTGAAGAGGTGCATGGGAATACATCTCCCAAAAAAAGACACTGTATTAGAGGTTATGTTTCATTGTTATCATTTGGTGGTGTAGAGAAGTCTGGCCCAATCCAGCCCTTGTTCATTTTTAGAAAAGTCAGCCTGTCAGCATTTTCAGTTGACAGGCGGATGCGCTTATCAGTTATAATTCCACCAGCGGCACTAATAACCCGCTCTGATAAAACGCTAGCGGCAGGGCAGGCAAGAACCTCTAAAGCGTAGAGAGCCAGTTCATGCCATGTGTCCAGTTTGGATACTTAATAATTAAAAGGAACAGAGGAATCACGGAGGATGTTGGTACGGTCAGCAAGGTACTCCCTCTGCATCTTCCCAAACTTTAGAAAACAAAACGCAAAAAACACAAATATCCTGAACTAAAAGTAAAAAATATACTGCAAATAATGCATAAAGGTAATAATAATAAGGGTATTTAATAAACATAATTTTGATCAAAATAATGTACAAGCCATCCCAGCCACGTCACGGCAACCCTTGTGGGACAGTCCCTACTCTAGTATTTAAAACCTTTTCACTTGCCAAGTAGCGTGAATGTGAATAAGGGTCGAGCGGCTGAACCACTTGTAACAGCTTAGGCCAGACTGGATGGCTTTCCCAGCTCAGAAAGAGGGCGGTCACACCCATATATGCACTGAATGCACAATGAAATGAATAAAAAAACAAATCTGAACTGAGAAAAGTAAGTTAATGTGTATGCACAATGTAAGTGCATATTAACACATGACCATTAACCAGAGAAAACAAAACGCAAAAAACACAAATATCCTGAACTAAAAGTAAAAAATATATTGCAAATAATGCATAAAGGTAATAATAATAAGGGTATTTAGTAAACATAATTTTGATCAAAATAATGTACAAGCCATCCCGCCACGTCACGGCAACCCTTGTGGGACAGTCCCTACTCTAGTATTTAAAACCTTCTCACTTGCCAAGTGGCGTGCATACACATTAACTTACTTTTCTCAGTTCAGATTTGTTTTTTATTTTTTTGTTTTTTAATCTTCCCAAACTTTGCATTCTTTGTGAGTGCCCCACGCCTCTGGGCAATGGCAATAGGAGGGTCTGAGAAAATTCTCCCTAAACTTTGCCAGTGTTCCCCTGCCTCTGCTGGATTGTAGTTGTGGCTCTCGCCTGTACTCCTTGGGTGTCCAATGAACTGTGACCTCTGATGCCAGCGCTTTTCAGAATGGAATTTTTTTAATAATTCTGCAACAATGGCCCTCTGGTACTGCAACATTTTAGTACACCTATCTGAATCTGGAAGAAGAGATTGAAAGTTCTCCTTGTAGCGTGGGTCTAGTAGTTTCACCAACCAGTAATCAGTGTTATCGAAAATTTTGATAATGCGAGGGTAACTGGAAAGGCAGCGCAACATAAGGTCAGTCATGCATGGCAGACTGCTAACAGGCAAGACTTCCGTGTCCTCACCAACAGGACAACTGACCATGCTGTCCTTCTCCTCCTCCAATTCCCTGTCCTCAGGCCATCCACGCTGAACAGACGATATGAAGTTGTGCTTGTACTATCATCTAGAGTGCATGAAAGCAGCTCCTGTTCTTCCTCCTTTTCCTCATTTTCAACCAATCCACGTTGGGATGACATGAGGCTGGGCTATGAGTAATCACCCTGTATGGTTCCTTGCTCCATCTCATCATGCTCCGCCTGCAATGCATCCTCATTCATTGTGAGCAGAGAGCTTTTCAGAATGCAGAGAAGTGGGGTGGTGATGCTAATTATGGCGTCATCGCTGCTCACCATCTTGGTGGAGTACTCAAAGATTTGTAGGATGGTACAAATGTCTGACATCCATATCCACTCCTGAAGTCTTATGTGTGGACTCTGAACTGAATACCGACAGCCTTGTTGATGCTGGTAGTCAACAACTGCCCTCACTACTCACAAATCCTTTCCAACATATGCAATGTAGAGTTCCAACATGTGGGGACATCACACACCAGTCTGTGAGCCGGAAGCTGTAATCGCTGCTGAAGCACGGCAAGGGCAACTGAAGCTGTAGCTGACTTTCTAAAATGGGCACAAAGGCAGCGTACTTTCACAAGCAGATCCAGCAGCTCCGGTTAGTTTTTGAGAAACCATTGAACAATGAGGTTAAGCACATGGGCCAGGCATGGTACGTGTGTGGGCTTGCCTCACCTCAGAGCCACTACCAGGTTCCGGCCATTGTCACACATGACCATGCTTGGCTGTAGCTTCAGTGGTGTCAGCCATACATCTGCCTGCTCTTTCAGAGCTGTCCGCAACGCTTCAGCATTGTGCGGTTTGTCACCTAAAGCCTGTTTCACACTTCCGTTTTTGTGTCCGCCAAACGGATCCGTTTCCGTTTTTTTGACGGAAACTGATGCAAACGGATCCGTTTTTAAAAAAACGGATCCGTTTTTTTGACGGATCCGCGGTAACCACTAATGGAAGTCTATGGGACAAAAAAAACGGATCCTGCAAAAAATGGCGGATCCGTTTTTTTACGGAAACCAACGGATTTTGACGGATTTGAAAAAACGGAAGTGTGAAACAGGCCTAAGCATATTAGCTTCAGCACAGCCTGTTGACACTTGGCTGAGGCAGTGTTTCCGGCTTGTGACTGATGTGCTCATTTCGGAGATGGAGGCTGAAGAGGAAGAGAAGGTGCAGGAGCTGTAGACTGTGGGGGCAACCCTGATTGACGTAGGGCCCGCAATCCCCGGCGTCGTGAGGACGTGTTCCATCCCAAGGTCCGACTAGGTCCCGGCTTCCACTATGTTAACCCAGTGTGCCGTCAGTGAGATGTACTGTCCCTGCCCACAAGCACTTGTCCATGTGCCCGTGGCTAGGTGCACTTTCCCAGTAACAGCATTGTTGAGGGCACAGGTAATGTTGTGGGACACGTGCTTGTGTAATGCCAGGATGGCACACCGGGAGAAACAGTGGCGGCTGGGGACCGAGTAACTTGGGATGGCTATCGCCATCTGCTTGTGGAAAGAGTGCCAAACATGCAGGGCAGGGACCCGAACATCAACCGAGAAAACTCGGAAATGCTTTGCACTCACCAAGTACCGCGATTACAGCGATGCTCGGGCGAGTAACGAGCATTACCGAGTATCCTCACTGATCACTATTGCTTACATAATATTGTTGGCTTTTAATTCCATATTTGGCAGGCAGAATGAACAAACAGTTGAACACTACGCTCCACTGGTTCATCCTATGAGGTTTTCTATTTGACTGAATTGTCATTGACCTGGTGAATAATTCTATATTTTTACATAACTTGCCATTTTTACAGACACAGGTCAAGTGTAAATC
The DNA here is from genome assembly GCF_039654945.1 of Dendrobates tinctorius. Lineage (NCBI taxonomy): Eukaryota > Metazoa > Chordata > Amphibia > Anura > Dendrobatidae > Dendrobates > Dendrobates tinctorius. The sequence continues at coordinate 10,508,908 of NW_027361794.1, forward strand.
TTCAAAAAATATAAAATTCAAGGATATTTTATTCAAAAGTAATGTGTTTTTTTTCTTGGCAGACGACTGTACCTGGAGATCAGAGGGACAGCTGACATCTTCAATTTTTAAATCAGATGATCTTGAGATTACACAGGATACAATTGAAGCGAATGCCATTACTCCCGATATACCATCATCCCTTGACAGCAAAGATCTATCATCTTATCTGTTGAGACAGGTCCTGTCATCTGATTCATTACTGACTACTAAGGAAAATCAAAGTCACAAAATAAGCATTAAAAAACGAACTGCTCTCAAAGCAAAGAAGCCATTTTCACGTTCAGAATATGGAAATAGTTTTATCCTTGAAAAGTCTTATCTTAAGCATCAAAAAAATAGATTTTCTTGTTCCAAGTGTGGGAAATGTTTTAACCAGAAATCAAATCTTGTTTATCACCAGAGAAGTCACACAGGGGAGAAGCCATTTTCATGTTCAGAATGTGGGAAATGTTTCATACAAAAATCGAGTTTGAATACCCACCATAGAACTCACACAGGGGTGAAGCCTTTTTCATGTTCAGAATGTGGGAAATGTTTTACACAGAAAGCAAATTTTATTAAGCACCATAGAACCCACACAGGAGAGAAGCCTTTTTCCTGTTCAGAATGTGGGAGATGTTTTACACAGAAAGCAAATTTTATTATGCACCAGACAAGTCACACAGGGGAAAAGCCTTTTAACTGCTCAGAATGTGGGAAATGTTTTAGCCGGAAAGCAAATCTTGATACCCACCAGAGAACCCACACAGGTGAGAAGCCGTTTTCATGTTCAGAATGTGGGAAATGTTTTAACCAGAAATCAGATTTGTTTAAACACCAGAAAACTCACACAAGGGAGAATCCTTTTTCATGTTTAGAATGTGGAAAACGTTTTAACCAGAAATCAGATTTGTTTAAGCACCAGAGAACTCACACAGGGGAAAAGCCTTTTTCATGTTCAGAATGTGGGAAATGTTTTAAACAGAAATCAGATTTGGTTAGGCACCAGAGAACTCACACAAGGGAAAAGCCTTTTTCATGTTCAGAATGTGGGAAAAGTTTTACACAGAAATCAGATTTGGTTAGCCACCAGAGAATTCATACAGCAGAGAAGCCTTTTTCCTGTTCAGAATGTGGGAAATATTTTACTAAGAAATCACATTTTGTTATACACCAAATGACTCACACAGGGGAGAAGCCTTTTTCATGTTCAGAATGTGGGAAATGTTTTAACCAGAAATCAAATTTTGTTACGCACCAGAAAATTCACACAGGGGAAAAGCCTTTTTGTTGTTCAGAATGTGGGAAATGTTTTAACCAGAAAGCGTATCTTGTTAAGCACCAGCGAACTCACACAAGAAGAAGCCTTTTTCTTAATGTGGGAAATGTTTCCACTAAAATGAACTTTTAATAAACATCAGAATGTCACGATTTCTCCACTCAGTGTGTCTTGGATGTGTTGACTGACAGTGTCCAATCTGGTGCTGAGTTTCTTTCAGGTGTTCCCTATTCCAGGTGATTTCTCAGCTTAGCTGAACTGTCAGTTCCAGACTTCTGACTGAGGTAGCATCTGCTCAGTGGTTTGCCTTGTGCTCTGCTTGTTTGCCTGACCTTGGACATCGTTCTGATCATCTGTTTGCCTAGCCCCTTTGCTCTGATCTGCTATCTTCCTGGTATTCTGACATCAGACCATGAACTGACTTCGACTTTGTCTTTTCCCTTTAGTTCACTATAGAAAACAAAAAGCATTATTTTTTTTTTTTCTTTAGTTTACTATGTGCTCTCTTGGTATCTGACACCGTAACATTTGAATACACTACCTCATGGCCTGTCTGCGAGTAGTGACCAGCATCACATTACATCTGTCATATACTTTTTTTCCTCACACAAATGGATCCAGTTCATACACTTTGTGATCATGTGGCACATCTGACCCAGATGGTCCAGGATCTGGCTAGCGAGCATAAGAAGCTAGAATTTTCCCAGTTCCAGCTGTAGGGTCAGTTTTCTGGCGCTATGGGTGCTTCCCAAAGCTCTCCGCTACCAACTGTAGTTATGACTTCATTACCTTCTGATGTGCAGGTGACCTCTCCTGAACCAGTAGTTGCACTACCTAATATATTTTTGGGGAAGAAAGATCAGTTTAGGTTATTCAAGGAAATCTGCAGACTACTTTTTACCTTAGGACCCTGGTCTACTGGGGGTGGGAATAATTATGCGTCTACTGTGATTGGGCTCTCAGACTTGGGCATTTCCTTTGTTCTCACTAGCTCCAGAAAGGTCTTCTGTTAACATATTTGTTGATAGCTTAGGGATGATCTGTGACAAACCAGACATAATCCAAATTGCGGAGGCAATGATGTGATGAGTGAAAGAGTATTTCATTCATTCTTCCCGGGTCCGTCCACGTACCTGAGGCGGAACAAATGTAGGCTGGAGCTGCCAGCACTCAGGCCATTGAGAAGAGATGTTGGCGCAATCTTGGACTCTGCTCGGACTCTGATTATGGCCATTTTGGACATTGACTTAAGGACTGCTCAGTACACCCTCAAGCAAACAAGCAAGCTGTCAGGAAATGCCAAGTCTGGGTGATTATCAAAGTGGTCACCCAGACTCCCAGGTACATTTTTCTCCTCAAATACTTTACTGTGAGCCATCTCCAGCAATGTGTTGGACATTTTACCTGCTGGGTGTGTTGCTGAGTCACTACTCGCAGGTAAGCCATGAGACAGGGTAGTTAGAAGGTTAAAGGTCAGATACCAGGAGAACTCATGAAGAGTGGTAAGACAAAGGCATGGTCAGGTAACAGTCCGGGGTCAAATGCCAAGAAGGTGCATCAAGGCCAGAGAGTACAACAAATGAATAGTTGGGGGCCAAGTCCATGGTCATACCTAAAGTCAGTGCATGTCAATAGCAGAAGGTATAATACACATGAATGGTCACAACAAATGCGAGGTCAGCAACAAGATCATGATATCAGACCCCGTAAGCACACACATCTTACTTAAGCAAAGCTACAACTGAAATTGACTGCAGACAGCAATTCAGGTAAATAGCAAATAATGAAGGACAGGATGCACCTGTGGAAATGCCCGCAGGTAAGACGAGATTGAACAGCAGGGCTGTCAATCAAAATACTGGCAGCCCAGCACGCTCAGGTATCAGATTAGATGACTGGACTGTCACTCACAACACTGATAGTCCAGAACACTTCAGATACCATAGGGCGGCTGAGCTGTCACTCAAGATGTCCCTAGACCACAGTCAGATATGAAACTGACACTGGGTTGGTATTGGGACTTCCATGGCTATGTATTCACTATCCTGTTATTGATTGGTATCAGAAGGATATTGTTAAGTGGAGCCTCAATTTCCATAAGAAAATTTAAGTTCTGTGCAAATTTGCTCCACTAGTCTGGAAGGTCTGCTGGAGAACCTGAATGAGTTCGGAAATGTGTTCTTGGAAAAAGAGGCAGAGATTTTACTTCCTCGTTGTCCTTATTATTGTGCTACTGATCTTGTCATTAATGTCAAATTAAATAAAGCTCACCTTTTATAATTTGTCGGGACCTGAATGTACTGATAGAATATGTAAATGAAAGTCTATGGAGTGTCTTATCCATCCTTCCTCCTCGCCAATAGCTGTTGGATTTTTCTTTAGATGGTGGCTATGATGAGTCATTCTGGTCACTGGTGTGGGGGTGACTAATTCTTAATTATGCCAGACATACTGTTCGCTTGTTCAGTAGGTCATGGGACAAGATTTATTGTTTCATGTGAGACTGTCCATTGACCCTTGTTGTATGTTAATTTGTGGAATGCCTGCTGATTATGTATTGCATCAGCCCCCTGGGTGTACTAGTCTGCACAACTTTGAGGACAAATATGCAGGCTATTTGAACAATGAAACAATGTGGGATTAACCCCCCCCCATCTTCCCTCAATCCTGTGGGCCTGTTATGGATGGCGGAACACGCTAAATAAAAATATAAATAAAGCGTGTCCGCCGCCCGGGGTCCACCGTGCGGCAGGTGTAGAAAACCGCTGCTAGAGAGGCAGAGCACAAGGCGGTAATGTGTGCAGGGTATGACCACCCAGTGCACTAAAGCAAGCTCTGTTAGAGTCACAGAGCTGCGAACTATAAAGCATGCAAAACCGCTGAGTCTGTTTTAGGTCACAGACTACAGCGGAGCAGACACGGTATTAAAAAGTCACAGGAGTAATCTTAGACGTCAGAACTACTCCGTCTAGACCTACCGTAAACTGAGTAGCGGAACGTCGCAACTGCGGACGTCCGACAAACTGCAACCGCAGCGCGGCAATAACTGAGCCGCAGGAAAAAGCACCGCTATGCTGCAAGCGCGATGCAAGACGCTTAGCTGCTGCAATGGTTAAAGCTTGAGCGCGCTGGCGCTAGCGCTACTACTGGCTGACCCAATCACTCTCACAGATGTAATAACCAAGGAAGGGGATATTTAATGAGTCAGTTACCAGTCCAATCATCCATCATCAAACACAGATGAGAATACTAGCGCATGGCGGAACGGCCATGCTCACTTTTTATAGCGTATGGGACCTGCCGGAAACATAACCAATGGGATCAGGAGCAGGACCTGAGCACCTGACTCCTGAACTCCAATGAGAGCTCATCCTATGAGCATGCTCAGTAGAAGGGAGACAAATGTGAGAATCTGGAACCCAGATTCCTAACATTACCCCCCCTCCTAGGGTCCCCCTCCTCCTGAACCCTCCGGCCCACCAGCCTGTGCCCGACAGTGACACAGGCCTCAGACTCGCCCAAAAGCGAGCCTGATGTCCTGGTAGGTGAAACTGAAACCCGGGACATGCAGATGGTATCGGCGGAGGTCAGGTCGCCAGGTCTCAGCAGGGACACCTGAGAGATAATGGGAGCGGAAGGTTTAGGAGACCGCCGCTGTGTATCGACGTTCCATCGTCACACTCCGTTCGGGAAGACTGTCCCGAGCACATAATGCGCATGCCCAAATGAATTTCGTCACGTCCCGAGCCCTGTGCGGCCACCAATATGAACCGGCCAGGGACTTCGTGGTCTGCATATACCCACGATGGCCGCCCGCATTGGACGCATGTGCCCATGCGAGAATTTTAGGTCGCTGGTGAGGAGGGACAAAAATCTCGCCGACCGACTCTTAGTCAGACCATTGCGGGGCACCGTCTTCCGAGGAAGCAGCGAGGAGATGATGACAACCGCACATGGACTCTGGAGCCGGGCGTGTCTCGGATATGGCGCGAGACACCTCCATGGGCTCGGGAGGTAGAACCTCTGGCTCGGGCAGCTCTAGAGGCTCAAAAAATTTGGGAGCCGGAGTATTTCTACGTTTGGAGTGCGCACGCTCCGAAAAACGGAGATCGATACGGGAAGAGATGGCGATTAGCTCCTCCAGAGTGGTAGGGATCTCTCTAGTGGAAAGTGCATCCTTCACGTGCTCCGCTAGTCCTCTCCAAAAGACTGGAATAAGTGCCTTGTCAGACCACTCCAACTCAGACGTCAATGTCCGAAAACGGAGGGCGCACTGGCTAACTGGGAGTCATCCCTGAGACAAGGCAAGCAATTGGAGGGAAGAATCATGGGTGACCCATGGACCAAGGAAAACTTGCTTAATAGCAGCGAGCAAGTGAGCAGCGGTCCGAATCTCAGGGATATGATAAAGGCCACCTTGGCCCACTCTGTAGGGAATTGCGCAGCCAGCAGCTCCAGATGGATCGAGCACTGGCTGACAAACCCCTACAGGAGGCGCCATCCCCAGAATATTTCTCGGGCAACGGGAGGCGGGTAACTGTCGGCGCAAGGGCGGACATGGACATACGCCCTACCGCATCTGTGAGTGCCTGTACCGCAGAATCAGTGGCCTGCGCGGCTGCGAGAGCCCTCTAAAGCGTAGCCAGGCGAGCCTCGAGCTGTCGCACGCACTGCACTAGTTGCTGCTGGTCTGCCATCTCAAGCCAGACTCTGGCGCTAGTATGTTATGGACGGCGAAACACGCTAAATAAAAATATAAATAAAGCGTGTTCGCCGCCCAGGGTCCACCCTGCGGCAGGTGTAGCAAACTGCTGCTAGAGAGGCAGAGCACAAGGCGGTAATGTGTGCAGGGTATGACTGCACCCAGTGCACTAAAGCAAGCTCTGTTAGAGTCACAGAGCTGCGAACTATAAAGCATGCAAAACCGCTGAGTCTGTTTTACGTCACAGACTACAGCGGAGCAGACACGGTATTAAAAAGTCACAGGAGTAGTCTTAGACGTCAGAACTACTCCGTCTAAACCTACCATAAACTGAGTAGCGGAACGTCGCAACTGCGGACATCCGACAAACTGCAACCGCAGCGCGGCAATAACTGAGCCGCAGGAAAAAGCACTGCTATGCTGCAAGCGCAATGCAAGACGCTTAGCTGCTGCAATGGTTAAAGCTTGAGTGAGCTGGTGCTACTACTGGCTGACCCAATCACTCTCACAGACGTAATAACCAAGGAAGGGGATATTTAATGAGTCAGTCACCAGTCCAAGCATCCATCATCAAACACACAGCAGCAAGTATGAGAATACTAGCGCATGGCGGAACGGCCATATGCACTTTTTATAGCGTACGGGACCTGCCGGAAATCCCCAGAGCCCTGAGCATAACCAATGGGATCAGGAGCAGGACCTGAGCACCTGACTCCTGAACTCCAATGAGAGCTCATCCCATGAGCATGCTCAGTAGAAGGGACTAAGGACTTAGCCTCTGGAGACAAATGTGAGAATCTGGAACCCAGATTCCTAACAGGGACAATGTCCTGAAATGAGGGCATGCCCCTGTCACCTTTGTGACTACAGGACGTCAGTCCAGGAACCATGGTTCCAGCTGGTGGAATATAGATCTGGATAAGTAGCAGGCTGGTGTAGTGTAACAACAGCAAAGAAACGAGAGAATTCAGAAAAAGGAATGTGTGAACACATTGGGGATGTACTAAATCAGAGAGATACGGCGATAGCAAACCATATTAACTGAGTACACAAAGGAGACCATAAGCACATTAAGTTTATGGGGAGAGACAAGGTTCCCCCCCGATTCGGGGTGGAGACTGGGATAGATTGATCCTTCAGAGGGAATGTAAATGGATTTTTTGGCTTAAAACCCTGCAACCTACGGGTTTAAATGATCAACTCTCCTTTGCCTCATTTTTATGAGTTGTTCATCCCCCGTCCCCTAATATATGGGTTGACTCCAGGAGCATGACTCCACTGGACTTCATGTAAATCCAGATCCCTGTATAGGGGTCTAAGGTTTTGGAGTTCCTCGGGAGTCTGCTCCATGGATTCTTGTACCCTTTTTTATGGCAATGTGGCAATATAAGTGTCACGCCCACGCCTTGGCTGAATGGCGCGAGTCGAGGGTTGTGACCCCACTGTGTTACAGTACCCCCCCTTTACGGCCCCTCTTCCTCAAGCCTGCCAGAATGACCAGAAGAAGGAGTACGGGACCACACACAGTCCAGGTTGACACGACATCCTTCAGGTAGGGTGGAGTATGTGTGCCATCAGGAATCCCAGATTGCCCTGTTTCTTGGTGCCTAAGGGAGTCAGTTTCCAACACAGAGGGTACAAAGACTTCTTCCTCCTGATTGGCAGAGAGCAGGGACCTGGAAGCTTCAGACTTGACCCCTACATCAGCCGGCCAGCTAGAAACAGAAGACACCATCACCGAGTCCGACTTCCGCCCGATGTGCCAGAAAAATTGGACCTCCTCCTCCCGGTTGGTGAGAAATGGAGATAGGTCACTGCTCCAACATCTTCACCCACCTGCCAAATGGAAGCTGGAGGCATACATACAGGGAGCCACTTCAGCCTGTTACCCTGAAAAAACTGGACCACATCTTCCTGGTTAGAGGATGGGTGAAGCTCTGTCTTGGGACCTTCACCCCTGAGCCACAGGGAAGCTGAAGGCATACACTCAGGATCCATCTTCAGCCCTTTATCCTGGGGAAGACAATCAAGAGGCAGGGGTGCTCTTGGGAGCAGGACGCTGGTATAGTCACTGGGGACATGTGAGGAGACTGAGACCGCCTCCCCCTCTTCAGAGGCATCCTCACACCTTGACTCGGCGACTAGCAAACCAGACGAAGAAGACGACCTTGCTGACTGAATGCGACACAAGGGAACCAGACACCTCTTGTCACTTGGTTGTGGTGCCTTGCTGGGTCTCCAAACATAAATGGGCACCAGGATCTCTGGTTCAGAATGACCCATGGGCATACCAGTCAACACGTGGAAGATGAACTTCTTCATGTATAAAGCTCCAACCTGGAGCTGTAGTTGTCCTTGTAGGACTAGACTGTTTTCCAACAGGGCTCGGCCACCTCGAGACAACGTCCATGTCACCTTCGGGAGCTGTATGACAGAGACGACACACTGACTCCGTATGGCTGGCAGTTTATACACACCAAAGCTCCCAGAAGGCAGAGAAACAGTCATTGGCTTCACAGGACAGAGACCGTCGGGATGTTCCTTCACGAGACCAGATTGCGGCTGTAAGCTTGCCAGCCACTTTTTCTTAGACCTCTTGGACCTTACACGGGAGGCCGCCTTAGCAGGCTGAGGAACAGGAGTGTCAGGGACGGTCACAGACGAATGAGAGGATTCACCCATAGGTTCCTCTTGTCTGGTCTGTATCTGGAAGCTTGAAGGGGAAGACATCTCAAGAGCAGCTGGACGAGGCATGTCGAAAACTTTACGGAAGGCCCCCAGGCTCATGACGACATGGTCCCCTGCTTCCCAAAGGGGACAGATCCAATTCAAGGCATCACCAGCTAGGTAGGACATGATATATGCCACCTTGACCCGGTCAGAGGGGAAACAAACTGCATTCTGCAGGATGCAAACTGCATTCTGCAGGATGTAGTGCAGGCACTTTTTCAGGAACCCTTGGCACTCTTTGGGGTCCCCATAGAACCTAGGCGGATCTGCTGGGTCGTGCTCTTCGTAGGCCAGGAGCTGCTCATAGATGGCCTTGGAGACTATGAGTGGTTCAGAAGTCTCCACAATTGGAACCAAACAAGGCGGAACAAACTCTTCCGGTGGCTCACACTGGCAGGGAGAGAGTTCATGACGCTCTGCAAGTGGAAGGACATGGGACTCAGCGGGGACCATGGCCCGTGCAAACTGTCACGCCCGCGCCTTGGCTGAATGGCGCGAGTCGGGGGTTGTGGCCCCACTGTGCCACAGACCAGACTACCCTGGAAGGGGCGTGACTGCGACAGCTACCTTGGTCTTCACTGGAGCCTCTGATGGTGAGGTCAGGCTTGTGCGGCAGATAGCTGTCGGGTGCCACTCCAGGGTGGTGTCTGGCTGTGGCTGCTGATCCCACTTGGAGACAAGTCACTTGGACAGATGTGACTGACAGGCAGACTGAGACACAGGGCAAGAAGGTACGACAGATACAGGGCAAGCAGGCGTGGCTTGGAGACACTGGGCAAACAGGCGTGGCTTGAAGACACTGGACAAACAGGCGTGGCTTGGAGACACTGGTTTAGGCGGGCACGGCTTGAGACACAGGACAGGCGGGCACGGCTTGAGACACAGGACAGGCGGGCACGGCTTGAGACACAGGACAGGCGGGCACGGCTTGAGACACAGGACAGGCGGGCACGGCTTGAGAAGGAACAGGTAGGGACCTGTTCACACAGCAGGTGCAGGTTTGGATGCAGGCAGGCGTGGAATATGAAGGAACAGGTCTGGACCTGTTCACACAGGAGGTGCAGGTATGGATGCAGGCAGGCAGGAGTGGAATATGAAGGAACAGGTTTGGCCCTGTTCACACAGGAGGTGCAGGTATGGATGCAGGCAGGCAGGAGTGAAATAAGAAGCTGCAGAAAGAGGTTCTGCAGTGGCAGCAGGAGTGGAGCAAAGCTGAACCACAAGGTCTGTGGAGAGAAGCTGCAGCAAGAGGTACTGCAGCGGCAGAAGGAGCCGTGCAGGCAGAGCGGCTAAGGGGCCGGGCAGACAGAGCGGCTAGAGAGCCGAGCAGACAGAGCGGCGAGAGTGCAGACGCACAGATAAAGCTGCGAGAGTGCAGACGCACAGATAAAGCTGCGAGAGTGCAGACGCACAGATAAAGCTGCGAGAGTGCAGACGCACAGATAAAGCTGCGAGACTGCAGACACACAGATAAAGCTGCGAGAGTGCAGATACACAGACAGGGAGGACACAAGGAAAGACACAGCAAGGAAGGGAGCCACGGACAAGGAGAAAGGGAGACTGATAGACAAAGGTAAGACTGAGTTCAGACAGAGAGACAGGGACAAAGACATAAGGACCAGGATATTCAGCCTCCTGGCAGGCGGGCAGAGAACAGACAAGGCACTGGGAACAAGACTCAAGGACCAGGATATTCTGCCTCCTGGCAGGCGGACAGAGAAATGCTAGGCAAGGTACCGAGACACAGGAATACAGACTAAGAGCCTTCAGAGAAGGCAAGACATAGGACAGGGCCGGGCTAGCTCAGCAGCAAGGAGCTAACTGAGTTTAGACATTGCACAGGCAATGTTTCAGTGGGAGTGGCGAAACTAAATAGTCAAGGGCTCCAGGTGATTGGTCAGGGACAGATTACACAGGTGCACCCTGACTGCATAAGAACCAGAGAGTTCAGGCGCCGCCCCCCTATACACACAGTCTGGAAGCATGGAGAGCAGAGGCACAGAGCTGGCAACAGACAGAATTCACAGTATGGCTTGAAGCAGAAAGCAAATTGGTGTGCGGGGGATGGGAGGCCATGCAGTGATGCCAGCAGGGTTGTTACAATAAGTTTCTTTGAGACTTTTGTATAGTCTTCTTTAGATAATTATATGGCTATGATCGGCGCCTGTGCACTTGGGTATAAGCACCTTTGTCGTCCCTCTCGGAGACTTATGACGCCGCTGTGTTTGGCGCACGCGCTGTGGCATCCAGGGTGGCGCCTGCGCAGTGTACAGTGTGCGACGCTGCTGTGTTCGGCGCATGCGCAGGTGCGTCCGGGATGGCGCTTGCGCAGTATATATCGTGGGTTGGTAGAGAGTGCGCCTATTTGAATATGACCTGCGCATGCGCAATGGACATAGAATCATAGAATCATAGAATCGTAGAGTTGGAAGGGACCTCCTGGGCCATCTGGTCCAACCCCCTGCTCAAAGCAGGATTCGCTAAATCATCCCAGTCAGATGTCTGTCCAGCCTCTGTTTGAAGACTTCCATTGAAGGAGAACTCACCACTTCTCGTGGCAGCCTGTTCCACTCATTGATCACTCTAACTGTCAAAAAGTTTTTTCTAATATCTAATCTGTGTCTCCTCCCATTCAGTTTCATCCCATTGCTTCTAGTCTTTCCTTGTGCAAATGAGAATAAAGTTGATCCTTCTACAATGTGACAGCCCTTTAGATATTTGTAGACAGCAATTAAGTCTCCTCTCAGTCTTCTCTTTTGCAAACTAAACATTCCCAAATCCTGCAACCTTTCCTCATAAGACAGGGTTTGCAGACCGGTCACCATTCTGGTCGCTCTTTTCTGAACTTGCTCCAGTTTGTTGATGTCTTTTTTAAAATGTGGTGCCCAAAACTGGACACAATATTCCAGATGAGGTCTGACCAAAGAGGAGTAGAGGGAAATAATGACTTCACGTGATCTAGACTGTATGCTTCTGTTAATACATCCTAGAACTGCATTTGCCTTTTTTGCTGCTGCATCACACTGTTGACTCATATTCAGTCTGTGATCTATTAGTATACCCAAGTCTTTTTCACATGTGCTGTCACTTAGCCCTATTCCTCCCATTCTATATATGCTTTTTTCATTTTTATTGCCCAGATGTAGTACTTTGCATTTCTCCCTGTTAAAAACCATTCTGTTAGTTACTGCCCACTTCTCCAGTTTATTTAAATCTTTTTGAATCCTCTCTCTCTCTTCTCTAGTATTAGCTATCCCTCCTAGCTTTGTGTCATCAGCAAATTTAATCAGTTTACCCTCAATTCCTTCATCTAAATCGTTGATAAAGATGTTGAACAATACAGGGCCCAGGACAGAGCCCTGTGGTACCCCACTTGAGACATTCTTCCAACTGGATGTGCAGCCATTTACGACCACTCTTTGGGTCCGATCACTAAGCCAGCTATGAATCCACCTAACAGTTGCCTTGTCCATTCCATACTTAGTCATTTTTTTCAATAAGGATTGTATGAGAGACTTTGTCAAATGCTTTGCTGAAGTCAAGATATACTATATCTACAGTATTTCCTTGATCCACCCAATCAGTGATACCGTCATAGAAGGAAATTAAGTTAGTCTGACATGACTTATTAGTTACAAACCCATGCTGACTCTGTTTGATCACTTCATTCTTATCCAGGTATTGACTTACATGTTGTTTAATAATTTGTTCAAAGATCTTTCCTGGTATAGAAGTCAGACTCACCGGCCTATAGTTGCCTGGGTCCACCTTCTTCCCCTTTTTGAAGATAGGAACAACATTTGCTCTTCTCCAGTCTTCTGGCACTTCTCCTGTTCTCCAAGAATTTTCAAAGATTATGGAGAGTGGTTCAGAAATTTCTTCTGCTATCTCCTTCAGTACTCTGGGGTGTAATTCATCTGGACCTGGAGACTTGAATTCATTTAGGTTAGCTAAGTGTTTCCTCACTATCTTTCTGTTTATAGATATCCTGGATTCTTCTATTCCCTTAATAGGACAGTGAATAACAGTTGGTGTTACATTTCCTTTCTGAGAGAAAACAGATGCAAAATAGGAATTTAAAAGTTCAGCCTTCTCAACATCCTGTCTTACCATTTCATTATTTTCATCCTGTAAAAATCCTATAGCATCTTTGACTTTTCTTTTACTTTTGACATATCCCCAAAATCCTTTATTATTGCTTTTGACATCTCTTGCAAGCCTCAATTCATTTTCAGCTTTAGCTAATCTGATTTGTGCCCTGCAGATTCTGCAGACAGCATTATATTCTTCTTTAGATATGCCTCCCTCTTTCCATTTTATAAACATTTTTTTCTTCCTTTTTAGCATGTGCTTAAGTTCTGTGTTCACCCATCCTGGTTTCCTTAAATGCTTCCTATTCTTCCCTCTTTTCGGAATTGTTAACAACTGTGCTTTGAGAATTTCATTTTTCAAGATTTCCCATCCTTCCTGGACATTTTTGTCTTTAAGGATATCCAGCCATTGGATCCCTCCAATTATCTTTCTGAATCCCTTAAAATCTGCCTTTCTGAAATCTAACCTTGACGTCTGAGTCTTCACAGGTCTTCCGCCTCTAGTTATCCAAAATTCTAAAATAGCATGGTCGCTACCTCCTAGGGTTCCAGCCACTTTTACCTCCTCAACCATTTCCTCCCTGTTTATAAGGATTAGATCCAAGGTAGCAGTTCCCCTTGTTTTCTCCCCTACCTTTTGGAAGATAAAGTTGTCAGCAAGAGAGGATAAGAATTTCCTTGACCTGTTAGTTTTGCCTGAGAGAGATTCCCAACAAATGTCTGGATAGTTGAAATCTCCCATGACAACTATGTCATATTTTTTGGAGAACTTGGCCATTTGATGCATAAAGAGTTCATCCATATCTTCAGCTTGCACAGGCGGCCTGTAGTAAATGCCTACAATGGTGTCCTTTCCATTGTTCTGTCCTTGTATTCTTACCCAAACAGTTTCCACAGAACTCCCAGTCTCTGAAGCTTCAATCTCTGTGCAGATATACGCGTTTCTAACATACAATGCAACACCTCCTCCTCGTTTATCAAGTCTGTTTCTTGCAAATAAGTTGTATCCTTCTAGTCTTGTATTCCAATCATGTGTATTGTCCCACCAAGTTTCAGTGATTCCAATGACATCATATTTCTTTTCCTGTGTTAGTAGTTCCAATTCTCCTTGTTTGTTGCCCATGCTTTATGCATTAGTATAGAAACATTTTAGTTTGTGATTGGTTTCTCTTTCTCCAATATTTTTATTAATTAGATTCTTTCGTCTTTGTTCTTCCTTTCCACTTCTATTAGCAGAGTTCTCAATAGCATTTGTCAGGTGTATGGCTTTTTCTGGTCTTTTGCTTCCCTTCCCATGTTGTTCTAGTTTAAAGCTCTCCTTACAAGTGTAGCAAGGCGACTTCCAAATACATGCTTTCCAGTCTTCGTAAGGTGCACCCCATCTCTAGCAAGTAGTCCATCGTATAAGTAGTTCACTCCGTGATCCAGAAATCCAAATCGTTGCTGACGGCACCATCGACGTAGCCAGTTGTTCACCTGCAGAATCTTATTCCACCTCCTTGTTCCATGGCCATCCACTGGGAGGATGGAAGAGAAGACCACCTGCGCTCCCAGTTCTTTCACTTTCTTGCCTAAGTCTTCAAAGTCTCTGCAGATGGTTTCCAGGTCGTTTCTTGCGGTGTCATTTGTCCCCACATGTAGTAGCAGGAATGGGTAGTCATCTGTAGGTCTGAAGAGTCCTGATATCCTGTCAGACACATCTTTAATTTTTGCACCTGGAAGACAGCACATTTCTCTTGAAGTTATATCCGGTCTGCAGATAGCGGCCTCTGTTCCTCTCAACAGGGAATCCCCCATGACCACCACTCTCCGTTTCTTCTTCACAACATTTTTCTTTCTCCATCCAGGAGGACTCTGAAGGCGTACAAGGTTGCTGTTTGTTGGCAAAGTCTTATCCTGATGTATTTCTTCATCATTTTCCTGCGTGAGAGCCTGGTACTGGTTTCTGAGCAGTATGGGTGCTGACTGCCTCCTGATCCTCCTGCTTCTCTGGGTCACATGTCTCCATTCCTCTGTTTCTTCAGGTGCACTTCGAATTTCTTCTCTTTCTGTAACATGAAGAGATAATTCTGCTCTGTCCAAGAACTCTTCACCTTCCTTAATGATCTTCAACGTAGCCAACCTCTCTTCGAGATTTTGCAACTTTTCCTCCAACAGGGACACAAGCTTGCATTTGTGGCATGTGAAATTTGGCTTTTCCACTGGTAAGTCTGTGAACATGTAGCAAGAAATGCAGCTCACCAAATGGCTCCTGGCCTCTTCCATCTTGAGATTTCTTAAAAACGATGAAAGATGAGCCAAAATTCGCGCGCCGGTAGGCGCGCGGTTTTTCCGATTTCCTCTTTTCAGCTGCAACGGCCAAAACCCAGTGATCGTAGAGCTCGCGGAGACTCTTCACTTATCCCAGAAGGCACTGGGAATATGCAAATGATCTCCTCAAGACTCTTCCCCTGGTTTTCCGATTTCCTCTTTTCAGCTGCAACGGCCAAAACCCAGTGATCGTAGAGCTCGCGGAGACTCTTCACTTATCCCAGAAGGCACTGGGAATATGCAAATGATCTCCTCAAGACTCTTCCCCTGGTTTTCCGATTTCCTCTTTTCAGCTGCAACGGCCAAAACCCAGTGATCGTAGAGCTCGCGGAGACTCTTCACTTATCCCAGAAGGCACTGGGAATATGCAAATGATCTCCTCAAGACTCTTCCCCTGGTTTTCCGATTTCCTCTTTTCAGCTGCAACGGCCAAAACCCAGTGATCGTAGAGCTCGCGGAGACTCTTCACTTATCCCAGAAGGCACTGGGAATATGCAAATGATCTCCTCAAGACTCTTCCCCTGGTTTTCCGATTTCCTCTTTTCAGCTGCAACGGCCAAAACCCAGTGATCGTAGAGCTCGCGGAGACTCTTCACTTATCCCAGAAGGCACTGGGAATATGCAAATGATCTCCTCAAGACTCTTCCCCTGGTTTTCCGATTTCCTCTTTTCAGCTGCAACGGCCAAAACCCAGTGATCGTAGAGCTCGCGGAGACTCTTCACTTATCCCAGAAGGCACTGGGAATATGCAAATGATCTCCTCAAGACTCTTCCCCTGGTTTTCCGATTTCCTCTTTTCAGCTGCAACGGCCAAAACCCAGTGATCGTAGAGCTCGCGGAGACTCTTCACTTATCCCAGAAGGCACTGGGAATATGCAAATGATCTCCTCAAGACTCTTCCCCTGGTTTTCCGATTTCCTCTTTTCAGCTGCAACGGCCAAAACCCAGTGATCGTAGAGCTCGCGGAGACTCTTCACTTATCCCAGAAGGCACTGGGAATATGCAAATGATCTCCTCAAGACTCTTCCCCTGGTTTTCCGATTTCCTCTTTTCAGCTGCAACGGCCAAAACCCAGTGATCGTAGAGCTCGCGGAGACTCTTCACTTATCCCAGAAGGCACTGGGAATATGCAAATGATCTCCTCAAGACTCTTCCCCTGGTTTTCCGATTTCCTCTTTTCAGCTGCAACGGCCAAAACCCAGTGATCGTAGAGCTCGCGGAGACTCTTCACTTATCCCAGAAGGCACTGGGAATATGCAAATGATCTCCTCAAGACTCTTCCCCTGGTTTTCCGATTTCCTCTTTTCAGCTGCAACGGCCAAAACCCAGTGATCGTAGAGCTCGCGGAGACTCTTCACTTATCCCAGAAGGCACTGGGAATATGCAAATGATCTCCTCAAGACTCTTCCCCTGGTTTTCCGATTTCCTCTTTTCAGCTGCAACGGCCAAAACCCAGTGATCGTAGAGCTCGCGGAGACTCTTCACTTATCCCAGAAGGCACTGGGAATATGCAAATGATCTCCTCAAGACTCTTCCCCTGGTTTTCCGATTTCCTCTTTTCAGCTGCAACGGCCAAAACCCAGTGATCGTAGAGCTCGCGGAGACTCTTCACTTATCCCAGAAGGCACTGGGAATATGCAAATGATCTCCTCAAGACTCTTCCCCTGGTTTTCCGATTTCCTCTTTTCAGCTGCAACGGCCAAAACCCAGTGATCGTAGAGCTCGCGGAGACTCTTCACTTATCCCAGAAGGCACTGGGAATATGCAAATGATCTCCTCAAGACTCTTCCCCTGGTTTTCCGATTTCCTCTTTTCAGCTGCAACGGCCAAAACCCAGTGATCGTAGAGCTCGCGGAGACTCTTCACTTATCCCAGAAGGCACTGGGAATATGCAAATGATCTCCTCAAGACTCTTCCCCTGGTTTTCCGATTTCCTCTTTTCAGCTGCAACGGCCAAAACCCAGTGATCGTAGAGCTCGCGGAGACTCTTCACTTATCCCAGAAGGCACTGGGAATATGCAAATGATCTCCTCAAGACTCTTCCCCTGGTTTTCCGATTTCCTCTTTTCAGCTGCAACGGCCAAAACCCAGTGATCGTAGAGCTCGCGGAGACTCTTCACTTATCCCAGAAGGCACTGGGAATATGCAAATGATCTCCTCAAGACTCTTCCCCTGGTTTTCCGATTTCCTCTTTTCAGCTGCAACGGCCAAAACCCAGTGATCGTAGAGCTCGCGGAGACTCTTCACTTATCCCAGAAGGCACTGGGAATATGCAAATGATCTCCTCAAGACTCTTCCCCTGGTTTTCCGATTTCCTCTTTTCAGCTGCAACGGCCAAAACCCAGTGATCGTAGAGCTCGCGGAGACTCTTCACTTATCCCAGAAGGCACTGGGAATATGCAAATGATCTCCTCAAGACTCTTCCCCTGGTTTTCCGATTTCCTCTTTTCAGCTGCAACGGCCAAAACCCAGTGATCGTAGAGCTCGCGGAGACTCTTCACTTATCCCAGAAGGCACTGGGAATATGCAAATGATCTCCTCAAGACTCTTCCCCTGGTTTTCCGATTTCCTCTTTTCAGCTGCAACGGCCAAAACCCAGTGATCGTAGAGCTCGCGGAGACTCTTCACTTATCCCAGAAGGCACTGGGAATATGCAAATGATCTCCTCAAGACTCTTCCCCTGGTTTTCCGATTTCCTCTTTTCAGCTGCAACGGCCAAAACCCAGTGATCGTAGAGCTCGCGGAGACTCTTCACTTATCCCAGAAGGCACTGGGAATATGCAAATGATCTCCTCAAGACTCTTCCCCTGGTTTTCCGATTTCCTCTTTTCAGCTGCAACGGCCAAAACCCAGTGATCGTAGAGCTCGCGGAGACTCTTCACTTATCCCAGAAGGCACTGGGAATATGCAAATGATCTCCTCAAGACTCTTCCCCTGGTTTTCCGATTTCCTCTTTTCAGCTGCAACGGCCAAAACCCAGTGATCGTAGAGCTCGCGGAGACTCTTCACTTATCCCAGAAGGCACTGGGAATATGCAAATGATCTCCTCAAGACTCTTCCCCTGGTTTTCCGATTTCCTCTTTTCAGCTGCAACGGCCAAAACCCAGTGATCGTAGAGCTCGCGGAGACTCTTCACTTATCCCAGAAGGCACTGGGAATATGCAAATGATCTCCTCAAGACTCTTCCCCTGGTTTTCCGATTTCCTCTTTTCAGCTGCAACGGCCAAAACCCAGTGATCGTAGAGCTCGCGGAGACTCTTCACTTATCCCAGAAGGCACTGGGAATATGCAAATGATCTCCTCAAGACTCTTCCCCTGGTTTTCCGATTTCCTCTTTTCAGCTGCAACGGCCAAAACCCAGTGATCGTAGAGCTCGCGGAGACTCTTCACTTATCCCAGAAGGCACTGGGAATATGCAAATGATCTCCTCAAGACTCTTCCCCTGGTTTTCCGATTTCCTCTTTTCAGCTGCAACGGCCAAAACCCAGTGATCGTAGAGCTCGCGGAGACTCTTCACTTATCCCAGAAGGCACTGGGAATATGCAAATGATCTCCTCAAGACTCTTCCCCTGGTTTTCCGATTTCCTCTTTTCAGCTGCAACGGCCAAAACCCAGTGATCGTAGAGCTCGCGGAGACTCTTCACTTATCCCAGAAGGCACTGGGAATATGCAAATGATCTCCTCAAGACTCTTCCCCTGGTTTTCCGATTTCCTCTTTTCAGCTGCAACGGCCAAAACCCAGTGATCGTAGAGCTCGCGGAGACTCTTCACTTATCCCAGAAGGCACTGGGAATATGCAAATGATCTCCTCAAGACTCTTCCCCTGGTTTTCCGATTTCCTCTTTTCAGCTGCAACGGCCAAAACCCAGTGATCGTAGAGCTCGCGGAGACTCTTCACTTATCCCAGAAGGCACTGGGAATATGCAAATGATCTCCTCAAGACTCTTCCCCTGGTTTTCCGATTTCCTCTTTTCAGCTGCAACGGCCAAAACCCAGTGATCGTAGAGCTCGCGGAGACTCTTCACTTATCCCAGAAGGCACTGGGAATATGCAAATGATCTCCTCAAGACTCTTCCCCTGGTTTTCCGATTTCCTCTTTTCAGCTGCAACGGCCAAAACCCAGTGATCGTAGAGCTCGCGGAGACTCTTCACTTATCCCAGAAGGCACTGGGAATATGCAAATGATCTCCTCAAGACTCTTCCCCTGGTTTTCCGATTTCCTCTTTTCAGCTGCAACGGCCAAAACCCAGTGATCGTAGAGCTCGCGGAGACTCTTCACTTATCCCAGAAGGCACTGGGAATATGCAAATGATCTCCTCAAGACTCTTCCCCATAAAGGTCGATCAGAGTGTAATATGGGGCGCGCTATCGGAATGACGACAAGGCAGAGAAGTAAGCGCCTGCACAGTAGTGGTACATGTGAGGACGCTCATATTTTATTTAGCGAATATAGGCATTAGAGCTTTCTCTGTGTACATGTGACTCTTTGTATGTACCTGCACAGCTTTGATGTGGCTGATGGATTGAGCGTCTATGGTGTTCCACTGGTGGTACCACGCAAGAGGCTGCGTACGATGTATACAGTGTGTGTGTGTGTGTGTGTGTGTGTGTGTGGTGCATACGGTAAATACAGAGTGTGTGTGTATGTGTGTGGAGCATACGGAGTATACAATGTGTATGGTGCGTATGCAGTGTGTGTGTGGTGTTTCCATATTGAGACACTCATCACTGGGGTGTCCCAATATGGCAGTCGGTGAACTTCCGCCGCTTGGAATTCTGGGGTCCGGACACATCTGGACAGAACAGGATGTAAAGACATTACAAGATAATTTTATATTTTTGTAATCTAATATATACTTATCATAGATATACACTGTGTTCCAAATTATTATGCAAAAAGAGTTTAGGAGTGATAAGGTTAGAATTTTTTTGTTTGTCATTTAAACTCATTGATGGTGATGTGTGTCAGGGCTCTTTATATCACTGAAAGCAATTGCAGATACCTGTGCAAATTAGTTTGGCAGGTGTGTCCAAATAAAGGCAAGACTACTTAAGAAGGCTGTTCCACATTATTAAGCAGCCTACATTTTTTGCCAAAATGGGAAAGAAAAAGGATATGTCGGCTGCTGAGAAGCAACAAATTGTGGAGTATTTAGGTCAAGGCATGACTACAATCAACATTGCCAAGACACTTCATCGTGATCATCGCACAATCAAGAAGTATGTAGCTGATTCCCAGCACACACGTGTGCGCGCTGATAAGGAAAAATTGAGGACTCTTTCCAACAGGCAATTGTGTCAGGTTAAAAGAGCATCTGCAAAAATGCCTTGTCATAGCAGACAAGTTTTTGAAGCTGCTGGTGCCTCCAACGTCCCCCGAACAACAAGATGCAGGGTCCCTCAGAGGTTTGCAGCTGTGCGTAAGCCATCCTGTCGACCACCTCTATCCACTGCACACAAGCAGAAACGGCTCCAGTGGGCCAAACGATACATGAAGACTGACTTCCAAACTGTTTTGTTCACCGATGAGTGCCATGCAATGCTCGATGGTTCAGATGGATGGAGTGGAGGATGGCTGGTTGATGGACACCCCATGAAAACACGGCTAAGGCGCCAACAAGGAGGAGGTGGAGTAATGTTTTGGGCTGGAATCATGGGGAGAGAGATTGTCGGCCCCTTTAGGATCCCTGAAGGGGTAAAGTTGAACTCCATAATCTATGCGGAGTTTCTAAAACAGCACTTACTGCCATGGTTCAAGAGGAAGAACCGGGCTTTCCGCAGCCAGATCATTTTCATGCCTGATAATGCACCGTCTCATGCTGCAAATAACACATCTGCATCTCTGGCTGCTGTGGGAGGACAAACTTATGGTGTGGCCACCATCTTCCCCTGACCTCAACCCCATTGAGAACCTCTGGAGCATCATCAAAAGGAGTGTCTATGATGGCGGGAGGCAGTTCACATCTAAGCAACAGCTCTGGGAGGGTATTCTGTCCACATGCAAAACAATTGAAGCACAAACCATCCAAAAACTGACAAATTCAATGGACGAGAGTTCAGAAGCTTCTTTCGAACAAGGGGTCCTATGTGCAAATGTAACATCACCTAGAATAAAGTTTTTGCTTGAAAACTGTTTGATTTCATTTTGTAATAAGCTGATAATGCTTATAATTTCACAATTCACCATTTTTTTGTTCAAATTAAAAATAAAAAGGTTGAAAACTCTGCTGTGCATAATAATTTGGAACATGCATTTTGAGTGTTTCTTATTTTTAAAAATATACTGTTTTCATAGGCAGTTTGTTCAAAAACATTGCAATTATACTAGAATATTAGATGACTGGAAAATAGCAATGACTGCAATTCATATAGGTAATTTAGAGAAAATATGAGGAAATATTTTTTGCATAATAATTTGGAACACAGTGTACAGGTAAATTTAATTGTCAAAATAATAATCAAAGCAAAATATAAATATTTACTATACCAATAGAAACACGTAATCAATTCTGTATTTTTCACCCACTCCTGGTTCTGGATTACGAATACTGATGTAAAATACTGACCAAATGGTGAACATGTGACCGTAGCCTTAAAGGGAATCTGTCACTCCATTTTAGCCCTATCAGCTGCTGGCACCGCCATCAGGGACTTATCTGTAGCATTCTGTAATACTGTAGATAAGTTCCCGATGAAACCTGAAAGAAAAACATGTAAGATTATACTCACCGGGGGGCGGGGGCGGTGGGTGTCGCGGTCTGGTCCGGCACCTCCCATCTTCATACTATGATGTCCTCCTCCTTGCTTCTCCCTCAGCTCCTGCGCAGGCGTATTTTATCTGCTCTGTTGAGGGCAGAGTAAAGTACTACAGTATGCAGGTGCCGGGAAAGGTCAGAGAGGTCCGGCGCCTGCGCACTGCAGTACTCTGCTCTGCCCTCAACAGGGCAGATAAAATACGCCTGCGCAGGAGCCGAGGGAGAAGCAAGGAGGAGAACATCATCGTATGAAGATGGGAGGCGCCACACGGGATGGCGACACCCATCAAACTAGACCGAACGCCAGGGTGAGTATAATCTAACTCTTTTTTCTTATCTTTCAGGTTACAGCATTACAGAATGCTGCAGATAAGCCCCTGATGGTGGTGCCGGCAGCTGATAGGGCTAAAATGGGGTGACAGATTCCCTTTAAAGATATGTAGAAAGAAAGGTAAAGAAAATGCACATTGCACAGATCTACTGAGACTGATGGAGGCAATGTGATGAGCGTACTCACCTATGGAGGGTGTGCGTGGCAGGCACAACCCTGAAGGAAATTGAATAGGAGCAGGCTCGGTCTGGCCTGGCGGGCTACCGGGTAAATGCCCGGTGGGTCCCGAGGGTTGCGGGGGGGCCCTTTACATTTACTGCCCCTTTAAATGTTTAGGGGCCGGCCGGGCCCTTAAAGAGCACGCGTTTGCTCCCTGTCTCCGGCGGCGGCGGCTCCTGAGTGCCTGATGTGATGAGTGAGTCACTCTCCTGGCCGCCGCGTGACCTTGCGCTGCAGTGGTTCGCGCGGGCGGTGAGTCACCACCCCGCATTTCTTTCCTCTTCTGTAGCTGGCTGCTGCCTGGCTAATAGCAGCGCCAGCACACAGAGCAGAGGACGTCGCCGCTCATCCTGCTGCTGCTCCAGCTCCTGTGTCTGTACAGTGTACCGTCCGCAGCCCTGAGCCCCCCGGTCCGGTGAGTCACAGACTAGTCACTACTCACTAGTGTATAAAATAGCAGGGGAAGGTGTCCAGCAGGGGACACTACTACGGGAGACACGACAGACAGTCACACAGACTAGGCCAATGTCCTCGGCTGATCATGGCTGTGTGTGGTGGTGGGTGGTGGACTCTCTCTGCCGGCTGTGTGCTGGTGAGTGGGGGTGGTGGTGGTGGACTCTCTGCCGGGCTCACTGACTCCTGCAGCCAAGGCCAGTGCCACGTCGACCAGTGTCCTCATCTTCGGTCATGCAGCTCTGACGGCTCCCGAATACTGCTGTCCTGCAGTGCTGGCCCGGTTGTGTGGTGGTGGTGTTGTGTGCTTTCTGTCGGCCTCCCTGTCTGACTCCTGCAGCCCTGCGGCCTGCTCAGTGCGTCCAGTGTCCTCCTCGGTCATGCAGCCCTGCCGGCTCCCGACTACCGCTGTCCTGCAGTGCCGGCCCGGCTGTGTTGTGTTGTTGTGTGCTCTCTGCCGGGCTCCCTGTCTTACTCCTGCAGCCCTGCGGCCTGCCCAGTGCCGCGTCCAGTGTCCTCCTCGGTCATGCAGCTCTGCCGGCTCCCGACTACTGCTGTCCTGCAGTACTGGCCCGGCTGTGTTGTGTTGTTGAGTGCTCTCTGCCGGGATCCCTGTCTTACTCCTGCAGCCCTACGGCCTGCCCAGTGCCACGTCCTGTGTCCTTCTCCTCGGTCATGCAGCTCTGCCGGCTCCCGACTACCGCTGTCCTGCAGTGCCGGACAAGACAGTGCCAGCCCGGCTGTGTGGTGGTGGTGTTGTGTGCTCCCTGTCTTACTCCTGCAGCCCTACGGCCTGCTCAGTGCGTCCAGTGTCCTCCTCCTCGGTTATGCAGCTCTGCCGGCTCCCGATTACCGCTGTCCTGCAGTGCCGGCCCGGCTGTGTGGTGGTGGTGTTGTGTGCTCCCTGTCTTACTCCTGCAGCCCTGCGGCCTGCTCAGTGCATCCAGTGTCCTCCTCCTCGGTCATGCAGCTCTGCCGGCTCCTGACTACCGCTGTCCTGCAGTGCCGGACAAGACAGTGCCGGCCCGGCTGTGTGGTGGTGGTGTTGTGTGCTCCCTGTCTTACTCCTGCGGCCTGCTCAGTGCGTCCAGTGCCCTCCTCCTCGGTCATGCAGCTCTGCCGGCTACCGACTACCGCTGTCCTGCAGTGCCGGACAAGACAGTGCCGGCCCGGCTGTATGGTGGTGTTGTGTGCTCCCTGTCTTGCTCCTGCAGCCCTGCGGCCTGCTCAGTGTGTCCAGTGTCCTCCTCCTCAGTTATGCAGCGCTGCCAGCTCCCGACTACCGCTGTCCTGCAGTGCCTGGCTGTGTTGTGTTGTTGTGTGCTCTCTGCTGGGCTCCCTGTCTTACTCCTGCAGCCCTGCAGTCTGCCCAGTGCCGCGTCCAGTGTCCTCCTCGGTCATGCAGCTCTGCCGGCTCCCAACTACCGCTGTCCTGCAGTGCCAGACAAGATTGCCAGCCCGGCTGTGTGGTGGTGGTGTGTGCTCTCTGCCGGGCTCCCTGTCTTAATCCTGCAGCCCTGCGGCCTGCCCAGTGCCGTGTCCTGTGTCCTCTTCCTCGGTCATGCAGCTCTGCCGACTCCCGACTACCGCTGTCCTGCAGTGCCGGACAAGACAGCGCCAGCCCGGCTGTGTTGTGGTGGTGTTGTGTGCTCTCTGCCGGGCTCCCAGTCTTACTCCTGCAGCCCTGTGGCCTGCCCAGTGCCGCATCCAGTGTCCTCCTCGGTCATGCAGCTCTGCCGGCTCCCGACTACCGCTGTCCTGCAGTGCCGGCCCGGCTGTGTGGTGGTGTTGTGTGCTCTCTGCCGGGCTCCCTGTCTGACTCCTGAAGCCCTGCGGACTGCCCAGTATGTCCAGTGTCCTCCTGCTCGGAGTCAGGCAGCTCTGCTTTGCCAGCCTCCGACTACCGCTGTCCTGCAGTGCCGGCCCGGCTGTGTGGTGGTGGTGGCGTGTGCTCTCCGCCGGGCTCCCTGTCTGACTCCTGCCCTGCAGCCTGCCCTGTGTAGAGAATGATGGCTAGCCTGGCGTGGTGAGCTGCTCTGCTGTCTCTGCACCCTCCCTGATGGGGCCCCAATGAGAGGAAAAATAGGTTTCTGGGGCCCCCAGAAACCTATTTTTCCTTTCTTTGGAGCCCCATCAAGTAGCCGGCACAGCTTCCAGGGAGCATGGTGACGAGAATGATATACTATTAAACTGCGTAGGCGACAACCGTGGGGCCCCCAGAAACCTATTTTTCCTCTCATTGTGGCCCCATCAGGTAGCCGGCACACAGCTTCCAGGGAGGGTGGTGAAATATACTATTACACTGCGTAGGTGACCACCGTGGGGGCCCCCAGTCTGGGGGCCCCCACGGTGGTCACCTACGCAGCGTGTAATAGTATATATAATCTCAGCACCCTCCCTGGAAGCTGTGCCGGCTACCTGATGGGGCCACAATGAGAGGAAAAATAGGTTTCTGGGGGCCCCACGGTTGTCGCCTACGCAGTTTGATAGTATATCATTCTCGTCACCATGCTCCCTGGAAGCTGTGCCGGAGCAGAGGAGGCCATAGTATGCTGCATGGATGAGCAGCGGGGCCATAATGTGCTGCATGGAGGAGCAGGGGAGGCCATAATGTGCTGCATGGAGGAACAGGGGGGCCATAATGTGCTGCATGGATGAGCAGCGGGGCCATAATGTGCTGGGTGGAGGAGCAGGGGGCCCATAATACTGTATGAAGGAGCAGGTGCCCCATAATACTGTATGGAGGAGCATTATATGGGGTACATAATACTGTATGGCAGACTATGTGGTTGCACATAATACTGTATGGCGGACTATGTGGTTGCACATAATACTGTATGGCAGACTATGTGGTTGCCCATAATACTGTATGGCGGTCTATGAGGTGCCCATAATACTGTATGGCAGACTATGAGGTGCCCATAATACTGTATGGCGTACTATGTGGGTGCTCATAATACTGTATGGAAGACTATGTGGTTTCCCATGATACTGTATGGCGGACTATGTGGTGCCGATAATACTGTATGGCGGGCAATGTGGGTGCTCATAATACTGTATGGATTACTATGTGGTTGCCCATAATACTGTATGCCGGACTATGAGGTGCCCATAATACTGTATGGTGAACTATGTGGGTGCTCATAATACTGTATGGTGGACTATGTGGGTGCTCAAAATACTATATGGTGGACTATGTGGTTTCCCATAATACTGTAAGGTGGACTATGTGGGTGCTCATAATACTGTATGGAGGACTATGTGGTTGGCCATAATACTGTATGGTGGACAATGTGGTTGCCCATAATACTGTATGGCGGACTATGTGGTTGCCCATAATATTGTATGGTGGACTATGTGGTTGCCGATAATATTGTATGGCAGACTATGTGGACCCAATCGGCAGAATGTGTAGCTTTTATCCCCATTAGACTGGAGAGGCATGTCTGACTTGATCACTGATCCATTCATTCCCTCCGTGGCTGCACTTGTTTTTTTATAGAAGCCCCAAAGAGAATAAATGGAGCTTCGGTCAGATATCCCACCTGCCGATCCATTTTAAAATGGGGATAAGTGTCCTATAAGGGATAAAACTTCCCCATTCTTCCAATTGGTGCAGTTTCTAATGGTCGGACCTAAGTGATCATCTATCCTGTGGAGACCATGGATCGGTGATAACTTGTTTTAACCAAAGAACCCCATTAATGCAAGCTACTGTAATTATACATCCCAGTTATGGGAGCGCACAGTAGATGTGCAGGAGCCGCTTGTGTTTTACAGCCGATGCTCCACTATAATGGGGATAATGACTAACAGACATTTGCATATAACCGTAGGGTGGGCCCCTAGAGTCCATTCCCCTGGTGGGCCCCAGACACCGCAGTCCAACCCTGAATAGGAGTCTCCTGCCGGTTGCTGCTCCCCACGCTGGATCTATCAAGAGGTCTAGAAGGAATCACATGAGAGTGGATCGAGTGCTACTGAGTGATGTAGAATTCCACTAGCTCTATTAAAGTGGAGTGGAATTTTGCTTCACTCGGCAGCGGGTTCTTCTTCCACTCTCATGTGCGTAGCCCTAAAGGGACTCTGTCTGCACAGAATGACTGTTCAAACCAACCACAAGCGCTCAATGCAGCAGCCTTGGTGCAGCAAAACATTTTAATGCACCTTCCCACCTACTTGTTTTCCCATATATCGCTGACCTTCTCAGGTTCAATAAAACCAGAGCTGTCTTTGAAAATAGAGGAAGGATGGAGATAGAGAAAAAAAAACAAGTAGATGGAAGGAGCAGTTAAATGGGTTGTCCACGACTAGGACAACCCCTTCTTAAAAATGTTCGGCCCCGATCCTACAGTGTCGGCACTCTCTCTCCTCGAGGCTCTGATGCGGTGTTGTGACACATGATGCCAGCACCCAGTCAGCGCTGGCATCACTGTCTCTGCCTTGGGACAAACTGATCATGAAGAGGAAGTCTGGGATCAGATACAGCCCGGACTGCCTCTTCATGGTCAGGTGAAAACAGCCATCACGTGTCATTCCACCGCGTCACAGCCCCGGGGCCACAAGAACCAACACCACTGGAACGGCACCAGCATGGAGGTGAGTATAGGCTTTATTATTTTATTGGGGCCAAAGATTTAGTTTAAGAAGGGGTTGTCTTAATACTGGACCACCCTTTTAAAAGTCTAGCCACAACAAGGGTGCACCGAGTGCCTGCGCTTGTTTTAAATAATCATTCTGTGCTGACAAAGTCTTTTTAAAGGGGCCATGCAGTGAAAACAAGTGTTCACCTATGGGATAGGTTACAACTTGCTGATCAGTGAGTCCCGCTGGGACCTGCACCGATTGGCAAAACAGGGACTTTATATCCCCATTACAAAATAGAGTGACTGGTTGGATGCCCGATCACTACTCCGTTCATTCTCAATGGAGCTGCTGGAAAAAGCAGAGCGCTCTGCTGCCCCATAGAGGAGGAATGGAGCTCAGACTGAGCATTTGCACTGCTGCTCAAAGAATGGAGCTCAGACTGAGCATGTGCACTGCTGCTCAAAGAATGGAGGTCAGACTGAGCATGTGCAGTGCTGCTCAAAGAAAGGAGCTCAGACTGAGCAAGTGTACTGCTGCTCAAAGAATGGAGGTCAGACTGAGCATGTGCAGTGCTGCTCAAAGAATGGAGGTCAGACTGAGCATGTGCAGTGCTGCTCAAAGAAAGGAGGTCAGACTGAGCATGTGCAGTGCTGCTCAAAGAAAGGAGGTCAGACTGAGCATGTGCAGTGCTGCTCAAAGAATGGAGGTCAGACTGAGCATGTGCAGTGCTGCTCAAAGAAAGGAGCTCAGACTGAGCATGTGCAGTGCTGCTCAAAGAATGGAGGTCAGACTGAGCATGTGCTCTGCTGCGTAATTCTTAGGGCTCATTCACACTAGCGTATAATCAGTCCCATTCTCATCCAGGAGAGTAGAATGATTTTTTTCTCAATGTCATCAATGTACAATCTGTTTTTTTTTACTCAGTAACTATTAATCATTTACAGGAAAATTTATGGTTTCCCATCTTACAGAATTGTAATGTATCCATAAAAATCTGATGCCATACTGATGTTCCATATCCTGGTGGTCTGTATGCTGGTGGTCCATATGGCATCTGATTTTTTTCTCACACCCATCACATTTGAGTGAAATCGTAACATGACGAATACAGCTGAGAAAAAAAATACGCCGATTTGCATGGCCTCATTGAATAACATTGGTCAGAAGAGCAATCTGATTTTTTTAGTGAACTGCACTCATCCGAGTTATATGCCAGAGTGAGTGCGGCCTTACAGAGATAACAGTGCCCCATTCTGCCAATCAGTACAGGTCCCAGCTGTGGACACCACCGATGACCTTGGATAGGTGATAAAGGGGTCCTGTGATGAAAACAAGTTCTCTCTATTCATACATGGAAGCATTGTTATAAGATCCAGCTTCACCTCATAACTAGTGATAGTTTAGTATTCTGTATTCCAGGGGTGGCCAATTTATTTTCCTGAGGGACCACATGAGAGACTGTGACTGCTGTGCAGGGCCGGCATTAGCGGCAGGTAGACCAGGCAGCTGACTAGAGCCCCCACTCCCCCAGGGGCCCCCAGCCAGAGTCGTGCCACTAATCGCGCAGCCGCTATGGGGCCACTGAGTCAGGGGGGCACACCTGCCGCCAGCGCCAACTCCACCCGCCGCCGTCACGTTCAAAGCAATGATAGAGGAGAGAGTGTCAGATGACGCTCCCTCTCCCATCATTCCCCTCTGCCTCTGACACTGCGGGTGCGCAATGACGTCACTTCATGAAGCACCCACTGTGTGCCGCTGTTGAGACCGGAGCAGAGCCTGGAGCAGGGCGGGGCACGAAGAGACATGAGGATTGTGATTTTTTTTTTAATATATCAGTGAGTACTGGACATTGGGCCATTCTCGGTGGGGGGGGCTACAATATATTTTATGGGGAGGTGGGCTGTATTATATTCTATGGGGGGCTACATTATATTCTATGGGGAGGTGGGCTGTATTATATTCTATGGGGGGCTACATTATATTCTATAGGGATGTGGGCTGTATTATATTCTATGGGGGGCTACATTATATTCCATGGGGAGGTGGGCTGTATATTCTACGGGGGGCTACATTATATTCCATGGGGAGGTGGGCTGTATTATATTCTATGGGGGGCTACATTATATTCTATGGGGAGGTGGGCTGTATTATATTCTATGGGGGTACATTATATTATATGGGGAGGAGGGCTGTATTATATTCTATGGGGGCTACATTATATTCTATGGGAGGCTGTATTATATTTATTATATTCAATGAGGGGTGATTGCATCATACTTTATGAGAGGGCTACATTGTATTCTATGGGGGCTAGATTATATTGTATGGGGGATTCATTATACTCTATGAAGGGGCTACCTTATAGTCTGTGGGGGCTGCATTATATTCTATGGGGGGGCTAGATTATATTGTATGGGAGGTTGCATTATACTATATGAGGAGGGCTACATTGTATTCTATGGAGGGGCTACATTATATAATATAAGGGGGCTGCATTAGATTCTATGGTGGGGCTGCATTATACTCTATGAGGGGGCTGCCATATATTCTATGGAGGGGCTGCATTATACTATTTGAGGGGGCTGCATTATATTCTATGGGGGTTACTTTACATTGTATGGTGAGGCTGCATTATATTCTGTGGGGTGGTTGCATTATATTCTGTGGGGTGGCTACATTATGCTGTATGGGGTGGCTGCATTATACTATATGTGGGATGTGGGCTGCATTATACTGTATCAAGAACTATGGGGAATATATTATACTATAAGAAGAACTATGGGGTGCTTTATACTATGGGAAGTGAATTGTACTACATGGATGACTATGGCGGTGCATTATAATAAATGGAGCACTATGAGGAGTGTATTATACTATATGGAAGACTGAGCAGTGTATTTTAATTTATGGAGGACTATGGGGAGTGTAATATACAGGGTGGGCTGTTATGAATGAGTCACCGAGGAGGAAAAACAAAAAGCAAGCTAAGCCCAGAAAACCGGAGAGGTTGGTAACTAGCGGATTGCAGACCCCTCATCTTATCCACAATAACTAGCAGTAGCCGTGGAGCGTGCCTACGGTGGTCATAGATGCCTCGTCATGGCCGGAGAGCTAAATAAGCCTAAAGAAAGAAAAGGGAAAATCTAAACTGCCCCAGAGCAGACCCGAAAGCAATAGACAGCCCCAAACATGTATTGTCAGTGAAATAAGATGAAAACACAAACACAGATAGAAAGATAGGCTGAGCAAACAGTGGGGCCCACACTAACTAGAAAGGATAGGAAAGGAAAGCTGCTGTCTGCAATCCGAAAAAACCCTGCCAAAAAGATGTCCAACACGTCTGATAGGAAAAAGCTCTGAAGTCGCTAGACTTCAAATCCCTATATCAGCACTCAGGGATATTCTGAAGACAGAGCAAAAGAGATCAACTGATCAGGGACAAAAACAAACTGAAATAATCAGAGACAAAAATGGGAATTCCGCACAGCCCCAGCCGGGGCTGGCTGAACACAAAAAACTAAGAAACCAGACCAAAACTCATATGAACAATAGCAGAGCAAACTTAGCTTTGAGAAGGCAGGAACCGAACTGGAAACCAGAAGCCACAGGCAGGAGAAATCACCAGCAAGAAAATAGGGAGTCGGCTGCCTTTACTCCAATCAAAGACTCCTGATGTCCAATCGCAGTCCTCCTCCTCAGGTGGCAGGTCTCTGCCATTTAGATCAGCTTCATTACCTCCTTTCACCAACAGAGGGAGTCCAGATAGAGAACTCACTACTCCTCTGTCAGCACAGCCAGCTCCATCACCCTCACCAGAAGCCAGAGGTGAACCAGAAAATGCATTCACAACACATCAGACTCTCGCCTACCATGGAAACCTTCAAAAAGAACCTGAAGACCCACCTCTTCCATCAAGCCTACAACCTGCAGTGATCCTCAGTCTACTGAACCGCTGCACAACCAGCTCTACCCTTTCCTAGTGTATCCTCGCCCATCCCCTGTAGACTGTGAGCCGTTGCAGGCTCCTTCTGTACTTGTGTGTGTCTTGTAATGCTCAAGTTTATTGTACTTGTCTATTTTTCTCCCTTTTCACATGTAAAGCGCCATGGAATAAATGGTGCTATAAAAATGTATCATAATAATATATTTCTAAAGCTTGGGGTACGTTCACACATTGCAATTTGTTGGGGAAGCAATCTGCAGTAGACTCGCATTAAATCATTCAGATCTCCCTGACAATTTATTTTCTGTCCTCAGCAGCGTTTAGCACATTTTTTGGACTAGAAGAGGCAATTTTACCCCCAAATTTGGGAGGAAAATTGGGGTGTGTCTTATAGTCTGTATATAGCTTATGGTGGGGCACTCTTGTGGAGCGGGGTCACAGGAGGCAGGGTCCTTGGTGCAGGAAGGCAGAAGTGGGGCGAGGCTGCAGGACCTCAGATCCCATTCTGCGCATGTCCCACCTGAGGCAGCAGTTTTCCTGGAGCCTGACCACTTATTCCAGCCCAGGACCCGCAGCCTTGCAGCGCTAGTACACCCTCTCCCACCCAAGGCCTGCAGCACTGCCCCACCGCTGACGGTTTCGCACAACACGGTCCCTGCCTCTTGTGACCCCAATCCACCGCTACCCATGTAAGCTACCGTAAATACGGACTGTAAGATCCTCATTTTATCAAGTCTTTTTTTTTTTCAATTTTCCTTACCAAAATTTGGGGTGCCTCTTATGGTTTGAAAAATACAGTAAATTAAAAAAGTAAATAAACAAACATGATAATCGCTTATGTAAGCAATTTCTTAGGTCCCAGCGATGTTTCTCGGTGTACGTCGGCCTTCTATAGTCACTTACGATTCTTTGTTACCCATACAGCCTGGTCCATTTTAGAAGTCATATAGGACAACTCTTTTTTATGGCTGTTTATTAAAGGGCCATCAGTTGCTGAGGGTCTCACTGCAGGTGCCCCCACTGCTCCATAGCACATACTCTAGCAGAGGTCACACTACATATTTTACAGAGGGGTAAAAATACTCCTCTTAATAATTTTGAAGAGTAATTTTAGCCAAGAAGGACATAATTTGCAGTAACTCAAATCTATGTACACAGTGTACATTAGATCTGGGCATAGTGCAGCACGCAGGAAATCCGGCCTTCTGGCTGTTCCTGTCTAGCATGTGGACTGAGGCCACCAAAAGGCCTGAAAATTGCAGCCCATGGGCTGCACCATGCAATTGCTTTCTCAGTGACCAAGTTTGCCAACCATCACAAAATTCCAGGACAGTCTATGAAAACATGGCATTTTTTTGCCCTGTCGGTAAAAAAAAAATTGAAGGTGGTCATGATTTTTATTTTTTTTTAATCTGAAGAAACTTATGCAGATAACTTTGACTAATTCTTATAACATTATAGTGAATGCAGCTATTGTCTTCATATCATAATTCTGGATTGTAGATATGTACCATTTACAGCCATAATGCTTGTTCAAAGTGTCCATAAAAATATTTTTGCCTATTTTTTTAATTTGGCTGTCCAGAAAAAAAATAAAAAGTCAAGTTGGCGACCCAATATATGGTGGAGGAGACAACCCTACTGGCGACCTAATATATGGTGATGTCACAGACCCGCCGCTGACACCGGTATGTCACGGACGGAGGGATGCAATGCACTGCTAGCACACGGCTATCACAGGCGCAGGGGGGGCTTATCTTAGTTATCCCACCCCTGGCACCAGGTGACAAAAACCACAGCAAGCTAGTCTTGCCCTAACAATTTATCGCAGGGGGGTTATTTTGGATGTCCCACCACTGCTAACAATCTTCCACGAACTGCGGGGATTTATGGATATCCCACTTTTCAGTTCCACTTTGGATCTCACAGCTCTCCGGTGCCCCCTTACCCTCAGGTCAGTCAGGTTACTACACCTAGGATAATTAGTCGCCGGACGGGCTGCTTGTTGTGTACGGGCGATTAGACCACTGCAGTGAGGGAATTATTAATGCTTTGGCCGCAGCCACCCAATCAGCATATAAGACCCTTCCGTCACTGCCAGCTAGTCCAACCAAAACACACCACGCCGCCACCAGCTCCAGGTTTCTCTGCTTAAGCTATAGACTTAAGAGAGGGGTTTGAAGCCAACCCAGTCAGTAGCGTAATTATCTTAAAGGCGCATAAGTTTGTTTCTTAGAGCATGGAGACAGAGACGAAGTTTTAGAATTTATTCCCAAAAAAGGTGGGCAGTGATTACACAGGTAAAAATGTTACAAAGTTGAGACACTAGATATGTACAATGCAAATATAAAATAAAAGGGATTAACAGCAGAAATTAAACTTACAGTTGCTTAGATGGTCTGTACCATGTTGGGAGGTCCTTTAGGCATGAATAGTTTTGGCAGGGAATGTCTTATAGCTTTGCTTTGTGACATGACAAAAGGGGCAGTCTGGAGAGGGTCAGTCCCCTACTCCTGGAGTTACAATCTACCTACAAAACTTATAATAACTATATCTCGTAGAGGATACCTTGTATAAACCCGCACATGGTATCATTCTTTGTAGTTTGTTGAATACAATAATTCAAAACCAAACATGCAGTAGTTATGACACACTGTTTAGAAGGAATCCATTTCTCAGTTTCTGGGGGTGCTAGAACCATGAAAATTATGGGCCAGAATGCTGGTTTCGTGCCCTACGCAGAGATGTGATTTTTATATCTGTCGCACATCGTTTTCATGATCCAGTCTCTTTAATATCACCCATAGTTTTATTTAGCCGCATGGTGCTTAAAAAAAAGAGATCTTTTCCTGGCTAGGGGGGGAAGAGAGAAGAATCCTCACTAGAGTCTCAGATTTCACAGAGCTGCAGGCAGAGAGACACTGGTGTTATGAATGGGTCACTGAGGAGGATAACAGGACCAGGCTAAGCCACAGAAAACCAGAGAGGTTGGAAACTAAGCGGATTGCAGACCCCTGATCCTATCCACGCAACTAGCAGTAGCCGTGGAGCATACCTACGATGCCCTAGATGCCTTGGCACAGCCGGAGAACTAACTCAGCCTACAGCAAGAAAGGTGAAATCTAAACTGCACCGGAGCAGACCCCAAAGGAATAGACAGCCCCTAAACATAGATTGTCGGTGAGACAAGATGAAACACATACGCAGGCAGAAAAATAGACTGAGCAAAAGATGGGGCCCAAACTGACTAGACAGGAAAGGAAAGACACTTTCTGCAATCACGCAAAAAACCCTGAAAAATCCAACACATCTGATGCACAAAAAACACTGAAGTCACACAATTTCGCCCCCACTATATCATCATTCTGGTATATACTGAAAGCAAAGCAAAAAGAGACCAATATAACAGGGGACAAAACAAGCTGACACAAGCAATAACATATGGGCGGTGATCCAGCACAGCCCCAGCAGGAGCAAGCTGACCCGCACAAAGCAGAGATAGACAAACCAGATCAAATGCAAAAAGATTAGCAAATGAGCCACTTAGATGAACCTTGCAGGAACAGAGCAGGAGACATCAGACATCAGACCTCAGAAGGCACAGGAAGAAAATCACCAGCAGGGATTGAAGGAAGTCAGCTGTCTTAAATACACCAGTCAGAAACCCCAGATCTCCAATCATCATCATCATTATCAGGAGGCAAGCCTCTGTCAATCTGACCAGCTCCATTACCTCCAGTAGCCACCAGAGGGAGCCCAGAAAGAGAACTCGCAACACCTCTGTCAATCTGACTAGCTCCACTACCTTCAGTAACCACCAGAGAATTCACAACAGTACCCCCCCTTGAGGAAGGGTCACCGAACCCTCATCCACACCACCTGGCCGGTCAGGATGGACCCGATGAAAAGCACGAACCAATCTTTCGGCATGAATGTCAGAAGCAGAGACCCAAGAATTATCCTCCTGGCCATAACCCTTCCACTTGACCAAGTACTGGAGTCTCCGTCTAGCCAAACGAGAATCCAATGTCTTCTCTACCTCACACTTCAAGTTACCTTTAACCAATACAGGGTCAGGAGGCGCCGCCATGGGATCTACTGGCTCAACAAACCTCTTCAACAAAGATTTATGAAAAATGTTATGAATCTTAAACGTAACTGGAAGAGCCAAATGGAAAGAAACGGGGTTAAGGATTTCCAAAATCTTATAAGGTGCAATGAATCTTGGCTTGAATTTTGGAGACGCAACCTTCATAGGAATATTTTTTGAAGGCTCTCCAGAAGTTTTTGGATTTTGCTAATTTCTACCGTAAATTTATAAGTAATTTTTCTGTTATTGTTAAACCACTGACTGATTTGACCAAAAAGGGCGCTGATGTGGTGAATTGGTCTCCAGAGGCAGCATTTCAGGAGCTCAAGCGGAGATTCACTTCTGCTCCGGTTCTACGGCAACCTGATGTCTCACTCCCATTTCAGATGGAGGTTATTATTATTATTATTATTATGCATTTATATAGCGCCATTTATTCCATGGCACTTTACATGTGAAAAGTGGAAATATAAACAAGTATAATAAACATGTGTAAGACAAGGGACACACACACAAGCACATAAGGAGAGGGGACCCTGCCCGTGAGGGCTCACAGTCTACAGGGATGGGTGAGGATACAGTAGGAGAGGGGTAGAGCAGGTCGTGCGGTGGTTCAGTAGACCAAAGATCATTGCAGGCTGTAGGCTTGTCGGAACAGGTGGGTCTTCAGGCTCTTCTTGAAGGTTCTTCTTGGAGGTAGATGCTTCTGAGATTGGTGGGGATATACAGTGGGGAAAAAAGTATTTAGTCAGCCACCAATTGTGCAAGTTCTCCCATTTAAAAAGGTGACAGAGGCCTATAATTGACATCATAGGTAGACCACAACTATGAGAGTCAAAATGAGAAAACAAATCCAGAAAATCACCTTGTCTGATTTGGCAAGATTTATTTTTCTAATTATGGTGGAAAATAAGTATTTGGTCATTAACAAAAGTTCATCTCAATATTTTGTTATATATCCTTTGTTGCCTATGACAGAGGTCAAACGTTTTCTGTAAGTCTTCGCAAGGTTGGCACACACTGTTGGTGGTATGTTGGCCCTTTCCTTCATGCAGATCTCCTCTAGAGTAGTGATGCTTTGGGCCTGTCGCTGGGCAACATGGACTTTCAACTCCCTACAAAGGTTTTCTATGGGGTTGAGGTCTGAAGACTGGCTAGGCCACTCCAGGACCTGCATATGCTTCTTACGAAGCCACTCCTTCATTGCCCTGGTGGTGTGCTTGGGATCATTATCTTGCTGAAAGACCCATCCATGTTTCATCTTCAATGCCCTTGCTGATGGAAGGTTTGTATTCAAAATCTCATGACACATGGCCCCAGTCATTCTTTCATATACACAGATCAGTCGCCATGGTCCCTTTGCAGAGAAACAGCCCCAAAGCATGATGTTGCCACTCCCATGCTTCACAGTAGGTATTTTGTTCTTTGGATGCAACTCAGCATTCTGTCTCCTCCAAACATGATGAGTTTTGTTTCTACCAAACAGTTCTTCTTTGGTTTCATCAGACCATATGAAATTCTCCCAATACTCTTCTGAATAATCCAAATACTCTCTAGCAAACTTCAGACGGGCCGGACATAATAATAATCTTTATTTTTTTTATAATAATAATCTCTATTTTTTTTTTTATATAGCGCTAACATATTCTGCAGCGCTTTACAGTTTTCACACATTATAATCACTTTCCCCGATGGGGCTCACAATCTAAATTCCCTATCAGTATGTCTTTAGAATGTGGGAGGAAACCCACGCAAACACGGGGAGAACATACAACATGTATGTACTTGCTTAAGCAGCGGGACACTTCTGGCACTGCAGGATCTGAGTCCATGGCGGCGTAGTGTTTTACTGATGGTAGCCTTTGTTATTGTGGTCCCAGCTCTATGCAGATCAGTCACTAGGGTCCCCCTTGTGGTTCAGGGATTTTTGCTCACCGTTCTTGGGATCATTTTGACCCCACGGGGTGAGATCTTCCATGCTGCCTCAGATCGAGGGAGATTATCAGTGGTCTTGTATGTCTTCAATTTTCTTATTGCTTCCACAGTTGATTTCATCACACCAAGCTGCTTGCCTATTGCAGATTCAGTCTTCCCAGCCTGGTGCAGGGCTACAATTTTGTTTCTGGTGTCCCTCGACAGCTCTTTGGTCTTCACCATAGTGGAGTTTGGAGTGTG
This sequence comes from Dendrobates tinctorius, assembly GCF_039654945.1. NCBI lineage: Eukaryota > Metazoa > Chordata > Amphibia > Anura > Dendrobatidae > Dendrobates > Dendrobates tinctorius. Next base: position 10,546,594 of record NW_027361794.1, read on the forward strand.
ACTGTTTGAGGTTGTGGACAGGTGTCTGTTATACTGATAACAAGTTCAAACAGGTGACATTATTGCAGGTAATGAGTGGAGGACAGAGGAACCTCTTAAAGAAGAAGTTACAGGTCTGTGAGAGCCAGAAATCTTGCATGCTTTTAGGTGACCAAATACTTATTTTCCACCATAATTTGAAAAATAAACCTTGCCAAATCAGACAAGTCGATTTTCTTGATTTATTTTCTCATTTTGACTCTCATAGTTGTGGTCTACCTATCATGTCAATTAAAGGCCTCTCTCATCTTTTTAAGTGGGAGAACTTGCACAATTGGTGGCTGACTAAATACTTTTTTTCCCCACTGTAGGTGGACTGTGAGTGTATATGTGGCTTTGTGTGTGAAGACTTATATTATATAGGGGGCTGTGGTGTCCATAATACTTTCTGAGGTATCAGGGATTATACTGTGTATAAGGGCCCATGAGAACCATTATACCATGTGTGGGGCTCTGTGAGGACAGTCATACCTTGTGCAACTGCCCGTGAGGGCCGTCCTGTGTGTGGGGAGGGCTCTGAGGACCATCATTACTGTCTGTTGGGGTATATGGGTGCCATTACTCTGTGGGGGGGCTGTAATGACCATCAAACCATGTCTCGGGGTGCTGTGAGATCCATCATACTGTCCGTGTGGGGCCATCAAATTATGTTGGGGGGGCTGTAGGGATATTGTACTGGGGTGGCTGGAACTGTGGGGGCATTGTACTGTGTGTGGCTGGGGTTGTGGGGGCATTGTACTGTATGTGGCTGGGGCTGTGGGGGCATTGTACTGTGTGTGGCTGGGGCTGTGGGGGCATTGTACTGTGTGTGGCTGTGGGGGCACCTTACTGTGTGTGGCTGGGGCTGTGGGGGAATTGTACTGTGTGTGGATTGGGCATCTTACTGTGTGTGACTGAGGCTGTGCGGGCATTGTACTGTGTGTGGCTGTGGCTGTGGGGGCAATGTGGTGTGGGGGCATTGTACTGTGTGTAGCATTGTACTGTGTGTGGCTGGGGCTGTGGGGGCATTCTACTGTGTGTGGCTGGGGCATCTTACTGTGTGTGACTGGGGCTGTGCGGGCATTGTACTGAGTGTAGCTGGAGCAGTGGGGGCATTGAACTGTGTGTGGAGTCATCGTACTGTGTGTAGCTGAGGTTGTAAAGTATCCTACATTGTGGGGGCATTGTACTCTGTGTGGCTGGTGCTGTGGGGGCATCTTTCTGTGTGTGGGGGCAATGTACTGTGTGTGGCTGAGGCTGTAAAGTATCCTACATTGTAGGGGCATTGTACTGTCTGTGGCTGGGGCTGTGAGGGCATTGTACTATGTGTGGCTAGAGCTGTGGGCGCATCTTAATGTGTGTGGGGGCATTGTACTGTGTGTGGCTGGGGCTGTAAAGTATTCTACGTTGTGGGGGCATTGTACTGTGTGTGGCTGGGACTGTGGGGACATTGTACTGTGTGTGACTGGGGCTGTGGGGGCATTGTACTGTGTGTGGCTGGAGCTGTGGGTGCATCTTACTGTGTGTGGGGGCATTGTACTGTGTGTGACTGGGGCTGTAAAGTACCCTACATTGTGGGGGCATTGTACTGTGTGTGGCTGGGGCTGTGGGGACATTGTACTGTGTGTGACTGGGGCTGTGGGGACATTGTACTGTATGTGGCTGAGGCTGAAAAGTATCCTACATTGTGGGGGCATTGTACTGTGTGTGGCTGGGGCTGTGGGGGCATTGTCCTGTGTGTGACTGGGGCTGTGGGGGCATTGTACTGTATGTGGCTGAGGCTGAAAAGTATCCTATGTTGTGGGGACATTGTACTGTTATGAATGAGTCACCGTAGGAGGCAAAAGTGCTAGCTAAGTCCAGAAAACCAGAGAAGTTGGCAGCTATCGGATTGCAGACCCCTGAACCTATCAACAACAACTAGCAGTAGCCGTGGGGGGTTCCTACGATGCCCTAGACCCCTTGATCACAGCCGGAGAACTGCCTAGCCTAAAGACAGAAAGGGAAATCTAAACTGCCCCAGAGCAGACCCCAAAGCAATAGGCAGCCCCCAACATATAATGACGGTGAAGCAAGAAGAAAAAAACATAACACAGATAGAAAGATAGACTGAGCAAATGATGGGGCCCAAGCTAACTAGATAGGACAGGATAGGAAAGCTGCTGTCTGCAATCCGCGAAAAACCCTATAAAAATAAGAGCCAACAGACTGACAGGGAAAAAGGCCCTGAAGACGCTAGGCTTCAAAAAGACTATATCAGTACTCAGGTATTTTCTGAAGACAGAGCAAACCGACAAAAATGGAATTCAGCTCACCCCAGCAGGGAATGGCAGAATCCAGAAAAACAAGGCAAACTAAAACCAAAACACAAATGCAAAAAGGCAAAGCAGAAAACTTAGCTTTTGAGGAGCAGGAATCAGATTGGTCTCCTAGAATTCCACAGAGAAATCACCAGCGAGGCAGAAGGGCATCGGCTGCCTTATATCCAGTCAGAGATCCCCGTCGCCCAGTCATCCTCTCCCAGCTCAGGTGCTTGGTAATCAGCCTCACTACCTTCCTTCACCAGAAGAGGGAGTTCATCAGACCTCAATGGTGAAGGGGAAAATGAACTCATAACATTGTACTGTGTGTGACTGGGGCTGTGGGGGCATTGTACTGTATGTGGCTGAGGCTGTAAAGTATCCTACGTTGTGGGGGCATCATACTGTGTGTGGCTGGGGCTGTGGGGGCATTGTCCTGTGTGTGGCTGGGGCTGTGGGGGCATTGTACTGTATGTGGCTGAGGCTGTAAAGTATCCTACGTTGTGGGGGCATTGCACTGTGTGTGGTTGGGGCTGTGGGGACATTGTACTGTGTGTGGCTGTGGGGGCATTGTACTGTGTGTGACTGGGGCTGTGGGGGCATTGTACTGTATGTGGCTGAGGCTGTAAAGTATCCTACTTTGTGGGGGCATTGTACTGTGTGTAGCTGGGGCTGTGGGGGCATTGTCCTGTGTGTGGCTGGGGCTTTGGGGGCATTGTACTGTATGTGGCTGAGGCTGTAAAGTATCCTACGTTGTGGGGGCATTGCACTGTGTGTGGTTGGGGCTGTGGGGGCATTGTACTGTGTGTGACTGGGGCTGTGGGGGCATTGTACTGTGTGTGACTGGGGCTGTGGGGGCATTGTACTGTATGTGGCTGAGGCTGTAAAGTATCCTACTTTGTGGGGGCATTGTACTGTGTGTGGCTGGGGCTGTGGGGCATTGTACTGTATGTGGCTGAGGCTGTAAAGTATCCTACATTGTGGGGACATTGTACTGTGTGTGACTTGGGCTGTGGGGGCATTGTACTGTATGTGGCTGAGGCTGTAAAGTATCCTACGTTGTGGGGGCATTGTACTGTGTGTGGCTGGGGCTGTGGGGGCATTGTCCTGTGTGTGACTGGGGCTGTGGGGGCATTGTACTGTATGTGGCTGAGGCTGAAAAGTATCCTACATTGTGGGGACATTGTACTGTGTGTGACTGGGGCTGTGGGGGCATTGTACTGTATGTGGCTGAGGCTGTAAAGTATCCTATGTTGTGGGGGCATCATGCTGTGTGTGGCTGGGGCTGTGGGGGCATTGTCCTGTGTGTGGCTGGGGCTGTGGGGGCTTTGTCCTGTATGTGGCTGAGGCTGTAAAGTATCCTACGTTGTGGGGGCATTGCACTGTGTGTGGCTGGGGCTGTGGGGACATTGTACTGTGTGTGGCTGGGGCTGTGGGGGCATTGTACTGTGTGTGACTGGGGCTGTGGGGGCATTGTACTGTATGTGGCTGAGGCTGAAAAGTATCCTACGTTGTGGGGACATTGTACTGTGTGTGGCTGGGGCTGTGGGGGCATTGTACTGTACAGTCATGGCCAAAAGTTTTGAGAATGACACAAATATTAATTTTTACAAAGTCTACTGCTTCATTTTTTCTAATGGCAATTTGCATATACTCCAGAATGTTATAAAGAGTGATCAGCTTAACAGCAATTACTTGCAAAGTCAATATTTGCCTAGAAAATGAACTTTATCCCCCAAAACACATTTCAACATCATTGCAGCCCTGCCTTAAAAGGACCAGCTAACATCGTTTCAGTGATTGCTCCATTAACACAGGTGTGGGTGTTGATGAGGACAGGGCTGGAGATCAATCTGTCATGATTAAGTAAGAATGACACCACTGGACACTTTAAAAGGAGGCTGGTGCTTGGCATCATTGTTTCTCTTCTGTGTTATGATTGAGTCACCGTAGGAGGCAAAAATAGAAATGCTAGCTAAGTCCAGAAAACCAGAGAAGTTGGCAGCTATCGGATTGCAGACCCCTGAACCTATCAACACAACTAGCAGTAGCCGTGGGGGGCTCCTACGATGCCCTAGGCCCCTCGATCACAGCCGGAGGACTACATAGCCTAAAGACAGAAAGGGAAATCTAAACTGCCCCAGAGCAGACCCCAAAGCAAAAGGCAGCCCCCCACATATAATGACGGTGAAGCAAGAAGAAAGAACAAAACACAGACAGAAAGATAGACTGAGCAAAGATGGGGCCCAAGCTAGCTTAGATAGGAAAGGACAGGAAGGCTGCTGTCTGCAATCCGTGAAAAACCCTATGAAAATAAGAGCCAACAAACTGACAGTAAAAAAGGCCCTGAAGACGCTAGGCTTCAGAAAGGCTATGTCAGTACTCAGGAATATTCTGAAGACAGAGCAACAGGCAAAAGGAGATTCAGCTCACCCCAGCAGGGAATGGCAGAATCCAGAAAAGCAAGGAAAACAAAACACTAATGCAAAAAGGCAAAGCAGAAATCTTAGCTTTAGATGAGCAGGAATCAGACTGGTTTCCTAGAAGTCCACAGAGAAATCACCCGCAGGCCAGAAGGGCGTCAGCAGCCTTATATCCAGTCATCATCTCCACTCAGCCAGTCATCATCATCAGCCCCAGGTGTTTGACAATCAGGCTCACTACCTTTCTTCACCAGAAGAGGGAGTTCCTCGGGCCTCAGTAGTGAAGGGGAAAATGAACTCACAACAGTACCTCCCCCTTGAGGAGGGGTCACCGAACCCTCAACCACGCCACCAGGGCGATCAGGGTGAGCCCGATGAAAGGCACGCACCAATCTTTTGGCATGAATATCAGAGGCAGAGACCCAGGAATTATCCTCCTGACCATAACCCTTCCACTTAACCAAATACTGGAGTCTCCGTCTAGCCAGACGGGAATCCAGTACTTTCTCTACCTCATATTCCATGTTACCTTCACCCAATACAGGGTCTGGAGGTGCAACCCCCGGAACAACAGGTTCAACAAACCTCTTCAACAAAGATTTATGGAACACATTATGGATTTTAAATGTGACAGGAAGAGCCAAACGAAAAGAGACCGGATTAATAATCTCCAAAATCTTGTAAGGTCCAATAAATCTAGGCTTAAACTTAGGAGAAGCCACCTTCATAGCAATATTTTTTGATGATAACCACACCATATCACCAACCTTAAACTGGGGACCAATGGTCCTATGTCGGTTGGAAAACCGCTGGGCCTTTTTCTGGGAGAGAGATAACTTATCCACCACTTGGTCCCAGATCTGGTGCATTCTCTCCACCACAGTGTCAACACCTGGGCAGGCAGAGGGCTCCACCTGCCCTGAAGAAAATCGAGGATGAAACCCAAAGTTACAAAAAAAAGGTGACATCAAAGTGGCAGAACTAGCTCTATTATTTAAAGCAAATTTGGCCAAGGGCAAAAATGAAACCCACTCATCCTGATCAGCAGAAATAAAACATCTCAAATATGACTCCAAGGTCTGGTTTGTTCTCTCTGTCTGCCCATTGGTCTGAGGGTGAAAAGCAGAGGACAACTGAATTCCCAGCTTGGAACAGAAAATTCTCCAAAATCTAGACACAAACTGGACTCCTCTGTCAGATACAATGTTCTCAGGAATCCCGTGCAAGCGAACCACCTGTTGTAAAAACAGGGGCACCAATTCAGAGGAAGACGGCAACTTAGGGAGTGGTACAAGATGAACCATCTTAGAGAACCTATCACAAATCACCCAAATAACAGTCATCCTTTGAGAGACAGGCATATCAGAGATGAAATCCATTGAAATATGGGTCCATGGCCTCTTGGGGACAGGCAAAGGCATCAACAACCCACTAGAGCGAGAACACGATTTAGACCGGGAGCACATCCCACAGGACTGCACAAAATTCCTGACATCACGAGACAAGGAGGGCCACCAAAAAGACCGACTCACCAGATCTCTAGTACCAAAAATACCTGGATGACCAGCCAAAGCAGAGCAATGAACTTCAGATATCACTCTCTTCTTCCACTGGTCAGGAACATACAACTTTCCACTGGGACAACGCTCAGGTTTGTCCTCCTGGAACTCTTCCAGAGCACGTCTCAAATCGGGCGAAATGGCAGAAAGAACTACCCCTTCGCCTAAGATGGTAGCAGGCTTGGTCACCACAGGAGAATCAGCAAAGAAGCTCCTAGAGAGGGCGTCAGCCTTGACATTCTTAGTTCCAGGAAGAAAAGAAACCACAAAATCAAAACGTGTAAAAAACAAGGCCCACCTAGCCTGTCTAGGGTTCAAGCGCTTAGCCGACTCTAGGTAAATCAAATTCTTGTGGTCAGTGAGGACCACGACTTGATGCTTAGCTCCCTCCAACCAATGTCTCCACTCCTCAAATGCCCATTTCATGGCTAACAGTTCCCGATTCCCCACATCATAGTTACGTTCAGATGGAGAGAACTTTCGGGAAAAGAAAGCACAGGGATTCATTTTAGATGTTACAGGATCCTTTTGGGACAAAACAGCTCCTGCACCAATCTCAGAAGCATCCACCTCTACCTGGAACGGAAGTGAGACATCAGGTTGCCGCAAAACCGGGGCGGAGGTGAATCTTCGCTTCAGCTCCTGAAAGGAAGAAACAGCCTCTGGAGACCAATTTAACACATCAGCACCCTTCTTAGTCAAATCAGTCAATGGCTTGGCAATACTAGAAAATTTTGCTATAAATTTCCGATAAAAATTAGCAAAACCCAAAAACTTCTGGAGGGCCTTCAAAGAAGTGGGCTGAACCTAATCGTAAATGGCCTGTACCTTGGCCGGGTCCATTTCAATAGTTGACGGGGACAAAATAAATCCCAAAAAAGAAATCCTCTGTACTCCAAAAAGGCATTTAGATCCTTTGACATACAGGGAATTCTCCCTCAAGATCCGGAACACAGTCCGAATATGTTCCACATGAGAATCCCAATCCTTGGAGAAGATCAAAATATCATCCAGATAGATAATCAAAAATTTATCGACAAAATCTCGGAAAATATCGTTCATGAAGCACTGGAAGACAGAAGGGGCATTAGTGAGCCCAAAAGGCATCACCAGGTACTCAAAATGTCCCTCCGGAGTATTAAACGCCGTCTTCCATTCATCCCCATGCTTAATGCGAATAAGATTATACGCCCCCTGAGGTCAAGCTTGGTAAACCAGCACGCACCTTTAACTCTGGAGAATAGATCAGAAATAAGGGGTAACGGATACTGATATTTAACAGTAATTTTGTTGAGAGCACGATAATCAATACAAGGTCTTAATGATCCATCCTTTTTGGCTACAAAAAAAAAACCGGCACCTAAGGGTGACGAGGATGGTCTAATATGACCCTTCTCCAACGCCTCCTTAATATAGGATCGCATAGCCTCGTGCTCGGGTACAGATAAATGGAAGAGCCGACCCATGGGAAATTTACACCCCGGGCTCAGTTCAATTGCACAGTCATAACTCCTATGAGGAGGCAGAGACGCAGACTCATTCTCACTAAATACATCATAAAAGTCCGCCAAATAATCAGGAACATCATGCGACTGAGGAGAGGTGGAAAACACCGGAGCCTCACTAAAGGCACACCGACAACCCCAACTCACCACAGACACAGATTTCCAATCCAAAACTGGATTATGAATTTGTAACCAGGGAAACCCCAGAACAATAGTATCATGCAGATTATGTAACACCAAAAACCTGCAATTTTCTTGATGATCTGGGGCGACCCGCATTACCACCTGGGTCCAAAACTGAGGTTTATTTTTAGCCAAAGGAGTAGCATCAATCCCCCTCAAAGGGATAGGCGTCTGCAGAGGTGTCATCGGAAATCCACAACGTTTAGCAAAATCCAAGTCCATTAGGTTTAGAGCTGCTCCCGAATCCACAAAAGCCTTAGCGGAAAATGTGGACAGGGAGCAGATCAGAGTAATAGCCAGAAGAAACTTAGGTTGAACACCACCAACAGAAAATGTGTGTGCAAGGCGTTTCTCGCGTTTAGGACAGACAGAAATAATATGTGAGGCATCTCCACAGAAAAAACACAACTTATTACGCCTTCTGAACTCCTGACGCTGCTCTCTGGAAAAAACTCTATCACATTGCATAGGTTCAGACATCTGTTCAACAGGTGGCAACACCTCTCATGCAGCTCTGCGTTCGCGCAAACGCCGATCAACCTGAATGGCTAAAGACATAGAATCGTCCAGACCAGAGGGAACAGGAAATCCCACCATAGTATCTTTTATGGCTTCTGACAACCCCTTCCGAAAGAGAGCAGCCAAGGCATTATCATTCCAGGTAGTAAGTACTGCCCACTTTCGGAATTTTTGACAGTACAATTCTGCAGAATCACGACCCTGGTTCAATGCCAGCAGGGTCTTTTCAGCCTGATCAATGGCATTAGGTTCGTCATACAACAACCCCAAGGCCTGAAAAAATGTGTTCACATTAGTCAGAATAGGATCATCTGGTTTCAAAGAAAACGCCCAATCCTGGGGATCGCCACGCAGCAAAGAGATGACAATTTTAACCTGCTGCGCGGAGCTCCCTGATGAGTTAGGCTTCAAGGCAAAAAATAATTTACAATTATTTTTGAAATTCAAAAATTTAGACCGATCCCCAAAAAATACATCAGGTGTAGGAATCTTTGGTTCAGCAGCATGTGAATGAGCAAGGTAGGCGGAAATTCTCCGCACTTCCGCAACGAGCTGCTCCACACGATCAGACAATTGCTTTATCTCCATTGAGAGAAAAAAAAATTCCCCCTACGGCCTCAGAGATATAGAGGAAAAAATATACACACTTTTTTTTTTTATACAATTCTATCCTGCAATTGAGTACCCTAGGATCTGCGGTATGGCGGGTGATTCTGTTATGATTGAGTCACCGTAGGAGGCAAAAATAGAAATGCTAGCTAAGTCCAGAAAACCAGAGAAGTTGGCAGCTATCGGATTGCAGACCCCTGAACCTATCAACACAACTAGCAGTAGCCGTGGGGGGCTCCTACGATGCCCTAGGCCCCTCGATCACAGCCGAAGGACTACATAGCCTAAAGACAGAAAGGGAAATCTAAACTGCCCCAGAGCAGACCCCAAAGCAAAAGGCAGCCCCCACATATAATGACGGTGAAGCAAGAAGAACAAAACACAGACAGAAAGATAGACTGAGCAAAGATGGGGCCCAAGCTAGCTTAGATAGGAAAGGACAGGAAGGCTGCTGTCTGCAATCCGTGTAAAAACCCTAAGAAAATAAGAGCCAACAAACTGACAGTACAAAGGCCCTGAAGACGCTAGGCTTCAAAAAAGGCTATGTCAGTACTCAGGAATATTCTGAAGACAGAGCAACAGGCAAAAGGAGATTCAGCTCACCCCAGCAGGGAATGGCAGAATCCAGAAAAGCAAGGAAAACAAAACACTAATGCAAAAAGGCAAAGCAGAAATCTTAGCTTTAGATGAGCAGGAATCAGACTGGTTTCCTAGAAGTCCACAGAGAAATCACCCGCAGGCCAGAAGGGCGTCGGCAGCCTTATATCCAGTCATTAACTCCACTCAGCCAGTCATCATCATCAGCCCCAGGTGTTTGACAATCAGGCTCACTACCTTTCTTCTCCAGAAGAGGGAGTTCCTCGGGCCTCAGTAGTGAAGGGGAAAATGAACTCACAACACTTCTGTTAACCATGGTTACCTCTAAAGAAACACGTGCAGTCATCATTGCACTGCACAAAAATGGCCTAACAGGGAAGAGTATCGCAGCTAGAAAGATTGCACCTCAGTCAACAATCTATCGCATCATCAAGAACTTCAAGGAGAGAGGTTCCCTTGTTGCTAAAAAGGCTCCAGGGCGCCCAAGAAAGACCAGCAAGCGCCAGGACCGTCTCTTAAAAGTGGTTCAGCTGCGGGATCAGGCTACCAGCAGTGCAGAGCTTGCTCAGGAATGGCAGCAGGCAGGTGTGAGTGCATCTGCACGCTGAGGACGGGGTAAAGTCATTTTCTCTGATGAATCCCCTTTTCGACTGTTTGGGACACGTGGAAAACGGCTTATTCGGAGAAGACCAGGTTCGCGCTACCACCAGTCTTGTCTCATGCCAACTGTCAAGCATCCTGAAACCATTCATGTGTGGGGTTGCTTCTCAGCCAAGGGAATGGGCTCTCTCTCAGTCTTGCCTAAAAACACAGCCATGAATAAAGAATGGTACCAGAATGTCCTCCAAGAGCAACTTCTCCCAACCGTCCAAGAGCAGTTTGGCAATCAACAATGCCTTTTTCAATATGATGGAGCACCTTGCCATAAAGCAAAGGTGATAACTAAATGGCTCATGGAACAAAACATAGAGATTTTGGGACCATGGCCTGGAAACTCCCCAGATCTTAATCCCATTGAGAACTTGTGGTCAATCATCAAGAGACGGGTGGACAAACAAAAACCTTCAAATTCAGACAAAATAAAAGCATTGATTTTGCAAGAATGGACTGCTATCAGTCAGGATTTGATCCAGAAGTTGATTGAGAGCATGTCAGGGAGAATTGCTGAGGTCCTGAAGAAGAAGGGTCAACACTGCAAATATTGACTTGCTGCATTAACTCATTCTAACTGTCAATATAACCTTTTGCTACTCATAATATGATTGCAATTATATTTCTGTATGTGATAAAAACATCTGACAAACACACATAAAAAACAGAGGCCAGCAGATCATGTGAAAATATAATATTTGTGTCATTCTCAAAACTTTTGGCCATGACTGTATGTGGCTGAGGCTGTAAAGTATCCTACGTTGTGGGGGCATCATACTGTGTGTGGCTGGGGGGGCATTGTCCTGTGTGTGGCTGGGGCTGTGGGGGCATTGTACTGTGTGTGACTGGGGCTGTGGGGGCATTGTACTGTGTGTGACTGGGGCTGTGGGGGCATTGTACTGTGTGTGGCTGGAGCTGTGGGCGCATCTTACTGTGTGTGGGGGCATTGTACTGTATGTGGCTGAGGCTGAAAAGTTTCTTACGTTGTGGGGGCATCATACTGTGTGTGCCTGGGGCTGTGGGGGCATTGTCCTGTGTGTGGCATGGGCTGTGGGGGCATTGTCCTGTGTGTGGCTTGGGCTGTGGGGGCATTGTACTGTATGTGGCTGAGGCTGTAAAGTACCCTACATTGTGGGGACATTGTACTGGGGTGGCTGGGGCTGTGGGGGCATCGTGCTGTGTGTGGCTGGGGCTGTAGAGCATTGTACGTTGTGGGGGCATCATACTATGTGTGTCTGGGGCTGTGGGGGCATTGTACTGTGTGGCTGGGGCTGGGGGGCATCATACTGTGTGTGCCTGGGAATGTGGGGGCATTGTCCTGTGTGTGGCTTGGGCTGTGGGGGCATTGTCCTGTGTGTGGCTTGGGCTGTGGGGGCATTGTACTGTATGTGGCTGAGGCTGTAAAGTATCCTACGTTGTGGGGACATTGTACTGGGGTGGCTGGGGCTGTGGGGGCATCGTGCTGTGTGTGGCTGGGGCTGTAGAGCATTGTACGTTGTGGGGGCATCATACTGTGTGTCTGGGGCTGTGGGGGCATTGTACTGTGTGTGGCTGGGGGGCATCATACTGTGTGTGTCTAGAGTTGTGGGGGCATTGTACTGTGTGTAGCCGATTCTCAAGGTACAATGGCAGCCACTCAGCGGAATTAATTCTGCTCAGTATTAAGTGATACAAACAATATAAAATAGTTAATAAGTGGCTCAGGAATTGGTGTAGGAAGGAGGGGTTTGGGTTCCTGCAGATCTGGGCCGACTTCTCAGTTGGCTACAGGTTCTATGCTAGGGACGGGCTGCACCTCAATGGGGAGGGTGCCGCTGTGCTGGGGGAGAAAGGTTAGAGGAGGCTAGAAGGTTGGAGGAGTGTTTAAACTAGGGACGGGGGGGGAGGGTATTCCTTTTATAGGAGGGGAAGACAGTGCAGATAGAGACCTGGGCACAAATAATGACATTGGGGGTGGAGGTGGCATGGGGGGTGGGGTTAGAACAGTTAATAATTTAAGAAAGAATAGAGGTACAGAGAGATACATAAAGTGCATGTATACTAATGCCAGAAGTCTCGCCAACAAAATGGAGGAATTGGAGTTAATGTTGTTGGAACATAATTATGACATGGTGGGATATCTGAGACATGGCTGGACGAGAGCCATGACTGGGCTGTTAATTTACAGGGCTATAGTCTGTTCAGAAATGACCGAACAAATAAGCGAGGGAGAGGTGTGTGTTTATATGTAAAATCATCCTTAAAACCCATCCTTCGTGATAATATATATGAATCTAATGAAAATGTAGAGTCCCTGTGGGTAGAGATAAGGGGAGGGGGGAAAAATAAATTACTGATAGGGGTTTGTTATAAATCTCCAAAAATAATGGAAGCTACAGAGAATATCCTCATAAAGCAAATAGATGAAGCAGCGACTCAAGGAGAAGTCATTATTATGGGGGACTTCAACTACCCTGAAATACATTGGGGAACCGAAACCTGCAGTTCCAGCAAGGGTAATAGGTTTCTGACAACGATGAGAGACAATTACCTTTCACAACTGGTTCAGGACCCAACAAGAGTGGGGGCACTGCTAGACCTAATATTAACCAACAGGCCAGACCGCATATCAAATGTAAGGGTTGAGGGTCACTTGGGTAATAGTGATCACAAATTAATAAGTTTTCATGTATCCTTTAATAAGATGTGTAGTAGAGGGGTTACAAGGACACTAAACTTCAGGAAGGCAAATTTCCAACGGATGAGAGATGATCTTGGTGCAATTAACTGGGACGATATCCTGAGACATAAAAATACACAAAGAAAATGGGAGACGTTTATTAGCATCCTGAATAGGACCTGTGCACAATATATACCGTATGGGAATAAACATGCGAGAAATAGGAGGAAACCACTATGGCTAAATAGAGCTGTAAGGGGCGCAATAAGAGATAAAAATAAAGCATTTAGAGAATTAAAGCAAGTAGGTAGTGATGAGGCATTAACTAAATACAGAAAATTAAATAAAATCTGTAAAAAGCAAATCAAGACAGCAAAGATTGAGACAGAGAGACTCATTGCCAGAGAAAGTAAAAATAATCCCAAAATATTCTTTAACTACATGAATAGTAAGAAGCTAAAAAATGATAGTGTTGGTCCCCTTAAAAATAGTCTGGGTGAAATGGTGGATGAGGATGAGGTAAAAGCTAATATGCTAAATAACTTTTTTTCAACAGTATTTACACAAGAAAATCCCATGACGGATAACATGATCAGGGATAAAAATTCTCCATTAAATGTCACCTGCTTAACCCAGCAGGAAGTATGGCGGCGTCTACAAATCACTAAAATTGACAAATCCCCGGGCCCGGATGGGATACACCCCCGAGTACTGCAGGAATTAAGCACAGTCATAGATAGACCACTATTTTTAATCTTTAAAGATTCCATAATAACAGGGTCTGTACCACAGGACTGGCGTATAGCAAATGTGGTGCCAATATTCAAAAAGGGGACAAAAACTGAACTTGGAAATTATAGGCCAGTAAGTTTAACCTCAACTGTGGGTAAAATCCTGGAGGGTTTTCTAAGAGATACTATACTGGAGTATCTGGAGAAGAATAACCTTATGACCCAATATCAACATGGGTTTACAAGAGACCGTTCCTGTCAGACTAATCTGATAAGCTTTTATGAAGAGGTAAGTTTCGGACTGGACCAAGGGAATGCAGTGGACGTGGTGTACATGGACTTTTCAAAAGCTTTTGATACGGTGCCACACAAAAGGTTGATACATAAAATGAGAACAATGGGGATAGGGGAAAATATGTGTAGGTGGGTTAAGAGCTGGCTCAGGGATAGGAAACAAAGGGTGGTTATTAATGGAGCACACTCGGACTGGGTCACGGTTAGCAGTGGGGTACCACAGGGGTCAGTTTTGGGCCCGCTTCTTTTTAACATATTTATTAATGACCTTGTAGGGGGCATAGAGAGTAGAATTTCAATATTTGCAGATGACACTAAACTCTGCAGGGTAATTAATACAGAGGAGGACAATTTTATATTACAGGAGGATTTATGTAAACTAGAAGCTTGGGCTGATAAATGGCAAATGAGCTTTAATGGGGATAAATGTAAGGTCATGCACTTGGGTAGAACGAACAAGTTGTATAATTATGTGCTTAATTGTAAAACACTGGGCAAAACAGTCACTGAAAAAGACCTGGGTGTATGGGTGGACGACAAACTCACATTTAGTGGCCAGAGTCAAGCAGCTGCTGCAAAGGCAAATAAAATAATGGGATGCATTAAAAGAGGCATAGATGCTCATGAGGAGAACATAATTTTACCTCTATATAAGTCACTAGTGCGACCACACTTAGAATACTGTGTACAGTTCTGGTCTCCGGTATATAAGAAAGACATAGCTGAACTGGAGCGGGTGCAGAGAAGAGCGACCAAGGTTATTAGGGAACTAGGGGGTCTGCAATACCAAGACAGGTTCTTACACTTGGGGTTATTTAGTTTGGAGAATCGAAGGCTTAGGGGTGATCTTATTACAATGTATAAATATATGTGGGGACAATACAAAGACCTTTCTAATGATCTTTTTACTCTTAGACCTGTGACGGGGACAAGGGGGCATTCTCTACGTCTGGAGGAAAGAAGGTTTAAGCATACTCACAGACGCGGATTCTTTACTGTAAGAGCAGTGAGACTATGGAACTCTCTGCCATATGATGTTGTAATGAGTGATTCACTACTAAAATTTAAGAAGGGACTGGATGCCTTTCTTGAAAAGTATAATATTACAGGGTATATACACTAGTCTCCTTAATATTGCGTTGATCCAGGGAGCTAGTCTGATTGCCGTATGTGGAGTCGGGAAGGAATTTTTTTCCCAATGTGAAGCTTACTGTTGCCACATGGGTTTTTTTGCCTTCCTCTGGATCAACATGTTAGGGCAAGTTAGGATAGGATATGGGTTGAACTAGATGGACTTAAAGTCTCCCTTCAACCTTAATAACTATGTTACTATGTAATAATTATATTAATATTGAGCAGAATTTCAGCCTATTAATTTGGCGTCCACAGAAGCAGGGCCGGTTTTAAGCAAAGTGGGGCCTTAGGCAAAAGTTTAAAATGGGGCCCCAAATGCTAACATATTGCACATCACACAGAAGCATTTCTGTTGTTGTTACCGGCGCTGAGTTCAGGCCGCTAAACGAGTGTGATCAACAATATTGAAGTCGTTCGCTTGTTTCCCGGCCTCTTTCCACAGGCTGAGGAAGAATGAAGGGACAGAACAAACACAATTAGATCCATCTGTCCCCATACAGTATCATGTTATCAGCAGCACATCTACAGTTTACACCGGGCGATGTGCTGCTGAGAACAAAGATTTTTGTTATGGCATAAACAATCCAATCACTTGATGAATATGCAGCATTTTGCCTGTTTAGTATAAAACACCTCATAGTCCTCCATATATTATAATGTGCACCACAGTCCTCCATATTGTAAAATGCACACCCCATAGTCCTCGATATAATATAATGTGCCCCATAGTCCTCCATATAGTATAATACACTCCCCATAGTATGATACTCTCCCTATAGTCCTCCATATATTAAAATACACTCCTCAGTCCTCCATACAGTATTATACACTTCCCATAGTCCTCCATATAGTACAGGGTGGGCCATTTTTATGGATACACCTAAATATAATGGGAATGGTTGGTGATATCAACTTCCTGTTTGTGGCACATTAGTATATGGGAGGGAAAAACTTTTCAAGATGGATGGTGACCATGGCGGCCATTTTGAAGTCGGCCATTTTGGATCCAACCTTATTTTTTTCAATGGGAAAAGGGTCATATGACACATCAAACGTGCTGAGAATTTCACAAGAAAACAATGGTGAGCTTGGATTTAACGTAACTTTATTCTTTCATGAGTTATTTACAAGTTTCTCTTTGTTTACAGACATTGACATGTCGCAGAGGTTAACACGTGAGGAGCAGATAGAAATTGTGTTGATGTATGGTGAACTCAGTACCCGGGTCATTATAGCAGATTTCAATGCAAGACACCCTACACCAGAAAGCTGTCACCATTCCCATTTTATTTACGTGTATCCATATACAGTGGGGCAAAAAAGTATTTAGTCAGTCAGCAATAGTGCAAGTTCCACCACTTAAAAAGATGAGAGGCGTCTGTAATTTACATCATAGGTAGACCTCAACTATGGGAGACAAACTGAGAAAAAAAAATCCAGAAAATCACATTGTCTGTTTTGTTTTCATTTTATTTGCATATTATGGTGGAAAATAAGTATTTGGTCAGAAATAGTGTTGAGCATTCCGATACCGCAAGTATCGGGTATCGGCCGATACTTGCTGTATCGGAATTCCGATACCGACTTCCGATATTTTTTCAATATCGGAATTCGGCATCGGAATCGGAAGTTCAGTTGATTGACAGCCTGACGTCATCATGATGCGCGGTGTGTGCGCATCATGATGCGCCGTCATTTCGGGCCTTCCGGGGGTCTCTGCCGGCCTGCCGGGGGGCTGTGCCGGCCTGCCGGGGGGCTGTGTGGACTGCCCGGGGTCTGTACCGGCCTGCCGGGGGGCTGTGCCGGCCTGCCGGTGGTCTGTGCACCCTGTGGGGGTCTGTACCGGCCTGCCGGGGGGCTGTGCCGGCCTGCCGGTGGTCTGTGCACCCTGTGGGGGTCTGTACCGGCCTGCCGGGGGGCTGTGCCGGCCTGCCGGTGGTCTGTGCACCCTGTGGGGGTCTGTACCGGCCTGCCGGGGGGCTGTGCCGGCCTGCCGGGGGGCTGTGCCGGCCTGCCGGGGGGCTGTGCTGATGTCCGGGGGTCTGTGCAAGCATCGTCCGATGGGACTACAAGTCCCATCTGGCGATGCCTGCTACCATGACAGTGATTGACACATTAGCCAATGATGGGACAGTAGTAGTCCCATCATCCGGCTAATGTGTTAAATGTTAAAAAAAAATACTACATACATACTACATGCTACATACATACTACATGCTACATACATACTACATATATACTACATACATGCTACATACATGCTGCATGCTACATACATACTACATACATACTACATACATGCTACATACATACTACATGCATGCTACATACATACTACATGCATGCTACATACATACTACATGCATGCTACATACATACTACATGCATGCTACATACATACTACATGCATGCTACATACATACTACATGCTACATACATACCACATACATACATACTACATACTACATATATACTACATGCATGCTACATACATACTACATGCTACATACATACCACATACATGCTACATACATACTACATATATACTACATACATACATACTACATACATACTACATACATACTACATACATACTACATGCATGCTACATACATACCACATGCTACATACATACCACATACATACTACATACATACTACATACTACATATATACTACATGCATGCTACATACATACTACATGCTACATACATACTACATACATACTACATACATACTACATGCTACATACATACATACCACATACATACTACATGCATGCTACATACATACTACATGCTACATACATACCACATACATACTACATACATACTACATACATACTACATGCTACATACATACTACATATATACTACATGCATGCTACATACATACTACATGCTACATACATACCACATACATACTACATACATGCTACATACATACTACATATATACTACATGCATGCTACATACATACTACATATATACTACATGCATGCTACATACATACTGCATGCTACATGCATGCTACATACATACTGCATGCTACATGCATGCTACATACATACTGCATGCTACATGCATGCTACATACATACTGCATGCTACATGCATGCTACATACATACTACATACATACTACATGCTACATACATACCACATATATACTACATACATACAATACATTCATACAATACATACATAGACATACAGTACATATAACATAGAGTAACATACTTACCAATACTTGTCACATTGTTCCCCGAAGCCATTGTCTTTTCCGGAATAAATATTAACATAACCACAAAAATACTCACCCACGATCCGAAGCAGTCCACGAGTGTGTCCCACGATGATCTTGGGTAGAGAACTGCAGCATCAGATGATGCTGCCGTTCTCTACGGGCTGCAGGAATCCAATGACGGAAGGTAGGTATCCTTCCGCACTGTATTCCTCCGCCACTTAAAAAAAAAAAAAAAAGTCCCTAGTCTCACTTTATGCCATTGCTGTGTGGGAATTTCTCACACAGCAATGGCATAAAGTGAGACTAGGGACTTTTTTTTTTTTTTTTTAAGTGGCGGAGGAATACAGTGCGGAAGGATACCTACCTTCCGTCATTGGATTCCTGCAGCCCGTAGAGAACGGCAGCATCAGCTGATCCTGCAGTTCTCTACCCAAGATCGTCGTGGGACACACTCGTGGACTGCTTCGGATCGTGGGTGAGTATTTTTGTGGTTTGTTATGTTAATATTTATTCCGGAAAAGACAATGGCTTCGGGGAACAATGTGACAAGTATTGGTAAGTATGTTACTCTATGTTATATGTACTGTATGTCTATGTATGTATTGTATGAATGTATTGTATGTATGTAGTATATATGTGGTATGTATGTAGCATGTAGTATGTATGTAGTATGTATGTAGCATGCATGTAGCATGCAGTATGTATGTAGCATGCATGTAGTATATATGTAGTATGTATGTAGCATGCATGTAGTATATATGTATGAATGTATGTAGCATGTAGTATGTATGTGGTATGTATGTAGCATGTAGTATGTATGTAGTATGTATGTAGTATGTATGTAGTATGTATGTAGCATGTAGTATGTATGTAGCATGCATGTAGTATATATGTAGTATGTATGTAGCATGTAGTATGTATGTAGTATGTATGTAGTATATATGTAGTATGTATGTAGCATGTAGTATGTATGTAGCATGCATGTAGTATATATGTAGTATATATGTAGCATGTAGCATGTATGTAGTATGTATGTGGTATGTATGTAGCATGTAGTATGTATGTAGCATGCATGTAGTATATACGTAGTATGTATGTAGCATGTAGTATGTATGTAGCATGCATGTAGTATATATGTAGTATGTATGTAGCATGTAGTATGTATGTAGCATGCATGTAGTATATATGTAGTATGTATGTAGCATGTAGTATGTATGTAGCATGCATGTAGTATATATGTAGTATGTAGCATGTAGTATGTATGTAGCATGCATGTAGTATATATGTAGTATGTAGCATGTAGCATGCATGTAGTATGTATGTAGTATGTATGTAGTATATATGTGGTATGTATGTAGCATGTAGTATGTATGTAGCATGTAGTATGTATGTAGCATGCAGTATGTATGTAGCATGCATGTAGTATATATGTAGTATGTATGTAGTATATATGTAGTATGTATGTTGCATGTAGTATTTATGTAGTATGAATGTAGCATGTATGTAGCATGTATGTAGTATGTAGTATGAATGTAGCATGTATGTAGTATGCATGTTGTATGTATGTAGCATGTAAATTTTTTTTTTTTTTTTTACATTCAACACATTAGCCGGATGATAGGACTATTACTGTCCCATCATTGGCTAATGTGTCAATCACTGTCATGGTAGCAGGCATCGCCCGATGGGACTTGTAGTCCCATCGGACGATGCCTGCACAGCCCCCCGGCAGGCCGGCACAGCCCCCCGGCAGGCCGGCACAGCCCCCCGGAGCCTGCACAGACCACCGGCAGGCCGGCACAGCCCCCCGGCAGGCCGACACAGCCCCCCGGAGCCTGCACAGCCCCCCGGCAGGCCGGCACAGCCCCCCGGCAGGCCGGCACAGCCCACCGGAGCCTGCACAGACCACCGGCAGGCCGGCACAGCCCCCCGGCAGGCCGGCACAGACCACCGGAGCCTGCACAGACCCCCTGGCAGGCCGGCACAGCCCCCCGAAAGGCCCGTACAGACCCCAGAGAGGCTGTACAAGGGCAGGAAAGGGTTTTTCTTATTCCGATACCGGAAGTCCCATAGACTTGAATGGGACTTCCGGTATCGGAATCGGCGATACCGATACTTTTTTTAAAGATCGGCCGATACCATCCGATACGATACTTTGAAGTATCGGACGGTATCGCTCAACTCTAGTCAGAAACAAAATTTCATCTCAATACTTTGTGATATATCCTTTGTTGGCAATGACAGAGGTCAAACGTTTTCTGTAAGTCTTCACAAGGTTGCCACACACTGTTGTTGGTATGTTGGCCCATTCCTCCATGCAGATCTCCTCTAGAGCAGTGATGTTTTTGGCTTTTCGCTTGGCAACACGGACTTTCAACTCCCTCCAAAGGTTTTCTATAGGGTTGAGATCTGGAGACTGGCTAGGCCACTCCAGGACCTTGAAATGCTTCTTACGAAGCCACTCCTTCGTTGCCCTGGCGGTGTGCTTTGGATCATTGTCATGTTGAAAGACCCAGCCACGTTTCATCTTCAATGCCCTTGCTGATGGAAGGAGGTTTGCACTCAAAATCTCACGATACTGAAACTGAATGGGAGGAGACACAGATTAGATATTAGAAAAAACTTTTTGACAGTTAGAGTGATCAATGAGTGGAACAGGCTGCCACGAGAAGTGGTGAGTTCTCCTTCAATGGAAGTCTTCAGAGGCTGGACAGACATCTGACTGGGATGATTTAGCGAATCCTGCTTTGAGCAGGGGGTTGGACCAGATGGCCCAGGAGGTCCCTTCCAACTCTACGATTCTATGATTCTATGATACATGGCCCCATTCATTCTTTCATGTACCCGGATCAGTCGTCCTGGCCCCTTTGCAGAGAAACAGCCCCAAAGCATGATGTTTCTACCACCATGCTTTACAGTAGGTATGGTGTTTGATGGATGCAACTCAGAATTCTTTTTCCTCCAAACACGACAAGTTGTGTTTCTACCAAACAGTTCCAGTTTGGTTTCATCAGACCATAGGACATTCTCCCAAAACTCCTCTGGATCATCCAAATGCTCTCTAGCAAACTTCAGACGGGCCCGGACATGTACAGGCTTAAGCAGTGGGACACGTCTGGCACTGCAGGATCTGAGTCCATGGTGGTGTAGTGTGTTACTTATGGTAGGCCTTGTTACATTGGTCCCAGCTCTCTGCAGTTCATTCACTAGGTCCCCCCGCGTGGTTCTGGGATTTTTGCTCACCGTTCTTGTGATCATTCTGACCCCACGGGGTGGGATTTTGCGTGGAGCACCAGATCGAGGGAGATTATCAGTGGTCTTGTATGTCTTCCATTTTCTAATTATTGCTCCCACAGTTGATTTCTTCACTCCAAGCTGGTTGGCTATTGCAGATTCAGTCTTCCCAGCCTGGTGCAGGGCTACAATTTTGTTTCTGGTGTCCTTTGACAGCTCTTTGGTCTTCACCATAGTGGAGTTTGGAGTCAGACTGTTTGAGGGTGTGCACAGGTGTCTTTTTATACTGATAACAAGTTTAAACAGGTGCCATTACTACAGGTAATGAGTGGAGGAAAGAGGAGACTCTTAAAGAAGAAGTTACAGGTCTGAGAGCCAGAAATCTTGATTGCTTGTTTCTGACCAAATACTTATTTTCCACCATAATATGCAAATAAAATGAAAAAAAAAAACAGACAATGTGATTTTCTGGATTTTTTTTCTCAGTTTGTCTCCCATAGTTGAGGTCTACCTATGATGTAAATTACAGACGCCTCTCATCTTTTTAAGTGGTGGAACTTGCACTATTGCTGACTGACTAAATACTTTTTTGCCCCACTGTAAATGGCCCACCAAAAAAAAAAAAAGTTTGCCTCATCACTGAACATAATGTTCTGTGTAAACTGAGGGTACTGTTCCAATTTTTGTTTTGCCCATTCTGCAAATTCAGCGCTCCGATCTGGGTCACCAACCATTCCAATTTTATTTAGGTGTGTCCATATAAATGGCCCACTGTTGTGAATGCATTTTCTGGTTCACCTCTGGCTTCTGGTGAGGGTGATGGAGCTGGCTGTGCTGACAGAGGAGTAGTGAGTTCTCTATCTGGACTCCCTCTGTTGGTGAAAGGAGGTAATGAAGCTGATCTAAATGGCAGAGACCTGCCACCTGAGGAGGACGACTGCGATTGGACATCAGGAGTCTTTGATTGGATTTAAGGCAGCCGACTCCCTATTTTCTTGCTGGTGATTTCTCCTGCCTGTGGCTTCTGGTTTCCAGTTCGGTTCCTGCCTTCTGAAAGCTAAGTTTGCTCTACTATTGTGAGTTTTGGTCTGGTTTCTTAGTTTTTTGTGTTCAGCCAGCCCCGGCTGGGGCTGTGCTGAATTCCCATTTTTGTCTCTGATTATTTCAGTTTGTTTTTGTCCCTGATCAGTTGATCTCTTTTGCTCTGTCTTCAGAATATACCTGAGTGCTGATATAGGGTCTAGCGACTTCAGGGCTTTTTCCTATCAGACGTGTTGGACATCTTTTTGGCAGGGTTTTTCCGGATTGCAGACAGCAGCTTTCCTTTCCTATCCTTTCTAGTTAGTGTGGGCCCCACCGTTTGCTCAGCCTATCTTTCTGTGCTTGTGTTTTCATCTTGTTTCACAGACAATACATGTTGGTGGCTGTCTATTGCTTTGGGGTCTGCTCTGGGGCAGTTTAGATTTTCCCTTTTCTTTCTTTAGGCTTATTTAGTTCTCCAGCCATGACGAGGCATCTAGGACCACCGTAGGCACGCTGCACGGCTACTGCTAGTTGTTGTGGATAAGATCAGGGGTCTGCAATCCGCTAGTTACCAACCTCTCTGGTTTTCTGGGCTTAGCTTGCTTTTTGTTTTTCCTCCTCGGTGACTCATTCATAACACTGCTGTGTTGGGGTAGAGAGTTCCAGAGTATGGGGGAAGCACGGGAGAAGTCTTGTATGCGGTTGTGGGAAGAGATAAGAGGGGAGTAGAGAAGATCTTGAGAGGATTGAAGCTTGCGTGTGGGTAAGTACCTGGAGACCATGTCACAGATGTATGGAGGAGACAGGTTGTGGATGGCTTTGTATGTCATAGTTAGGGTTTTGGTCCACGGGTAGACAGTCACACTCAAAATTGAATGTCACTTGCATCAGAGTCATTAAAGGAATTATTATGATTTTTATTAATTTTTTTTTTCCAATAAATCAAGAAAAGTGAAAAAACACCGCAAACAGAGATCAGATTCCAAACATGAGTATTACACGGTTACGTTTTGACCTATACCTAGGTCTTTCTCAAACCATACTCAATAGGAGTGTCAAGGTATATGGAAAGAGGACAATTTTTCAGAGTCTCAAAGTAAGGGCTGTGGCAAGAGAGCGGCAGGGATCAACACTGCAGATCCCTGCCGCTCTCTTGCCACAGCCCTTACTTTGGGACTCTGAAAAATTGTCCTCTTTCCATATACCTTGACACTCCTATTGAGTATGGTTTGAGAAAGACCTAGGTATAGGTCGAAACGTAACTGTGTAATACTCATGTTTGGAATCTGATCTCTGTTTGCGGTGTTTTTTCACTTTTCTTGATTTATTGGAAAAAAAAAAAAAAATTAATAAAAATCATAATAATTCCTTTAATGACTCTGATGCAAGTGACATTTAATTTTGAGTGCGACTGTCTACCTGTTGACTTTTACCTGTGGTATATCCACGTTCAGTCAGCACCTCCTCCTACAGCACGAGTGCGCGTCTTTATTTTTTCTATATAGTTAGGGTTTTGAACTGGAGCCTCTGAACGATAGGAAGCCAATGAAGGGCTTGGCAGAGGAGAGGCTGGGGAATAACGGGGAGACAGGTGGATTAGTCAGGCAGCAGAGTGTAGGATGGATTTCAGTGGTGCCAGAGGGTAGACCAGAGAGTAGGAGGTTGCAGTAGTCGAGGCAGGAGATAAGGGCGTGCAGTAGTGTTTTTGTGGTTTCATGGTCAAGGAATGCACAGATCCGGGAAATATTTTTGAGTTTGAGATGGCAGGAGGAGGCAAGGGTTTGGATATGTGGCTTGAAAGAGAGGGCAGAGTCAAGGATACCCAGAGGCACCGAGCATGCAGGACTGGGGAAAGTGAGCAGCCATTCATATTGATGGATAGGTCTGGTGGAGGGGTAGAGTGAGATGGGGGAAAGATTATGAATTCAGTTTTGTCCATGTTGTTTTAGTAAGCAAGCAGAGAAGAAAGCTGAAATAGCAGACAGACATTGTGGGATTATGGTAAGGTGAGGTCAGGTCCAGATACGTAGATCTGCGTGTCATCGGCAGAGATGATACTGCAACACGTGGGATTTCATGACCTGTCCCAGGCTGAAGGTGTAGATGGAGAAGAGTAGGGGTCCTAGAGCTGAGCTTTGAGGAACACCGAAAGGGGGCGAGGTGAGGAGGTGGTGTGGGAGTGGGAGACACTGAATGTTCAGTCTGTTAGATATAAGATCCAGGATAGGGCCAAACCTGTGATGCCAAGAGATGAGAATCTGTAGCAGGAGGAAATGCTCCACAGTGTCGAAGGCAGAAGACAGGTCCAGGAGAAGGACAGAGTAGTGTCGCTTGCTCTTGGCGGTTAGTAGGTCATTGGTGACTTTAGTAAGGGCAGTTTCAGTTGAGTGCTGCAGTCAGAAGCCTGATTGTAAGCGGTCAAAGAGGGATCAGGAGAGGTGGGAGGACAGTTCAAGATGGACATGCTGTTCCAGTAGTTTTGAGGCATAATGGAGAAGAGATATCGGGCAATTGCTAGACAGAGAATGGGTCAAGGGAGGTCTTTTTGAGGATGGGTGTGATCGAGGCATGTTTGAAGGATGAGGGGAACACACCATTTGTGAGAGGTTGAAGAGGTGTGTTAGAGTAGGGATAAAGACTGTGGCGAGGTTAGGGATGAGGTGGGACGGGAGCGAGTCAAGCTTGCAAGTGGTGAGGTGTGATCTTGATAGGAGGGTGGAGAGCTGATCTTCTGTCATGGTGAAGTTGGTTTTGGATGAACAGGGCTGAGCAGCTAAGAGGGGCATTGGGGGCTGTGGGCCAAAGCTTTCTCTGATCGTATCAATCTTCTGCTTAAAGAAGGAGGCAAAGTCTTCAGTGGTAATGAGAGGAGGTGATGTTGGGGGACAGAGTAGAGAATTGAAAGTGTTGAAAAGCTGTTTAGGGTTGTGAGACAGGGAGGATATGAGAGTTGAAAAATAAGTTTGTTTTGCAGCAGTGAGCGTTGACTTGAAGCTGGTGAGGGACTGCTTGTATGCGGTTAAGTGCTCGGCCGAGCGGGATTTCTTCCATCTCCGCTCAGCAACCCTGGAAGCCCGTCTCAGTTAGTTGGTGAGGCTGGTCAGCCAGGGCTGCCTGTTGATTGTATGAGTTTTGCTATGTGTGAGGGGGCGGCAGAGTCAAGTGCTGCTGTTATTGTAGTGTTATAAAAGGTGGCAGCAGAATCTGTGTCATGAAGTGAAGATATGTCTGTAAGAGGGAGAAGGGACTCAGAGAACGATTGTAAAATTGATATGTTTGAGATTTCTACGAGGGTGAGCGAGTTTGTGGAGTAGGGTTTGTGCAGTAGGAGAGGAGAGGGAAGAGAATGTCAGTAGGTTGTGGTCAGAAAGGGGGAGGGGTGAGTTATTGAGATTAGTAAGGGAACAGAGGCAGGTGAAGATAAGGTCCAGCATGTGACCATCTTTGTGAGAGGCCGCAGAGGACCATTGAGTGAGGCCAAAGGAGGCAGTGAGCGATAAAAGTTTAGAGGCAGCCGGGGTGGAAGCATCAATAGGGATGTTGAAGTCACCCATGAGGATTGTGGGGATGTCAGCAGAGAGGAAATGAAGTAGCCAGGTGGTGAAGTGGTCGAGAAAGGTGGAGCTGGCTAGTTCTGGGGGGTGGTAGATGAGAGCCAGCTGGAGGTTGGAGGGGGAGTAGATGCGGATGCAGTGCACCTCAAACGAGGGAAGAGTGGCGGAGGGTGGTAGTGGAATTGGGGTAAAGGACCAGGTATCAGAGAGGAGCAAGCCAACTCCTCCACCACGTTTGTTGCTGGGGCGAGGGGTGTAAGAGAGGTGGAATCCGCGGTAAGAGAGTGCGGCTGGAGAGGCTGAGTCAGAGGGGGGTGAGCCAGGTTTCGGTGATGCCAAGGATGGAGAGTTTGTTGGTGATGAAGAGGTCATGGATAAATGACAGTTTGTTACAGACAGAGCGTGCGTTCCATAGTGCTCCAGGTAGGGAGACCGGGGGCTGCAAGAATGGGTATGAGGTTATCATGGTTGCGAAAACGTGTAGAGGATCAAGGCTGGATGTTAGAAGTGAGTATGGGGATGTGTTGAGGTAGTCCATGAGCCGGGCCAGATATCGGTACTACCCGGAGTGACTAATTCTCTTTGGTGTTTTTAGGTAGATGCATGTCTGTAGTTTATGTTTTGATATGATAGCCCTTGCACATCAGTAGCTTAACCCCTTCAGGCCTATTTGTACCCAAATGCCTAGGCCATTTTTTGTAAATCTGACCTGTCACTTCATGCGGTAATAACTTTGGGACGCTATCACCTACCCACGCCATTCTGAGATTGTTTTCTCATGACATATTGTACTTCATGGTAGTGCTAATTGTGAGTCAATAGATTTTACCTTTCTGCATAAAAAAATTACACGAAAATTTGGGAAAAATTCGCTAATTTTTGAACTTTGAAATTCTCTACTTTTTACAAAAATGCTGATACCCCCCATAACAGTTATTAGTTTACATTCTCCACATGTCTACTTCACATTGGCATCATTTTGGAAATGAAATTTTATATTTTTCGGATGTGATAAGGCTCATAATTTTATATGCAATTTTTAAAGTTTACGACTAAATTTCCAAAACCCATTTTTCCAAGGACCAAGTCAGTTCGGACATCACTTTATGGGTCTTGTATAACAGAACCCACCCATACATTACCCCATTTTGCAAACTACACCCCTCAAGGTGTCCAAAACGGATTTTCAAAACTTTGTTAACCCCTTAGGTGTTGCACAGGAATTCAAGCAAAATGACAGTGAAATATCAAAATTTCAATTTTTTGGCAGATATTCCATTGTAATCCAATTTTACCTGCAACCCAGCAAGGGTTAACAGCATACCCAAACCCAAAATTGGTTACCCCAATTCCGCAGTTTATAGAAACACCCCACATGGACACGTAAACTAAATTATGGGCGCGCAAGAGGGCTCAGCACAGAAGGAGAGCTAGTCGGTTTTTGGGATAATAGATTACACTGGAAGAAATCCAGTGGGCCATGTCGTATTGGAGAGATCCTGAGGTACCCCCAGAGTGTAAACCCCCAAAAGGTTACCGCATTTTGGAAACTACACCCCCTAAGGAATGTTTTAGGGGGTATAGTAACCACTTTGACCCAACAAGCGCGCTATTGGAGTTTCATGCACTTGGTTGAGGAAATTGAAAAGTACGTTTATCATCGAAAAATGTCGCTTTAGGCCCACATTTTTCATTTTGAAAAGGGGGACCAGGAAAAAGTACACCCCACTTTTTATTCCCCATTGTCTCCCGAACACGGCAATACCACAAGTGTTGTCTAAAACCACAGTATTGGCGCACGGCAGGCTTCGTAAGCGAAGCTGCGGCAAAATTCACTAAGAAATCTATGGGGCCATGTCACATTTGGAGACACCCTGAGGTCCCGCACAGTGGAAACCCCAAAAAAGTGACCCCATTTTTGAAACTACACCCCCTAAGGAATGTTTTAGGAGGTACAGTAACCACTTTGCACCGGGAACCGGCTCCCGACCCGCGGCGATCGCCCGGCCTATGATCCGGGTACAATTCGCCGTACCGCTACGGCGGCCGGCGCGAAGGGGTTAATGGTATTTTTCACCTTTTGAATAGATCCTACCTATATTTCCAAAAAATAATGATTAAAGGTCGATTTAGGGGAAATGCCAAAATGTCAATACAATGCATGTAGTATTTGCAACAAAATTTAATCCAAGTTATGTAAATACACACTGAACATGTCATGGGCTTGTCCATACTAGTGTGAGTGTGTGTGTATATATATATATATATATATATATATATATATATCTCTCCAACAATGTAGACCAGCTCACTCCTGTGAACCACAGCTGACCTGGTTAACTCCGTTGTGCCCGGATCTGGATGTGGGAGTCCATCCATACAAATGTGAACAACGACAAAGCAAAGTCCAGCAATAACATGAGCAATCAAGGATGCTGTTAAAATTTTTTTTCTTTTTATTCATAAATCCATTAAAATGCAACGGTCCAAGCAGTTCAAAACAGCAATAACGCAGGAAAGTAGTGCAGATAGGACCACGCGTTTCAGCGGTAGAACCCGCCTTCTTCACGGTCCAGATTTTTAACAGCATCCTGGATTGCTCACGTTATTGCTGGACTTTGCTTTGTCGTTGTTCATAATATATATATATATATATATATATATATATATATAGTGTGTGTATGTATAATTATATAACGTTACTCCATAATATCTTCAACATCAGACTCTGAATCTGACTGTTGTTCTACTGGCTCGTCTTCAATACCCTTGTTCTGGCATGTCTGTAACCTGCACATGTCCGTGCACTTCAGGCCATTGCTGAGGCAAGTACACTGAGGAAGTTCGCATGACCGCACACACTTGCAGGACAGTAGCTGGATAATAGCTTCTGGTGCTGGTGCCCCTCGCATCCACTTGACAACAAGCTTTCTGTCATTATCTATCATCCAACCGCAGTCTGTTGGGTTTGCAACAAATGGCTGGCTCTGCAGACTTCTCCAGATCGCAGCCTGGTAGTTTGCACGCAGTGCATGCATGAAAAGGCAGTCTTGGCAAGGAGGGAGTTGACTTGACTCTACCACTCCACGTCTGGCACAGAACAGCTGATACCAGAGCCTGTTTACCTCAGTTGTTTGGGTAGTTGGCAGGTACATGTGGCAGGTGATTTCCTGTAACTTCTCAAAGAGTTCGGGAGACACTTCCCATGAACGACCAACTTCCTGAAAGGCATCCTGGTATGGCTTGTTCATCTTCAACTGCTTGAGTGTCGTCATCTTCCCACGGCCAGCGAATGCACTGACTGTGTCACAGCCTGTAAATGTATGCATACCAATCAATGAATCACACACGATGCCTCCCAATGTTCTGCTCAGAGTGGTGATATCCAGGAATCTTGTCCGGTTCTGTGTACCGCATTTCTGGAACAGGTGGGATGGGATTTTGTGGCACATGCCCAGACACAGGACCATGACATCAGTATCCTCTGAAGTGATGATGACAGACTTGTAACCAGATTCTGCTGCATGAAGAGCATGGAGAAGGAGGCGTGTGTCTGCTTCTTCTTGACTTGACTTAAGGTCAGCAGCCTCTTCCCACAGTTCTTTGGTGATCTTAAAGCAGAGCTGCTCACATGTGACATACATCTCCTTCTCAAGCTTCTCCCTGTGGTGTTTCGCCTTCCATTCTTCTACCAGAAACTTTATGAGACTTGCCTTGTTGGAGGAATTACTTAGTAGCTTTCTCCACTGCTGGATGTTGTGCCCATGTTGAATGTTCTTGAAATGGATCCCTGTGCCTTCATATCTGTTGACTCTTTCTGTATCTTTGATGGATGTCTCCTTGTAGACGTCAAAGACAATATCAATGCGCTTGCTCTTAGCACCCTCATGGATAGCGCGACTCATTGCTGTGCCTGCTAGCTGGGCAAATGTTGCATCGTTTCCCTTCAGTTTCTGAACCAGGCTCATCCCATCAATGATGGTTGCAGAGGGCTCAGGGATCACCTCTGCAGGAGGAACATTCCTCTCCATCTCCCTTGCTAGGGCAGCCTTGTTGGTCTTGCGGATAGACCCATCACCATTGGCAAGTGCCCATGGCAATGGCCCCAGGGGATGAGTCAAGACATCACTCATTTGTAGCTTTCTGTTCTCAGCTACAAGTATCATCTGGCCAAATAGGTTCCTGTCAGCCTTCAAAATTACCTCCTTGCCAAGGCCTTGTCTGTGTGTCTTCATTCTGATGTTAGAGAACGTTTTAAGATTGTTCTTCGTCATCTTGTCATGAAACAGTGTAGTTGGCGTATCGGTACCCAAACGCTCATCCTTGAATGTGTGATATGCATCCTCTCCTATACTGTATGCCCCTAGAAGGTCTTTGGCTACATCTGGTGGTGCTGCAGTCGCTGTTGATAAACTGATAAGTTCACCATTATGCTCTTTGTTGAAGGGGTTCAACCAACCAGTCTCCAGCAGTTCAACAAAAGATCGGACATCGGCTTCATCTCTTCTAATCCTGGACACCTGTAGGTCTGAATGACTGAAGTCAGTATATTGTTGGCCTACTAGGGCCCTCAGCTGCCTCAAGTACATGCTGCGGTACTCCGATGTCAGATAGAATCTGGCGACAGCTCCAACTTTGAGGCTGAAGCCTTTTGTGCCCCCTGGTGTCTGGGTGTCTTTGTTGATTGTTTCTTAGATGGTCTGGTCCACAGGAATCTGTCCAAAAGGATTCTTGCTACCGATCTGGACCAAAAAGCCACCTTTCATGAAGTATTCATGGACCTCTGGGTGGTCTATGGGCAGCCGAGACATCGTAGCATAGTAATAGGTTAGGTATTGGGCATAGTTGACCTTGTCATAGGCAAAACACCACGGTAGCATCTGTCGGATTGCTCCTAGGTGAAGCATCCAGTTGCCTTCTCTTGAAGCTCGAACCAGGGCCAGCATGGTCTCGACCATGTCGAAGTATGACATCCAGAATGCTGAGAGTTGTTCATTTCTGAAGGTCTCAAGATAAACTTGAAAGAGCTTCAGGGTAAGTGTGCAAAATTCATTATCCAAGAACTTTTCGAAGGATCCCTGCGACACACTGATGCGAAAGTTTGTGATGTTCTTCAGTGTTTCATCCAGATGGTGAAGGTCCCTTGCATGGTTTTCTGCTAGCCATGGAAGGAAGTTTTTCCATGCAAGCCTCATAAGTGCTTCATAGACCAGCTTGTGTAGTCTCACTGCTCTGTTGTACCTCCGGCCGTCCATCACTCCAGACACTGATCCTTCAGCGATGACACCGGATTCAACACACAAATCTCTAAGGCCTGCATCCTGAAAACTCTTACCTATGATGGAGAGATTACAGATTGTGTGGAAGACACCCATTCTAATTATAATGTTCTTGAACTTCTCCTGTTTCCAGATAACCTCGGCAGCTTTGGTATAGAGTGCTTGATCAAACACGCACACAATTCTGTTAAGCTTCAGGGTCTGCATGATGGCATGTGTTTGCTCCAAGACTTCATTCACAGTGAACATGGCTGTTCCAGGAGCATTGATAGTGGGCAGGTAGCTTACAGTGTCCTGGGCCACTACAATGTCGCTGCGGATTTGGATGTTGAACCCAGTCCAACTGCTAATGGTCTGATCCTCATGGTCTGACATTCTAGCCAGAAGCCAGATATGGTTCTTGGTTTTTGAATCCTGGACCTCCTCGGTAGTGTTAACATTCGCAGTCTCAATCCTGGGTGGCCCTCCCCGCCGCCCAACATTGTTGTATATTGGTAGCATTAATTCTGTCGGAATTATGCTTCTTTTCTTCGACTTGGTTACATCTGGCAGGACTTTTGTCACAGAGCATGCAACATTGGACTGAACAGCGATGCCATTGACTCTATGAGATGTACCTGCTCCACTTAGTGTCTCCTCAAGTCTGTCAATGTTATCCCAGGCCAAGGTTGTGAACACACCAGGGTAGATATTTGCTGGCATTGGGATGTCATCCGTTGAACATTCCAACTTCTGGATACAAAGGGCTGTATCGATCTCCTCAGCCGTTGAATATGACACACAGTGGCCAAGACGACTCAGAGTTCGAACCAGTTCTGTATTGCCAGTCAAAGACTTAATTGCAAAGGACAGCAGTACGTGCTTGGGTGGCTTTGTCTTTCCATTGGTAACAGCAAAAACCAAGTCACTGCCGAAGGATGTGGCAAGACGTTGAGCTATTTCAGAGGGAGTTTGGCACTCACAATCTCCTGTAAGCAGGGTTTGCAGGAATTGAGTGACTAATGCAGGAACGACATTCTGATCTGTATCGGGAGGCCATGGCTGACTCACATCTTGCTTCTTGATCTCATTCCTCAGCTGCATTGCTGCTTTGGTTACGACATCTCCAGAGTTAGCGGCTCTTGCTTCTTGCAGATCTTTTGTCATGCTGTGTGCTTGCCGGGCAAGGTCGTCCATTGATAGACTAGAAGCTTACCTTTCTCATCGGAGAGAAAGCGGAGTGATTCACCAAACTCTGTTTCAAGTTTTCTGCGAACATGTTTCTTTGTCGATGGTTTCAGTTTGATGATACCACGGGACATCATGCATCTCTGAAGCCTAGATGTGAAGTTTATCATAGGCAGTACTTCTGGGTTTGGGAACAATTCAGTCCTTATATACAAGAAGAGTTCCTCAAGGGCTTCTCTCTCTGCCTCTCCGTAGCGTACTTCCTTGCTTTCTTCTTGATTTTCTGCTGCACCAGACCTACAGGCCACTTGGGAATCATCTTTTGTGAATAGTTTGTATCATGACTTGTGGTAGGATTCTCTGTGTGCCTTTCCTTATCGCTGCTCTGCGGATAGTCTCATCTGCTCGTAGCTCAACACACTGGACGATTGGCTCCCTTGTTTTTTCTCCTTTGAGATACTTGCTTGACTTCTCGCAGAACATACATACTTTGGCATACACCCTGCTATCACTGGGGGTACCCCTCAGTAGCCTCCTCCTGGGGATTTCACTTGCTGTTTCGACATTGACACCCTTGGCAAGGATAGAATCCAGTGACTTCTTCATTGTAAAGAGACTACATTTAAGGTGATATTGTATGTGTGGTATTTCTCGTTCTTCAAGGCCCTTAGCTGCTTCCAGGATGGATTCATGCTGTCTGATCTCTGCAGCCCTAAGCAATGTTTTCCAGGAGTCCAAATCCTGTAGGGACGCCAGATCATCACTGTCATCATTAGAGCAGTGTATGATACAGTCGATCCGTGATTTCTTCCTCGCTGGTACTTCCATCATGCCATTAGATATGTCAGTAAACACCTGCAAACACAAAGAAAAACATTAAAACCCTTGGCACCGAGCGCCGTACGAGTACTGCTCTCTCGTCCTGGACCAAAGGACAAGAGCAGTACTAGTACGGCACAACCCCTTTAGCGTCCCCGCCACTAATCGCGCGGGGATCGGGGGTAGATGGCCGCACTTACCGGCAGCAGGGCTTGTCCCCTCGCCGTGCGTGGCCATCGCGCCGACCCCCTGCAGCTAGAATCACTGTGATTCGCTGGG
The DNA here is from genome assembly GCF_039654945.1 of Dendrobates tinctorius. Lineage (NCBI taxonomy): Eukaryota > Metazoa > Chordata > Amphibia > Anura > Dendrobatidae > Dendrobates > Dendrobates tinctorius. The sequence goes on from NW_027361794.1 coordinate 10,580,374, forward strand.
CTATATAGCCCAGCGAATCGCAGCATGCCTTGTAAAACATGGCGTGATTCGCTGCAGGGGTTCGTGCCTGTGGAGCGATTGGTGCATTTACCAGTCACTCCACAGGCCAGGGGGAGGATGTCAGTGTCTGATCTCCTCCCCCTGTGCTGCGATTGGCTAGAACATAGTTCTAGCCATAGCAGCGATGTAGCAGGGCCGACACAGTGTCGCCTCTGCCTGTATGAGATCCTGTCAGCACAGGGTCTCATACAGGGACGATCGCTGCTCTGTGCAGGCTGACCGGACCTGCCTGCACTCGCTGGAACTTGTGGTACCACAAGTCCCAGCAAGTCTGGGCAGGCAGGCAAAAAGTGTAAAAGAAAGTTAAAAAAAACAAAACCACTACACATCCCCCCCCTCCCATATGCGCCAATACTGTGGTTTTAGACAACACTTGTGGTATTGCCGTGTTCGGGAGACAATGGGGAATAAAAAGTGGGGTGTGCTTTTTCCTGGTCCCCCTTTTCAAAATGAAAAATGTGGGACCAAAGCGACTTTTTCCGGTAAAAAAACGTACTTTTCAATTTCCTCAACCAAGTGCATGAAATTCCAATGGAGCGCTTGTTGGGTCAAAGTGGTTACTATACCCCCTAAAACATTCCTTAGGGGGTGTAGTTTCCAAAATGCAGTAACCTTTTGGGGGTTTACACTCTGGGGGTACCTCAGGGTCTCTCCAATACGACATGGCCCACTGGATTTCTTCCAGTGTAATCTATTATCCCAAAAACCGCCTAGCTCTCCTTCTGTGCTGAGCCCTCTTGCGCGCCCATAATTTAGTTTACGTGTCCATGTGGGGTGTTTCTATAAACTGCGGAATTGGGGTAACCAATTTTGGGTTTGGGTATGCTGTTAACCCTTGCTGGGTTGCAGGTAAAATTGGATTACAATGGAATATCTGCCAAAAAATTGAAATTTTGATATTTCACTGTCATTTTGCTTGAATTCCTGTGCAACACCTAAGGGGTTAACAAAGTTTTGAAAATCCATTTTGGACACCTTGAAGGGTGTAGTTTGCAAAATGGGGTAATGTATGGGTGGGTTCTGTTATACCAGACCCATAAAGTGACGTCCGAACTGACTTGGTCCTTGGAAAAATGGGTTTTGGAAATTTAGTAAAACTATGAGCCTTATCACATCCGAAAAATATAAAATTTCACTTCCAAAATGATGCCAATGTGAAGTAGACATGTGGAGAATGTAAACTAATAACTGTTAGGGGGGTATCAGCATTTTTGTAAAAAGTAGAGAATTTCAAAGTTCAAAAATAGCGAATTTTTCCCAAATTTTCGTGTACTTTGTAATTTTTTATGCAGAAAGGTAAAATCTATTGACTCACAATTAGCACTACCATGAAGTACAATATGTCACGAGAAAACAATCTCAGAATGGCGTGGGTAGGTGATAGCGTCCCAAAGTTATTCCCGCATGAAGTGACAGGTCAGATTTACAAAAAATGGCCTAGGCATTTGGGTACAAAAAGGCCTGAAGGGGTTAAGCTACTGATGTGCAAGGGCTATCATATCAAAACATAAACTACAGACATGCATCTACCTAAAAACACCAAAGAGAATTAGTCACTCCGGGTGGTACCGATATCGTCAAAATTGGCTCTTGGCTCATGGACTAAGGAGGGCCAGGATTTGGGGGATATGTCGCCAGCAATGAGGAGTAACAGACAGAACATTAGAAGGTGGGAGTAGGATAGGACATGATGTGGCCGTGTCTGGAGAAAAAGGTTTTATGTCAAGGAACAGATCTGAGGAAAAGGTGTGATGGCTGGGAAGGATGGAGGGGGAAATGACTAGGTCCTTACTGGGTGGGGAGATTACATGATAGGATACAAGTAAGGAGTATGGGGGTAAAAGTGAGAAGAAATTGAAACATTGTAGGAATATCATATATTACATATTGATAGAAATATAAATTACACGCATAGTTGTCAGTTTTATTAAAAACACAAATAAGACTGACTAAAAAAGGAGAAAAATATAAAAATATATATACATACAACAAGTCCATAACAATAAACTTTACAAAATAATATTTATAACTAATTTATAACTGTGTGAGATAACAAAAAGCACAAGCGTAACAGCACCCTCTTCCTCCACAGCCCCACCAACATGCAGCCTCACGAGTGACATTACCCACTGCCCGACACAGCCCAAAATGCGGCCTCACAAGAGTGACAGCACCCACTGCCCAACACAGCCCCCAACATGCAGCCTCATGAGAGTGACAGCACCTACTGCCCGACAGCCCCAAACATGCAGCCTCACGAGAGTGACATTACCCACTGCCCGACACAGCCCCCAACATGCAGCCTCACGAGAGTGACAGCACCCACTGCCTGACAGCCCCCAACATGCAGCCTCACGAGAGTGACATTACCCACTGTCTGACACAGCCCCCCAACATGCAGCCTCACGAGTGACATTACCCACTGCCCGACACAGCCCCCCAACATGAAGCCTCACAAGTGACATTACCCACTGCCGGACACAGCCCCCAACATGCAGCCTCACGAGAGTGACAGCACCCACTGCCCGACACAGCCCCCCAACATGATGACTCACGAGTGACATTACCCACTGCCCGACACAGCGCCCAACATGCAGACTCACGAGAGTGACATTACCCACTGCCCGACACAGCCCCCCAACAAGAAGCCTCACGAGTGACATTACCCACTGCCCGACACAGCCCCCAACATGCAGCCTCACGAGAGTGACAGGACCCACTGCCCGACACAGCCCCCCAACATGCAGCCTTACTAGAGAGACATTACCCACTGCCCGACACAGCCCAACATGCAGCCTCACGAGTGATAGCACCCACTGCCCGACACAGCCCCCCAACATGAAGCCTTACTAGAGAGACATTACCCACTGCCTGACACAGCCCCCCAACACGAAGCCTCAGGAGAGTGACATTACCCACTGCCCGACACAGCCCCCCTACATGAAGCCTCACGAGTGACATTACCCACTGCCCGACACAGCCCCACCAACATGCAGCCTCACGAGAGTGACAGCACCCACTGTCCGACAAAGCCCAACATGAAGCCTCACGAGAGTGACATTACCCACTGCCAGACACAGCCCAACATGAGCCTCACGAGAGTGACATTACTCACTGCCCGACACAGCCACCCAACATGAAGCCTCACGAGTGACATTACCCACTGCCCGACACAGGCCCCAACATGCAGCCTCACGAGAGTGACATTACCCACTGCCCGACACAGCCCCCCAACATGAAGCCTCACGAGTGACATTACCCACTGCCCAACACAGCCCCCAACATGCAGCCTCACGAGTGACAGCACCCGCTGCCCGACAGCCCCCCCAACACGCAGCCTTACTAGAGAGACATTACCCACTGCTCGACACAGCCCCCCAACATGCAGCCTCACGAGTGATAGCACCCACTGCCCAACAGCCCCCAACATGCAGCCTTACTAGAGCAACATTACCCAGTGTCCGACACAGCCCCACCAACATGCAGCCTCACGAGTGACAGCACCCACTGCCCGACACAGCCCCCCAACATGCAGCCTTACTAGAGACACATTGCCCACTGCCCGACACAGCACCCCAACATTCAGCCTTACTAGAGACATTACCCAATGACCGACACAGCCCCCCAACATGCAGCCTCACGAGTGACATTACCCACTGCCCGACACAGCCCCCCAACATGCAGCCTCACGAGTGACATTACCCACTGCCCGACACAGCCCCCAACATGCAGTCTCACGAGAGTAACAGCACCCACTGCCCGACACAGCCCCCCAACATGCAGCCTTACTAGAGAGTCATTACCCACTGCCCGACACAGCCCCCCAACATGCAGCCTTACTAGAGAGACATTACCCACTGCCTGACACAGCCCCCCAACATGCAGCCTCAGGAGAGTGTCATTATCCACTGCCCGACACAGCCCCCCAACATGAAGCCTCACGAGTGACATTACCCACTGCCCGACACAGCCCCACCAACATGCAGCCTCACGAGAGTGACAGCACCCACTGCTCGACACAGCCCCCCAACATGCAGCCTTACTAGAGAGACATTACCCACTGCTCGACACAGCCCCCCCAACATGCAGCCTTAGGAGAGAGACATTACCCACTGCTCGACACAGCCCCCCCAACATGCAGCCTTAGGAGAGAGACATTACCCACTGCTCGACACAGCCCCCCAACATGCAGCCTTACTAGAGAGACATTACCCACTGCTCGACACAGCCCCCAACATGCAGCCTTACTAGAGAGACATTACCCACTGTTCGACACAGCCCCCAACATGCAGCCTTACTAGAGACACATTACCCACTGATCGACACAGCGCCCCAACATGCAGCCTTACTAGAGAGACATTACCCACGGTTCGACACAGCACCCCAACATGCAGCCTCATGAGTGATAGCACCCACTGCCCGACACAGCCCCCAACATGCAGCCTCAAGCGAGTGACATTATCCACTGCTCGACACAGCCCCCCAACATGCAGCCTCACGAAAGTGACAGCACCCACTGCCCGACACAGCCCCCCAACATGTAGCCTAACGAGTGACAATACCCACTGTCCGAAACAGCCCCCAACATGCAGCCTCACGCGAGTGACATTATCCACTGCCCAACACAGCCCCCCCAACATGCAGCCTTACTAGAGAGACATTACCCACTGCTCGACACAGCCCCCCAACATGCAGCCTCACGCGAGTGACAGCATCCACTGCCCGACACAGCCCCCTCAACATGCAGCCTCATGCGAGTGACATTATCCACTGCCCGACACAGCCCCCCCAACATGCAGCCTCACGAGAGTGACAGCACCCACTGCCCGACAGCCCCCCAACATGCAGCCTCACGAGTGACAATACCCATTGCCCCGACACAGCCCCCAACATGCAGCCTCACGCGAGTGACATTATCCACTGCCCGACACAGCCCCCCAACATGCAGCCTCACGAGACTGACACTACCTACTGCCCGACACAGCCCCCAACATGCAGCCTCACGCGAGTGACATTATCCACTGCCCGACACAGCCCCCAACATGCAGCCTCACGAGAGTGACACTACCCACTGCCCGACACAGCCCCCAACATGCAGCCTCACGAGTGACACTACCCACTGCCCGACACAGCCCCCAACATGCAGCCTCACGCGAGTGACATTATCCACTGCCCGACACAGCCCCCCAACATGCAGCCTCACGAGAGTGACATTATCCACTGCGCAACACAGCCCCCAACATGAAGCCTCACGAGTGACACTACCCACTGCCCGACACAGCCCCCCAACATGCAGCCTCATAAGAGTGACAGCACCCACTGCCCGACACATCCCCCCCAACATGCAGGCTCACAATAGTGACATTACCCACTGCCCGACAAAGCCCCCAACAGGCAGCCTCACGAGAGTGACAGCACCCACTGCCCGACACAGCCCCCCAACATGCAGCCTTACTAGAGAGACATTACCCACTGCCCGACACAGCCCCCCCAACATGCAGCCTCACAAGAGTGACAGCACCCACTGCCCGACACAGCACCCCCAACATGCAGCCTCACAAGAGTGACAGCACCCACTGCCCGAAACAGCCCCCCAACATGCAGCCTCACGAGAGTGACAGCACCCACTGCTCGACACAGCTCCCCAACATGCAGCCTCACGAGTGACAGCACCCACTGCCCGACACAGGCCCCAACATGCAGCCTCACAAGAGTGACAGCACCCACTGCCCGACACAGGCCCCCAACATGCAGCCTCACGAGACATTACCCACTGCCCGACACAGCCCCCCCAACATGCAGCCTCACAAGAGTGACAGCTCCCCAACATGCAGCCTCACGCGAGTGAGAGCCCCCCCCATGCAGCCTCACGAGACTGACAGCACCCACTGCTCGACACAGCTCCCCAACATGCAGCCTCACGAGTGACAGCACCCACTGCCCGACACAGCCCCCAACATGCAGCCTCACGAGAGTGACAGCACCCACTGCCCGACACAGCCCCCCAACATGCAGCCTCACGAGTAACAGCACCCACTGCCCGACACAGCCCCCCAACATGCAGCCTCACGAGTAACAGCACCCACTGCCCGACACAGCCCCCCAACATGCAGCCTCACGAGTGACAGCACCCACTGCCCGACACAGCCCCCAACATGCAGCCTCACGAGAGTGACAGCACCCACTGCCCGACACAGCCCCCCAACATGCAGCCTCACGAGTAACAGCACCCACTGCCCGACACAGCCCCCCAACATGCAGCCTCACGAGAGTGACATCACCCACTGCCAGACACAGCCCCCCAACATGCAGCCTCACGAGAGTGACAGCACCCACTGCCCGACACAGGCCCCAACATGCAGCCTCACGAGTGACAGCACCCACTGCCCGACACAGCCCCCCAACATGTAGCCTCACGAGTGACAGCACCCACTGCCTGACGCAGCCCCCCAACATGCAGCCTCACGAGAGTGACAGCACCCACTCCCCGACACAGGCCTCAACATGCAGCCTCACGAGTGACAGCACCCACAGCCCGACACAGCCCCCCAACATGCAGCCTCACGACTGACAGCACCCACTGCCCGATACAGCTCCCCCAACATGCAGCCTCACGACTGACAGCACCCACTGCCCGATACAGCTCCCCCAACATGCAGCCTCATGAGAGTGACACTACCCACTGCCCGACACAGCCCCCCAACATACAGCCTCACAAGAGTGACAGCACCCACTGCCCGACACAGCCCCCCCAACATGCAGCCTCACGAGAGACATTACCCACTGACCGACACAGCCCCCCAACATGCAGCCTCATGAGAGTGACACTACCCACTGCCCGACACAGCCCCCCCAACATGCAGCCTCACGAGAGACATTACCCACTGCCCGACACAGCCCCCCAACATGCAGCCTTACTAGAGAGACATTACCCACTGCCCGACACAGCCCCCCCAACATGCAGCCTCACAAGAGTGGCAGGCACTGTACTGAATAAGGATAGTGTCTCTGACTGTAGAGCCCCCATGGATTTGATAAGTGAACTCCGTGCAGTGCCTCCCCCTCCCACTACTCCCCCCAGGTAATGCCATGATTTAGGATGCCCCACTGACCAACGGAAAGAGAGGAAGGGGCGTCCGGCCACACCCTCAGGGGTTAAATTCAGGTGCTGGAGTGGGGGTGTCTCTCTTTCCTCTCCGCCTGATACCTAGAAGCTTTTGTCTCAGGCCCCTGGAAGCTTTTGTGCCCTGATGCCAGGAATCCCCTGAAGCCATGTCTGAGGAAGTGATGGAGGCCCTGCGGCAGAGAGCAGCACAGGTGGGTGATCCATGTATTATAGCCCTTTTATCTAAACTGGATGCGCACCCACCTGTGCCCTCTCCTGATCCCCTATTGCTGCAGGCCTCTCCTGTGTCTCCCGGGGCCCAATCCTCCCCTGGCCAACAGGCTTCACTACCATCCTCCCATTCAGCTACAGCAATGCCTTCACAGGATACAGTCTCCATTTCCCTCCATGCCCCGGCCTCCCCCTTCGTCTCCCGGGTCCCAATCCCCCCCTGAACCCATGGCTTCTCCGGTACCCCCTCATCCAGCTCCAGCGCCGCCCTTACAGCACTCAGCCTCCGCATCCCTTCATGCCCCATCCTCTCCTGTCTCCTTCGCTGGCCCTCTCCTCCCTGCGTCGGGCTCTTCACAGCAGTCACCCAGCTTTTCTGGGGCTGCTCCTGCATCGACCTGGCAGGCGTTGTGAGTGCACATCGCGCCAACCAGTGCGACTTAAGGTCGGTGGTAGCATCGCCACTGGTCTCCGTCGCCCCCGAAATGCTGCTGCGGATGCTCTGGCCTGTAGGCCTCAGGCCCGGATGCCATTATTAGGCTCTGGACGCCTATACACGCCTGAAGCCACGCCCACTTCCTCCTCCATCGTTCGGCCTATCTCACCACCCACCCTTTGTCTACTGCAGAGCGGTGGGCGGAGTCGGTCCAAAGCCCCGCCCACTTCCACCCAGCATCACAGAAGCCCCACAAGTAGTACGCCCATCTCTAGCATTTTAATAGGTGCCAATCATCAGAGCCGGGCGCAGGCTCCGCCCACCCTGCGTCACCAGTGCTCCAGTGTCCGGCCCTGCACAGCCCCCTCCACTGCTATACGAAGCACTCAGCAAAGTTTAACCCTTGCAAGTTCCAGCAGGGTCCGGCCCAGCACAGCCCCCTCCACTGCTATACCAAGGACTAGGCTGCTGCCACATCCACTTGAGGGCAGGCAGCGAAGCACGCAAAGTTTAACCCTTTCAAGGTCCAGAAATATCCCTCTACCAAGCCCGGTCTCTCACGTCTCTCCTACGGGCGCATCACAGCCGCCCGTGCGGAACATTGGGATTTCGGGTGAGAACTGCCATACTGCTGCCGAGCGTGCTGTTCGGTCCAACCCGACCGTTCAGGACGCTCTGCAACATAACCTACGTGTTACACAAAGCACAAATGCAGCACACTACACTCCACCAACCCCACCACTGTCACAAACACCTGCGTCGCACACTATTTCATTGGCGGTCAGAACGCCATCCCCATTAGACACCTACAGTGGAAGCCATAATAACGCCACACCACTTACTCGACAGCCTACAAAACAACATACACCCGGCCACCACGAACGTAGCCACATACATCACAGATCCTCCACACCATCCTCTGCGGATTCCTCCCACCACCACCTTTCTCGTTGTCCCTCTGGCTGTCGTTGTTCCCGTTGCAGGCGAAGGCGTACCTACAACAGGAGTCGCCACAGGTCTCGCTCCTCCAGACGGAGGTCAACTTCCACATCAGGGCAGTCCGATGTGTCCGAGCGCCACCGCAGCAGGCGTTCTTGGTCATCAAGCCGTAGACGTCGCACGGAATCTCCAAACCAGACTACTAGCCGGAGGAGCAGCGACGAACATCTTGCGTCCTCCAGACGCATAGCCAGCAGGGAGCGCCGTCACAAGCTCACGGCAGCCTTCGGCTGCGATGGGCTCCATCGTCATCATTAATCCGAGAAGATCCTTCCCTTTCCACCATGCCTCATCAGCATCGAAGTTCTGTCATCGATTCAGAATTCCAGCCACGTTCCAATGGCCAAGACATTTCTGGGCCAGATCGGGCCTCCAGCCGGGAGCAGGATATCGCAGGGGTACCTCCTTCACAAGGAGACACTCGACTGGCGACAGACAGCGGTGAGTCTCGCATAACCAATCCACATATCAACATACACAACACAGAAGAGAGCAAGCTGCTCTGAGTTATTCATATACCAGGATTTAATATATAACTCCTATAAGTCTCATGGCGGTGTTGCTTGGAGGCGCTATGATGAGGAGTTCCGCAGGAGGCTAGACCTGCAACCAGATCTAGGATGGGGAGTTAAAGCCACAGATGTCTGGCTACGATTAATGCTTACACAAAAACACCCTCCCTTTTCATCATCGGCCACTAATTTCTCAGCATCCGCAGGCCCAGAACTCTGTGGTCGTACGGAGACCAGGGGCCTGCATGTTATTCAATGGTGGAAACTGTCGCTTCCAGGCGGCATGCAGATATAGACACGACTGCTCAGCCTGCGGCGGCGGACACCCTGCATCAAGGTGTACACGCCTCGCAAGCGGAACTGCTACGAGGCAAAACCCCGGTGAGCGTAGCCGCCATGGGCCCATGGCTAAGCCTTTATCCCAATAAAGTAGCTGCTCAGCAATTATACGACGGTTTTAAGTACGGTTTCTTCATCTCCTTTAAATTTAACCGAACGCCAACATCGGCAAAAAATCTACAATCAGCCCGAGAGTTCCCAGAGATTTTACAGCAAAAAATCATAAAAGAGGTAGAACTCGGCAGGATGGCGGGCCCATTTCAATCATTACCATTCAAAAATTTCAGGTATTGTGCCCAAAAAAGAACCCGGTAAATATCGGCTAATTCATCACCTTTCCTACCCAAAAAGGCGATTCGGTCAATGACGCAATACCCCCGGAAGACTCGTGGGTAACCTACGCTTCGTTTGACAGAGCAGTGGAGCTTGTGCGCGCGGCGGGGCACGGCGCCCTACTGGCAAAAACCGACATCGAGTCAGCTTTCTGTCTTTTACCCGTGCACCCTGAATGCTACCATTTGTTAGGTTGTAAGGTGGACCAGCTTTTTTATTTCGACATGTGCCTGCCAATGGGCTGCTCCATTTCCTGTCATTATTTCGAGCTTTTCAGCACCTTCTTAGACTGGGTAGTACGTCACGAAACAGGCAGCAATTCAACAGTGCACTACCTCGATGACTTTTTGTTCGTCGGACCGAGGGACTCTAAACTCTGTTCTTTTCTTCTTCAGAAGTTTAAATTTATTTCAAGGCGTTTCAGTGTCCCACTATCGCCGGAAAAAACGATCGGTCCATGTAACGTTCTCCCTTTACTCGGTATCGAAATAGATACTAATGAGATGATTTTTCGTTTACCGGCGGATAAATTAGAAAAAACACTTCAGATAGTAAAAAGTTTCATTGTTAAAAAGAAAGTCACCCTCCAGCAGATGCAGTCCTTACTAGGCTTACTCAATTTTGCTTGTCGCGTTATGCCGGTCGGCAGGGCTTTCTCACGCAGGTTATCATTAGCTACAAAGGGCATCGCCCAGCCGGGCCACCGAATCAGAATTAATCGCTCAATGAAAGCTGACTTGGCCGTCTGGAAAACATTCTTGGAAACCTACAATGGCCATACATGTGTCATGTCTCATGAGATGCTAAACAATGCCCTTGGTCTACTGGTGGGCGCGGATCTCACTAATGGTTTTGTTGCAATCTACTGCAACTAATGGTGTAAAAGCAGATGGCCGGTCCCGTGGACCTCTACCACCTGGGGCAGCAACCCCGTTTTGTTGGAAATATTTGCCATAGTGACATGTCGAACTATGGGGTGAAAAACTAAAAAACGCAAATATCAGATTTCTTATAAAAAACCCGGGAAGCGCTAAATGCTTAACACTAGGACTACTGGACTCGTGACCCCGCCTAGAACTACTGAAAGGAGTCATTTTGACTCCTTGCTTGTTTTCGTTTATTTTTAGAGTTTCATTTGTGGTTATTTATTAATAATTATATTTTTTGTAATGTATTATTATTGTGAGATCCAACAGTAATGCTTTTGATTGTTTTTTTTCTGCTTTTCTTATTTTTCTACAGAAAATAATAATTATAATAGACGTTTTTCAAACATTTTTTTTATTCAAGTGCACACATATAAACAACAACTGAAGAACAAAAAGCAGAGAAAATGTAGGTGGAGGAGCATAAAATTGAAAATATGGCGCAGAATTCACCTTCTAAACATTTGGTGTTTCGCATTTTAGGCATTGCCTTTGATTTATGGCAGTACATTGCCCACACAAAGACTTACCACAAGTCTTACAATTGCCGACAGATCTATTTTTCTTGCACTTTTCTTTGATCTGGCAAAATTTTGTTTGAACCATCACTTCTGAGCATGTAGAAACTTGGGACGTGGAACCCTTTTCCCTATCTGTGACATAAGGACCACTCAACTCTCTCACAAGCGTTTGCAAAAATGCCTTGCGTGACATTTTTTGGTGGGTAATCTCCTTGAATATTATCCATGCATTTATACCCGCAAAGTCTAAGGCATTTTCAAATGCATGAACAGGCCATCTCCTTGTGCATGTTCGTGTGGTATATTTTCGTGCCATCTGATCCACTACATCTACTCCATATTTTGTTTCATTGTAAAACTTTACCGTTTCTGGAGTTTTTTTAGCGGAATCAGACGCAACAACAACATCTGGATGGACGGAACTCAAAATGACAACATTTTTGTTGGGCTTTCCTTGATAAACTGTAAGTGTAAAATTGTCTTCATTTCTAAACACTTTAGTGTTGTACAATTCCTCTTTCATGGATTTTATTTCTTTAGGCACTTCTCGCCTTGTCTTGTTCAGTGTTCCCATGATGGTTGTTCCTTTGCTTTTTAGCTGTTTAGCTAATTTTACTGAAGTAAAATAATTAATCGGTTGTAACATTGCGACCTTTTTTCAAAAACGGGTCCAATAACTTCATTACCACATGGTCAGCTAAACGGTCCTCAGCACGGCGTGTGTCATCTTTTGCCTAGATAAGGGAAGCCATTTGCCAGATATTTGCTCTCCTTATCAACAGCTAGCCAATATTTGTGGCCATAATTATCTGGTTTGGAAGGCATGTACTGCGTGAATGGACACCTAGTTTTGCTTGGGAAAAGTTGCTCATCCACCGTTATGTATGGGCCAGGTTTGTAACACGCAATACAATTTTCAATAAACCTGTCCCACACAGTAGAAAATAGAGCAAACTTGTCCGTTTGCAGTCTCTCCGATCGAGTAGATTTCTCATCAAATCTGATAAGATAAGAGCCTAGAGTAAACGAGCTATTTTGTTCAGTATTACACAGTAATACAAGCAGGTAAAACACAAGGAAAATGTGAAAAGTTGACATGTAAATTGAACTACATCTATATGAACATCAGGGTAAATAAGGCAGAGTGAAAAAATTATGCACAAAACTTTATAGCAACATTTAGTGACAAAAGGACCTCAAAATATAGTAGGGAGTCAAAATGACTCCCTTCAGTAGTTCTTGGTAAATTTTGAAAAAAACGCGCAAATTTTTCACCAAAATTATTTATTCTCACAAAATCTTTTTTCACATCATATTTGAGGAAAAGTCACCGAGTTTCAAGCCGGAATTCTGAAAAATGTAGTCACAGAAGAGAAATAAAAAAGAAAGGAGTCAAAATGACTCCATCAGTAGTTCTAGTGTTAAACAGTAGGTCTTCATCATTGCCACCGATCCTCGCGCTGTTGCGCCGCCTCGCACTATTATGCCTTAGACACAACATCTGGTGCCGAGCCAGAGTGACGTCTACTGTGGATGATAAGATGGTTAACTCTCTGTTGTCTTCCGATTGGCAGGCCTTCAAAGTCTTCCTTCCCAATGCAGAACCAACGGGCCTACTGTGTCCTCCCTCCCTCTGGGACTCAGTGGCCAATCACTGATGCCCTTGATCCGAGCCTCAGTCACACCGGCTACCTGGCAGGTTTATGGTAAGGCATGGGAAGAGTGGTGCTCGCTAATTAGAGGAAGGCCAGTGGATACTTGTGATCGGGCGAGATGCGACGTGATGGTAGAACTCCTGAATCAGCTCAGGAGTAGAGGCGCGTCGGGCACATTAGCGCAGCGTCATTTATCGGGAGTAGCCTTTTTCTTTCAGCTAGTGGGATGGGCTGATGTTACTAAATATTTTTCATAAAGCAAGCCGTTAAAGGCTGGAAAAGGCTCCAACCCAGTCAGGAATGTCGTCGCCCCGTTTCTTTAAAGATGTTGCACTCCATTATAACAATATCTAAAACGGTATGCAAGTCTCAATATGAGTCAGCCCTAATATCTGCAGCATTTGAAATCGCATTCTTCGGGGCGCTGCGAATTAGTGAACTAGTGCCGCATTCCAAAACAGCATTTGTAGGCGGGTTAATTAATGAGGATCTCGTAATATGCAGCAACTCGCTGCGCATTAGAGTGCGAAAATCCAAATGTGACCCCACCGGTGGGGGGTCGTGGGTCCTGGTTAAGGCCGTAGACAGCCCCGTATGCCCTGTCAAGATAGTCAGACACTACGCGGCCATAAGGCACGAAAGTAGATTTTTTCTCTCTCACACCGACGGGTCCCCGCTTACTAAATATCAATTTCACACAATTTATAAGCTACGTCTACAAACTGTCGGTGCAGACCCCAAACAATATGGGACGCATTCTTTTAGAATAGGAGCAGCCACTGAAGCAGCTAGGGCCGGTGTAGCTGAAGCTGAAGTACAGAGATTGGGACGTTGGAAATCCGCATGCTTTGCGAGATACATAAGACCGGACCTGCTCTAACACATCTTGTTTCTTACAGGAGGTCATAAGCCCACAGTTTGGGTATTGGGACATTCTTTTATTTATTGGGCGGGCAAAAGAGCAACTGGAGAGGCATCAGAGGGCTCCTGTGGGATCAAATCTTCCCGGAGTTTATTAAAATATCTAAAATGGCAAAAAGGCCGCTGATATTGGTGTTACATTCTGGTGGTAATGATTTGTGCAAGACAACAGGTGCGGAGCTCTTCACGACAATGAAAACCGACATAAAGCGGGCTGTTTGCTTGATACCAGATATGGTGGTTGTGTGGTCTGATATAATATCACGAGCGGTCTGGCATGGAGCTAAAGACCTTAAGGCCGTTGACAAATCAAGGAGGATTAACGTAAAGATGGCAACGTTTGTCAAAGAGAACTACGGCATCGCGGTTCACCACCACAATCTAGAAGAGGACATCTCACTCTACCTGAGACCGGACGGCGTTCATCTCACATTGATATGTTGTTAACTAATTTGCAGGACGGGGTTGAACAGGCCTTAATGATGTTGTGTGGGGGTCGGAGTCCTGTGTAAGTCATACACATGATCCTCCGTGGCGGTAGTGTAGAGGGCGGCAAGGTTCGTAACCTCTCATCAGCCGACGTGCCCAGCGGTCGCGGGCCCACAGCTTTGAGAACGTTGTGAATTGTACTTGCCTCTCTCTGCTTATTATTAATAAACTGTGACCGACCTGTTCAACCCATCCATGCTTGTCGGTGTTTTGTTATTAGGGGATTGGCAGGAGGCGGGATGGCACTGCTTACGACACAGGTCTCTGCAGTCTGACAGCACCCACTGCCCGACAGCCCCCCCAACATGCAGCCTCACGCGAGTGACAGCACCCACTGACCGACACAGCCCCCCAACATGCAGCCTCACGAGTATGACAGCACCCACTGCCCGACACAGCCCCCCCAACATGCAGCCTCACGAGAGTGACAGCACCCACTGCCCGACTCAGTCCAACATTCAGCCTCACAAGAGTGACAGCACCCACTGCCCGACACAGCCCAACAAGCAGCCTCACAAGAGTGTCAGCACCCACTGCCCGACACAGCCCCCCAACATGCAGCCTCACGGGAGTGACAGCACCCACTGTCCGACACAGCCCCCCAACATGCGGCCTCAGAAGAGTGACAGCACCCACTGCCCGACACAGCCCCCCAACATGCAGCCTCACTAGAGTGACAGCACCCACTTCCCGACACAGCCCCCCAACATGCAGTCTCACGGGAGTGACAGCACCCACTGCCCGACACAGCCCCCAAACATGCAGCCTCACAAGAGTGACATTACCCACTGTCCGACACAGCCCCCCAACATGCAGCCTCACAAGAGTGACAGCACCCACTGCCCAACACAGCCCTCCCCAACATGCAGCCTCACGCGAGTGACAGCACCCACTGACCGACACAGCCCCCCAACATGCAGCCTCACGAGTATGACAGCACCCACTGCCCGACACAGCCCCCCCAACATGCAGCCTCACGAGAGTGACAGCACCCACTGCCCGACTCAGTCCAACATGCAGCCTCACAAGAGTGACAGCACCCACTGCCCGACACAGCCCAACAAGCAGCCTCACAAGAGTGTCAGCACCCACTGCCCGACACAGCCCCCCAACATGCAGCCTCACGGGAGTGACAGCACCCACTGTCCGACACAGCCCCCCAACATGCGGCCTCAGAAGAGTGACAGCACCCACTGCCCGACACAGCCCCCCAACATGCAGCCTCACTAGAGTGACAGCACCCACTTCCCGACACAGCCCCCCAACATGCAGTCTCACGGGAGTGACAGCACCCACTGCCCGACACAGCCCCCAAACATGCAGCCTCACAAGAGTGACATTACCCACTGTCCGACACAGCCCCCCAACATGCAGCCTCACAAGAGTGACAGCACCCACTGCCCAACACAGCCCTCCCCAACATGCAGCCTCACGAGAGACATTACCCACTGCCCGACACAGCCCCCCAACATGCAGCCTCACAAGAGTGACAGCACCCACTGTCCGACACAGCCCCCAACATGCAGCCTCACGAGTGACAGCACCCACTGCCCGACACAGCCCCCCAACATGCAGCCTCACGAGTGACAGCACCTACTGCCCGACAGAGGCCACAAAATGCAGCCTCACGAGTGACAGCACCCACTGCCCGACACAGCCCCCCAACATGCAGCCTCACGAGAGACATTACCCACTGCCCGACGCAGCCCCCCAACATGCAGCCTCACGAGAGTGACAGCACCCACTGCCCGACACAGGCCCCAAAATGCAGCCTCACGAGTGACAGCACCCACTGCCCGACACAGCCCCCCAACATGCAGCCTCACGAGAGTGACAGCACCCACTGCCCGACAGCCCCCCAACATGCAGCCTCACGAGTGACAGCACCCACTACCCGAAACAGCCCCCCGAACATGCAGCCTCACAGGAGTGACAGCACCCACTGCCCGACACAGCCCCCCAACATGCAGCCTCACGCGAGTGACAGCACCCACTGCTCGACACAGCCCCCAACATGCAGCCTCACGAGTGACAGCACACACTGCCCGACACAGCCCTCAACATGCAGCCTCACGAGAGTTACACTACCCAGTGCCCGACACAGCCCCCCAACATGCCTTACTAGAGAGACATTACTCACTGCTCGACACAGCCCCCCAACATGCAGCCTTACTAGAGAGACATTACTCACTGCTCGACACAGCCCCCAACATGTAGCCTAACGAGTGACAATACCCACTGCCCGAAACAGCCCCCAACATGCAGCCTCACGCGAGTGACAGCACCCACTGCCCAACAAAGCCCCCCAACATGCAGCCTTACTAGAGAGACATTACCCACTGCTCGACACAGCCCCCCAACATGCAGCCTCACGCGAGTGACAGCACCCACTGCCCGACACAGCCCCCTCAACATGCAGCCTCATGCGAGTGACATTATCCACTGCCCGACACAGCCCCCCAACATGCAGCCTCACGAGTGACAGCACCCACTGCCCGACAGCCCCCCAACATGCAGCCTCACGAGTGACAATACCCACTGCCCGACACAGCCCCCAACATGCAGCCTCACGCGAGTGACATTATCCACTGCCCGACACAGCCCCCCAACATGCAGCCTCACGAGTGACACTACCTACTGCCCGACACAGCCCCCAACATGCAGCCTCACGCGAGTGACATTATCCACTGCCCGACACAGCCCCCAACATGCAGCCTCACGCGAGTGACATTATCCACTGCCCGACACAGCCCCCAACATGCAGCCTCACGAGAGTGACACTACCCAATGCCCGACACAGCCCCCAACATGCAGCCTCACGAGAGTGACACTACCCACTGCCCGACACAGCCCCCAACATGCAGCCTCACGCGAGTGACATTATCCACTGCCCGACACAGCCCCCCAACATGCAGCCTCACGAGAGTGACATTATCCACTGCGCGACACAGCCCCCCAACATGCAGCCTTACTAGAGAGACATTACCCACTGCCCGACACAGCCCCCCCCAACATGCAGCCTTACAAGTGTGACAGCACCCACTGCCCGACATCCCCCCCAACATGCAGCCTCACGCGAGTGACAGCACCCACAGCCCGACAGCACAACCAACATGCAGCCTCACAAGAGTGACAGCACCCACTGCCCGACAGCCCCCCCAACATGCAGCCTCACGAGAGTGACAGGACCCACTGCCCGACACAGGCCCCAACATGCAGCCTCACGAGAGTGACAGCACCCACTGACCGACACAGGCCCCAAAATGCAGCCTCACGAGTGACAGCACCCACTGCCCGACACAGCCCCCCAACATGCAGCCTCACGAGTGACAGCACCCACTGCCCGACGCAGCCCCCCAACATGCAGCCTCACGCGAGTGACAGCACCCACTGCTCGACACAGCTCCCCAACATGCAGCCTTACGAGTGACAGCACCCACTGCCCGACACAGGCCCCAACATGCAGCCTCACTAGTGACAGCACCCACTGCCCGACACAGCCCCCCCAACATGCAGCCTCACGAGACATTACCCACTGCCCGACACAGCCCCCCAACATGCAGCCTCACGCGAGTGACATCACCCACTGCCAGACACAGCCCCCCAACATGCAGCCTCACGAGTGACAGCACCCACTGCCCGACACAGCCCCCCAACATGCAGCCTCACGAGAGTGACATCACCCACTGCCAGACACAGCCCCCCAACATGCAGCCTCACGAGAGTGACAGCACCCACTGCCCGACACAGGCCCCAACATGCAGCCTCACGAGTGACAGCGCCCACTGCCCGACACAGGCCCCAACATGCAGCCTCACGAGTGACAGCACCCACTGCCCGACACAGCCCGCCAACATGTAGCCTCACGAGTGACAGCACCCACTGCCCGACGCAGCCCCCCCCAACATGCAGCCTCACGAGTGACAGCACCCACTGTCCGACACATGCCCCAACATGCAGCCTCACGAGTGACAGCACCCACAGCCCGACACAGCCCCCCAACATGCAGCCTCACGACTGACAGCACCCACTGCCCGATACAGCTCCCCCAACATGCAGCCTCACGAGAGTGACACTACCCACTGCCCGACACAGCCCCCCCAACATGCAGCCTCACGAGAGTGACACTACCCACTGCCCGACACAGCCCCCCCAACATGCAGCCTCACGAGAGACATTACCCACTGCCCGACACAGCCCCCCAACATGCAGCCTTACTAGAGACATTACCCACTGCCCGACACAGTCCCCCTAACATGCAGCCTCACAAGAGTGACAGCACCCACTACCCGACAGCCCCCCCAACATGCAGCCTCACGCGAGTGACAGCACCCACTGCCAGACACAGCCCCCCCAACATGCAGCCTCACGAGTATGACAGCACCCACTTCCCGACAGTCCCCCCAACATGCAACCTCACGCGAGTGCCAGCACCCACTGCCCGACACAGCCCCCCCAACATGCAGCCTCACTAGAGTGACAGCACCCACTGCCAGACACAGCCCCCCAACATGCAGCCTCACAAGAGTGACAGCACCCACTGCCCGACAGCCCCCCAACAAGCAGCCTCACGAGAGTGACAGCACCCACTGCCCGACTCAGTCCCCCAACATGCAGCCTCACAAGAGTGACAGCACCCACTGCCCGACACAGCCCCCCCAACATGCAGCCTCACTAGAGTGACATCACCCACTGCCCGACACAGCCCAACAAGCAGCCTCACAAGAGTGACAGCACCCACTGCCCGACACAGCCCCCCAACATGCAGCCTCACGGGAGTGACAGCACCCACTGCCCGACACAGCCCCCCCAACATGCAGCCTCAGAAGAGTGACGTTACCCACTGCCCGACAGCCCCCCAACATGCAGCCTCACAAGAGTGACATTACCCACTGTCCGACACAGCCCCCCAACATGCAGCCTCACAAGAGTGACAGCATCCACTGCCCGACACAGCCCTCCCCAACATGCAGCCTCACGAGACATTACCCACTGCCCGACACAGCCCCCCAATATGCAGCCTCACTAGAGTGACAGCACCCACTGCCAGACACAGCCCCCCAACATGCAGCCTCACGAGTGACAGCACCCACAGCCCGACACAGCCCCCCAACATGCAGCCTCACGACTGACAGCACCCACTGCCCGATACAGCTCCCCCAACATGCAGCCTCACGAGAGTGACACTACCCACTGCCCGACACAGCCCCCCCAACATGCAGCCTCACAAGAGTCATTACCCACTGACCGACACAGCCCCCCAACATGCAGCCTCACGAGAGTGACACTACCCACTGCCCGACACAGCCCCCCCAACATGCAGCCTCACGAGAGACATTACCCACTGCCCGACACAGCCCCCCAACATGCAGCCTTACTAGAGACATTACCCACTGCCCGACACAGTCCCCCTAACATGCAGCCTCACAAGAGTGACAGCACCCACTACCCGACAGCCCCCCCAACATGCAGCCTCACGCGAGTGACAGCACCCACTGCCCGACACAGCCCCCCAACATGCAGCCTCACGAGACATTACCCACTGCCCGACACAGCCCCCCAACATGCAGCCTCACTAGAGTGACAGCACCCACTGCCCGACACAGCCCCCCAACATGCAGCCTTCCGAGAGTGACAGCACCCACTGCCCGACACAGGCCCCAAAATGCAGCCTCACGAGTGACAGCACCCACTGCCCGACACAGGCCCCAAAATGCAGCCTCACGAGTGACAGCACCCACTGCCCGACACAGTCCCCCTAACATGCAGCCTCACAAGTGACAGCACCCACTACCCGACAGCCCCCCCAACATGCAGCCTCACGCGAGTGACAGCACCCACTGCCCGACACAGCCCCCCAACATGCAGCCTCACGAGTATGACAGCACCCACTTCCCGACACAGCCCCCCCAACATGCAACCTCACGCGAGTGCCAGCACCCACTGCCCGACACAGCCCCCCAACATACAGCCTCACAAGTGTGACAGCACCCACTGCCAGACACAGCCCCCCAACATGCAGCCTCACAAGAGTGACAGCACCCACTGCCCGACAGCCCCCCAACAAGCAGCCTCACGAGAGTGACAGCACCCACTGCCCGACTCAGTCCCCCAACATGCAGCCTCACAAGAGTGACAGCACCCACTGCCCGACACAGCCCCTCCAACATGCAGCCTCACTAGAGTGACATCACCCACTGCCCGACACAGCCCAACAAGCAGCCTCACAAGAGTGACAGCACCCACTGCCCGACACAGCCCCCCAACATGCAGCCTCACGGGAGTGACAGCACCCACTGCCCGACACAGCCCCCCCAACATGCAGCCTCAGAAGAGTGACGTTACCCACTGCCCGACAGCCCCCCAACATGCAGCCTCACAAGAGTGACATTACCCACTGTCCGACACAGCCCCCCAACATGCAGCCTCACAAGAGTGACAGCACCCACTGCCCGACACAGCCCTCCCCAACATGCAGCCTCACGAGACATTACCCACTGCCCGACACAGCCCCCCAACATGCAGCCTCACTAGAGTGACAGCACCCACTGCCCGACACAGCCCCCCAACATGCAGCCTCACGAGAGTGACAGCACCCACTGCCCGACACAGCCCCCCAACATGCAGCCTCACGACTGACAGCACCCACTGCCCGACACAGCCCCCCAACATGCAGCCTCACGACTGACAGCACCCACTGCCCGATACAGCTCCCCCAACATGCAGCCTCACGAGAGTGACACTACCCACTGCCCGACACAGCCCCCCCAACATGCAGCCTCACAAGAGTGACAGCACCCACTGCCCGACAGCCCCCCCAACATGCAGCCTCACGAGAGACATTACCCACTGACCGACACAGCCCCCCAACATGCAGCCTCAAGAGAGTGACACTACCCACTGCCCGACACAGCCCCAACATGCAGCCTCACGAGAGACATTACCCACTGCCCGACACAGCCCCCCAACATGCAGCCTTACTAGAGACATTACCCACTGCCCGACACAGTCCCCCTAACATGCAGCCTCACAAGAGTGACAGCACCCACTACCCGACAGCCCCCCCCAACATGCAGCCTCACGCGAGTGACAGCACCCACTGCCCGACACAGCCCCCCAACATGCAGCCTCACGAGTATGACAGCATCCACTTCCCGACACAGCCCCCCCAACATGCAACCTCACGCGAGTGCCAGCACCCACTGCCCGACACAGCCCCCCAACATGCAGCCTCACAAGAGTGACAGCACCCACTGCCCGACAGCCCCCCAACAAGCAGCCTCACGAGAGTGACAGCACCCACTGCCCGACTCAGTCCCCCAACATGCAGCCTCACAAGAGTGACAGCACCCACTGCCCGACACAGCCCCCCCAACATGCAGCCTCACTAGAGTGACATCACCCACTGCCCGACACAGCCCAACAAGCAGCCTCACAAGAGTGACAGCACCCACTGCCCGACACAGCCCCCCAACATGCAGCCTCACGGGAGTGACAGCACCCACTGCCCGACACAGCCCCCCCAACATGCAGCCTCAGAAGAGTGACGTTACCCACTGCCCGACAGCCCCCCAACATGCAGCCTCACAAGAGTGACATTACCCACTGTCCGACACAGCCTCACAAGTGTGACAGCACCCACTGCCCGACACAGCCCTCCCCAACATGCAGCCTCACGAGACATTACCCACTGCCCGACACAGCCCCCCAACATGCAGCCTCACTAGAGTGACAGCACCCACTGCCCGACACAGCCCCCCAACATGCAGCCTCACGAGAGTGACAGCACCCACTGCCCGACACAGGCCCCAAAATGCAGCCTCACGAGTGACAGCACCCACTGCCCGACACAGCCCCCCCAACATGCAGCCTCACGAGAGACATTACCCACTGCCCGACACAGCCCCCCAACATGCAGCCTCACAAGAGTGACAGCACCCACTGCCCGACAGCCCCCCAACATGCAGCCTCACGAGTGACAGCACCCACTACCCGACGCAGCCCCCCAACATGCAGCCTCACAGGAGTGACAGCACCCACTGCTCGACACAGCCCCCAACATGCAGCCTCACGAGTGACAGCACCCACTGCCTGACACAGCCCTCAACATGCAGCCTCACGAGAGTTACACTACCCAGTGCCCGACACAGCCCCCCAACATGCAGCCTTACTAGAGAGACATTACTCACTGCTCGACACAGCCCCCCAACATGCAGCCTTACTAGAGACATTACTCACTGCTCGACACAGCCCCCAACATGTAGCCTAACGAGTGGAGTGACATTACCCACTGTCCGACACAGCCCCCCAACATGCAGCCTCACAAGAGTGGCAGGCACTGTACTGAATAAGGATAGTGTCTCTGACTGTAGAGCCCCCATGGATT
This sequence comes from Dendrobates tinctorius, assembly GCF_039654945.1. NCBI lineage: Eukaryota > Metazoa > Chordata > Amphibia > Anura > Dendrobatidae > Dendrobates > Dendrobates tinctorius. The sequence goes on from NW_027361794.1 coordinate 10,603,287, forward strand.
TGATGATAAGTGAACTCCGTGCAGTGCCTCCCCTCCCCCTAGGGGATGCCATAATTTAGGACGCCCCACTGACCAACGGAAAGAGAGGAAGGGGCGTCCGGCCACACCCTCAGGGGTTAAATTCAGGTGCTGGGGTGGGGGTCTCTCTCTTTCCTCTCCGCCTGATACCTAGAAGCAGACATCTCCTTTGTCTCCCGGGGCCCAATCCTCCCTTGGCCAACAGGCTTCTCTACCATCCTCCCATCCAGCTACAGCAATGCCTTCACAGGATACAGTCTCCATTTCCCTCCATGCCCCGGCCTCCCCTTTGTCTCCCGGGGCCCAATCCTCCCCTGAGCCCCTGGCTTCTCCGTCACCCCCTCATCCAGCTCCAGCACCGCCCTTACAGCACTCAGCCTCCGCATCCCTTCATGCCCCGTCCTCTCCTGTCTCCTCTGCTGGCCCTCTCCTCTCTGCGTCGGGCTCTTCACAGCAGTCACCCAGCTTTTCTGGGGCTGCTCCTGCATCGACCTGGCAGGCGTTCCGAGCGCACATCGCGCCCACCAGTGCGACTTCGTGTCGGTGGTAGCGTCGCCACTGGTCTCCGTCGCCCCCGAAATGCTGCTGCTGATGCTCTGGCCAGTAGGCCTAAGGCCCGGATGCCATTATTAGGCTCTGGACGCCTATACAGGCCTGAAGCCACGCCCACTTCCTCCTCCATCGTTCCGCCTATCTCACCACCCACCCTTTGTGTACTGCAGAGTGGTGGGTGGAGTCGGTCCAAAGCCCCGCCCACTTCCACCCAGCATCACAGCAGAAGCCCCACAAGTAGTACGCCCATCTCTAGCATTTTAATAGGTGCCAATCATCAGAGCCGGGCGCAGGCTCCGCCCACCCTTTGTCACCAGTGCTCCAGCGTCCGGCCCTGCACTGCCCCCTCCACTGCTATACAAAGCACTCAGCAAAGTTTACCCTTGCAAGTTCCAGCAGGGTCCGACCCAGCACAGCCCCCTCCACTGCTATACCAAGGACTGCAAGTTCCAGCAGGGTCCGGCCCAGCACAGCCCCCTCCACTGCTATACCAAGGACTGCAAGTTCCAGCAGGGTCCGGCCCAGCACAGCCCCTCCACTGCTATACCAAGGACTGGGCTGCTGCCACATCCACTTGAGGGCAGGCAGCGAAGCACTCAGCAAAGTTTAACCCTTTCAAGGTCCAGCAATATCCCTCTACCAAGCCCGGTCTCTCACGTCTCCCCTACGGGCGCATCACTGCCGCCCGTGCGGAACGTTGGGATTTCCGGTGACAACTGCCATACTGCTGCCGAGGGTGCTGTTTGGTCCAACCCGACCGTTCAGGACGCTCTGCAACTAAACCTACGTGTTACACAAAGCACAAACGCAGCACACTACACGCCACCAACCCCACCACTGTCGCAAACACCTGCGTCGCACACTATTTCATTGGTGGTCAGAACGCCATCCCCATTAGACACCTACAGTGGAAGCCATAATAACGCCACACCACTTACTCGACAGCCTACAAAACAACATACACCCGGCCACCACGAACGTAGCCACATACGTCACAGATCCTCCACACCATCCTCTGCGGATTCCCCCCACCACCACCTTTCTCGCTGTCCCTCTGGCTGTCGTTGTTCCCGTTGCAGGCGAAGGCGTACCTACAACAGGAGTCGCCACAGGTCGCGCTCCTCCAGACGGAGGTCAACATCCACATCAGGGCAGTCCGATGTGTCCGAGGGCCACCGCCCAGGCGTTCTTGGTCATCAAGCCGTAGACGTCGCACGGAATCTCCAAACCAGACTACTAGCCGGAGGAGCAGCGACGAACATCTTGCGTCCTCCAGTCAGACGCATAGCCAGCAGGGAGCGCCGTAACAAGCTCACGGCAGCCTTCGGCTGCGACGGGCTCCATCGTCATCATTAATCCGAGAAGATCCTTCCCTTTCCACCATGGCTCGTCAGCATCGAAGTTCTGTCATTGATTCAGAATTGCAGCCACGTTCCAATGGCCAAGACATTTCTGGGCCAGATCGGGCCTCCAGCCGGGAGCAAGATATCGCAGGGGTACCTCCTTCCCAAGGAGACACTCGACTGGCGACAGACAGCGGTGAGTCTCACATAACCAATCCACATATCAACATACACAACACAGAAGAGAGCAACCTGGCATCTGCCATCAGGGCTCTAGTCGACCACTTTAATCAGCACAGTGGTCAAACCGTCACCAGGAACATACCTCAATCAGCTAGTCTACATAAAGATGCATTTTGCTGCGGAATTAGTCCGCTAGGAACACACATAGACTTAGAGAAAAAAGAGAAGATCTGGAATAATGACTATATAGACATCTGGTCGCTGTTATCAGCGGACCAACAGTCAGTGGATAAGGAAAGGAGGACTGGCGAGTGATCATACGATAGAAACAGAGGTAAAATAGCACATACAATGAACAACTGGCTGCAGGCCTTCGCTGTCCTAGGATGTATAATGGGCCAAAATCATCCTGAACGCTGCTCTGAGTTATTCATATACCAGGATTTAATATATAACTCCTATAAGTCTCATGGCGGTGTTGCTTGGAGGCGCTATGATGAGGAGTTCTGCAGGAGGCTAGACCTGCAACCAGATCTAGGATGGGGAGTTAAAGCCACAGATGTCTGGCTACGATTAATGCTTACACAAAAACACCCTCCCTTTTCATCATCGGTCACTAGTTTCTCAGCAGCCGCAGGCCAAAACTCTGTGGTCGTACGGAGACCAGGGGCCTGCATGTTATTCAATGGTGGAAACTGTCGCTTCCAGGCGGCATGCAGATATAGACACGACTGCTCAGCCTGCGGCGGCGGACACCCTGCATCAAGGTGTACACGCCTCGCAAGCGGAACTGCTACGAGGCAAAACCCCGGTGAGTGTAGCCGCCATGGGCCCATGGCTAAGCCTTTATCCCAATAAAGAAGCTGCTCAGCAATTATACGACGGTTTTAAGTACGGTTTCTTCATCCCCTTTAAATTTAACCGAACGCCAATATCGGCAAAAAATCTACAATCAGCCTGAGAGTTCCCAGAGATTTTGCAGCAAAAAATCATAAAAGAGGTAGAACTCGGCAGGATGGCGGGCCCATTTCAATCATTACCATTCAAAAATTTCAGAATCTCGCCTCTAGGTATTGTGCCCAAAAAAGAACCCGGTAAATATCGGCTAATTCATCACCTTTCCTACCCAAAAGGCGATTCGGTCAATGACGCAATACCCCCGGAAGACTCGTCGGTAACCTACGCTTCGTTTGACAGAGCAGTGGAGCTCGTGCGCGCGGTGGGGCACGGCGCCCTACTGGCAAAAACCGACATCGAGTCAGCTTTCCGTCTTTTACCCGTGCACCCTGAATGCTACCATTTGTTAGGTTGTAAGGTGGACCAGCTTTTTTATTTCGACATGTGCCTGCCAATGGGCTGCTCCATTTCCTGTCACTATTTCGAGCTTTTCAGCACCTTCTTAGACTGCGTAGTACGTCACGAAACAGGCAGCAATTCAACAGTGCACTACCTCGATGACTTTTTGTTCGTCGGACCGAGGGAATCTAAACTCTGTTCTTTTCTTCTTCAGAAGTTAAATTTATTTCAAGGTGTTTCGGTGTCCCACTATCGCCGGAAAAAACGAACGGTCCATGTAACGTTCTCCCTTTCCTCGGTATCGAAATAGATACTAATGAGATTAATTTTTCGTTTACCGGCGGATAAATTAGAAAGAACACTTCAGATAGTAAAAAGTTTCCTCGTTGTAAAGAAAGTCACCCTCCAGCAGATGCAGTCCTTACTAGGCTTACTCAATTTTGCTTGTCGCGTTATGCCGGTCGGCAGGGCTTTCTCACGCAGGTTATCATTAGCTACAAGGGGCATCGCCCATCCGGGCCACCGTATCAGAATTAATCGCTCAATGAAAGCTGACTTGGCCGTCTGGAAAACATTCTTGGAAACCTACAATGGCCATACATGTGTAATGTCTCATGAGATGCTAAACAGCTCACTTGGTCTACTGGTGGGCGCGGATCTCACAAATGGTTTTGTTGCAATCTACTGCAACCAATGGTGTAAAAGCAGATGGCCGGTCCCGTGGACCTCTACCACCTGGGGCAGCAACCCCGTTTTGTTGGAAATATTTGCCATAGTGACATCTGTCGAACTATGGGGTGAAAAACTAAAAAACGCAAATATCAGATTTCTTATAAAAAACCCGGGAAGCGCTAAATGCTTAAAACAGTATGTCTTCATCATCGCCACCGATCCTCGCGCTGTTGCGCTGCCTCACACTATTATGCCTTAGACACAACATCTGGTGCCGAGCCAGAGTGACGTCTACTGTGGATGATAAGATGGTTAACTCTCTGTTGTCTTCCGATTGGCAGGCCTTCAAAGTCTTCCTTCCCAACGCAGAACCAACGGGCCTACTGTGTCCTCCCTCCCTCTGGGACACAGTGGCCAATCACTGATGCCCTTGATCCGAGCCTCAGTCACACCGGCTACCTGGCAGGTTTATGGTAAGCCATGGGAAGAGTGGTGCTCGCTAATTAGAGGAAGGCCAGTCGATACTTGTGATCAGGCAAGATGCGATGTGGTGGTAGAACTCCTTTATCAGCTCAGGAGTAGAAGTGCGTCGGGCACATTAGCGCAGCGTCATTTATCGGGAGTAGCCTTTTTCTTTCAGCTAGTGGGATGGGCTGATGTTACTAAATATTTTTTCATAAAGCAAGCCATTAAAGGCTGGAAAAGGCTCCAACCCAGTCAGGAATGTCGTCGCCCCGTTTCTTTAAAGCTGTTGCACACCATTATAACAATATCTAAAACGGTATGCAAGTCTCAATATGAGTCAGCCCTAATATCTGCAGCGTTTGCAATCGCATTCTTCGGGGCGCTGCGAATTAGTGAACTAGTGCCGCATTCCAAAACAGCATTTGTAAGCGGGTTAATTAATGAGGATCTCGTAATATGCAGCAACGCGCTGCGCATTAGAGTGCGAAAATCCAAATGTGACCCCACCGGTAGGGGGTCGTGGGTCCTGGTTAAGGCCGTAGACGGCCCCGTATGCCCTGTCAAGATAGTCAGACACTACGCGGCCATAAGGCACGAAAGTAGATTTTTTCTCTCACACACCGACGGGTCCTAAATATCAATTTCACACAATTTATAAGCTATGTCTACAAGCTGTCGGTGTAGACTCTAAACAATACAGGACGCATTCTTTTAGAATAGGAGCAGCCACTGAAGCAGCTAGGGCCGGTGTAGCAGAAGCTGAAGTACAGAGATTGGGACGTTGGAAATCCGCAAGCTTTGCGAGATACATAAGACCAGACCTGCTATAACACATCTCGTCTCTTACAGGAGGTCATAGGCCCGCAGTTTGGGTATTGGGACATTCTTTTATTTATTGGGCGGGCAAAAGAGCAGAAATACGCCCCGGTGGAAAGAATTTTAAACTCCCACGTATACAGGTCAACTGGAGAGGCATCAGAGGGCTCCTGTGGGATCAAATCTTCCTGGAGTTGGTAAAAATTTCTAAAATGGCAAAAGGGCCACTGATATTGGTGTTACATGCTGGTGGTAATGATTTGTGCAAGACAACAGGAGCGGAGCTCTTCACGACAATGAAAACTGACATAAAGCGGGCTGTTTGCTTGATACCAGATATGGTGGTGGTGTGGTCTGATATAATATCACGAGCGGTCTGGCATGGAGCTAAAGACCTTAAGTCTGTTGACAAATCAAGAAGGATAAACGTAAAGATGGCAGCGTTTGTCAAAGAGAACTACAGCATCGCGGTTCACCACCACAATCTAGAAGAGGACATCTCACTCTACCCGAGACCGAACTGCAAACTCCGTGCAGTGCCTCCCCTCCCACTACTCCCCCCCCCACCCCAGGGGATGCCATAATTTAGGACGCCCCACTGACCAACGGAAAGAGAGGAAGGGGCGTCCGGCCACACCCTCAGGGGTTAAATTCAGGTGCTGGGGTGGGGGTCTTTCTCTTTCCTCTCCGCCTGATACCTAGAAGCACCCACTGCCCGACACATCCCTCCCAACATGCAGGCTCACAATAGTGACATTACCCACTGCCCGACAAAGCCCCCAACATGCAGCCTCACGAGAGTGACAGCACCCACTGCCCGACACAGCCCCCCAACATACAGCCTTACTAGAGAGACATTACCCACTGCCCGACACAGCCCCCACAACATGCAGCCTCACAAGAGTGACAGCACCCACTGCCCGACAGCCCCCCCAACATGCAGCCTCACGAGAGTGACAGCACAGCACCCACTGCCCGACACAGCCCCCCAACATGCAGCCTCACGCGAGTGCCAGCACCCACTGCCCGACACAGCCCCCCAACATGCAGCCTCACAAGAGTGACAGCACCCACTGCCCGACAGCCCCCCAACATGCAGCCTCACAAGAGTGACAGCACCCACTGCCCGACACAGCCCCCCCAACATGCAGCCTCACAAGAGTGACAGCACCCACTGCCCGACACAGCCCCCCCAACATGCAGCCTCACAAGAGTGACAGCACCCACTGCCCGACACAGCCCCCCCAACATGCAGCCTCACAAGTGACAGCACCCACTGCCCGACGCAGCCTCACAAGTGACAGCACCCACTGCCCGACACAGCCCAACAAGCAGCCTCACAAGAGTGACATCACCCACTGCCCGACACAGCCCCCCAACATGCAGCCTCACAAGAGTTACATTACCCACTGCACGACACAGCCCCCCAAGATGCAGCCTTACTAGAGAGACATTACCCACTGCCCGACACAGCACCCCCAACATGCAGCCTCACAAGAGTGACAGCACCCACTGCCCGACACAGCCCCCCCAACATGCAGCCTGACGCGAGTGACAGCACCCACTGCCCGACACAGCCCCCTCACGAGTGTGACAGCACCCACTGCCCGACAGCCCCCCCAACATGCAGCCTCACGAGTGACAATACCCACTGCCCGACACAGCCCCCAACATGCAGCCTCACGCGAGTGACATTATCCACTGCCCGACACAGCCCCCAACATGCAGCCTCACGCGAGTGACATTATCCACTGCCCGACACAGCCCCCAACATGCAGCCTCACGAGACTTTACCCACTGCCCGACACAGCCCTCAACATGCAGCCTCACGAGAGTGACATTACCCACTGCGCGACACAGCCCCCAACATGAAGCCTCACGAGAGTGACAGCACCCACTGCCCGACACAGCCCCCCCAACATGCAGCCTCACAAGAGTGACATGACCCACTGCCCGACACAGCCCCCCAACATGCAGCCTCACAAGAGTGACAGCACCCACTGCCTGACACAGCCCCCCCAACATGCAGCCTCACGAGAGACATTACCCACTGCCCGACACAGCCCCCCAACATGCAGCCTCATAAGAGTGACAGCACCCACTGCCCGACACAGCCCCCAACATGCAGCCTCACGAGAGTGACATTACCCACTGCGCGACACAGCCCCACCAACATGCAGCCTCACAAGAGTGACATGACCCACTGCTCGACACAGCCCCCCAACATGCAGCCTCACAAGAGTGACAGCACCCACTGCCTGACACAGCCCCCCCAACATGCAGCCTCACGAGAGACATTACCCACTGCCCGACAAAGCCCCCCCAACATGCAGCCTCATAAGAGTGACAGCACCCACTGCCCGACACATCCCCCCCAACATGCAGGCTCACAATAGTGACATTACCCACTGCCCGACAAAGCCCCCAACATGCAGCCTCACTAGTGACAGCACCCACTGCCCGACACAGCCCCCCAACATGTAGCCTCACGAGTGACAGCACCCACTGCCCGACGCAGCCCCCCAACATGCAGCCTCACGAGAGTGACAGCACCCACTGCCCGACACAGGCCCCAACATGCAGCCTCACGAGTGACAGCACCCACAGCCCGACACAGCCCCCCAACATGCAGCCTCACGACTGACAGCACCCACTGCCCGATACAGCTCCCCCAACATGCAGCCTCACGACTGACAGCACCCACTGCCCGATACAGCTCCCCCAACATGCAGCCTCACGAGAGTGACAGCACCCACTGCCTGACACAGCCCCCCCAACATGCAGCCTCACGAGAGACATTACCCACTGCCCGACACAGACCCCCAACATGCAGCCTCATAAGAGTGACAGCACCCACTGCCCGACACATCCCTCCCAACATGCAGGCTCACAATAGTGACATTACCCACTGCCCGACAAAGCCCCCAACATGCAGCCTCACGCGAGTGACATTATCCACTGCCCGACACAGCCCCCAACATGCAGCCTCACGAGAGTGACACTACCCACTGCCTGACACAGCCCCCAACATCCAGCCTCACGCGAGTGACATTATCCACTGCCCGACATCCCCCCAACATGCAGCCTCACGAGAGTGACATTACCCACTGTGCGACACAGCCCCCAACATGAAGTCTCACGAGAGTGACACTACCCACTGCCCGACACAGCCCCCCCAACATGCAGCCTCACAAGAGTGACATGACCCACTGCCCGACACAGCCCCCCAACATGCAGCCTCACAAGAGTGACAGCACCCACTGCCTGACACAGCCCCCCCAACATGCAGCCTCACGAGAGACATTACCCACTGCCCGACACAGCCCCCCAACATGCAGCCTCATAAGAGTGACAGCACCCACTGCCCGACAGCCCACCCAACATGCAGCCTCACGAGAGTGACATGACCCACTGCCCGACACAGCCCCCCAACATGCAGCCTCACAAGAGTGACAGCACCCACTGCCCGACACAGCCCCCCCAACATGCAGCCTTACTAGAGAGACATTACCCACTGCCCGACACAGCCCCCACAACATGCAGCCTCACAAGAGTGACAGCACCCACTGCCCGACAGCCCACCCAACATGCAGCCTCACGAGAGTGACAGCACCCACTGCCCGACACAGCCCCCCAACATGCAGCCTTACGAGAGAGACATTACCCACTGCCCGACACAGCCCCCACAACATGCAGCCTCACGCGAGTGACAGCACCCACTGCACGACACAGCCCAACATGCAGCCTCACGCGAGTGACAGCACCCACTGCTCGACACAGCTCCCCAACATGCAGCATCACGAGAGACATTACCCACTGCCCGACACAGCCCCCCAACATGCAGCCTTACTAGACATTACCCACTGCCCGACACAGCCCCCCCAACATGCAGCCACACGCGAGTGACAGCACCCACTGCCCGACACAGCCCCCCAACATGCAGCCTCACGAGAGACTTTACCCACTGCCCGACACAGCCCCCCAACATGCAGCCTAATGAGTGACATTACCCACTGCCCGACAGCCCCCCAACATGCAGCCTCACGAGAGTGACAGCACCCACTGCCCGACACAGCCCCCCAACATGCAGCCTCACGAGAGTGACAGCACCCACTGCCCGACACAGCCCCCCCAACATGCAGCCTCACTAGAGTGACAGCACCCACTGCCCGACACAGCCCCCCAACATGCAGCCTCACGAGAGACTTCACCCACTGCCCGACACAGCCCCCCAACATGCAGCCTCACGAGAGTGACAGCACCCACTGCCCGACACAGCCCAACATGCAGCCTCACGAGAGTGACAGCACCCACTGCCCGACACAGCCCCCCAACATGCAGTCTCACTAGAGTGACAGCACCCACTGCCCGACACAGCCCCCCAACATGCAGCCTCACGAGAGACATTACCCACTGCCCGACACAGCCCCCCAACATGCAGCCTGACTAGAGTGACAGCACCCACTGCCCGACACAGCCCCCCAACATGCAGCCTCACGAGAGACTTTACCCACTGCCCGACACAGCCCCCCAACATGCAGCCTCACGAGAGTGACAGCACCCACTGCCCGACACAGCCCCCCAACATGCAGCCTCACGAGAGTGACAGCACCCACTGCCCGACACAACCCCCCAACATGCAGCCTCACGAGAGACTTGACCCACTGCCCGACACAGCCGCCCAACATGCAGCCTCACGAGTGACAGCACCCACTGCCCGACACAGCCCCCCAACATGCAGCCTCACGAGAGTGACATCACCCACTGTCAGACACAGCCCCCCAACATGCAGCCTCACGAGAGTGACAGCACCCACTGCCCGACACATGCCCCAACATGCAGCCTCACTAGAGTGACAGCACCCACTGCCCGACACAGCCCCCCCAACATGCAGCCTCACGAGAGTGACAGCACCCACTGCCCGACACAGCCCCCCCAACATGCAGCCTCACTAGAGTGACAGCACCCACTGCCCGACACAGCCCCCCAACATGCAGCCTCACGAGAGACTTCACCCACTGCCCGACACAGCCACCCAACATGCAGCCTCACGAGAGTGACAGCACCCACTGCCCGACACAGCCCAACATGCAGCCTCACGAGAGTGACAGCACCCACTGCCCGACACAGCCCCCCAACATGCAGTCTCACTAGAGTGACAGCACCCACTGCCCGACACAGCCCCCCAACATGCAGCCTCACGAGAGACATTACCCACTGCCCGACACAGCCCCCCAACATGCAGTCTCACGAGTGATAGCACCCACTGCCCGACACAGCCCCCCAACATGCAGCCTGACTAGAGTGACAGCACCCACTGCCCGACACAGCCCCCCAACATGCAGCCTCACGAGAGACTATACCCACTGCCCGACACAGCCCCCCAACATGCAGCCTCACGAGAGTGACAGCACCCACTGCCCGACACAGCCCCCCAACATGCAGCCTCACGAGAGTGACAGCACCCACTGCCCGACACAACCCCCCAACATTCAGCCTCACGAGAGACTTGACCCACTGCCCGACACAGCCGCCCAACATGCAGCCTCACGAGTGACAGCACCCACTGCCCGACACAGCCCCCCAACATGCAGCCTCACGAGAGTGACATCACCCACTGTCAGACACAGCCCCCCAACATGCAGCCTCACGAGAGTGACAGCACCCACTGCCCGACACATGCCCCAACATGCAGCCTCACGAGAGACTTTACCCACTGCCCGACACAGCCCCCCAACATGCAGCCTCACTAGAGTGACAGCACCCACTGCCCGACAGCCCCCCCAACATGCAGCCTCACGAGAGACTTCACCCACTGCCCGACACAGCCCCCCAACATGCAGCCTCACGAGAGTGACAGCACCCACTGCCCGACACAGCCCCCCAACATGCAGCCTCACGAGAGTGACATCACCCACTGCCCGACACAGCCCCCCTACATGCAGCCTCACGAGTGACAGCACCCACTGCCCGACACAGCCCCCCCAACATGCAGCCTCACGAGAGACTTTACCCACTGCCCGACACAGCCCCCCAACATGCAGCCTCACTAGAGTGACAGCACCCACTGCCCGACAGCCCCCCAACATGCAGCCTCACGAGAGACTTCACCCACTGCCCGACAAAGCCCCCCAACATGCAGCCTCACGAGAGTGACAGCACTCACTGCCCGACAGCCCCCCCAACATGCACCCTCATAAGAGTGACAGCACCCACTGCCCGACACATCCCCCCCCAACATGCACCCTCACAATAGTGACATTACCCACTGCCCGACAAAGCCCCCAACATGCAGCCTCACTAGTGACAGCACCCACTGCCCGACACACCCCCCCAACATGTAGCCTCACGAGTGACAGCACCCACTGCCCGACGCAGCCCCCCAACATGCAGCCTCACGAGAGTGACAGCACCCACTGCCCGACACAGGCCCCAACATGCAGCCTCACGAGTGACAGCACCCACAGCCCGACACAGCCCCCCAACATGCAGCCTCACGACTGACAGCACCCACTGCCCGATACAGCTCCCCCAACATGCAGCCTCACGACTGACAGCACCCACTGCCCGATACAGCTCCCCCAACATGCAGCCTCACGAGTGTGACAGCACCCACTGCCTGACACAGCCCCCCCAACATGCAGCCTCACGAGAGACATTACCCACTGCCCGACACAGCCCCCCAACATGCAGCCTCACGAGAGTGACAGCACCCACTGCCCGACACAGCCCCCCAACATGCAGCCTCACGAGAGTGACAGCACCCACTGCCCGACACAACCCCCCAACATGCAGCCTCACGAGAGACTTGACCCACTGCCCGACACAGCCGCCCAACATGCAGCCTCACGAGTGACAGCACCCACTGCCCGACACAGCCCCCCAACATGCAGCCTCACGAGAGTGACATCACCCACTGTCAGACACAGCCCCCCAACATGCAGCCTCACGAGAGTGACAGCACCCACTGCCCGACACATGCCCCAACATGCAGCCTCACGAGAGTGACAGCACCCACTGCCCGACACAGCCCCCCAACATGCAGCCTCACGAGAGTGACAGCACCCACTGCCCGACACAGCCCCCCCAACATGCAGCCTCACTAGTGACAGCACCCACTGCCCGACACAGCCCCCCAACATGCAGCCTCACGAGAGACTTCACCCACTGCCCGACACAGCCCCCCAACATGCAGCCTCACGAGAGTGACAGCACCCACTGCCCGACACAGCCCAACATGCAGCCTCACGAGAGTGACAGCACCCACTGCCCGACACAGCCCCCCAACATGCAGTCTCACTAGAGTGACAGCACCCACTGCCCGACACAGCCCCCCAACATGCAGCCTCACGAGAGACATTACCCACTGCCCGACACAGCCCCCCAACATGCAGTCTCACGAGTGATAGCACCCACTGCCCGACACAGCCCCCCAACATGCAGCCTGACTAGAGTGACAGCACCCACTGCCCGACACAGCCCCCCAACATGCAGCCTCACGAGAGACTTTACCCACTGCCCGACACAGCCCCCCAACATGCAGCCTCACGAGAGTGACAGCACCCACTGCCCGACACAGCCCCCCAACATGCAGCCTCATGAGAGTGACAGCACCCACTGCCCGACACAACCCCCCAACATGCAGCCTCACGAGAGACTTGACCCACTGCCCGACACAGCCCCCCAACATGCAGCCTCACGAGAGTGACATCACCCACTGTCAGACACAGCCCCCCAACATGCAGCCTCACGAGAGTGACAGCACCCACTGCCCGACACATGCCCCAACATGCAGCCTCACGAGAGTGACAGCACCCACTGCCCGACACAGCCCCCCAACATGCAGCCTCACGAGAGTGACAGCACCCACTGCCCGACACAGCCCCCCCAACATGCAGCCTCACTAGTGACAGCACCCACTGCCCGACACAGCCCCCCAACATGCAGCCTCACGAGAGACTTCACCCACTGCCCGACACAGCCCCCCAACATGCAGCCTCACGAGAGTGACAGCACCCACTGCCCGACACAGCCCAACATGCAGCCTCACGAGTGACAGCACCCACTGCCCGACACAGCCCCCCAACATGCAGTCTCACTAGAGTGACAGCACCCACTGCCCGACACAGCCCCCCAACATGCAGCCTCACGAGAGACATTACCCACTGCCCGACACAGCCCCCCAACATGCAGTCTCACGAGTGATAGCACCCACTGCCCGACACAGCCCCCCAACATGCAGCCTGACTAGAGTGACAGCACCCACTGCCCGACACAGCCCCCCAACATGCAGCCTCACGAGAGACTTTACCCACTGCCCGACACAGCCCCCCAACATGCAGCCTCACGAGAGTGACAGCACCCACTGCCCGACACAGCCCCCCAACATGCAGCCTCATGAGAGTGACAGCACCCACTGCCCGACACAACCCCCCAACATGCAGCCTCACGAGAGACTTGACCCACTGCCCGACACAGCCGCCCAACATGCAGCCTCACGAGTGACAGCACCCACTGCCCGACACAGCCCCCCAACATGCAGCCTCACGAGAGTGACATCACCCACTGTCAGACACAGCCCCCCAACATGCAGCCTCACGAGAGTGACAGCACCCACTGCCCGACACATGCCCCAACATGCAGCCTCACGAGAGACTTTACCCACTGCCCGACACAGCCCCCCAACATGCAGCCTCACTAGAGTGACAGCACCCACTGCCCGACAGCCCCCCCAACATGCAGCCTCACGAGAGACTTCACCCACTGCCCGACACAGCCCCCCAACATGCAGCCTCACGAGAGTGACAGCACCCACTGCCCGACACAGCCCCCCAACATGCAGCCTCACGAGAGTGACATCACCCACTGCCCGACACAGCCCCCCTACATGCAGCCTCACGAGTGACAGCACCCACTGCCCGACACAGCCCCCCCAACATGCAGCCTCACGAGAGACTTTACCCACTGCCCGACACAGCCCCCCAACATGCAGCCTCACTAGAGTGACAGCACCCACTGCCCGACAGCCCCCCAACATGCAGCCTCACGAGAGACTTCACCCACTGCCCGACAAAGCCCCCCAACATGCAGCCTCACGAGAGTGACAGCACTCACTGCCCGACAGCCCCCCCAACATGCACCCTCATAAGAGTGACAGCACCCACTGCCCGACACATCCCCCCCCCCAACATGCACCCTCACAATAGTGACATTACCCACTGCCCGACAAAGCCCCCAACATGCAGCCTCACTAGTGACAGCACCCACTGCCCGACACACCCCCCCAACATGTAGCCTCACGAGTGACAGCACCCACTGCCCGACGCAGCCCCCCAACATGCAGCCTCACGAGAGTGACAGCACCCACTGCCCGACACAGGCCCCAACATGCAGCCTCACGAGTGACAGCACCCACAGCCCGACACAGCCCCCCAACATGCAGCCTCACGACTGACAGCACCCACTGCCCGATACAGCTCCCCCAACATGCAGCCTCACGACTGACAGCACCCACTGCCCGATACAGCTCCCCCAACATGCAGCCTCACGAGAGTGACAGCACCCACTGCCCGACACATCCCTCCCAACATGCAGGCTCACAATAGTGACATTACCCACTGCCCGACACAGACCCCCAACATGCAGCCTCATAAGAGTGACAGCACCCACTGCCCGACACATCCCTCCCAACATGCAGGCTCACAATAGTGACATTACCCACTGCCCGACAAAGCCCCCAACATGCAGCCTCACGCGAGTGACATTATCCACTGCCCGACACAGCCCCCAACATGCAGCCTCACGAGAGTGACACTACCCACTGCCCGACACAGCCCCCAACATGCAGCCTCACGCGAGTGACATTATCCACTGCCCGACACATCCCCCCAACATGCAGCCTCACGAGAGTGACATTACCCACTGTGCGACACAGCCCCCAACATGAAGCCTCACGAGAGTGACACTACCCACTGCCCGACACAGCCCCCCCAACATGCAGCCTCACAAGAGTGACATGACCCACTGCCCGACACAGCCCCCCAACATGCAGCCTCACAAGAGTGACAGCACCCACTGCCTGACAAAGCCCCCCCAACATGCAGCCTCACGAGAGACATTACCCACTGCCCGACACAGCCCCCCAACATGCAGCCTCATAAGAGTGACAGCACCCACTGCCCGACACATCCCCCCCAACATGCAGCCTTACTAGAGAGACATTACCCACTGCCCGACACAGCCCCCACAACATGCAGCCTCACAAGAGTGACAGCACCCACTGCCCGACAGCCCACCCAACATGCAGCCTCACGAGAGTGACAGCACCCACTGCCCGACACAGCCCCCCAACATGCAGCCTTACGAGAGAGACATTACCCACTGCCCGACACAGCCCCCACAACATGCAGCCTCACGCGAGTGACAGCACCCACTGCACGACACAGCCCCCCAACATGCAGCCTCACGCGAGTGACAGCACCCACTGCTCGACACAGCTCCCCAACATGCAGCCTCACGCGAGTGACAGCACCCACTGCTCGACACAGCTCCCCAACATGCAGCCTCACTAGAGTGACAGCACCCACTGCCCGACACAGCCCCCCAACATGCAGCCTCACGAGAGACTTCACCCACTGCCCGACACAGCCCCCCAACATGCAGCCTCACGAGAGTGACAGCACCCACTGCCCGACACAGCCCAACATGCAGCCTCACGAGAGTGACAGCACCCACTGCCCGACACAGCCCCCCAACATGCAGCCTCACGAGAGTGACATCACCCACTGCCCGACACAGCCCCCCAACATGCAGCCTCACGAGAGTGACAGCACCCACTGCCCGACACAGCCCCCCCAACATGCAGCCTCACGAGAGACTTTACCCACTGCCCGACACAGCCCCCCAACATGCAGCCTCACTAGAGTGACAGCACCCACTGCCCGACACAGCCCCCCAACATGCAGCCTCACTAGAGTGACAGCACCCACTGCCCGACACAGCCCCCCAACATGCAGCCTCACGAGAGACTTCACCCACTGCCCGACAAAGCCCCCCAACATGCAGCCTCACGAGTGACAGCACCCACTGCCCGACAGCCCCCCGACATGCAGCCTCACGAGAGACTTTACCCACTGCCCGACACAGCCCCCCAACATGCAGCCTCACTAGAGTGACAGCACCCACTGCCCGACACAGCCCCCCAACATGCAGCCTCACGAGAGACTTCACCCACTGCCCGACAAAGCCCCCCAACATGCAGCCTCACGAGTGACAGCACCCACTGCCCGACAGCCCCCCAACATGCAGCCTCACGAGAGACTTTACCCACTGCCCGACACAGCCCCCCAACATGCAGCCTCACGAGAGTGACAGCACCCACTGCCCGACACAGCCCCCCAACATGCAGCCTCACGAGTGACAGCACCCACTGCCCGACACAGCCCCCCAACATGCAGCCTCACGAGAGACATTACCCTTGCAGCAAATCAATATGTATGATCTCCCCATTGCCCGCACAACCCCCTCATCGTGCCCACCTTGTCCCCAAAGTCCGTCATCAATCCCCATTCCTCAGACAGCCTCCCTCAGCCATCTGACAGCTCCATGGTGCAGCCCCGCATTTCCCGCTTCTCTTCTCCAGCTGCCGCTGCACAGGGAAGCTTCCAAGTTCCCGACATCGTGTCTCTTCACTTGACTGAAGGAGGCTCCGCCCTTTCCGGTGACGTCATTGCCTAAAGGAATTGACTCCGTTCTAGCCGCTCCTCTGCTTCACACAGGCCGCATCAGACTCAGACAAGAGGCTACTAGTCAGAACACGCCCCCGGTCACACCGAACATTCTAGCGTCTACCGTGCGGCTCTGCGGGGACAGGTAGGTGTCAGGTCCCGTTATCCTCAGTCAGGATTCTCCGCTGTTCACACTCGTCTGTTTTTCATACATAAACACTCGGTTTTCCTCTATGTGATGTTCCGCTTTCTATCTGTATCCGGGAAGTTGTCACATGGGATAGGGCTGTTCTCCATCCTCAGTCACCAAGGCGACCCTGCACCGCGGACAGCGCCTCCAATAGGACACGCGGCTCCGTACATGAATCATCCCCAATAGGACACACGCGGCTCCTCTCCGTACATGAATCGCCCCAGTAGGACACACGCAGCTCCTCTCCGTACATGAATGGTCCCAAATAGGACACACGCTGCTCCTCTCCGTACATGAATCGCCCCCAATAGGACACGCTGCTCCACTCCGCACATGAATCATCCCCAATAGGACACACGCTGCTCCTCTCCGTACATGAATGGTCCCAAATAGGACACGCTGCTCCACTCCGCACATGAATCATCCCCAATAGGACACACGCGGCTCCTCTCCGTACATGAATCGCCCCCAATAGGACACACGCGGCTCCGTACATGAATCATCCCCAATAGGACACACGCGGCTCCACTCCGTACATGAATGGTCCCAAATAGGACACACGCGGCTCCTCTCCGTACATGAATCGCCCCCAATAGGACACACGCGGCTCCTCTCCGTACATGAATCGCCCCCAATAGGACACACGCGGCTCCTCTCCGTACATGAATCGCCCCCAATAGGACACACGCGGCTCCTCTCCGTACATGAATCGCCCCCAATAGGACACACGCGGCTCCTCTCCGTACATGAATGGTCCCAAATAGGACACACGCGGCTCCACTCCGTACATTTATCGCCCCAATAGGACACGCGCGGCTCCGCTCCGTACATGAATGGTCCCAAATAGGACACACGCGGCTCCACTCCGTATATTTATCGCCCCAAATAGGACACACGCGGCTCCACTCCGCACATGAATCATCCCCAATAGGACACACGCGGCTCCTCTCCGTACATGAATCGCCCCCAATAGGACACACGCGGCTCCTCTCCGTACATGAATGGTCCCAAATAGGACACACGCGGCTCCACTCCGTACATTTATCGCCCCAATAGGACACGCGCGGCTCCGCTCCGTACATGAATGGTCCCAAATAGGACACACGCGGCTCCACTCCGTATATTTATCGCCCCAAATAGGACACGCGCGGCTCCGCTCCGTACATGAATGGTCCCAAATAGGACACACGCGGCTCCACTCCGTACATTTATCGCCCCAATAGGACACACGCGGCTCCACTCCGTACATTTATCGCCCCAATAGGACACACGCGGCTCCACTCCGTACATTTATCGCCCCAATAGGACACACGCGGCTCCGTACACGAATCATCCCCAATAGGACACGCGGCTCCATACATGAATCACTCCCAATAGGACACACGCTGCTCCACCCCGTACATGAATGGTCCCAAATAGGACACACGCGGCTCCACTCCGTACATTTATCGCCCCAATAGGACACACGCGGCTCCACTCCGTACATTTATCGCCCCAATAGGACACGCGCGGCTCCGCTCCGTACATGAATGGTCTCAAATAGGACACACTCGGCTCCACTCCGTACATTTATCGCCCCAATAGGACACACGAGGCTCCGCTCCGTACATGAATCATCCCCTATAGGACACACGCTGCTCCACTCCGTAGATGAATCGCCCCCTATAGGACACACGCGGCTCCACTCCGTATATTTATCGCCCCAATAGGACACGCGCGGCTCCGCTCTGTACATGAATGGTCCCAAATAGGACACACGCGGCTCCACTCCGTACATTTATCGCCCCAATAGGACACACGTGGCTCCACTCCGTACATTTATCGCCCCAATAGGACACACGCGGCTCCGTACACGAATCATCCCCAATAGGACACGCGGCTCCATACATGAATCACTCCCAATAGGACACACGCTGCTCCACCCCGTACATGAATGGTCCCAAATAGGACACACGCGGCTCCACTCCGTACATTTATCGCCCCAATAGGACACACGCGGCTCCACTCCGTACATTTATCGCCCCAATAGGACACGCGCGGCTCCGCTCCGTACATGAATGGTCTCAAATAGGACACACTCGGCTCCACTCCGTACATTTATCGCCCCAATAGGACACACGCGGCTCCACTCCGTACATTTATCGCCCCAATAGGACACGCGCGGCTCCGTTCCGTACATGAATCATCTCCAATAGGCCACACGCTGCTCCACTCCGTACATGAATCGCCCCCAATAGGACACACGAGGCTCCGCTCCGTACATGAATCATCCCCTATAGGACACACGCTGCTCCACTCCGTAGATGAATCGCCCCCTATAGGACACACGCGGCTCCACTCCGTACATTTATCGCCCCAATAGGACACACGCGGCTCCACTCCGTACATTTATCGCCCCAATAGGACACACGCGGCTCCGTACACGAATCATCCCCAATAGGACACGCGGCTCCATACATGAATCACTCCCAATAGGACACACGCTGCTCCACCCCGTACATGAATGGTCCCAAATAGGACACACGCGGCTCCACTCCGTACATTTATCGCCCCAATAGGACACACGCGGCTCCACTCCGTACATTTATCGCCCCAATAGGACACGCGCGGCTCCGCTCCGTACATGAATGGTCTCAAATAGGACACACTCGGCTCCACTCCGTACATGAATCGCCCCCAATAGGACACACGAGGCTCCGCTCCGTACATGAATCATCCCCTATAGGACACACGCTGCTCCACTCCGTACATCAATCGCCCCCAATAGGACACACGCTGCTCCACCCCGTACATGAATGGTCCCAAATATGACACGCTGCTCCACTCCGTACATTTATCGCCCCAATAGGACACACGCGGCTCCACTCCGTACATTTATCGCCCCAATTGGACACGCGCGGCTCTGCTCCGTACATGAATCATCCCCAATAGGCCACACGCTGCTCCACTCCGTACATGAATCGCCCCCAATAGGACACACGAGGCTCCGCTCCGTACATGAATCGTCCCCTATAGGACACACGCTGCTCCACTCCGTACATCAATCGCCCCCAATAGGACACACATGACGCTCCGCTCTGTACATGAATCATCCCCAATAGTACACACGTGGCTCCGCTCTATACATGAATCATCCCCAATAGTACACACGTGGCTCCGCTCTATACATGAATCGTCCCCAATAGGACACACGCGGCTCCGCACATGAATCTCCCCCAATAGGACACACGAGGCTCCACTCCGTACATGAATCGCCCCCAATAAGACACACTGCTCTGCTCCGTATATAAATCATCCCCCAATAGGACACACGTTGCTCCAGAGGTCGCGCTACATATTTTTCAGAGGAGTAGAAATACTCCTCCCAATATTTTTGAGGAGTATTTTTCACCACGGAGTACGCAATTTGTATGAATTAAAATTGGCCATACAGGGGTATACGTTGCGTGCTATTAAAAAAAGGGTGGCCAGCAGAGATCCATCCAAAAGTCCCAGGCAGGCAGCAGAACAGAAGCCAAACAAATCCCATAATTGTCAATAGGGTTTGTTTGGCAGATGGCACTTCTGTCATACAGCGAGCCGAGCACACTCACCCTGAGAACGTGGCCGGTACTATGGAGCACGGAGCGGGGGTCACGTGTCCTGAAGCCGTGCTGGCTGCACTACACATGCTGGAAAGCAGAGAGAGGGCGCGGGGGTCACGTGTCCGTACAGCCGCCGCTGCACTACACACGCTGAGATGCACAGAGAGAGCGCGCCGCGATGACGTCAGTCGCGCGGGTCACGTGTCCGTTAATCCTCAGCTGCGCTGGACAGAGCGTTTTAGCTGCAGTGATGACATGTCCACAGCGGCTTCACAGACAGCTAGACCCCGACCCGTGCCCTTCTAGCTGGCTTCGTCCTCATCGCCAGAGTTCTGCGTTCTAATCCCTGCCCTTCCACCTCGCCGTGGACGGACCCCTGCCCTTCCACCTCGCCGTGGACGGACCCCTGCCCTTCCACCTCGCCGTGGACGGACCCCTGCCCTTCCACCTCGCCGTGGACGGACCCCTGCCCTTCCACCTCGCCGTGGACGGACCCCTGCCCTTCCACCTCGCCGTGGACGGACCCCTGCCCTTCCACCTCGCCGTGGACGGACCCCTGCCCTTCCACCTCGCCGTGGACGGACCCCTGCCCTTCCACCTCGCCGTGGACGGACCCCTGCCCTTCCACCTCGCCGTGGACGGACCCCTGCCCTTCCACCTCGCCGTGGACGGACCCCTGCCCTTCCACCTCGCCGTGGACGGACCCCTGCCCTTCCACCTCGCCGTGGACGGACCCCTGCCCTTCCACCTCGCCGTGGACGGACCCCTGCCCTTCTTGTATTGAAGGGATTAGAACGCAGAACTCTGGCGCTGAGGATGAAACCACTGACCCTTGAAGGGGGGGGGGGTCAGAAGGTGTATGTCTATGGCTGATCCTGCTGTGTCGCCTCCTGTTCCCGGCACTTCCAGCAGGCGGCACGGTGTGAGAGTGCAGCAGACACCACAGAGCACGCTGCCCTGCCCGACCGGATAAGCCGAGTGGTGAGGCCAGAAGCCGGGGGCGGAGCCAGGAGACGCAGTAACTTCCGCGCAGCTGGAGAAGCCTCTGAGGGGGAAGGGGAGACTACCATAACGAACAAAGGTGGCTCCGGCTGGGGCTGACACCTGAGCGGTGGGAGAGGAGGCGGCGGGGTGTGGAGGAGGACGCGCTGCTCACATACATGGCGGGGGCAGCACTGCGGAGGGGGATGGGAGGCTGCGGCCACCGCTGGCTTTGTCCGGCCGCCACTTCACGGCTCAGCTCAGAAACAAGCACAGAGGGTGCGCCGCGATGACGTGAGTCGCTCCGCCTCCGCAACATCTGATACTGCCCTTTCCCCAGCTCCGTCCAACTCGCTGCCACTGTAGCTTAGAACGATGCGTCCCGTTGACTTATCGTACTAATCTGAAGGTGTTTTTTTCGCCTGCCTGTGCGTCATAGACGCCCAGACAGGCGTTAATGCGACCTCTGCGCTGCTCCACTCCGTACATGAATTGCCCCCAATAGGACACACGCTGCTTCACTCCGTACATGAATCATTCCCAATAGGACACACGCGGCTCCGCTCCGTACATGAATCATCCCCAATAGGACACACGCGGCTCCGCTCCGTACATGAATCATCCCCAATAGGACACGCGGCTCCGCTCCGTACATGAATCGCCCCCAATAGGACACACGCGGCTCCGCTCCGTACATGAATCATCCCCAATAGGACACGCTGCTCCACTCCGTACATGAATCATCCCCAATAGGACACATGTGGCTCCGCACATGAATCGTCTCCAATAGGACACAAGCGGCTCCACTCCGTACATGAATCGCCCCCAATAGGACGCACGCGGCTCCGCTCCGTACATGAATCGCCCCAATAGGTAACACGCTGCTCCACTCCGTACATGAATCGTCCCCAATAGGACACATGCGGCTCCGCTCCGCACATGAATCATCCCCAATAGGACACACGCGGCTCCGCTCCGTACATGAATCATCCCCAATAGGACACACGCTGCTCCACTCCGTACATGAATCATCCCGAATAGGACACACGCACTCCACTCCGTACGTGAATCGTCCCCAATAGGACACATGCTCCGCTCCGTACATCAATCATCCCCAATAGGACACACGCTGCTCCGCTCCGTACATCAATCATCCCCAATAGGACACACGCTGCTCCACTCCGCACATGAATCATCCCCAATAGGACACACGCGGCTCCGCTCCGTACATGAATCATCCCCAATAGGACACACGCGGCTCCGCTCCGTACATGAATCATCCCCACTAGGACACATGCGGCTCCGCACATGAATCATCCCCAATAGGACACACGCGGCTCCGCTCCGTACATGAATCGTTCCCAATAGGACACACGCAGATGCGTACATGAATCGCCCCCAATAGGACACACGCGGCTCCGCACATGAATCATCCCCAATAGGACACACGAGGCTCCACTCCGTATATTAATCGCCCCCAATAGGACACACAGGGCTCTGATCCATACATGAATGGCCCCCAATAGGACACACGAGGCTACGCTCTGTACATGAATCGCCCCCAATAGGACACACGTTGCTCCACTCCGTACATGAATTGCCCTCAATAGGACACACAAGGCTCCACTCCGCACATGAATCATCCCCAATAGGACACAAGCGGCTCCGCTCCGTACATGAATCATCTCTAATAGGACACAAGCGGCTCCGCTCCGTACATGAATCATCCCTAATAAGGACACATGCGGCTCCGCACATGAATCATCCCCAGTAGGACACACGCGGCTCCGTACATGAATTGCCCCCAATAGGACACACGTTGCTCCACTCCGTACATGAATTGCCCTCAATAGGACACACAAGGCTCCACTCCGCACATGAATCATCCCCAATAGGACACAAGCGGCTCCGCTCCGTACATGAATCATCTCTAATAGGACACAAGTGGCTCCGCTCCGTACATGAATCATCCCTAATAGGACACATGCGGCTCTGCACATGAATCATCCCCAGTAGGACACACGCGGCTCCGTACATGAATTGCCCCCAATAGGACACACGCGGCTCTGCACATGAATCATCCCCAATAGGACACACGAGGCTCCACTCCGTACATGAATCGCCCCCAATAGGACACACGCTGCTCCACTCCGTACATGAATCGCCCCCAATAGGACTCACAAGGCTCTGCTCCGTACATGAATCGCCCCCAATAGAAGACACGCGGCTCCGCTTCGTACATGAATCGTCCCCAATAGGACACACGCAGCTGCGTACATGAATCACCCCCAATAGGACACACGCGGCTCCGCACATGAATCATCCCCAATAGGACACACGAGGCTACGCTCTGTACATGAATCATCCCCAATAGGACACGCGCTGCTCCACTCCGCACATGAATCATCCCCAATAGGACACAAGCGGCTCCGCTCCGTATATGAATCATCCCCAATAGGACACAAGCGGCTCCGCTCCGTACATGAATCATCCCCAATAGGACACATGCTGCTCCGCACATGAATCATCCCCAGTAGGACACACGCGGCTCCGTACATGAATCACCCCCAATAGGACACACGCGGCTCCGCACATGAATCATCCCCAATAGGACACACGAGGCTCCACTCCGTACATGAATCGCCCCCAATAGGACACACACTGCTCTGCTCCATACATGAATCACCCCCAATAGGACACACGCTGCTCCACTCCGTACATGAATCGCCCCCAATAGGACTCGCAAGGCTCTGCTCCGTACATGAATCGCCCCCTAATAGAAGACACGCGGATCCGCTCCGTACATGAATCGTCCCCAATAGGACACACGCGGCTCCGCACATGAATCTTCTCCAATAGGACACACGAGGCTCCACTCCGTACATGAATCGCCCCCAATAGGACACACACGGCTCTGCTCCATACATGAATCACCCCCAATAGGACACACGCTGCTCCACTCCGTACATGAATCGCCCCCAATAGGACTCACAAGGCTCTGCTCCGTACATGAATCGCCCCCTAATAGAAGACACGCGGATCCGCTCCGTACATGAATCGTCCCCAATAGGACACACGCGGCTCCACTCTGTACATGAATCGCCCCCAATAGGACACACACGGCTCTGCTCCATACATGATTTGCCCCCAATAGGACACACGAGACTCCGTACATGAATCGCCCCCAATAGGACTCACGAGGCTCCGCTCCGTATATGAATCATCCCCAATAGGACACACGCTGCTCCACTCCGTACATGAATGGTCCTCAATAGGACACACGCTGCTCCGCTCCGTACATGAATCGCCCCAGTAGGTCACACGCAGCTCCGCTCCGTACATGAATCGCCCCCAATAGGACACACGCAGCTCAGTACATGAATCGCCCCCAATAGGACACACGCAGCTCAGTACATGAATCGCCCCCAATAGGACACACGCGGCTCCGCACATGAATCATCCCCAATAGGACACACGCGGCTCCACTCCGTGCATGAATTGCCCCCAATAGGACACACGGCTCTGCTCCATACATGAATCACCCCCAATAGGACACACGCTGCTCTGCTCCATACATGAATCGCCCCCAATTGGACATGCACGGCTCCGCTCCGTACATGAATGGTCCCCAATAGGACACACGCTGCTCCGCTCCGTACATGAATCATCCCCAATAGGACACATGCAGCTCCGTACATGAATCGCCCCCAATAGGAGACACGCGGCTCCGGTCCGTACATGAATCGTCCCCAATAGGACACACGCAGCTCCATACATGAATCGCCCCCAATAGGACACACACGGCTCTGCTCCGTACATGAATCGTCCCCAATAGGACACACGTGGCTCCGCACATGAATCATCCCCAATAGGACACACGCTGCTCCACTCCGTACATGAATCGCCCCCAATAGGACACACGCGGCTCTGCCCCGTACTTGAATCGCCCCAATAGGTCACACGCAGCTCCGCTCCGTACATGAATCATCCCCAATAGTACACACGTGGCTCCGCTCTGTACACGAATCGCCCCCAATAGGACACGAGGCTCCGCTCCATACATGAATCATCCCCAATAGGACACACGCTGCTCCACTCCGTAGATGAATCGCCCCCAATAGTACACATGTAACATAGTAACATAGTAATTAAGGTTGAAGGGAGACTTTAAGTCCATCTAGTTCAACCCATATCCTATCCTAACTTGCCCTAACATGTTGATCCAGAGGAAGGCAAAAAAAACCCCATGTGGCAACAAGTAAGCTTCACATTGGGGAAAAAAATTCCTTCCTGACTCCACATACGGCAATCAGACTTGCTCCCTGGATCAACGCAATATTAAGGAAACTAGTGTATATACCCTGTAATATTATACTTTTCAAGAAAGGCATCCAGTCCATTCTTAAATTTTAGTAGGGAATCACTCATTACAACATCATATGGCAGAGAGTTCCATAGTCTCACTGCTCTTACAGTAAAGAATCCGCGTCTGTGAGTATGCTTAAACCTTCTTTCCTCCAGACGTAGAGGATGCCCCCTTGTCCCCGTCACAGGTCTAAGAGTAAAAAGATCATTAGAAAGCTCTTGGTATTGTCCCCGCATATATTTATACATTGTAATAAGATCACCCCTAAGCCTTCGATTCTCCAAACTAAATAACCCCAAATGTAATAACCTGTCTTGGTATTGCAGACCCCCGAGTTCCCTAATAACCTTGGTCGCTCTTCTCTGCACCCGCTCCAGTTCAGCTATGTCTTTCTTATACACCGGAGACCAGAACTGTACACAGTATTCTAAGTGTGGTCGCACTAGTGACTTATATAAAGGTAAAATTATGGTCTCCTCATGAGCATCTATGCCTCTTTTAATGCATCCCATTATTTTATTTGCCTTTGCAGCAGCTGCCTGACACTGGCCGCTAAATGTGAGTTTGTCGTCCACCCATACACCCAGGTCTTTTTCAGTGACTGTTTTGCCCAGTGTTTTACAATTAAGCACATAATTATACATCTTGTTCGTTCTACCCTAGTGCATGACCTTACATTTATCCCCATTAAAGCTCATTTGCCATTTATCAGCCCAAGCTTCTAGTTTACATAAATCCTCCTGTAATATAAAATTGTCCTCCTCTGTATTGATTACCCTGCAGAGTTTAGTGTCATCTGCAAATATTGAAATTCTACTCTCTATGCCCCCTACAAGGTCATTAATAAATATGTTAAAAAGAAGCGGGCCCAAAACTGACCCCTGTGGTACCCCACTGCTAACCGTGACCCAGTCTGAGTGTGCTCCATTAATAACCACTCTTTGTTTCCTATCCCTGAGCCAGCTCTTAACCCACCTACACATATTTTCCCCTATCCCCATTGTTCTCATTTTATGTATCAACCTTTTGTGTGGCACCGTATCAAAAGCTTTTGAAAAGTCCATGTACACCACATCCACTGCATTCCTTTGGTCCAGTGCGGAACTTACCTCTTCATAAAAGCTTATCAGATTAGTCTGACAGGAACGGTCCCTTGTAAACCCATGTTGATATTGGGTCATGAGGTTATTCTTCTCCAGATACTCCAGTATAGTATCTTTTAGAAAACCCTCCAGGATTTTACCCACAGTTGAGGTTAAACTTACTGGCCTATAATTTCCAAGTTCAGTTTTTGTCCCCTTTTTGAATATTGGCACCACATTTGCTATACGCCAGTCCTGTGGTACAGACCCTGTTATTATGGAATCTTTAAAGATTAAAAATAATGGTCTATCTATGACTGTGCTTAATTCCTGCAGTACTCGGGGGTGTATCCCATCCGGGCCCGGGGATTTGTCAATTTTAGTGATTTTTAGACGCCGCCGTACTTCCTGCTGGGTTAAGCAGGTGACATTTAACAGAGAATTTTTATCCCTGATCATGTTATCCGTCATGGGATTTTCTTGTGTAAACACTGTTGAAAAAAAAGTCATTTAGCATATTGGCTTTTTCCTCATCCTCATCCACCATTTCACCCAGACTATTTTTAAGGGGACCAACACTATCATTTTTTAGTTTCTTACTATTTATGTAGTTAAAGAATATTTTGGGATTATTTTTACTTTCTCTGGCAATGAGTCTCTCTGTCTCAATCTTTGCTGTCTTGATTTGCTTTTTACAGAATTTATTTAATCTTCTGTATTTAGTTAATGCCTCATCACTACCTATTTGCTTTAATTCGCTAAATGCTTTATTTTTGTCCCTTATTGCGCCCCTTACAGCTCTATTTAGCCATAGTGGTTTCTTCCTATTTCTAGCATGTTTATTCCCATACGGTATATATTGTGCACAGGTCCTATTCAGGATGCTAATAAACGTCTCCCATTTTCTTTGTGTATTTTTATGTCTCAGGATATCGTCCCAGTTAATTCCACCAAGATCATCTCTCATCCGTTGGAAATTTGCTTTCCTGAAGTTTAGTGTCCTTGTAAACCCTCTACTACACTTCTTATTAAAGGATACATGAAAACTTATTAATTTGTGATCACTGTTACCCAAGTGACCCCCAACCCTTACATTTGATATGCGGTCTGGCCTGTTGGTTAATATTAGGTCTAGCAGTGCCCCCCCTCTTGTTGGGTCCTGAACCAGTTGTGAAAGGTAATTGTCTCTCATAGTAGTCAAAAACCTATTACCTTTGCTGGAACTGAAGGTTTCGGTTCCCCAATGTATTTCAGGGTAGTTGAAGTCCCCCATAATAATGACTTCTCCTTGAGTCGCAGCTTCATCTATTTGCTTTATGAGGATATTCTCTTGCTTCCATTATTTTTGGAGACTTATAACAAACCCCTATCAGTAATTTATTATTTTTCTCCTCTCCCCTTATCTCTACCCACAGGGACTCTACATTTTCATTAGATTCATATATATTATCACGAAGGATGGGTTTTAAGGATGATTTTACATATAAACACACGCCTCCCCCTCGCTTATTTGTTCGGTCATTTCTGAACAGACTATAGCCCTGTAAATTAACCGCCCAGTCGTGGCTCTCGTCCAGCCATGTCTCAGATATCCCCACCATGTCATAATTATGTTCCAACAACATTAACTCCAATTCCTTCATTTTGTTGGCAAGGCTTCTGGCATTAGTATACATGCACTTTATGTATCTCTCTGTACCTCTATTCTTTCTTAAATTATTAACTGTTCTAACCCCACCCCCATGCCACCCCCACCGTCATTATTTGTGCCCAGGTCTCTAGCTGCACTGTCTTCCCCTCCTATAAAAGGAATACCCTCCCCCCCGTCCCTAGTTTAAACACTCCTCCAACCTTCTAGCCATTTTCTCCCCCAGCACAGCTGCACCCTCCCCATTGAGGTGCAGCCCGTCCCTAGCGTAGAACCTGTAGCCAACTGAGAAGTCGGTCCAGTTCTGTAGGAAACCTCTCCTTCCTACACCAATTCCTGAGCCACTTATTAACCACCCTAACCTTTGCCTCTCTGGCGTGGCACGTGGTACAGGAAGTATTTCAGAAAATACCACCTTGGAGGTCCTTGCTTTAAGCTTACAGCCTAATTCCCTGAAATCATCTTTAAGGACCTTCCACCTACCTCTAACTTTGTCATTTGTGCCAATGTGCACCATGACCGCTGGATCCTCACCAGCCCCTCCCAGTAATCTGTCAACCCGATCAGCGATGTGTCGGACTCGAGCGCCAGGTAGGCAGCACACCGTTCGACGATCCCTGTCTTTGTGACAGATTGCCCTATCTGTTCACGTAATTGAGTCTCCCACTACCAGAACCTGTCTGGCCTGCCCTGCTCTCCTATTTCCCCCCTTACTGGAGCAGACACTCCTCCGGCTTTCAGAGGACATGCCTTGCTGCAGCAGTGCTACTCCTGCACTAACACTCCCCTCATCTGCCAACTTGGCAAACTTATTGGGGTGTGCCAGATCAGGACTAGCCTCCCTGGTGCTCTTGCCTCTACCCCGCCTTCTAACTGTCACCCAGCTAGCTGCTTCATTGTCCTGCAGCTCCAACCTAGCATCCCCCCCCTCATCTATCCCATTGAGCGTCTGCTCAGGGAGCAGAAGACTCCTTTCCATATTGTCTATGGATCTCAGTGTTGCCAGCTGCACATTTAGATCCAGTATCTGGGCTTCCAAATGCACAACGTGCTCACATCTTGCACAGCAGTATGCACCCTCAACCGGCTGTTCAAGGATTTCATACATGCGGCATGACGTGCACTGGATGGCATTGGCAATAGTGGAGCACATCCTAATGGGGATTGCACCAGACAATAAGATAAGCAAAAATAAATTAAAAAAAAAAAAAAAAAAGTATTAATATAATATAACAGCAATTCAGTAAGACCTCCCTTGGAAACTCCCTGAATCCAAAGTCACAGAATCTCAAGTCACACACTTACCACAGTTCGCACTTACGCTCAGATCACACTCAGCTCGTTCACACTCGCTCAGGTAGAAGATTTAAAAGAGTTTTTGTTTTTTTTTCCCCTTTCACCAGCACACCACCTTGCTGCTCAATGCACTTCCAAAAGCATGTACATGAATCGCCCCCAATAGGACACACGCGGCTCTGCTCCGTACATGAATCGCCCCCAATAGGACACACGTGGCTCTGTACATGAATTGCCCCCAATAGGACACACGCGGCTCCGTACATGAATCACCCCCAGTAGGGCACACGCGGCTCCGCTCTGTACATGAATCGCCCCCAATAGGACACACTGCTCTGCTCCGTACATGAATCGCCCCCAATAGGACACACGCTGCTCCACTCCGTACATGAATCATCCCCAATAGGACACACGCTGCTCCACTCCGTACATGAATCGCCCCCAATAGTACACACGTGGCTCCACACATGAATCATCCCCAATAGGACACATGCGGCTCCGCTCCGTACATGAATCGCCCCCAATAGGACACACTCGGCTCCATACATGAATCGCCCACAATAGGACACACTCGGCTTCGTTCCGTACATGAATCATCCCCAATAGTACACACGTGTCTCCACTCTATACATGAATCGTATCCAATAGGACACACGCAGCTCCGTACATGAATCATCCCCAATAGGACACACGCGGCTCCGCTCCGCACATGAATCATCCCCAATAGGACACACGCGGCTCCGATCCGTACATGAATCATCCCCAATAGGACACATGCGGCTCCGCACATGAATCATCCCCAATAGGACACACGCGGCTCCGATCCGTACATGAATCATCCCCAATAGGACACACGCGGCTCCGCTCCGTACGTGAATCATCCCCAATAGGACACACTCGGCTTCGCTCTATACATGAATCGTATCCAATAGGACACACGCAGCTCCGTACATGAATCATCCCCAATAGGGCACACGAGGCTCCACTCCGTACATAAATCGCCCCCAATAGGACACACACGGCTCTGCTCCGTACATGAATCACCTCCAATAGGACACACGCTGCTCCACTCCGTACATGAATCGCCCCCAATAGGACACACACGGCTCTGCTCCGTACATGAATCGCCCCCAATAGGACACACGAGGCTCTGCTCCGTACATCAATCGTCCCCAATAGGACACACGCAGCTCCGTACATCAATCGTCCCCAATAGGACACACGCAGCTCCGTACATCAATCGTCCCCAATAGGACACGCGCAGCTCCGTACATGAATCGCCCCCAATAGGACACACGCGGCTCCGCACATGAATCATCCCCAATAGGACACACGAGGCTCCGCTCCGTACATGAATCGCCCCCAATAGGACACACGCTGCTCCACTCCGTACATGAATCGCCCCCAATGGGACACGCGTGGCTCCGCTCCGTACATGAATCATCCCCAATAGGACACACGCGGCTCCGCTCCGTACATGCATCGCCCCCAATAGGACACACGAGGCTCCGCTCCGTACATGAATCATCCCCTATAGGACACACGCTGCTCCACTCCGTACATGAATCGCCCCCTATAGGACACGCTGCTGCACTCCGTACATGAATCGCCCCCAATAGGACACACGAGGCTCCGCTCTATACATGAATCGCCCCCAATAGGACACACTGCTCTGCTCCGTACATGAATCATCCCCCAATAGGACACACGCTGCTCCACTCTGTACATGAATCGCCCCCAGTAGGACACATGCGGCTCTGCTCCATACATGAATCGCCCCCAATAGCACACACGCGGCTCCGCTCCGTACATGAATCATCCCCAATAGGACACGCTGCTCCACTCCGTACATGAATCATCCCCAATAGGACACATGCGGCTCCGCACATGAATCATCCCCAATAGGGCACACGAGGCTCCACTCCGTACATGAATCGCCCCCAATAGGACACACACGGCTCCACTCCGTACATGAATCGCCCCCAATAGGACACACACGGCTCTGCTCCGTACATGAATCGCCCCCAATAGGACACACGCTGCTCCACTCCGCACATGAATCGCCCCCAATAGGACACACGAGGCTCTGCTCCGTACATTAATCGCCCCCAATAGGACACACACGGCTCCGCACATGAATCATCCCCAATAGGACAGACGCTGCTCCACTCCGTACATGAATCGCCCCCAATAGGACACACGAGGCTGTGCTCCGTACATGAATCACCTCCAATAGGACACACGCTGCTCCACTCCGCACATGAATCGCCCCCAATAGGACACACGAGGCTCTGCTCCGTACATGAATCGTCCCCAATAGGACACACACGGCTCCGCACATGAATCATCCCCAATAGGACAGACGCTGCTCCACTCCGCACATGAATCGCCCCCAATAGGACACACATGGCTCTGCTCCGTACATGAATCGCCCCCAATAGGACACACGCTGCTCCGCTCCGTACATGAATCATCTCCAATAGGACACACGCTGCTCCACTCCGTACATGAATCGCCCCCTATAGGACACACGCTGCTGCACTCCGTACATGAATCGCCCCCAATAGGACACACGAGGCTCCGCTCCGTACATGAATCATCCCCAATAGTACACATGCAGCTCCGCTCTGTACATGAATCGCCCCCAATAGGACACGAGGCTCCGCTCCGTACATGAATCATCCCCAATAGGACACACGCTGCTCCACTCCGCAGATGAATCGCCCCCAATAGTACACATGTGGCTCCACTCTATACATGAATCGCCCCCAATAGGTCACACGCCTGTCTGCTCTGTACGTGGATCGTCCCCAATAGTACTGTCATGCTAGGGAGAATCCAGGAGTGAACCTGCAGGATCGCGACGACAAACTTCCCTTGGGTGAGCTGGCCAGGTGGACCACCCCATATAATGTACAGGGAGCATTAGGGTCAGGTCCAGGTGAGACTATGGCCGCGAAAGCTGTTACCCAGGAACAGATGGAGGGAGACACAAGCAGAAGTCGGACTGGAAGACAGGAAGAAGCAACCGGCGACCACAGGGGAGACTGCTGTAGGTCCTGGATGAGGAGGCTGAAGAGAAGGGACTGACGACACAGAAGGAGGCAGGCAGAGGCTGGGACGGACAGGCACTGGAAAAGAACACAGGGAGGTCACAAGGAGAGGTCACAAAAGGTACGCAGCGCAGAACACAAGACAGGGTGCAAGGCAGGAGAACGCAGGGATGTGTGGGCCTGAATAGAGCATGGAACACAATTGATAGGCACAGAGCAGGAGGCGAGGCTACCTGATCTAGGTCGTGCACTGCAGGACTTCCATGTCGGGGTCCTTCAGGATCTTGGAGCAAAGGGATGGCGCGGTTGCTGTTTAGCCAGGAGGAAGTGTGCTGCAGAGTCAATAGTGCAAGGTGCGCATGCGCACCTGACTAGTCCCAGAAGCCAGCCACAGGACCGAAAGTGAGGGGGCCGGGTGACAGTGAACACGCCGTGGCTCGGGAGGTAGCGCGGTGGAGGTGGCAGTGGCAGCCACGTCAGGCGTGATGGTACCCCCTCCTTACACCCCCTTTTCTTAAGACTGGAAAGGAACCTTCCTAAAATTCGAGGAGCCCGGATGTTCTTCCTGGGCTCCCAAGACCTTTCCTCGGGACCAAAACCTTTAAAATCAAATAAAAAGAGGGTCTTTCCTCTAGACCTTTTCATGGCAAGAATGTCTTTAACTTCAAAGACATCCTGTGCGGAAACTGGCTGAAGCGAGCGACCAGTGGAAGCGTGGAACTGGTT
This sequence comes from Dendrobates tinctorius, assembly GCF_039654945.1. NCBI lineage: Eukaryota > Metazoa > Chordata > Amphibia > Anura > Dendrobatidae > Dendrobates > Dendrobates tinctorius. Next base: position 10,637,287 of record NW_027361794.1, read on the forward strand.
GACTATGACAGGCTTCAGGAGGGAAACGTGGAAAGAATTGGGAATTCGTAGCGGGGAGCTTTAACTTGTAGGGAACATCGTTGATACGAGCTAAGACCTCAAAAGGACCGATGTACCGGGGACCTAGTTTATATGAAGGGCTCTTAAGACAGACGAATTTGGAGGACAGCCATACTTTATCCCCAGGATGATACAACGGGGAATCCAGGCGCTTCTTATCGGCATGTCTCTTTATCCTGTCCCGCGATCATTCAAGTGCGGTTTTGGTCTCCTGCCAGACCCTGGAGAACTCCTCGGTCTGAAGATCGGCCGCTGAGACACCCCAGACGGGGTACCGGCAGAGGTACACCAGGATGTTGCCTGTAGACGATAAAGAAATGCGACTTGGATGAGGATTTGCTGGTGTGGTTGTAGGCAAACTCGGCCCAAGTTGGACCAATCGTTCTCGTAGACATTGGAGAAATGACAGAGATAAGTTACCAGGACTTGATTCGTATGTTCTGCTTGACCGATAGTTTGGGGATGATAGGCAGAGGAAAAGTCTAACGTCACATCCATCAGTTTGCATAGCGCTTTCCAAAACCGCGAGGTGAACTGGACTCCTCTATCCGAAACAATATGCTGAGGAAAGCCGTGAATCCGGAAAACATGGGTGATGAAAATTCTTGCTAACTCGGGAGCAGAGGGTATTCCTGGCAGAGGAATGAAATGAGCCATCTTAGAAAATCGATCCACGACCACAAGGATAACTGTATGACCAGAAGACCGAGGCAGATCAGTAATAAAGTCCATTGCTATATGTTGCCTGAGAGCCGAGGGAACCGGAAGAGGGTGCAAGAGACCAGAGGTAAGGTGTCGAGGGCCACCAATAGTAATGAGACACGAGAGAGAGGGTTTTCTTGAGGCCGACATGGCCTGCCAGCTTGGAGGCATGACCCCAGTGTAAGACTCTCTTGCGATTGCTCTTGTGAACAAAAGTCTTACCTGGCGGCAAAGAACTCAGATTAACAGGAGCAACCTCGATAACCTTGCTAGGATCTATGATGTGCAATGGTTCTTCCTCATCATCGGTGACCAGAAAGGATCTGTATAAAGCATCTGCTTTGAGGTTCTTATCGCCGGGACGGAAATGGAAGCTCAAAATCGAACCGGGCAAAGAACAGTGACCACCTGGCCTGCCGGGGATTAAGCCTTTGTGCTGACCAGATGTATGCCAGGTTCTTGTGGTCTGTGTAGATCTTGAAAGGATGTACAACTCCTTTCAGGAGATACCGCCACTCTTCCAACGCCAATTTGATAGCGAGCAGCTCCCTGTCACCAATGGCATAATTCCTCTCAGAGGTGGAGAATGTCTTAGAGGAAAAGCCACAGGTGACCAGTTGTCCGGAGGAAGACCTCTGAGAAAGTACCACACCAGCCCCTGTGGCAGAGGCATCCACCTCAAGAATGAAGGGCTTGTTAGCTTCAGGACAATGGAGTACGGGAGCTGTAGCAAAGGCTTTTCTAAAGGACCGGTAGGCGTTCATGGCCTCAGATGACCAGAGGTGAGGATTGGCCCCCTTACGGATCAGAGCGGAGATAGGACCGGTCAAGGTGGAAAAGTGTGTGATAAACTGCTGGTAGTAATTAGTGAAACCCAGGAATTTGCTGGATAGCCTTAACTCCCTGGGGACCTGGCCAATTGAGTACGGCGGACACTTTTCCCGGATCCATATGTAGGCCTGAGTCAGAAATGACCGGAATGCGTACAGCACGCCGATTTGTGGTGGAGAGAGGGAACAGAACCAACGCCCGGCGGACCAGACCAAGGATATTTACATACAGTGCGGCAGCAATATAAAAGGTTTTTATGGGGGATTCATGGGAAGTCGGGGTTTCACAAGTAGTTGGGGAATATATAGCTCACACTCTGTTAGATGATATTTTTAGTTGATGGGCCAAAAAACTGGTGACACATTCCCTTTAATATGGGAATGTTAAGTTTCACCTTCAATAATGGGGTTAAGGCTGCTTGAAATGCGCTGTATAGTAGAAAGTGCCGCCCCTGAAAACTTAGATGGTGTGTTTTGCAACGAAGATCCGGATTGTACATGTAGCCACATCCACGATAGCGCCAAGGTGACCGCAATGCGAGAGTGCGCATGCGCGGACTAAATGTGCTACACATTGCATAGGATTGGCTGGCAGCTTATGACAGGGTAATGATGCGGTGGTACATGCGCAATAGGTATCAGAGAACGCTGAAAATGGCATTCATGGCATCTGTCCTCCATGTGAAAGTGAATGATCCTAAAGGGGTGAGACACATGTAATAACCTATACACAGCTGCACTGAGTGCAACATTATGATTAATTATCAGAGATTAGTTTATTTTACATAGAAGTCTTTGGCACTTTAGCAATAAAGCACTTTCTTTGGAGATATATGAGATATTATGTGATATGGATATGAATGGTATTCTATGTGTTATGGAAAACTATTTTATTGCACTTTGCTATAAAATTCCTAAATTGCTTGGTCACGTGCTGACTCGCGTCACTAAGGTCCTGGACGCCTGGACTACCTCTCAGACGCCAGGAGTACGAGAGACCGCCAGCGCCTGCTTCCAGGCTGGAGGTATTTTGACAAGTGGCTGCCACCGGCCGGGGCAGCCCTTGAAATCCTTTTACACCCGTGTGTATATTTTTTTTGTTTTAACCGCAGGACCAGAAAGCTTTATTCTTCACCTCCACTGCTTATCTCAGCAAGGACTCCGCATCTACAAAGGTACCGCTCTCTGACTATGCTTTATATTACTGCGGGCACTGTTTTAACTGCTTACAGTCTGCTGCTTCACTGATTCCTACATATGCTGGAGCAGTAAGTGTTATGTCCACCGGTATCGTTTACTGCAGTTAGGATTTTTGCAGTTGTACAGGCACCGCTCTCTGACTATTGAATTCACCTTAGCGGTTAGTTTGTTTAGCCCCCTATAGGCTGCAGTTCTCTATTTTATATTATTTTACACACAAACGCTGGAGCGCTAATTGTCACCTTTATCCACACCGCTCTTTGCATCATTACAGGCATCTTTTGCTGATTATTGTACTTCTATTGCGGCTTTTATGAAGAGCCTTCGATAGGGGACCACTTTATTTTGATTTGTTTCTCAGGTGTTATTAGGAGGAAGGTATATTTAACACAATCTGCGCAGTGGTTTGTTTCAATTTTTTATGGAATAATAATATTACTACCAGTGTAGCTTTTTAAGGACTTTTTTGAGGTCCTATAATTAAAACCGCTATTACTCTGAAAACGCTATTATCCGCTATAAAAACAGCGTTTTAAACAGGTATATTCCTGTTTATCCCCTTTTGGATACCGCCCACATTTGAGTCTTTCCAAGCGCACACTCACTTTATGGTTGATTAAAAAGTTTTTTTTTGTTAGGAAGTTATAAGGGTTAAAAGTTGACTAGCGATTTCTCATTTTTACAAAACCATTTTTTTTTTAGGGACCACATCATACTTGAAGTCTCTTTGAGGGGTCTGTATGGCAGAAAATACCCAAAAGTGACACCATTCTAAAACCTGCACCCCTCAAGCTACTCAAAACCACATTTAAGAAGATTCTTAACCCTTCAGATGCTTCACAGAAGCAAAAGCAACGTGGAAGGAAAAAATGGGACATTTAACTTTTTAGTCACAAAAATAATCTTTTAGCAACAATTTTTTTATTTTCCCAAGGGTAACAGGAGAACTTAGACCCCAAAAGTTGTTGTCCAATTTGTTCTGAGTACGCTGATACCCCATATGTGGGGGGGACCACTGTTTGGGCGCACGGCAGGGCTCGAAAGGGAAGCGGCGCAGTTTGACTTTTTCAACCTAAAATTGGCTGGAATTGAGATTGGACACTATGTTGCGTTTGATGAGCCCCCGATGTGCCCAAATAGTGGAAACCCCCCACAGGTGACCCCATTTTGGAAACTAGACCCCCTAAGGAACTTATCTAGATGTGTGGTGAGAACTTTGAACCCCCAAGTGTTTCACTAAAGTTTATACTGCCCGGGCGTGAAAATAAAAAATCCTATTTTTTGCCCACAAAAATGATCTTTTAGTCCCCAATTTTTAATTTTTCCAAGGGTAACAGGAGAAATTGGACCCCAAAAGTTGTCCAATTTGTTCCGAGTATGCTGGTATCCCACGTGTGAAAAAACTGTTTAGGCACATGTCGGGGCTCGGAAGGGAGTGACGTTTTGGAATGCAGACTTTGATGGAATGGTCTGCGGGCGTCCTGTTCCATTTGCAGATGCCCTGATGTACCTAAACAGTAAAAAAGAAAAAACCCACAAGTGACATTGTTTTGGAAACTAGACCCCCAAGGAACTTATCTAGATGCGCCCCAACTAATCTACTGTTTCCTGTAAAGTAAATTAGTAGTGCATGGAGGTGTGGTAAATTTGATGCAATCCTTCATACACAGGCCAGGTTTTTCGGAGCAGGTGTTGCATTGATAAATGGTGTCCTTGCGTATTCCGTTTTTGTAACACACTGGGCACCTTTTTTGCGATTTACCTCTTTTTGCAGTTTGCGGGACCTCCCCTGGGAAATGCTGACCTGGTACAATACGAGCACCTTCAGTTCCGGAAGTACTGGGGCCCGCTCCTTCCGGAGTGCCAAACATCAGGGCCTTAACCACTACCTCCTGGAAATGAAGGTATGACGTATTTGTGTGGCGTGCACATCGTGACAGCAGGAATACGTTGAGCATTGCCATTTGGACGATGTGCACGGACAGCGTTTTATACCACATCTTGGTCTTCCTCAAAGCATTGTACGGTTGGAGGAGTTGATCGGAGAGATCAACGTTCCCCATGTTTTTATTGTACAACAGTACACAGTCAGGTTTGCTGACCTGTGTAGAGGTACCCCGTACAGTGCTGAGGACGCTGCCATCACCGTGTATGGTGGTCAAGAGAAGGACATCCCTCTTGTCCTTGTACTTGACCACCAGCAGTTGGTCGCTACATTGGGCTCTGCTCTCACCTTTTCAGAGCATCTGCCCAAGTAGCGTCTTTGGGAGGCCTCTCTGATTTTTGCGGACAGTACTGCAGGCTGCGGTACCTCGCGCAGAGAGGGATTTGTAGTGTGGGACGCTGGTATAAAGGTTATCAGTGTAGAGGTGATAACCTTTATCCAGCAGTGGGTGAACCAAATCCCACACAATTTTCCCACTCACTGCCAGGACAGGAGGACACTCAGGAGGTTCAATCCTGGTGTCCTTTCCTTCCTACACTCTAAACCTGTGGGTGTACCCTGAGGTACTCTCACGCAGTTTGTAGAGTTTGATTCAGTACCTGGCCCTCTTACTGAGCAGGTATTGACGGAATCCGAGCTTGCCCTTAAAATGGACTAAGGACTTATCCACACAGATGTCCCTTTGGGGCACGTACACTTCAGCAAACTTTTTGTTGGTGTTTGGTGAACGGCCGAACTTTGAACAGACGGTCAAAGTTGGGGTCATCTTGTGCAGGACACTGTGCATTATCGTTATAGTGCAGGAATTTGTGGATGGCCTGAAAACGTGTCCGGACCATGACAATTCGGAATACTGGAGTGTTATATGAAGGTACAAATTAGTTTTGCGTCTGTGGGATGAGTGTGCGGAGGTGGCGCAGAGGGGGCTGAGGGAAAAAAAGCGAGCACGAGTGTTGATCGGTGAACTGTATCACCAATCAACGCTCTGTGGCTGCGCACGGAGATGGCGCAAAAGTGGTGGAGGGGATTAAAAAGAGGGGGAAGGGGGGGATTGGGGGGTGAAGATAGATTGGGCAGGGGATCAGGTAACACTTACAGTTGTAGTATTTCTTTTTTCTTCCTTCCTTTTTCTTTCTCCACAATACCAAGCGCAGGAGCTCTTGCTGTGTGTGACCTCTCTGCAGGAATCCTCAGCTAGAGTGGGAACCCCTGCAGAGAAGCCAGACAGGTCACCTGCAGGTCAGAGACAGGTCACAGGGCGGTGGGATCGAATGATTACATTGATCCCACCAATCCCTGCAGGCCCTGGTGACCATGGCAACTGCCTAGGATCGGAGCTCACAGCTCCGATTCCTAGGCAGGTTACGGCCAGGTCACTAGCAGGGCACAGACCGGTCACAGCGTGACCGCAGCTGTGCCCTGTGATTAGCGCGATCGACGATGACATCGATCGCGCCAACCACCTCCTGCAGGCCCTGCTGGGCCTGTCCTAGGCTCCGGCCTAGGATCGGTGCTATTACAGCACCGATCCGGGCCGGTACTGGCAGGGCACAGCGGAGGTATACTGCCGCTGTGCCCTGCGATTGGGGGCGATCGACTAGATCGGCGATCGCGCCAATCCGGGGAGTATTTACATCGGTACTCAATCCTAGCCTGGGACCTCATAGTTTCAGCCAATGAGAAGCGCTGTGATTGGCTGTTCGGAATTGAACAGCTAATCGCAGTGCTCAGGGAGGAGACAGCCTGGGATGCCGAGGCCACCTACCCTGGGTAAGATGGCGTCGGCATTTTAATGCGATCACCACGACTTAAGTCGCGATGTCGCATTAAAGGGCATGACATACTATTCCGTCCATGGAATAGTAATTATCAGAGATTTTTTTTTTTTTTTTACATAGAAGTCTTTGGCACTTTAGCACGAAAGCACTTTCTTTGGAGATATGAGATATTATGTGATATGGATAGGAATGGTATTATATGTTTTATGGAAAACTATTTTATTGCACTTTGCTATAAAATTCTGAGAAATTAAGAATTGTTAATTCTAATATATAAAGCTCAATGTGGATATGTGTGTGTGGATGTGTCTAGCTCACTCTCTGATTTTGAACCAGTCACAGAAGAAGAAGTAAGCCGGCTCCTTGCATCTTCTCGCCCAACCACTTGCACCAGTGACCCATTTCCATCACATCTCCTCCAGTCCCTTTCCCCTGCTGTCACCCCTCACCTAACTAAAATATTTAACCCCTCTCTCTCTTCTGGTATCTTTTCCTCCTCATTTAAGCATGCCATCATACATCCACTACTTAAAAAACCATCCCTCGACCAAAACTGTGCCGCTAACTATAGACCTGTCTCTAATCTTCCCTTCATCTCTAAACTCCTGGAATGCCTGGTCCACTCCCGTCTTATCCGCTATCTCTTTGATAACTCTCTTCTCGACCCTCTCCAATCCGGTTTCCGCTCTTTACACTCTACTGAAACTGCCCTCACTAAAGTCTCTAATGACCTACTAACAGCTAAATCAAATGGTCATTACTCCATGCTAATTCTCTTGGATCTCTCTGCAGCATTCGACACTGGATCATCAGCTCCTCCTCACTATGCTCCATTCCATTGGCCTCAAGGACACCGTTCTCTCATGGTTCTCCTCCTATCTCTCTGACCGATCCTTTACTGTATCTTTTGCCAGTTCCTCCTCCTCTCACCTTCCCCTTACTGTTGGGGTTCCTCAAGGATCGGTTCTAGGCCCCCTCCTCTTCTCCTTGTACACTGCCCCTATTGGTCAAACAATCAGTAGATTTGGTTTCCAGTACCATCTCTGTGCTGATGACACCAATTATACGCTTCTTCTCCTGACATCACGTCAGCCTTTCTAGAAAACACCGGCGATTGTCTAAACGCTGTGTCTAACATCATGTCCTCACTATATCTGAAACTGAACCTGTCAAAGACTGAACTCCTGGTGTTTCCTCCCTCTACTAATGTACCTATACCCGACATTGCCATTTCTGTGTGTGGTTCCACTATTACTCCCCAGCAACAGGCCCGCTGTCTTGGGGTCATACTTGACTCCGAGCTTTCCTTTGCCCCCCACATTGGATGACTGGCTCGCTCTTGTCATCTGCACCTCAAAAACATTTCTAGAATTCAACCTTTTCTTACTTTTGACTCTGCAAAAACTCTTACTGTTTCTCTTATTCATTCTCGTCTCGACTATTGTAACTCTCTTCTAATCGGTCTCCCTCTTACCAAACTCTCCCCTCTCCAATCTGTCTTGAATGCTGCAGCCAGGATCATATTCCTCACCAATCGTTACACCGATGCCTATACCTTGTGCCAGTCATTACACTAGCTACCCATCCACTCCAGAATTCAGTATAAACTTATTACCCTCACCCACAAAGCCCTCCATGGCTCAGCACCACCCTGCATCTCCTCCCTTGTTTCAGTATACCACCCTACCCGCGCCCTCCATTCTGCTGATTACCTGAGGTTAGCATCCTCAATAGTCAACCTCCCACTCCCGTCTCCAAGACTTTACACGTGCTGCGCCAATTCTTAGGAATGCACTTCCCAGGTCAATACGATTAGTCCCCAATCCCCACAATTTTAAGCGTGCCCTGAAAACGCATTTATTCAGACTGGCCTATCGCCTCAACACATTAACCTAATCTATCCCTGTGTGGCACAGCCAAAAGTTTTACCATAACCAGATTCCCCGCATCATGTTCCCACATGCTTTATGCATCCATTAGCCCTCTGCATCTGTACTGTTACACACTTAACATTATGGCTGGTCCATACAATCAGGGCAACTGTTACCACCCACCTTTCGTGTCTACCTCTTTCCTCATAGACTGTAAGCTTGCGAGCAGGGCCCTCTTTCCTCTTGGTATTTGTTATAATCTATGTGATTATTGTTATGCTGTAATGTCTATTGTCTGTACAAATCCCCTCTGAAATGTAAAGTGCTGCGGAATATGTCGGCACTATAGAAATAAAATTTATTATTATTATTATTATTATTATGTGTGTGTATGTCCGGGATTGGCATCCGCACCGTCGCAGCTACAGCCACAAAATTTGGCACAGTCACACGTCTGGACCCCGAGAGCGTCATAGGCTATGTTATGAGGCAAAATTTTAACCCCGCGCGTTCCAATTCACCAAACAATTTTGCCCCTAGGTACATAATGGGGAAAAAGTGTATGTAATGGCATTTGCACTGTCGTAGCTACAGCCATAAAATTTGGCACAGTCACACGTCTGGACCCCGAGAGCATCATAGGCTATGTTATGAGGCAAAATTTTAACCCCGCGCGTTCTAATTCACCAAACAATTTTGCCCCTAGGTACATAATGGGGAAAAAGTGAAAGGAAAAGTGTCGGATGCAAATTGACAGCTGCCAGATGTGAACAAGGGGGACTGAAAGAATGAGAGCGATGGCGCCAAAGAGTATATACCGTACAGTTGCTAAGGTGGAGCCTTGACATGGGATACTCACCACACACGGGGATATGAACACACACACAAAATGCGCCACACACTACCATGTACTTCAACACATATACCACCCTCAGCACACATTTCACCACACATACACCAACCTCACCACATAAAAGTCGAATCACAAAAGTCGCCACTCAAAACTCGCCACGCTGTCCCAGAGCTGTTTAAAAGATGAAAAATGAGCTGTGATTGGTTGCTATCAGCAACAGTTTTCTTTGTAGACAGTTGTGGTAACTGAGGCCTATTATTCTTATCATTTCTATGGTGTTATCGTCCTTCTGTAAAGCTGGAAATAACACAATTTATTACCGTGCCAACACAGACCACCCTCTGACACAGACTGCAGGGGGAGCCCAGTATCACACAGGATAGGAGGATAGTAACACACAGGATAGGATTAGATACACAGCTCAGCAGTCAGTGTCACACATGATAGAATTAGATACACAGCTCAGCAGACAGTATCACACAGGATAGGATTAGATACACAGCTCAGCAGTTAGTATCACACAGGATAGGATTAGATACACAGCTCAGCAGTCAGTATCACACAGGATAGGATTAGATACACAGCTCAGCAGTTAGTATCACACAGGATAGGATTAGATACACAGCTCAGCAGTCAGTATCACACAGGATAGGATTAGATACATGGCTCAGCACACAGTATCGAACAGAATAGTATTAGATACACAGCTCAGCAGTCAGTATCACACAGGATAGGATAAGATACACAGCTCAGCAGTCAGTATCACACAGGATAGGATTAGATACACAGCTCAGCAGTCAGTATCACACAGGATAGGATTAGATACACAGCTCAGCAGTTAGTATCACACAGGATAGGATTAGATACACAGCTCAGCAGTTAGTATCACACAGGATAGGATTAGATACACAGCTCAGCAGTCAGTATCCCACAGGATAGGATTAGATACACGGCTCAGCAGACAGTATCACACAGGATAGGATTAGATACACGGCTCAGCACACAGTATCACACAGGATAGGATTAGATACATGGTTTTATGTGCAATATAATCATTATAATTTGTTATAACTAACCACAGTTGGTTACTATGCCCAGGCAACGCCGGGCTCTTCAGCTAGTATACCTATAAAAGCGTACTTGTATGTTATGCCCACTGCTTGAGAAAGGCTCAGTGGGAGCCGAAACGTCGCCCTGACATGTGGGTCTGAATGAAGTCCATCTTTTTTCCACAGTGCAAAATTATGGAGTGCTGCCTTCATTTTTATTTTTTGTCAGTAATAATTGTATTATATAGAATTTTTTATGATACATCATCTTTCTATTCAGGTCCCTACAATATCAGGTCCTGTCAGTGAACATCTTCTATATAAGAGAATTTTCCTGATTTACCCATCAAGGATGGATATGGACAAAGACAAGATGGCGGAGAGGATATTACACCTCACCCTAGAGATCCTCTTCCGGCTTACTGGAGAGGTGAGAGATTCTGATGACGTCACATTACATCATTCTTATCTATGGGAATAACAGATGGACAGAACTGGAGAGGTGAGGACTCTGGAAATGTCTGTAGTGAGATTTATTAATGTGTCTCTCCATAACCAGGATTACACAGTAGTGAAGAAGACCTCTAGTGGGCGCTGTCAGGACCCTGTGTCTGAGGGATGGGAAAGACTGTGGAGCCCATTCACAGGGCCTCAACCTCACCTCCTGATACATGAGGACATCAATGACAAGAAGATCCTAGAACTCACCTACAAGATGATTGAGCTGCTGACTGGAGAGGTGACACTGCTGGGAATGCTGGGACATTATACAGTAACGCTATGAAGGGATCGGGGGATGACGGTATCATTGTATGTGTCAGGTTCCTATAAGGTGTCAGGATGTCGCCGTCTATTTCTCCATGGAGGAGTGGGAGTATTTAGAAGGACACAAAGATCTGTACAAGGACGTCATGATGGAGGTTCCCCAGCCCCTCACATCATCAGGTAATAGACAGGACTAAATACACATGGCCTATAATTATCTGTATGTAAAGAATGAATTCAGTCCCTGTATGTCTTTCCTGCAGATCTATCCAGTAAGAGGACAACACTTGAGAGATGTCCCCGTCCTCTTCTTCCACAGGACTGTAATCAAGGAGATCCCATTGTTCCTCAGGATCATCAGGTAGATGGAGAGAAGGTGTCAGGAGATCTCCCCTATGATGTGTAGACGGCTGTGAAGGTCTTGTGCTCAGTCTAGTTTTATCCACCAGTATTATATGTTTTATACTTGTGTAATGAGAACGGTGGAGATGGCAGGATTAGAGCTGACCATAGATGTGACTTCTCCATCTGTCTGTGACTTTTACATTATTTGTTTCAGGGTGAAGATCTGACCCATATTAATACTACAGAGACATATATGAGGGGTGATGAGCGGTGTAAAGAGGAGATTCCTACATATGACTACCCAGGTGAGTAGTAACCACTAAATGCAGAGAAGTCACAGATTCTTCTCAGTAACCGGCTGTGGCTGCTTTATCCGTCTTGTAGTCCTGCTGTATCACAATCGGGTGATCACCATTTTGCCTCTAGACCTCAAAAATGTTCCTCCACCCAAAACTGTTCAAATAACTTTGGGAATTGAAAGCCCTTTTATATAGAACTTACAACCTGGAGGATTCATCTACCCCCTGGTATTAGCAAACACTGAAAGTTACCTGTCCAGATCTGTAAACTACAAAGCCAAATAACAGCGTATGTAGAATGTGCTGACAAGTTAGAAAATCACTTGAAGAAAAATATTAAGATGGGTCTGTAAGGGAAAGTGGAGGGTAATGATGCTGTTGGCTTCCTAGATCCCTGATATCTTATTGGATGAATCTACCTTCTCCCTTCTGTGCTGCTGAATGTGCTCATTTGGTCCCTACAAGACCAGGTCCAGTCTTTCTGGAAAATCTTTGCGCTTATGATTGACAACATTAAATGTGCAGTGAGGCCAAGTGTGAATTTCTGTACAATAACAATAGTGTTTCCCTTTATCCTGATTTTTCAGTTTCTTTTAAAACCATCTAACTTCAAACAGGATCACGATAAACTACATAAAAACATTACACCTGTGCCATGATATATCTCAAAGCTTTATGTCAGTGACATTGGTACGGTCATCAAGGTACTCTCTCAGCACTCCTTGTGAGAATACCACGTGCCTCAGGGCCTGCGCAATGGGAGGGTCTGAGAAAACTCTCCCAGAACTTTGCCAGTGTTCCCCTGCCTTTGCTGCATTGGAGTTGTGTCTCTCTCGCCTGTACTCCTTGGTTGTCCAACGAACTGTGACCTCTGCCACCAGCGTTTTCATATGGGAATTTTTGTAATAATTCCACAGCAAGGGCTGTCTGGTACTGCCCCATTTTAGTAGACCTGTCCACCTCAGGAATAAGAGATAGAAAGTTCTCCTTGTAGCGTGTGTCTATAGGTGTCACCAACCAGTATTGACTGACACCCAAAATTTGAAGAACTCGAGGGTCATTCAGTCATGCGTGCCAGACTGCTAACAGGCAAGACTTGGGTATCCTCACCAAGAGGACAACTGACCTTTGCCCCCCTTCCACGTTGGGATGAGATGAGGCTGGGCTGTGTGTAATCATCCTGTATGGTTCCTTGCTCCCTCTCATTGTGCTCCGCCTGCAATGCTTCCTCTTTGATTGTGAACAGAGAGCGTTTCAGAAGATAGAGAAGCGGGATGGTGACGCTAATTATGGTGTCATCGTCGCTCATCATCTTGGTGGAGTCCTCAAAGTTTTGGAGGATGGTACATATGTCTGACCTCCTTTCCACTCCTAAGGTCTTATGTGTGGAGTCTGAATTGAATACCGACGTCCTTCTTGATGATGGTAGTCAACAACTGCCCTCTTCTGCTCAAAAATCCTTCCTAACATCTGCAGTGTAGAGTTCCAAAGCGTGGGGACATCACACACCAGTCGGTGAGCCGGAAGCTGCAAATGCTGCTGAAGCACGGCAAGGGCGGCGGAAGCTGTAGCTGACTTTCTGAAATGGGCACACAGGCGGCGTATTTTGACAAGCAGATCCAGCAGCTCCAGGTATGTTTTGAGAAACTGCTGAACCACGAGGTTAAGCACATGGGCCCGGCATAGTATGTGTGTGAGTTCGCCTCGCCTCAGAGCCACCACTAGGTTCTGGCCATTGTCACGCACGACCATGTCTGGCTGTTGGTTCAGCGGTGTCAGCCACAGATCTGCCTGCTCTTTCAGAGCTGTCCACTATGCTTCATCATTGTGCGGTTTGTCACCTAATAATAATTTTATTTCTATAGCGCCAACATATTCCGCAGCACTTTACATTACTTTACTTTGCTAAGCATATTGGCTTCAGCACAGCCACTTGCCGCTTGACTGAGGCAGTGCTTCCAGCTGTTGTGACTGATGTGGTCATTTCGGAGATTGAGGCTGAATAGGAGGATGAGGTGCAGGAGCTGTAGACTGGGGGCACCCCTGACTGACGTAGGGCCCGCAATCCTCCGCATCGGGAGGACGTGTTCCATCCCAAGGTCCGACTGGGTCCCGCCTTCCACTTTAACCCAGTGTGCTGTCAGTGAGATGTACTGTCCCTGCCCACTTGTCCATGTGTCTGTGGTTTGGTGGACTTTCCCAGTAACTGCATTGTTGAGGGCTTGGCTAATGTTGTGGGACATGTTCTTGTGTAATGTGGGGACGGCACACCGGGGAAAATAGTGGCAGCTGGTGACAGAGTACCGAGGGACGTTCGCCACCACCAGGTTGCGGGAAGCTTCCATCTCCACGAGCCTAAAAGGCAACATTTCAAGCGCAAGCAGTCGCAAGATGTGGGAATTTAGTAGTGCTGCCTGTGGGGTGTTGGTTGCATATTTGCGCTTGCGTTCCAAGGACTGGGGTATCGTCAACTGAACGCTGCGCTGGGATAAGGACATGGACGTGCTTGGAAATAGTGCTAGTTGAGTGTGTGCGCAACGACAGGTGCAGGGCAGGAGGCATCTTCTCATGCACCATGGACAACGGATTCGCTTACATGCACAACAGCGGAAGAAGCAGTAGTGTCACCCGCAGACGCTGTTCCTGGACCTTGGGGTTTGGCCCACAAAGTTAGGTATTTTGCTGCCATGAACCTGACCATGCTGGTGGTGGTCAGGCTGGAAGTTTTGCTACCTCTGCTGATGCTGGCCTGGCAGGTGGTGCAAATGGCCTATTTGGGGTTATCAGCAGAGTCTTTAAAAACAACCAGACTCAGGAAGACCTAACAGTTGTTACTGGCAACTTCCGTTGTGTTGGTGTTATGGGGAAACGGTTTCCCACCCTCAGTCTGCGACCACCTCACTGCTTCTTCCTGCCTGTTGGGGTGCTACGCTTCCTTCCCCCTGTGTGCTGGTGTCCTCACTTTGCATGCCCTCCTGCCAGGTTGGGTCAGTTACTATTTCATCCACCACCTCGTCTTCCACTTCCCGCACCCTGGTCCTCCTCTTGACTTTCTGTCAATTGTGTCTCATCATCGTCCACCTCTTGTGACACATTGCCTTTGTTTGACCGTGGCTGCTACCTGAGAGAGGTATCCGCCCTGCCAGGACAGGAACCTACTGAGACATAAGGGGCGGCACCTCTCCCCCGCTTCAGTTGGGTTCCTGTCCTGGAAGGAATCCCACTGTGGCGGTGCCTGTCATGGGCGAAGAGAAGAAGAAAGAAAGAAAAAAAAAAAAAAAAAAAAGGACCCAGGCCCGTCCCGGCGCGGGAAGAACAGGTAGCTTACCTGTAGCGCCGGCCGTCGGGTCCTGGTAGCACAGTCCCCGGTGTCCCTTGGGCTCCGGGTTCGTGTGGGCGCGGATGGGATCCCCGTGGCTCCGGGGAGCCCGCGCCACCCTCCCCTCGCGCACGCCGCATCTCGATCCCCGTGGCAGGGGAGAGACGCTGGCTTCTTCCGGCCGCTGACGTCAGCGGCGCTATGGATGCTGGATGCGCCGGCTGACGTCAGCAGAAGGCGACGGTATAATGGCGCCGGGTGTGACGCCGGCCGGCTTTCTGAAGCGGTTAGCCAGCGGTCGCAGGGGGGAGGGGAGGGAGACGCTCACCAGGGCAGAGGCGCATCATTTAAAAGAAAAGAAGCAGCGACAGAACGGCGGTGCAAGATGGAGTCAGAGCAGGAGCGTTCAGCATCCCTGCCTCCCTCACAGCCCTCTGGCAGAAAACATGGAAGCCATTCAAGCAGCAGTCGCCCCAGCCGCAGGTCGGGGGACTCCTCAAGGTCCAAAGAGCACAGGTCACGTGCTCCGACGCAGCTTCCGAGTCCGGTACCCTTGATTACGGGTGGTGAGTGATCTTCGTGAATGTTAGCATTATGTTAATAGGGATTTTCTGTTGTATGCTCTACCCTGTAGGAAAGGCCCAGAAAAACAGGAAGCAAGAAGAACAATGGGGACTGTGCTATATGTAAATCTCCCCTAGCAAGAGACTGGCAAAAAGATCTCTGTGCTTCGTGCCTTCAGCGGACTATGGTGAAGGAAGCGCCTAGTTTCGCAGCCAATCTGATATCTGCCCTCAGGTCAGAAATGGAAGGTTCAATTAAGTCCCTATTGAAAAAAGGGAAGAAAAGTAGGAAGGATCCCCCTAGTTCCCCCTCAGATTCCGTGTCAGTCTCGTCTCAGGCGGAACAATCATCCTCCTCAGACTCCTCAGACAGTGACACGGGGTAAGCCATGTTTCCCCGTAGAAGACACAGATGCCCTCCTAAAGGCCATTAGAACCACAATGGGCCTACAGGAAGAAAGGGCGGCTAAAACCCTAGAGGATGTCATGTTTGGGGGGCTTCAGGAGAGGAAAAACGGACCTTTCCAGTAAACGAGAAAATCCAGGCGCTTATTGAGAGAGTGGAAGAAACCCGAAAAAACTGGGGCCCTTCCGTCCACCTCAAAGACGATATCCATTTAAGCACAAGGATGCGGAGATATGGGACAAAGTCCCAAAAATAGATGCAGCAGTATCCAGGTCTTCCAAAAGGTCGGCCCTGCCCTTGGAAGACGCAGGGGTTCTTAGAGACCCGCTGGACAAGAAGGCGGACTCATATTTGAGGCACGCGTGGGAAGCCACAGCAGGAGGACTAAAGCCGGCGATAGCAGGCACTTGCACGGCACGCTCCCTCATGGTCTGGCTGCAGCAGTTAGAAGAGAAGCTGGCATCAAGGGTCCCAAGAGAGAAAATTTTAGCAGATATGTATTTCTTGCACAGGGCAGCAGCTTTTTTGGCAGATACCTCGGCGGACTCTATGCGGTTGACAGCCAGGGCAGCGTCACTATCAAATGCTGCTAGATGCGCGTTATGGCTTAAGGGCTGCCCGGGTGACCTACAGTCCAAGGCTAAATTGTGCTCTCTCCCCTGCGATGGTCGGTTCTTGTTCGGCAAGAACTTGGACGATATTCTGGAGAAAGCAAGCTATAAGAAAAAAGGCTTCCCCAGATTCCCAATGGATCAGAGAAGATAGCCCTTTCGGAGGGGGAGATTCAATAGGGGGCGTCCTCCCGCTGACAGGAGAAGATGGGAGGATAAAAGAAAGAGTCGGGATTTATGTTTGCTGGAGGTACCTCCACCTCAAAGAGATCGCCACAATGACGCCAGTATCCCAGTGGGGGGGAGATTGGCACTCTTTTTCCAGGCCTGGGAAAAGATCTCCTCCAATACCTGGATCCTGAGCATTCTAACAGAAGGCCTGAAAATCCCCTTTAGTCGCCAGCCAAAACCCGTGGTCGTCATCACACCCATCAGGAAGGTGACCGAAGAACAGTTGGCCTTAGAAACAGAGATCCTGAGCCTGATAGACAAGCGGGTACTTTCCGAGGTCCCACACATACAGGAAGGAAGGGGGTTCTATTCACCCCTTTTTCTGATAAAAAAAAAACCGGATCAATCATTCAGGACAATTATAAATCTCAGACAGCTCAATCGATGGATAAGAAACCAGACCTTCAAGATGGAATTAGTAGCTATGGCAGTGAAGCTGCTACATCAAGATTGCTTCATGGCTGTAGTCGACTTAAAGGATGCGTATTATCACATCCCTATCCATCCAGATTACCAAAAATACTTGAGGGTAGCACTTTATATTCAAGGCATACTGAGGCACTTTCAGTTCAGGGCTCTTCCGTTTGGCATATCCATAGCCCCGAGAGTTTTCACCAAGGTCATAGCGGAAGTGACAGCCTTTCTCCGGATTCACAATACGGTCATAATACCATACCTGGATGATTTTCTTATAGTGGGCAGCTCAGAGGACCACTGTGCAGCGCAGTTGACCCGGGTGATCAACACCTTGCAAGAATTAGGGTGGATAGTCAATTTCAAAAAATCAAAATTGCAACCCCTAAAATAAACAGACCTTCCTGGGATTTATATTAGACTCAAAGGCAAGAGTGTCTTCTCCGAGAATCCAAAATAGAGAAGGTGCAAAATCTGGCCTTGATGGGCCGAAACCAACCATGTATGACATTAAGAAGAGCAATGTCCCTACTAGGTACCCTAACATCCTGTATCCCGGCGGTCAGGTGGGCTCAGTTTCAAACCCGGCAACTCCAGGGGGAGATATTATCAGCACAGAGGTCGCTAAGAGGGCGTTTAGAAGGAAAGCTAGAGCTTTCCTTAAAAACCAGAGACTCTCTCAACTGGTGGCTGGACGGTACAAATCTGACCTCAGGAATACCGTGAGACAGACAGACGACAGATATAATTTTAACAGCTGCAAGCTCCTTGGGGTGGGGGCACACCTAAGGGGCCTCATAGGTCAGGGTTCCTGGACACCTCAAGAAAGGGAAGC
This sequence comes from Dendrobates tinctorius, assembly GCF_039654945.1. NCBI lineage: Eukaryota > Metazoa > Chordata > Amphibia > Anura > Dendrobatidae > Dendrobates > Dendrobates tinctorius. The sequence continues at coordinate 10,655,363 of NW_027361794.1, forward strand.
ATCCTCCAACCTGAGAGAACTGTGGGCAGTGAACAAGGCCCTAAGTCACTTCATTCCGCTACTCCAGGGTCGCAATGTACGCATCATGTCAGACAACAATGTAGCAGTGGCATATATAACCACCAAGGAGGGACAAGATCACACTCCCTAATGGAAGCGGCAAGCGACATTCTGGGCAGAGCAGAGGAACACCTACACTCCTTGACAGCCTTACACATAAAAGGGGCAGAGAACATAGAGGCAGATTTCTTGAGTCGCAATACCCTGGAGCAAGGAGAATGGGCGCTAAACCGGTCCATTTTTCAAAAAATAACGCAGCTTTGGGGGAAACCAGTGATAGACCTCTTTGCCAACAAGCACAACAGGTAAACAGGTTCTGCTCTCTAAACCCGAGGGAAAAACCATGGGCAGTGGACTCATTGCACATCCAGTGGAACTTCAGGCTGGCTTATGCGTTCCCCCCAGTGGCTCTGATCCCAACAGTTGTCAGAAAAATCAGAAACGATCAAGCCAGGGTGATTCTAATAGCTCCATTTTGGCCAAAAAGGCCCTGGTTTTCTCTTTACGAATGATGTCCCTCTCCGATCCATGGGTTCTGCCAGAAATCCCGGACCTACTAGCTCAGGGTCCAATATTCCACGCTCAGGTCAAAGGATTCCATCTGACGGTGTGGAATTTGAAAGGTCGCTTTTAATGGATAGAGGGTTCTCCCCCGGGTTGGTGGCCACTCTGCTAAAGAGCAGGAAACCAGTGACGACTAACATCTACTGCAGGACATGGAATAAGTTCCTACAGTTCCTAGGTAAGCCGCTAGGAAATGAACCCCCGATTAGTGCCATCCTGGAGTTCTTACAATCGGGGTTGCAGATGGGGTTAGCGGTGAATACACTTAAAGTTCAGGTGTCGGCACTAGGGGCGCTCTACAACTGCAAATTGGCATCAAATAGGTGGGTAGCCAGATTTATTAAATCATGCCATAGAGCTAGGCCTATCCCAATACCCAGGATAGCCCCCTGGGATTTAAACCTAGTGCTAGAAGCCCTTACGAAAGAACCGTATGAGCCATTACACCAGCTACCCCTAAAGTTTCTGACCCTAAAAACGATCATTTTAGTGGCCCTTACGTCAGCTCGCAGAATAAGCGACTTACAGGCTCTCTCAGTAAATCCACCTTATACGCAAGTCTTACAGGATAGGGTAGTGTTAAGAACAGACCCCGCTTATCTGCCTAAGGTATCAGATTTCCATCGGGGTCAGGAAATTGTCCTCCCATCTTTCTGCGAGAACCCAAAAAATCTGGGGGAGGAAAAATTCTATAGTTTGGATGTTAAGAGAGCTCTATTAGAGTGCATATCTGTCACTAGCCAGTGGAGGAGGTCCCAGTCCCTATTTGTAGCTTTTCAGGGTGCCAGGAAAGGCTATGGGGTTTCAAAAGGGACTATTGCTAGATGGATTAGGGAGGCCATTAGTGTAGCCTACTCAGCTAGTGGTATCCCGATTCCTGACGGCATCAAGGCTCATTCCACCAGAGCCGTGGCGAACTCCTGGGCTGAAAAGGCAGAGGTATCAATTGAACAGATTTGTAAGGCCGCTACCTGGGCCTCACCTTCCACCTTCTTTAAGCACTATAGATTAAATCTATCCTCCTCTGCTGACTTGACCTTTGGTAGAAGGGTGCTGCAAGCGGTGGTCCCTCCCTAAGGTGTTTCGAAGTCTCCAAAAATCTCTCAGGTGGTGCTGTCATGGGTGAAGGGAAAACCACCATGGTTACTTACCAGTAGCCGTTTTTTCCGGAACCCATGACAGCACCCGTATATTCCCCCCCCCCTTTTTCACCGTATGGGTGTTCACAATTAGTAGGGTGTTTTTGAGTGTTGTGGTGTTGGATTAAACATGTAACTAACCGGGGAGTCCTCTCAATGCTCTGTAACCCAACTGAAGCGGGGGAGAGGTGCCGCCCCTTATGTCTCAGTAGGTTCCTGTCCTGGCGGGGCGGATCCCTCTCTCAGGTGGTGCTGTCATGGTTTCCGGAAAAACAGGCTACCGGTAAGTAACCATTCAAAAAGAGAAAAAAAGCCAGCTCACCTAAAGGCATGTGTAGTGGATAGCCCGGACCACGTGCAGTCTTCACGCAGTAACCAAGGAAAAAGAAAAAAGGTCCAGCTTTGCAAATTCAAGTCCAATTTATTGTTAAAAACAAGTCCAAAGCAGAGCAAAAAATGGTGTGTTCACATGAGTAACAAGTAGTAGATTACGCGTTTCGAACAATGGCATGTTCTTTCTCAAAACTGAGAAACGCTATTGTTCGAAACGCGTAATCTACTACTTGTTACTCATGTGAACACACCATTTTTTGCTCTGTTTTGGACTTGTTTTTAACAATAAATTGGACTTGAATTTGCAAAGCTGGACCTTTTTTCTTTTTCCTTGGTAAGTAACCATGGTGGTTTTAAATAGATGGATTTTTAGCGCTGTAATATGGAAGGATATGGCTGTACTCTGCAGTGCCAACAAGCAAAAGGAGCAGAAAAACGGTGTTCTCTGGATTGCTTTTTAAGCAAATAATCAGGATTAAGATCCCAAAAAAATTTTACACCTGGCCCCTTATACCTGGGGCTATGTCTAGAAATATCTGTAAAAGCAGCAGCAACAGACAGAACTGGAATTAGACCCTTTTGCTATATGCACTACAGTCTGCCACATACACTGCCTGTCTAGCACTGATATCTATGCAGCTGAATTAGTCCTCAGAAGGATTGTTAGTTGAGATGGATATGTGTATAATATATTGTGGTATACCTACACTAACTAAGAAACAAGCAAATCTCTCCCTAGCTCAGCAGCACTTCTCCCTACACTACCTGATTCCGGAGTAGACTTGTGACGAGCATGGCTTTGCCAGATCTGATATAGACCTGATGACGCTGTGCGGCCAGCCAATCACTGTAATACCACAGCCAACATAGCTGCGGCATTACAGTGTGTGGCAGACAATATCTGCATGTTCGTTGATTCTCTAAAGAGCACCAAACATTCAGGGAGGGGGCCCGAGCTCCAGCTGAGCAATCCCGGTGATACTCTGCGAGCTCCGAGTATCTCAAGCAGTGAGATGCTTGTGCGAGTAAAGAGTAGTGGTGAGCATGCTCTCTCAATGCTAGTGGTAGGTAAATCAGTTCACCAGTGTAGTAATCAGCTAGAAGCGGTGATGGCTACCCTAGAGAGCCTGGGCTGGTTACTGATCTTAAAGAAAAATAAATCCAGATTAGTCCCCTGGAAGACTAAGGAGTTTCTGGGGCTCATTTTGAACTTGGAAGTGCAGAAGTGTCACCTCCAAGTGTCTAAGAAAAGAAAAAAAAGTTCCACTACCAGGTGAAGAAAGCTATAGAGTTTCACTCCATGTCCCTTAGAAGGACAATGTCCCTCTTGGGTACCTTGACATTGTGCTTTTTGGCAGTTCCGTGGGCCCAATTCCACTCCAGAACTCTGCAGTGGGATGTTATGGAGATACAGGTTTAGTGGGTGTTGTCGGCTGGCCTGGCTGTCGTTAGAAAGATTGCACGGACCAGGGCTCATGCAACTGAACGTCCGCTCTCTCTCCCCTTGGGCAGAACACAACTCAGACAACGCATGGTGAGGGTAAAGCAATGTGGCCATAATTTATTGAACCACCAACACACAATAGCATACATAGCAGCCCCAGCAAATACCCTAGGTGGTGCAAATTACAGAGTCTGCTGACTCGCTAGGATTAGAGCTGCTTACAGTGCCAAATACTCCGACAGGAGGTTCGAAACCTTTGGCAGGCCCCCACAGCGAGGAGGTAACGATAAGCTTAGGAAGCTAACAGAGAGCGTTAAAGTATGCGGCTAGGTGATCTGATTGTCCCAACCTGGATTCTTTAAGGCATCTCTGGGGTTTCAGTGATGGTCAATGAAGCAGTCCTGTATTCTTCCAGAAGGGGCCGTCACATGGACCAGAAGAAAAAGTCTCTTTTTTACCCTTCGCCACGACAGCACCCACTGGAGGTATCGGATCTGCCCCATTTGGAACAGGAAACCCTACAGAAAGATAAAAGGGGGCGGTCCACCTTTCCTCCTCAGTTTTTGTTTCCTGTTCCCAGGGAACCTCAGGATATCCTTCAGGAAGACATGCCTAGGCCAAATGCACGCCGCCTGTGCGGTATCCACGAGAACGGCAGGGGCTGCAGTCCAGAGGCAGCGTCGGGGGAGATTCCGTTAAACGGCTCCCCCTCTCGTCTGACGGATGGGGGTGATAACCGGGTCCGGGAATGGCCGCCCGGTCTCGCCTAGGAGCGCGCCAGGTGGCAACAAGCTCACAGGGGCTGCCGCTGCAGGAGCGGTAAGTGCGCCAGTGGCGGGAAGCGGAAAAAAAAAAAAAAAAAAAAGCAGCAGCGGTGGCGGCAGCGTGGGCAGAGGCGCAGGCCGCACACAAAGGCGGTGCGTTAGCCGGCTGGCGCGGATGCTCCAAAGCCCCGGAAGTAATGGGTGAACTTCCGGGGCACGATGGCTGAGACGTGCGACTGCGCATGCGCGAGTGAACTCGGGGAGGACGAGCGACTTCCGAAAAAAAAAAAGAGACAGGAAAAGCTATTTAAACAAGTGCTGCGGGTTAGCGGCGAGGAGCCATGTCATCTCCAGTGGAAGTACACGCTCCAGCAGGAGACTCTGCGGGGGGGAAGCTCCTCCAGGGACCGTGCTACCAGGACAAACACCGCTCGCAAGAGCGAGGTGGGAGAGTCAAGACACAGGACGGGGTCTCAGCCATCTGATCTGGTAATAAAGGCTTCACTGGGTGAGTGTGCAATATATATACTCTGCCTATTAAGCTGACTTCCCCTCCCCCACCCATCTCCTTTCGCCATGTCTCCCCTCTTCCAGGCGAAGAAAAAAGAGAAATCCAAACATAAAGAATGCGCTTTATGCGCTCAGCCTCTCCCTGACTCCTACCCCAAAAAGCTCTGTAAGCAATGCACCAGAGAAACTAGAAAAGGGCCGGCAGTGTCATCAAAGGACATTCGGGCCATAATTAGGGAGGAGATACAGGCAATCACCCGTGCCAGTACTCCCTCAGAGACTAGGAGCAAAAAACAAGTGACCCTCAGCTCAGAGTCAGAAGAAGATCAGGGGATAATCTCTGATTCCTCACTCACATCATCATCATCATCATCAGACATTGAGCGACGTTCATGTTTTCCCCTAGATAGTGTGGATAACCTAGTCAAATCCGTGAGGAACACTATGGGGTTTGAGGAGACAAAGAGCGTCCAGACCGCAAAAGAAATAATGTTTGCGGGGTTGGCGGAAAAGAAAAGGAGAGCGTTTCCAGTAATACCGGCAGTTAAGGCCCTAATAAAGAGAGAATGGGAAAAACACGATCAAAGAAGTTTTCTCCCATTGGCCTCAAAGAGGAAATATTCAGTTAGCGATGACGAGCTATTAAAATGGACCAACGTTCCAAAGGTTGATGCCGTCGTAGCCTCTACCTCGAAGCAGTCTACTATTCCGGTAGAGGACGCAGGCTTTTTGGCCGACCCCGCTAGACCGTAAAGCGGAGTCATCATTAAAAAGGTCTTGGGAGTCTACCACAGGCATTTTTAAGCTAGCAGTAGCCAGCACATTCACCGCCAGGTCTATGCTTGTGTGGTTGGACCAGTTAGATTAACAAATCGAGCAGAAGGTGTCTAGGGAAAAACCACGGGCCGCTATTCCATTAATTAGAGGGGCGGCGGCCTTCATGGCCGATGCATTGGCAGACACCCTGCGGCTGGCAGCAAGGTCGGCTGGTCTTGTAAACAACGCCAGGAGGGCACTATGGATGAAGAGCTGGAAGGGGGACACGCAATCAGAATCTAAGATTTGCGCAACCCCGTGCGAGGGTGAGTTTCTCTTTGGGAAAGCCTTAGATTACATACTCGCCAAAGCGAAAGAAAGGAAGAAGGCCTTCCCTGATTCTTCTATCCCTTTCTACAGGAGAACCTTCAAAAGGCGGCCATTTGGGAGAAGGAGACAAGCGGACAGATAACTAGATGGCCCGCAAAGGAAGAGAAGCAAAAGGGTAGCATGTTTACAGGTTCAACATTCCGAAAGGAAAATAAATACTAAAAAATCAGTCCCCCCCAGTAGGGGGTAGACTAAATTTTTTTTCTTCAAACTGGGAACGAATAACTTCAAGTCCATGGATTCTAAGTATAATTAAAGAGGGAATGAAAATAAATTCCTTCAAATCCCTTACGATTTCTTTATCATAACCTGCCTTAACTCTATAGTACAACAAAAGGCCCTCGAAGTAGAAATTCGGAGCCTACTATCCAAGGGGGTTTTAGTAGAAGTCCCAGAGGGACAAGAGGGTAGAGGTTTTACTCTCCTTTATTTTTAATTTCCAAACCAGATGATACATTTAGGACAAATATAAATTTAAGGAAGCTTAATACGTTTATAAAAAATTATAAGTTTAAAATGGAATCAATCAGATCCACCATAAAACTTCTCTTTCCAAACTGTGTGATGGCAGGGATTGACTTAAAAGATGCTTACTACCATCTTCCTATTCATGATAGATACCAAAGGTACCTAAGGGTCACGGTAATATTCGAAGGCAAGATCCGTCATTTTCAATATGCGGCCATGCCTTTCGGCCTCTCTAGAGCGCCAAGGATCTTCACCAAAGTGATGGCAGAGGTGATGGCCTATCTTCATCAGAAAGACACTCTAATCGTGCCTTACCTAGATGACTTCCTAATTATCGGGAACTCGATCACCCAGTGTACTAGACGTGTGGCTGACGCGGTCTCATCTTTGCAGGATCTAGGCTGGATCAACAACTTCCAGAAGTTCAGATGTTCTTAGGGTTCCAGTTAGACTCCACAACCCAGAGATGTCTACTCTCTCAGGTAAAGATTACGCTCACAAAAGGAAAGGTGGAGGCAGCCATAAATAGACCACGTATGTCTCTGAGAGGGGCAATGTCGCTATTGGGGTCGCTCACTTCCTGTGCCCCGGCAGTCCGGTGGGCCCATTATCACATCCGCACACTGCAGCATCAGATCCTCCAAGAGGACAGGCGACATAGTGGTCACCTCGAGAGCAAGATAACCTTATCACAGGATGTCTTGGCTTCTCTAGAATGGTGGCTAGAGGATAACCATCTGTCCACAGGAGTCCCATGGGTTATAGTACCATCTTGTATCCTAACCATCGACGCTAGGCCCCACGGCTGGGGAGCCCATATGGGGAATAGCTTTTGTCAAGGAATGTGGAATAGAGATGAACTGGGCTACTCGTCTAATTTCAAAGAATTGACGTGGGTATATTATGCTCTGCACCATTTTCTTCCACAGCTCCAACAGAGGCATGTCAGGATCTTATCGGATAACACCACTACAGTGGCCTACATAAACAGACAGGGAGGTACTCGATCAGAGACTCTGAAGTCTTCTGCGGGAAGAATCTTAAACTTAGCCGAAAGTTATTTGTTGTCCCTCTCGACCCTCCATATCAGGGGAGAGCACAACCAAGAGGCAGACTTCTTTAGGCCTGTTTCACACTTCAGTTTTTTTGTGTCAGTTAAAATCCGCCAAAATGGCGGAAAGCGGATCCATTGCTAACTGATGTGAATGGATGCCACCGGACCGTTTTTTTGACGGATCCGATGAATGAAGAATTTTAAAGGACCCGCAGTCCGGGGAAGAGAGAGAGAGATTTTTTTTCCTCCAGCCGCCAGAACAGACTTTAGGGTTAAATTTCCGGCTGAGTGAAGTCTTTCGGGCATGCGCAGTGTGGATCCTGCTGGCCGAAAAAAAACGTTACATGCTCCGTTCGGGCATGTCGGCGGACGGCAAAATTTTGGCGGATCCGCAAAAAAACGGATGCAACGGATGGCCATCCGTCAAGATCCGCCGGTAATGCAACTCAATGGGAAAAAAACGGATCCGCCAAACAAAAATGGCGGATCCGTTTTTTTGCAAAATGGCGGATCTTGACTGATGGACAAAAACTGAAGTGTGAAACAGGCCTAAGCCGACACACACTTCGGCAAGGGGAGTGGTGCCTCAATCGCCGAATCTTCAATGACCTAGTAGCTCTATGGGGGCAACCTCAGGTGGACCTCTTTGCCACGAAAGAGAACAGACAGATAAAAGCATTTGCCTCCCTGTCCCCGTCAGATCACCCAGACATACTGGATGCCCTCCAGGCCTCATGGAAATTCAACATGGCATATGCCTTCCCTCTGATAATCCTCCTACCACAGGTCATTCGGAAGATCAGAGAGGACAATGTTGTTCCTATCTTCAAAAAGGGGAAGACGGTGGACCCAGGCAACTATAGGCCGGTGAGTCTGACTTCTATACCAGGAAAGATCTTTGAACAAATTATTAACCAACATGTATGTCAGTACCTGGATAAGAATGAAGTGATTAAACATAGTCAGCATGGGTTTGTAACTAATAAATCATGTCAGACTAACTTAATTTCCTTCTATGACGGAATCACTGATTGGGTGGATCAAGGAAATGCTGTAGATATAGTATATCTTGACTTCAGCAAAGCATTTGACAAAGTATCTCACACAATCCTTATTGAAAAAATGACTAGGTATGGAATGGACAAGGCAACTGTTAGGTGTATTCTTAACTGGCTTAGTGATCGGACCCAAAGAGTGGTCGCAAATGGCTGCACATCCAGTTGGAAGAATGTCTCAAGTGGGGTACCACAGGGCTCTGTCCTGGGCCCTGTATTGTTCAACATCTTTATCAACGATTTAGATGAAGGAATTGAGGGTAAACTGATTAAATTTGCTGATGACACAAAGCTAGGAGGGATAGCTAATACTAGAGAAGAGAGAGGGGATTCAAAAAGATATAAATAAACTGGAGCAGTGGGCAGCAACTAACAATGGTTTTTAACAGGGAAAAATTCATAGTACTACATCTGGGCAATAAAAATGAAAAAAGCACATACAGAATGGAAGGAATAGGGCTAAGCAACAGCACATGTGAAAAAGACTTTGGTATACTAATAGATCACAGACTGAATATGAGTCAACAGTGTGATGCAGCAGCAAAAAAGGCAAATGCAATTCTAGGAGGTATTAACAGAAGCATACAGTCTAGATCACGTGAAGTCATTATTTCCCTCTACTCCTCTTTGGTCAGACCTCATCTGGAATACTGTGTCCAGTTTTGGGCACCACATTTTAAAAAAGACATCAACAAACTGGAGCAAGTTCAGAAAAGAGCGACCAGAATGGTGACCGGTCTGCAAACCCTGTCTTATGAGGAAAGGTTGCAGGATTTGGGAATGTTTAGTTTGCAAAAGAGAAGACTGAGAGGAGACTTAATAGCTGTCTACAAATATCTAAAGGGCTGTCACATTGTAGAAGGATCATCTTTATTCTCACTTGCACAAGGAAAGACTAGAAGCAATGGGATGAAACTGAATGGGAGGAGACACAGATTAGATATTAGGAATACTTTTTGACAGTTAGCGTTATCAATGAGTGGAACAGGCTGCCACGAGAAGTGGTGAGTTCTCCTTCAATGGAAGTCTTCAAACAGAGGCTGCACAGACATCTGACTGGGATGATTTAGCGAATCCTGCTTTGAGCAGGGGGTTGGACCAGATGGCCCAAGAGGTCCCTTCCAACTCTACGATTCTATGACGAGGCGAGAGTAATTTTGATAGCACCATTCTGGCCCAAGAGACCGTGGTTCTCATGGCTACGAACCATGTCGGTGTCAGATCCTTGAGTTCTCCCTTCGATTCCCAACCTACTTTCCCAAGGCCCTTTTTTCCACCCCCAAGTGGACAACTTACACTTGACGGCGTGGAATTTGAAAGGCAGCTACTAAGATCAAGAGGGTTTTCAGAAACACTGTTTGCTACGCTCCTACAGAGCAGGAAGCAGTCCGCTACCCAGATTTATGCAAGAATATGGAAAAAATTCCTGCAGTTTCATACAGCTCCTCATACCACAGAAATTCGAATAGTTCCTATCTTGGAATTTCTACAGAAAGGGAAGGACTTGGGCCTGGCGGTAAACACGCTAAAAGTCCAAGTGTCCGCATTAGGGGCACTGTACGGCCACAATATAGCGGGAAATAAGTGGATATCACGATTTATTACAGCTTGTGAACGAATGACTCCGGTTCACATACCTGCAATCCCTGCTTGGGACTTAAATCTGGTCTTAGACGCCCTTATGGAAGAGCCCTTCGAACCAATAGACACAATATCCCTGAAATGCTTGTCACTCAAGAAGGCCCTCTTAGTAGCACTAACGTCTGCTAGGAGAGTGAGTGATATCCAAGCTCTATCCATAGACCCACCCTTTTTTCAGATATACCAGGATAGGTTAATATTAAAACCAGACCCCTCATACCGGCCTAAGGTATCAACAAAATTCCACAGATCTCAAGAAATACTCCTCCTGACCTTTGGAGATCCTCCACTCCGGAGGAGCAGAAATTCCACACCTTGGATGTTAGAAGAACTGTCCTAAAATATATTGAGAGGTCCAGGAGCTGTGCCATTCGCTTAGCCTACTCCGCAAAAAATGAAGATCCTCCGGAGAACATCAGAGCACATTCCACCAGAGCAGTGGCAGCCTCCTGGGCCGAGAGGGGAGACGTTCCAGTTGAAGCCATATGTAAGGCGGCAATTTGTTCAACCCCTTCTACCTTCTATAATCACTATAGACTTGACCTTTCATCAACTTCTGGCCTAAGCTTTGGCTGGACTGTCCTTGGCACGGTGGTTCCACCCAGGTGATGGTCTCTGGAATCTCTCCAGTGAGTGCTGTCGTGGCGAAGGGTAAAAAGCCGGATTACTTACCGGTAATGCTCTTTTAATGAGTCCACGACAGCACCCGCTCACTTCCCTCCCTACTAAGATATCAATAGTAAAAGTGTATCTGCTAAAGATGAATAAGTGAAATGTAGAAGTACAAAGACATTGCCTAACCCTTGGCGGTTCTCCTGGTACTCTGAAATACAAAACTGAGGAGGAAAGGCGGACCGCCCCCTTTTATCTTTCTGTAGGGTTTCCTGTTCCAAATGGGGCGGATCCGATACCTCCAGTGGGTGCTGTCGTGGACTCATTAAAAGAGCATTACCGGTAAGTAATCCCGCTTATATAGTTCACAACTGGCCTTCAGCCAGCATCCAGAGTTCAGAGATGAGAATGAGGCCAACCTGCATTGTTTGATTATGTAATCTATTTGTATATTTTTTCCGCCTCTGTTTGGGAATGCCAACAAACTGTCTAGCATAGACAATGTATGTAATCAACTTATTAGCAAACATCATTGTTCAGTGGCCATGCATTACGGTTTTGCAAAGATAACAGAAAATAAACTACAGGAGATAATAGAGGTAAATATTCATCCTACAATAAGAGTCAATATTTCAAACTACAGTTTGATTCTGGGCCTACACAATTGATGAGGCATTTCCAGTAGGCTTCGAACACCACTATGTCCATCCCCACCAATTCGCCCTTGGGAAGAGGACCAGAGTGGATGTATAGCCGCAACAAGAAACGACAACTACAGGAGCTGTGCCTGCTTCAGCTGTTTGAATACCGGACCAAAGATACTCGGTCGGATTTGATCAAGGAATTGGTTCATTGGGATGCCCAGAACGTTGTGGAGCATGACGAAAACTCTGCTGGAATTGATCCAAAGGAATTGCCAGAGCAAGGACCTAGTGCCTGTCTGGAATCAACCCAGTCACCTGCATCCCAAATCCAGGAGTTGTTGGTTGCATTGGGACCTGGAATCTCAATTGGGGAAAGCTTGAGTAATGGAATTAGTTTTGGGAGTTCCAGTTTAACTACAACCAGCACTGGACCCTATCCCCATGATAGTCCCCCACCAAGGCACTCTGCTCCACTACAGAGACGTGCTAGTGTTTAATGAGTCCAACACCGAAGTTGATGAACATATGCAAGATTTTGAGACTCTATTGCTGATGCAGGAACGACCCTGCTCTTATGATTTAGTTTCTTTGTTACTTACTGACCGGGCTCTGGAAACACTAAGGCTGATGCATTGTCCAGATGTTTTCCTGGTGGAGAACCACCTGAGGAGCCGGTTTATTGCTAATTTCTGGAAAGCTTTCTGTTCTCACTTGGGGATTAAGTTGTCTCACTCGTTGGCTTTTCATCCTCAGTCGAATGAACAAACAGAGCACATGAATCAAAATCTAGTATTTGTGCTGCTTTGTCTCTGACAATCAGGGTGACTGGTCGGCATTTCTTCCCCTTGCGGAGTTTGCCATTAATATTCATCATCATGAGTCCTCTGGTGAGTCCCCTTTTTTCTGTGTTTGGGGGTGCAGGCTTCAATCTCAGGGCTTGCATACCCCCAGACTGTCCAGGCACACACCCAGGGATCCCGGAAGAGACCTAGGGAGTCGGACACATCTTCGGAAGAGGACCTTTCCGAATCTGACCCAGAGGAAGAAGGGTCAAATATGGATCCGCCAGAGAGGGGAAAGAGTTATGTTTTCCTCAGCTGACACGGAGGATCTCCTTGGTGCAGTAAGGCACACCATGGAGATAGAGGAGCCCCTTAAGACTTTCTCCATACAGGATGAGATGTTTGGGGGGCTGTGTTCCCAGACTACAATGCTTTCCCTGTTAACTCTCTCATATTCGGTCCATGATTTTAGAGGAATGGGAGGAGGTAGAAAAGAGGCTATCGATTCCCAGAGACTTCAGGCTATGACTACCATTCGACGCTGTAGAGGTCAAAATATGGGAAGATGTCCCCAAGATAGACATTCCGGTTGCAAAAGTATCTAAAGGGTACTTCACACATAGCGAGATCATTAGCGAGATCGCTGAAACTTCACAGGTTTTGTGACGCAACAGCGACCTCGCCAGCGATCTTGCTACGTGTGACACATAGCGGCGACCGGCCGCCTGCTGCGATATCGCTGATCGTACTCGAATGTCCTATGCCATTTTTTTGATCGTTGGTGTCCCGCTGGCCAGCATGCATCGTTGTGTTTGACACCCCATAACAACAACAAGCGACCTCGTTGGCAACTCAGGGACGCAGGCGTGAGTCGTCAGAATAGGTGCTGTGTGACAAGGTCCCATCGACCGCCGAGGTCATTATATGGGTCGCCGTATCGTTGCTGCATCGTTGAGTATATCTGCCTGTTTGACAGCTTACTAGCGACCGTGTAGCGACGTACCAGCGATCCTTACCAGGTCATATCCTTGTCGGGATCGCCGGAGCGTCGCTATGTTTAACGGGACCCTAAGAGAACGGCCATTCCTTTTGAGGATTCCTCTAATCTAAAGGAACCTATGGACCGGAAAGTGGATGGACTCTTGAAAAGAGCATGGGAGTCCTCAGCAGCCATAATACGGGTCAATATAGTTGCAACATCAATAGCACGTTCCAAGCACTTATGGTTGGATGATTTAGAGGAGCATTTGACATCCAAGACTCCTAGAGAGTCGATTCTAAAGTCCCTTACACTATTGAAATTAGCTACGGGCTTCCTGGCTGACGCATCCGCAGAATCAGTGCAGTTCGCAGCTAGAAACCAATCTCTGCCCAACGTAGCTCGGAGAGCCATTTGGCTGAAGAGCTGGTTGAGGGACACACAATCAAAAAATAAGCTTTGCTCCATTGCATTCTCGAGGGAGAAAGTATTCGGGCCTGTCTAAGATGACATTCTAGAGAAGTCCTCAGATGAAAAGAAAGGGTTTCCCAAGGAGAAACGTAAAAAATACCAGCCCTTTCGGAGGCCCCGTTATAGCCAGAGAGCAGACTATAAGGGGAAAGGAAAGTCAGAAGGTGGAGCTATCCCAAAGGGGTAAGAAATGGGGATTCCATCTTCTCAGGATCAAGCTCTCGAAAGAAATGATGCCAAAAGAGTAGGGGGCGGCTAACCAGGTTCCTGGGAAGTTGGCAAAAAACTTCAACGAGCCTGTGGATTCTGCAAGTTATTTCCCAGGGGTACAGGATAGAGTTCGAAAACCGCCCACCAGAAAGGTTTCTCGTAACCAGCTTCCCTATATCTTCAGCCTCCCTCATGTGGTCAGATATTCAGGACCTTTTAAGGATGGCAGCAATTGTTCCGGTACCTATTCAGGAAGAGGGCAGGGGTCACTACTCAAGCCTCTTCTCGATTAAAAAAAAAAAAAAAAACATCAGGGGGATCCAGAACAATAGTAAATCTCAAGCCCTTAAACAGATGGTTGAGGTACAAGAGGTTCAAGATGGAGTCCATAAGATCCACTATACCCCACTTAGGCAAGGACGTGGTAATGTGCACTTGAGACTTAGTGTGCATATTGCCACGTTCCGATTCATGCAGACCATCAGAAATACTTAAGATTCGCTGTGGAATGTACCCAAGTCGGTTCCACCATGAGACCTTAATTTGGTCCTAAACACACTGTAGCCACCCATACGAACTAACGGGGGATATTGAGATTAGCAAACTCTCAAAACGATGTTCCTAGTGGCCATTACATCCGCAAAGAGGCTGGGAGAACTACAGGCCCTGTCCGTTCAGAACCCATACCTTCAGGTTTTCGATGATCGGCTAGTTTTAAGACTCGATCCAACCTTCCTCCCAAAGGTCATTTCGGATGCGAATATGAATCATGAGGTAATTCTACCATCTTTTTGCCATCTCCCTAAGAACCAGGAGAGTTTCTACCACAACTTAGACGTTAGGGAGACGGTTCTCAAGTACCTAGAGGTGACCAGGCCCTGTAGGCGAAATAATAATTTGTTTATTCAATACAGAGGGCCAAATAAGGGGGAAAAAAGCTTCAAAATCCACGATTGCTAGATGGATCAGAACAATGATGGGTCTAGCTTATAACGCACAGGGTAAAAGCCCTCCGGGAGGTCTTAGGGCCCATTCAACCAGAGCCATGTCCACTTCTTGGGCAGAGAAAGGGGGGCTTCAGCAGAACAGATCTGTAGGGCTGCATCATGGTCCAGCCTTAGTACCTTTTCCAAACATTATAAGTTGGACATAGTTTCGGCACAGTTAGCATTCGGTAGAAAGGTGCTTCACGCGGTAGTCCCACCCTAGGACCTTCATCCTTTGGTACTTCTCCATGGTGCTGTCAGGTGGTGACCTGGAAAACTGTAATTAGACCTACCGGTAATTGTGTTTCCAGGAATCCATCCTGACAGCATTAGTAGTTCCCTCCCTTATGACATTCTCCATGCTAATGTGACGCAACATTTGTATGACAATTATGTGGAAATAAAACTTCTTTTTCTTTTTGCATCCATCCAGATGTGTTACTTTGAAAAATCACTGAAGGGTGGTGGGGGAGGGTCCTTTTTAACCTCTCGTTTCCTGTCCCACTGAGGGTAAGAAGGACGTCCTCCATGGTGCTGTCAGGATGGTTTCCTGGAATCTCAATTACTGGTAGGTCTAATTACCGTTGTTCTGCTACACAGCAGAAAACCCACCAGGACAAAGAATTACCAAGAGTACCTATGATTTGCCTAATCCATGGTGCTGTTACACATGTGGGCGCATTGGACACGTTGCCAAAGATTGTTTCCAAGGCCGGGGACTCATATCTGGAGCCCATCTGCCAGCTCAGCCGGTCAACATCTGCCAAAATGAGCCAACAGGGTCTGAGGGTTGCTATTCCCAGGATACACCAGCATCAGTGATATATCCCATTCATACTCTATGGCGGGATGGCCACCCTACACCAGCCAACCTCCTATGCCACATCCAGCCTGTTAATGTTAGTGATATCCAGGCCAGGGACTTCGGGGCACTGGGTCCACCATCACCCTGGTCAACCCAGATATTGTCCCACCTGAACACTTTACCAGGCTGCCAAGTGACCATCTCCCTGGCTGAAGGTCAGCGCTCGGAAATGCCTCTAGCCTGTGTGCAGCTGAACTATTACTGACCAGGGAGAGCTCGGAGTAGGACCTGTGGACTGCATCCCCTCACCTGTTTTTTTGGGGAATGACCTCTGACAAGGACTGTCCAGCCAATTTGTCACTGTCATCACCCACAGCTAAGCCAAGCAACACTGTAATGTGGATCCGTCTGCTACCCATCCAGAGGATAACCGACACACCAAGCCTCCATCAACCTCCACTGAGCCGACGTCGGTGAGTACACCTGACCAGACTGCTGCCATTTACTGGGGGGAGACAGATAGCAAGGAGTTTAGGGAAGCCCAAGTCACAGACCCCATCCTACAGTTTGCCCGCAGTACGGCCTCTTGACCTGGGGAGAGAAATCAGAGGGAGGTGTATATATGGGAGAATGGACTGCTATATTGGGAAAAGCCCACATCCTGCCCAGAGAAACCCTGGACCTATGTCCATCAACTTGGGGTGCCCCAGCAGTATCGACTCCAACTCCTGTGCTTGGCACATGATGTCCCTGCCTCTGGGCACATGGGGGTCAGAAAGACCTGGGCTTAACTGCTGCATAGTTTTTTTTTTTACCAAAGGTCACTCGAGGTGCGAAAAATACCAAGCTTCTAGTCCAGTTTGTCAATGCATGGGGAAAGCACCCTGTTGTGCCCCACTCCAACTCATGCCCTTTATGGGTGAACCATTTCAGAGGGTTGCCATAGAGGGCCCTTCTGCTATCCCCAGCTGCAGCGGAAAGAGTTTCATCCTCATTCTAGTTGACTTTGCCACCCGCTATCCGGAGGCCATTGCCCTGTCATCCAAGCTCTACTTGAAATTTTTAGTCTAGTAGGGTTTCCACAGGAGATATTGACCGACCAAGTGACCCAGTTCCAAAGCGAGCTGATTCAGACCCTTTGGGAGAAACCTGATATCCGTCCCATGCATACACCACCCCGAAACTAACGAGCAGCTTCATTAGTTGGTATGTGGAGTGTGAGGGGGGGACTGGGAGAAAAACCTACAGCAGCTCATGTTAGCTTACCGGGAGGTGCCGCAGGATTCTACCGGGTTCTCCTTTTAAATTGCTGTACAGTCGAAAAGTAAGAGGGTCATTGGAGCTAGTGAGAGAGTTGGGAGGGCACTTTTCCCACAGAAGAGGTTCCCATTCTAGAGTATGTCCAAAAGTTTAGGGAGAAGATGAGGTACCTCACAGCCTTAGCCCATGTGAATTTAGAAGTATCACAGTAAAGGCAACAATGGTGTTACAACCATGCTACCAGATTACGAGAATTTCCTGTGGACAATAGGTTATAGTACTAGTACCAGTACGCAAAAACATGCTGCAAGCTATGTGGGCAGGTCCATTTACCATCACTAGAAAAGGCAGGGAGACTGATTACACCGTGGCATTGGATCCTAGCAGGTTTGTGTGCATGGTCCTATCATGTTAATGGGCTAAAAGCTTATGAGGAAAGGGAAGTTACCAACTGAGCAGTTTGTTGTCCCCCTTTAGATGACCTAGATCTGGACCAGATCCCAGACTTATTGGTGGAATCCAAAAGAGGAATAGGGGTATCGGATGTCCTATTGGGGGAGCGGCTTGCTCCATTACAGAAGCAGTAATTAACAAAACTGCTTGGAACATATGGCTCCCCGTTCACAAGTAGTCCTGGTCGAACTCCCTTGGTCCAGCATCATGTTAACACAGGGGTAGCTACTCAACTCCCGACAACCTGCCTACCAGGTGACACCTCCAGTGTTGGAAATGACGAAGGCTAAAGTGGATGACATGTTGAATATGGGGGTCATAGTTCCTTCCCTTATCCCATGGGCAGCCAGTGTAGTGTTGGTGCCCAAGAAAGACAAAAGTACTTGCTTCTGTGTGATCTACAGGTGACTCAATGAGGTCACCGTTAGACGCGTACCCCATGCCTCGGGTGGATGAACTAATAGGCAGATCTCGGTTCATATCTACCATGGATTTGAGCAAGGGACACTGGTTCAAGAGAAGTTTGCATTCATCACCCCCTTTGGCCTGTATGAATTTTCCAGCATGCCATTTGGGATGAAAATGCCCCGGCTACCTTCCAAAGGATGGTGGACCTGTTAATAGAGGTATGTCTGGGCCGACCTGGAAGAGCATCTTCAACATGTCCCAGGTGCTGTAGAGGGTAGCAAAAGCCTAGCTTACCATCAGATCTGACAAGTGCCTGATGAGGATGGCAGAGTATACCTTTAGACATCGGGTGGGAAGTGGGTGCATTTGTCCCGAACCTGCAAAAGTAGAAGCCATTACCCAGTGGCCTTGCCCAGCCAACCAAAACAGGTACGTGCCTTCCTAGGGACCGCAAACTATTATCGAATGTTTACCTAGTAACAGTACAGTAGCAAAGCCCCTCACTGAGCTTACCACCAAACGATATGCCCGCAATCTCATCTGGACCCCAGAGTGCAAATCCACGTTCCTCCAGTTGAAAAACCAGCTAGCCCAAAGCCCAGTCCTGACTGCTCCTGACTTCCACCGTCGGTTCATTGTCTAAATAGATGCATCTGACATCGGATTGGGAGCTGTCCTCAGTCAAGTGGGGGACGATGGTCAGGAACACCCGAAAACTGTTGGACCGGGAGAGGGCATAAGCCATAGTAGAAAACAAATGCTTGGCCATAGTCTGGGCCCTAAAGAATTTGCAGCCCTACCTATACAGCAAGGAATTCACTGTCCTAACCGACCATAATCCCTTTAAGTTGGCTAAATCGGACTGCTTGGGACAACGGAGGTTTATTTAGATGGAGTCTGGCCTTACAGTCCTATCATTTTTCTGTCTCCCATAAAAAGGGAAAAGATCATGGAAATGCCGATGGACTGTCCCAACAAGTAGAGAAGGATGACTGGAAGCCTTTCACGTCTGGAAGCAACGTCAGCAGCGACCCATTACAGGATCCAGCAGTCTTCAGGGCTAATTAAGAAGGGGAAAGAATGTGACAACACCGCATTTCTTCCTAAGTATGCCAGATGTAAATTGTGTAGGCCCAGAATCATAAACTGTTTGAAGTATTGACTCTTTTTGTAGGATGAATATTTACCTCTAATATTGTCTCCTACAGTTTATTTTCTGTTATCTTTGCAAAACAGTAATGCATGGTTACTGAACAATGATGTTTGATGATACGTTGATTACATAGATTGTCCATGCTAGACAGTTTGTTGGAATTCCCAAACAGAGGAAAAACTATGCAAATAGATTACACAATCAAACAATGCAAGTTGGCCTCATTCACATCTTTCCCTGACCTCTGGATGCTGGTTGAAGGCAAGTTGTGAACTATGTAAAGAGACTTTTTCTTCTGGTCTGTGTCACCCTACAGGAGATTAGGTTAGGGGACTATGGCCCTGGCTTGAAAAACACAGGACTGCTTCATTGACCATCACTGAAACCCCAGAGACGTCTTAAAGAACCCAGGTTGGGACAATCGGGTCACCTGGCCACATACCTCACTCCTTTTATTTAGCTTCCTAAACTTGTTGTTACCTCCTCTCTGTGGGGGCCTGCCAAAGGCTTGGAGCCTCTGGTGGGGGTATTTGGCACTGTAAGCAGCTCTAATCCCAGCGAGTCAGCAGAAGTGTGAGCCTCTGTAATTTGCACCATCTTGGGTATTTGCTGGGACTGTTCTGTAAGCTATTGCATGTTGGTGGTTCAATAAATTATTGCCACACTGTTTTACCCTCACCCTGTGTTGTCTGAGTAGTGTTCTGCCCACAGGGAGAGAGCATGAGTGTTCAGTGGTATGAGCCCTGGTCCATGCAGTCTTTCTAAAGACAGCTGGGCCAGCGGACTGGAGCACCCATTGACCACCGTGTCGCCACAGGGTTCATCAAGGAAGAGTATTGGTCCAGGGAGTATGGACTAGGAGTGAGAAGACACTGTTGTCAAATGCAAAGGAATTGCTGGCAGTAGAGAAGGCTGTAAATAATTGTCTTATATCCCTACAGAGCCTGCATGACACAATCCTCTTGGATAATCAATTATCAGTGGCCTATATAAATCAAGGGGAGTGGAAACTGAGTCATGAAATCTTCAATCATATAGTTCGGATGTGGTGTCTCGATCATAGACCTTTTTACAAGCAGACTAAACAGGTAAAGGTGTTTTCCCTGGACCCCAGGGAGGATCCCTTAGTAGTAGGCGCATTCCGGGCCTCCTGGGACTTTAGCCTGGCATACGCGTTCCCTTCAATAGCCTGGATCCCACTAGTCATAAGAAAAATCAGGGAGGACAGGACAAAGATTGTGTTGATTGCTCCCTTCTGGCCTAAAAGACCATGGTTTTCATCGCTAAGAAGGATGTAGGTGTCCAATCCATGGGTTCTCTCGGAGGTGTTGAAACTGCTTTCTCAGGGGCCAGTGTTAGGCTAGTTTCACACTAGCGTTCGTGGGCGCAGGGCCGCCGCTAAGCCCCGCCCCCGGCTGCGCCCCCTCCAGTCAGTTCCTCCTCTGATCGCATGAGGCTGCATGCGATCAGCGTATCCTATATTTAGCGTTGGATACGCGGATCGTGCGCTGGTCTGATTTTGCTGGCGCTGCGCCCAGAGCACAAAAATGCAACACAGTGCGTTTTTGTGCACTGGGCGCAGCACCAGCAAAATCAGACCAGCGCACGATCAGCATATCCAACGCTAAATATAGGATACTCTGATTGCATGCAGCCTCATGCATTCAGAGGAGGAACTGACCGGAGGGGGCGCGGCCGGGGTGGGACTTAGCGGCGGCCCTGCGCTGCGCCCACGAACGCTAGTGTGAAACTAGCCTTACATCTGCAAGCAGCCAACCTTCACTTGACGGTGTGGAAATGTAAAAGTGCGCTGTTAAGGGAGAGAGTTTTTTTTCCAAATCTTGTATCCACTCTGCTTCCAAGTAGGAAAGCAGTCACGACCAGGATATATGCTAGGACATGGAGAAAATTTTTATAATCTTCAAGTTCTAGGGTCAAAGATGGACCACCGAATTTTTGCAGAAAGCCTTGAATTAGGTTTGTCCACCAAGTACCACGAGTGCACGTGGCAGCTCTCGGGGCTGTGTACAGCTGTGATGTGGCCGGTAATATTGGGTTTCAAGCATCGTTAAAATCTAGAACCATTTCTAAAGTAAACTTTGTATCTTGGGACTTAAATCTGGTCCTGACAGCCTTAACGGACGCTCCTTTTGAACCTATGGAATCAGCATCACTGAAGGTTCTTTTGCTTAAAACAGGTCTGCTGGTAGCATTGACATCAGCCAGAATAGTCAGTGATATTCAGGCTCTTTCTATAGCGCCACCATTCACCCAAATTCTAGACGATAGGGTAATCTTTAATCCCTTACAAAGTAGCGCCGTGATTCCAGGCTACAAGAAGTCGACCTCCCCTCTTTTTGTTCCAATCCAAAGAACCAGAAGGAGGAAAAACTGCATACTTTGGATGATAGGATATGTGCAAATGGATACCTGTCCACTTTGAAACACTGGAGAAAGGATAGGTCTTGGTTTGTTTCCCTCCAGAATTTTAGGAAAGGGTGTAGAGCCTCAAAACCCACAATTGCTAGGTGGATTACAGAGGACATTTCTCTAGCCTACTTGGCAAGTGGCAGGATGGCCCCGTAACATCTCAAGGCTCATTCTACTCAAGCCGTGGCATCCTCCTGGGCAGAGAGGTCAGACGACTCGTTAGAAGACATCTGTAAGGCAGCAACCTGGTCCTCTCTAGCTTCTATATGCACTATAGATTGGATATGGGTATGTCCTCCAACCTCACCTTTGGGCAGGGGTGCTCCAGGTGGTAGTCCCACCTTAGATTATTATATTTCTCTGTGAATATCATTGTGCTGTCATGGGTGATAAAGTCTTGGTTACTTACTTGGTAACATGATTTTTCGGATTCCATGACAGCACTCTTATATTCGCTCCCATTACGTGTGGTTGAGCACTACTTTCGCTAGCGGTGTTTCCACACTTTTAGTTTATTAGGTGGTGTTAGTTATTTTATGATGATTTTATTAATAAGCATTGGAGGTCCTCACATGCTGTGTAATCCAACTTATTAATAACAAAAATCCCATATAAACGGCTAAAGTGCCCAGGGATGATGCCAAAACCATTTGTTCACCCTGGGTAAAAGCCACATCTGCTCCAATAGTCCATGAACCAGCAGAGGAAAAGAGGAGTAAAACGATGATTGCAAAAACATCATTGTTTATTAAATGTATTACAAAAAGTGCACATAATCACAATGAGGTGTCAATATAAAACAGATGAATACACACCCAAAAGACAACCCCTCACCAACCCAGATGGTATCAGTATCCTCCTGTGTAAGATATTGCTTAGTATGTCCACAGTTAAGGGGCTTAAATCAATCTGCATAAATGGACTGATTATATGATCAGAGAGATGTGTAAGTGGCCCAAATTACCGTTACAAAATGGAATACACTGAAGTAGTACCGCCCTAGAATGCAAGAGTAGATATGCCTACAATCAGCAATCACAGAAAGCAAGTTGTGTGGTCAAAAGACTTACCCGAGGATACGGGAGAGGGGAGGCGAGGGAGAGCGTCTGGCAGTGACCCCCGACGCGTGTTTCGCGGCGCTATGAGGCCGCTTTATCAAGGACATACCATTCCTATCTCCACAGGACCTTAAAGTACCCTTTGACCGCAGTCATGTGACCGTAATCGGCCAATCAGTGGAGCATCGTCGGCGCATGCGCGCTGAGGTCAGCCAGCGCCGTCATACAGAACAGGCGTCACGCTGGGAGAAGATGCCGGTCAAGGAAAGATCCAGACATCCACATCCAGCGTGGAGACACCCATCTGTAAGCGGCACAAAGCCCCCACAGAGCGACGCGCACAGCTCCCTGTGGATCGATTCCCTGTAGGGTCAATATAGATATACCGTCATATAGGGCAGGCATAAGGTGGCAGAATATGCACAGGAAATGGGGATTTTTTGAATATAAGGGCAGAGATAATAATTTATGGGCATAATAAAACATAACACTAAGGGAACACCCAAGCAGATCAACCAATGCCACCCATTATAATTATATTACCTCATGTCATTAGAGATCCCCCACAATATGTTATTACAAAAGCACCCTTATATGCCAGGAAACAATAATATATAGATCAATTATAGGTAAGTAATTATAGTGCCTTCGCAGCTAGTATGCAATGATATGGGCACGATCTTATCATATATGAATATTCAAAGATCCCTACAAATAATGTGAAAAGAGATATCCATTTATATAAGTATTAAAGCCATAAAGTCATATACGGAAGACCGAAGATTTTTTCACGTATCAAATGGGTATAATGGGATAGTAGTATATAAGCTCATTAGAATCATAAAATAGTCAGAGTCCCATAATAAAAGATACGTTTTAAATTGGCCAATATAATTTTCAAGTACAAGAACACCATAAAGGATCCTCAAGTTGATTAGAAATAATGTACAAAAAAAATGGCCATGAAGAAACCTATATATATATATATATATATACAGTGGGGAAAAAAAGTATTTAGTCAGTCAGCAATAGTGCAAGTTCCACCACTTAAAAAGATGAGAGGCGTCTGTAATTTACATCATAGGTGGACCTCAACTATGGGAGACAAACTGAGAAAAAAAAATCCAGAAAATCACATTGTCTGTTTTTTTTTCATTTTATTTGCATATTATGGTGGAAAATAAGTATTTGGTCAGAAACAAGCAATCAAGATTTCTGGCTCTCACAGACCTGTAACTTCTTCTTTAAGAGTCTCCTCTTTCCTCCACTCATTACCTGTAGTAATGGCACCTGTTTAAACTTGTTATCAGTATAAAAAGACACCTGTGCACACCCTCAAACAGTCTGACTCCAAACTCCACTATGGTGAAGACCAAAGAGCTGTCAAAGGACACCAGAAACAAAATTGTAGCCCTGCACCAGGCTGGGAAGACTGAATCTGCAATAGCCAACCAGCTTGGAGTGAAGAAATCAACTGTGGGAGCAATAATTAGAAAATGGAAGACATACAAGACCACTGATAATCTCCCTCAATCTGGTGCTCCACGCAAAATCCCACCCCGTGGGGTCAGAATGATCACAAGAACGGTGAGCAAAAATCCCAGAACCACGCGTGGGGACCTAGTGAATGAACTGCAGAGAGCTGGGACCAATGTAACAAGGCCTACCATAAGTAACACACTACGCCACCATGGACTCAGATCCTGCAGTGCCAGACGTGTCCCACTGCTTAAGCCTGTACATGTCCGGGCCCGTCTGAAGATTGCTAGAGAGCATTTGGATGATCCAGAGGAGTTTTGGGAGAATGTCCTATGGTCTGATGAAACCAAACTGGAACTGTTTGGTAGAAACACAACTTGTCGTGTTTGGAGGAAAAAGAATACTGAGTTGCATCCATCAAACACCATACCTACTGTAAAGCATGGTGGTGAAAACATCATGCTTTGGGGCTGTTTCTCTGCAAAGGGGCCAGGACGACTGATCCGGGTAAATGAAAGAATGAATGGGGCCATGTATCGTGAGATTTTGAGTGCAAACCTCCTTCCATCAGCAAGGCCATTGAAGATGAAACGTGGCTGGGTCTTTCAACATGACAATGATCCAAAGCACACCGCCAGGGCAACGAAGGAGTGGCTTCGTAAGAAGCATTTCAAGGTCCTGGAGTGGCCTAGCCAGTCTCCAGATCTCAACCCTATAGAAAACCTTTGGAGGGAGTTGAAAGTCCGTGTTGCCAAGCGAAAAGCCAAAAACATCACTGCTCTAGAGGAGATCTGCATGGAGGAATGGGCCAACATACCAACAACAGTGTGTGGCAACCTTGTGAAGACTTACAGAAAACGTTTGACCTCTGTCATTGCCAACAAAGGATATATCACAAAGTATTGAGATGAAATTTTGTTTCTGACCAAATACTTATTTTCCACCATAATATGCAAATAAAATGAAAAAAAAACAGACAATGTGATTTTCTGGATATTTTTTTCTCAGTTTGTCTCCCATAGTTGAGGCCTACCTATGATGTAAATTACAGACGCCTCTCATCTTTTTAAGTGGTGGAACTTGCACTATTGCTGACTGACTAAATACTTTTTTTCCCCACTGTATGGCTAAGGTCTTCAACGTCAGAAATTAGTTATTGGATCTAGTTCCACGTTGACGCGATACAAGGCAAAGGTCCAAAGGAGATATGGAGTCCTCAAGGTCACTAGATGAAAAGAATTAACCAACAAACCAAATTAGTGCAAAGATTTAAAAAAGGAATTAAAAACAATAAAAACATACTGCCAGACCACACAATTGAGTGTGATATGGGCCAGAGGAGGAACAAGAGGATAATTATAATATATACAAGTTCCAGTGTATCAAAAGAAAGATACCCACTATAGGAAACTATATTATTAGACAAATCCACAATTACACATGTCCAACAATAAAATGATCAACCAATCATGTCAGAATACAACTGTAAAGTACACCAGAGTTACAAAAATGGGGCGAAACTCAATGTTTCATTGAGTTCCTTAGGGGTTATTGTGTCCAATTGGACAATCCATTTAACTTCCATCTGTGATAAGATTTTTTTTATAGTCTCCACCCCTAATCCCCATATGTAAAGCATCAATCCCTCTGATTTTCAGTAAAGTAGTTGTCACAGTTATGACATAATCTGAAATGTCGGGGAAGAGTCTTTAAATCCCCAATTTCGGACACTGTCTTGGCCGCGCCAATGTCCCGCACATGCTCACTCACCCGAATCCTGAGTTCTCTTGTTGTGAGGTCCACATATATCTTGGGACAAGGGCACGTGGCATAATAGATCACGTTTGATGTTCCACAAGAGATCCTCTGTCTTATCTGAAAATCCCTTGTCCCATCAGATGAACTAAACCTAGAGCAGCGAAGGACATTGGCGCAGGCAAGACAGTGCCCGCAGGGGATTGATCCCTGGAAGGGGCCCCTGGTGCTAAAGTAATTTTTAGGAGAAGGGACGTAGTGGTTCTGAACTAACAAGTCATTGAGATTCCTAGATCTCCGAGGCGTCATAGAAGGGGAGCGACCCAGGAAGGTCCCCAAGGTTGAATCAGTACCCAGAATTGACCAGTGCCTATTTAATATGGCACGCATGTTCTGCCACTCATGGTTGTAAGTTGAGATAAAGCGAACTGGTCCACCATCGTCCATCTTTTTGTCCCTCCTGGTAGTATGTAATAAAGTGCCGCGTGGAGTGTGTCTAGCCCTGTCATAGCCAGCTTTTATGGACCTCCGGCTGTATCCACGTGCCAAGAAACGATTTTTCAAGTCCATAGCTTGTTCTTTGAATTTAATATCAGTGGAACAGATTCGCCGCATCCTTAGAAACTGTCCGGGATGGCCCTAACAGTGGCAGGATCATGGGCAGATGTAGCGTGTAGCAACGCATTGACAGACGTAGGCTTCCTGAAAACTTCATTCTGGATGCGCCCGCTGGAATCAACCTCCAGACGGACATCCAGGAAGTCCACAGTCCTGCTGTCAAAGGCATATGTCAAGCGAATATTATAGATATCATTAAGGCTGCCCATGAAATCCTCGAGCTGTTCGACTGTGCCATCCCACAAAAATATGTCATCTATATAACGGTACCAGCACAGCACATGGGAGACGCCCCGCGGCCCCTCGTTGCCAAATATCAGTCTCTCCCAGGCGCCCAGGAAGAGATTAGCGTACGAGGGCACCCAGGCCTCCCCCATGGCTGTGCCCCGCTGCTGTAAATAAAAAATGTCTTTAAAGACAAAAGTTGTGGGAAAGCACGATGTCGACCAGGTCGAGGATAAGGTCACATAGGGAGCCATCCAGGTCGGAGGTCCCCAGGAAGCGGCGAACAGCATCAAGCCCATGTCTTTTCTATGCAGGTATAGAGACTCTCCACGTCGGCGGTCACCAGGAGGGTAGGTGGTTCCACGAGGATGCCGTCAAACCGCGCCAGGGTGTCCGTCGTGTCACGTATATATGAGGGGAGTGACTCGACCAATGGTTACAGGTAATAGTCAACAAATTGACATACTGGTTCGCACATCCCCCAATACCCGACACGTTGGGGCGCCCAGGAGGGTTGAGGGCATCCTTGTGGACTTTGGGTAAGAGGTAAAAGGTGGGGGTCCTGGGGGATCTGACCACTAAGCCATCAAAGATCTCTTTAGTAATGATATCATTCTCCACAGCCTTATCAAAAATCAGCTGTAATTTCTGCGAGAAAGAGATCTTAGGATCAAAGGAGAGCTTTTTATACGTATCAAGATTTTTCAACTGGCGGAATGCTTGACGTTCATATTTACAGCTTGGCCAGATGACTACGTTCCCCCCCTTGTCTGCTGGTTTAATTACAACATCTTTAAGAGATTGTAATTGGGAGATGGCGTGTCGCTGTTTTGATGTCAAATTATCAAACCTTCTCCTAGAGGAAAGTTTTTTAAAATCCTCACTTACCAGCTTGGTAAAAATCTCAATAGGAGGACTCAGACAAGGGGGGAAAATGAGTCGATCTCGGTTGAATTGAAGGGGGGAACTTACTTGTGTCAGGGCCACTTTGTTCCCCAAGTAGGTCCTCCAAATCCCGAAGTGCAGCTCTCTCCAGATCACTCATAGTCTCAGAAAGATGATTTCTCGCATGAAGCCTCGTCAAGAGAAGCTTCCGTGAAAACAGCTGTAAATCTTTTAAGGCTGTGAAATAATTAAAGGCATTAGTTGGTGCAAATGTCAGACCCTTGCCCAGGACCTCCACCTGTGCCTCAGATAACACATGGGTTGAGAGATTGAGTACCTGTAGGTCACCTCGGGAGCCAGCCTAGGCCGCCCTTGATCCCGACGCCTTGTTTTTGGATGACTGTCTTGTTTCAATTTTCTTAGATAAAATAGAACTAGAGATACCACTAGAGCCCATATTCACCGACACAGGGTCCTCATCATTGTTGGATAGGTTTGAATGCATGGATGCCGATCTAGATCGGGAGAGGGGTATTTCTGGATTTTGGACAGGAGTGACCAAATTCATTCCGCCATCTATAAACCCTAGATAGCTGTTTATCTTCTACGTCTCTTTTAAATTTTTTTGTCTTGTTCGACTGAATATCCTTGGCCCATTTTTGCAGTTCAGTGTCCATAAGATCATTGAACTTTTTAAAGGCATCACTGGACATATCTTTTTGTAAAATGACCTGTAATTCGTCAATTTCTGCTTCAATGGCAGTAAGGGAATCATGATTCATTTGTTTAAGTAAAATCATGAATCCCTTAGATCAAGAATTGGTCAGCTCCTCCCATTTGTTCTTAAAAGTCTCATCAGATACTGGGAATGAATGGAAGACCTGAATCCGGAGTCCCCTCGGAATTAGGTCTTTTTGGATGTATTGATCCAGAAACTTGTGATTCCACCAGATCTTGGCGCGTTTGCGTAATAATTCTTTAAAACGAAAAATTGTCCCCTGTAGATCTGTAATGGAGCCTCCACACGCCCCATCCGTATTATCATGAAACACGTCGTTAAGCTGTGCCCGCCACGTATGGTCACGTGCGCGGAAATCCATGTCAAAATTGGGAAAAACTGAAAAACACAGAAGTACATATTAATAACAAAAAATCCCATATAAACGGCTAAAGTGTCTAGGGATGATGCCAAAACCATTTGTTCACCCTGGGTAAAAGCCACATCTGCTCCAATAGTCAATGAACCAGCGGAGGAAAAGAGGAGCAAAACGATGATTGCAAAAACATCATTGCTTATTAAATGTATCCCCCTCGCCTCCCCTCTCCCGTATCCTCGGGTAAGTCTTTTGACCACATTTGAATAATAAAGTAACTTGGCACTCAACTGAATAATTCTTTGCAAATTAGATTTATTTTATAATTTATTGCAGTCCTGGAAACGTTTCGGCCTATTATCGGCCTTCCTCAGTCTGCCGACTGCTATCGCGAAATACTAATCCGGTACCCAAGTAAGGATTCCTATGGAGATTTCAGAATGTCATGTTGATCTAAATGGTATCTCGTATTATTATAAGAGTGGATATACTGATTTAAATGCCTTGTTTAGATATGGAGGTGGCATACACAGGTGGGACGCGGTATTCCCCCGCTCGTCAGCTGGAGTCAGGGGGAATACCGCGTCCCACCTGTGTATGCCACCTCCATATCTAAACAAGGCATTTAAGTCAGTATATCCACTCTTATAATATTCCGGAGATACCATTTAGATCAACATGACATTCTGAAATCTCCATAGGAATCCTTACTTGGGTACCGGATTAGTATTTCGCGATAGCAGTCGGCAGACTGAGGAAGGCCGATAATAGGCCGAAACGTTTCCAGGACTGCAATAAATTATAAAATAAATCTAATTTGCAAAGGATTATTTAGTTGAGTGCCAAGTTACTTTATTATTCACTTTGGTCTGGGTAACCTACTTGCGCACCCTGCGGTAGTGCCACACTATATTTGACACAGTTTTGACCACATTTAACTTGTTTTCTGTGATTGCTGATTGTGGGCATATCTACTCTTGCATTCTAGGGCAGTACTAAGTCAGTGTATTCCATTTTGTAACAGTAATTTGGGCCACTTACATATCTCTCTGATCATATAATCAGTCCATTTATGCAGATTGATTTAATTTAAGCCCCTTAACTGTGGACATACTAAGCAATATCTTACACAGGAGGATACTGATACCATCTGGGTTGGTGAGGGGTTGTCTTTTGGGTGTATATTCATCTGTTTTATATTGACACCTCATTGTGATTATGTGCACTTTTTGTAATACATTTAATAAACAATGATGTTTTTGCAATCATCGTTTTGCTCCTCTTTTCCTCCGCTGGTTCGTAATCCAACTTATGCAAGGGAGAGGTGCCACCTCTTTAGCCTGTAGGTTTCCTGTGCTTGGTGGGCAGATCTCCTCCCTCGTGGTGCTGTCATGGGTTTAGAAAAATCCTGTTACCGGTAAGTAACTAAGACTTTTGAGTCCCCACGCAAGGACCTGAGTCGGGACTTTTTTTTTTTTTTTTTTGCGAGATGAGTACAAGATTTTATTGGTGTTATTTTCACCTACATAAAATTGGTGGCTGTGTGTTCATTCTGCCTCCCAAATATTGGAATAAACAGTTGTTGAACACCAGGCTCCACTGGTTCATCCTATGAGGGTTTTCTATTAGACTGTGAACTGTCATTGTCCTGGTGAATAATTGAATCTTTTTACATAGCTTGCCATTTTCACTGACAGTTTAAGTAGAAATATTAGTAAAATGTAAAATTCAAGATTTTTTATTATGAAATAATAATTGGTTTTATTCTTGGCAGATGACTGTACCAGGAGATTAGAGGGACAGCTGATATCTTCAATTTTAAAATCAGATTATCTTGAGATCCCACAGGATGCAATTGAAATGAATACCATTACTCCAGATATACCGTCATGTCTTCACAGCAATGATCTGTCATCTGATCTTTTGAAACAGGTCCTGTCTTGTGCTTCATTACTGACTACTAAGGAAAATCAAAGTCACAAACTTAGCATTAAAAAACAAATTGCTCCAAAAGCAAAGAAGCCATTTTCATGTTCAGAATATTGGAATAGTTTTGATAACCACCAGAGAACCCACACAGGGGAGAAGCCTTTTTCATGTTCACAATGTGGGAAATGTTTTTATCAGAAAACGCACCTTGTTAGCCACCAGAGAACCCACACAGGGGAGAAGCCTTTTTCATGTTCAGAATGTGGGAAATGTTTTTATCAGAAAACGCACCTTGTTAGCCACCAGAGAACCCACACAGGGGAGAAGCCTTTTTCATGTTCAGAATGTGGGAAATGTTTTAATCGGAAAGCGACTCTTGATAGCCACCAGAGAACTCACACAGGGGAAAAGCCTTTTTCATGTTCAGAATGTGGGAAATGTTTTAACCGAAAAACGCAACTTGTTAGCCACCAGAGAACCCACACAGGGGAGAAGCCTTTTTCGTGTTCAGAATGTGGGAAATGTTTTAACTGTAATGCAGAACTTGTTATCCACCAGAGAACCCACACAGGGGAGAAGCCTTTTTCATGTTCAGAATGTGGGAAATGTTTTAATCAAAAAGCGAATCTTTATAACCACCAGAGAACTCACACAGGGGAAAAGCCTTTTACATGTTCAGAATGTGGGAAAGGTTTTAACCGGAAAACGCGACTTGTTATCCACCAGAGAACCCACACAGGGGAAAAGCCTTTTACATGTTCAGAATGTGGGAAATGTTTTAACCGGAAAACGCGACTTGTTATCCACCAGAGAACCCACACAGGGGAGAAGCCTTTTTCATGTTCAGAATGTGGGAAGTGTTTTAACTGTAAAGCGGAACTTGTTATCCACCAGAGAACCCACACAGGGGAGAAGCCTTTTTCATGCTCAGAATGTGGGAAATGTTTTATTCGGAAAGCGAATCTTGATAACCACCAGAGAACTCACACAGGGGAAAAGCCTTTTTCATGTTCAGAATGTGGGAAATGTTTTATCCGGAAAGCGAATCTTGATAACCACCAGAGAACCCACACAGGGGAGAAGCCTTTTTCATGTTCAGAATGTGGGAAATGTTTTAACCGGAAAACACAGCTTGTTAGCCACCAGAGAACCCACACAGGGGTTAAACCATTTTCATGTTCAGAATGTGGGAAATGTTTTAATTGGAAAAGGCAACTTGTTAGCCACCGGAGAACTCACACAGGGGAGTTGCCTTTTTCATGTTCAGAATGTGGGAAATGTTTTAATCAGAAAGCGCAGCTTCATAGCCACCAGAAAACTCACACAGGGGAGAAGCCTTTTTCATGTTCAGAATGTGGAAAATGTTTTGGCTGGAAATTCCTTCTTAATAGACACCATAGAACTCATACAGGAGAGAAGCCTTTTTCATGTTCAGAATGTGGGAAATGTTTTAGTCAGAAAGGGCAGCTTGATAGGCACCAGAAAATTCACACAGGGGAGAAGCCTGTTTCATGTTCACAATGTGGGTAATGTTTTGTCAAGAAATCTTTTTTTTCTTAGTCACCAGAGCAGTCACACAGGGTAGAAGCCTTTTTTATTGAATGGCTCATCTTCCTGCTCCAGAGCCATTACTGCCTCACCTCAATTTAAAAAAAGCAGTCATAGGCTAGTTTCACACTAGCGTTTTTGAGCGCAGCGACGGCCTGCGCACGGCCGCCGCTAAGCCCCGCCCCCTGCCGTGCCTCCGTCGGTAGCTCCGCCTACTGGCGCATGATGCTGCATGCGCCCTGCGTCCCCTATCTTTATCACTGGGGGCGCAGGCCGTGCGCAGTATGCTTTGGCGGCGCATGCGTCATTTTGACGGTGCGCCGACCTGAGCCAAACGCAACCTGCTGCAGTTTGGTTGCGCTGGCACACGGTCAAAAAGGCGCATG
The DNA here is from genome assembly GCF_039654945.1 of Dendrobates tinctorius. Lineage (NCBI taxonomy): Eukaryota > Metazoa > Chordata > Amphibia > Anura > Dendrobatidae > Dendrobates > Dendrobates tinctorius. The sequence continues at coordinate 10,687,711 of NW_027361794.1, forward strand.
CGCCGCCAAATGCATACTGCGCACGGCCTGCGCCCCCAGTGATAAAGATAGGGGACGCAGGGCGCATGCAGCGTCATGCGCCGGTAGGCGGAGCTACCGGCGGAGGCGAGGCAGGGGCGGGGCTTAGCGGCGGCCGTGCGCAGGCCGTCGCTGCGCTCAAAAACGCTAGTGTGAAACTAGCCTTATCCCTCATGATGCCTAACAGCTCAAACCTGTAAGTCCTACACCATCTTCTCTCAATGTTGGCCTTAAAAGAAAAAAGCTCAACCAATCTCCCTGTTCTGTCACCGACACCCACACACACATTGAGCAGTGTTTGCTTCACGGTGAAATTTACCCCCTTCCCGCCCTAGCCACAGGAGATTTTGATATGGGGAATGTCATAATTGATTTGAAACATCATATTGTGTGTTTCCATACTAATTGAACTTTATATACAGAGGCTGAAGACTACATACACAACTAAAATATGTTCCCTCACTTCTAGAATAGTCACAGCTTACTAAAAAGATACAAAGATTACAGGATGTTGTTGTACAAGTTTTGAGCCATCAAAATGGTCATAAACAATGGATCTTCACAGTCAGCAAATAAACAGTCTGCTTAATATGGTTGATTACCAAGAACATCACAATAATATCCAGATAAGGGGTATACCTAAAAGCATCAATGCACAAGCGATTAAGTCAACACTGTAAACATTATTCAATAATATCTTTGGTGATCCTATTGATAAGGAACTGGAAACTGATATACAGAGTGGTCATAAGTGATCATAAACTTGTAAATAACTTATGAAAGAACAAACTTATGTTAAAACCAAGCACACCACTGTTTTTTCTTGTGAAATTCTCAAGAAGTTTGATGTCATATGACCCACTTCCCATTGAAAAAAATAAAGTTGGATCCAAAATAGCCGACTTCAAAATGGCTGCCATGTTCACCATCCATCTTGAAAAGTTTCCCCCTCCCATAAACTAATGTGCCACAAACAGGAAGTTGATATCACCCACCATTACCATTTTATTTAGGTGTACCCATATAAATGGCCCACCCTGTACACTAGGCAATCATGGCCCAGATCCTGAGCATCCAAGAGACATCTGTCACATTTTTTCAATGTAAAAGAGGCTGTTATGAGGAAATCAAGGGAGTTGGTCCCTGTTGATAAATGGAAAAGGTATACAATTGCTCACAGATCTATCCTTAATGACACTTCCTAAAAAAAAAAAAGGGTATTGAAACTACTACTTGATGCCATATACCCAGATGTGGTGATACAGACAAGGCGTGCACTCTGTGGATATGTGGTAGGTGCAAGCTGAACCTGGAACTTAGTCCAGACGGTCATCCAGTGAAGAGAAAACAGCTGCACTCTGGGAAATTGTGATTTTCAATGCCAAAATTTTTTTTTTGGGTTGCTTCAATCAATATTTACTGGATCTAACTCCAATATCCTATAGGCTAACTCATTGATTTGTACAATTTTTTCTACAATGATTTTGCACACAACGATCCTGTACGTGATGATTTTGTACATAGTGTAAATATGTAATTGTGTAAATATGTATATCTGTTTAAACCTATACAGAGTTTGTACGTTTTTGTGATTATCACTGTATATAGCCTAATGTCTATCTTTGTATGTGTCTTTTCTAGTGAGGTTTGAAAAAGACCAGACATAGGGTCGAAACGTTACCTCAACGCACTATTCCCCTATGATGTCTTCAAAAATAAATTTTTTGCATTAAAATCAAAATTTCCCAGAGTGCAGCTGTTTTCTCTTCACTGGATATACCCAAATGTGGACTGAGATGATGTCTTTTGGGTTTTCATTGACTGTAAGCCATAATCATCAACATTAACAGAAATATATACTTGAAATAGATCACTGTTTGTATTGACTTTATATAATAGGAGTTTCAATTTTTGTATTGAAGAACTAAAATAAATTAACTTTTGATGATATTCTAATTTTGTGATAAGCACCATTTTTCCGAACCTGCAGCTGGAAAGGTCACTCCCAACAGCACATCAGGACATTTTTCCCCGACAGCATCAAGTAATAGTTACTTCTACAAAAATGTCCGAATAAAATAAGTGATGGCACTTCCAAATAACATATACCCAAGTGTGGACTTAAATCGAGACTAGCCGGAGGTGTCCCCGGAAGAAGCTCTGGGCGAAACGCATGTCGGGGTGGAGGAGGGACATGTGTGATGCCCTGGACATTCCCAGAATCCATATACAGGTGCTTATCACAAAATTAGAATATCATCAAAAAGTTAATTTATTTTAGTTCTTCAATACAAAAAGTGAAACTCGTATAAATAAGCTCTCAGTTACGCTGTTATAAACCATGGAGGAACGTGTTATAACTAATACATTAGTTTGCAATTTGCATACGAATCCAGCAAGGCACACCAAGAATTTAACTCATATTTTTAGTTGCGAGATGTCATTCTATCATGCTTGCGTTGAAGAGAGGGGACGCATTCCCTGTTGTGCTGCGTTAAACTCCAGTAGATGCTGAGCAGGACTGTGTCACAGGTTTCTTTCAGAGTGCTGTCCCGGCCGGTGACAGACGCTCCAGGCACTCGCGAATCCAACGATGCGCTAGCGTGGTGATTAGCTTTGAGGACCTTCTGCGTATGTGGTGCTAGCACCTTCGTGATGTAGATGTTCACCTGAAGGAGTACAGAGTGCAATATGGACCAATTCCTTCCAACTAGTTTCGGAAATATTCTGTTTCCTTCATCAGGGATGAAGAAACCTGTGACACTAACAGTCCTGCTCAGTATCTACTGGAATTTAATGCGGCACAACAGGGAATGCTTCCCCTCTCCAACACAAGCATGATAGAATGACATCTCGCAACTAAAAGTATAAGGTAAATTCTTGGTGTGCCTTGCTGGGATGCGCCGCCGGTGCTCGGCGGTCTGGGGCGGCGCGCGGTGCCCGGGGGGGGGGACGGAGCATGTGGGGGGGGAGTCGCGGGGGGGGAGGACCCGGGGGGAGGTGCCGCGCCAGAGCCCTGCCGACCCGGACACTGTGGGAGGCATTAAAAGCACAGGAGGTGACGCTGCTGGGGTGCTTCTGAAGGCCCAGCAATGGATTCGACAGAAGCCCCCACAGAGCAGCAGGACGAGGCGCAGGAGCGCCCAGAGAAACAGGCCACAGTGAATTCACATGCGAGTGGCCAGCAGAAGAAGAAACGGACGGGCGAACAAAGCCACAGAAGTTCCTCCAGGCTAAAGGACCCTCCTGCCTCCCTCCGTGACCCGGTACCTGCCTCATCTGCATGGGTAAGAGATCTCCGTGAGTGTACCCTGATGCAGTGTTTTATTTTGTTCTTTCGCAGGCAAGGAAAGCTACGGGGAAGCAGAAGCACAGGGAATGTGCCCTCTGTAATTGCCCTTTGCCAGACGGCCACCCTAAAAAGTTGCGTCAGCCATGCGTGCGACAAACGGTAGGGGTTGGATGGGGACGGTACCCTAGGGGTAGATTGACAGGCCCTTACACTCTTCCCCGTCCATACAGGTGGCGGAAGAAACACCGGACTTCACCACAAGCCTAAGGGAGATAATCAGGACAGAAATGAAGGCCCTATCTAAAAAAGACTCCTCTAAGGGAAGAGATGTTAACCTCTCTGGTTCAGAGTCCTCGGCCGCACCTGGAATCGATATCTCCTCAGATTCCCCGGCCTCCACTTCATCATCTTCAGAGGAAGACTCGAGCCGTTTCTGCTTTCCCTTAGACCAGATGGATAAGTTAGTTAAAGCAGTAAGGTCCACCATGGGGGTAGCAGACACAAAACCGGAACTTTCGGCACAGGACGTGATGTTCGGAGGCCTAGATCCCAGAAAGCGCAGATCCTTCCCGTTGAATGATAAAGTCCAGAACCTAATAGAGAATGGAAAAAGCCAGAAAAAAGAGGTTCTTTGCCACCTGCCTTCAAACGAAGGTACCCGTTTGTTGACCCAGTGGTAACCAAATGGGACAAGGCCCCTAAACGACGCGGCAGTGGCCAAAGCCTCCAAAAAGTCCTCCATACCTTTCGATGACATGGCCTCCTTAAAAGACCCGCTAGATAAAAAAGCGGATTCTTTTCTGAAAGGAACATGGGAGATGTCAGCGGGTGCCTTGAGACCAGCGGTAGCGGCCACATGTACGGCCAGATCCTTGATGGTCTGGCTGGATCAGCTGGATTCCCAATTGAAGGATGGAACCTCAAGAGCATACATTCGAAAAGCTTTACCAGTTATCCAAAGTGCTGCTGCTTTTCTGGCTGATGCGTCAGCAGATTCTGCGAGGATGGCGGCTAGGACCGCAGGTTTATCCAACGCAGCTCGAAGGGCTCTCTGGTTAAAATGCTGGCCAGGAGACATCCAGGCCAGATCTCGACTCTTCCATTCCTTGTGAGGGCGAATACCTGTTTGGGCCCGTCCTGGACGAACTTTTAGAGAAGGCCGGGGACGATAAAAAGAAGTTCCCCAGTCTGCCGAACCCCTCTTTTAGACGCCCCTTTACCAGGAAAGGATATTTCCGTAGGAGGCCGTCCAGGGATCAGGGCAGATAGGACGACAAAAGGAGAGGTACTGGATTCATGTTCGGAGGAGGGGGGCGCCAGGAAGGTCCAGCACGGGACACTAAAAAGCCGCCCCAATGACTAGTTGCTCCGGTAGGGGGGAGACTAGCTGCCTTCTACCCGGCCTGGGCATTAATCTCTAATAGCAACTGGATACTGGGGGTGGTAGCTGCGGGCCTACGACTAGAATTCTCCCGGGTTCCCCAAGATCGTTTTAAGGTCACTCCTCTTAGGTCATCCTCATCAGAACAGTCTGCCCTGGAAGCTGAAGTTCGGGATCTTTGCCATAAAAAGGTCCTAACTAAAGTTCCAGAGGAAGAAAGGGGGAAAGGTTTCTACTCCCCTTTGTTCCTGGTCCGCAAGCCAGACAGTTCCTTTAGGACCATAATAAATCTTAAATCCCTCAATGAATTCCTGGTCACACGTCCATTTAAGATGGAAACAATTAATTCAACAATAAAATTACTGTTTCAAAACTGCTTCATGGTGGTGTTAGATTTGAAAGATGCCTACTACCATATACCCATTCATGCAGATCATCAGAGTTTTCTCAGAGTGGCAGTGCAGTTAGATGGGTCAGTTCAACATTTCCAGTATGCGGCCCTCCCCTTTGGGGTGGCAGTCGCTCCCCGTGTGTTTACTAAAGTAGTAGCGGAAGTTATGGCCCATCTACGTGAATCAGACATTTTAGTAGTTCCCTACTTAGATGACTTCTTGATTGTAGGGAAAACGGCTAACCATTGTTTGCAACAGCTACAAAAAGCAAGGTCTGCCCTAGAACGGTTAGGATGGCTGCTTAACATTAAAAAATCTCGGTTACAGCCGATGAGAATCCAACAATTCTTGGGCCTCATCCTAGATTCCGAAAAACAGGAATGCCGTCTGCCCCCGGAGAAGCTGGTTCGCCTACACTATCAGGTCCTGAACGCTTCCAATAACCCGACCATGTCCCTCAGGAAAGCCATGTCCCTTTTAGGTTCACTTTCCTCCTGTATCCCGGCGGTCCAGTGGGCCCAGTTTCATTCAAGAACTCTACAGGGCGAGGTCTTAAGGCATCAAAAAATGCTTGGGGGTTACTTAGAGGGCCAGCTAACCTTGTCCCGAAACACAAGGGAGTCCCTAGAATGGTGGCTAGACGAGAATAATTTATCCAGAGGGGTTCCCTGGGAATATGACATATCCCGCATAATCACCACGGATGCTAGCCCTTCCGGTTGGGGGGCTCATATGGGGGAAATTCTGGTCCAGGGCCTATGGGAGCATCATCAGATAGAGATGTCATCCAACTTGAAAGAATTGACAGCAGTAGAGCTGGCGGCTAAAGAACTGCTTGTGTATCTACAGGGCCATCATGTGCGAGTGTTCTCCGACAATCTGGTCACCGTAGCGTATATCAACCACCAAGGCGGGACCCGTTCTAAATCCCTGATGATTGTAGCAGAACGGCTGTTCCAGCTAGCAGAGCAGCATTTTCTATCATTAACAGCTCTACATATAAAGGGGAAAGAAAACACCACGGCAGATTTCCTGAGCCGCAATCTCTTAAGGCAAGGAGAATGGTCCCTAAAAAACTCTATCTTCGACCTGATTGTACAGAAGTGGGGACTGCCAGAGATAGATCTCTTTGCCACCAAGGAAAACAGGAAAGTAAGGCAATTTTGCTCACTAAATCCCAGAGAAGACCCCCTGGCGGTAGACTCCTTGCTGATAAAGTGGGATTTCGGGCTATCCTATGCCTTCCCTCCCCTATCGCTATTACCTCTAGTGGTGAGGAAAATCAGGAGAGACAGAGCGAAAGTTATAGTGATCGCTCCGTTTTGGCCCAGGAGGGCTTGGTTCTCATGTCTCAGGACCATGTCAGTGTCCGATCCTTGGGTCCTGCCGGAGATCCCGGATCTCCTATCCCAGGGCCCAGTCTTTCATCAGGTGGCTGGCCTACATCTGACGGCGTGGAGTTTGAACGGACACTGCTGAAAGATAAAGGCTTCTCCCCAGACCTGGTTGACACTCTACTTAAAAGTAGAAAGATCACTACTACCAAGATCTATGTCAGAATTTGGAAGAGATTCCTAAAGAACTCTAGAGTAGTCGCTGGGGGTTCGGCTCCTATAAATCAAATCTTAGAATTTCTTCAGAAAGGTCTAGAAATGGGGCTCTCCACTAGTACCCTCAAAGTACAAGCTTCAGCCTTGGGGGCCCTCTTTAGCTGCAACATCGCGGGTAATTACTGGGTCAGTAGATTAATCAAGGCAGCAGGTAGATCCAGGCCAGTGGTGAAGGATAGATTCATGCCATGGGACTTGAACCTAGTCCTCACAGCCATGACAGAAGCTCCATTCGAACCCATCTCATCAGCCTCTATAAAAAACCTGTCCCTCAAGGTAGCCTTCCTGGTAGCTCTAACCTCAGCTCGTAGAGTAAGCGACATCCAGGCATTATCTAGGCGTCCTCCTTATTTACAGTTTAAGGACGATAGGGTAATACTCAGACCTGACCCGGCGCACTTACCGAAGGTAGTTTCTAGCTTTCATAGAACACAGGAAATAGTCCTTCCATCCTTCCTCCCTAATCCAGTTAATGAGAAGGAAGAGAAATTACACACCTTAGATGTTAGAGAATGCCTTAAAGAATATCTGGCGGTTACTGACCCCTGGAAAAAGGAGAATGCCCTATTTATCTCCCATCAAGGTCCCAGGAAAGGCTGTAGAGTGTCAAAAAATACACTAGCTAGGTGGATTAGAGAGGCTATTTCAATTGCATACACCTCAAAGGGCAGACCGGCACCTGCAAAACTGAGGGCGCATTCCACCAGAGCCATGGCGTCCTCGTGGGCCGAGAGATCAGAAGTCTCCATTGACCAGATATGTAAGGCAGCTACTTGGTCCTCTCCGAGCACCTTTTATAATCATTATAGGCTAGACTTGGGTGCTTCCACAGACCTCTCTTTTGGTATAAGGGTACTGCAGGCTGTAGTCCCTCCCTAAAATAGTTATTACTCTCTGTAAATCTCTCAGGTGGTGCTGTCATGGACGACCGAATAAAGTCTTAGTTACTCACCGGTTAACGGTATTTTTCGGAGTCCATGACAGCACCCGTATATTCCCCCCCCCTTTTGTAGTTTAATTTTGGATATGCACTTCTTTCTCTTATATGTACACTAGTAAGGAATAGTTGTATAAAAAACACTGTGTATAAATTTTGCTATTAACCATTGTGGTCCTCTTGTGCTCTGTAATCCAACTGATGCGTGGGAGAGGTGCCGCCCTTTTGTATCTGTAGGTTTCCTGTTCCTGAAGGGCGGATCCCCTCTCTCAGGTGGTGCTGTCATGGACTCCGAAAAATACCGTTAACCGGTGAGTAACTAAGACTTTCTGTTTAATGTTGATGATTATAGCTTACAGTCAATGAAAACCCCAGTCATTATCTCAGTAAATTAGAATACTTTATAACACCAGCTTGAAAAATGATTTTAAAATCCGAAATGTTGGCCTACTGCAATGTACAGTGGGTACGTAAAGTATTCAGACCCCTTTAAATTTTTCACTGTTTCATTTGAGTCATTGGGTAAATCCAAAAATGTTCATTTTCTTTTCTCATTATTGTACACTCTGCACCCCATCTTGACTGAAAAAAGCAGAAATGTAGAAATTTTAGCAAATTTATTTAAAAAGAAAAACAGAAATATCACATGGTCATAAGTATTCAGACTCTTTCAGACACTCATATTTAAGTCACATGCAGTCCATTTCCTTGTGATCCTTTTGAGATGGTTCTTCTTCCAACTGTTTAACCCCTTCATGACCGGAGAATTTTTCGTTTTTGTTTTTCGCTCCTGTGATGGTGTGATAGGCTATGTGGATATCATTTTGTGTATATTTCTATTTCACTGATTTTCATAATGTTTTCATGTTGCCTTGTATCATTTCGTGTATTCCCCATATTGTCTGGAGTCTCAATTACCTTTCAAAAGGCTGATAATTGAATTAGCTCTTACTGTCTGCAGCCTAAAGGTCCCTTTACATTTAGTAATGCACCAGCGATCCCGACAACAATACGACCCGGTCAGGATCGCTGGTGCATCGCTAAATGGTCGCTAATGAGCTGCCACACAGGCAGATCTCACAGCGATGCAGCAGCGATACAGCGGTCGTTACTTACCTTTCAGATGCGGCGATCCTGACGTCCACACGTCGCTCGTCGGCGCCAGCAGGAAGCCCAGCAGGAAGGGCCCGACGAGAAATGGAGCTGCGCGGTCAACGACAGACAGCGGGGGAGCCGGTCGGAGGTAAGTATCACACATAGCGATATCACTAGCGATTATCGCTGCTGCGTCACCAAATCGGTGATGCTTTAGCGATATTGCTAGCGATATCGCTATGTGTAAAACCCCCTTTACTGTACATAGTATGTGTTTATCTTTGTCTATTGATGTGTACTGATATGCTAATTGTGCATTTTATTATGAAACTAGTTTGTTGACTTCTAAAGAGGGAACAGAATGTGAGGGTGTACTGAATGACACTGGGTAATTCTAAAAATAGCATACTTTTTTGGGGTATAAAAGAAGCTGAGACAGAGAGACTACATCTCATCTCATCACACAGCACGTCAGAGAGAAATGGAAGCGTATGGACTCATTTTATCCTTTGACTGCTGGTTATTGGACTCTCATCTCCCTGGACATTTTATCCTGTTACTGAACATCATTAGTGTTCTGCACTATTGTATCCTCAGTGTGGTGGATTGTTTATGTACCTTCTAATTTTGCCTATAATAAAGGTCTTGGGATTTTTCACACTTCCCTCGCTCTGTTGATTGTGTGATACCGGAGAAGGACCCCGTGACAGCTCCCCTCCTTCCCAGAGCCATAACTTTTTTATTTTTCTGTCAATATGGCCATGTGAGGGCTTATTTTTTGCAGGAGGAGTTGTACTTTTGAATGATATCATTGGTTTTAGCATGCCGTGTACTCGAAAACAGGAAAAAAAATTCCAAGTGCGGTGAAATTGCAAAAAAAGTGCAATCCCACACTTGTTTTTTGCTTGGCTTTTTTGCTAGGTTCAATAATTGCAAACACTGACCTACCATTATGATTCTCCAGGTCATTACGAGTTCATAGACACCAAACATGTCTGTTCTCTGTTATTTAAGTGGTGAAAAAAAATTCTAAAGTTTGCTAAAAAAAAAAAAAAGCGCAATTTTCTGAGACATGTAGCGTCTTCATTTTTCGTGATTTGGGGTCGAGTGAGGGCTTAATTTTTGCGGTCCGAGGTGAAGTTTTTAAAGATACCACTTATGTGCAGATACGTTCTTTTGATTGCCCATTATTGCATTTAAAAAAAATGTAATTCTGGCATTTTGAATTTTTTTCTCGCTGCGCCGTTTAGCGATCGGGTTAATGATTTGTTTTTATTGATCGGGCGATTCTGGATGCGGCGATACCTAATATGTATATGTGTGATTGATTGTTTTTTAATAGTTTTATTTTGAATGGGGCGAAAGGGGGGTGATTTGAACTTTTAGTTTTTTGGTTTTTTTTTATTTAAACATTTTTTTTTTTTTTTACTTTTGGCATGCTTCAATATCCTCCATAAGAGGCTTGAAGCATGCACAACCCAATTGGCTCTGCTACATATGGTGATGAGCAGATCGCCCATATGTAGCAGATTTACTGCAGTTCTTTGAGCGCCGGCCACAGGGTGGCGCTCAAAGCAATCTGCCTGCAATAACCATAGAGGTCACTATGAAACCTCTGGTTGTCCAGGCAATGCGTCGCCGACCCCGATCACATGATGGGGGGCTGGCAATAAGCTCACTTCCGGCCCAGCAGCCTGCATCTCTAGTTAAATGCCCGCTGTCAGCGCTTGACAGCGGGTCATTCCATATCAAGTGATCCAAAAATGAATATTTTTTTTACCTGACGTCTTTAGATTTTTTTAATTTTTTGTTTTTATGAAGTACAACTTTAGTTAACTACAAATTAAAAGTTTTGAATTTTTTTCATCAGTTAATTTTTTACAGACTTCTAAAGTTGTGAAAAAGAGCGAATTTTGGCCTGGTATAGCTTTACATTTTTTATCATATCTTGGGCTAGAATTAAGATACAAAGGTGGGAGAGGCATCATTTTTCTCAGAACGGTAACGGCTTTCATTTGATATGTCACAAGACTATGTTTCTTTACATTGTTTTTGAGAAATCAAATTCATAATTTTGATGCGCAATTGTGAAAAAAACGTATGTTTTAAAATGGTGAAAAGATGCATGTGCGTTACTTGTGTTCTTGCTTATATTTGTACAGGGATTCAACTTGGGACCTATCAAATTTGTATTTTTTTTCTTAAGCCTTGAATCATCTGATTTTATGTTTGTGAGTTTATTCCTTTTTTCTTTTCAAATTGCAATGTATTGAACTCAACATTTATATGTAACAATAAAGAAACACAAAAAACAAATCCCAAAGTGCCAGAATAAATCCATCTTAATCATCATAACTAGTGTTGAGCATTCCGATACCGCAAGTATCGGGTATCGGCCGATATTCGCTGTATCGGAATTCCGATACTTAGTTCCGATACTTTTTCATATCGAATACCGGAATTGGAAGTTCCCATAATGCTATGAGCCCGCTCTATTTGATTCAGCCAATGGGAATCCTCAGAAGTGTGGGCACATCCTGTTGGGCATGTTAACTATTGGCATGGCTGTGATTGGCTGCTGAAATGATGTCATGATGCACTATAAAAGCCGCCGCCGCCATTTCTGTTCACTCTGCTGTGAATTCAGTTAGGGACAGGCTGCTGTTGAAGACTATGAGGGACAGTTAGAAATAGCTATTATCAAAAAAAATTGTGCTTTACCCAGGCTACATAAACCACCAGTGTAGCTTTCTTTTGCCTAGCAGCAGTGTTCACACCTGTCTGCAAGGGCTGTGTGAGTGCAGCTCACGCTGTGTAGTGGGTCCTTCAGCCACGTCTGGTTGTAGGCCACCCAGCGTGCGTCATTGCTGCCTCATACATATTTTTATTTTATTGCTGCTTATTTTTCATAAATTCTATCTAGTGTGCTTCCATCCGTATCCATATACGTTGGTTACAAACACTAGTAGTAGACAGTGGAGCCTTTCTGCAGCCTTTCATTGCTAGTGCCCACTTATCTGCACTGTTAACGGCTGTCTGAGAGGTCTCTGACTGTGTGTGAGTGCAGCTCACGCTGAGTAGTGTGTCCTGCAGCTACGTCTGGTTGTAGGCCGCTCAGCGTGTCACTGCCTCACACATATTTTTCTTTTATAGCAGCTCATTTTTTATTCTATTAGTGTGCATCCATCCGTATCCATCTACATTGGTTGGTTGCAAACACTATAGGAGTAGATAGAGGAGCCTTTTTTCTGGCTTGTGCCCTTCAGCTGCAGCCAGATTAGCAATTTTTTTGGAGCCTCATCTTTTGCATTGTAATAGCTCCAAAAAGTTTGTGATACTATCACTTTCAAATCTTTGGTCACATCCTTTTATTTTTTTTCAAAAAGCAAAATAAAGTTCACCAAACACTACATTTGACAGTTGTGTAGGCCACATTAGCTCCTATTAAAGTGTAGTCCACACACACTTCATAAAATTAGTGTTTCTTATACCTGTTACCAGCTGTTCAGGAATAAGCACACTAAGCCCCCCTTTGTACTTTTCTGCCTATCTTTATCAGTCTAGCAAGATGAAGAAGGCAGGGAGTAAGGCAAGTGGGCGTGGAGTTTCAGCAGGGAGAGGACGTGGGGATTCTGTGCCTGCTGCGTGCACCAGTGAGTCAGCATCCCCCAGTTTTAGCAGGCAACAGTCCTTTATGCACAGCTTTGTAGGACCTCGCCGTACCCCACTGCTGCGGGAGGAACAAATTGAAGCCGTTGTTGGATGGATGGCAGCTAACGCATCGACTTAAGTGACTTCCACGTCCTCTCAGGGCCAGAGCACCGAAGAGCAACTATCTGTCTCTTCACCACCTGCCAAAGTGCCCAGGCAGTCAGAGAGCCCTGAACAGGAGCCATCACTGTCTCTACTTCTGTTCTCTGAATCTGTTGGCTTGGAAAGAGGGGGCCAGTCAAGCAGCATTCAAGAATGTGAAGAAGAGGGAGTATGCAGTGATGCGCAACTTCTTTGTCCCTCGGAATCTGAAGAGGCGGGTGGGCCAGTGCCTATGGTCAGCACACCTCAGTACGCATCAGATGATGACGAGACTCAGGTGCCACTTTCTGGTGCGTACGGTGCTGGCGAGACAACCCAGGAGAAGCCGGTGTTTGAAGAGGGGAGTGTAGATGATGAGGTCCTTGACCCATCATGGCGTGAGGAACAGGAAGGTGGTGGGAGCAGCTCTGAGGAAGAGATTCCCCAAACGGCCAAAACAGGAGGGAGGGGGCAGACTTGGTTGCCTGTAGCCTCCACTTAGGCACCCGTTAGGAGCATTCCTCTTTCAAAAGGCAAAACGGGCGCTCCCAAGACTTGCAGTGCGTGGTCCTTTTTTGAAACAGTTGCAGATGACGTGCTTTGTCAAATGCAAGCTGTGTCATCAGAAAGTCAAAAGAGGGAAAAATATCAGCAACCTCAATACCACAAATATGTGGAAACGTGCGGACCAAGCACGAGGTGGAGTTACACAGACACACTGAAGACGTAGGCCAACGTACAGCACCACCTACCACCTCTTCAGCTCGTGTTGGGGCCTCTTCCTCCAGCTCACACACAGCTGGTTTGGCTTCCTCACAGGATCGCCAAGGAAGAACCTCTGGCACTGTTGTCCGGAGACCCTGTGACATTCCACCCACAGCACCACGTTCCCAGTCATCCTCACACTCCCAGGCCACTCTACAGCCATCGGTGGCACAGGCATGGGATAAAAGGCGGCCATACTCGGCAAACCATCCCCGAGCACAAGCTCTGAATGCTGGCATTGCCAAACTACTGGCACTTGAAATGCTCCCATTCAGGCTGGTGGAGACTGACACCTTCCGGGACTTCATGGCATTGGCAGTCCCACAACACACCGTTCCCAGCCGCTTTTATTTCAGCAGGTGAGCCGTCCCTGCCCTGCAAAAACATGTGGAGGGAAAAATAAAACATGCGCTACTAAATACCGTCAGTAGCAAGGTCCACCTGACCACCAATGCATGGACCAGTAACCATGGACAGGGATGATACCTTTCCCTCACTGCCCATTGGGTCAATGTTGTGGAGCCGGGTACAGATCTGGAGAGTGGCGCTGTACGTGTTCTGCCAACTCCAAGGATTGCAGGAATCCAGTCTGTACACATTGACTCCTCCTCCTACTCAAGTTCCTCAGAAACAGTGCAGCAGGAGCCTGTTACAACCGATATGAGCACAGCCGTGGCCAAACGTCAACAGGCCATACTCAAATTAATTTCTTTGGGGAATCAAAGCCACACAGCACAGGAGCTCTGGAATGCCATCAAGCAGGAGAGCGACTTGTGGTTTGTGCCAGCAAATCTCCAGCCGGGCTTGGTAGTGTGTGACAATGGCCGAAATCTGGTGGCAGCTCTTGGCCTAGGCAACCTCACTCACATCCCATGTCTGGCACATGTGCTGAACTTGGTCGTGCAGAGCTTTCTAAGGGACTATCTGGATCTTGATGCACTGCTGCACAAGGTCCGCATAGAGTGCGCTCACTTGCTGCGTTCCAGCACGGCAAGATCGCGCCTTGCTGCTCTGCAGCGCCGATTACGCCTTCCGGAACATTGCATCATACGTGACCTACCCACCAGGTGGAATTCAACGTTACATATGTTGGAGCGGTTGTGTGAGCAGCAGGCAGCAGTCATGGAGTACCAGCTGCATCAGGCGCAAACAAGTCGCACTGTGCGCCGGTCACACTTCAGAACCACTGAGTGGGCCTCTATGAAGGACATCTGCCTCATTTGCATGCCTTCGATGATTCCACATGGATGGCGGGTGCAGATGATGCACTAGTCAGCATGACTGTCCCCCTTATCTGCCTGCTTCAAAAAACACTGCAAGCACTAAGGGAGGAGGTTTTGGAAGAGGTGGAGGATGAGGAGTCCCAAATGCCATCTGCTTCTGGACAGTCTGCACTACGTGGTTCCTCACAAAAGCCTAGGCAGGGGACACTTTGTGAGGAGGATGAGGAGGAGTCGATGGAGGAGGAAGACATCTCTCCAGAGGAGGAAGGTACACAATGCTCTAGTCGGTATGTACAGCGAGGGTGGGGTGATGCAGAGCAGGCAGAAATGACGCCTCAAGCAGGGGACAGCGTTTATTGGGAACTTGGGAGTCTGCAGCACATGGTTGATTTCATGCTGCAGTGCCTGAGAAACGAACGCCGCATCGCCCACATTCTCAACACGACTGATTATTGGGTGTACACCCTCCTAGATCCTCGCTACCGGGACAACTTACAAAGCCTCATACCACCGTTGAACCGGGAGCGTAAACTGCGGGAATACCAAGACACACTGGTGCAGTCCATCATGTTTTCCATTCCACCCGACAGCAATGTTGCTAGTGCTTTACAAAGCAGCTCTGTGCGTCGAGGCAGTGGAGGAAACTCAGCACAAAGAGGGAGCAGAGGCAGCGCCTCAGCACAAGGCAAGACCACTATGGCCCAAATGTGGAAAAGTGTGTGTCCGCCACAATTGTCTACACCATCACAGACGGCTCCAGTCAGCAGGAGGCAACGTTTCTGTCAGATGGTGACAGAAACATGTCTTGCCCTGTCAGTGTACTCCCAGATGGCTCTTCCCCCCTTCAAGTTTTGGGTCTCTAAGCTGGATACATGGCCAGAACTTAGCCAGTATGCATTGGAGGTGCTGGCTTGCCCTGCTGCCAGTGTATTATCGGAACGCGTCTTTAGTGCCGCAGGTGGTGTACTAACAGACCGTCGCACGCAACTATCTTCTGATAACGTTGACCGGCTTACTTTTCTGAAAATGAACAAGGCCTGGATCTCGCCAGAATTTGCCAGTCCTCTTCCCGAATAAATAAATGGTTGGCAACAGTATCCAGGTCTCCTGTTGTGTTCATGTTTCTACCACCTGAACTATAATCCCTGGGCTTCAACACAGCCAGTTGTCGCTCAGAAGTGTCGTCCTGGCCTCCAACCCCGCCAGCTGCTGCTCAGAAGTGGCGTCTGCACAATCCACACTTGTTCCTGTGTTCCTGTGTCACTGGGGCTCAGTCACGTCAGTTGATCCCCTGATGTGTGTCCGGCAATGTCTCCTGCTCTGTCCACATTCCCATTACTAGTAGTGTGAATGAGGACAGAGCAGGAGACCTTGCCGGACACACATCAGGGGATCAACTGACGTGACTGAGCCCCAGTAACACAGGAACAAGTGTGGATTGTGCAGACGCCAGTTCAGAGCTGTAACTGGCAGGGTTGGAGGCCAGGGGAAATACTAGAGACAGTGGAGCCAGAGGCCATAGTGGAGCACGGTTACAATCAGTAGTAGTCTACAACCTATATAAAACCTGCTGCAAGTTGGCCTCTGCCTGCTGCATAATTGATCCTGGGCTCCAACAACGCCAGTTGGTGTTCAGAAGTGCCGTCTTCACAGAGAAAAACACTCGCTCCTGTGTTAGTGGGGTTCAGTAACGTCAGCTGTTCCCCTGCTGTGTGGATGGCAAAGTCTCCTGCTGCCTCCCAAATCACACTACATCTTATTTTCTACTTGCTCCAAGTAGGCCTCAGCCTCCTCCGTGATTGATCCTGGGCTTCAACACAGCCAGTGTTGCTTGGAAGTGCCGTCCACACAGATAGAAACACTCGCTCCTGTGTCAGTGGGGTTCAGTAACGCCAGCTGCTCCCCTGCTGAGTGGATGGCAAAGTCTCCTGCTGCCTACACAGTCACACTACTACTGATTTTTAACCATGCTCCACTTAGGCCTCTGGCTCCACTGTCTCTAGTATTTCCCCTGGCCTCCAACCCCGCCAGTTGCTGCTCTGAAGTGGCGTCTGCACTATCCACACTTGTTCCTGTGTTACTGGTGCTCAGTCACGTCAGTGGATCCCCTGATGTGTGTCCGGCAATGTCTCCAGCTCTGTCCACATTCCCATTACTAGTGGTGGTAATGTGGACAGAGCAGGAGACCTTGCCGGACACACATCAAGGGATCCACTGATGTGACAGAGCCCCTGTAACCCAGGAACAAGTGTGGATTGTGCAGATGCCACTTCAGAGCAGCAACTGGCGGGGTTGGAGGCCAGGGGAAATACTAGAGACAGTAGAGCCAGAGGCCTAAGTGGAGCACGGTTACAATCAGTATTAGTGTACAACCGATATAAAACTTGCTCCAAGTAGGCCTCAGCCTGCTCCATGATTGATCCTAGGCTTCAACACAGCCAGTTGTTGCTTGGAAGTGCCATCTGCACAGAGAAAAACATGCTCCAGTGTAAGTGGGGTTCAGTAACGCCAGCTGCTCCCCTGCTGTGTGGATGGCAAAGTCTCCTGCTGCCTCCCAAATCACACTACATCTTATTTTCTACTTGCTCCAAGTAGGCCTCAGCCTGCTCCGTGATTGATCCTGGGCTTCAACACAGCCAGTTTTTGCTTGGTAGTGCCGTCTGCACAGAGAAAAACACATGCTCCAGTGTTAGTGTGGTTCAGTAATGCCTGCTGCTCCCCTGCTGTGTGGATGGCAAAGTCTCCTGCTGCCTCCAAATTCACACTACATCTTATTTTCTACTTGCTCCAAGTAGGCCTCAGCCTGCTGCATGATTGACCCTGGGCTCCAACATTGCCAGTTGCTGTTCAGAAGTGTCTTTGGCACGGGTACTCCCTCCTGCCCAGCCTGGTTCCAGCGCGCCTTCTGTTTCCGGGTAGTGTCAAAGTCACTTTGCCACCAATACGTTGTCCTGTCGTGTTGCGGTCGGGTTAGCCGAGTCTATGGTGCCTGCAGTTTCGGTGCTTCCTATGTGGGCTGCGGGTTCTGGTAATAAAGGCTGGTTCCGTAGTGCCAATAGGACAAGCACCCCCTGTAGGACTGTGTGTTTCGGTAACTGCGGCTGGCTCGTGGCCTTGCAACTTTGTTTTTCATGGGTAGCTTCTGCTACCCATCCGGGTTCCAGTACCGTCAGCTGGTTCTCGGCAGTGCCTTTGGCCTAGGTGCCTCCTTCTCGGTATCCGAGTTCCAGCAACGTCTGCTGGTCCTTGGTAGTGCTTTGTAGCACAGGTACCTCCTGCTTAGTAACCGTGTTCCAGTACTGTCAGCTGGTCCACGGTTGTGCCATTGGCTCTTGTTCCTTCTGCTGCCACTCTGGGTTCCAGCACCATCAGCTGGTTCTCGGTAGTTCCATTGACTCTTGTAGCTTCTGCTACCCATCCGGGTTCCAGCACCGTCAGCTGGTTGTCAGCAGTGCCTTTGGCTGAGGTGCCTCCTTCTCGGTATCCAGTTTCCAGCAACGTCTGCTGGTCCTTGGTAGTGCTTTCTAGCACAGGTACCTCCTGCTTAGTACCCATGTTCCAGCACCGTCAGCTGGTCCACGGCTGTGCCATTGGCTCTTGTTCCTTCTGCTGCCCCTCCGGGTTCCAGCACCATCAGCTGGTTCTCGGAAGTGTCTTTGGCACGGGTACTCCCTCCTGCCCAGCCTGGTTCCAGCGCGCCTGCTGTTTCCGGGTAGTGTCAACATCACTTTGCCACCAATACGTTGTCCTGTCGTGTTGCGGTTGGGTTAGCCGAGTCTATGGTGCCTGCAGTTTCGGTGCTTCCTATGTGGGCTGCGGGTTCTGGTAATAAAGGCTGGTTCCGTAGTGCCAATAGGACAAACACCCCCTGTTGGACTGTGTGTTTCGGTAACTGCGTCCTGCTCGCGGCCTTGCAACTTTGTTGATTATGGGTACCTTGTGCTACCCAGCCGGGTTCCAGCACCGTCAGCTGGTTCTCGGCAGAGCCTTTGGCCTAGGTGCCTCCTTCTCGGTATCCCAGTTCCAGCAACGTCTGCTGGTCCTTGGTAGGAGCACAGGTACCTCCTGCTTAGTAACCGTGTTCCAGCACCGTCAGCTGGTCCACGGTTGTGCCGTTGGCTCTTTTTCCTTCTGCTGCCCCTCCGGGTTCCAGCACAGTCAGCTGGTTCTGGGAAGTGTCTTTAGCACGGTTACTCCCTCCTGCCCAGCCTGGTTCCAGCGCGCCTGCTGTTTCCGGGTAGTGTCAACGTCACTTTGAATCATAGAATCGTAGAGTTGGAAGGGACCTCCTGGGCCATCTGGTCCAACCCCCTGCTCAAAGCAGGATTCGCTAAATCATCCCAGTCAGATGTCTGTCCAGCCTCTGTTTGAAGACTTCCATTGAAGGAGAACTCACCACTTCTCGTGGCAGCCTGTTCCACTCATTGATCACTCTAACTGTCAAAAAGTTTTTTCTAATCTCTAATCTGTGTCTCCTCCCATTCAGTTTCATCCCATTGCTTCTAGTCTTTCCTCGTGCAAATGAGAATAAAGTTGATCCTTCTAAAATGTGACAGCCCTTTAGATATTTGTAGACAGCTATTAAGTCTCCTCTCAGTCTTCTCTTTTGCAAACTAAACATTCCCAAAGCCTGCAACCTTTCCTCATAAGACAGGGTTTGCAGACCGGTCACCATTCTGGTCGCTCTTTTCTGAACTTGCTCCAGTTTGTTGATGTCTTTTTTAAAATGTGGTGCCCAAAACTGGACACAATATTCCAGATGAGGTCTGACCAAAGAGGAGTAGAGGGAAATAATGACTTCACGTGATCTAGACTGTATGCTTCTGTTAATACATCCTAGAATTGCATTTGCCTTTTTTGCTGCTGCATCACACTGTTGACTCATATTCAGTCTGTGATCTATTAGTATACCCAAGTCTTTTTCACATGTGCTGTCACTTAGCCCTATTCCTCCCATTCTATATCTGCTTTTTTCATTTTTATTGCCCAGATGTAGTACTTTGCATTTCTCCCTGTTAAAAACCATTCTGTTAGTTGCTGCCCACTTCTCCAGTTTATTTAAATCTTTTTGAATCCTCTCTCTCTTCTCTAGTATTAGCTATCCCTCCTAGCTTTGTGTCATCAGCAAATTTAATCAGTTTACCCTCAATTCCTTCATCTAAATCGTTGATAAAGATGTTGAACAATACAGGGCCCAGGACAGAGCCCTGTGGTACCCCACTTGAGACATTCTTCCAACTGGATGTGCAGCCATTTACGACCACTCTTTGCGTCCGATCACTAAGCCAGTTATGAATCCACCTAACAGTTGCCTTGTCCATTCCATACTTAGTCATTTTTTCAATAAGGATTGTATGAGAGACTTTGTCAAATGCTTTGCTGAAGTCAAGATATACTATATCTACAGCATTTCCTTTATCCACCCAATCAGTGATACCATCATAGAAGGAAATTAAGTTAGTCTGACATGACTTATTAGTTACAAACCCATGCTGACTCTGTTTAATCACTTCATTCTTATCCAGGTATTGACATACATGTTGTTTAATAATTTGTTCAAAGATCTTTCCTGGTATAGAAGTCAGACTCACCGGGCTATAGTTGCCTGGGTCCACCTTCTTCCCCTTTTTGAAGATAGGAACAACATTTGCTCTTCTCCAGTCTTCTGGCACTTCTCCTGTTTTCCAAGAATTTTCTAAGATTATGGAGAGGGGTTCAAAAATTTCTTCTGCTATCTCCTTCAGTACTCTTGGGTGTAATTCATCTGGACCTGGAGACTTGAATTCATTTAGGTTAGCTAAGTGTTTCCTCACTATCTTTCTGTTTATAGATATCCTGGATTCTTCTATTCCCTTAATAGGACAGTGAATAACAGTTGATGTTACATTTCCTTTCTGAGAGAAAACAGATGCAAAATAGGAATTTAAAAGTTCAGCCTTCTCAACATCCTGTCTTACCATTTCATCATTTTCATCCTGTAAAAATCCAATACGTTTTCCTGTCGTGTTGCGGTCAGGTTAGCCGAGTCTATGGTGCCTGCAGTTTCGGTGATTCCTATGTGGGCTGCGGGTTCTGGTAATAAAGGCTGGTTCCGTAGTGCCAATAAGACAAGCACCCCCTGTGTGATTTTCTAAGTGGTCTCATCCCAATTATATGTTAAAAGCAAGATTAAAAGAACCAATATTTTTACCACCTATTTATACATGTAACAATTCATCACTAAACATGTCATTTATGAAGTGTTTAAGAAGAATAGTACAGTAATTAAATCCTCGTTCTATAAAATATGAACTAATCAAACAATTGTACATTTCTAGTGGGTGAAATGTAATCTGGTCAATAAGCGCTTACTAGCAATGGCCATTTCCTTTTGTGTCAGAGTATGTGCGGCCTGTCATGGTGTTGGGCTCCACCTGAGTTAATATCTGATTTTTGTTAACTTTTAAAATGTCTGGTTTTCTTGGATACACAAAGGATGGCGCTGGGCCAGAAGGATGCAAAAAAGTCACTTCTACTTCATTTTCACAATTTTTTGACAGTACAGTAGCCAGCCACCAGTGCCGATCATATTCATAGGTCACATAACCATTTAAGTCATCCATTGCCAATCTTGTGCCGCCTTCTGCCACTTCATGCACTTCACTGTCTTTGCTGAATGAAAAAATCCTTGTTTTATTTCTGTTTCACTACATGGAATGACAGTGTGGTATTGCTGAGTCCCTTTGATTCGCTCTGCTTCCTGTAACCGATGCTTTAACAAACTCTCCTCTTTGTAGTCCTGGTTTGTACGATACATGAACTGGATGTTAAGAATATTTTTCTCACTCCATTTGAAAAGTTGCATGGGTGTTAAGATTTGGTCTGAATATGGCCTCTGGAGGCTAGCCCGGGCTGCAAGGCGTTTCATGGTGCCTCCTAAACCATCACATACACCTTTGCCATGAGTAGTGGCAAAAAAAAGTGCCATTCAGCTTCCACTCCAAAGTCTTTCTTGTGATGGCAGACATTTATAAAGTTTTTTCCTATTTTTATACTGTGCAGAAGAGCCATCCGAGAAGTAGTAGACCTTGCTCAAACTTGGTAGGAGGTCTGTTTTTATCACTGAAATCAATTTTTTTTGGAGCAAATGAACAGCTATTGAATCATGAAGTAAGCACTCAGATATAACTACACTTTTGTACTTTATTTCTCCATTCTCATTGTAATAGATCGCAAAAGGGTGCACAGTTGCTTGTTCAATGTTCCAGTGAAATGACTGTGCTTCATCCTGAACAACAAAGGAATAGTTCTCTCAAAAGTCTAAGCTTATTACTGCCTCATTCTGTTTGATGCTTTCTTTGAGGTGATTGTAGTAGTCAGACTGTTGGCGAGCTATAAATGAGTGTTTCTTAAGGACTATCAGCTGGTCACAAAAACATTCTACAAAAAGTTCTGCACTTTTAAAAACCGTGTCAAAAGTACATCTGTCAACAGATATCCACTGTTTATAAGTTATATTATCTACCATAGCCTCTTCAAAATAATTTAATTTTTTTTCTTTGAGAGCCAATACTGAAGGACATTTTTTGCAAATATTGAGGTAACAACTCCAACTCTTTTCTGGACACAATATTTGAGACAGACATACTTTGTAATCGCCAAGGTTGGACTCGCCTATCTGAATATCTTTCAGCTTACCCCCTTCAATTATGAGCTTAGTGTTCTGGTGTGTTGTACATAGGCATACTGAGTGTGTACCACTACCACCAGCCAGGACACAATTCTTCGGTCGCAGGTCAGCAAATTTTGAAAATCCTATTTTGGCAGAAGTGGAATTTTTTTCTTTAAAAAGTTCATAAGTTTATTTCAAATTGGTAAGAACCAGCCTCTTCTGGACAGAAGTTTTCTTACAGTTCACTTTTATAGACACACAATCTTTCTTGCCAGGCATAATTCGGCTCACTTCATCACTATTGTAAAAATCTTTCACTTTACCCACTATAGCTTCATCTAATGTTTTGCCTGGTTTAGGATCAGGACAAGACATGAAACCTTTTTGTTCAACTAGAGATTTGGTTTTTCTAGCCATTCTATTGCTAACGTTAAATTCATTTTCTATTCTTTTGCATGTCCAACTCTTCGGTAGTGTAGTCAGTATCATGAACCGTTCACTTCTGCTGTGGGTGGATTTAAATTTATCTTTAAGCTGCAGAATGATCTCTGAATCAGTGTCATTTTTTCCTTCACCTTCTACTGTTTCACCTGCCAGCTCAAGGGTCAATTTTTTTGTAACTTTTTCTAATTTTTTTTGGCAATAACCTGGATAATGGATTCTTTTTTTTTTGCAATGGGTGATTCTTCAATGTTAGAAAGTGATTTATTCAAATACGCTATTGTTAAATCAGGATTGATAAAATCCTCTGTGTTGGAAGTTACAGGTTCTTCAATATTTTCTGCCTGCGGAGCACTCTTCTCTTTTGCAAGTTGCTTTCTACAACTGTCACAAATTTTCATGCCTGCATTGATTGATGGATTTATA
Organism: Dendrobates tinctorius; assembly: GCF_039654945.1. Classification (NCBI taxonomy): domain Eukaryota; kingdom Metazoa; phylum Chordata; class Amphibia; order Anura; family Dendrobatidae; genus Dendrobates; species Dendrobates tinctorius. The sequence goes on from NW_027361794.1 coordinate 10,710,734, forward strand.
TGAAACATCCAACCTTGTACCGGCCTAAGATTTTTTTCTTGTGTGTCCAGTTTTTTCAAAAGGATTGCAACAGCATATATTATAAAATGCTGTTCTTTGAGACGTAGCAGCCATTGCTGTGTGAGAAAAATACAGTTAATATGTAAGGAAGATGGGTAATAAAAATAAAGATTTACGGTACACTTGAGATATAACTGTTACTATAAAGTGAGTATTAGGGCTAATGCACACACAGCTTTTTCTGTCTGCGGATAAACGCTGTGGTTTTGGCACATCTTTCTACCGAGTTTTCACTATATCTCCATTAGTCTTTTTAATCGCTAGTGAAAACGATGGCAGCTTTTTATATAGTGATAAATGCGTTTATTGCAGATCAAAAAGTAATGCAAGCAGTGATTTACTCACTCTGTGTTTCAAAAAACACTGCATGTGTTTAACCCCATTGAGATCAATGAGGGGCATTTTTCTGAACGATGATCCCTCAGAAGAGCGCTGTGTGTGTATTCGCCCTTAATAAGAAAAGCATTAAACTATTAATATAGGTTTACTCAAACTTTAAACACACTCACCAATATTATAGCACACAGACTCCCTTGATGCCGTAGAGACTATTGTTTGTTCAAGAGTGAACATGACAGGACATGAAAGCTCTGTCTTACTTCCTGACTCTGCGGTGGGCAGATACTCAACATGACTGACAGAGCGGCTGGCCTGTCATTTGCTCTGCATTCACTGTCTACCCTTGTTCATTCTCAGGTTGAGCCCTAACAAAGCTTTCTCCTCTGTCCTCTCCTGCTTCTAAGCTGTGACATAATAAAAAATACAGTAATATCTAAAAATCATGGATTATTTGGTAAATATAGACCCCACACTTCTAGACCACAGGCTGAACAGATCTGAATTCCAGATTTTGGAATTGACACTGTATAGTTTAATTTTTTAAAATATGATCCCATCATGATCCCAACTTGAATTTTGGTACAGATGTGGCTAGGAGCAGAGCAGGTACATGTGCAGTTTTTCAAATTTCTAAATTAAACATTTTTTTCAGAAATGCGTTTTAAACTTTTGCATTCGCATGGGTAAAATATTAACAAAGATACTCTTGTGACATATCTGGTCAAAGCCTGTACAGTTCAGGGTAGACTGGCATTTATTTTGTTTGTCTATCTTTTTTCTAGCCTGAGTTATGAGGAGAAATGTTAAGGCAGGCAACACCGAAATTTGCACTTTTTCTGAACTTTGAAAATCAATAAAAAATAAAAAAAATCTAGAATTTTTCTTTCCTTCACATTTTGCATTCTCTGACACACTATTACCAAATAACAAAATCTCAAAAGAATTAAAAATATAGAGGTAAAAATCATTGGTTCACTTGACATGGAATGACCCGCCCCAAATATATATTGTCGGTGAGACAAGATGAAAACACAAACGCAGGCAGGAAAATAGACTGAGCAAATGATGGGGCCCACACTGACTAGACGGGACAGGAAAGTTAAGACACTGTCTGCAATCACGCAAAAAACCCTGCAAAAAGACTAACACGTCTGATGCAAAAAACACTGAAGTCACACGACTTCGCCCCCCACTATATCAGCACTCTGGTCTCTTTTTGCTCTGCTTTCAGAATATACCAATCTAATAGGGGATAAAACAAACTGGCACAAGCAGTAACATATGGGTGGTGAATCAGCACAGCCCCAGCCAGAGCTGGCTGACCCGCACCAAGAAGAGATAGACAAAACCAGATCAAATGCAGGGACAGAGCTGGAGAAATCAGACCTCAGGAGGAACAGGAAGCAAATCACCAGCAGGGATAGAGGGAGTTGGCTGTCTTAAATCCCAATCTGAAACCCCAGATCTCCAATCGTCATCATCATTATCAGGTGGCAAACCTCTGACAATCAGATCAGCTCCATTACCTCCAGTAACCACCAGAAGGAGCCCAGAAAGAGAACTCGCAACCCCTCTGTCGATCTGACCAGCTCCACTACCTTCAGTAATAACCAGAGGGAGGCCAGAAAGCGAATTCACAACACATACCACAATAAGTGGTGGCATCCTGTTGTGAATTCTCATTCTGGGCTCCCTTTGGTGGTTACTGAAGGTAGTGGAGCTGCTCAAATGAACAGAGGTGTTACAAGTTCTCCTTCTGGGCTCCCTCTGGTGGTTACTGGAGGTAGTGGAGCTGGTCAGATTGACAGAGGCTTGCCACCTGATAATGATGACGATTGGAGATCTGGGGTTTCTGACTGGTGTTTTTAAGACAGCTGACTTCCTTCAATCCCTGCTGATTTTCTTCCTGTGCCTTCTGAGGTCTGATGTCTCCTGCTCTGTTCCTGCATGCTTCAGATAACTGTTAATTTGCTCATCTTTTTGCATTCGATCTGGTTTTGTCTATCTGCTTTGAGTGGGTCAGCGTGCTCCTGCTGGGGCTGTGCTGGATCACCGCCCATATGTTACTGCTTGTGTCAGTTTGTTCTGTCCCCTGTTTTATTGGTCTTTTTTGCTTTGCCTTCAGCAGATACCAGAGTGCTGATATAGTGGAGGCGAATTCGTGTAACTTCAGTGTTTTTGGTGCATCAGACGTGTTGGATTTTTCAGGGTTTTTGCGTGATTGCAGACGGTGTCTTGTCTTTCCTTTCCTTTCCTGTCTAGTCAGTTTGGGCCCCATCATTTGCTCAGTCTATTTCTCTGCCTGTGTTTGTGTTTTCATCTTGTCTCACCAACAATATATGTTTGGGGGCTGTCTATTCCTTTGGGGTCTGCTGCGGGGCAGTTTGGATTTCACCTTTCTTGCTTTAGGCTGAGTTAGTTCTCCAGCTGTGCCGAGGTGTCGAGGCCATCGTAGGTACGCTCCACGGCTACTGCTAGTTGTGTGGATAGGATCAGGGGTATGCAATCCGCTTAGTTACCAACCTCTTTGATTTTCTGGTGGCTTAGCCTGGTCCTGCTATCCTCCTCGGTGACCCATTCATAACAGCATCCATATATGATCATCCCTGAATATTGTGGCTTCCTCCCACCAGCCCAGGAATAATTAGCATATGAGGGAGCAAAGGGGTTCCCCATCGCAGTACCCCTGAGCTAGTGTAAGTACTTTCTGTCAAAAAGAAAGAATTTCGGAGTAACAGTGAATTTTAGAAGATACTCCAAGAAGTCATTATGTCTGCCACACTCGACTGATCTCGATTTCAAGAAATTTCTTACCCCTATGACACCATCCTCATGCGATATATAACTATACAAAGCCTCGAAATCTACTAAGGCCTGCTCCCCTACATGCATATATACATGCTTGGGGGTATACATGTAGGGAAGCAGGCAAAGGTAAAACCATTTTCCAAAGGGATTATTCCAACTGTAAAACTTCAGGACTTAGGGTGAGTGTAAACGTTGCGGAATGGGCTGCGGATTTTTCAGCTCAGATTTTACAAAATCCGCAGGTCTTTGGTTTTTCTGTGGATTAACCTGCGGTTTTGCCCTGCGGTTTGACACCTGGACAATGGAGCAGGTGTAAAACCGCTGCGGATTCCGCACAAAGAAGTGACATGTTGCGGATTTGACACCGCAGCAAATCTGCGCTTAAAAATCTGCAGCATGTGCACTGCGGATTTGAAATCCCATTGGCTAACATTGTACTGTACAATGTCTGCGGAACTGCTGCGGGTCCGCAGGGCCAAAAACTCTGCGGATCAGCAGCATAATCCGCAGCGTGTGCACACAGCCTTATTCAAACTTTCACCCCCTTTCCTGAGGTCAGTAATGGGGAATCTCCACCTACCTCCACCTGCAGAGCCGCACACCACAGAGAATAATGGAGCCTCCAGCACTGACCTCCACCCGCAGAGCCGCACTCCACATAGAGAATAATGGAGCCTCCAGCACCTACCTCCACCTGCAGCGCCGCACTCCACAGAGAATAATGGAGCTTCCAGCACCGACCTCCACCCGCAGAGCCGCACTCCACATAGAGAATGGAGCCTCCAGCACCGACCTCCAACGGTAGAGCCGCCCTCCACAGAGAATAATGGAGCCTCCGGCACCTACCTCCAACCGCAGAGCCACACTCCACATAGCGAAAAATGGAGCCTCCGTAACTGACCTCCACCCGGAGAGCTGCACTCCACATAGAGAATAATGGAGCCTCCAGCACCGACCTCCACCCGCACTCCACATAGAGAATAATGGGGCCTCCAACACCTACCTCCACCCGCAGAGCCGCACTCCACATAGAGAATAATGGAGCCTCCGGCACCGACCTCCACCCGCAGAGCCGCACTCCACATAGAGAATAATGGAGCCTCCGGCACCGACCTCCACCCGCAGAGCCGCACTCCACATAGAGAATAATGGAGCCTCCGGCACCGATGTCCACCCGCAGAGCCGCACTCCACATAGAGAATAATGGAGCCTCCGGCACCGACCTCCACCCACAGAGCCGCGCTCCACATAGAGAATAATGGAGCCTCCAGCACCGACCTCCACCCGCAGAGCCGCACTCCACATGCTAGCCTGTATGGGCTCCTTCCAGGTGTGATGTCATTTCTAGGGGCGTGTCATACGGGGGGGCGTTTTCTGACAGCAAAGGCAGGAAGAGAAGACGCCATTAGGCTACTTTCACACATCAGGTTTTCGGCGTCAGGCGCGTTCCGGCATCGTGCCGGAGCGCTGGATCCGGCAAATGTTTAGTAAAACCAGATGTGATGGATCCGGTTTTCTGCCGGATCCGTCTTGTGCTTGACAGCCAAAACCGGATCCGTCTCATCCGGTTCATCCGGTTTTCGATCCGTTTTTCGACGGATTACGCCGGATCCGGTTTTTAAAATCGCCCCTTGTGGCCTTCCGAAAGGGATTGGCTACTGAAAAACTATATATAGCGTGTTCCTACAGCCCTTCTTTGACAGGTTGTAAAGGAGAAAGTGCAGGTTGGAGAGAAGAGCAAGTTACTGGCGAAGATGGATGTTGTGATTGGAAATATTTTGAAGAATTTGGCGGATTTTACAGCGGAGGCGAATCGTTTGAGGGTGATTGTTCTGGAGAAGGAGAGAGTGAGACAGCAGCACATCAGGCATCGTAGACGACGTTTGTGGATCCACCCCATCACAGCCAAGAGAATGACGCGTGGGGTCTATTCTACACTCTGCATGGACCTTAGACGAAACCCGGATAAATTTTTTGGATATGTTCGGATGAAAATGGAGAATTTTGATTACTTGGTGGAGCGCATCGCACACCTCATAAGAAAATCGGACACCTATTGCCGCTTCTCTGTTTCACCCGCAGAGCGTCTGATGGTGACTTTAAGGTAAGCCACATTTATTGGATATGCTCGCATCAGAGCACACTTTCACTGCAATCTTGTTGGTGGTAGTTTGTATCTCCAAGTGTTATAGCTGACTTTTGGTATGTAATGCTGTGATTTTAAACTAATTGATTGTTTTTTTAATTCCCCACAGATTTCTTGCAACTGGAGAATCCCTTCCGTCACTGCATTTCCAGTACAAACTCGGGATTTCCACCATATCTGGAATAGTGAAGCACACATGCCGTGCACTGTGGGACTCCTTAGCTGAAGAGTTTTTACCAGAGCCCACAACAGAGAGGTGGATTGAAATTTCAGAAAAGTTTCAACAGATATGTCAGTTTCCGAACTGCTTGGGCGCTGTGGACGGGAAACATATCCGCATTGTAAAGCCAGTCGGATCGGGATCTGAATATTTCAATTACAAGAAATATTTTTCAATTGTCCTCATGGCCATCGCTGACGCGGAATACAAATTTATTGCTGTTGATATTGGGGCCTATGGCCGCTACAATGACTCTCAAGTTTTCAAACTGTCTGCCATGGGGCGTAAACTGTATGTAAACACCTTCCAGTTCCCACCCCCTAGACCGCTGCCGCAAACATCTGGTCCACCTATGCCATTTGTCTGTGTAGGGGATGAAGCCTTCCAGCTGTCAGAACACCTTTTGAAACCGTACGGTAGCAGAGGATAGTCAAGAACAAAACGCATTTTTAATTACCGCCTCACAAGAGCAAGAAGAATGGTTGAATGTACCTTTGGTATTCTGACAGCCAAATGGCGGGTCCTATTGACTGCGATCAACCTCAAGACAGAAACTGTGGACGAGGTGATCAAAGCTTGCGTGGTACTCCACAGTATTAAAGTGCAAAAAACTTTTTTAATAAAGGTTTTAAACCCAATGGGCATTTTTATTACAAAACACACATTATAAATCTGTGTAGTGTGGGGTGGAAATACTGCTGGAGGGGCTGCGGGACACATCGACACTGGGAGTGTAGAGAGAGAGGACTGGGATCGTGGTGGGGAAGGAACAGTTAGAGGTGAAGGTGTGGAAAAAGCTACCGAATGGGTGGACATGTGGGAGGCAGAAGAGGTGGTGGGCGGTGGAGTGGAGGGTTGGGCAGGGACTGTAGGAGCAGATGATGTTGATGGCAAGTTGTATGGGGAAGGAGTTTGGTACGGGGAAGGAGTTTGGTACGGGGCAGGTTGCTGGAAGTGGGGAGATGTCTGGTACTGGGGGGGTTGCTGGTACTGGGGAGGTTGCTGGTACTGGGGAGGTTGCTGGTACTGGGGAGGTGGCTGGTATGTAATAGGAGGGGGAGGATGGAAAGTGGCTGGAGGGGGTGCAGGTGGAGGAACTACTGGGGTGGGAGGAGGAGGTTGGGAGGTAACGTGCTGGAGAGCACCGTGGCATGAATGCATTACATGCATCTGCTGGGTAGGAGAGAGCGTTGCCATGCGCTCCACAACAGACCTGAAAAAGGTGTGGTTTGGCGAAGATCTTGCTTCTGAATGCATGGTTTGCAGAAGTGTCTTCACCTCCAGAATGCTGGAGTTGATCTGCTGAAAGCCTGCGGATATTTGACAAGACTTTTAGACAGTTCTGGAAAGATGCATTCAGATGCAAGAACTCTGGCGCATAAGTCTTTTCCTTACCCCTCTGCCGCTGCCGCCCAGTACCCGCAGGTGTACTAGAGGTGGCAGGGGCAGAAGGGTGGGGTAAAGGGAAAGCGATCTCCGCACCAGCAGCTTCATGTAATGTAGGTGGCCATGATGCTCCTGTGCTGGTGGATGGGACAGATGGGTCGAATGTGTGGGAAGGCTGGGAAGGTGCAGATGTACCGGGGCGGTCGAAGTGTCCCTCGGTGCCGGTCTCTTCAGGAATCGCCTCAGAAGGGTCCAATCGTGCAGGCTCCCGAGTGCTGCTCACCGTGCTGTGGAATAAAGAGAAAAAAAAACAATTAAAATAGTGACATGGCATGGCCCTGGCTGAAAAAAAATTGTAACATCTAAACATTTTTTTTTCACATGTGGTGTGTAATATTTACCTTCTGGTGACCATTGTATCCCGGAGGAACGACAGGGCTCGTGCGTACTTGTACTTGCTCCTGTGTCCTCCAGATCCACTCGGGGCCCGCATCTCTTTATTGAACTCCTTCTTGAAATGATCCCTCACAGACCGCCACCGCTTCACAATTCTCTCCCCTGAAACGAGAAAGGACAAAGTGGTTAGTATACAACATCAGTGTTTCACAAACTCCAGTCCTCATGGTCCCCAGGGGTCATGTTTTCAGGATTTCCAAAGTAAATAGAAATCCTGAACACATGATCCGTGGGGACCACGAGGACTGGAGTTCGGGAAACACTGGTTTACATCAAGCAACCGGTACTGTATATACTTACGCTCTTTAATCTGGGCCCGAGCATCGAGGTCCTCCCAGCGGGCCACAAGGAGCGAACAGATTTCCTCCCAGAGTCGTCGGGTAACGATGAGGTCAGCATGGCGGTGGTCAGCCATATTCCATAGCGGCTCCCTTTCTCTGACGAGATCGATGAGGTGGTCCACATCTATTCCTCCATCCTCACCGTCTGAGTCGGGAGCACGCTGTGAAGGCTGTTAAAGTAAAAGAGAAAAATAGCAAAATTAGTCACCACACTTAAGACATGAAATAAAAAGTTTACCAAAATTTAACTTAAATATTATACTTACACGCTGGTGACCGCCGCGTTGCTGTCGCCGACGACCCTGGGAGGCACTGCGAGGACCTCTTGGCCAAGCACCAGATTGGGAAGACTAGAGAAGAAAAGAAAAAAATTTATGTGTTTGGATGTAGGCATTTGATTGCTGTGTGTGGTCTGCAGAACATTGTTTTCTATGTGTTGTGTGTAGTGTGATGTTGTGTTTCTGCGTTTGATGCAAAAAACTTACCAATTGTGAGCCCACTCCAGGTGTCTGTCCACCCCTTCCTTCTTCTTCTGGGAGCTCCTCTTCAGCTTGTGATTCCTGTTTTGAAATAAAAGGCAATGAATAAACATATATTACAGAGATGATGGATTTTGGAAATAAAAACTTACCGTCAAACGCTGACGATGCGAGGGAGGGCTCCCAGAAGAAGATGTGCTGTCCTGTTGCTGGCCAGACTCCATGGCTGTGGGTGGTGCTGTTGCTGCTGCCAGTGCTGCTGCTGCATCTCTTGGGCGGCTGTTGAATAAAGAGAAACAAAGGGCCAATGAATATCTTGATACTCCATGGCCCTAGTTTGGAGGAATGGGGGATTTGATAATTACCATCTCATCTGCTGCTGGTCTCCCCTCCCGTTGTTCAGCATGCTGCTCCATTTGGGGTGGTGGTGGTGCTGATGGTGCTGCAGTGGTCTCCTGCCTTCTCCTGCGCCTGGTTCCTGTCTTGGGTGGCATGTTGGGTGTGGCTGAGGGTCCCACTGTCATGCTTTTATATATGTGTCTTGTGAGCAGAGCTACTGAGCATGCTCAGACCCAAAAAAACGGATCCGACGCATTGCGGCGCTCTTAGGATTTCATCGTGTGAAAAAGCCGGACACGCCGGATCCGGGGTGTCCGGCTTTTTCGCCGGAGACAAAAAATGTTACAGTAGCCGTTTTTTCCAGACGCCGGATTGCGACACATTGCCGGATCCGGCGAAAACCGGATGAAACGCATGGACATCCGGCCGATCCGGCGCTAATGCAAGTCAATGGGGGGGAAACCGGATCCGGCATTGCATTTCGCCGGATCCGGTTTTTGTCAAAAGTGCCGGATCGCGCCTGACGGCGAAAACCTGATGTGTGAAAGAGGCCTTAGGCATAGTGAGCCGGCTAGACTGTATGGGCTGCAGTTAGGACCTGGAAGGAGTCCATACAGTCTAGGCTCAACCCACTCCACATATATGGCTGCTCTGTGCGCACAGGACCTATGATGAGGTCACAGGAGGGGAGGAGTCAGGGGTCACATGATCAGGGGCCTCAGTGTATTAGTGAAGGGCAGTCCGCCTCTTCTTGCTCCATTAATAATAATAATCTTTATATAGCGCCGACATATTCCATAGTGATTTACAATTTAACAGTTTCAAAACAAGTCATAAGTAACATCGTTAACAATACAATCATTAAAGCAAAATAAGACAACCCTGCTCGTGAGAGCTTACAATCTACAATGAGGTGGGGAAGATACAAGGTACAGGGGTGTATTTTCTCCCTCCAGTCCCTTCACTATAAAGCCTGGGCCTCATTATACAGCTGTACAGGGGTCTAGTGAAGGCTTTTTGGCCCTTTCCTCAGACTGTAGCTCCTGGGATCAGGCCCTCCTGTCCCATCACTATAAAGCCTGGGCCTCATTATACAGCTGTACTGGGGTCTAGTGAAGGCTTTTTAGTCCTTTCCTCAGACTGTAGCTCCTGGGATCAGGCCCTCACTCCTAACCCTTCACTATAAGGCCTGGGCCTCATTATACAGCTGTACAGGGGTCTAGTGAAGGCTTTTTGGCTCTTTCCTCAGACTGTAGCTCCTGGGATCAGGCCCTCACTCCTGTCCCTTCACTATAAAGCCTGGGCCTCATTATACAGCTGTACAGGGGTCTAGTGAAGGCTTTTTAGCCCTTTCCTCAGACTGTAGCTCCTGGGATCAGGCCCTCACTCCTGTCCTTTCACTATAAAGCCTGGACCTCATTATACAGCTGTACAGGGGTCTGGTAAAGGCTTTTTAGCCCTTTCCTTAGACTGTAGCTCCTGGGAACAGGCCCTCACTCCTGTCCCTTCACTATAAAGCCTGGGCCTCATTATACAGCTGTACAGGGGTCTAGTGAAGGCTTTTTAGCCCTTTCCTCAGACTGTAGCTCCTGGGAACAGGCCCTCACTCCTGTCCCTTCACTATAAAGCCTGAGCCTCATTACACAGATGTACAGGGGTCTAATGAAGGCTTTCTAGCCCTTTCCTCAGACTGTAGCTCCTGGGAACAGGCCCTCACTCCTGTCCCTTCACTATAAAGTCTGGGCCTCATTATACAGCTGTACAGGGGTCTAGTGAAGGCTTTTTAGCCCTTTCCTCAGACTGTAGCTCCTGGGATCAGGCCCTCACTCTTGTCCCTTCACTATAAAGCCTGAGCCTCATTATACAGATGTACAGGGGTCTAATGAAGGCTTTCTAGCCCTTTCCTCAGACTGTAGCTCCTGGGATCAGGCCCTCACTCCTGTCCCTTCACTATAAAGCCTGGGTCTCATTATATAGCTGTACAGGGGTCTAGTGAAGGCTTTTTGACCCTTTCCTCAGACTGTAGCTCCTGGGATCAGGCCCTCACTCCTGTCCCTTCACTATAAAACCTGGGCCTCATTATATGGCTGTACTGGGGTCCAGTGAAGGCTTTTTGACCCTTTCCTCAGACTGCAGCTCCTGGGATCAGGCCCTCACTCCTGTCCCTTCACTATAAAGCCTGGGCCTCATTATATGGCTGTACTGGGGTCCAGTGAAGGCTTTCTGACCCTTTCCTCAGACTGCAGCTCCTGGGATCAGGCCCTCACTCCTGTCCCTTCACTATAAAGCCTGGGCCTCATTATACAGCTGTACAGAGGTCTAGTGAAGGCTTTTTGGCCCTTTCCTCAGACTGTAGCTCCTGGGATGGGGCCCTCACTCCTGTCCCTTCACTATAAAGCCTGGGCCTCATTATACAGCTGTACAGGGGTCTAGTGAAGGCTTTTTAGCCCTTTCCTCAGACTGTAGCTCCTGGTATCAGGCCCTCACTCCTGTCCTTTCACTATAAAGCCTGGACCTCATTATACAGCTGTACAGGGGTCTGGTAAAGGCTTTTTAGCCCTTTCCTTAGACTGTAGCTCCTGGGCACAGGCCCTCACTCCTGTCCCTTCACTATAAAGCCTGGGCCTCATTATACAGCTGTACAGGGGTCTAGTGAAGGCTTTTTAGCCCTTTCCTCAGACTGTAGCTCCTGGGAACAGGCCCTCACTCCTGTCCCTTCACTATAAAGCCTGAGCCTCATTACACAGATGTACAGGGGTCTAATGAAGGCTTTCTAGCCCTTTCCTCAGACTGTAGCTCCTGGGAACAGGCCCTCACTCCTGTCCCTTCACTATAAAGTCTGGGCCTCATTATACAGCTGTACAGGGGTCTAGTGAAGGCTTTTTAGCCCTTTCCTCAGACTGTAGCTCCTGGGATCAGGCCCTCACTCTTGTCCCTTCACTATAAAGCCTGAGCCTCATTATACAGATGTACAGGGGTCTAATGAAGGCTTTCTAGCCCTTTCCTCAGACTGTAGCTCCTGGGATCAGGCCCTCACTCCTGTCCCTTCACTATAAAGCCTGGGTCTCATTATACAGCTGTACAGGGGTCTAGTGAAGGCTTTTTGACCCTTTCCTCAGACTGTAGCTCCTGGGAACAGGCCCTCACTCCTGTCCCTTCACTATAAAGCCTGGGGCTCATTATACAGCTGTACAGGGGTCTAGTGAAGGCTTTTTAGCCCTTTCCTCAGACTGTAGCTCCTGGGAACAGGCCCTCACTCCTGTCCCTTCACTATAAAGTCTGGGCCTCATTATACAGCTGTACATGGGTCTAGTGAAGGCTTTTTAGCCCTTTCCTCAGACTGTAGCTCCTGGGAACAGGCCCTCACTCTTGTTCCTTCACTATAAAGCCTGGGCCTCATTATACAGCTGTACAGGAGTCTAGTGAAGGCTTTTTAGCCCTTTCCCCAGACTGTAGCTCCTGGGATCAGGCCCTCACTCCTGTCCCTTCACTATAAAGCCTAGGCCTCATTATACAGCTGTACAGGGGTCTAGTGAAGGCTTTTTATCCCTTTCCTCAGACTGTAGCTCCTGGGAACAGGCCTTCACTCCTGTCCCTTCACTATAAGGCTATGTGCCCACGTAGCGTTTTAAAACGCACAGTGAAAACCGGACTCCTTCCCACAAATCGAGCGTTTTTTTTCCGCGCGATTTCACCGCGATCCTGTTCGCGATTTTGCCGCGATTTTCTCAAGCACTTTCCAAGCGATTTGAAGCATCGCTTGGAAAGTGATTGACAGGTTGGTCACACTCGTCAAACATAGTGTTTGACAAGTGTGAGCAGCTTTTTACTATTGAGGCTGCCTATGCGGCATCAATAGTAAAAGACTGTTAAAAATGATAAAAAAATAAAAAATCGGGGTATATTTACCTTCCGACGTCCTGCGCTGCCATCCCGGGCCTCAGCGTTCCCAGCGATTCCTTGCGAGACCTGTGATGGCATTGATCTCGCGTTACTATTGCGATCTCGCGAGACCACGACATCACAGGACCTTGCCGCAAGGCATTACTGGGAACGCTGAGGCCCGGGAATGCAGCGCGGGACGTCGGAAGGTAAATATACCCCGATTTTGTATTCTTTTTTTTGCAGGGTATGGTACCCAGGGCCTGGAGGACAGTCTCCTCTCCTCCACACCGTGGGTACCAACCGCACATGAGACGCTTAACTTCCCGCATGGTGGGCATAGCCACATGCGGGAAGTAAGCGATTCTCATGCATTCCTATGAGTGCAGAATCGCGGTAATTCTTTGCGATTCCGCACAAAAGAATGATCATGCTGCGATTTTTTTCCGCGATGCGATTCCGCCGCGGAAAAAAGCTCAGCATTAGCACAGCATGTGCGTAATGCCATAGGAATGCATGGGGGGCGTTCTGTACACGATTTTTAAACATTTTTGCGCCAAAAATCGTGGCAAAAACGCTTAAAAATCGCATCGTGGGCACACAGCCTAAAGCCTGGGCCTCATTATATGGCTGTACTGGGGTCCAGTGAAGGCTTTTTAGCCCTTTCCTCAGACTGTAGCTCCTGGGATCAGGCCCTCACTCCTGTCCCTTCACTATAAAGCCTGGGCCTCATTATATGGCTGTACTGGGGTCCAGTGAAGGCTTTTTAGCCCTTTCCTCAGACTGAAGCTCCTGGGAACAGGCCCTCCCTCCTGTCCCTTCACTATAAAGCCTGGGCCTCATTATATGGCTGTACTGGGGTCCAGTGAAGGCTTTTTAGCCCTTTCCTCAGACTGTAGCTTCTGGGATCAGGGCCTCACTCCTGTCCCTTCACTATAAAGCCTGGGCCTCATTATACAGCTGTACAGGGGTCTAGTGAAGGCTTTTTAGCCCTTTCCCCAGACTGTAGCTCCTGGGAACAGGCCCCCCCTCTTGTCCCTTCGCTATAAAGCCTGGGCCTCATTATACAGCTGCACAGGGGTCTAGTGAAGGCTTTTTAGCCCTTTCCTCAGACTGTAGCTCCTGGGATCAGGCCCTCACTCCTGTCCCTTCAGTATAAAGCCTGGGCCTCATTATGCAGCTGTATAGGGGTCTAGTGAAGGCTTTTTAGCCCTTTCCTCAGACTGTAGCTCCTGGTATCTGGCCCTCACTCCTGTCCCTTCACTATAAAGCCTGGGCCTCATTATACAGCTGTACAGGGGTCTAGTGAAGGCTTTTTAGCCTTTTCCTGAGTCTGTAGCTCCTGGTGTCAGGCCCTCACTCCTGTCTGTATTGTGACTTGTGTTCTCCTCTAATATCTGATATTTGTCCATGTGGTTTCTACATTAGTCAGTGCGGTGACATCGGCCGGCGCTGGAGAACATTCTTATCAGTAAATCCTCGGAGACATGTTCAAGGCTCTTCCAGAGTAAGGGTATATTTGCATGGCCAGGAATCGCTGCGGGTTTTGACGCTTCGTACATCCACAGCTTCAAACCCGCAGCGTCCAGATGTTACATCATAGTGGATGGAATTTCATGAAATCCTATCTCCACTATGCGTTAAAAGACGCAGGCGGCAAACCCGCATAAACGGACATGCGGCGCGTCTTTCCAGACCACAGCATGTCTGTTTACAATGTGGAGACGCTCCGTCCCCGCACCGTAAATTTACCATAGACAATCATTAGATTCGGTAAAACCGCATCTAATGATTAGTCACATGCGTAATAACTGCGTTAACGCAGCTTACTATGCACGTCTACTAATATAAATAAAGTTCTTACCTGTCCCGCTTCCAGAAGATCTCCTGATAACTTAGCTTATCACGAGAACTGCTGTGTTATCGCAAGAACTGCTGTGTACATGACCGGGGTTATCTCAGGTCACGTACACAGTGCAGATGATCGCCGGAGATCTCTGGTGGTCATCTACAAGCTTTGCTATATCCGGATGTCATGCATCCAGATGTAGCAGAGCTGGACTCGTCATGGGACACTCGAGATTAAATGGACTACATCGGAACAGGAAGTATTTGTGTTAGTTTATTTTTTTGTTTTTTTCAGGAGATCGAGGGCTTCGCTTGGATTTGGACATGCAATAAAAATATAAAAAACTGTCTATTGTTTTATTTCATTAAAATACTTTATCTGGCTGTCTTTTTTTAACCCTTAATGACGCCTCTCCATTATTAACCACCAGGCTTAATGTCACCTTACAATTAAAGTTGACATTAACCCCTTATTACCCCATATGCCACCACTACACAGCAGTGGGAAGAGAGAGGCTAAGTGCCGGAAATGGCGCATCTTATAGATGCGCCATTTCTGGGGCAGCTGTGGGCTGGTATATGTAGCTGGGGGGGCCAATATCCATGGCCCCTTCCTAGGCTATGAATATCAGCCCGCAGCTGTCTGCATAGCCTTTCTGGCTATAAATTATAGAGGGACCCCACATAATTTTTTTGGGGGGCCTCCCTATTTTAATAGCCAGAAAGGCTAGCTGCGGGCTGATATTAATAGCCTGGGAACCTCCATAGGTATTAACCCCTTCCCAGGCTACAAACACCGGCCCCGGCCGTCAGCTTTCCCTCTTTCACGCAGAAAATTGAGCAGGAGCCCACGCCATTTTTAAAAAAATATTAATTAAAAAAAGGAAAAGGACATTTCATATTAGGTCAGGGTCAGACATGCGAGAAACTTGCACGAGTCTCGCATGTCAATACTCGGCACTACCGCCGGCACTCGGACAGGAGCGTGCAGCTCCATGTATTTCTATGCAGTCGAACAGACTATCTATCCCATATCTGTCTGTCTGTGTATTATTTTTCAATGGAGTATTGTATGTAAAAGAGAAGATTGGACAAGGAAATGACATCACAACTCTTTCTTTTTTGGTTAAAGAGTATATCTTTATTTAGCTTACAAAAACGCATGTAAAAAGCGCAGGTGACCTGCCAGTGACCTCAGGTGCAGATTTTGTAGATTTCACCTGCATCAAATCCTGAGCCATTCCTGACTGTGGAAACATACCCTAAGGCAAAGGTCTCAAACACACAGCCCACGGGCCGCATGCAGCCCCAGAGGCAGGCATCTACGGCCCGTGATGCACCACGTGTCTCACTCCCTGAGGCACGTGAAAGGCGTGCATTCAGGAGAGCGCGATGGCTGTTCTGTGTGCACAGGACCTGGGATGAGGTCACAGGAGGGGAGGAGTCAGGGGCCTCAGTGTATGCAGGATGCTGCTGTCTGCTGGTTGTCATGGTGCTGGATGAAGGTAAGTTTATGTGTGGGGTCAGGAGGGGTTTACAGGGTGGATGTAGCGGAGCCGTGTGTGTACGAGGTGTACGGAGCCGAGCCATGTGTGTATGAGGTGTACAGAGCAGAGCCATGTGTACTTGGTGTACGGAGTGGAGTCGTGTGTGAACGAGATGTACGGAGTGGAGCCGTGTGTGTACAAGGTGTACAGTGCGGAGCCGTGTGTGTACGATGTGTACGGAGCAGAGCCGTGTGTGCTTGGTGTACTGAGCGCAGCTGTGTGTGTACGAGGTGTGCAGAGCAGAGCTGTTGGTGTACGAGGTGTACGGAGCGAAGCCCTGTGTGTACGAGGTGTACGGAGCGGAGCCCTGTGTGTACGAGCTGTACGGAGCGGAGCCGTGTGTGTACGAGGTGTGCGGAGTGGAGAAGTGTGTGTATGAAGTGTACGGAGCGGGGTGTATGGAGCAGAGCCATGTGTGTATGAGGTGTAAGGAGAGGAGCTGTGTGTGTATGGAGTGGAGCCGCGTGTGAACGAGATGTACGGAGCGGAGCCGCGTGTGTACGAGGTGTACGGAGCGGAGCCGCGTGTGTACGAGGTGTACGGAGAGGAGCCGCGTGTGTACGTGATGTACTGAGCGGAGTCACGTGTGTACGAGGTTACGGAGAGGAGCCGCGTGTGTACGAGATGTACGGAGCGGAGCCGCGTGTGAACGAGATGTACGGAGTGGAGCTGCGTGTGTACGAGGTGTACGGAGAGGATCCGCGTGTGTACAAGATGTACGGAGCGGAGCCGCGTGTGTACGAGGAGTACGGAGTGGAGCCGTGTTTGTATGAAGTGTACTGAGCAGGGTGTATGGAGAGGAGCTGTGTGTGTACGGAGCAGAGCCGAATGTGTACGAGGTGTACAGAGAGGAGCCGTGTGTACGAGGTGTACAGAGAGGAGCAGTGTACGAGGTGTACAGAGAGGAGCCGTGTGTACGAGTTGTACAGAGAGGAGTCGTTTGTACGAGGTGTACGAAGCGGAGCCGTGTGTACGAGGTGTACGGAGCGGAGCCGTGTGTGTACGAGGTGTATGGAGAGGAGCCATGTGTACTTGGTGTACGGAGCGGAGCCGTGTGTGTGCGAGGTGTACGGAGCGGAGCCATGTGTGTACGAGCTGTACGAAGCGGAGCCCTGTGTGTACGAGCTGTACGGAGCGGAGCCCTGTGTGTACGAGCTGTACGAAGCAGAGCTCTGTGTGTACAAGCTGTACGAAGCAGAGCCGTGTGTGTACGAGGTGTACGGAGCGGAGCCATGTGTGTACGAGGTGTGCAGAGCGGAGCCGTGTGTGTACGAGGTGTATGGAGCAGAGCCGTGTGTGTACGAGATGTGCAGAGCGGAGACGTGTGTGTATAAAGTGTACGGAGCGGGGTGTATGGAGCAGAGCCGTGTATGTACGAGGTGTATGGAGAGGAGCCGTGTGTGTATAGAGCGGAGCCGCATGTGTACAGAGAGGAGTCGCGTGTGTACAAAGTGTATGGAGTGGAGCCGCTTGTGTACGAGGTGTACAGAGCGGAGCCGTGTGTGTACAAGGTGTACGGAGCGGAACCGCTTGTGTATGAGGTGTACGGAGCGGAACCGCTTGTGTATGAGGTGTACGGAGCGGAACCGCTTGTGTACGAGGTGTACGGAGCGGAACCGCTTGTGTACGAGATGTACGGAGGGGAGCCGCTTGTGTACGAGGTGTACGGAGCGGAGCCGCATGTGTACGAGGTGTACGGAGCTGAGCCGCGTGAGTATGAGGTGTACGAAGCGGAGCCACATGTGTAAGAGGTGTACGGAGCGGAGCCGCGTGTGTATGAGGTGTACTGAGCAGGGTGTATGGAGAGGACCCGTGTGTGTACGGAGCGGAGCCGCATGTGTACGAGCTGTACGGAGAGGAGCCGTGTGTATGAGGTGTACAGAGAGGAGCCGTGTGTATGAGGTGTACAGAGAGGAGCCGTGTGTACGAGGTGTACAGAGAGGAGCCGTGTGTATGAGGTGTGCATAGAGGAGCCATGTGTATGAGGTGTACAGAGAGGAGCTGTCACGAAGTGACTTGCCCTGTGTGACGCGACCCGCTGATCGGTCGGTAACTAAAACAACAAGACAAACAAGGGGACACCTCCTGCACTCTCCTGAGGCTGTGTCCCTGAACACTTCTAACGTTCCCTATACAGGTTCTTTCAACCTGTCGCCGACCAGGATACCTCAGTCCCTCACTAGCCCTGCACCTATCCCTTACTAGGGAACTGGCTGGTGCGGACACTGGTCCCACCGCTGTACTAATAAACAACAAGGAAAATAACAGACGGAAAAATAAACAACACTTTGCTTTCTCTGCTGCCAATGCTCTTGAGGCAGCAGAGTACGGCACGTGGTCACAGCTTCCAGCTGAAACATCAAGACTCTCAGATGAGCTGCAACATTGCTGCTCCAAATAGCTCCTCTCTCCAAGGTTGGTTAGGGAATGACCAGTATCACCAACAGTGATCCAGAGCACCTGACAAGGAAGGAGGGGGGTGGTAACACCTGCTGGCTAATTTAAACGTGTAGTAACCCCAGCGGCCACCGGGGGCAAAAACCCATTAGCAGAGCAACTAAGGTTGTAGTAACCCCGGTGTCCACCGGGGGCAAAAACTAACATTAAGCCAGAGGCTTGAAAGAAAAAAAGGTTATATATGAGCCTGGATCTGTCACAGATCCAAAAATGGATCGTGACAGTACCCCCCCTTTCAATGAGGGGCCTCTGGACCCTCAACATCACACCTCACCAGAAAAGCACCTACAGTAAGGATGCCTAGAGCCACCAGAGTTCACTTCAGCGACTACCTGACTCAGGTTTATGGAAAACGTGGGCAGATGAAAATGGCAATGAATGCTCCGGAGGCACCACAAATCTCCAGAGTGCCGGCCTGGGGAACGAGTTGTGTATGGGCATAATTGGGGGTAACTCCAGCTGGTAAGTCCCCAGGCCGAGGATGGCCGACACCCGATACGGCCCGAACACACGAGAACTCCCGACCCAGCAACACACTTCCACTGGATGTTTTTGGTCGCCACCCATACATACTCGTTCACACACAGGTCCGGACCTGAACGTTTATTGCCACACACACGTTTGCCACAAGACGGTGAACTCTTTACGGGACGGACAACAGAGGCATCCCCCTGTGTCACCACACTCACACCCCTGCAATTCACAGAGGGAACTACCACCCTCCTTCGACCCCTCCTCATATGAGGACTCCACCTCTCCGGGTTGGCTAATGGCAATGTCAGAAACACCGCACTGTACTTGCTCACTGAGCCAGTGCATGTGTCCTGAGTAAGACAAACTGTGCTCTAAGATACCTGTGGAGCGGGCAGCAGCAGAGAAGATGTGAGCTTCAGACCCGCAGGACCTGAAGCATGTGACTGCTGGGGGTGTGGCCTAAACTCCAGAGAGCTAGGAGCTGCAGGAAAACTCCTAGAAAGGTAACTACGGGACAAAGTTACCAAGGGGCATAGACAGGGACGTAAACAGATCAGGCCGGGGTCAAAGCACAAGATAGCACGACAATACCACAGAATTAAACAGAACGGATAGTCGGGACGTAGCCAAGAAGTCAGAAACCAGAGAAACAGATATACAGTACAGAATCAACAGGCAAACTCACAACGGGGGACAGAACCGGGTCAGAACCATATAAGCAAGCTAGAAGACAACGAACAGGCACAAGCACACGGGGGTCAACACACTCGGCCAAAGGCAAAAGTTTAACTGACAGGGATTGGAGTTTCCTAGGGCTATAAGAAGCTCCCCCTGAACCAAAGAGAGGCCACAATAATTAACCCCAGGTGTGCAGGTCAAAGCCTGCACTGGGCTCAAGACATAAACCCCTGACATGCAGGTCAAAACCTGCACTGGTATCATGACAGGCGAGGGTTCAAACTAGCCCCTACTCCCTGGCAGCACCTCTGCTGCCCCCACTGTAGAAGAAGGGGACTGTTGCGAAAAGACAGCAGAGACAGTAGCCCCCAGGCAGCAGCCCTCACACGACTGACCCCAGCCGACTACTTCCCTAGACCGCCAATCAATTACCGGGTTGTTTTTTCAACCAAGGGAGGTCTAAAATGATAGGTGATGGCATTCCCCCCAAGACGTAGCATGACAGGGACTCTTCGTGATGAGTCCCTATATGCAGATGTATGTTATCCATGACTTGGGTCAACCTCCCCTTGCTCAGTGGGACAGAGTCAATGGCCTGGATGCTTATGGGATTGGCTAGCATCCAACACCTCAGGCCATGAGTCTGGACAAAGTAGGCGTCCACCAAACTGACTCCTGCTCCACTGTCTACATTCACCGATATGTCCTCAGGTACCGCACCAACCACATCAGCTGATAAAGTACTCTGAGAGGGTAAAATGGAGGAAATATACACTCCCTGGTCGTCTCCCTCCACACGACCAGGGGAACGCGGCTTCTTAGCTGGTACAGATGATTTGGCGCACGCTGGGCAGGTCTTGAGGAAATGATCAGTCTGCCCACAGTGAAAACATGCCCCCACCACTCCACGAACCGTAGGTGACACTGTTTGGAAACTAGCTCCTCCTACTTGCATGGGTTCGTCCGAAGGTTTGGCACGTACTGGGCAGGCTCCTATAAAATGGCCAGTCTGCCCACAGGAAAAACATGCCCACACACCACGGCGAACAGCAGGCAACCCCCTTTTAGCATCAACTACTGCGAGCTGCGTGTTCCTCCGTCCGCACTGGTGTGTCCTCCTCCCTAGCAAGGACTATAGGGGGCACATGTGGTGTATGTCTCTCCCTGAGGCGTCTATCCACCCAGATGTCAAGGGACATGGCGGCCTCCAGTGACCTGGGGGCGGTGTACTGCACCAGAGTATCCTGCAACTTTGGAGACAGACCCTACATAAAATGACTCCTAAGTGCAGGGTCATTCCACTGCGTGTCAGAGGCCCACCTTCTAAACTGAGCAGTACTCCTCAGCAGACCGGCCTCCCTGCTTGATCTTACAGAGTTGGGTTTCCGCCGAGGTCATCAGGACATCAGGACACACAAGGTCATCAGGACATCAGGACACACGAGGTCATCAGGACACACGAGGTCATCAGGACATCTGGACACACGAGGTCATCAGGACATCAGGACACACGAGGTCATCAGGACACACGAGGTCATCAGGGCATCAGGGTACACGAGGTCATCAGGGCATCAGGGTCACCCACAGGACATCAGAGTCACCGGCAGACATCAGATGGGAGTCGTTTGGTTCCGGACATCCAACACGACCTACAGGCACCACTGCAGTCATCCAGCACCAGGCAGCGGTCATAAGGTTCCAGACTGCAGTCATCAGGCTCCGGGCATTGGACCTAGGAAGGAACTCAAGCGTGATGGTGCTAACACCGCAGGATTGCTGGGCCTGCAAGGAGCTAGCACCGCAGGGTAGTCATAGCACAGCATAGTAGATGCTCAGCAGGAACACCGGTTACAAGAGTCTCCGAGTCACTGGGTGCGGGGCTCCAAACACAGAGGGATTCCAGGAACATAACACAGCAGACAGTTCAGACATAGTCAGGTACGAGATAGGTACAGGATCAAGGATCAAGCCTGGATACACCGTATCCAGGCCAGGGCAAATTTAGACGGGGTCAGGTACAGGACATGTACAGGATCATGGATTCAAGCCCGGATATACCACCTCTGGGGCAGGGCGAGGGAACAGGACAAAGCAGGAATCAAGGCAGGGACTTTGGTACCAAAACAGAGACAGACGAGGTCCAGGAACCCAGACATGAGACACACATGGCAAAGTCCAGGAGCTTTGTGAGTTGTGAGTAGCTCTGGCCCCGCCCATAGGGCAGGGTAAGTTTATAAAGGAGCTGCCACTCACCAATTGGCTGGGGACAGCATTTCAAGTACACACACTAACCTGATAAAAGCAGGGAAGGTGTGGCTGCGCACGCCCTAAACACACACAGAAACCACGACAGCACAGTCATTGCAGGAACTGCAGCATAGAGCATCTGGCCATGGCTGCCAGCCAAGACACATGTGGAAAGTCATGCACCAGCTGCAAATGACCTCAAAACCCACGGACAACTTCCACAGCGGCGACCAGGGACCGCACATGCGAATGGTAAAGCAGCAGAGCAAAGACCCAACAGCACATGTGCAGCTACGCAGCAGAACAGGGAACCAAGCAGGCTCCACACAGGTAAAAGCCAGCAGTATCCCAGCTCAATTAGGGGGAAAGGAGTAAGGGGTTAAAGCAAAAAACATGCATTGTCATGCCGACAGCCAAATACAAACAGAACGGCATGACAATATAGAGGAGACAGGTTATAGATGGCCTTGCAGGTCAGTATTAGTAAGTTGAACTGGATACGCTGAGGGAATGGGAGCCAGTAAAGAGATTTGCAGAGGGGAGAAGTGGAGGAGTAGTGAGGAGAGAGATGAATTAGTTGAGCCTATTTCTGGGACACTATGGTCCTTAACCCCTTAGTGACAGAGCCAGTTTGCAGCTTAATGACCAGGCCGATTTTTACAATTCTGACCACTGTCAATTTATGAGGTTATAACTCTGGAACGCTTTAACGGATCCTGCTGATTCTGAGGTTGTTTTTTTATGACATATTGTACTTCATGATAGTGGTAAAATTTCTTCGATATGTCTTGTGTTTATTTATGAAAAAAACGTAAATATGGCGAAAATTTTGAAAATTTAGCAATTTTAAAACCTTAAATTTTTATGCCCTTAAATCAGAGAGATGTATCACACAAATGTCTTAATAAATAACATTTCCCACATGTCTACTTTACATCAGCACAATTTTGTAAACAAAATTTTTTTTTGTTAGGAAGTTATAAAGGTTAAAAGTTGACTAGTGATTTCTCATTTTCACAACAAAATTTACAAAACCATTTTTTTTAGGGACCACATCATATTTAAAGTCATTTTGAGGGGTGTTCATGACATAAAATACCCAAAAGTGACACCATTCTAAAAACTAGACCCCTCAAGGTGCTCAAAACCATATTCAAGAAGTTTATTAACCCTTTACGTGCTTCACAGGAACTAAAGCAATGTGGAAGGAAAGAATTAACATTTAACTTTTTTTTGCAAAAAATTTACTTCAGAACCAATTTTTTTTATTTTCACAAGTGTTAAAAGAGAAAATGAACCACAAAATTTGTTGTGCAATTTCTTATGAATACGCTGATACCCAAAATGTGGGGGTAAACCACTTTTTCAGCGCACGTCAGAGCTCGCGAGGGAACGCCGTATGACTTTTTCAACGCAGAATGGCTGGAATTGAGATCGGATTCGTTCGGAGAGTTCCTGATGTTCCTAAACAGTGGAAACCCCCAACAAGTGACACCATTTTGGAAACTAGATCCATAAAGGATCTTTTCTAGATGTGTGGTGAGAACTTTGCACCTTCAAGTGCTTCACAGAAGTTTATAACGTAGAGCCGTGAAAATAAAAAAACATTTTTTTTCCACATAAATGATCTTTTTGCCCCCAAATTTTTATTTTTACAAGGGTAACAGGTGAAATCATACCCCCACAGTTGTTGTGCGATTTGTCCTGAGTGCGTTGATACCCTATATGTGGGGGTAAACCACTGTTTGGGCGCACGGCAGAGCTCAGAAGGGAAGGAGTACCGTTTGACTTTTTCAATGCAGACTTGGCTGGAATTGAGATTGGATGCCATGTCGCATTTGGAGAGCCCCTGGTGTGCCTAAACAGTGAAAACCCCCCACAAGTGACACTATTATGGAAACTAGACCCCCCAAGGAGCTTATCTAGATGTGAGGTGAGCACTATTTTTTAGCCCGTTATTTTTTATTTTCCTAAGGGTAACAGGAGAAATTGGACCACAAAAGTTGTTGTGCAATTTGTCCTGAGTACGATGATACCCCATATGTGGGGGGGAACCACTGTTTGGGCGCATGAGAGAGCTCGGAAGAGAAGGAGAGCCATTTTGGAATGCAGACTTTGATGGAATGGTCTGCGGGCGTCATGCTGCGTTTGCAGAACCCCTGATGTGCCTAAACAGTATAAACCCCCCACAAGTGACCCCATTTTGGAAACTAGACCCCCCAAGCAGCTTATCTAGAGAAGTTTATAACGCAGAGCCGTGAAAATAAAAAAGTATTTTTGTTTTCCACAAAAGTGATTTTTTTTAGCCCCCAATTTTTTTATTTTCCCAATGGTAACAGGAGAAATTAGACCCCCAAAGTTGGTAAATAGTGGAAACCCCTCAATTCTTGCTCCAACCCTAATCCCAACACACCCCTAACCCTAATCCCAACCCTAATCCCTAATCCTAACCCTAATCCTAATTCGCCCTAACCCTAATTCTAACCCTAACCCTAATTCCAACCCTAGCCTTAACCCTAGCCCTAACCCTAGCTCTAACCCTAATGGAAAAATGAAAAAAAAAAATATTTTCTTCATTTCATTATGTTTGACTAACTAAGGGGGTGATAAACGGGGGGGTTATTTATTATTTTTTTTATTTTGATCACTATGATAGTTTATCGTAGTGATCAAAATGGATCTGCCAGCTGGCAGATTCGCGGCGGGCGCACTGCGCATGCTCCCGCCGTTTTCTTCCGGATCCAAGATGGCGGCCCTGTTGTGAGTTCATTCTCTGGTTCACCAGTTGTGAGTTCTCCTTCCAGACTCCCTCTGGTGGTAACAGGAGGTAGTGAGGCTGATTTGATCAGTGGAGATCTGCCACCTGAGAATGAGGATGACGATTGGACCTCAGGAGTCTCAGATTAGAATTAAGACAGCCGACGCCCTATTCAGTTGCTGGTGATTCCTTCTGGCTTGTCAGCTCTTGGTTTTCAGCTCTGTTCCAGTCATCTAAAGCTAAGTTTTTCTGCTAATGTTCACACTTGATTTTGTTGGTCTATTCAGCTTTTTTGGTGTGGTCAGCCGCTGGGGGCTGTGCTGAATTTCCACTCTTATTTATCAGTAATTTGCCAATTTGCTTTTTGTCCCTTACTAGTTTGGTCTCTTTTTGCTCTGTCTCAGAATATTTCAGAGTGCTGATATAGTGGGAGAAGTCTAGTGACTTCAGGGTTAATTTTGCTATCAGAAGTGTTGGACATTATTTTTGTAGGGTTTTTTGCAGGTTGCAGACAGTGTCTTTCCTTTCCTTTCCTCTCTAGTTAGTTTGGGCCCCATCGTTTGCTCAGCCTATTTTCCTGCCTGTGTTTGTGCCTTCATTTTGTTTCACCGTCAATACGTGTGGGGGCTATCTATTCCTTTGGGGTCTGCTCTGGGGCAGTTAGTTTTCCCCTTTTCATGCTTCAGGCTTATTTAGTCCTCCGTCTGTGACGAAGCATCTAGGAACATCGTAGGTACGCTCCACGGCTGCTAGTTGTGTGGTAGGATCAGGGATCTGCAATCTGCATAGTTACCAACCTCTCTGGTTTTCTGTGACTTAGCTTGTTTTGCTTTTTTCTCCTCAGTGACCCATTCATAACAGAATCACCAGCCATATCGCAGATTCTAGGGTATTCAAAAGCAGGAAAAAGTTGTAAAAAAAAAAGTGTCAGAATTTTCTTTAAAATATTTTTTCCTCTTTTTTCTCTGGGGCCGTAGGAGGATTTTTTTTCTTTTTCCTAATGGAGATTAAGCTATTGTCTGATCGTGTGGAGCAGCTGGCTGCTGAAGTGCAGGGAATTTCCACCTACCTCATTCAGTCACATGCTGCTGAACCTAAGATCCCTACTCCTGATGTGTTTTCTGGGGATCGGTCTAAATTTCTGAATTTTAAGAATTGTAAATTATTTCTGGCCTTGAAGCCTAACTCATCGGGGAGCTCTGTGCAGCAGGTTAAAATGGTCATCTCCTTGCTGCGCGGCAATCCCCAGGATTGGGCTTTTTCTCTGACTCCTGAAAATCCTATTCTGACTAAAGTGCATGCATTTTTTCAAGCCTTGGGGTTGTTGTATGATGAACCTAATGCTGTCTGCAAACCCTGTCTTATGAGGAAAGGTTGCAGGATTTGGGAATGTTTAGTTTGCAAAAGAGAAGACTGAGAGGAGACTTAATAGCTGTCTACAAATATCTAAAGGGCTGTCACATTGTAGAAGGATTAACTTTATTCTCATTTGCACAAGGAAAGACTAGAAGCAATGGGATGAAACTGAATGGGAGGAGACACAGATTAGATATTAGAAAAAACTTTTTGACAGTTAGAGTGATCAATGAGTGGAACAGGCTGCCACGAGAAGTGGTGAGTTCACCTTCAATGGAAGTCTCCAGATGGCCCAGGAGGTCCCTTCCAACTCTACGATTCTATGATTCTGTTGATCAAGCTGAGAGAACCCTGTTGGCATTAAACCAGGGTCAGGTTTCTGCAGAGTTATACTGTCAAAAATTCCAAAAGTGGGCGGTCCTTACTACATGGAATGATAGTGCATTGGCAGCTCTCTTTCGGAAGGGTTTATCAGAGACCGTAAAAGATGTTATGGTGAGATTTCCTGTTCCCTCTGGTCCGGATGATTCTATGTCATTAGCCATTCAAGTTGATCGGCGTTTACATGAACGTAAAACTACACGGGAGGTGCTGCCACCTTTTGAACAAACATCTGAACCTATGCAATGTGATGGGGTTTTGTCTAGGGGGCAACGTCAGGAGTTTAGAAGGCATAATAAGCTGTGTTTTTCTGTGGAGACGCCTCTCATATTATTTCTGTCTGCCCAAAACGAGAGAAACGTTTTGCACACACATTTGCTGTGGGCAGTATACAACCTAAGTTTCTTTTGGCAATTATCCACGTTTTCCACGAAGGCTTTTGTGGATTCAGAAGCAGCATTGAATCTGATGGATTTGGACTTTGCTAAATGTTGTGGTTTTTCCATGACGCCTCTGCGGACACCTATTCCTTTGAGGGGTATTGATGCTACTCCTTTGGCGGAGAATAAACCTCAGTTTTGGACCAAGGTGACAATGCGAGTTGCCCCAGACCACCAAGAAAATTGTAAATTTTTGGTGTTGCATAATTTGCATGATACTATAGCTTTGGGTTTTCCTTGGTTGCAAACTCATAATCCAGTTTTGGATTGGAAATCTGGGTCTGTGGTGAGTTGGGGTTGTCAGTGTGTTCTTAGGGACGCTCCTGTTTTCTCCACCTCTCCTCAGTCTCATGATATTCCTGATTATCTAGCCGATTTTTTCTGATGTATTTAGTGAGAGCAAGTCTGCATCTTTGCCTCCTCATAGGAGTTATGACTGTGCAATTGAGTTGATGCCTGGGTGTAAATTTCCCAAGGGTCGGCTTTTCAACTTATCAGTACCCGAACGTGATGCTATGCGATCCTATATTAAGGAGTCATTGGAGAAGGGTCATATTAGACCATCCTTGTCACCTTTAGGTGCTGGGTTTTTTTTGTGGCCAAGAAAGATGGTTCATTAAGACCATGTATTGATTATCGTTCCCTTAACAAGATGACGGTTAAATATCAGTACCCATTACCTCTGATGTCTGATTTATTCTCCAGAGTTAAGAGTGCCTGTTGGTTTACTAAACTTGACCTCAGGGGGGCGTATAATCTTATTCGCATCAAGCACGGGGATGAATGGAAGACGGCATTTAATACTCTGGATGGACATTTTGAGTACCTGGTGATGACTTTTGGGCTCACTAATGCCCCTTCTGTCTTCCAGTCCTTTATGAATGATATTTTCCGGGACTTTGTGGATAGGTTTTTGATCATCTATCTGGATGATATTTTTATCTTTTATAGTGATTGGGATTCTCATGTGGAACATGTCCGGACTGTGTTCAGGATTTTGAGGGAGAATTCCCTGTTTGTTAAGGGATCGAAATGCCTCTTTGGTGTACAGAGGATTTCATTTTTGGGATTTATCTTATCTCCATCGACTATTGAAATGGACCCGGCCAAGGTACAGGCCATTTATGATTGGGTTCAGCCTACTTCTTTGAAGGCCCTCCAGAAGTTTTTGGGTTTTGCTAATTTCTATCGTAAATTTATAGGTAATTTTTCTGGTATTGTCAAACCACTGACTGATCTGACCAAGAAGGGCGCTGATGTGCTGAATTGGTCTCCTGAGGCTATCTCAGCATTTCAGGAGCTTAAGCAGAGATTTACTTCAGCTTCAGTTTTACGGCAACCTGATGTCTCACTTCCATTTCAGGTGGAGGTAGATGCTTTTGAAATTGGTGCAGGAGCTGTTTTGTCCCAAAAAGACCCTGTGACTTCTAAGATGAATCCCTGTGCCTTCTTTTCTCGAAAGTTCTCCCCATCTGAACGCAACTATGACTTGGGGAATCGGGAATTGTTGGCCATGAAGTGGGCATTTGAGGAGTGGAGACAGTGGTTGGTTGGAGGGAGCTAGACATCAAGTTGTGGTCCTCACCGATCACAAGAATTTGATTTATCTGGAGTCGGCCAAATGCTTGAATCCTAGACAGGCTAGATGGGCCTTGTTTTTCACACGTTTTAATTTTGTGGTCTCTTTTCTTCCGGGCACTAAGAATGTTAAGGCAGACGCCCTTTCTAGGAGTTTCTTTGCCGATTCTCTTAGTGTGACCGAGCCTACTACCATCCTAGGTGAGGGGTAGTTCTTTCTGCCATTTTGCCCAATTTGAGACGCGCCCTGGAGGAATTTCAGGAGGATAAACCTGAGCGTTGCCCTATGGGAAAATTGTATGTTCCTGACCAGTGGAGAAAGAGAGTGATGTCTGAAATTCATTGCTCCGCATTGGCTGGTCATCCAGGTAATTTTGGTACCAGAGATTTGGTGAGTCGGTCCTTTTGGTGGCCTGCCTTATCTCGTGACGTCAGGAATTTTGTACAGTCCTGTGGGACTTGTTCTCGGTCTAAACCCTGTTCTCGTTCTAGTGGGTTGCTGATGCCCTTGCTGGTGCCCAAGAGGTCATGGACCCATATCTCAATGGATTTTATTTCTGATCTTCCTGTCTCTCAGAGAATGACTGTTATCTGGGTGATTTATGATAGATTTTCGAAGATGGTCCATCTTGTACCACTCCCAAAGTTGCCATCTTCCGCTGAGTTGGTGCCCTTGTTTTTACAACAGGTGGTTCCGTTACATGGGATTCCTGAGAACATTGTGTCCGACAGAGGAGTCCAGTTTGTTTCCAGATTCTGGAAAGCCTTTTGTTCCAATCTGGGAATTCAGTTATCCTTCTCCTCCGCGTTTCATCCCCAGACCAATGGACAGACTGAGAGAACAAACCAGACCTTGGAGTCTTATTTGAGATGTTTTATATCTGCTGATCAGGATGATTGGGTCTCATTTTTGCCCTTGGCCGAATTCGCACTGAACAATAGAGCTAGTTCTGCCACTTTGATGTTACCCTTTTTCTGTAATTTTGGGTTTCATCCTCGATTCTCTTCAGAGCAAGTGGAATCTTCGTCCTGCCCAGGTGTGGACACTGTGGTTAAGAGAATGCAGCAGATATGGGACCAAGTGGTGGATAAGTTGTCACTCTCTCAGGAAAAGGCCCAGCGATTTTCCAACCGGCATAGGACCATTGGTCCCCGGTTTAAAGTGGTTTGGTTGTCGTCTAAGAATATTCCTATGAAGGTTGCATCTCCTAAATTTAAGCCAAGATTTATTGGTCCTTATAAGATTTTGGAAATTCTTAATCCTGTTTCGTTTCGATTGGCTCTTCCAGTTACGCTCAAGATCCATAACGTATTTCACAAATCTCTGTTGAAGAGGTTTGTTGAGCCAGTGGTTCCTATGGCAGCACCTCCTGACCCTGTGTTGGTTGAAGGCAATGTGGAATATGAGGTAGAGAAAATATTGGATTCTCGTTTGGTTAGACGGAGACTCCAGTATTTGGTCAAATGGAAGGGTTATGGTCAGGAGGATAATTCTTGGGTCTCTACCTCCGATATTCATGCCAATAGATTGGTTCGTGCTTTTCACCGGGCCCATCCTGATCGGCCTGGTGACGTGGATGAGGGTTCGGTGACCCCTCCTCAAGGGGGGGGTACTGTTGTGGGTTCATTCTCTGGTTCACCAGTTGTGAGTTCTCCTTCCAGACTCCCTCTGATGGTAACAGGAGGTAGTGAGGCTGATTTGATCGGTGGAGATCTGCTACCTGAGAATGAGGATGACGATTGGACCTCAGGAGTCTCAGATTGGATTTAAGACAGCCGACGCCCTATTCAGTTGCTGGTGATTCCTTCTGGCTTGTCAGCTCTTGGTTTTCAGCTCTGTTCCAGTCATCTAAAGCTAAGTTTTTCTGCTAATGTTCACACTTGATTTTGTTGGTCTATTCAGTTTTTTGGTGTGGTCAGCCAGCCCCGGCTGGGAGCTGTGCTGAATTTCCACTCTTATTTATCAGTATTTTGCCAATTTGCTTTTTGTCCCTTACTAGTTTGGTCTCTTTTTGCTGTCTCAGAATACTTCAGAGTGCTGATATAGTGGGAGAAGTCTAGTGACTTCAGGGTTAATTTTGCCATCAGAAGTGTTGGACATTATTTCTGTAGGGTTTTTTGTAGGTTGCAGACAGTGTCTTTCCTTTCCTTTCCTCTCTAGTTAGTTTGGGCCCCATCGTTTGCTCAGCCTATTTTCCTGCCTGTGTTTGTGCCTTCATCTTGTTTCACCGTCAATACATGTGTGGGGGCTATCTATTCCTTTGGGGTCTGCTCTGGGGCAGTTAGTTTTCCCATTTTCATGCTTCAGGCTTACTTAGCCCTCCGGCTGTGACGAAGCGTCTAGGAACATTGTAGGTACGCTCCACGGCTGCTGCTAGTTGTGTGGTAGGATCAGTGATCTGCAATCTGCATAGTTACCAACCTCTCTGGTTTTCTGTGACTTAGCTTGTTTTGCTTTTTTCTCCTCGGTGACCCATTCATAACACGGCGCCCACCGGATGACCCCGGCGGGACAGGGGACCACCGGGAGGGAATTCAGGACAACCGGGAGGTAGAGGGGGGATCGGGGACCCTATTTCTCTCTCCTCTGATGTGCGATCACATCAGAGGAAAGAGAAATTAAATGCAAAATCGCGGCTTTTTTTGCGATCGCCATTATAGGTTTAATAACGGCGATTGCAAAAGCGGGGTCGGTAAAAACCGACCCGATTCATGTTCTCTGGGGTCTTGGCTACCCCCGGCAACCGAGACCCCAGAAAAAATCCGACACTGGGGCGCTATTTACTTTCTCCACAGCGCCGTGAATTAACGGCGCTGTGGTTTAAGTGGCCTTAATTACCACCGTTAAAAGGCGTATCGGCGGTCATTAAGGGGTTAAAAACCAAAATGGTGCACTATCCACTGACCTATACACCGAACAAACTGACAGGAATAGCTTATTACATTTTCAGAGACTTCATCCATCATCTGTCAATAGATCAATTCCAAAATCACAGTTCAAACGTGTTCAAAGGATTTTATCAGATTCCACGCTACGCTTAAACAGGCTGAATGAAATGAGTCATAAATTTGAAGAACACGGTTACCCTCCTCACGTGCTAAATAATTAAACGGACTCCACCAATACTATACTCACTGAACCCCTGAACCCTCATACACTGTTCACCCTCTGTTTTTAATTGGTATGTCTGCTGAACCCGCTTCTTAATCCAGAATACTCACTGAACCTCTGAACCCTCATACATTGTTCACCCTCTGTTTTTAATTGGTATGTCTGTACTGTTTTTCCCCCTGACTTTAATTCCATGTATCATACTTCAAATTGACTGTATGCATATTGATATACCCATGCTCCTTACACCTTCCATCCTTCCATCTTATCCCACCTCTTTCTTCAACATTGATGCTAGTCAAGTGTCCCATTAACTGCAATCTGTTAATTGCCCCCTGCTGTGAACCGTCCTCCAGCCCCCTTCTCCTCCTCCCTCCCTCACTCACCAGACTTCATTTCATGGACATTTGAATGGTATAAGTTGAACAAAGCAGGTCAGATATGACCTTGGTCAGATGTGACATCATTTGAAGTGACATCTTTAAAGTGATACATGAGAAATATACCAGAAATAGTCTAGAAATCGGTCAAACGGTAAGACTAACCACTGCTTTATTACTTTACTTGCTTTTTTTTCCCCCTGCTCTTTAACCATGCTCACATTTGCCATCACCGTTTTTGCTCCACTAATCTTCACTCTCCTTCGCTATCCCCAAATCCCTGCATCCTCGAACCGAATAACTATCTTCCCCTCTCTCTTACCCCCCACCTTGCTTTACCTACAGACATACTCCTTAACCTCAGACCTCTCCTACTAAAATACAATACAAACGATAACTCTCCTTCACCCACCAGCTTTCCCTTTCTCTGCTTCTTCTCACTGCTGGTGACATATCCCCCAATCCTGGCCTCCCTGCCTCATACATCCTACTAATCCTCACCCCTATCTTTTTCACACTAAGAGAAACTACCGCAATTCCTCACACTTAAAACCTGTGCCACTGACCCCCTCCCTCCCGCACCCTCTTTCTGGAGCACTTTGGAATGCTCGCACCATCTGCAACATGCTCCACGTGATCCACGACCTCTTTACCTCCCACAACCTTTCCTTCCTGGCCCTCACTGAGACCTGGCTGACACCCCCTGACATGGCCTCCCCAGCCGCGCTGAGTTATGGCGGCCTCCACTTTACCCACACTCCTCGCCCTGGCAACAGACAAGGTGGAGGAGTGGGTTTCCTCCTTTCTAAAAACTGCTCCTTGAACCCTATCCAACCCCCACCCTCCCTTATCCTCCCTTCTTTCTAGGTTCACTCTGTCCGTATTTACTCTCCCTCTAATCTCCAAATGGCTGTCATATACCGACCACCGGGCTCAGCCACTGCCTTCATCGACCAATTCTCCACCTGGCTCCTCCACTTTCTTTCTGTTGACATCCCCACCATCATCATGGGGGACTTCAACATCCCCATTGACACCCACCAGCCAGCAGTCTCCAAACTCCTGTCACTTACCTCATCCTTTGGACTTACTCAGTGGTCCTCCACAGCCACCCACACAGATTGACATACATTAGACCTCATCTTCACCTGCCTCTGTTCCCTATTTAATCTCACAACCTGTTACACTTCGGGTGCCGGAAGCGAGAGTGGACCCACTGGGCCGTGACGCCGAACCCTCCCCGAGTGAGCGCACCAAGTGGACCGACCCCTATACAGGGATCGTTAG
Organism: Dendrobates tinctorius; assembly: GCF_039654945.1. Taxonomy (NCBI): domain Eukaryota; kingdom Metazoa; phylum Chordata; class Amphibia; order Anura; family Dendrobatidae; genus Dendrobates; species Dendrobates tinctorius. The sequence goes on from NW_027361794.1 coordinate 10,743,733, forward strand.
GGAACAGACTCGGGGAGTTCAAGCGCCACGGCAGCCAGGACCAGGGGTCGGCTCAAGAGGGTGAGCGATGAAGAGGAGTAGTGGAAGATCCGAGGAGGAGACGGGTACACCGGGATCCGTAGGCGGAAGGAGTGGAAGGTGGGACGGCGGGACCAGCAGGAGGCAGGAAAGGGAGCAACACTAAAAGGAGAGAGGACACAGAGGGTTAAACAGCGGGCAGGAGCAGGAGACACAGCGATAACACGATGGCACAGCAGGAAGCACAGAGACAGGGAGCACAGGGACAGGGAGCACAAAGGCAGGCAGCACAGAGGGTAAACAGGATAGCAGCTGCTACAGCAGCGAGCACGGCCTAGACACAAGAGACAATAACTCAATAGTCAGGCGCCTCCCCTAGGGGAGGGCGGCCTGAAATACCTAGTGGAGGGCGCTGATAGGTCGGGCGGGATCCGAGCAGGTCACGCCGACAGACTGCCATAGGCGCACGATCTAACCCTCCGGTGCGTGCGCAGGGGTACCAAGCGCGCGGCCGAGGGAAGTGGAGGAGGACGTCGGGAGACCAGCTGCCGGAAAGCGCGCAGAGCGGGGGCGCGCGTCAAGGCAGAGACTGAGGAGGAAGCCGGACCAGGAGCGGGAGCGGTGAGTACAGCCGGGGAGCGAGGAGCGGTGGGAGCGGTGCTAACACAACCTCTCCCTTCCCCCTATATGACCACACCTTCTCATCCTTGTCCTTCTCACCTGCCCCCCACGTCCAGCCACTAGCACATCCTCGCAGAAACCTCGCACACCTAGACATCCACAGACTCTCAGACTTTCTTCTACCTCTGTCCTCCATATCTTCACTCCACAACACGGACAGTGCCACTGTTTTCTACAACGCCACGCTCACATCAGCCATAGACTCAGTCGCTCCTCTCATACATGGAAAAGTGCGACAAACCAATAGGCAACCCTGGCACAACAACCTCACCAAAAAACTTCGACAAGCATCCAGGGTCGCGGAGCAGCGTTGGAAGAAAACATGCCTGCCAGACGACTTCACTGCTTTCAAACAAGATACACTTGCCTATAAATCAGCCCTCACCTCTGCTAAACAGACCTATTTCACAAACCTTGTATCTTTATTATTCCACAATCCAAAACAACTGTTCAGCACATTCAACTCTCTCCTCCGCCCACCACTGCCACCTCCAACTCCCCTCATCTCTGCTGAGGACTTTGCCACCTACTTCAAAAACAAGATCGACGAAACAAGGCAAACCTTTACAGTTCCACCACCCCAACCGCTCCACATACCAGACCTCTGCCCTTCCCTAATAACCTCCCTCTCCAACATCACTGAAGGAGAGCTTACTCATCTCCTTTCCAAATCACGCCTCACCACCTGTGCACTTGACCCCATCCCTTCTCACCTGCTCCCCAACCTCACTAACATGATCATTCCACCCTAACCCATCTCTTCAACCTATCCCTAACTTCTGGTACCTTCCCCTCTGCCTTCAAACATGCCACCATAACACCCATCCTCAAAAAATCAAACCTTGACCCAACTGCTATGCCCAGCTATCGCCCCATATCACTGCTACTGTTTGCTTCCAAACTCCTTGAACAGCATGTCCATGCTCAACTCTCCTCCCACCTCTCATCTAACTCCCTCCTTGACATCCTGCAATCTGGCTTTCGCCCCCACCACTCCACTGAAACTGCCCTGACCAAAATTACTAATGACTTACTCACAGCCAAAGCTAACAGACAGTTCTCCATCCTCCTCCTTCTTGACCTGTCCTCTGCCTTTGACACAGTTGACCACTGCCTACTGCTACAGATTATTTCTTCCCTTGGCATCAAAGACCTTGCCCTGTCCTGGATTGCCTCATACCTTTCTGACCGCACATTCAGTGTTTCCCACTCCCACACTACCTCCTCATCCCGCCCCCTCTCTGTTGGAGTCCCCCAAGGCTCTGTCCTGGGGCCCCTACTTTTTTCCATCTATACTCTTGGCCTAGGACAACTCATAAAGTCCCATGGCTTCCAGTACCACCTGTATGAAGATGACACTCAGATCTACCTCTCTGGCCCAGATGTCACCACTCTGCTGTTCTGAATCCCGGAGTGTCTATCAGCCATATCCTCCTTTTTCACCTCTCGCTTACTAAAACTCAACGTAGACAAAACTGAACTCATTATCTTTCCTCTATCTCACGTATCTTCCCTACCCGATCTATCTATTATGGTAAACGGCATCACACTCTCTCCCGCACCTGAAATCCGCTGCCTCGAAGTAACTCTCGACTCTGCCCTGTCCTTCAAACCACACGTCCAATCTCTTGCCACCTCCTGTCGCCTCCAATTCAAAAATATTTCCAGAATCCGTCCCTTCCTCAGTCCTCAATCTACTAAAACTCTTGTACATGCCCTCATCATCTCCCGCCTTGACTACTGCAACACTCTCCTCTGTGGCCTCCCTGCTAACTCTCTTGCACCACTCCTGTCTGTCCTCAGTTCTGCTATCCGACTAATCCACCTCTCTCCTCGCTACTCCCGTCTCCCCTCTCTGCAAATCCCTCCATTGGCTCCCAATTCCCCAACGAATCCAGTTCAAACTACTAACACTGACCTACAAAGCCATCCACAACCTTTCCCCTCCCTATATCTCTGAACTAATCTCCCAATATCTTCCCTCACGTAATCTTCGATCCTCCTAAGACCTCCTACTCTCCTCCACACTTATTCGTTCCTCACACAACCGCCTCCAAGATTTCTCCCGAATATCCCCTATCCTCTGAAATGCCATGCCTCAACACATCCAATTATCCACCACCCTCGGATCCTTCAAACGGAACATGAAAACCCATCTTTTCAGGAAAGCTTACAGCCTGCAATAACCATTCTGCCACCTCACCACTGCCTGAGCTGCTGCCTCATCACCACCATAGCTGCTGCACCCCCGACCTTCTGTCTCTTCCCCACTATCCCGTAGAATGTAAGTCTGCAAGGACAGGGTCCTCTCCCCTCTGTACCAGTCTGTCATTGTAAATTTGTTTACTGTTAACGATATCTAGAACTTTGTATGTAACCCCCTTCTCATGTACAGCACCACAGAATTAATGGCGCTATATAAATAAATAATAATAATATATGATCTACAACTATGAACCGTATACCATTTGTACATACCTATCACCCCTTTTCATATATTATGCACAAAACTATTAAGAGACATTGGGGCATATTACGCACTGCTTACCCTGATGTGGAAAAATTCCAACACCTCTTCTTACCCTGCTTTAAACAAGCCCCTGATATCAGAGATTCAGTCAGGGCTGACATAGGCACCTCAACGTCAAGACAGACACAAAGATTCCTCTAGAACCCCAAAACTGGCACATTCCCGTGCCTGCGATGCAATCAATGCAACAACATTCTTAAGGGTAACGTCATTTACCATCCACACTCTGGGAAGAGATACCCCATTAAAGATTTCTCTACCTGCGGCACATATGTTGTGATTTATGTGATTAAATGTCCATGCGGCCTACTATATAGGAGAAAACTACACAACCTGTCAAAGATAGAATTTCTAAACATAAGTCCACAATCAGGTGTAAAAATCTCCATTTACCCTTACCACACCATTTCATCTCTGCAGGGCACAATGTCTCACAATTAAGATTTCAGGTCATCGAGCACGTACCCCCCCAGATGCGGGGTGATCGCGTACACATCCTGAAACAAAAAGAGGAATTCTGGATCCATGAGTTACAAACCCTTTCTCCAAAAGGTTTGAATAGGGAATATGATTTACTTTCCTTTATATGATTTTCCATTGTGTTTCTGTACCCATTATACTGTATATTCACTATACATACTCATTTTTTCCTATGTCATGATGTGTAGTAAGTTATTTTTAATGGTTTCAACACTCCAATTAATTATAATACTAATTATTGATATTGTTTATATACAGTACTGTATAAATATATATCATTGCCTTAAATTTTCTGTTATCCACTTCCATCTGGATGTCCCCGAATTCCACAAGCCACAGCGCCACACCGGAAGTACGCCGACCGCCATATTGGAATACCCAAGTGATGGGTATTCCAATATGGCACCCGCTGGTGGTACCAGGCCCTTCCGGTGTACCACCAGTGGGACACCGCCGGGACCCCCGCCGCCACCGCTGCTGGACCCGCCGCCAGATCTGCCACCGCAGGACCCCCCCGCCAGACCCGCCGCTGCCTGCCCACCCACCTCCGTGCAGTCACAGCCGGCAGGAAAGATCGCGGCTTGCGGTCTGTGCTGGAGATGGGGTGCGGGTGCCCTCTGGTGGTGCCGCACCCCATCTCCAGCACAGGCCGCAAGCCGCGGTCTTTCCTGCCGACTGCCCGCCGCCGCTGAACACCCCCACCGCTGGACCCGCCGCTGCTGGCCACACCGCTGGACCCCCCCGCCGGACGCGCCGCTGCCTGCCCACCATGTACATACACACACATGCACATACACACACACACACTCACATATACACACACACACCCGTACTTACATACACACACACGTACACACGTATACACACATACGTACTCACATATACACACACACGTACGCACATACACGCAAACACACACGTACAGCCTCCGCTAAGCAGGGACTCACCCGCACCGTAGGGACCCCTGGGGACAAGAACAGCCAGACAATAAAGATGCACGGGACCTGAATGTAGAAGTTTAGAAAGCATGCACAGGACCTACGGTCATGTGAACGGTCATGTGACTGCAAGGGGGCGGGGCTTAGCGTCCTGCTTTCAGAGGAGGAAGAAAACTCAGAGGTCAGGCACAATACAGGCAAGCGAGGTACAGGAGGGATAAACAGACAGGAGGTCAGACAAAGCCAAAGGTCATACACAAGATATCAATACAGTACCAGGGATGAGACAGAGTGGATAGTCAGGGCCAAGCAGAGATCAAAAACCAAACGGACATAGAAGGTACCAGGCAGAATCCAAAGCGATATCCAGAGAACAGACCGAGTCGTACACAGAGAAACAAGCAACCAGAACACAGCACTAATACACTCAGGGGTCACCACACAATGCTAAGGGCGAAAGTATAACTCACGGGGAATGGGAGCTTCCTGAGGCTATAAGAAGCCTCCCCCAGAACCAGGGTGAGGCCACAATCATAGCCCCAGGTGTGCAGGTGAGAGTCTGCACTGAGATCAGAACATTAACCCCAGAAGTGTCGGTCACCCAGCACTGGTATCATGACAACACGTACTCACATATATACACACACACACGTACTCACATACACGTACTCACTTATACACACACACACATGAACTCACATATATACACACACACACACACGTACTCACATCTCCAGCACAGGCCGCAAACCACCCTCTTTCCTGCCGGTTGTGACTGCACGGAGGTGGGTGGGCAGGCAGCTGTGGGACACACACACACATGTACTCACAGACACCTCCACACACACATTTCCCTCCCGATGCGATAGCATCGGGCACACCTCTAATATATATATATATTTACGTTCAGGGTCTAGCAGAAGGTCATTGAAACTTGTTCAACCAGATGGTCAAATCGTACAAGGAGGGCAAATAACTGGTTTTTATTACAATCTTAACACTTATCTTCTATCAAAAGGACCTGTGACATTCAAGGATTAGAATTACCTGATTAGACATTCCCAGGAGATGTTTATCCTATATATATATATAATATATATATATATATATATATATATATATATTATAATATAATTGTGGGTTAAGACCCTAGGACAGATACTATGAGAGATCAAAGCCTTTAGAGAAGTTTGAATATAAAGTTTTAACATATAAAGGGGGACTGAACTCTGGGGAGAGGTTGGGAAGAGATTTGGATATGGGACATACTGAGACAGAGAGAGGAAAGAGAGATGGACACAGATTGAAGGACTTCTACCTTGAGAATGTAATGTATGTGTGGCGCCCCTTAGGCTTCAGTCGCCACAGAGGTACTGCACCTCCTCCTGAGGTGTGGTACCCCACCATCCAGGTAAAGTGGAAGCTCCTAACCACGCTCCAACACCTGCACCCCACACCACAAAGTAGTGTAGCAAAGCACTTTCGGCGGCTCCCTGCTTGGAGTATAGCAAAGCACCCATTGGTGGCTCCCTGCTTGGAACACGAAACGTGCTGGGAGGTGGGTGGAGCTTAGTTTACACAATAGAGCGGGAAGAGTTGAGGATTCAGTCATTCAGTCATTGAGTCAGTGATTGAGTATGCAGAAGGACAGAGAGTGAGTAAAGAGAAGATCCCCGGGAGTGGGATGGATGAAGGAAGTGCTACAGCAGGACACAGTGATCTGGGTCTGCTGGCACAGGAAAGAGACAGAGAAAGGAAGCTTGATTCTCCATAAGGAAGAAAGATTAGTACGGAACGTGAGGAGTAGAAGAGAACTGAGGACTAGGGTCAGAAGGGAGCCCTTCCTAGAAGTTCTTGGCGCAAGGCCGGGGCTCAGTCTCCAAGGTTGTATGGATACTAATGGTCCTGCAGCAGACACACCGGAGGAATAGAAGTTGTCACCACTTTATTCCCACACAAGACTTGGGGGCACAACAGCATCAAGAGTGAGCCGGGACTTAGTAGTCAGGAGTCCCCGAAGCAGGCTACAGCTGTCTGCCGTACAAGTAGAGTTCTTAGGAACATCTGTCAGGAGGAACTCCAGTGTAACTCAGTAATGGGAGTACTTCATTTAAAGGCGCTATAAGAGGAGGCGTTCAGAAAAGGCACATGTTGGCGGAGTGTTGGAAGGGAGCATTTCATCTTCCCTGGAGGTTGACTGAGTCCCTGACCTGGAGGACACAGCACGGATGCGGGCACCTATTTGCACAACAGACTGTGAGTAAAGCTTTGGAACTACATGCCTTGGTGTCCTCCACTTATTCTTGCGCCAACACACTCAGCACTGCTACATCTCGGTGCCAAACTCCACATAGCCTGGGCCTCTTCCCTATCTCTTCATCTACTCTGCCCTGGACTACAGCCCTGCCTGTGGAGGGCTACAACACCACTGCTGCACCACACCATCAGTCCCAGAGGATCTGTATGCAGCGTCGGCTTAACATCTCACTTGCCGAACACCACAGGTGGCGTCACGAATCATCAATAGACTTTATTCCCCTTTGCTTTAATGGGCGCCCAGGGCCACGGACCGGGTCATGGCTACTGTGACATTCCGCTCTGAGACACCGGCCTGGTACCGAGTACCCCACAGCCCTGGGAGGGCGACCCATATGTAATGCCTGTTTCTAATTCATATGTATTTTTGTTGCTTATACTGTTAATTATTTAATCTTATAATTTATTAAGTAAATCCAGTTTGGTTTATTCAATTTTTGTGTGAGCATTCTCTTATTCATTAGAATCCTTTTGAATCCATTACAAAAAAAATTGGTGTCAGAAGTGGGATTGTTTTGAATAAAATTGTTTGCAAAATTGAATAAGTTTGTTAAGAACAGGAAAGCAGTTGGGAGTAGTAGTGTCAGATCCTTGCCAGAATGGGTGTTATCAGGAAAGCGGACCCCAATGGCACAGAAATGTAACAAGTATATGGAGGGACAGCGCTTATCAAATCCCCAGGATGTAGCTACTAAATTTGATCTCTTAAGGGATGATGCAAAGGAGAAGAAAGCAGCAGCAGCTGTTGGATGGGTATGTGTCCAGGCATTTTTAAGTTTGCAGGAGGAGATTGATAACTTGTGTTTAGAGCTGCATACAGCTATAGAGCAAAGGATTAGCTTGCAATCAGCCTTGAGAGACCAAATGAAAAAGCATGACGATATGCAATGGAATTTTGAAGCATATCTCATAAAAATGTAAGAATAGGCGCAGGAGGAGACAGCAGCCAATGTCAGATATTCATACTGCACAGATTAGGACCATGATTGCACATGAGAAATGGTCAGGTTTACTAAAATGTGACAGAGCTGACAGTGAGATAGATGCCCGGGTCTCTCCATCTGCTGAGGCCGCGGCTCCACCGCTTGCGGCGCCTTCGGTCACCGCCGCCTCCCGTGCCTCCACGTCGTCTGGGCCTCTCCGGCGAGTCCGCTCCTCTCGCTCCGCCTCCTCTGCTGGCACCTGTCAATCATCCTTCCTGCGGCCGGCTCCTGCTCCTTCACACAGGCGTACTGCTAGATACGCCCCCTAGACCTGGCGTCCTATCTCCTGGTCCCATGGTTCAGCTGCACTCTGACCCGGAAGTTCTCTAGCATGTCCTATATCAGGCAGTCTCACTCTATGCTCACTGCCTGACTATCATTTGTGGTATCGGGTCCACGCGCTCCTGCGTTCCTCTTCGTTCCTGCGCTGTGTACCACTCCGTGGCCTCCGCTGTTCTTCCGGTTTGTGACTTTCCTGTGTTCCCTCCTAGATCCAGTCCGTTCCTGCTTCCGTTCTCCTGCTCCTGTGTCTTGTCCTGTACCGGCTCCTGCCTCCCGCCATTGCCAGTCTCGTCTGCCGTCCACCACCATTCCCGCAGTCTCAGCAGCCATCCCTGTGGCCGTCGTCATCTCTCATCTGGTCGCCTACATTTCCCTGCCTGCTTACTTACCCGGCTGTTCCCAGGTATCAGCTTCCGCGGCGATAGTCTCCCTTGGGTCTGCCCCTAACGCTCCCTGTATAGGGGGTGGTCCACCTGGTTCAGCTTGCCCGAGGGAGGTTCGTCGTCGCGGTCCTGAGGGTTCACTCCGGAGGTCCCCAATCTCACAGGTAGAAAGGCATGCCAGACCAATTTTAATAACAAAAACTAGGAGAGAAGTCAAAGCATAGTGAAGATAGGATGGATGCAGGAAATGCAGCTACTGAAGCAGAAGCCGCCATTACAGTAGAGTCTAGGGGTTATACAGCAGGAGAGCTAACAGAGTTAGCTACTAGGTCCAGGCAGCAAGCAGGAGAACATTTGTTAGCCTGGTTTCTCAGATTATGGTATCATGGAGGCGATATTATAATTTTGAACCGTCTCGAGGGCATAGACATTGGAAGTACTTGTATTGATCCTATGGTACGTCTAAAAATGAGACGTGCAAGGGACACTGCAGAGAATTTCTCTTTGTTGCCTTTGGTGAGAGATTCTGTGTATGACTCTCCTATTGAATTAATACCACAAACATGATGGGAGTCTCTTGCAGATGGAGTTCAGAGATTGAGAGAAATAGCATGCGTATATGGTATAACTCACAATCCTTTGCCAGATTTGAATGATCACTTTGCTGTTGCAGAGGATTGCAAGGGACCAGATGCTGCAATATTGACAGTAATGATGAAGAATACATTCATAGAAGGTGCCCCAGCTGCTTACAAAGCCCCATTGTTCACTATGTTCAGTGCGCTTATGGGAAATTCTACTACTGTAACTAATAAGTCATGTCAGACTAACTTAATTTCCTTCTATGACGGAATCACTGATTGGGTGGATCAAGGAAATGCTGTAGATATAGTATATCTTGACTTCAACAAAGCATTTGACAAAGTATCTCATACAATCCTTATTGAAAAAATGACTAAGCATGGAATGGACAAGGCAACTGTTAGGTGGATTCATACCTGGCTTAGTGATCGGACCCAAAGAGTGGTCGTAAATGGCTGCACATCCAGTTGGAAGAATGTCTCAAGTGGGGTACCACGGGGCTCTGTCCTGGGCCCTGTATTGTTCAACATCTTTATCAACGATTTAGATGAAGGAATTGAGGGTTAACTGATTAAATTTGCTGATGACACAAAGCTAGGAGGGATAGCTAATACTAGAGAAGAGAGAGAGAGGATTCAAAAAGATATAAATAAACTGGAGCAGTGGGCAGCAACTAACAGAATGGTTTTTAACAGGGAATAATGCAAAGTACTACATCTGGGCAATAAAAATGAAAAAAGCATATACAGAATGGGAGGAATAGGGCTAAGTGACAGCACATGTGAAAAAGACTTGGGTATACTAATAGATCACAGACTGAATATGAGTCAACAGTGTGATTCAGCAGCAAAAAAGGCAAATGCAATTCTAGGATGTATTAACAGAAGCATACAGTCTAGATCACGTGAAGTCATTATTTCCCTCTACTCCTCTTTGGTCAGACCTCATCTGGAATATTGTGTCCAGTTTTGGGCACCATATTTTAAAAAAGACATCAACAAACTGGAGCAAGTTCAGAAAAGAGCGACCAGAATGGTGACCGGTCTGCAAATCCTGTCTTATGAGGACATGTTGCAGGATTTGGGAATGTTTAGTTTGCATAAGAGAAGACTGAGAGGAGACTTAATAGCTGTCTACAAATATCTAAAGGGCTGTCACATTGTAGAAGGATCATCTTTATTCTCATTTGCACAAGGAAAGACTAGAAGCAATGGGATGAAACTGAATGGGAGGAGACACAGATTAGAGATTAGAAAAAACTTTTTGACAGTTAGAGTGATCAATGAGTGGAACAGGCTGCCACGAGAAGTGGTGAGTTCTCCTTCAATGGAAGTCTGCAAACAAAGGCTGGACAGACATCTGACTGGGATGATTTAGCGAATCCTACTTTGAGCAGGGGGTTGGACCAGATGGCCCAGGAGGTCCCTTCCAACTCTACGATTCTATGATTCTATACTGTCTACACAGAATGCAATTTATTCTCCCAGTTATCTGCTCTAGAGAAAACAAAAGTGCCAAAAAATAGTACAGTAGAGAGAGTAGATCAAGGAAGGAGAAAAGAAGATGACACCCAAATTAGAAAGAGGAGGGAGGAGTTGTTTTGTGACCTGATAGCTAGTGGAGTTCCATTTCAGGAGATAGATGGGATCTCTACTAGTGACCTGTTGAGGACATGGCTAGATATGAGGAGAAAAGGTAAATTGCAAATCGCCAGGCCCAGGAGGGTGGCGACAAATGAAATAGGGGGTTGGAAAGAAAGAGGTGGGACACCAGATTGAGGCATACAAAGCCCCTTACACTCCTCCAATACCATGGCATACTACACCCCCTGCCATGATTCCCTCATGGACTAATCAGATTTTAGATAAAAGTTGTGGAACATCCCTGAGAATTGTGTTTGAACAGTTTTGCCATTTTTTGATGTCTAATGATGTTTGTTTTTGTTCTAGAGTTTTTTTAAGAAGAGAAATATTCCTCATTTGAGGGTTTGCAATACCTTCCAATTGAGACTGCTGTCACTTGATGCTAGACCTTGAAGCATATAAGGAAATAGCTTAGTTACTCACCGATAACGGTGTTTCTCGGAACCCATGACAGCACCACGGAGAGAGGGGGTCCGCCCATCAAGGACAGGAACCTACAGATAAAAAGGCGGCACCTCTCCACCGCCCCCAGTTGGTTACAGAGCATCAGAGGGTCTCCAGGTTAGTTAACAACAAAAGTATATACATAACATTGTAATATTGCATATTATGGAGAAGCACCGTGTCTAAGTGAGTAACTAAGCTATTCTCTCTCACCCATGACAGCACCACGGAGAGAATTTCAGAGATTGGTAGCTTAGGAAGGGACCACCTCCTGAACGACCCTTCTCCCGAAGGTCAGATCAGACGTAGAGGCTAGATCTAAACGATAGTGTCTGAAAAAGGTAGAAGGTGTTGACCAGGTGGCCGCCTTACAGATCTGTTCTATCGATACCTCTGATCTTTCTGCCCATGAGGTCGCCATTGCCCTTGTATTGTGAGCTTTTAAAACCTCCGGGAGATCTGGTAGGACCCAAGGGCTGGTTATTGACAGTATTCTCAGCCAGGAGAACCAAGTTCTTTTTGGCCAAAAGGGGCCTATTAGTGTCATTCTTGCTTTGTCCTCTTTGACTTTTCTTATGACTGCCGGGAGGAGAATGGTTGGCGGAAAGGCATACATTAGGCCGTGTCCACGGAAGCATAAACGCATCCAGGGTCTGGGGATTTCCCCTGGGGTCTAGGGAACAAAATGCTTCCACTTTTTTGTTTTTGTGGTTGGTAAACAGATCTATGTCCGGGGTTCCCCACATTTTTACAATCTGCCAAAAAATGGACTGTTTTAATACCCATTCTCCCTGGCGTAACTGGGTGCGACTCAGAAAGTCTGGTCTCTGGTTTTCTGCTCCCCGTATATGCAGTCCAGAGAGGGATAGTAGGCTTGTCTCGGCTAGGGTGAAGATTTTGGAGGATGTGTTCATTAGTGCCTGGGACCTGGTTCCCCCCTGGTGATTTATGTAGGCCACCGTCACCCGATTGTCCGAAAATATGCGGACGTGATGACCCCGTAGCACAGGTAGGAAGTGTGTTAGGGCATAACCTACTGCCAATAGTTCCTTTTGATTCGAGGAGGCTTCTAATTCCTGACCTCCCCATTCCCCCTGAGCCACCGTGTTGCTCATATGTGCTCCACATCCTATGGGACTGGCATCCGTGGTAATTATGTGTGTGATTTTTATTACCAAGGGAATCCCTTTGGATAGGTTGTCTCTGTTTCCCCACCAAGCTAGGGAATGAATAGTTTTGGAGTCTAGTGTAACGTGACCTTCCAAGTGATCTCCTAATGCTAACTGCTTGACTAATACATCCCATTGGAGATCTCTCGTATATAGCTGTGCCCACTGGACCGCCTGCAGGAAGGCGGAGAGGGACCCCAGTAGTGACATTGCTTTTCTTAGCGTCATGGAGGGGTTCTGAATATCTCTTGCTACCATCTGAGCAATTCTCTCTTTTTTGCAGTCTGGGAGGTAACACTCTTGGGTGTTTGAGTCCAGTGTTAGTCATAGGAACTCCTGAACTTTGCTGGGCTCCAACCTCGATGTTTTTCAGGTTTAGAAGCCAGCCAGGTTCTGTAGAATTTTCATTACTCTGTCCATCTGTACCTTGCATTTTTGGGCCGAGTTGTTTGCTATTAAAAAGTCGTCCAAATATGGGATTATTAAAATATCCTGTTCTCTTAGGTGAGCCATCATTTCTGCTACTAGTTTCGTGAAAACTTGTGGGGCTGCAGAAATTCCAAATGGCAGGGCCCTGTATTGAAACTCCCTTATTTCGCCCTCTATGGAGACCGCCAGTCTGAGGTATTTTCGGGAGTCTTTGTGGATGGGGACGTGATAGTACGCATCGCTGAGATCTAATACTGTCATGAAGCAATGTGGGAAGAGAATTTTTATCCCAAGAAGCTGGTAGGGCTCTGCTGCAGGTGGGGCATTCCCTGTTCTTTGTTTTCTCCTTCTTCTTTCCCTAATAAGGGAAATAAGTCTTTTACAATGAGGAACATTCACGTAGATCACTCACCCAAGTATGCGCGGTTGCAGGAATCGGTTCGGGAGGTGGATTCAGGTCCCTCACGGATTGATCCAAGGAAGGTGACTTGCTCCTTGCAGCTGACCTGCTGCGCTGCGTGGAGTGGCTACTGGACCGGCCCTCGTGCCTGTCCTTATCCTTTTGCCGGTGATGGTGGTGTTGCTGTTGCCTGTGCTGCTGCTGCTCGGGCTGCTCCCCTTGCGGGTCGCTGTCCTCCATACTTACAGGACGCTTCCAGCAAGGAGTAGTTCCAGCATTTTCCTTTTTAAATTTCCCGGCCGTGATGTCACTTCCTCTCCCAGCCTACTCTGCTCTGTGCCCCGGGGAGTGCGCATGCGCTGACTGCGGGGACACGGAAATAGTCTCCATCCATTTCCGGGGCAGCGCCATGTTGGTACACCTCTGCATCGTGACGCTGCCCGCGCGTCTCCCGGGTCTCCCCCAGCCCCATCCTCCTTTCCGGAGCGGCAGCTCGGTCCTCTCCCCCCTGCTCACCCTGTCGTGGTGAATTGCTGAAAAAAATAAAGGGAACACATCCTAGGACATTGTGTTGGTTAAGTGTTCCCTTTATTTTTTTCAGCAGTATATATACATACATATACTTACGTTCAGGGTTTAGCAAAGGGTCATTGAATGTAAAAACCAGATGGTCAACTCACTGTCCAGGGATTACAATTACAGCTATTGCTGTGGGATCTGTGATTTATATCTACTCCACTGTGTATATGACAATAGAGTATAATAAAGTAGTTATGGACATGACTTAACTAACATTGTGCAGTGACTCTTAATTTTTTCCAGAGCTGTAGGGTGAGGTTACAAATACACAGTCACTCTCCAATCCTCTCATTTCTAAGGTTTTCGTCATCCTCTCCAAAGGCGACTAATCAAGAGACTATTTAATATCGACTGTGAGGAAGCGACCGGAGTCATATGTGAGGGTCACGTGTCCCCCAGGATGCGCTCAGAAGCATATTAGATCCCCTGGAGTGCCTTGTGGTCATAGCAGTGTGTCTGTGATGCACAGGGTGGAATAAAAGTAAGTTGAACCTGGTCAAGTTATTTTTGACCAAGGAGTTTATTCAGGAAAACCCACTATGGGCTTTTATTTTTGAAACGGACTGCAGGAAGGTAGTGGGCTCTGGTCCATTTCCTCCAGCCTAGGTCTTATAAGTGGCCTATGGCCACAGATTGGAAGAACGAAAAAAAAACCCTGCAGGGAGAGCTTTGTGTATGTCAGTTCTGTCTTGCAGACACAGAGCAGTGGTCTGCAGAACATTCCCTGTTTGAGGCAACACAGGGCCAAGCTGAGCCAAAAGGTCTGGCACCCCTTGCATACCCGGGCAGCGCGGTGGCTCACAGCAACTGGCCTCAAACTGTTTTGCTGCTTCCTGGCAGCAATCCGGAGGATACAGAGTATTGTGCATTGTGTGAGGTTTTTTTGGACTTTAAACACCTTTTTGTTGCTGAACTGGCTTGGGTCACTGCTAGGGATGAGCGAGTAGTGAAATACTCGGACTCGCTGTACTCGTTACAAGTAGCTCCTAATACTCGGGTACTCGTAACGAGTCCAATGTAAGTCTATGGGAAATGTGAGTAATGGGCAGAGAATGTGTGGGGGCGGAGACTATGTGTGCGGAGAATGTATGCGGCGCTGTGTGTGTGTGCAGGGCTGTGCTGGGCTCTGCCGGACCTGTGATGGGCTGTGCGCGGGGCCTGTGCGGGTTGTACCGGTGCTGTGTGGGCATCGTCTGATGGGACTACTTGACAGCATTAGCGGATGATGGGAAAGTAATATTCCCATCATCCGGCTAATGTGGTGAATGTAGAAAAAAAAAACGCATACAGAACATATAACATACAGTACATACATATAACATACAACACATAGCATAGAGTACATACTCACCGCACACACCGAATTCCCAGAAGCCATCAATCACCTGTAAAAAATTAAAATAATAACGCAACCTATACTCACCTTTCTGCCGTAATCCCATTAATAGCGAGGGTCCCACATCAGCTGATGCGACCGCTCTCCAGTGGCTCCAGCGATACATTGATGCTGTGCGGCCAACCAATCACAGTAATGCCACAACAAAGAAGGCTTTACTGTGATTGGCTAACACATGCCGGGCAGGAGATCCGAATATTGTGAGGCGAGTAGTGAAATTTACTTGCTAGGATTCGAGTACTGCATTCCTCGCCGAGAACCAAATCCTAACGAGTATACTCGCTCATCCCTAGTCATTGCCTCATCACTGCACAGCGTGGACACTGCTGCTTTACACGACCTATATTCAAACAAGACAAGGTGAAAAAAATACTAAAATCATGTATCATGTTATCCGAAATAGTCAGAAAACTAGCCATGTATAGGCAGACCCCAGACTTCAAACTATTTACCGTATATATTCGTGTATACACAAGTTATTGTCCAGAAAGCTGGCGGGGGAGGGGGCGGAGCAGTGGCAGGAGTCAGCGGCTTTGGCCGTAACTGTGCCACTGCTAAAAAGAAATTAATATTCATTTCTCTTATAGCGCAGTGACAGCTGCCGGCTTACAGAAAACATCATACTCGCCCTCCTCTGTGCGGTCGCTGCCTCTCCGTTGGTCCCGGCAGCTCTTCCTGTTCTTGTGCTGAGCGATCACGTGGCACCGCTTAAGGTAATGAATATGCACGTGTTTCCACTCCCATAGGCGTGGAGCGCATATTCATTACCTTAATAAGTGGTGCCGCGTGATCGCTCAGCACAGGAATAGCTGCTGGAAGCCGGAACGAGATGATGCGCCTGCAAGAGCACGCTGGAGGAGGGTGAGTAGGATTTTTTTTATTGTAACAGGAAGCATACATACCGGGATGGGAGGGAGCCATGCATACAACGATGGACGGGTAGAGCCATGCATGCTACATGGGACTGGGGGGAGCCCATACATACAACGAAGGGACCGGGGGAACCATGCATACAACAACGGGACAAGGGTATCCATGCATACAACGGGACCGTGGAAGCCATGCATACAATGACGGGATGGGGGAGCCATGCATACAATGACGGGACGGGGGAGCCATGCATGCAATGACGGGACTGGGGAGCCATGCATCCAACGGGATTGTGGGAGCCATGCATACAGCGGGATTGTGGGAGCCATGCATTCAACGACGGGATAGAGGGAGCCATGCATACAACGACGGGATGTGGGAGCCACGCATACCTGGCCAGGACAGGGGGAGCCATGCATAGCAGGACAATGACGGGGAAGCAACGCATACCAGGACAGCGACGGGGGAGCCACGTAGAGGACAGGGATGAAGGGACAATGCATACCCGACTTATACTCGAGACAATAAGCTTACCCAGTTTTCCGTGGCAAAATTGGGTGCCTCGGCTTATACTCGAGTATATACAGTACTTTGTAGGTTTCTAAGCCACTCCAGTGTCAGGAATAGATAGTATCTGAAAATACAGTGTTTGCTGCTCAGGGAACACTTAACTGCTCCAGAGAAAATTTCCATATTCATACTAAATAATTGCACAGATCTCCCAGACATGGTTTCACATATCCCTAGTCTTTATAACGATATTGCACTCATTCCTTGACAGACTGCAGCATGGACTTTAGTTAGAACCTGCTAAAAACCTTTGCAGCAGTTAAGTTTTCCCTGAATGGTACATATTGGGCCATCTGAAAACTGAGTTTAGTCTAGGACAATTTGTCGTTACAATACCAAACTAGGTATTTTCGCATACTTTCTATTCCTGACTGACCACCACTGGAATGGCTTATAAACTTACGAAATACCGTATATGTTCAAGTATAAACCGACCCGAGTATAAACCGAGGCACCTAATTTTGCCATGGAAAACTGGGTAAGCTTATTGACTCAAGTACAAGCCAGGTACGCATTGTCCCCTCATCCCTGTCCTGGTATGTGTGGCTTCCCCGTCCTGTCCTGCTATGTGTGGCTCCCCCGTCCTGTCCTGGTATGTTTGGCTCCCCCTTCTGTACTTCTGTATGCATGGCTCCCCCGGTCCGGTCATTGTATGCATTGCTCACTCCCCCGTCCCATCGTATGCATGGCTCACCCCCCATCCTGTCAGTTTGTATGGCTCACCCCCGTCCCATCTTTGTATGCATGGCTCACCATCCCGTCGTCCTACTCGCCCTCCTCACTTAGTCGCTGCATCTCCATCCCTGCATCTCCGTCCTGCATGCATATTCATTAACTTAATGAGCGGTACTACGTGATCACTCAGCACAGGAAGAGCTGCTGGCGCCGGACAGAGATGCAGGGCTAGAGAAGCAGTGACTGCTTGAGGAGAGTGACTATGATGTCACAGCTGCCGACTCCTGCCGCTGCTCTGCCACTGGACAATGACTTGTGTATAAGCCGAGGGGGGGAGTTTTCAGCACAAAAGAATGTGCTGAAAATCTCGGCTTATACACGAGTATATACGGTATATAGTTTTAAGTCTGGGATCTGCCTATATGTGGCTAGTTTTCTGTTTCATAACGTGATACATGATTTCAGTTATTTTTTGTCTAGTCTGAATATAGGTCAATATTAAATAAAGTCTCCTGATGAGTCGTCTTTGGTGAGGACGATGAAACCCGTAGAAATGAGAGGCTTGGAGAGTGAGTGTGTATACGTCACCTCACCCTATATACTGAAACGTGGGGTACAGGTTTTTCTATTAGTCACCTTCTGACTAACCTTCAGAGGATGAATTATGGGTATAGTTTTACATTTCGAATCAATAAAGTTTAGTTTTATCCTTTTGTCAGCAAACATGACAAATGACAAGAGACAAAATTTTGGTTAAAACTATTCAAACATTATGAACATAAAAAGGCTTCTCCCCTATGTGACATCTCTGATGTTTATTAACAGTTGATTTCCAAGTAAAATATTTCCCACATTAAGAAAATGAAAAAGGCTTCTCCCCTGTGTGACTGCTCTGATGTCTAACAAGAAGCTCATTCCGGTTAAAACATTTCCCACATTCTGAACAGGAAAAAGGCTTCTCCCCTGTGTGACTGTAATGATGTCTAATAAGATGCTGTTTCCGATTAAAACATTTTCCACATTCTGAACAGGAAAAAGGTTTCGCTCCTGTGTGAATTCTCTGGTGAACAACAAAATGTGATTTATGTGCAAAACATTTCCCACATTCTGAACATGAAAAAGGCTTCTCCCCTGTGTGAGTTCTGTGGTGAGAAACCCAACCTGATTTTTGTGTAAAACATTTCCCACATTCTGAACATGAAAAAGGCTTCTCCCCTGTGTGAGTTCTCTGGTGGCAATCAAGATGCCTTCTCTGTTTAAAACATTTTCCACATTCTGAACAGGAAAAAGGTTTCACTCCTGTGTGAGTTCTCTGGTGAGTAACAAAATGTGATTTATGTGCAAAACATTTCCCACATTCTGAACATAAAAAAGGCTTCTCCCCTGTGTGAGTTCTCTGGTGACTAACAAGATGTGTTTTCCGGTTAAAACATTTCTCACATTCTGAACATGAAAAAGGCTTCTCCCCTGTGTGGGTTCTCTGGTGTTTAACCAATTCTGATTTCCGTGTAAAACATTTCTCACATTCTGAACAGGAAAAAGGCTTCTTTGCTTTCAGAGCAGTTTGTTCTTTAATGCTTATTTTGTGACTTGGATTTTCCTTAGTAGTCAGTAATGGCTTCTCCCTTGTGTGGGTTCTCTGGTGTCTAACAAGATGTGTTTTCAGGTTAAAACATTTCTCACATTCTGAACATGAAAAAGGCTTCTCCCCTGTGTGTGTTCTCTGGTGAATAACAAAATGTGATTTCCAAGTAAAATATTTCCCACATTCTGAACATGAAAATGACTTCTTTGCTTTAGGAGCAGTTTTTTTAATGCCTCTTTTGTAACTTTGATTTTCCTTAGTAGTCGATAATGAACCAGAAGACAGGACCTGTTTTAAAGGATCAGATGACAGATCTTTGCTGTGAATGGATGATGGTATATCTGGAGTAATAGCAATCACTTCATTTGCATCTTGTAGGATCTCAAGATCGTCAGATTTAAAAACTGAAGATGTCAGCTTTCCCTCTGATCTCCTGGTACAGTCATCTGCTAAAGATTAAAAAAAAATATTTTTTAATAAAATATCCTCAAATTTTATATTTTTGAACATTTCTACTTAAACCGTCCATATAAATGGCAAGTTATGCAAAAAACTTTAATTATTTACCAAAACAATAACAGGTCACAGTCTAATAGAAACCTATGCTGGATGAACCCGTAGTGTGTGGTGTTCAACTGTTTGTTCATTCTGCCTCCCAAATATCGAATAAAGAGAAACCAATCAATGTTATGTAGGCGAAAATAATACCAATTCTCATCTCACAAAAAACAAGTCCCCACTCAGGTCCATCTTCTGTCAATGGAAAAACAGAGGTTCCCACACTATTAGTGGCTCAAAGGCTGTTGAAAAGCAACAGGGTTTCTATAAACCAATCCAACAAAATCCGCTCTCACTTCTGAATCTTGCATGTGCTAAAAACAACATTTAGGTTCCCTGTATTTAGCAATATTATAGTGAGAATAATCTACTTAATTTGCGGTGTGTGTCTCCTGGAGCAGAATCTGGGCACTAGGTGTTGGGTAATAAAATGGCAATTTCATTCTCCAGCATCCACTACGTGTTAACTTCCTGAAAGTGGCTGTGGAGTCAAAATATTCACTCCTCCTACACACATGGTCACAATTGTTGGTACCCCTCGTTTAATGACATAAAATCCCACAATGGTCACAGAAATAACTTGAATTTGACAAAAGTAATAATAAATAAAAAATCTATGAAAATGAACAAATGAAAGTCAGACATTGCTTTTCAACCATGCTTCCACAGAACTTAAAAAAAAAATAAAACTCATGAATTAGGTCTGGACAGAAATGATGGTACCATTAACTTAATATTTAGTTGCACAACCTTTTGAGGCAATCACTACAATCAAATGATTCCTGTAACTGTCAATGAGACTTCTGCACCTCTCGACAGGTATTTTGGCCCTCTCCTCAAGAGCAAACTGCTCTAGTTGTCTCGTGTTTGAAGGTTGCCTTTTCCAGACGCTATGTTTCAGCTCTTTCTAAAAATGCTCAAAAGGATTTAGGTCAGTGCTCATAAAAGGCAACTTCAGAATCATCCAATGTTTTCCTCTTAGCCATTCTTTGGTGTTTTTAGCAGTGTGTTTTCGGTCATTATCCTGTTGCAAGACCCGTGACCTGCAACTCAGACCAAGCTTTCCGACACTGGACAGCACATTTCTCTCTAAAATCTCTTGATAGTCTTGAGATTTCATTGTACCCTGCACAGATTCTAGACACCCTGTGCCAGATGTAGCAAAGCAGCCCCAGAACATAACTGAGCCTCCTCCATGTTTCACAGTAGGGACAGTGTTCTCTTCTTGATACGCTTCATTTTTCCGTCTGTGAACACAGAGCTCATGTGCCTTGCTAAAAAGTTACATTTTTGTCTCATCTGTCCATAGGCCATTCTCCCAGAAGCTTTGTGGCTTGTCAACATGTAGTTTGGCAAATTCCAGTTTGGCTTTTTTATAATTTTTTTTCAACAATGGTATCCTCCTTGGTCGTCTCCCATGAAGTCCACATTGGCTCATACAACTACGGATGGTGTGATCTGACACTGATGTCCCCTGAGCTTGAAGTTCACCTTTAATCTCTGTAGAAGTTTTTCTGGGCTCTTTTGTTACCTTCGTATTTGATTTGTCATTATTTTCCTCCTGCGGCCACGTACAGGGAGGTTGGCTACAATCCCAAGGATATTAAATTTCTGAACAATATGTGAAACTTTAGTCACAGGGACATCAAGCTGCTTGGAGATGGTCTTATAACTTTTATCTTTAACATGTTTGTCTATACTTTTCTTTCTAATCTCCTGAGACAACTCTTTCCTTTGCTTCCTCTGGTCCATGTTGGGTGTGATACTCACTGTACTGTTTGGTGACATGGAGTGTATCTGTAGCCCTATATATAGACCCATTCACTGATTCCAAGATTGTAGACAACTGTGATGCTAATTAGTGGACACACCTTGATTTAATATGTCCCTTTTGCCACATTATTTTCAGGGGTACCATCATTTCTGTCCAGGTCTATTTAATGAGTTTTATTTTTTTAAAATTCTGTGGAAACACGGGTATTACATACCTGGTAATGTGTTTTTTCATGAGACATGACGGCACCACGAGAGAGAGGATCCGCCCAACAAGGACAGGAAAACTTCAAGATAAAAGGGGCGGCTCCTCTCTGCGCATCAGTTGTTTTACAGAGCACGAGAGGAACTCCGCAGGTTAGTGTACATATAAATAATACATCCTTTATACTGCTAATAATGCACCCAGCTAATGATGTGATCAATAGGGAGGTAATATAAGGGTGCCATCATGTCTCATGAAAAAACACATTACCAGGTAGGTAATACCCGTGTTTTTCCATTCTACATGACGGCACCATGAGAGAGTTAGAGATTTGTATTCTCTTTAGGGAGGTATCACTGCTTGTAACACTCTTCTCCCAAATGTGAGATCAGAGGTAGCAAATAGGTCTAACCTATAATGTCTGGCAAGGTAGACGGAGCGGACCAAGTGGCCGCCTTACAGATTTGGTAAATGGGAGCGTCTGCTCTCTCCATCTAGGATGTCGCCCTCGCCCTCGTGGAGTGGGCTTTTATACTTTCTGGAATAGCCCTACCTGCCCTGTTATATGCTGGCATAATGGCCTTTCTTACTCCTCTAGCTACAGTCTGTCTAGAGGCTTTTAAGGCTCTTCTTTGCTCCTTGGAATGAGACAAATAAGGCCCTCTGTTGTTTCTCCAAGATCTTGTTACCTCTAAATACTGCAGGAGACATCTCCTCATATATAGGCAATGAAGCCTCTCCTCCTTCTGGTAGTTAGCGTTGAAAGGGATGACAAGATTATCTCCTGAGCCCTATGGAATTTTGATACCACCTAGGGAAGGTGTGCTGGATCTAATTTTAACACAACTCTATTGCCCATGGCCTGAGTGTAGGGAGGGTCTCTTGATAAAGCGAGTAAATCCTCAACCTATGGGCCGATGTGAGTGTTACTAATAAGGCGGTCTTTAGTGTTAGAACTTTATCTGATGTTGTGTTTAGTGATTCAAACAGACTCTCTGTCAGAGATGATAGGACTAAATTTAGATCCCAAGGAGGAGGAGTAGGGGACGGGACAGAGTCAGCTCTAGTACAGGCCCGGACAAACCTGGCCACCCACCTATTGTTTGCCAGGCCGCAGTAGAATAAGGCTGCCAGGGCTGTGATGTGTACTTTGAGGGTACTTACAGCTAGCCCCAATCCTAAACCTTTCTGCAGAAATTCCAGTATTGCCATTATCGGGACTTTCCCTTCCCGTATTGGGTCTGAGGTAGATAAGAATCTTTTACTTACATAGCCTCCTACAACCTTTTTGTAGTCACTGGTTTTCTGCTACTGTGTAAGGTGGATATTAACGCTGGTGAGAATCCCTTTTTCTCTAGTAGTGACCTTTTAAATTTGAGGCTGTCAACTGCAACCCAGATCTCTGAGGGTGATTGAAGGGACTCTGTGTTAGAAAGCCCTAGACCTCTGTCACTGACATCACTCTCAGCCAGTAGGACCATGGTCATTTTGGTCAAAAGGGGGCTATCATAATCACTCTGGCTCTGTCCGCCCTGATCTTCCTCAAAACCGCTGGTATGAGGCATATTGGTGGGAAGGTGTATGGAAGACCTGATGTCCATTCTATCCTGAAGGCAACTACTGCCAATGGTCCATCTGCTGGACTTAGGGAGCAGAATTTCTGAACCTTCCCGTTGGCTTTTTTGAGGCGGAGAGATCTATACTGGGTTTTTCCCCCATGTGCATTATCCATTGAAAAATGGATTCTTTTAGGTACCATTCTCCTTACCTCAAGTGGTTCCTACTCAGACAGTCTGCCTTCAGGTTGTCTATACCTCGGATATGCAGGCGTATGATCCGGCCTCAAGCTGCTTAGCGGAGGTCCTTTGACAAGAGCAGTCACCTTCTGCCTAAAAGGACCGGTGACTATCGGTCATGAAGGACTAAGAACAGGTGTCTCCCTGGTGGTTTACATATGCAACCACTGCTTGGTTGTCTGATAGAACTCTCACATGGGGTCCTCTTTAAGTGTGATACCAATTCCTTTAGTGTTTTTTCGCTTCGTTAAAAGTTCTTAGTCGTTCGAGGATAGATTTCTTTCCTCCTTGGCCTAGGGAACCTGGAGCCATAATGTGTCTAGGTGGGCTTCCCACCCCCAAGTACTGGCGTCTGTTGTAACAACCTTGGAGGTTGTGTGTGTGTGTGCAGGGTACTCCTCTCGGAGATAACTATCTGTAACTGCCACCTGAGTGTCTGGAGTACAGAGTCTGGAGGGTGAGCTTCTGCTCTAATCGTCCCTGAAGTCCCCAGTTGTTCTGCAGCACACACCCTTACAGTTCCCTTGTGTGGAACTGGGCCCATTTCACTGCTGGTATGCAGGAGGTGAGGGACCCTCAATACCGACATGGTCCTTCACAGAGCCATTCCTGGCTCTTTTCCCCGGTTCCAGTTTGGATTTTTTGAGGTTCAACTGCCACCCCAGCATCTGTAGTGTTTCCATCACTATTCTGAAAGGTTCTCGACAGTAAGGGCGATTTCTTCCCACTATCAAGAAGTTGTCCAAATATGGTATCACCAGAGTATCTTTTCTCTGAGGTGGCCTGTGAACTCGGCCATTAATCTTTGTGAAACTCGAGGGCTATTGCTACTCCAAAGGGCAGAGCCCCGTATTGAAAGTGACGCCACTGGGACCTCATCTTGACTGCCACTCTGATATTTGCAGCCTTATTGCCGGTCAGAATGTGGTGATAAGCGTTCCTGAGGCCCATGACTGCTATATAACTCTGAGGAAGGAGGAGTTTCACTGCTGACCTTATAGTCTCCACCTTGGAAGACGGGATTATCAGATACCCGTTGAGGCCTTTTCTGATTTATGATTGTCCTCCAGGAAATATCTGGGGTTTTTTTTGTTTGTTTTATTTAAATAGTGGGGAGTAAACCTCTATCCTTCTACCTAAATCTCTTCCAGGACGTGTTTGTCTAGGAGTGAGATTGCTTCCCCTTCCAGACCGTCTTTCTTGAGAGGACTGTATACGTCCTCGTGGAGGCCAGTGGTGAAGCCTTAACTCCCACCTGATCCCATAATTTACCGGATCCAGGCACTTGGCCGAGAACCTTTCCCAAGCTGGGAGGAAGTGCACCTGAGAAGGCCAGTCACTGGAAGGGTTTTTTGGTGTCTTTGCATGGCTTGTTAAAGTAGAGGCCTCTCCCAATTTTGGATCGCTAGTCAGAGTTGTTTCTGCCTCGATCCTTATATCACCATCTCCTGGATTTCCGCCAATCTGAAACCAGTGCCAAAAAGGCCCGAAATGGCTGTTTTTTTTTTTTGTTGTCGGCATTTCTTAATACGTCATCTAATGTCTGTCCAAAACATGGAATTTCCCTCACATGGCAGAGAGCAGAGTTATATCTTTGCCTGTGTGTCCTATGGCCAGCATTTTAAGCCATACTGCTCGGCATCTTCCTAATAACCAAAGCTGCTGATTTTGCTGCTAGTCTTGCGGAAGCCTCAGCTAGGAATACTGCTGCTGCTCTCATGGCTGGTATTGCCTTTAGGAAAGCCCCTCTGGGGCTTTTTGCTCTAGCTGATCCTCTAGTTTATTAATTTATATCTTAAGGGATCTAACCACACTTTGCGGGCTGGTCTCCCATTCTGGTCCCGGCCCAGGCTCAAGCAGCTTAGCGGCCGCCAACTGGCGAATGCACTCACATTCGGCCTAGAAAGGCCGGTGGCCCTTAGTGCCCCAGCCAAGGCCTCCCAGGCTGTTTTAAGACAATTTTCTGTCTGTCAGAGGTTCTTACAGGAAACCTAAATCCTCAAAGCGCAGGGAGGACTTTCTGGCGACTTTTGAGATCGCTACATCAATATTTGGAGTGTTATCCCAGGATGAGGATCTCTTCCTCAAGGGGGTACCTCCTTTTCAGGGAACTGATTATCTGGGACTTCTTTTCTGATTTTTTCCATTCCCTTTTAATGAGTCCTTGCCACTGTTAGTTAATAGGGAAGGCTCTACATTTTCCTTATAGCAAGCTGTCGAACATGAGTTCTATGGCTTTCGCATCTACCAGCCCCATGGTGGGCCGGACTGCTTTAACCCCTTCACGACCTATGACGCCTACGTAGGCGTCATGAAAAGCAGTGCCCAAACGACCTATGACGCCTACGTAGGCGTCATGCTATAGATAGCCCCCCTGCGGGTCGGGTGACCGGGGTCACTGAAAGGTCACCCGACCCGCACACAAAGGACCCTTCAGAGTTAACACCTGGGGGTGTGGCTTAGCCCCCACGTGCCTACGATCGCTCTGATTGGCTGTTAAAAGTGAAACTGCCAATCAGAGCGATTGTAATATTTCACCAATGAAAATTGGTGAAATATTACAATCCAGCCATGGCCGATGCTGAAATAGCATCGGACATGGCTGGACACCGAGACCCGACCCCCCCCACACCGACTGACGGCACCGATCGGCTGCTGCCACCTTCTGACGGCACCGATCGGCAGCCGCCGTCATGATCTGCCCCCCCCGCCTTCTCTCCACCCCCCCAGCCCTCCGATCATCCCCCCCAGCCCTCCGATCACCCCCTCACCCTCCTTTGTGCCTCCGATCTCCTGCTATCCGTCCCGGTGTCCTTCCGTCCAGCGTCATGGGCGCCGCCATCTTGCAAGATGGCGGGCGCATGCGCAGTGCGCCGAATCGAATCTGCAACGCTGCAGATTCATTCATTTATTTTGATCACTATGATAAACTTTCATAGTGATCAAAATAAATAAAAAGTAAATCACCGCCCCCTTTATCACCCCCATAGGTAGGGACAAATAATAATTTTTTTTTTTTTTTTTTTTTTTCCATTAGGGTTAGGTCCAGGGCTAGGGTTAGGGCTAGGGTTAGGGTTAGGGTTGGACTAAGGGTTAGGGTTGGACTAGGGGTTAGGGTTGGACTAGGGGTTAGGGTTGGACTAGGGGTTAGGGTTGGACTAGGGGTTAGGGTTGGACTAAGGGTTAGGGTTGGACTAAGGGTTAGGGTTGGACTAAGGGTTAGGGTTGGACTAAGGGTTAGGGTTGAATTTAGGGTTAGGGTTGAATTTAGGGTTAGGGTTGAATTTAGGGTTAGGGTTGGAATTGGGATTAGGGTTGGGGTTGGGATTACGGTTAGGCTTGTGGTTAGGGTTAGAGTTGGGATTTCGTTAGGGGTGTGTTGGGATTAGGGTTGTGGTTAGGGTTATGATTAGGGTTGGGATTAGGGTTAGGGGTGTGTTGGCGTTAGGGTTGGAGATAGAATTGAGGGGTTTCCACTGTTTAGGCACATCAGGGGCTCTCCAAACGCGACATGGAGCCACCATTTATTCCAGCCAATTTTGCGTTCAAAAAGTCAAACGGTGCTCCCTCCATTTCGAGCCCCGACGTGTGCCCAAACAGTGGTGTACCCCCACTTATGGGGTATCAGGGTACTCAGGAAAAATTGCACAACAACTTTAGGGGTCTAATTTCTCCTGTTACCCTTGGGAAAATAAAAAAATGGGGGCTAAAATAATTATTTTTGTGGAAAAAAAAGATTTTTTATTTTCACGGTTCTGCGTTATAAACTTCTGTGAAGCACTTGGGGGTTCAACGTGCTCACCACACATCTAGATAAGTTCCTTGGGGGGTCTAGTTTCCAAAATGGGGTCACTTGTGGGGGGTTTCCACTGTTTAGGTACATCAGGGGCTCTGCAAACGTAACATGACGCCCACAGACCATTCCATCAAGTCGGCATTTCAAAGCGTCACTACTTCCCTTCCGAGCCCCAACGTGTGCCCAAACAGTGGTCCCCCCCCATATATGGGGTGTCAGCGTACTCAGGACAACCTGGACAACAACTGTTGGGGTCCAATTTATCCTGTTACCCTTGTGAAAATAAAAAATAGTGGGCTAAAAATCACTTTTTGAGGAAAAAAAAATATTTTTTTATTTTCACAGCTCTGCGTTATAAACTTCTGTGAAGCACTTGGGGGTTCAACGTGCTCACCACACATCTAGATAAGTTCCTTGGGGGGTCTAGTTTCCAAAATGGGGTCACTTGTGGGGGGTTTCCACTGTTTAGGTACATCAGGGGCTCTGCAAACGTAACATGACGCCCACAGACCATTCCATCAAGTCGGCATTTCAAAGCGTCACTACTTCCCTTCCGAGCCCCAACGTGTGCCCATACAGTGGTCCCCCCCCATATATGGGGTACCAGCGTACTCAGGACAACCTGGACAACAACTTTTGGGGTCCAATTTATCCTGTTACCCTTGTGAAAATAAAAAATAGTGGGCTAAAAATCACTTTTTGAGGAAAAAAAAATATTTTTTTATTTTCACAGCTCTGCGTTATAAACTTCTGTGAAGCACTTGGGGGTTCAAAGTGCTGACCTCACATCTAGATTAGTTCCTTAGGTGATATAGTTTCCAAAATGGGGTCACTTGTGGGGGGTTTCCACTGTTTAGGTACATCAGGGGCTCTGCAAATGTAGCATGACGCCCACAGACCATTCCATCAAGTCTTCATTTCAAAGCGCACTACTTCCCTTCCGAGCCCCAACGTGTGCCCAAACAGTGGTCCCCCCCCACTTATGGGGTACCAGCGTACTCAGGACACACTGGACAACAACGTTTGGGGTCCAATTTATCCTGTTACCCTTGTGAAAATAAAAAATAGTGGACTAAAAATAATTTTTTGAGGAAAAAAAAATATTTTTTTATTTTCACGGCTCTGCGTTATAAACTTCTGTGAAGCACTTGGGGGTTCAACGTGCTCACCACACATCTATATTAGTTTCTTGGGTGATCTAGTTTCCAAAATGGGGTCACTTGTGGGGGGTTTCCACTGTTTAGGTACATCAGGGGCTCTGCAAATGTAGCATGACGCCCACAGACCATTCCATCAAGTCGGCATTTCAAAACGTCACTACTTCCCTTCTGAGCCCCAACGTGTGCCCAAACAGTGGTCCCCCCCACATATGTGGTACCAGCGTACTCAGGACAAGCTGGACAACAACTTTTGGGGTCCAATTTATCCTGTTACCTTTGTGAAAATAAAAAATAGCAGGCTAAAAATTTATTTTTTGAGGGAAAAAAAATATTTTTATTTTAATGGCTCTGCGTTATAAACTTCTGTGTAGCACCTGGGGGTTCAAAGTGCTCACTATGCATCTAGATAAGTTCCTTAGGGGGTCTAGTTTCCAAAATGGGGTCATTTGTGGGGGAGCTCCAAAGTTTACGCACACAGGGGCTCTGCAAACACAACATGGTGTCCGCTAACGATTGGAGCTAATTTTCCATTCAAAAAGTCAAATGACGCTCCTTCCCTTCTGAGTCATGCCGTGCGCTCAAACAGTGGTTTTCCCCCACATATGGGGTACCAGTGTACTCAGGACAAACTGGACAACAACTTTTGGGGTCCAATTTATCCTGTTACCCTTGGGAAAATAAAAAATAGCGGGCTAAAAAATCATTTTTGAGGAAAAAAAAATATTTTTTTATTTTCACTGCTCTGCGTTATAAACTTCTGTGAAGCACTTGGGGGTTCAAAGTGCTCACCACACATCTAGATAAGTTTCTTCGGGGGTCTAGTTTCCAAAATGGGGTCACTTGTGGGGGAGCTCCAATGTTTAGGCACACAGGGGCTCTCCAAATGCGACATGGTGTCCGCTAACGATTGGAGCTAATTTTCCAATCAAAAAGTCACATGGCGCTCCTTCCCTTCCGGGCCTTGCGGTGCGCCCAAACAGTGGTTTATGACCACATATGAGATATTGATGTACTCAGGAGAAATTGCCCAACAAATTTTAGGATCCATTTTATCCTGTTGCCCATGTGAAAATGAAAAAACTGAGGCCAAATAAAATTTTTGTGAAAAAAAAAGTACTTTTTTTTTTTACAGATCAATTTGTGAAGCACCTGGGGGTTCAAAGTGCATACTATGCATCTAGATAAGTTCTTTGGAGGGTCTAGTTTCCAAAATGGGCTCACTTGTGGGGGAGCTCCAATGTTTAGGCACACAGGTACTCTTAAAACAAGACATGGCAACCGCTAAACATTCAAGCATATTTTACATTCAAAAAGTAAAATGGCGCTCCTTGCCTTCTGAGCCCTGCCGTGCGCCCAAACAGTGGTTTATGACCACATATGAGGTATCGGTGTACTCAGGAGAAATTGCCCAACAAATTTTAGGATACATTTTATCCTGTTACCCATGTGAAAATGAAAAAACTGATGCTAAAATAAAATTTTGGTTGGAAAAATTAAAATGTCCATTTTTTCATTCCATGTTGCTTTAGTTCCTGTGAAACACCTGAAGGGTTAATAATCTTCTTGAATATAGTTTTGAGTAGCTTGAGGGGTGCAGTTTTTAGAATGGTGACACTTTTGGGTATTTTCTGCCATATAGACCCCTCAAAGTGACTTCAAATGTGAGGTGGTCCCTAAAAAAAATGGTTTTGTAAATTTTGTTGTAAAAATGAGAAATTGCTGGTCAACTTTTAACCCTTATAACTTCCTAACGAAAAAAAATGTTGTTTCCAAAATTGTGCTGATGTAAAGTAGACATGTGGGAAATGTTATTTATTAACTATTTTGTGTCACATAACTCTCTGGTTTAACAGAATAAAAATTCAAAATTTGAAAATTGCAAAATTTTCAAAATTTTTGCCAAATTTCCATTTTTTTCACAAATAAACGCAAAAATTATTGACCTAAATATACCACTATCATGAAGCCCAATATGTCACGAAAAAACAATCTCGGAATCGCTAGGATGCATTGAAGCGTTCCTGAGTTATTACCTCATAAAGGGACAGTGGTCAGAATTGCAAAAAATGGCCAGGTCATTAAGGTCAAAATAGGCTGGGTCATGAAGGGGTTAAAAAGCTTGTCCGTAATGTAGCTTCCACTAGGGACGTAGCTTTCTTATCTGAGCTACCCTCCTCTCAGTAGCGAGATTTAACCGAGTCCTTCTCTGATCCTTATGGAGTCCTCCTGAGAGATCAATGAGAGGCTGGCCTATCCCTTGCTTTACCAACCCTGTCCGTTGACTGCAAGGTCCTTCCTGACTTACAGACTTCTGACTGTATCAGGGATCTCAGGCTCTCATCAAAGAGGGTGTCCTCTCCGATACTGTTTTATTAATACAGGCCTGGCACAACCTCTTATTCCTAAGGGACTTTTTACATAAGGAATATTCCTTATTCTTAGCTTTTTAATTTACCCCTTTTTTAGGGACCTCCAATGCTCTACCCCTCCAATGTATGTAAAAAGAGGGGAGAGAGGAGACAAGAGAGAGAGAAAGAGAACAGACATTATTGTACTGGTCTTTCTCGAAGCTCACTCACCACTCGGACGCTTCACAGGACAGGTTCTGGATCTGAAGGATGATTGGTCTGTACACCTGTCTCCCATTGGGACTGTGGACCCCTCCTTTTTAACACCATGACGATCCTCCCATACGCTGTCCGAGCAGCTTCCGCGTCTGGCTCCTCTCATCTGAGTGAGATCGCCACTCCAGCACCTCCTGGCGCGACTGTAAGTGCTCTGGCAAAAAATGCTCTCAATCTTAACAAGTTAGCTGCTGTCGCTTTTAGATGAGAACAGTCATATTCAACCTAGAAGGTTGGTGACCCCTGCCAGCACTTCTGATCGCATTACCCCATTTTTTTTTTCGATCACCTGGTTGATCCTGCACCTGCCGATTGCATGCGCTTTCTGTACCTCAAACCACATATGCGCACTATGCCTGGCTTGCGCGTCTCCCCGGTAACCACTACCGGTGTGCGCTGAACTCCTCCCCGTGCATGTGCCGCCTAGAGCGTGTCAGCCTTTCCCTTAGGTACGCTCTCCCTCTCTACACTTCAGGGAGTCTCCCTTGCCAGTTCCCGGTGTGCAGACTTTGTCCCGCGGCATCTCGGTATGTGTGCGAGTACTGCAGCTATTGGGCGCGTCACTTCCGATGCGCAACCGCGTCACTTCCGGCGCCTGGCCTACTCTCGGCGTTCTCCTGCCACCGGCCGCCATGACACCCCGTACCGCCGCCCCTCCATACCTGGATCTGCCCGGAGGGGGTGATAATGCTGCACCTCTACAACGCCTGGCTACCATGATGTCTGCTCACCGCCACCTCCTCCATACCTGTGAGTACTGGATTTTACCTGGAGAGAGCGATCACACCGCTGGCCACTGATTCTTCCTTTCCATGGCCCAAACAGTGACCGGCGTCCTGAGCTCAACAGGGAGGGAAGATAAATCAGGCCTCCGAGGAGCTTTACCTCTGCCCGGGCACCGATGTGCCTCACGGGCTGCATGTCCACCACACGTCAACAGGGAGGGAGCACAGCAAGTGGCCTCCGTGGACTTCTATGGGGTATGTCGGCATCTGGGAGGGTACACGGAATGTGGTCTCAAATGGCTCAAACTTCACCCGGGCATATGCCTCACGGGCTGTGGCCATGCACTCGCTCAGGGGAGGCATAGGAATATATAGCCCCCGAGGCAACTACCGGTACCTGGTGACGGGTGTAGCAGACCAGTGCCTGCCAGTAATCACCCGACCCAGGCCCAGGCATCCTCTTCTTTTCTTCTTTCTTCAAGAATCTTCAAGAGGTTTTTCCATCTTGAGGGTTCCCCATCGAGGAAAGGAAACCAACTGATGCAGAGATAGGAGCCGCCCCTTTTATCTTGAAGGTTTCCTGGTTTCCTGTCCTTGTTGGGCAGATCCCCTCTCTCGTGGTGCCGTCATGTAGAATGGAAAAATGGTTGAAAAGCAATGTCTGACTTTAATTTGTTCATTTTCATAGATTTTTTATTTATTATTACTTTTGTCAGATTCAAGTTATTTCTGTGACCATTGTGGGTTTTTCTGTCATTAAACGAGGGGGACCAACAATTTTGACCACATGTGTATCGATTATAACCCTCAATGAATTATTTTATTAAACAGAATCACTTTATAAGGATTTCTACTATTCTGATTTTTTGTCATTTGGTTATATTAGGGCTTCTGCATATGGTGAGACCAATCTCATCTGGAATCTGTTCCTGCTGTCCAGCTGGAGTAATCTTCTCCTTACTTCAGCCAATTGGAAAGTACCACACCCTACTAAAGCTCAAAGCATATGGCCGGAATCTGCCAGATACTGGGTTGTTCTCCTCTTGTTCAGTCCTCTGTGTTCAGCTTGCGGCTTGTGTATTTGTTTCCTGTTGTGACCGTGGCCCGTTTACTGACTACTCTTGTGTCTTCTGATTCTTTATTCTGTCCTTCTGGTTCTGACCCAGCTACCTGACTATTCTTACTATCTAATACCACAGAATAGCAGGTAACACCATGGTCCAAGCCTAGGGGTCCCAGTGTAAGTCCAGATCCATGTAAGGGTGTTAAAGAACGAAGAGCAAACTCAATCCTTGGGATATGGAAAGCAGAGAAGATCGTGCTAAACATGTTCATGGTGGACATCTTTTGAGCTGCCAGGTGACGCAATACATTGTGTCTGCAAACTATTTCAGCAAGAGCTGCATCCAAATAGCTAAAGGGCACTCCTTCCCTTCTGAACCCTGCCATGTGCCCAGACAGTAGTGTACAACCCTATATAGGGTATTGTGCGAAGCTGGAAAATAAATTTGTAAGATCCAATTGTTTTCTATTATTTTTTGTGAATAATTCCAAAGTTATCAGCACAAAGTGACACGTCAGATTTTAAAAATGGGGTCTGATTAAGAACACAAAACTGACTGCAGGAAGAGGTTAAATCAGAGTATTTTGGACACTAACTACTGTCGAAAATTGAGACTATAGACAATAACACATATACTGAAATGATCAAACTCAACAGGCTTCATCAATAATAAATGAGTAACTAGTGGTGAAACCTCTCTGGGGTAATTAGAGTATGGGGCCCGATGACTTAAACTATCATAAGGTCCAATATTGTCTGTCAGATGAGGTTCAAGAAGAAATATTGGGCATATAAAGAGAACTGTGTATAATAGTGCAAAGCTAATATGTCTTAAAGGGAACCTGTCAGCAGGACTGTGCACCGTAACCTATAGACATTGTCCGGTTGGTGCAGTTATACTGATTACAATGACACCTTGGTAGATGAAATCCGTCTTGTGGTTGTTGTTTAATCTGTATTTGTAGTTTGCAGTTAATGAGATTCTCGTGCTTCGGGGCGGGGCTGTGGGTGGGGCTTTATGTGGTGATCTGATTGCATATATAACTGCATTGCCTTATGACAGGTTACTGATCCCTCAGTGACCTGCCCCCCATTTTTATATATAATAGTGTTGACATTATTGTTGATAATGCCTATAATATTGTGGCTATTGTGAGGCTTAGAAAAAAAATACATCCAGCAAAATGTCACTGGCGATGGCAGCGCGTGTGCAGTAGCATCTATAAGTAAGAGATAGATGATACTGGACAGGTGCCGCCGGTGTCATTTTGCTGGATGTAAAACATTTTTTCTAAGCCTCACAATAGCCACAATATTATACGCATTATCAACAATAATATCAATGCTATTATATGAATTACTGTATTTTTCGCTTTATAAGACGCACCTGATTATAAGACGCACCCCCAAATGTGGTGAAGGAATAGAGAATTTTTTAATAAATGGGGTCCGTCTTATAATGCCAGTGTTCGTCTAACAAATCATATAGGGTATATGTCCCTCATAGCCCCCCCATCCTAAAATTAGCCCCCTTAATCTGGATATGGCCACCTTATATTGAATATAGCCCCCTTGTGCTGGCACACGGGCCCCCTGTGGCTGGCACACGGGCCCCCTGTGGCTGAAACACGGCCCCCTGTGGCTGGCACACTGGCCCCCTGTGGCTGACACACGGCCCCCTGTGGCTGGCACACTGGCCCCCTGTGGCTGACACACGGCCCCCTGTGGCTGGCACACGGCCCCCTGTGGCTGGCACACTGAACCCCTGTGGCTGACACACTGGCCCCCTGTGGCTGGCACACGGCCCCCTGTGGCTGGCACACACCCCCCTGTGGCTGGCACACTGGCCCCCTGTGGCTGGCACACTGGCCCCCTGTGGCTGACACACTGGCCCCCTGTGGCTGACACACTGGCCCCCTGTGGCTGACACACGGCCCCCTGTGGCTGGCACACTGGCCCCCTGTGGCTGACACACGGCCCCCTGTGTTAGATATCGCCTCCATGCTGCTGCTTTTAGTAAAATAAACTCTTTCCTTACCTTCTCAGCGCTGTCCCTCCTCGTGTCTCCCTCAGTGTGGTTGAGCTCCTCCTCCACTTCCTGGTTCTCAGTGCCGGTCATGTGATCAGCACAGCAGAGTGATATCATCTCTGCGTGCCTGATGACAGCGGCAGCAGAGACACTGGGAGATCAGCGCTGGAGGAGGTAAGGAAAGAGTTTTTTATTTTACTATGGGCAGCAGTATGGGGGCGATATCTAACACAGGGGATCATGTGCGATCAAAGGAGGGCGCAGGCAGCTATAATATGCGCCGCTCCCCCAGCCAGTCACCGTGGTGCGGTTTCAGCACCATGGTGATGGACAGCGGCAGTGCATATTATATGAGCGGGAGCAGGAGATTAAAGGCTCCCTCTGGCAGCTTTTACCAGCTCACAGCACCGCTCCAAAGCTGCCCCCACCTCCCCTGGACCCTGCAGTATATATATATATATACACCCCCCCTCCCCGTATATTCGGATTATAAGACGCACCCCCTACTTTCCCCCAAAATTTGGGGGAACAAAAGTGCGTCTTATAAAGCGAAAAATACGGTATGTAAAAATGGGGGGCAGGTCACTGAGGGATCAGTGACCTGTCATAAGCCACTACAGATGAATATGTAATTAGCTCACCACATAAAACCCCGCCCACAGTTCCACCCACAGCCATGCCCAAAGCACAAGAATCTCATTAACTGAAAACTACATATATAGATTAAATAACAACCACAAGATGGATTTCATCACTAGGACTATGAGGGAGTTACAGACTCACATAAGTGAGGCAGGCCGATCCCACACAATCTATCATACAGAATGAACATGTAAAAAAAAAACAAACATAGAATAAAAAAACATGTTACATCCTCAACAACAACGTATGTACGAGGGGAGAACTTTAAAATTAAACCGGAGTTGCACTCATTTATGGTGGACCATTGGAGGTACTATGAGTCCTGACCAGAAAATTAGAGAAAATCGTAGTTACTTACCGATAACGGTATTTCTCCGATCCCATGATGGCACCACGGAGAGAGGGGATCCACCCCACGGGGACAGGAAACCTACCGATAAAAAGGCGGTACCTCTCTCCCGCATCAGTTGATTTACAGAGCATTAATGGAACTTCAGCCTAATACTAACACAACACTTTAAGAAAAAAGGTATTTCTATAATTATTAAACTGCGTAGAAGAGACACCACGTGACTTTCTGACTAAACTGTATTTACAATAAGTGCGCACCCCACGCGTGTAGGGAGGGAATATACGGGTACCGTCATGGGATTGGAGAAATACTGTTATCGGTAAGTTACTACGATTTTCTTCTTCCCCCATGATGGCACCACGGAGAGAATTGGAGAGACTATCTATTAGGGGGGGACCACTGCCTCCAGCACCCTTCTACCAAAGGTTAGATCTGAGGAGGTGGCTAGGTCCAGCCGATAGTGGTTAAAGAAAGTTGAAGGAGAGGATCAAGTAGCGGCTCTACATATCTGCTCAATGGAGACGCCAGCTCTCTCTGCCTAGGAAGTTGACACCACTATTGTGGAATGGGCCGTTATTCTGCCTGGGATGTCCGCGCCTTCTGACGAGTACGACAAGGTGATGGCATCCCTTATCCACCTCGCCAGCGTGCTCTTTGATGCATTTCACCCTTTCTTTGGCCCCTGGAAGCAGACAAAAAGAGCCCTATCCTTCCTACACTCCCTGGTTGCCGCTAAGTATTCCACTAGGCATCTCCTGACATCTAATGTGTGCAAGGTCTCTTCTCCCTTGTTTTTGGGATTGGGGCAAAAGGAGGGGAAGGAGATTTCCTGAGTTCGGTGGAATCGGGACGCTACCTTCGGCAGATAGGCTAGGTCTGTTTTAAGTACCACCCTGTCGTCCAGGATCTGTGTGAATGGAGGAAAGGCTGACAGGGCATGGATGTCGCTAATTCTACGGGCCGATGTGAGGGCTACCAGGAGGGTGGTCTTGAGAGATTTTAATTTCAGCGGTGCTTTCTGCAAAGGCTCAAAGGGAAGCTTGGTGAGGGCTGAGAGTACTAAGTTTAGATCCCAGGGAGGAGTGTTTAGGGAAGACACGAGCCTGGATCTACCGACTGCCTTAATGAACCTCAACACCCAACGATTCCCCGCCAAGTCACAGTTGTATAGGGCCCCCAGGGCTGCCACTTGAACCTTTAGTGTGCTGGTAGCTAGGCCTTGCTCTAAGCCCCTTTGTAGGAACTCTAAGATGTTTGATATGGGTACTTTCCCCTTTGGACTAGCCTTTGATACTGAAAGGAACTTTCTCCAGACCCTCCCGTACTGTTTAGTGGTTATCGGCTTCCTGCTTCGCAGTAGCGTAAATTTTGGGAGCCACCTCTGTTGATTAATAGAGCCCTTTCAAATTCCAGGCCATCATGTGTAGGTTCTCCGCCTTAGGGTAGGGCAGTACTGGGCCCTGGGAGAGTAAGTTCGGGATATCCAGGAGGATCCAAGGATCAGAGATGGACATTCTCCTCAGCCACAAGAACCACATCCTTCTCGGCCAGAAGGGGGCTATTAATATTACCCACGCTTTGTCCTCCCGAATCTTCCTCAGAACTGACGGAATTAAGGCTATTGGCGGGAACGCATATGCAAGGGGAAAGTGCCAGGGGATCATAAGGGCGTCCAGGGCTAATGGGTCCCCGGAGGGTTCTATGGAACAGAATGTTTTCACTTTCCGATTCGTTTTGTTGGCGAATAGGTCTATGTTGGGTTTCCCCCATAGCTTTGTGATCTGATTGAAAACTTCCTGGTTCAGCTCCCATTCGCCCTGTCTCAGCTGTGTGCGACTTAAAAAGTCCGCCATCATGTTGTCTGACCATTTTATGTGTAATGCAGTTAGTGAGCTTAGGTTCCCTTCTGCTAAGTGGAAAATTGATTTTGTCACGTCCATAAGGGTACGGGATCTTGTGCCCCCCTGATGATTTAAGTAAGCAACTACCGTGCAGTGGTCGGAGAACACTCTTACGTGGTGGCCTCTGAGGGGTTTTAGAAAAAACAGGAGGGCGCGCTTCACCGCTAATAGCTCCTTCATATTCAATGAGGCTGTCTTTTCGTTTTCTGTCCAGGCTCCTTGTGCTACCTGGTTGTCCCAGTGAGCCCCCACCCCCTGGGGCTTGCGTCTGTAGTAAGGATCTGAGGGACCGATATCACCCAAGAAACCCCCCTGGCTAGGTTGGATGGTTCCGTCCACCACTGTAGAGAGCGAGCTGTTAAGGGTGAGATGTTTAACTGCCCTTCTAAATTCCCGTGAAGAGAAATTTCTGCCTCTAGTATCTCCCACTGGAGATCTCTTGTATGAGCTTGGGCCCACTGGACCGCTGGTAGGCAGGCTGTCATTGAGCCGAGCAAGGACATGGCCTTCCTGAGTGTCATTAGTGTCCGTGTTATTGCTCCTGTTGCTAGCTGCTCTATGTGTAGCCGTTTCCCTTCGGGGAGGCGGCACTCCTGCTTGATGGAATCTATGGTTATGCCCAAATATTCTTGCACCTGGCTGGGAACTAACCGAGATTTCGGTAGGTTCAGCAGCCAACCTAGGTTGGACAAAGATTCCATAGTCTGGTTCAACTGGTTTCTGCAATGGCTCGGGGAGTTGCCTACTACTAGTAAGTCGTCCAAGTATGGGACTATTAGGGCGTCCTGTTCTCTCAAATGTGCCATAACCTCCGATATGATTTTCGTGAATACTCTTGGGGCGATGGCCAGCCCGAATGGGAGGGCTTTGAATTGGTAATGCTTTATTTGTCCCCATATTGTGACTGCTATTCTGAGAAACCGGCGGTAGTCCGTGTGTATGGGGACATGATAGTACGCGTCTTTTAAGTCGAGTGCTGTCATGTAACAAGCTGGAAACAATATCTTTACCGCGGATTTTATTGTCTCCATCTTGAATGGAGGAATCACTAGGCATTTGTTTAACCTTTTTAGGTTTACTATCGTCCTGAGCGTCCCATCTAGTTTCATCCGCAAGAAGATAGGGGAATAGAAGCCTTCTCCTTTTTCTTGGTGGGGAACTTCCTGTAACACCGCTTTCTCCACCAGGGTCTGAATCTCCTGTTGTACTGCAACTTGCTCTTCTATCGACTGCCTCTGTGGGGTCACTACGAAAGAGGGTTTGGGTGTGGAATTTTAATTTGAGACCTGTTTCTACGATGCTTAGGATCCAGGAACTGTCTGATATCTTTTCCCAGGCCGGGAAGAAGAGGCTTAATCTTCCCCCTACCTGGAAGACACCTTCATTGGGGTTGCTTCTTGTCTGCCGGTTTCTCGAACATGAACCCCTTCCCTTTGCCTCTTCTATCTTCCCACTTGTCCTGGGAGGTTTTAGGCGGCTTCCTCTGGATAAATTTCCTGCTCCGAGAGCATTTGAAGGGGAAATTGGATGGGTTAGGGAAAGACTTCTTTTTATCCCCCGCTTTCTCGAGTATATCGTCCAGTGTAGGCCCGAAAAGGAATTCCCCTTCACAGGGGATGGAGCACAACTTTGTTTTTGTTTGCAGGTCTCCCGTCCAGCACTTGAGCCATAGAGCCCTTCGTGCTGCGTTCGAGAATGAGGCTGCTCTGACTGTCAACCTGATTGAATCCGCGGATGCATCCGCTAGAAATGCCGCTGCTCCTCTCATTAACAGAACGGAGCCCAGGATTGCTCCCCTTGGCGTTTTGTTCCTTAGTTGGTCGTCCATCTGGTCCAGCCACACCATCAGGGCTCTGGCTGTGCAAGTGGCAGCTATAGCGGGTTTTAGTCCACCTCCAGCTGCCTCCCAGGCTACTTTTAGGAATGTATCCGCTTTCATATCCATAGGGTCTTTCAACGTCTCCATGTCCTCGAACGGCAGAGAGAATTTTTTCGAGGTCTTCGCTATGGCTACGTCCACTTTCGGTGCCTTGTCCCAAAACGAGCAGTTTGGCTCCTCAAAGGGGTATTTCCTTTTTGGTGCTAGGAGGCCCTTCTTCTCTGGCCTTTTCCATTCCCTCTGTATGAGCGCCTGGATTTTATCATTCATGGGAAACGACCTCCTTTTCTTCTGCTCCAACCCGCTAAACATGGCATCCTGGATGGTCCTCTTAGGCCTGGTGTCTACTAGGCCCATAGTGGTTCTGATAGCCTTTATAAAGTTATCTGTCTCTTCTATAGGGAAGCAGCTGCGACCTTCCTCCTCAGAAGACGAGGAGCCGGACGACGGGCTATCTGTGTCTGATGAAGAAGATCCGCTCTCCCTTTCACTAGGATCTGACTCGGGTTCCTTGCTTTTGGGTTTCTTATGCTTTTTGCTTTTTCCCTGGAGGGTTTTGGCGGTGTTCTCTACCTGGTGGGCAATTAGGGCTCTAAGGTCAGCAGCGAACCCTGGGGATTCTGTTATGAATGAGTCACAGAAGGAAGAAAAAACAAAAATACAAGTTAAGTCCAGAAAACCGGAGAGGTTGGTAGCTATCGGATTGCAGACCCCTGATCCTATCCACAACAACTAACAGTAGCCATGGGGGGTTCCTACGATGCCCTAGACCCCTCGATCACAGCCGGAGAACTAAATAGGCCTAAAGAAAGAAAGGGGAAATCTAAACTGCCCCAGAGCAGACCCCAAAGCAATAGGCAGCCCCCAACATATAATGACGGTGAAGCAAGATGAAAACACTAACACAGATAGAAAGATAGGTTGAGCAAACGATGGGGCCCAAGCTAACTAAAAAGGACAGGATAGAAAAGCTGCTGTCTGCAATCCGCAAAAAACCCTACCAAAAAATGTCCCAACCGTCTGATAGGAAAAACAGGCCCTGAAGTCGCTAGGACTTCAAAAATGACTATATCAGCACTCAGGTAAATTCTGAAGACAGAGCAAAGAGACAAACTGATCAGAGACAAAAATGGAACTCAGCACAACCCCGACCGGGGATGGCTGAACTCCAAAAAACAAGGTAAACAAAACAAAACTAATAAGTTCAATAGCAGAGCAAAAACTTATCTTTGGGAAGCAGGAATCAGAGTGGTCTCCAAGAATCCAGCAGAGAAATCACCAGCGACTCAGAAGGGCGTCGGCTGCCTTATATCCAGTCAGCAGCTCCTGTAACCAAGTCATCATCTACCAGATCAGGTGTTTGGTAATCAGCCTCACTACCTTCCTTCACCAGAAGAGGGAGTTCATCAGACATCGACGGTGAAGGGGAAAATGAACTCACAACAGGATTCCTTGCACATTGTATGTTCAATCCAGGACTGGCAGAGCCTTTTTCCCCATGTCGTGGGGAGCTCCTCCTTACAAAGTGGGAAAACCTTGTGGTTGGACTTCTGTGTACACTTCATCCACTATAAGAGGACAAGCCCTAATTATAGCATATACGTTCACATAGTCCACTTACCCGCCAGCCCGAAGAAGGATACCGAATCAGACGTAGGCCCCGGATCTGCACGCAGCTTGTCCTTTGATACCCCTGCCCTCCCGGACTCCTTGCTGCGTCGGGACTCCGAACGGCTGCTGCTGCCGTGTCACTGCGACTGCTCCTTTGTCTCCTTCTTACGGTGCTGCTGCGGTGACTTCCGTGGCTGCTGCTAGTGTCCTGTGTCTGAGGACACGTCCAGCAGCTGCTGATCTTCTGGCTCGGTGCTCATGGCTCCAGTTGACAGGCTGCGCTATGCCCCCTGTGCGCTTTTAAGCCAAATGAGGCCCAGTCCAAACAAAAAAATTTTTCCCCACGCGCCCCCGGCCAGCTGGTTTGCGACGTGTGATGGCGGCGTCTCCTCCTGCCCTCCGGCGCGTGTGTGTCGCCGCTCCGCCCCGCGCGTGCGCACCACCTCCGGCTCCCAGTGGTGCATTGCGCTGGCGGCTGGGTCTCCCCCTGGCTGCCGGCGCACGTGAGGGATACCTGCGCCCGCTGGCGCTCTCCCACCCTGGTACCTGCTCCGGCCCAGGGCGGCTTCCGGCCGCCATGGAGGACGCCTATTCATCCTGAGGGAGGGCGGATCTTCCTGCTGCCACCTCTCCCCCCCGCACGCCCTGGAGGCCCGCTGACCCCAGCGGTGGCGCCTTGGGTAACCGCCCCAGCTGGGGCAGGGGGCTCCAGCTGCCATTCTCCAGACTGGTCGGCCCCGGCATCCGGTAAGTCTTTAGGTTCCCTTATGGGGACAGGAAACCAACTGATGCGGGAGAGAGGTACCGCCTTTTTATCGGTAGGTTTCCTGTCCCCGTGGGGCGGATCCCCTCTCTCAGTGGTGCCGTCATGGGGGAAGGAGAAAATAATATTGCTCCCCATTTCAGGAGAGATTATGCAGTAATCTGAATTTCTTGGAATCGAAAACAATGTAATTTATGACATGGAGTGAATCCATGAAACCAGGGCTCGAGCCATGCCAACACATCTCCTGCAGGCGTGAATAAATGTATATTACAAAACGGCTCATAATAGGAAAAATTCAAAAAACATACCACACGATATGGCCTTCCCAAACCCTTGTCTGATGAACAAATGCACATGTAGCAGGATGCAGCCGGCCTCCACTAATAAAGGCAAGGAGCAGCACAGGTGCAATCCACTGATAAAACAACCACCCCACACCTACCAGACCATAGAGCGGTTAGCTGCCTAGTGGAAAAAATTCATATAGATAAAGGCTTGCTTTGGACGCCAGTCACACAGGCAGGTGTGATGCAAAGTGTCTGGCTTGCAACCTATTAATGACGCCCATAGTATTATCAGGCGGGTTGCTCCAGCACTGTAGTATGCAAAACACAGTGACAGACGTCCCAGACCAAGCCAACAGAAAGAGGCCCAGCCACATCCTGCAAAAACTGATATGATAAGTGCAAAAAATTAATGCACACAATGAATACATTAAATGAGGTATTGGTTAATATTTTGGCCAAAATAGATAAAGCCTGCCTAATTTCATTTCCTATTATGAGCAGTTTTGAAATTAGTGTTAGAGACCTGCAATATTATGAGGAGCCTTGACGTTGGCTTGCAGGCTTTATCTATTTTTGCCAAAATATTAACCAATACCTCATTTCATGTATTCATTGTATGCATTAATTTTTTGCACTTATCATATCAATTTTTGCAGGATGTGGCCTCTTTCTGTTGGCACAGCTTAGCGATATATCATGGCACAGGTGTAATGGTTTTATGTAGATTATCACAATCCTCCTTGAAATTAGTTTTAGGCTGTGTGCCCACAATGCGATTTTTAAGCGTTTTTGCCGTGATTTTTGGCACAAAAACGTTTAAAAAACTCGTACAGAGCGCACCCCATGCATTCCTATAGCATTCCGCACATGCTGTGCTAATGCTGCGCTTTTTTCCGCGGCGGAATTGCATCGCGGAAATCGCAGCATGCTCATTCTTTTTGCGGAATCGAAAAAAATTGCCGCGATTCCGCACCCATAGGAATGCATGAGAATCGCTTACTTCCCGCATGTGGCTATGCCCACCATGCGCAAAGTTAAACGTCTCATGTGCAGATGGTACCCACGGTGTGGAGGAGAGGAGACTGTCCTCCAGGCCCTGGGTACCATCCCCCTGTAAAAAAAAGAATAGAAAATAAAAAATCGGGGTATGTTTACCTTCCGGCGTCACGTGCAGCATTCCCGGGCCTCAGCGTTCCCAGTAATGCCTTGCGGCAAGTTTCTGTGATGACGTAGTCTCGCGTTACTCTAGCGGTCTCGTGAGATCGCTATAGTAACGTGAGACCAACGTCATCACAGGTCTCGCAAGGCATCGCTGGGAACGGGAACGTCGCTGAGACTGCGCGGGACGTCGGAAAGTAAATATACCCCAATTTTTTATTTTTTTAGCATTTTTAACATTCTATCTTTTACTATTGATGCCGCATAGGCAGCCTCAATAGTAAAAGGCTGGTCACACTTGTCAAACACTATGTTTGACGAGTGTGACCAACCTGTCAATCACTTTCCAAGCGATGCTTCAAATCGCTTGGAAAGTACTTGAATTTCACACGCGAAAATCGCGGCAAAATCGCGAACATAATCGCAGTAAAATCGCGCGGGAAAAAAACGCGCAATTTCTGGGAAGGAGTCCGGTTTTGAGTGTCCGGTTTAAAACGCTATGTGGGCACATAGCCTTAATACAAATGGAAAAGTCAGGACAAAGGGAAACTCTGTTGTTATTGTACAGAAATTCACACTTGGCCTCACTGCACATTTAGGCTATGTGCACACGTAGCGTTTTAAAATGTGCGGAATACCATAGGAATGCATGGGGGGCGTTCTGTACACGATTTTTAAGCGTTTTCGCGCCGAAAATCGCTGCAAAAACGCTTAAAAATCGC
The DNA here is from genome assembly GCF_039654945.1 of Dendrobates tinctorius. Taxonomy (NCBI): domain Eukaryota; kingdom Metazoa; phylum Chordata; class Amphibia; order Anura; family Dendrobatidae; genus Dendrobates; species Dendrobates tinctorius. The sequence goes on from NW_027361794.1 coordinate 10,787,733, forward strand.
TACGTGTGCACACAGCCTTAATGTTGTCGATCATAAAAGCAAAGTTTGGCCAGAAAGACTGGACCTGGTCTTGTAGGAACCATATGAGACATTCAGCAGCACAGAAGGGGGAGAAGGAAGATTCATCCAATAAGATATCAGGGTTCTAGGAAGCCAACAGCATCATTACCCTCCGCTTTCTCTTACAGACCCATCATAAAACTTTTCTTCAAGTGATTTTCCAACTTATCAGCACATTCTACGTACGCTGTCATTTGGCTTTGTAGTTTACAGATCTGGACAGGTAAGGGTCAGCGTCTTCTAATCCCCAAGGGGTAGGAGGATCTTCCAGGTGGTAAGTTCTATATAAAAGGGCTTTCAATACCCCAAGTCATTTGACCAGTTCTGGGTGGAGGAGAATGTTGTGGTCTAGAGGCAAAATGGTGATCATGGTAATACGGCCAGACTACACCACCGATAAAGCAGCTACAGCCGGTGACTGAGAAGAATCTGTGACTTCTCTGTATTTAGTGTTTACTACTCACCTGAGTAGTCATATGTAGGAATCTCCTCTTTACATCGCTCATCATCCCTCACATATGTCTCTGTAGTATTAATATGGGTCAGATCTTCACCCTGAAAAAAATATTGTAAAAGTCACAGACAGATGGAGAAGTCACATCTATGGTCAGCTCTAATCCTGCCATCTCCACCGTTCTCATTACACAAGTATGAAACATGTAATACTGGTGGATAAATCAAGACTGAGCACAAGACCTTCACAGCCGTCTACACATCATAGGGAAGATCTCATGACACCTTCTCTCCATCTACCTGATGATCATGAGGAACACTGGGATCTTCTTGTTTACAGTCCTGTGAAAGAAGAGGACGGGGACATCTCTTTGGTGTTGTTCTCTTACTGGATAGATCTGGAGGAAACACATACAGGGACTGAATTCATTATTTGCATACAGATAATTATAGGCCGTGTGTATTTAGTCCTGTCTATTACCTGCAAATTGCCTCTTCAGAAAGAAAGAGGACTTTTACTCTACAGCGCCACCTATTGGTAGTAGCGATCCTACAAGTCACAATCAACCCTTTAACGAGTCTTGTAGTATGACTTAGGATACAAGCCAAATCAGAATCTCAATTTGCAGACACGGTGTTTCGAGCTGTTGGCTCTCGTCAGTGTAAAGTATGAGATCTGATTTGGCTAGGTGAGAGGCTCTGGACTAGGGTCTAAGAAGTAAGGTTTCTCCTTGCGGAGAGTGACATGCCAGCTGTGGCTTGTCAAGGTAAGGAGGCTTATTCGCCGTGCAATGCTCCTCTGGGAAAATAATATGCAAATTGCCTCTTCAGAAAGAAAGAGGACTTTTACTCTACAGCGCCACCTATTGGTAGTAGCGATCCTACAAGTCACAATCAACCCTTTAACGAGTCTTGTAGTATGACTTAGGATACAAGCCAAATCAGAATCTCAATTTGCAGACACGGTGTTTCGAGCTGTTGGCTCTCGTCAGTGCAAAGTATGAGATCTGATTTGGCTAGGTGAGAGGCTCTGGACTAGGGTCTAAGAAGTAAGGTTTCTCCTTGCGGAGAACATGTCTATTACCTGGTGATGTGAGGGGCTGGGGAACCTGCATCATGACGTCCTTGTACAGATCTTTATGTTCTTCTAAATACTCCCACTCCTCCATGGAGAAATAGACAGCGACATCTTGATACCTTATAGGAACCTGACACATACAATGATACCGTCAGCCCCCCAATCCCTTCATAGCGTTACTGTATAATGTCCCAGCATTCCCAGCAGTGTCACCTCTCCAGTCAGCAGCTCAATCATCTTGTAGATGAGTTCTAGGATCTTCTGGTCATTGATGTCCTCATGTATCAGGGGGTGAGGTGGAGGCCCTGTGATTGGGCTCAGGGGTCTTCCCCATCCCTCAGACACAGGGTCCTGACAGCGCTCACTAGAGGTCTTCTTCACTACTGTGTAATCCTGGTTATGGAGAGACACATTAATAAATCTCACTACAGACATTCCCAGAGTCCTCACCTCTCCAGTTCTCTCCATCTGTTATTCCCATAGATAAGACTGATGTAATGTGACGTCATCAGAATCTCTCACCTCTCCAGTAAGCCGGAAGAGGATCTCTAGGGTGAGGTGTAATATCCTCTCCGCCATCTTGTCTCTGTCCATATCCATCCTTGATGGGTAAATCAGGAAAATTCTCTTATATAGAAGATCTTCACTGAGAGGATCCGATATTGTAGAGACCTGAATGAGAAGATGAGCCGATGTAACATCATAAAGATCCTGTGTAATAATACAATTACTGGAGATAATAAGGGAAACATATGAGGAGATTTATTATTTTACAGTATTTAGTTTCCTTCTTTACATCTACTAATAAAACCTATATATTTAGGCCACAGACAACAAGCAGTTTCTTCCTCGGAGTCGGCAGCTGAATACGTTTCTCATAGACTCATCTTCCATAACGCTAATTCTCGTCTCATTACCGACACTGGAATCGGCATTAGCAATACTGCAGGAGATATTCATTACACGTGACAGGAGAAATAACTACTTCATGATGAGGACGACATCTTCATCTTCTACTACGGCTCTAGAAACATATTTGGCCAGAGTCCGTCACTGACTCCATCCCCACCGGCCGTCTATATGAAGGTTTCCCGTCTTCCCCGCTCTGTAATCTTCTATCACGTTAGATCTCAGGTCTGAGTCACACACAGAAGTTTGAGGCTTTTAGGAAAGATTTTTTGCTTGCACAAACACCACGGACAGAAATGATCTGATCCCAAACTCTCCATGTACAGTGATTTATGGGGTTTATTTCTGGCCTTAGGATTTCCTAGATTATAAGAAAAATACCAGAAAAAAACATTAAAATGTTTCTAAAGAAAATTGGTTGCAACAATTCTTGTAAAAAGAAAACATGGAAAATGCAAAAGACATAGTTTATTTTTTCACGCAATAAACAATTGTTTTAAAAAAAAATAACTCTTTTGGGCCCCAGAACAAAGATACAGTATGCACCGCAGGGATGGCACAGGTGCAGCTGCAACAAAAACCCTGTCAGTTTAACCACTTGCTGCCAAAAGCAAACATGGCATCTAAGAAGGTGTGACAGAGTTCGGCTGAATACCCTCCTACCCCAAGTACTCGATAGTATGGGGAAGCCTACAGTAGTTACTACGATACTTATGTGATGGAAATATAGTGTAAAAAGTCCACGCCCTTATACAAACCCTGGGATATAAGCCAAGGTGCCGTGTATGTGTTTTATGTCTGTGTAGATCTGGGAGATAGTTGGAACAGTGACTGATTTTGCTTGTGGTTGCAAGGAAACCAATAACAGGAAGTCAAATCACTCGACAAGTTATCACAGATTCCCGTGCACCGGAGGGACGGGTGCTCCCAGATTTCCAGGCACAGATGGTGATAACTTAGAGGGTTATCACAGATTCCCGTAGCCGGTGAGCCAGGTAGAACGACCGGAGCGGAGGGTGATACTCCCGGGTATATGAGTGCCCTGTGCGATTGGCAGTTGTCGGTTACCAGAACGGCTTGTACGTGTCACAGAATAACAAAGAGGGCTTCAATTTCTCCCGGATGTCTATTCATGTTTATTCATGTTTGTAATGTAATGTACGTACTGTCGCTTTACATTTTAGAGCTGTAAGGCTAGTTTCACACTAGCGTTTTTTGCCAGCAGCGCACGCCACCGCTAAGCCCCGCCCCTACCCGCCCCCTCCGGGATAGATAGGGTGTGCAGATCGCATGCAGCCGTGTGCGATACTAGGTGGAGATGACCGGAGGGGGCGGACAGGGGGCGGGGCTTAGCGGCGGCGTGCGCTGCTGGCAAAAACCGCTAGTGTGAAACTAGCCTAACAGAAAGCATTTTTTGCCCTTCCCCTTGGCTGTTAGCACACTGTAAATCACACTATCACATCTGTTTTTGCTATTCTGAGATAATTTCTAGCTGTAGTGTAGTGTAGAAACTTTGAGGAACTGAAACGGAGCTGTATCTGTGACTGTGCTGTGTGATACATGCTTTTAGATACGTGACTTTAGTGGCTATAGATACACCAGCAGTGAAAAAAGGGGAAACGCTAGCAGTGAAAAAAGAGGAAGTGAGTGCATCCGAGCGCAGACAAAGTGTAATTAGAAAGTGTATCAACTTTTTTGAAGTTTTTGGAATAGGCACAGTAGGAGAATAATAAGCTTAAGTATGTGAAGAATCTTAGTTGGTTGATTAAAGTATGTGAAATCTACGAGAATAGCAGACTTCAAGCTGCAGAATAGCATGATGTATTGAAAGTTAGTTGATGTTAAGTTGTTAAGTTGCTGACTGACAAATGCGTGGTATAGAGTAGCAGCAGACTTACATAATTTAGGAGGTACAGAAAGATATGTGAACAAACCAGGAAATGATTTGTATGTGCATAAGATGGGAAAAGTTTTTAAGCCATCAGCGCCTCCCCCATATGGGGACAGGAAATGTTGGATATGTGCAGTCTGCTCTCAACAAGAGCCATGGTATAGAAAATTTTTTGCAGGGTGCGGCGCTCCCTGCTTCTCCCTACAGGGAGAAAGCACCATTGTTCCGACTATGCCATCTCAAGCTGTACAAGAGGGGGAGGAACTTTCTATTCCTCCCCCTCCTCCTTCTGCCACTCCTCTTTTCTCTCCTCCTTCTCCCACACCTCTCTCTTTCTTCACACCTCTCTCCTCCTTACTAATTTCTCTGTCCTCCTTTTCTCTCCTCCTTTTGCCACACCTCTTCTCTCCTCCTTTTGCCACACCTCTTCTCTCCTTCTTTTCTCTCCTCCTTTTGCCACACCTCTCTCCTTCACACCTCTCTCCTCCTCCTCTGTCACTCCCCTCTCCTCCTTCCTCACACCCCTCTCCTTCACACCTCCCTTCTCCTCCTCATTTTCCTTCTTTGTTACCAGTTGGGCCAATGCCCAGTCTATACAGTGTGGTGTCCCTGTATCCAGTGCTAACAGCACAAGGTACTTTCTACATCCCAGGCACAGTACAACCATTACCAGTTATGATATTGGGAGAATAAGGTGAAAATCTCCCTACGCATAGAGCTGCAGGCAGCCCCCAGACACATCAGGTGGCAGACAGCTCAGCCAAGGGTGCAGAGGGGGGCATCCTCATACAGAAAGGCAACCTCTAAGTCCAAATATCAAAACTACTCCTCTGATGAGGATGAAGCGGGAACATCATACATGCTGTCCAGTACTAGGAAAAGAAACCCACAGGCACCAATAAGGCAGGGGCAGATAGTGCAAGGGTGGTGCCTCTATGTCAGGTGACCCTTGCACTAGGTCAAGTGACCAGTATTCTGAATAATCTGCCAGACCCCGATATGCATCCTATGAATGATCTCTGGGCCGTAATGGAAATAAAAGCAGGTGATACATTCTGACCAATCATGCAGGAACACTTCAAACTTCCAGCAGAATTAGATGTGAACACTTGGGAGTAAGGATAAAAGCTAATTGACCAGCTCAGAGAGTTGGCCAAAGGTGGACTGGCAGAGCAAGCTCTCAGCTTACATGATATGGGCAAAGACAAGACAGAGTCTGTGGAGAAGTTTCATGGCAGAGTAACGCAAGTTTTCCAAGATTCGGGCTTCACTACTCCTGATCAGATACACAGACAAATGTTGGCACAGGTCTTTGTGCATGGACTAAGAGAACCAATCAGGAAACCACTGATAGTGGCCAGACCCGAGTACAGGTCATAGCAATGGACACCCTTCTCACAGTAGCCCAAGGGATTGAATCCCAACCAGGAGTGTGGAAGACAGCCCCTCTTATGGTGACCACTGACTTGGAAGAGCAACCACCCCACAAAGACAGAAGAAATGTCAAGTGTTACAACTGTGGAAAGTTTGGCCATTTCCGGAACCAGTGCAGAGCACCCATATAACCCGAGAGCTTGCCCAGAAGAACAGGTCAAGAAAGAAACACAGAAAGCAGGGAAGAGCTCCACCCATATGACAGGGGAAAACCAGGTCCACAAGACACCACCCTCCTAACATTCAAAACCCCACCAGTGGGACCAATACCTCAAATTACCCTAAAAGTGGATGGGGTTGTCAGATCTTTTCTTGTGGACGCTGGTCCAGCCAGAAGTGTGGTGAGACATGAGGAACTCCCTGACCCCACCTGTCTATCAGAATCCTCTGTGTCTTGCATGGGGATTGATGGTCAAGTCACACATTACCAGCTTACAAAGCCCCTGAGCGTGTGGACTCAGCCAGGACACTCTATCCTGACCCAGTTCGTGGTGTCAAGGACCTGCACACTTAACCTGCTGGGAGCGGACCTACTGCAGAAGCTGAAGGTGACCATAGTGATGCAGGAAGATGGGACCATGACACTTTCTTCACCCCTGACCCAAGAAGAATCAATCTTGCTGGCGGCCCTACAAGAACCACAAACAACCTATGCAAGCAGACCCAAGGAGGTACTGGACATAATACCAGAAAGTCTATGGTCCAAGGGACTCCAAGATGTGAGAAAAGTTCAAGTTGCCCCAGTACGGGTGTCACTCAAGCCAGGAACCCCATACCTTCGTAAGGCCCAGTATCCCCTGTCCATCACCCAGAGTCAAGCTGTCTCTGGCCAACTGAAGGTCTACCTGGACATAGGAATCATTATTCCCTACATATCACCTTGCAATATCCCACTTTTCCCGGTCAAGAAAAAGACTCTAAATGGAGAACCAGCCAAGTTCAGAATGGTGCATGACTTGAGGGCCATGAACGAGGCTACGGTATTTGAAACCCCAATTGTACCAAATCTGCATACTCTGCTCTCAAATGTGCCAGCCACAGCAACAGTGCACACAGTGGTCGATCTGGCCAATGCTTTCTTCAGTGTTCCTCTTCACCTGTATCTGTTTGTCTTCATGCACCGTGGGGCGCAGTCCACATGGACAGTGATGCCCCAGGGGGCCCAAAACAGTTCTTCACAGTTCACCAAAGCAATGTCCTCCATCATCTTCAACTATATTGCAGAACATGCAGAGGTCACTGTTCTACAATGCATGGCTGAGCTTCTCCTTTGTGCAGCTGATGTCGATACTTGCACAGCCCATTCCTTGTCTCTCTTACTCTACCTGGCGGAGCAGCAATGCAAGGTCTCGATAACCAAAGTCCAGTGGTGTCAGAAGCGAGTGACGTTCCTGGGACACTGTATTGCTCACCAGACTAAACACCTGACAGATGACCGGAAGACCACTGTGGAGAAGATGGCTTCCCCAACAACTCCAAAGACGCTGCAGGCCTTCCTTAGCCTACTTTCGTATTGCAGAACTTGGATCCCTGATGCCTCGGTCTTAAAGCAGCCTTCAACTCATTCAGGAAACTGAAAGAGTCCATAGTGTCAGTGCCAGAAATAGGCCTATCTGACTACAAGGAGCCATTTCGTCTGTACGTGATGGAAAAAAGCCATGCCACCGGAGTCATGATGCAGATTCACGGGGGAAAGCAGAGACCTCTAGGCTACTTTTCAGTTCGCCTGGATCCAGTTGCAAGGGGGACCCCATCCTGCATGAGGGCAGTATTTGCAGCACATGCCATCATCGACTGATGAATTTGTTCTTGGACATCCGCTGGAGATCCTGGCTCCGCACAACATCTCAGCAATCCTCCAAAACATCTCTCCACCACCCGGCATCTTCGCTTCCAGTGTTCTCTGCTTTTGCCTGACAATGTCACCATCTCCAGAGACCACGGTCCTCAACCCGGCCACTTTACTCCCACTCCCAAGGGGGGATGGGGATATGGACTCTTCGGATCAAAATCTGCAGGATATCTTTCACAAGGATCTGGATTTGCTCTGGACTGACGACCATGATTGTTTCAGCCTCATGCAAAAGGATACAGCAGGACAACCCAATGTGGTGGATAAGCCACTGACAATCCCAGAGTTGATCCTCTCTGTAGAAGGCTTCAGATTTGGAGATGATGAAGGAAGATTCCACATGGGATGTTCAGTGACCAGCAATCAAGAAATCCTATGGTCCAGAAGTCTGAAATTGATAGCGCTGACGAAGGCCTGCCAGATTGCGAAAGACAAAACTGTGAACATATATACCGATTCCAGGTACTTGCATGGCATAGCACACAACTTTGGACCCATCTGGGCTGCGAGGCACTTCATCACAGCAAGCAGAACTACTGTGAAGCATCATGGAGCCATCAGGGACCTGCTGGATGCACTCCAACTTCCAAAAGTGGTGGCAGTATTAAAGGTCAAGGCACACAGAAAATTGAACAAGAGGCACAAGGCAATAACATGGCGGACATGGCAGCCAAAGAAGTAGCCAAAGGAAGACTATATGGAGAGGTGGGAGAGGTTGTAGAGCCTGACAGCTACTACATGAAGACTGAGGACAATAAACCTGACAAGATGACATCCTGGGATCTGTTCAAGAAATTGCAGGACCAGGCCCCCGAAGGAGGAGAAGGAAAGCTGGATGCGGAAGGGAGCAACACATGAAGAAGGAAGGGTATACGCAATGGATTCCAAACCCTGTCTACCTCGAAGCATGTAACCTATGGTGGTTCAATGGGCACATGGGCCCACGCACAGATCGAAGACACAGATGAATGATCTAATCGGTGCTTACTGGTTCGCTCCCTAACAGCCAAATTTACCAGCAGCTGTTTGACCTGCGGCAAATGCAATCCTGGACGAGTGGAGAAGGTTCCCCCACATCTTCTGGCCAGACCACTATAACCCTTCCAGAGGATCCAGATCGACCACATCCAGATGCCACCGAGTGGAGGATTTGATTATGCTATAGTGGTCATGGATGTGTTCTCGGGATGGCCAGAAGCTTTCCCAGTGAGGAACCAGTCGGCAAAGACAACTGCAAAGAAGCTACTCTCAGAGATAGTGTGCAGATATGGGGTTCCTGAAGTGATATAGAGTGATCTGAGACCCACATTCACCGCAAACCTGACACGAGATATCTGGTCAGCAGTAGGGTCAGATTTAGGCCTACACACTCCCTACCACCCCCAAAGTAGCGGGAAGGTAGAAAGACAAAACAGGACACTTACGAACAGGATGTTGAAAGCTGCTTAAGACACAAACAAACCATGGCATGAGACACTCCCAACTGCACTGTTTACTTAAGGCACACTCCCAGAGGCCCAGAAAAGCTGTCAACATATGAAATTGTGCTTGGGTCTAGTCCCAGGTTAGGGGTATTCTTCCCTCAGCAGCTGAATATGCAATATGATACCTTGTCTGCTTATGTAATTGAACTCAACAACAAACTTGCTAATGTCCATTCTCGAATTTTTTCTTCATTGCCAGATCCAGATTTGGTACCTGGTACACATTCCCTGAAGCCAGAGACTGGGTGTTGCTGAAAAATGTTTGTAAGGAGAACACTCGATCCCAGATTTGATATTCCTTTGCAAGTGCTGCTGATGACACCAACCTCTGTGAAACTGAAGGGAAGACCCACTTGGATCCACGCATCGCATTGCAAGAAAGTTCCCATACCAGAAGATACACCCAAGCCAGAATGATGCTGTGGATGCACTGCCTGACCGAATAGATGACCTACAGTACCTAAAGAAGAATACATACCGCTGACTACGCATGCTGTTGAATAAGACATTATGATTAAAATGGCATGAACCCCTGTTAGGGGCAGATCTCCTGACCGCCCATTTGCGAAAGTCTGTACGGAGGGGGGTGTATGTTCTAGGCATGCGTCAGCTCACCGGCAGCACAAAAGATTTCCAGCGCTTTGGGACAGGAGGATAGGATTAGGGTAAGTGATATCTAAGGGGGGATTGTGATGGAAATATATATATATATATATATATAAATATATATATATATATATATATATATATACACACACAGGTAGTCCTTGACTTACGACGTTGATCCGTTCTTACGTGGCGTCGTAAAACGAATTTCGACGTAAGTCGGACCATACATTCATACAGTACTGTACCATAATAACAGTACAGTACTGCAAACACTTAGCCTATCCAAACACCTATCCTAACACAGTACCCTACATAATTATCAATAAACATAGATACAGTAAAATCTTGTGCAGTACAGTACGTTTAATAATGAAATACTGTACTGTAAGTGCTGTAACAGTAATAAACAGTGTACTGTAATAAACAAAGATAACAATTCCAAAGAGAGAACAGGCTTTTTGGGAGGAAGCTGCAGAAGGTGCTGGAGATACTGGGGCAGGTGAGTCAAGAGGGGCAGGTGATTCAAGAGGGGCAGGTGAGGTAGAGGGTACAGGATCTGTTGCAGGATCTGTCGCAGGCCTCTCTACCTTCTTGAAGTACTGCTGCAGGTTAGTTTGGAAGGAGACCATCTGCTTCTCCTCCAAGATCTCCTTGTAAAACCTAAGGGAATCCATGACTCCTCTGGCAACCCTAGTGTACCTTTCCATGTTGGGATTCTCAGCCTCAAACCTTGACAACCCTTCCTGTATCAGGGCAAAACCTCCTGCCAAGCCCTGCCTTGTAAATCTCTTAGGTTCTGGGGTTGGTATGTCTTCCTCTTCCTCTATCATCTACTTCTCCAGTTGAATAAGGTCCTCAGCAGATAACTCCTCTCCATGAGATGCCAGTAGCTCTGTGACATCATCCTCCTCCACCTCCAGATTCATTGTCTTACTCATATCAACAACGTTCTTTATGACACTAGTCACTGACTCTTGGACCTCTGTGACATCATTCACAAACTGGGGACACAGTTTTTTCCACACACCATTCATACTGGTCTGCTTAACCTCATCCCAGGAATCAGCAATGTTATTCACAGCATCAAGGATGTTGTATGTTTTCCAAAAGTACTTTAGAGTCAAGTCCTTATTCTTTTCATTATCCAAAACAACAGAAGCCTAATAGACAGAATGCTTCATGAAAAGACCATCCAAAAAAGAAAGAAGCAATGCCTAAAATTACAAACTTTATTTAAGACATAACATGAGACCCCTGCCCGCACTTTAAGGTAAATATGCTTTAGCAGCAACTTTACATCAATGCCTGGGTATATGCTGGGTTTATACTCTTATTGCCACTAGTGCTCATGTATGTTACATTACCCAGTATCCTCAATCTGGCTTGTCTTTTGCATTTTCATGTGCCTCATTTCATTTGGCGCTTTTATACACCACTGTGTTCTTATTATTAAATCAAATCTGTGCATTCCTGTGGCTTTACTGTTTGCCAGGGAATTATAAGACCATAATATATGCAGCATTGCTATTTACCCTACGTGCGGTTCTTTGTGTGTTATGTTCCCCGCATTATTATGTCTATTCTTATCTATGGATTTATTATGTCTTAAATAAAGTTTGTAATTTTAGGCATTGCTTCTTTCTTTTTTGGATGGTCCTTATTCTTTTCAGTTGCTGCTAAAGCATTACCAATGACCCTTCCGAGGTAGTAGGCCTTGAATGTAGTAATGACTCCTTGGTTCATAGGCTGTATTAGGGCAGTGGTATTAGGTGGAAGGTAAACCACCTTGACATTAGGGTTAAAGTCATCCAGATGGGCAGGGTGTCCAGGGGCATTGTCCAGAATTAGCAACACCTTAATGGGGATATCCTTGGAGGTACAATACTGCTCCACGCCTGGCACAAAGTGATTGGTGAACCAGTCATCAAACACTGCAAGTGTCACCCATGCCTTCCTATTAGACTTCCAGATGACTGGTAGTTGACCCTTTGAAGTGCCCTTGAGTGCCCTTGGATTCTCAGCCTGATACATCAGCATGGGCTTCAGTTTGTAGTCGCCAGCAGCATTGCCCCCAAGAAGCAAAGTCAGTCTCTCCTTGCCGACTTTATGACCTGGTGCTGACTTCTCCTCCTTGGCGATGTACGTACGGTTAGGCAAACGTTTCCAAAACAAGCCTGTCTCATCCACGTTGAACACTTGTTGAGCACAGTAACCACCCTCCTCAATTATCTCAGCCAATGCTTTAGGAAACTCAGTTGCTGCTTTCTCATCAGCACTAGCAGCTTCACCTTGCACTTTAATGTTATGGAAATTGGCACGATCCTTAAACCTCATAAACCAACCCCTACTCGCCACAAATTCTTCACTTTCTTCCCCTTTTCTCTTTTCAACGCCTCAAACAGTCGCCTAGCCTTCTCCTGAATAACCATAAGGCTCACAGGGATACGGCGTTGATTTTGGTCTTCCAACCAGAGCACCAATAATCTTTCCATCTCAATAATAAGCCCACTACGCTGCTTTGTTATCACTGTCGCTTTCATAGGAGCAGATCCTTTCACATGTTCAAGGATACAATCTTTATCCTTGATAATCGTAGCGACAGTCGAACGACTGCCAATTTCCTAATGAGTCCTAATGACCTGCCAATTTCTGTTGGTGTTTCCCCCTTATCAGATCGCCTTGTGATATCCACTTTCACCTCCATTGTGATGGTCTTCCTTTTCTTTGATGCACTGGTATCAGATGAGTCTAGCTTACGTTTGGGAGCCATAATGAAGGGTGTTATGGCGTGCAGGAGACTCGTTTTCCTCGTGTAACCGGGTACAGTGTACAGTACTGGACTCTATTCTTCCGCCGCTGCACGTAGTTGCACGTAGTTCGACTAACGACGCAAAACCGCATAAGTTGGAATGAGGTGTCGTATAAACCGTCATAACCACGAAACGACGCAAGTCGCGACCGCCGTAAACCGAGGACTAACTGTATATATATATATATACAGTGGGGAAAAAAAGTATTTAGTCAGTCAGCAATAGTGCAAGTTCCACCACTTAAAAAGATGAGAGGCGTCTGTAATTTACATCATAGGTAGACCTCAACTATGGGAGACAAACTGAGAAATAAAAATCCAGAAAATCACATTGTCTGTTATTTTTTCATTTTATTTGCATATTATGGTGGAAAATAAGTATTTGGTCAGAAACAAAATTTCATCTCAATACTTTGTGATATATCCTTTGTTGGCAATGACAGAGGTCAAACGTTTTCTGTAAGTCTTCACAAGGTTGCCACACACTGTTGTTGGTATGTTGGCCCATTCCTCCATGCAGATCTCCTCTAGAGCAGTGATGTTTTTGGCTTTTCGCTTGGCAACACGGACTTTCAACTCCCTCCAAAGGTTTTCTATAGGGTTGAGATCTGGAGACTGGCTAGGCCACTCCAGGACCTTGAAATGCTTCTTACGAAGCCATTCCTTCGTTGCCCTGGCGGTGTGCTTTGGATAATTGTCATGTTGAAAGACCCAGCCACGTTTCATCTTCAATGCCCTTGCTGATGGAAGGAGGTTTGCACTCAAAATCTCACGATACATGGCCCCATTCATTCTTTCATGTACCCGGATCAGTCGTCCTGGCCCCTTTGCAGAGAAACAGCCCCAAAGCATGATGTTTCCACCACCATGCTTTACAGTAGGTATGGTGTTTGATGGATGCAACTCAGTATTCTTTTTCCTCCAAACACGACAAGTTGTGTTTCTACCAAACAGTTCCAGTTTGGTTTCATCAGACCATAGGACATTCTCCCAAAACTCCTCTGGATCATCCAAATGCTCTCTAGCAAACTTCAGACGGGCCCGGACATGTACAGGCTTAAGCAGTGGGACACGTCTGGCACTGCAGGATCTGAGTCCATGGTGGCGTAGTGTGTTACTTATGGTAGGCCTTGTTACATTGGTCCCAGCTCTCTGCAGTTCATTCACTAGGTCACCCTGCGTGGTTCTGGGATTTTTGCTCACCGTTCTTGTGATCATTCTGACCCCACGGGGTGGGATTTTGCGTGGAGCACCAGATCGAGGGAGATTATCAGTGGTCTTGTATGTCTTCCATTTTCTAATTATTGCTCCCACAGTTGATTTCTTCACTCCAAGCTGGTTGGCTATTGCAGATTCAGTCTTCCCAGCCTGGTGCAGGGCTACAATTTTGTTTCTGGTGTCCTTTGACAGCTCTTTGGTCTTCACCATAGTGGAGTTTGGAGTCAGACTGTTTGAGGGTGTGCACAGGTGTCTTTTTATACTGATAACAAGTTTAAACAGGTGCCATTACTACAGGTAATGAGTGGAGGAAAGAGGAGACTCTTAAAGAAGAAGTTACAGGTCTGTGAGAGCCAGAAATCTTGATTGCTTGTTTCTGACCAAATACTTATTTTCCATCATAATATGCAAATAAAATGAAAAAAAAACAGACAATGTGATTTTCTGGATTTTTTTTTCTCAGTTTGTCTCCCATAGTTGAGGTCTACCTATGATGTAAATTACAGACGCCTCTCATCTTTTTAAGTGGTGGAACTTGCACTATTGCTGACTGACTAAATACTTTTTTTCCCCACTGTATATATAGGTATATATATATATAGATATATATCTATATATATATATATATATATATAGTAGGGAGTCGCTCTAGTAGGCAATAGCTGGGCGGCAGTAACGAGGCAACAAACAGGCATAAAGTCCAATTCCAGTGGTTTTAATGTCACTCAGTAACCAGCAGCATAACAAAACATAAGGAAAACCAAACACATACTCCAGCTTGGAGAACCACTGGTCCCAGACTCACCCCTTGCACGGGACGGGCGTAACTAAGCGGCTGCCAGGTCCTGCGGCATCCGCCAGGTGCCATTCCCAGGGTTCTTCCGAGCCTTGCTGCTATAGTCCTGCAGCACGAGAATCCTGTATACAAGTTTCAGGCTGAGTCCACACAAGTTCCTGTAGCTTCCAGAAACACACTCACACTGTGGTAATTACCAAACTCCATTACATAGGGCCTAACCCCTCCCACCAGTGAGGTAGACACCACATGGGCTGATCACGTGACCCTGACATCATCGCAGGTCCCGTCTTTAGGGAAAAGCCCGGCCAAACGTTAATCTGCTGGGAGAAACATATCTTCCATCCAGTAAAACACCCTTTACTGTACCACATACCTCCCCCCTATGTTCAACCCCAAGGGGGTGGACACATGATATACAGTGAACTCAGGACAGGGCATCTGCATTCCCCTGTAGTCTGCCTGCACGATGTTCCACTGAAAATTCAAAATTTGGCAGGGACAGGAACCACCTGGTGACTCGGGCATTCCTCTCCTTAGCTTGACTCATCCTCATAAGAGGGGAATGATCTGTCACCAACCGAAATGTTCTCCCCAGCAAATAGTAGCGCAACGATTCCAGTGCTCACTTGATGGCCAGGCACTCTCTCTCCACAATACTGAATCGGGTTTCAGCTGGGGTATGCTTCCGGCTTAGGAAGCTAACGGGATGCTCTTCCCCGTTAACTTCCTGAGACAGCACGGCACCGAGGCCTATCTCCGAGGCATCAGTCTGCACCACGAACTCTTTTTAGAAATTTGGAGTGATCAGGACTGGGGAACCACACAGTACCCCTTTTAATTTTGTAAAGGCCTCCTCTAACTGATCATTCCAGTGGACCATCACAGATTTTTTCCCTTTTAAACAATCTGTTAAAGGCACGGACAGGGTTGCAAAGTTGGGAATGAACCACCTGTAATATCCCACTAAACCCAAAAAGGCTTTTACCTGTTTTGCTGTGAGGGGGTGGGGCCAGTTCTGAATTGCCTCTACTTTGTTTACTTGGGGCTTGAGAACTCCTCTCCCAATGATATACCCCAAGTACCGGGCTTCTTCCAACCCTATGGAACACTTCTTTGGGTTGGCAGTTAGCCCTGCTTGTCGCTGAGAGTCTATCACTGCCTGTAATTTTGCTAAGTGGCTTTCCCAGTCGGTGCTGTATACAATGATATCGTCTAGATAGGCTGAGGCATAGCGGCGATGGGGACGGAGCACAATATCCATTAACCGCTGGAACTTTGCTGGTGCGCCATGCAACCCAAAGGGTAATACCTTATACTGGAAAAGCCCCTCAGGTGTTACAAAAGCCATTTTTTCCTTCGCCGCCTCTGTTAGGGGTACCTGCCAATAACCTTTTGTGAGGTCTAGAGTTGTAAAATACCGTGCTTGCCCAAAGCGCTCTATCAAATCGTCAACCCGGGGCATGGGGTAGGCGTCAAATTTTGAAATGTCATTGAGTTTTCTAAAATCATTACAGAATCTTAGAGACCCATCAGGCTTGGGTATTAGGACTATTGGGCTGGCCCACTCACTTTGGGACTCTTCTATGACCCCTAACTGTAGCATAGCTTTCACCTCTTCCGAGATGGCTTGTCGCCGGGCCTCAGGCACCCGATAAGGCTTTAGTCGGACCTTGGCCTGTGGCTCTGTGACAATGTCATGTTGGATTAGGGAGGTGAGTCCAGGGAGCTCCGAAAAAACACCTGTATTTCAGCTAATGAACTCCAGGACCTCCTGAATCTGTCTAGTAGACAAAGTATCTGCAATTTTGACCACGGGTTGGGCTTCTCCTGCCTCGCCCCGAGGTAACGGAGCCTTTTCCATCTGAAACGCTGGCAGCGGACTATCCCCACCAAGGTGCTCTCTATCTTTCCAGGGTTTAAGCAAATTAATATGGTAAACCTGTTCTGGCTTTCTCCGTCCTGGCTGGTGTACCTTGTAGTCTACTGGCCCCACCTTCTCCATGATCTCGTAGGGTCCCTGCCACCTTGCAAGAAATTTGCTATCCACGGTAGGCACAAGCACCAACACCCGATCCCCAAGGCTAAAGGTTCTTACCCGAGCCTCCCGGTTATAGACCCGACTCTGTGACCGTAGTGCTGCCTCCATATGTTCCCGGACCAGGGGTAGGACTGTCTCCATTCTCGCTTGCATTTTTGCAACATGTTCTATCACACTTTTGTGGGGGGTAGGTTGGTTCTCCCAGGCCTCTTTGGCTATATCGAGTAAGCCCCGTGGATGTCTGCCGTACAATAGTTCAAAGGGCGAGAACCCCGTAGATGCCTGAGGCACCTCCCATACTGCAAACAACAAATATGGCAATAAGAGATCCCAGTCCTTCCCATTTTTGGAAATTGCCTTTTTTTAACATGCTCTTCAGCGTCTTATTGAACCTTTCTACCAGACCATCTGTTTGGGGATGATAGACCGATGTGCGCAACTGTTTAACATTTAACAATCGGCAGAGTTCCTTCATAATTTTTTACGTAAAGGGGGTTCCCTGGTCTGTTAAAATCTCTTGCGGGATTCCTACCCGTGAAAACATACCCATGAGTTCCTTTGCTATAAGCTTAGCTGATGTGTGGCGCAGCGGAATGGCCTCAGGATATCGGGTAGCATAATCTAGAACTACAAGAATGTGTTGGTGTCCCCTTGCCGACTTATTGAGAGGCCCCACCAGGTTCATGGCCACTCTCTCGAAGGGCACCTCTATAATTGGCAAAGGCACCAAAGGGCTCCGAAAGTGAGGCTGGGGACTGGTTACCTGGAACTGTGGAGAGAAGCTACAGTATCATTTAACTTCTTCATGGACCCCTGGCCAGTAAAATCGCTGCAGAATTCGGTCGAGGGTTTTCTTTTGGCCCAAATGCCCCCCGAGTACATGCGCTAAATCCATTACCAGCCTCCGATACGTCTGAGATACCAGGTATTGTTCTACCATTTCCCCCTGTATTTTCTCCACTCGGTACAACAAATCCTGGTTCAGCTCAAAGCGTGGCAACACCGTATGTGCCCCAGGTTGTTGGGGTTCCCCATTGACAAACAGTACATTTTCTCTGGCCCTGGCTACAGTAAGGTCTCGGAGTTGCGCTGTACCAAAATTGTCACCTGATACATTCAAGTATAACAACTCAGGTCCCGGCGGCAAGTCTTCCACCTCTCCAGCCAATACTTCCCTGGGAGAATTCTCCCCCTCCTCCACTGAAGGGAAGGTTATTCCTACAGCCAGCACTTCTTCCTCTGGGCCACCAGGTTCATGCCCCACTTCTGGAGAATGTAACCTGGTTGCCTCTGGTGACAGCAGCTGCTCAGTGGGTGGGACAACAGACGGCCACAGCACAGAAAACAAAGGAAAGTCTTTTCAATTATCACTTCATAATGTAAATTAGTCACCACCCCCACCTCGTGGCACCGCCTCTCCGCTGGTGTGCTGATTACCACTAGTGCGGTGGGATAGTCTTTTAAGTCTCCATGTATACACAACACCCCAATTTTCCGACCCGTATACTCGCCGGTGTGTATCCAGCTGGCTCGTACCAGGGTTACAAGACTCCCTGAGTCCAATAGGGCCACAGCCGGGGTGCCCTCCACTTCCACCCGACACAAATGTTCCATATTGGGACCTTTCGGGGTACCCATTGCACACAGCGGTTAGGCATAGTGGGACTGGCAGTACCCAAAATTTGTATCCATGGGTTCAGTCAGGTGGGGGCAGTCAGCTCTCCTATGACCTGGTTCCTGGCACTGCCAGCAGATTATGGGGCTCCTTACTTCCCCAGATAAGTCCTGAGCGGCCTTCCTGGGCTCCGCTCGCCGAACCAGGGGTGGAGACTTAGGGAACCTTCCTGTTACCTTCCGGGGGGTCCCTCCCTGTAGCTCTTTGGTAGCCCCATACCTTTCTATGAGGTCTATTAGGAGACTTTGGGGCATATTACGCACTGCTTACTATGATGTGGAAGAATGCCAACACCCCTTTTTACCCTGCTTTAAATGAGCCCCCAACATCAGAGACTCGTTAGTCAGGGCTGACATAGGCACCTCAACGTCAAGACCGACACAAAGATTCCTCCATAACCCCAAAACTGGCACATTCCCGTGCCTTCAAAGCAATCAATGCAACAACGTTTTTAAGGTTAATGTCATTCACCAGCCACACTCTGGCAAGAGATACCCCATTAAAGATTTCTCTACCCGTGACACATCTTTTGTGATTTATTTGATTAAATGTCCATGCGGCCTACTATATATAGGAGAAACTACACAACCTGTCAAAGATAGAATTTCGAAACACAAGTCCACAATCAGGTGTAAAAATCTCCTTTTACCCTTACCACACCATTTCATCTCTGCAGGGCACAATGTCTCACACTTAAGATTTCAGGTCATCGAGCACGTACCCCCTCAGACGCAGGGGTGATCGCGTACACATCATGAAACAAAAGGAGGCATTCTGGATCCATGAGCTTCAAACACTTCTCCTAAGGGTTTGAATAGGCAATATGATTTACTTTCCTTTATATGATTTGCCATTATGTGTTTCTGTACCCATTATACTGTATATTCACTATACATACTCTGTTATTCCTATGTCATGATGTTATAGGTATAGATGTATTGATGTTTACCCCTTCTGAGTTACCTCTTGTTGATGAATCTGGCTCATTGCATGTACTAATTCTGTTTGTCCTCCTTCTTACAGAGTCGCTTATATTGAACAAAATCTCCTGTTCCATCGCCTTTTCCCTCTGGATTTCCCCATCTCCATATTTTTCCAATTCTCCTGCTCGACTGCCATGCCTCCACTGAATACAACATGCATGTATCACAGTTTTTTCACCCTTCTCTAAGGAAAACACCTCCGGACTCACTTTCTGACAAGTGGCACGCATCCAAATTGGGCTCTGGAAAGCCGAATCCATACCCATGCAATACAGTAAATGAGCACTTCCGCCCACTGGAACGCAAGGACGCTTCCGGATTACCTCACTTCCGTTTCAGCCTCCCTATGCGATAGGTACCACATGGAGGTTATACCCGTCCCTCGCCGATGTAACTGTCACATGCTGACATAACATGCGTCAACAACAAGCAGTGGATACCGCGTCAGACCACACAACAGGATCCACTTTACTAAAACCGGTATGTTCTGAACCTCTGACACCAGCGCTACATCTTTAATGCAGACACGTCAGTTACTTACCTTATCTTTATATCACAGATACAACTTGTATCGGAGCACAGTGGATGCTCCATGTCACACAGTGCCGCTCTGACTTAAAGGTACAGACACTTTTTTTAAGATCATACAATCAGCCTCAACTTGTACCTCTGTCTTAGCCACATCAGTCACTCAATCTGTCTGTGCATTATGGATACAATTTACCTCTGACTTAAAAGTATGGTCATATTCCTTACCTAACATATAATGAGATCATTAACCCCTTTACCCCCGAGGGTGGTTTGCACGTTAATGACCGGGCCAATTTTTACAATTCTGACCACTGTCCCTTTATGAGGTAAAAACCCTGGAACGCTTCCACGGATCCCGGTGATTCTGACATTGTTTTCTCGTGACATATTGTACTTCATGTTAATGGTAAAATTTCTTTGATATAACTTGCGTTTATTTGTGAAAAAAAAACGGAAATTTGGCGAAAGTTTTGAAAATTTTGCAATTTTCCAACTTTGAATTCTCATGCTCTTAAATCACAGATACAGTATGTCACATAAAATGCTTAATAAGTAACATTTCCCACTATCTACTTTCATCAGCACAATTTTGGAACCAAATTTTTTTTTTGCTAGGAGGTCATAAGGGTTAAAAGTTAAACAGCGATTTCTCATTTTTACAACACCATTTTTTTTTTTAGTGACCATATCACATTTGAAGAAACTTTGAGGGGTCTATATGATAGAAAATACCCAAAAGTGACCCAAAAGAGACACCATTCTAAAAACTGCACCCCTCAAGGTGCTTAAAACCACATTCAAGATGTTTATTAACCCTGCTTCACAGGAATTTTTGGAATATTTAAAAAAAAAAGGAATATTCAACTTTTTTTCACAAAAAATTTACTTCAGATCCAATTTGTTTTATTTTCCCAAAGGTAACAGAAGAAATTGGACCCCAAAAAAGTTTTAGTGCAATTTGTCCTGAGTATGCTGATACCCCATATGTGGGGGTAAACCACTGTTTGAGTGCATGGCAGAGCTCGGATGGGAAGGAGCACCGTTTGACTTTTTCAAAGCAGAATTGGCTGGAATTGAGATCAGATGCCATGTCGCGTTTGGAGAGCACCTGATGTGACTAAACAGTGGAAACCCCCAATTATAACTCCAACCCTAACTCCAACACATCCCTAACCCTAATCCCAACCCTAACCATAACCCTAACCACAAACCTAACCCTAACACACTCATAACCCTAATCCCAACCATAACTGTAATCCAAACCCTAACCCCAACTCTAGCCCCAACCCTAACGTTAGCTCCAACCCTAACCCTAAGCTTAGCCCTAACCCTAACCCTAAAGGGAAAATGGAAATAAATACATTTTTTTATTTTATTATTTTTCCCTAACTAGGGGGGTGATAAAAGGGGGGTTTGATTTACTATTTCTAGAGGGTTTTTATGTTTGGCAGCTGTCACAAACTAAAAGACGCTTTTTATTGCAAAAACTAGTTTTTGCATCACCACATTTTGAGAGCTGTAATTTTTCCATATTTTGGCCCACAGAGTCATGTGAGGTCTTGTTTTTTGCGGGACAAGTTGACATTTTTTTAGGTACCATTTTCGGGCATGACATTTTTTTTTATCACTTTCTATTCCAATTTTTGTGAGACAGAATGAGCAAAAAACAGTAATTCATGAATTTCTTTTGAGGAGGTTTACACCGTTCCGCGTGTGGTAAAGTTAATAAGGCAGTTTTATTCTTCGGGTCAGTACGATTACAGCGATACCTAATTTATATTTTTTTATGTTTTGGCGCTTTTATATAATAAAAACTATTTTATAGAAAGAATAATTGTTTTTGCATCGCTTTATTCTGAGAGCTATAACTTTTTATTTTCCTTTGGATACCCGATGTGTACGTTAGTTACCAGCGCGCTGATGCAGGGAGCTGGTAACTAACGAACACAGCAACGCCACGCACACGACATCGCCGTGCTGATCGCTGGTGAAGCTGTCTGTTTGACAGCTCACCAATGATCACATAGCGACTTACCAGCGATCCTGACACGTTGATATCGTTGTCGGGATCGCTGGTGAGTCGCTATGTGTGACTCCAGCTTAACAATAGAGACTTCCTGATATGCACTGCGCAGATAGGCCCAGGTCACATGGATGGGATAGTACGTCAGATGTTAGAGAGGGGTTAATTCTCTCTATTATATCGTAGACCACATCCTTTTTTCAAAAAACCCAACTGGTCACCTAATTCTGTGAAGCCAGTAATAACCTCATAGGTGGGTGTCTCGGAATAATCACTCCTAATAAAACCAGTCTGCCACTTACACCACCTTACTTGTTTAACAGGATACAAAGAGACACGGTGTCTCATTCCCCTTAATTAATGCACCGCACCAAACAGCAGTCGGGTAGGTTCTTTACTATACTGCTTCCTCTTCAGAATAACATGTGTTCTCCAGATATAAATATGGAGTATTATTCTATGTTCATCACTATTATTGAGATGTTTTGAGGGATTACCACTCTCCGTGTGGCTTACAAAATCACACATTTTTTCTTATGCTCTTTATTGGTATGTTTTATTTTATTCTGTTTGATTTCATTATTTATTTGGTTTGCATTCTTTGTTTCCATTGTTAGTACATAGATGAAGGTCATTGTTTGACCGAAATGTCTGGATACTGTACTACACTTTTGACTGCATTAAAATTACCTCATATCTTCAAAAGTTGAGCACCAAGTTTCTTTATCACAGCATTTGTTTTGGGACCCTACTTGAGCACCATACCAGTAGTGCCACATTACAACACTGCTTAATGATGGTGTCTGGGCCTGCAATGTATGAAGGTCTATTAGGCCGGGCCAGAGGCAGCATCTAATAAGTTAAATTTTAACGCCCCCATACACATTAGACTAAAGTTACATGAAAGCACTGATCTCGGGGGTTTGGCCGACTATATAATGTATTTGGGGGCCTCCCGACAGATGATGTCAGGGCAGAGAAGGATCTGGCATCCTGAATTTCAGAGGATAATCCGTTTGTTCTTCCTGTAGATAATCCTCCTCTAGAGGGGTCTGGAGGCGACTCTCATACAGACCACAGGAAAGCTGGAATATTTGTGTGTATGGGGGAGTCGGGAGAGATAGCCGTCTGCCAAATGACAGTTCAGCCAACACTTATCTCATGTGTATGGGGCCGTTAGTATTACACTGACAGGCAGTGATGATACATGGCACTACAGTAGTACAGTGCATCACCGAAGCCATCAGAGGCTTGTATGTTGTATGATCGCACTGATCAGAGGGGTCTAAAAAAGGTTAAAAGTGAAAAAAAAAAATCACAGTTTTAACAACCAGAAATATCCATCACTATAAGGAAAATAGAGTCACTGAACAATGTTAGTTAAGTCACGTCCATAACTACTTTATTATACTCTATTATCCTACACACAGTGGAGCAGATAGAAATCACGGGTCCCACAGCAATAGCTGGAATTGGGCCTCAAGAGCAAAAAATAAAATAAAAAATATATTTGTAATTTCACCTATGTGCCCCCATATATTAGTATTCTCACCTACAGGTGCTTCTTACAAAGATAAATATCATCAAAAAGTTAATTTATTTCAGTTCTTTAATACAAAAAGTGAAACTCATATTATGTAGAGTCATTACAGACAGAGTGATCTATTTCACGTGTTTATTTCTGTTACTGTTGATGATTATGGCTTATAGCCAATGAAAACCCAAAAGTCATTATCTCGGTAAATTAGAATAATTAACAAAAACACCTGTAAAGGTTTCCCAAACATTTTAAAAGGCCCCTTTAGTCTGTTTCAGTTGGCTCCACAATCATGGGGAAGACTGCCGACTTGACAGATGTGCAGAAGGTAGTCATAGAATCGTAGAGTTGAAAGGCAACTCCTGGTCCAACCCCCTGCTCAAGGCAGGATTCGCTAAATAATCCCAGACAGATGTCTGTCCAGCCTCTGTTTGAAGACTTCTATTGAATGAGAACTCACCACCTCTCGTGGCAGCCTGTTTCACTCATTGATCACTCTATCGAAAAGTTTTTTCTAATATCTAATCTGTCTCCTCCCATTCAGTTTCATCCCATTGCTTCTAGTCTTTCCTTGTGCAAATGAGAATAAAGATGATCCTTCTACAATGTGACAGCCCTTGAGATATTTGTAGACAGCTATTAAGTCTCCTCTCAGTCTTCTCTTTTGCAAGCTAAACATTCCCAATCCTGCAACTTTTCCTCATAAGACAAGGTTTGCAGACCGGTTGTTAAATATACAGTAAATAATAGGAAGTGCGTTTACCGCCCGGGGTCCACCATGCAGTAGGTGTAACAACCGCTGCTGAGTAATGGCAGACTCGCTATATGGCGGTATAATGCGCTCGGGTTAGACGTCACCCGAGGTGCGCAGAGCGGACTCTGTTAAACTCACAGAGGCGCTTTAGTACAAATAAAGCATAAACGCCGAGCCTCTTAGCTTCACAGGTCTCAGCTGGCGTGCACACACAGTATATGGTCACAGGACACGGCCCAAGGCAGAGGTCGGTGTCCGTCTTGACCTACCGTGCATGCGGCATCGCTACAGAGGACGTCGGTAAGTGCTGCTAACTGCAGCGCGGTGGTAACTACTGCCGCTGTACGACAGTGCCGTGAGGCATAACACTATCGGACGCTAGTGTAGCGGTGAGGTATGCACTATGGCGTGTGGCTTGCCACCGACTGGCGCTGACTATAACTCTAATTCCCTAACCACATACGTAATATCAGAGGGAAGGGGTTTTATAATGAGTCAGTCACCAGAATCACACATCCGTCACCATTCACACATAGCAAGTATAGTCTATACTAGCGCATGGCCGAGAGGCCATGGGGGCCTTTTATAGCAATGCGCTTCCGGGACCTTCCAGACTTCTGAGATGGGCCAATCAGATCAGGACAAGGACCTGAGCACGTGACCACCGATCTCCACTGAGAGATCGTCTCGTGGGCATGCCCAGTAGCGCGGCGAGAGGACTTAGCCTCTGGAGTGGTTTCCTGCAAAGCAGGTTGTGCTACCATTGCTGGTCCAGAGGTGGCAGCAACATCCAGACCCAGAGAGCTGGTCTGAGCAGGGCTCCTGGATCGCCGAGATTGCTGTGCAGGTCCCTGAGCGGTCGGAAAGGAATGAGAGACCGCTGGATGTGCAGCTGCAGGAATCCAATGCCTAACATTACCCCCCTCCTAGGCCCCCCCCCTCTGAGCATCGCTACGCTCAAAGGCCGCGATCAGGAGCGGAGCGTGGATATTCTCCACTGGTTCCCAGGTCCGGGCCTCTGGACCATGACCCTTCCAGTCCACCAAATAAAACTTTTTGCCACGCACAATCCTGCGTCACACAATGGCGTTAACCTCAAACTCGTCCGAAGATAAGGCTGATGACCTGGCAGATGACTCAGAGAACCGGGCCATGTGAACAGGTTTGAGAAGGGACACGTGGAAAACGTCAGAAATGGCTAAATGTGAAGGAAGAGCCAGGCGGTAGACCACCGAGGTGATTCGCTCGAGAACCTTAAAAGGTCCAAGGTATCGCGGCGCAAACTTGGTGGACTCGGCCCGCAGCTTGATGTTTCGAGCAGAGAGCCACACCAAGTCGCCGGGGGAAAAGGTTGGAGCGGGTCGCCGATGTGTGTCAGCGGATGCCCTCATTCTTTCTTTCTTTAGAGGCACAAATAGCATCCTGAGTGCGATCCCAAATGTTGCGAGCCTCCACTGCCCAGTCTGCCTCCCTGGAGTCAGCGGAGGACACTGGCATCGGGACAGGGACGCGTAGATGTTGAACGTAATTTAGAAGGAACGGCGTCTGACCAGTGGAATCAGCCACTGCATTATTCTGGGCAAATTCAGCCCATGGTAGCAAGGATGCCCAGTCATCCTGCCTGGCAGAGACAAAATGCCGCAGGTACATGACCAAGGTTTGGTTGGCTCTCTCAACCAAGCCGTTCGTCTCGGGATGGTAAACGGAGGACAGGTTTAGCTCAATGCTGAGAAGGCTGCAGAGCTCCCTCCAAAACCGGGACGCGAACTGTAGACCTCGATCACTAACAATTTTGTCTGGCATGCCATGCAGACGGAATACATGTTTTATGAACAGTGTGGCAAGACCACGAGCGGAAGGCAACCGTGCGAGTGGCACCAGATGCCCCATTTTAGAAAAATGGTCGGTGACCACCCAGATGACCGTACTGCCACCAGACTTGGGCAGGCCAACCACAAAATCCATGCCAACCATCTCCCAAGGTCTATCCACCACCGGCAGAGGATACAATAACCCAGCCGGCCTCTGTCTAGAGGACCTGTTCCGTGCACACGAGACGCATGCTTGTATATATTCCTTAGTGTGTGCGGCCACCAATACGACCTTGCCAGGAGTTCTGTGGTCCGCTTATTGCCAAAGTGACCACCCACCCTGGACACGTGTGCCCAGGCGAGAACCTCCGGCCGTAGCTGAGGAGGCACAAAGGTCTTGCCCGGTGGCACTGACTTGAGAGCAACTGGAGCCACGGTCGTAAAACTCTCCGAAGGGAGAATTAGCCATGGCTCAGCCTCCGCTGAGACCACCGAGCGCGAGAGAGCATCCGCACGGACGTTCTTCTCTCCAGAGAGATAGTGCAAGGTGAAGCGGAAGCGGGAGAAGAAGAGCGACCACCTAGCTTGACGAGAGTTCAAGCGCTGGGCCATTTGTAAATAGACCAGGTTTTTATGGTCCATATACACATGGAAGGGAAACCAGGCTGCCTCCAGGAGATGTCTCCACTCGGAAAAGGCCAACTTCATTGCTAGCAGCTCCCATCTTCAATCTCTGTGCAGATATACGCGTTTCTAACATACAATGCAACACCTCCTCCTCGTTTATCAAGTCTGTTTCTAGCAAATAAGTTGTATCCTTCTATCCTTGTATTCCAATCATGTGTATTGTCCCACCAAGTTTCAGTGATTCCAATGACATCATATTTCTTTTCCTTTGTTAGTAGTTCCAATTCTCCTTGTTTGTTGCCCATGCTTTGTGCATTAGTATAGAAACATTTTAGTTTGTGATTGGTTTCTCTTTCTCCAATATTTTTAGTATTTAGATTTGTTCTTTCCTCCCACTTCAAATAGCAGAGTTCTCAATAGCATTTGTCAGGTGTATGGCTTTTTCTGGCCTTTTGCTTCCCTTCCCACATTGTTCTAGTTTAAAGCTCTCCTGATGAGTGTAGCAAGGCGACTTCCAAATACACGTTTTCCAGTCTTCGTAAGGTGCACCCCATCTCTAGCAAGTAGTCCATCGTATAGGTAATTCACTCCATAATCCAGAAATCCAAATCCTTGCTGACAGCACCATCGACATAGCCAGTTGTTTACCTGCAGAATCTTATTCCGCCTCCTTGTTCCATGGCCATCCACTGGGAGGATGGAAGAGAAGACCACCTGTGCTCCCAGTTCATTCACTTTCTTACCTAAGTTTTCAAAGTCTCTGCAGATTGTTTCCAGTTCGTTTCTTGCTGTGTCATTTTTCCCCACATGTATTAGCAGGAATGGGTAGTCATCTGTATGTTTGAAGAGTCCTGATATCCTGTCAGACACATCTTTAATTTTTGCACCTGGAAGACAGCACATTTCTCTTGAAGTTATATCCGGTCTGCAGATAGCGGCCTCTGTTCCTCTCAACAGGGAATCCCCCATGACCACCACTCTCCGTTTCTTCTTCACAACATTTTTCTTTCTCCATCCAGGAGGATTCTGAAGGCGTACAAGGTTGCTGTTTGTGGGCAAAGTCTTATCCTGATGTATTTCTTCATCGTTCTCCTGCGTAAGAACCTGGTACTGGTTCCTTAGCAGTTTGGGTGCTGACTGCCTCCCGATCCTCCTGCTTCTCTGGGTCACGTTTCCATTCCTCTGTTTCTTCAGGTGCACTTCGAATTTCTTCTCTTTCTGTAACATGAAGAGATAATTCTGCTCTGTGTAAGAACTCTTCACCTTCCTTAATGATCTTCAATGTAGCTAACCTCTTTTCAAGATTTTGCAACTTTTCCTCCAGCAGGGACACAAACTTGCATTTGTGGCATGTGAAGTCTGGCTTTTCTACTGGTAAGTCTGTGAACATGTAGCAAGAAATGCAGCTCACCAAATGGCTCCTGGCCTCTTCCATATTGTTATTGTTAAAGAGATTTCAAAGCGATGAAAAATGAGCCAAAATTTGCGCGCCTATCGGCGTGCGGTTTACCGATTTCCTCTTTTCAGCTGAAACGTCCAAAAATCCAGTCATCATTGAGCTTGCGGAGACTCTTCACTTATCCCAGAAGGCACTGGGAATATGCAAATTCTCTCCTCAGGACTCTTCCCCTGGTTTGTCATTGACACACTCCACAAGGAGGGTAAGCCAAAAAAGGACATTGCTAAAGAATCTGGCTGCTCACAGAGTGCTGTATCCAACCATATTAACCATATTAATGGAAAGTTGAGTGGAAGGATGTGGTAGAAAAAGGTGCACAAACTACTGAGATAACCACAGCCTTGTAAGGATTGTTAAGAAAAGGCCATTCAAAAATTTGGGGGAGATTCACAAGGAGTGGACTGCTGCTGGAGTCATTGCTTCAAGAGCCACCACACACAGACGTATCCAGGACATGGGCTACAAGTGTCACATTCCTTGAGTCAAGCCACTCACGATCAATGCACAACACCAGAAGCGTCTTACCTGGGCCAAGGAGAAAAATAACTGGACTGTTGCTCAGTGGTCTAAGATGTTGTTTTCAGATTAAAGTAAATTTTGCATTTCATTGGGAAATCAAGGTCCCAGAGTCTGGAGGAAGAGTGGAGAGACAGACAATCCAAGCTGCTGGAGGCCTAGTGTGAAGTTTCCACAATCAGTGATGGTTTTGGGAGCCATGTCATTTGCTGGTGTAGGTCCACTGTGTTTTATCGAGACCAAAGTCAACGCAGCACTCTACCAGGAAATTTTAGATCCCTTCATGCTTCCCTCTGCTGACAAGCTTTTTGGAGATTTAAATTTCATTCTCCAGCAGGACTTGGCACCTGTCCACACTGCCAAAAGTACCAATACTTGGTTTGAAAACAACAGTATCACTGTGCTTGATTGGCCAGCAGACTCACCTGACCTTAACCCCATAGAGAATTGAGGTTAAGAGGAGGATGAGAGACACCAGACCTAACAATGCAGACGAGCTGAATGCTGCTGTCAAAGCAACCTGGGCTTCCATAACACCTCAGCAGTGCCACAGGCTGATCGCCTCCATGCCACGCCACATTGATGCAGTAATTGATGCAAAAGGAGCCCCGACCAAGTATTGAGGGCATTTATTGAACATACATTTCAGTAGGCGAACAATTCGGATTTTAAAATCATTTTTCAAGCCGGTGTTATAAAGTATTCTAATTTACTGAGATAATGACTTTTTCATTTTCATTTTCTGTAAGCCATAATCATCAACATTAAAGGGAATCTGTCAGCCCATTTTTGGCCTATAAGCTGTGGCCACCGCCATCAGGGGCTTATCTACAGCATTCTGTAATGCTGTAGATAAGCCCCAGATGTAACCTGAAAGATAAGAAAAACAATGTAATGACTCTACATATGAGTTTCACTTTTTTATTGAAGAGCTGAAATACAGTATTTTTCGGATTATAAGATGCACCCCAATTTTTGAGGAGGAAAAAACTTTTAATAAAATGGCGGTGCTTCTTATAATCCATGTGTCTTATTGCTTACCGGGGATGGTGGCTGGGGTGAAGCGGAGTTCCAGGGTCGCTGCTGGAGGAGGCAAGAGTGGAGCGTTGCTACAGGCCATAGGCTGGGATGAGGGTGTGTCCGGATGTGCGGGGCGCTACTGCGGGTGTCCAGTGCTGCAGGTGGTTTCCGGTGCTGCGGGTGGTGTCCGCTGCTGCAGTGGCTCTGCCGACATTTTGTGAAAGGCCAGAGCCCCGCAGTTCCATTGTTTCCTATGCGGTGAACTTCGGGAAGACCTCGGGAAAATGGCTGCCTGGGGAGGCGCATTCGCAGATGGAGATCTTGTCATCAAGATCTCGAGAGATGAGATCTCCACCCTGAGAGTTCATCTCCTGAGATCTTGATGCCGAGATCTCCATCTGCGCTGTCAGGGATTTGAGGGGGGTTTGGTGCCACCTGTTGTCACGAATGTATTATTTATATGTATAGTTATGGGTTATATAACCCCACACAACTTTTGCTTACACTTTCAGTTCTAGTTAGGAACTTGCAGCTCTCGGGCGCCCCCCTTACCCCCAGGTCAGTCAGGGAACTGCAGCTAAGCTAAGTAGTCACCGGAAAGGCTGCCTTGTCGCATACTGGCTATCGGTCACTCTACAGTGAAGGAGGTATGTATATCACCAGTCTCAGGCAGGAAATACACACATAAACCTCCGATCCGTCACTGCTAGGGTTTCCAAATACCACCAGGGCACTTGCTGGCACCAGTTCCTCATTTGATACTATATCGGGTCAGGAACCAACCCACAGGTAGCCTAATTTGGCTATTAGTATGTGTCGGTTCGATCAGAGAGCAAGGAAAATGAAGATAGTAAATTTATAAGTTTACTCCAGAAAATATAGGCAGTGTTTACAAAAATACAAAACATAATACAAGAGGAGACAAAATACAGTATGTACAGACAGTTACAAGTAAAAGGGATTAAAATAAGAAACTTACTCTATCTCAGATATGACAGATAAAGGGGAGGTGAACCTTCCCATGGCTAAGGGTCTTTCAGCATCCCATATTGTGTAGCTTGTTCTACAGGTATCGGACACCTCCCTGATTGAGCATCTGGGTTTTATGCTTTTCTTTTGCTGACCTCACTTGGTGAGCTGAGTTAGAGAATGTACACTCCTTTTGAACAGGTATTAAAAACTTCTACTTGCCATAACTCTGCATGGGAAGCTCACTGAGTGACGACAGGGGTATTATATTTTCTCTTACAAAATTATCTTTCGTTTGAGACCAAGCATCATACGTCTGCGTGTCACTGGGGGGCAAGAACCATTTTCCCGGCTTCTGATGGGCGCCCAGGCTACAAAACGTTGCTGTGTGTAGCCTAAATTCTACTGATTCTGGAAATATATTTTTCCTGTCTCTATGATTATTGTGTGTTATTATAAAAATTATAAACATTTTGGAGGGGGAATCTGCTCTCAACTGATCAGGAAGAGAGGGGGAAGTGTGGATATAATTACACAGTGTAGAGGAAGAGAGAGAGGGGGAGTTTTGCAGCAGTGTCTCTTCTAGGTTCACATACAGAAGTACAATGCACAAACCAACTGGGTGTAGGGTGACAGGCAGTGTCGGAGGTGGACTTAGAACATTATGAAATGACTCATATTTCCTGACATGAGCAAGCGCCGCCACCAGCAGCCATTTTCCGGGAGTCCACCGCATAGGAAACCATGGAACTGCGGGGATTCTGGTCTTTCACAAAATGTCGGCAGAGCCCCCGCAGCAGTGGACACTACCCGCAGCACCGGACACCATCCGCAGGGGCGCGCTGCACATCCGAACACCCTTTGCAGCCTGCAGTAAAGCTCCACTCTTTCCTCTTCCAACCGCGACCCTGGGATCCTGCCCCACCGCGGCTGGTAAAGTATATCCGCATTATAAGACGCACCCCCATTCCCCCCCCCCCCCGAATTTGGGGAAAAAAATGTGTCTTATAATCTGAAAAAACACAGTAATACAGGTGAATAAAACAAAACTGAGTACAAGACCTTCACAGCCATCTACACATCATAGGGGAGATCTCATGACACCTTCTCTCCATCTACCTGATGATCCTGAGGAACACTGGGATCTTCTTGTTCACAGTCCTGTGGAAGAAGAGGACGGGGACATCTCTCTGGTGTTGTCCTCTTACTGGATAGAACTGGAGGAAACACATACAGGGACTGAATTCATTCTTTACATACAGATAATTATAGGCTGTGTGTATTTAGTCCTGTCTATTACCTGATGATGTGAGGGGCTGGGGAACCTCCATGATGATGTTCTTGTACAGATCTCTGTGTCCTTCTAAATACTCCCACTCCTTCATGGAGAAACAGACAGCGACATCCTGACACCTTACAGGAACCTGACACATACAATGATACCGTCATCCCCTCGATCTTTTCATAGTGTTACTTTATAATGTCCCAGCATTCCCAGCAGTGTCACCTCTCCAGTCAGCAGCTTAAACATCTTGTAGGTGAGTTCTAGGATCTTCTGGTCATTGATGTCCTCATGTATCAGGGGGTGAGGTGGAGGCACCATGATTGATCTCAGGGGTCTTCCCCATCCCTCAGTCACAGGGTCCTGACAGCGCTCACTAGAGGTCTTCTTCACCACTGTGTAATCCTGGTTTTCGGAGAGACACATTAAAAAATCTCACTACAGACATTTCCAGAGTCCTCACCTCTCCAGTTCTGTCCATCTGTTATTCCCATAGATAAGAATGATGTAATGTAACGTCATCAGAATCTCTCACCTCTCCATTAAGCCGGAAGAGGATCTCTAGGGTGAGGTGTAATATCCTCTCCGCCATCTTGTCTCTGTCCATATTCATCTTTGATGGGTAAATCAGGAAAATTTTCTTTTGTAGAAGATCTTCACTGAGAGGATCCGATATTGTAGAGACCTGAATGAGAAGATGAGCCGATGTAACATCATAAAAATCCTGTGTAATAATACAATTACTGGAGATAATAAGGGAAACATATGAGGAGATTTATTATTTTACAGTATTTAGTTTCCTTCTTTACATCTACTAATAAAACCTATATATTTAGGCCACAGACAACAAGCAGTTTCTCCCTCGGAGTCGGCAGCTGAATACGTTCCTCATAGACTCATCTTCCATAACGCTAATTCTCGTCTCATTACCGACACTGGAATCGGCATTAGCAATACTGCAGGAGATATTCATTACACGGGACAGGAGAAATAACTACTTCATGATGAGGACGACATCTTCATCTTCTACTACGGCTCTAGACACATATTTGGCCAAAGTCCGTCACTGACTCCATCCCCACCGGCCGTCTATATGAAGGTTTCCCGTCTTCCCCGCACTGTAATCTTCTATCACGTTAGATCTCAGGTCTGAGTCACACACAGAAGTTTGAGGCTTTTATAATAGATTTTTGTTTCCACAAACACAACGGACAGAAATGATCTGATCTCAAAGTCTCCATGTACAGTGATTTTTGGGGCTTATTTCTGGCCTTAGACTTTCCTATATTTCAAGAAAAACACCAGAAAAAACAAAAAACAGATTTTAACCCCTTCACGACCAATGACGCCATATAGGTGTCATGAAAGTCGGTGCCAATCCGACCAGTGACGCCTATGTGGCGTCATGAAAAGATCGCGCTCCTGCGGGTCGGGTGACCGGGTTCAATCAAAGGTCACACGACCCGCCATTTCAGGGGGACTTAGACTTGACCCCGGGGGGGTGGCTTCGCCCCCCCGGGGATACAATCACTCCTAGTGACCTTTTAGTCACCCCCCTCAGATCTGATTGGAGCTAGCATCCATGTGAGGAGTGAGGTGACTGACCGCTGCTCTGCCCCGTGATCGCCGCCACCACTGACCTAAGTATACACCGCTTCCCCCTGCCTCCTGTTTCCATCCCCCCAACCTCCGTTCACCACCCCCTGCACTCCTGATTAACCCCTGCACCCCTGATCAACCCCTGCACCCCTTATCATCTCACCTGCTGCCGGCTCCTCAGCCCCTTCCTCCTGTGCCTGACAACCCCCTCCTGCCCCCCCGTGATCACCCCTCAGCCCCCCTGATTAACCCCTGCCCCCCTGATTAACCCCTGCCTCCCTGATCAACCCCTGCTGCTGCATATCCACCTCTAAAAACCTCCATCTCCTCAGCCCCCTTCTGCCCCCCCACGCCTGTTAGCCCCTTTCTGCCCCGGTGATCATCCCTCAGCCCCAGTGATCACCCCTGATCACCCCCTGCCCTCCTGATCACCCCCCTTGCTGCTGCATATCCACTGCCATCTCCTCAGCTCCGTCCTGCTCCCCTGCACCTGACAACCCCCTTCTGCCCCCTCTGATCACCTCCTGCCCCCTGTGATCACCCCCTGCCCCCTGTGATCACCCCCTGATCAACCCCTGCCCCCTGATCAACCCCTGCTGCTACATATCCACCTCCATCTCCTCAGCCTCTTTCTGCCCCCTCGCATCTGACAGCCCTTTCTGCCCCCGGTGATCACCCCATGCCCCCCATGATCACCACCTGCCCCCCGTGATCACCCCCTGCCCCCCTTATCAACCCCTGCCCCCCTTATCAACCCCTGCTGCATATCCACCTCCATCTCCTCAGCCCCTTTCTGCCCCCTCGCGTCTGACAGCCCTTTCTGCCCCGTGATCACCCCCTGCCCCCCGTGATCACCCCCTGATCAACCCCTGCTGCTGCATATCCACCTCCATCTCTTCAGTCCCTTTCTGCCCCCAGTGATCACCCCCTGCCCCCTGTTATCACCCCCTGATCAACCCCTGCTGCTGCATATCCACCTCCATCTCTTCAGCACCTTTCTGCCCCCTCACGCTTGACAGCCCTTTCTGCCCCCGGTCATCATCTCCCTGCTGCATCTCCTCTGCCCCCCGCACGCCTGACAGCTCCCTCCTGCCCCCCGCGTGCCTGACAGCTCCCTCCTGCCTCCCGCGCGCCTGACAGCCCCCTCCTGAAGTAAAGTTTCACCAAACACTTGCACATACACACGCACACTATAATAAACCATCTTTTTTACACACACACACACCACACACACACACAATGTCCCGCTCATCCCAGTCCCAAAGGGTCTACTCAGTTGAGGAGGCATATGACATTATTGCCTCCGAAACTGATAGTGAGAGAGAGGACCCCACCTTTCTCTATTCCTTCCACTCTTCCTCCTCCAGCGACACAGACTTACCACCGCCGAGATGTTGCAGGACGAGAAATCGTCCGGATCCCAGGGAGGAAGAGTCGGAGGCCTTAGAGGAAGAGTCGGAGGCCTTGGAGGAAATCCCACAGCCAAGTGTGAGTTTCCCCCAACCTAATGCTAGTCATGCCCAACCTAGCACTAGGTCTCCCTACTGGACCCCCGTCCCTGAAAATTTTGCTCCACGGATTCCTAATTTCGTTCCCCAATCAGGAATCCAGTTTGAGACTGCCAAATTCAGGGAAATAGACTTTTTAAAAGTCTTTTTCTCGGAGTCAATCGTCAATCTCATGGTGGAGCAAACAAATTTGTACGCCCAGCAATTTTTAGCCGAACACCCAATTTCTTCATTCTCTACTTGGAGTCCCGTGGACTCTGTAGAAAAGATTAAATATTTGGGACTGGTCCTTCACATGGGGATTGTGAAGAAACCAGAAATTCACCAATACTGGAATACCGAAATTTTATATCAAACTTCAGTATTTGGCATGGTTATGAGTCGTAGATGCTTTGAGGTGATTCATAAATTTCTTCATTTCAGGGACAACACTGAAAGCCTTCCCCGCGATGACCCAAATTTTGATAGACTATTCAAAATTCGGCCAGTCGTCGAACACTTCAGCAAAAAGTTTGCTGAAGTGTACATTCCCAAAAGGGAAATTTGTGTGGATGAATCCCTCATCCACTTCAAAGGGAGGCTTCAGTTCCGTCAGTACCTGCCCAGCAAAAGGGCAAGGTACGGGATAAAACTCTACAAGCTGTGTGAGAGTATCTCAGGGTACACTCACAGCTTTAGAGTTTACCAAGGAAAGGACAGTAGGATCCGGTCCACCCAATGCTTGATAAAGGTTACCATCTGTACATTGATAACTTTTATACAAGCATCACACTATTTCAATCCCTCTCTGCCAGAGCTACCGTTGCTTGCGATACCGTGCGCAGAAACCAGAGGGGTTTCCCTTTGCCGCTAATTGAGCAGGTTCTCCCAAAGGGTGAGAGCCGAGCCCAATGTAGCGGCAACATGCTTGTGGTTAAGTTCAGAGACAAAAGAGACGTCTTTGTCTTGACCACAATCCATGGTCCCGGCACCACGGCCACCACCGTTCGAGGTACCCCAGCACCGGTCCACAAACCGGACTGTGTCCTAGACTACAACCATCACATGGGGGGAGTTGATCTTTCTGATCAAGTCCTCCAGCCCTATAGTGCCATGCGGATGGCGAAGATGTGGTACAAAAATCTGGCTGTGCCCATCGTACAAATGGCACTGTATAACACATGCGTGCTATCACGATGTGCAGGCCAGACCCACTCCTTCCTTGAGTTCCAGGAGGCGGTGATAAAGGCCATAATTTTTAGAGACGAGGACGGAGTGCGGCCCAGCACCCCTGGAACTCAAGTCTCCCATATGGTACCAGGGCAACATTTTCCCCTTGAGAAGAGAAAAAAGAAAAAAAGGTGCCAGGTATGCTATAAAAGGGGGGACAAGAAGGGAAACTCGTTTCCAATGCGAAACGTGTCCCGACAAACCCGGACTGTGTTTGAATGAATGCTTCAGAATTCATCACACGTCCATGGACTAAACACATCCTGACATTCCACGACAGAACTCACCCACACCGGCCTGACATACACAACACCACACACACACCAACCTGACGTACACTACAATACACCACGCACACCAACCTGACATACACTACACCACGCACATCAACCTGACGTAGTGTGTCAGGTTGATGTGTGTGGCGTAGTGTACGTCAGGTTGGTGTGTGTGGCATAGTGTACGTCAGGTTGGTGTGTGTGTGTAGTGTATACTATACCACACTCATCAACCTGACGTACACTACACCGCACCACGCACACCAACCTGACAAACACTACACCACACACATCAACCTAACGTAGTGTGTCAGGTTGGTGTGTGTGGCGTAGTGTACGTCAGGTTGGTGTGTGTGGCGTAGTGTACGCCAGGTTGGTGTGTGTGTGGTGAATACTATATCACACACACCAACCTGACGTACACTACGCCACACACACCAACCTGACACACTACGTCAGGTTGATATGCGTGGTGTAGTGTATGTCAAGTTGGTGTGTGTGGCGTAGTGTAAATCAAGTTGATGATTGTGGTATATTATACACCACACACACACATCAACCTGGCGTACACTACGCCACACACACCAACCTGACATACACTACACCACGCACATCAACCTGATGTAGTGTGTCAGGTTGGTATGTGTTGCGTAGTGTGTCAGGTTGGTGTGTGTGGCGTAGTGTACGTCACTACACCAACCTGACGTACACTACATACTTTCCATAAGCGACATGGTGTCTGCTAATGATTGGAGCTAATTTTCCATTCAAAAAGTCAAACGGCGCTCCTACCCTTCCGGGCCCTGCCGTGCACACAAACAGTGGTTTATGACCACATATGAGGTATTGGTGTACTCAGGAGAAATTGCCCAACAAATTTTAGGATCCATTTTATCCTGTTGCCCTTGTGAAAATGAAAAAAATGATGCTAAAAGAAAATTTTTGTGAAAAAAAAAGTACTTTTTCTTTTTTACGGATCAATTTGTGAAGCACCTGGGGGTTCAAGGTGCTCACTATGCATCTAGATAAGTTCCTTGGGGGGCATCTAGCTTCCAAAATGGGGTCACTTGTGGGGGTACTCCAATGTTTAGGCACACAGGGGCTCTCCAAATGCGACATGGCAACCGCTAATGATTGGAGCTAATTTCCATTCAAAATGTCAAATGGCGCTCCTACCCTTCCGGGCCCTGCCGTGCGCCCAAACTGGTTTATGACCACATATGAGGTATCTGTGTACTCAGGAGAAATTGCCCAACAAATTTTAGGATCCATTATATCTTGTTGCTCATGTGAAAATGAAAAAATTGATGCTAAAAGATAATTTTTGTTGGAAAAATTAAAATGTACATTTTTCCTTCCACGTTGCTTTAGTTCTTGTGAAGCACCTGAAGGGTTAATAATCTTCTTGAATGTAGTTTTGAGTAGCTTGAGGGGTGCAAGGTCCACCCCGACACGTTAACCCCTTGCACACTGCGATCAAACACGATCGCGTTGTACCGGGGGTTAAAGGGAAGCATCGGCAGGCACGGGGCTCCCTCCGTGCTTCCCTGAGCCCCCCACGGCAGCACAATGTGCAGCGCTGCTGCGGCGGGGTCCTTCCCTGCAGGTCCCCAGAATCTAAGATGGCGACGGGGGGCAGCAGGGAGCTGGCTTCCTCAGTGCCTGCAAAGCGCAGGCATAAGGAAGTCTGCTTCAATGCCTGTGACAGATCGCTGATCTGTCACAGTGATCAGTGATGTGACAGATCAGCGATCTGTCACAGGACAGTGATGTCCCACCTGGGACAAGGTAATAAAGTTAAAAAAAAAAAAGTGTTAAAATAATTTTTAAAAAAAATCGCCAAATAAATTAGAAAAAATAAAAATATTCCCCCAATAAATTCATTTTTTGGAAATAAAAAAACAAACAATAAAAGTACACATATTTGGTATCGCCGCGTCCATGACGACCTGCCCTATAAAACTGTCCCATTAGTTAACCCCATTAGCGAACCCCTTAAAAAATAAAAATAAAAAACGAAGCAAAAAATGATTTATTATCATACCGCCGAACAAAAAGTGCAATAACGCGCGATCAAAAGGACGCATATAAATATCCATGGTACCGCTGAAAACGTCATCTTGTCCCGCAAAAAACAAGCTGCCATACAGCATCATCAGCGAAAAAATAAAAGTTATAGCTCGCAGAATAAAGCGATGCAAAAATAATTATTTTTTATATAAAATAGTTTTCATTGCATAAAACCGACAAAACATAAAAAAACGACCTAAATGAGGTATCACTGTAACCGTACTGACCTGAAGAATAAAACCGCTTTATCAATTTTACCGCACGCGGAACGGTGTAAACGCACCCCCCCAAAAGAAATTCATGAAATGCTGGTTTTTGGTCATTCTGCGTCCCAAAAATCGGAATAAAAAGCGATCAAAAAATGTCACGTGCCTGAAAATGGTACCAATAAAAACGTCAACTCGTCCCGCAAAAAATAAGACCTCACATGACTCGGTGGGTCAAAATATGGAAAAATTATAGCTCTCAATATATGGTGATGCAAAAACTATTTTTACAATAAAAAGCGTCTTTTAGCGTGTGACAGCTGCCAAACATAAAAACCGCCATAAATAGTAAATCAAACCCCCCGTTATCACCCCCTTAGTTAGGGAAAAATAATAAAATGAAAAGAAAATGTATTTATTTCCATTTTCCCATTAGGGCTAGGGTTAGGGCCAGGGCTAGGGTTAGGGCTGAGATTAGGGTTAAGGGTGTGTTGGGGTTAGGGTTGGAGTTAGAATTGGGTGTTTCCACTGTTTGGGCACATCAGGTGCTCTCCAAATGCAACATGGCGTCTGAACTCAATTCCAGCCAATTCTGCGTTGAAAAAGTCAAATGGTGGTCCTTCCCTTCCAAGCTCTGCCATGCGCCCAAACAGTGTTTTACCCCCATATATAGGGCATCAGCCTACTCAGGACAAATTGCAAAACAACTTTTGGGGTCCAATTTCTCCTGTTACCCTTAGGAAAATAAAAAATTGGGGGCAAAAATATCATTTTTTGATTTTTTAATTTTCATGCCCGGGCGTTATAAACTTCTGTGAAGCACTTGGGGGTTCAAAGTGCTCACCACACATCTAGATAAGTTCCATAGGGGGTCTAGTTTCCAAAATGGGGTCACTTGTGGGGAGTTTCAATAGTTTAGGTACATCAGGGGCTCTCCAAACGCACATGACACCCGCAGACCATTCCATCAAAGTCTGCATTCCAAAACGTCACTACTTCCATTCCGAGCCCCGACGTGTGCCAATACAGTAGTTTTCTCCCACATATGAGATATGAGGTATAAGCATACTCAGGACAAATTGGACAACAACTTTTGTGGTCCAATTTCTCCTGTTACCCTTGGGAAAATAAAAAAATTGGGGACTAATTGATAATGTTTGTGGAAAAAATACGATTTTTTTATTTTCATGCCCGGGCACTATAAACTTCTGTGAAGCCCTTGGAGGTTCAAAGTGCTCACCACACATCTAGATAAGTTCCTTAGTGGGTCTAGTTTCCAAAATGGGGTCATTTGTGGGGGGTTTCCACTGTTTAGGTACATTAGGGGCTCTCCAAAGGCAACATGACACCTGCAGACCATTCCATCAAAGTCTGCATTCCAAAACGTCACTAATTCTCTTCCGAGCCCCGACGTGTGCCCATACAGTAGTTTTCTCCCACATATGGGGTGTCAGCGTACTCAGGACAAATTGGACAACAACTTTTGGGGTCCAATTTCTCCTGTTACCCTTGGGAAAATAAAAAAATGGGGACTAAAAGATCAAGTTTGTTGAAAAAATACGATTTTTTTAATTTTCACGCCCGGTCGTTATAAACTTCTGTGAAGCACTGGAGGGTTCAAAGCGCTCACCACACAACTAGATAAGTTCCTTAGGGGGTCTAGTTTCCAAAATGGGGTCATTTGTGGGGGGTTTCCACTGTTTAGGTACATCAGGGGCTCTCCAAAAGCAACATGACACCCGCAGACCATTCCATCAAAGTCTGCATTCCAAAACGTCACTACTTCCCTTCCGAGCCCCGACGTGTGCCCATACAGTAGTTTTCTCCCACATATGGGGTATCAGCGTACTCAGGACAAATTGGACAAAAATTTTGGGGTCCAATTTCTCCTGGTACCCTTGGGAAAATAAAAAAATTGGTGACTAAAAGATCATGTTTGTGAAAAAAATACGATTTTTTTATTTTCACGCCCGGGCGTTATAAACTTCTGTGAAGCACTGGAGGGGTCAAAGTGCTCACCACACATCTAGATAAGTTCCTTGGGGGGTCTAGTTTCCAAAATGGTGTTATTTGTGGGGGGTTTCCACTGTTTTGGTACATCAGGGCTTTCCAAACACGACATGGTGTCCGATCTCAATTCCAGCCAAAAACGTCAAATGGCGCTGCTTCCCTTCCAAGCTCTGCCATGCGCCCAAATAGTGGTCTATCCCCACATATGGGGTATCAGCGTACTCAGGACAAATTGCACAATAACTTTTAGGGTCCTGTTGCCCTTGAAAAAACAAGAATTGAGGGTGAAAAGATCATTTTTGTGGAAAAAATATTTTTTAATTGTACGGCTGTATGTTATAAACTTCTGTGAAGCCCTTAGGGGTTCAAAGTTCTCACCACACATCTAGATAAGTTCCTTGGGGGGTCTAGTTTCCAAAATGGTGTCATTTGTGGGGGGTTTCCACTGTTTTGGTACATCAGGGGTTTTCCAATCGCGACATGGTGTCTGATCTCAATTCCAGCCAAAAACGTCAAATGGCACTGCTTCCCTTCCGAGCTCTGCCATGCGCCCAAATAGTGGTTTACCCCCACATGTGGGGTATCAGCGTACTCAGGACAAATTGCACAATAACTTTTAGGGTCCTGTTACCCTTGGGAAAATAAAATTTGGGGGTGAAAAGATCATTTTTGTGGAAAAAATGATTTTTTTTAATTGCACCGCTGTACGTTATAAACTTCTGTGAAGCCCTTGTGGGTTCAAAGTTCTCACCACATATCTAGATAAGTTCCTTGGGGGGTCTAGTTTCCAAAACGGGGTCACTTTTGGGGGGTTTCCACTGTTTAGGTACATCAGGGGCTCTCCAAATGTGACATGGCGTCCAATCTGAATTCCAGCCAATTTTGCATTGAAAAAGTCAAACGGCGTTCCTTCCCTTCCGAGCTCAGCCATGTGCTGAAACAGTGTTTCCCCCCCCACATATCAGGTATCAGCGTACTCAGGAGAAATTGCACAATAACTTTTGCAGTCCAATTTCTCCTGTTACCCTTGGTAAAATAAAAAAATTGAACCTGAAGTATTTTTTTTGTGAAAAAAAGTTAAATGTTCATTTTTTTTTTTAAATAGTCAAAAAATTCCTGTGACGCACCTAAAGGGTTAATAAACTTCTTGAATGTGGTTTTGAGCACCTTAAGGGGTGCAGTTTTTAGAATGGTGTCACTTTTGGGTATTTTCTATCATATAGACCCCTCAAAGTGGCTTCAAATGTGATGTGGTCCATAAAAATAAAATGGTGTTGCAAAAATGAGAAATCGCTGGTCAATTTTTAACCCTTATAACTTTCTAACAAAAAAAAATGTTGGTTCCAAAATTGTGCTGATGTAAAGTAAACATGTGGGAAATGTTATTTATCAAGTTTTTTGTGTGCCGTATCTCTGTGATTTAAGGGCATAAAAATTCAAAGTTGGAAAATTGCGAAATTTTCAAAATTTTCGCCAAATTTCCGTTTTTTTACAAATAAACGCAAGTTATTTGAATGAAATTTTACCACTATCATGAAGTATAATATGTCACGAGAAAACAATGTCAGAATCACCGGGATCCATTGAAGCGTTTCAGAGTTATTACCTCATAAAGGAACAGTGGTCAGAATTGTAAAAATTGGCCCGGTCATGAACGTGCAAACCACCCTTGGGGCTTAAGGGGTTAAGGGGAATGAGACCCCGTGTCTCTTTGTATCCTGTTACACAAATAAGGTGGTGTAAGTGGCA
This sequence comes from Dendrobates tinctorius, assembly GCF_039654945.1. Taxonomy (NCBI): domain Eukaryota; kingdom Metazoa; phylum Chordata; class Amphibia; order Anura; family Dendrobatidae; genus Dendrobates; species Dendrobates tinctorius. Next base: position 10,830,180 of record NW_027361794.1, read on the forward strand.
GATTAGTTTTATTGGCAGATTGGTTTTATTAGAAGTGATTATTCTGAGACACCCACCTATGAGGTGATTACTGGCTTCACAGAATTAGGTGACCGGTTGGGTTTTTTGAAAAAGGATGTGGTCTACAATAAAACAGAGAGAATTAATGATATGATCTCATTATATGTTAGGTAAGGAATATGACCATCCCTTTAAGTCAGAGAGGCACTGTATGCAGTGGGGTACCCGCCGTATTTCCTATGGTAAATTGCATCTGTAATGCACAGACAGTAAGTGACCGATGTGGCTAAGACAGAGGTATGAGTTGAGGTTGATTGTATGATCTTAAAAAAAAAGTGTCTCCATACCTTTAAGTCAGAGCAGCACTGTGTGCCATGGAGCATCCGCTGTGCTCCCTGTTACAAGTTGTATCTGTGATATAAAGATTAGGTAAGTAACTAACGTGTCCGCATTAAAGATGTAGCGCTGGTGTCAGAGGTACAGAACATACCGGTTTTAGTAGAGTGGAGGCTGGTGCGTGGTCCAACGCGGTATTCACCGCTTGTTGTGGACGCATGTATTGTAAATATCTCGTGAAGTACATCAAGTCCAAAATATATAAATAAATATATCCCCACAAAATGCTTATTCAATTATGCCAATGGCACTGATGAACATGGACAATTATGGGACTAATCGCAAAGAGATAAACATCAGGAAAAAAAGATCAAAAGTCCAAAATGTTATGGAATTGGAAAATGTTTAATAAATACTTCAAATATAAGGGAGGGAAAGTCACCCTTGAGGACCGGTGCCCCTGCTCTCACCTCCACTTTAGGTATACATCTCTATTATTCATTAATCGGGTTGTGGGGGGCTTATGTGCACTTCTAAGTATACTATATGTTGGGTAATATGACCATATGCAGCCCACTTTGTGGGCTGTTATGATGTACTGAGGACATGCAATCTTGTGATAGTTTTCACTATAATTATTCTATGTGTTGCTCATATTTGTATTGATTATGGTCTGTACCCATGTGCTATTTTTGTGCAAATTTTTCCTCAGTGTCTGTTTTCCAACACATGCGTGGTGGGTGACTTTCCCTCCCTTATATATGAAGTATTTATTAAACATTTTCCAATTCCATAACATTTTGGACTTTTGATCGTTTTTTCCTGTCTTTATGTGGACGCATGTATGTCAGGAGGTGACAGTTATATCGGCGAGGGTCGGGGATAACCTCCATGTGGTACCTATCACGTAGAGATGCTGAAACGCAAGTGAGGTAATCTGGAGGCGTTCGTGTGCTCTAGTGGAACCAACAAAACAGTATTCGAATTTGGGTCAATAAAGAAGTACCATATTATAATCTAAATACGAAAATTACGGATAATAATAAGAGAAACAATATCTTTATTATAAAAGTATACCTTTATTAAAATAGGGTAACAATAATATACAACCGTGTCCTCTGTGTACAATAGATAATAATAATTAAAATAAAAATTGGAAAAATACCAAAGACATAGCAGGCTGGCAAGTCATTAATCCCAAATATGCATATATAGAATGAGAAAGGTGTATACCTGGAGCATAGCCTGCCGGTCACAGAGAAACACAGCCCCGACGCGCGTTTCGGAATTGATCCTTCGTCAGGATCCTTCGAAGGATCAATTCCGAAACGCGCGTCGGGGCTGTGTTTCTCTGTGACCGGCAGGCTGTGCTCCAGGTATACACCTTTCTCATTCTCTCTTATCATTTACCCTAGCTATATGCACATTGGCACTTTCAATGATTATACCCTTGTTTGTTTATATTGCACTTGGCACTTTGGTTCAAAGGTATATGTTGTTGTTTTGGAAAGCACCTTATTTAACTATTTGCAATAGTCATATTGTTCTTTTGGCACTTGGCACTTTATATTAAGATGACAATTTTTTATTTAACTATTTGCAATAGTCATATTGTTCTCTTGGCACTTTATATTAAGATGACAATTTTGTGAATTTTTGGATATTTACATTTTGTTTACATCAGATATATTTTTCGTTTTCTTAGGGTGTTTATATATAAATTCATCACTTATATTTTCACGTATTTATATGAGTAAGATTTTATATATCAGGATTATTTATATATATATGTGTATATATATATATGCATATTTGGGATTAATGACTTGCCAGCCTGCTATGTCTTTGGTATTTTTCCAATTTTTATTTTATTATTTTCTATTGTACACAGAGGACACGGTTGTATATTATTGTTACCCTATTTTAATAAAGGTATACTTTTATAATAAAGATATTGTTTCTCTTATTATTATCCGTAATTTTTGTATTTAGATTATAATATGGTACTTCTTTATTGACCCAAATTCGAATACTGTTTTGTTGGTTTCTCTTAAATATTTCGAATGGTCTACCATTGTTTTAGCTGCTATATATAGTAGAATTATTAAATATTATATGTAAATAATTGATTGATTTATATAATATACTGCTATATTCAGGCTATATTGGTATCCGTGTGCTCTACTGGGTGGAAGTGCTCAGTTAGTGAGTTGCACCGGTATGGATTTACCACATATGCGTTCCAGAACCCAATTTGGATGCGTGCTACTTGTCAGAAAGTGAGACCGGAGTTGTTTTCCTTAGAGAAGGGTGAAAAATCCGGGTTACAGGCATGTTCTATTCGGTGGAGGTGTGGCAGTTGAGCAGGAGAGGTGGGAAAATGTGGAGATGGGGAAATCTAAAGGGAAAAGGCCATGGAACAGGAGATTTTGTTCAATATAAGCGATTGTAAGAAGGACGACATACAGAATTAGTAGATGCAATGAGCCAGATTCATCAAAAAGAAGAGGTAACTCAGAAGGGGTAAACATCAATACATCCAAACCTATAACATCATGACATAGAAATAAGAGTAGGTATAGTGAATATACAGTATAATGGGTACAGAAACACATAATGGCAAATCATATAAGGAAAGTTAATCATGTTCCCTATTCAAACCCTTAGGAGAAAGGGTTTGAAGCTCATGGATCCAGAATGCCTCCTTTTGTTTCAGGATGTGTACGCGATCACCCCGCATCTGAGGGGGTACGTGCTCGATGACCTGAAATCTTAATTGTGAGACATTGTGCCCTGCAGAGATGAAATGCTGTGGTAAGGGTAAAAGGACATTTTTACACCTGATTGTGGACTTGTGTTTCGAAATTCTATCTTTGACAGGATGTGTAGTTTCTCCTATATAGTAGGCAGCATGGACATTTAATCAAATAAATCACAACATATGTGCCGCAGGTAGAGAAATCTTTAATGGGGTATCTCTTCCCAGAGTGTGGCTGATGAATAAAACGTTGTTGGAATGATTGCATTGCAGGCAGAGGAATGTGCCAGTCTGGGGGGATCTTTGTGTCGGTCTAGACCATGAGGTGCCTATGTCTGACTAACAAGTCTCTGATGTTGGGGGCTCGTTTAAATCAGGGTAAGAAGGGGTGTTGGAATTGTCACATCAGGGTAAGCAGTGCGTAATATGCCCCAATGTCTCCTAATGGTTTGGTGCATAATATATGAAAAGGGGTGATAGGTATGTACAAATCATTCATTTTTTTTTGTCCAAACTTTGCACCCTATTTTGATGTATTAAAAAAACATTACTCATCTAACTTTGTTGTGTTTCATCAATTTTATTTTTAGTATTATGAGTGATGGGAGAGAGAGCGTCACACGACTCTCTCTCCTCCATCACTGCTTTATCAGCTTATATGATGCTGATGGCCAATTGTTGTGTGTGTGTGTGGGGGGGGTGCGGCGCCGAGACCTCATTGTTTATCAGCTTATATGATGCTGATGGCCAATTGTTGTGTGTGGGGGGGTGCGGCGCCGTGACCTCATTGTTTATCAGCTTATATGATGCTGATGGCCAATTGTTGTGTGTGGGGGGGTGCGGCGCCGTGACCTCATTGTTTATCAGCTTATATGATGCTGATGGCCAATTGTTGTGTGTGTGTGTGGGGGGGGTGCGGCGCCGTGACCTCATTGTTTATCAGCTTATATGATGCTGATGGCCAATTGTTGTGTGTGTGTGGGGGGGGTGCGGCGCCGAGACCTCATTGTTTATCAGCTTATATGATGCTGATGGCCAATTGTTGTGTGTGTGGGGGGGGGGGGTGCGGCGCCGTGACCTCATTGTTTATCAGGTTATATGATGCTGATGGCCAATTGTTGTGTGTGTGTGGGGGGGGGGTGCGGCGCCGTGACCTCATTGTTTATCAGCTTATATGATGCTGATGGCCAATTGTTGTGTGGGGGGGGGTGCGGCGCCGAGACCTCATTGTTTATCAGCTTATATGATGCTGATGGCCAATTGTTGTGTGTGTGTGAGGGGGGGTGCGGCGCCGTGACCTCATTGTTTATCAGCTTATATGATGCTGATGGCCAATTGTTGTGTGTGTGTGTGGGGGGGTGCGGTGCCGTGACCTCATTGTTTATCAGCTTATATGATGCTGATGGCCAATTGTTGTGTGTGTGTGTGTGGGGGGGGTGCGGCGCCGAGACCTCATTGTTTATCAGCTTATATGATGCTGATGGCCAATTGTTGTGTGTGTGTGTGGGGGGGGTGCGGCGCCGTGACCTCATTGTTTATCAGCTTATATGATGCTGATGGCCAATTGTTGTGTGGGGGGGGGTGCGGCGCCGAGACCTCATTGTTTATCAGCTTATATGATGCTGATGGCCAATTGTTGTGTGTGTGTGAGGGGGGGTGCGGCGCCGTGACCTCATTGTTTATCAGCTTATATGATGCTGATGGCCAATTGTTGTGTGTGTGTGTGGGGGGGTGCGGTGCCGTGACCTCATTGTTTATCAGCTTATATGATGCTGATGGCCAATTGTTGTGTGTGTGTGTGTGGGGGGGGTGCGGCGCCGAGACCTCATTGTTTATCAGCTTATATGATGCTGATGGCCAATTGTTGTGTGTGTGTGTGGGGGGGGTGCGGCGCCGTGACCTCATTGTTTATCAGCTTATATGATGCTGATGGCCAATTGTTGTGTGTGTGTGTGGGGGGGTGCGGCGCAGAGACCTCATTGTTTATCAGCTTATATGATGCTGATGGCCAATTGTTGTGTGTGTGTGTGTGGGGGGGGGGGTGCGGCGCCGAGATCTCATTGTTTATCAGCTTATATGATGCTGATGGCCAAGTGTTGTGTGTGTGTGTGGGGGGGGGGGGTGCGGCGCCATGACCTCAGGGAAACCATAGTGGCTGCATGCGGACCCCTTCAGGAGGTGTGGCCCCAGGCAGATATTTAGATCTCGAATGTTCATTAGGTCAGAGAATACATTTGTATCACCACTCCAGCAATAAATGATCTGGAAGTAGTGTCAAAAGTGTGTTATTTATCCAAAGAGCCCTGGCATATACTCCTTATGTTAATGTTGAGAAAATAATCCACGATATGTTTAAAATATAACTTTATTACAAAACCTATAAACACATTATGACCAACATCGTCATTTCTTTTTTAATATCAAAATTGATTTAAAGCATTTTTCAAAAATACTTATTTGTTTAAACAGAGAACAAGAATGTTGCCTTACAAGAAGCTGCTTGGTCTCTTGCTAGAGAAGGTCTTGTGTTGGCAGGTCTTGTGTTGGCAGCGATAAACTGTGTGGCAGACTTTAACATCATGGACCTGCTTTAAGGCTTGTCTGCGACACTTGTAACTATTTATTTAATTTAAAAAAGTGTAGTCAGGGCTATACCCATAGTTTTCAGAATTGAAGTTATCATTCGGTGAGGGGCCCAGCCGTTGGGAACTACTCGAATCCGAGTAGTACGAGAAATTGTTGGGAGGCCGTTGATAACGTTGCTCGTCACGGTGTGGTGGTTGTGGTTTTGCCCGCACACTCTGAGTGACCCCCATCACAAAGTCTGTTAGTGGTGCTATTGGTGCAGGGTCTTCAAATGCAGACAATAGAGCATGCATACTCGTCATAAAAATTGTCTGCCTACCCGGTGGCATTAACCGAGCCTTGCTGGATATAGTAGAGCCGAAAAAATCCAAATAATCTTCCCCGGATGACTTGTGAATGAGATCTATAGTTGTTTTTTTTTTTTTTTTTTTGGGGTGGGGGGGGGGGGGCTCAACCACCGGATTGGCAGCTTTTTGTGTGGTTGGGGTGGCATCGGTTTGGGGCACAGAAGCAAAAGCAGTCCCTGAAGACGCCGTCGCCAACGTTCCAGCAACAACTGAGCAAGATGGAGAGGCAAGTCCGCAGAATGAAGATCCATCAGCTGCCGAATCAGCTGTTCCTGCTGTCTCTTGGCGGGCGTCGTCTGCGGGCTCAGGAGGAGGAATGTTCCCTTCAGTGCTGTGAAAATAAACAAAAAGAAGTCTTCAGTATTAACTCAATTTATATTGATCATTATTACATTCAAATTATTTATAACAGATCACCTCAAAGTCCTGCTGGTGACCAAAACCTCAAATCCTCATAGAGTAAAGTTTACTTTGGCCGGTGAAGATCCACTCTTCCCAATGTTGTTGTTGGTTTTGTGGAAGAGATCTCGCACCGACCTCCACCGTTGTTTAACATCTTTATCTAAAAGAAAAAATAGAAACGCACTATGATCCTTTCCATTCCATTTTAAAATGAATAGTAGTAATTTTTAAAGAACGTAAAAAAGTAATTACTAATTTTCAGCTGCAGGGCACGGTTGTATCCCTCAAAATCCGGATATAAGTCCCGGAATATTCGCATCCAGCATATATCCCTGGCATATTTGTCTTTGTACGAGTCATCAGCCGGGTCCCAGATGGCTGGCATATCCCTTATCTAGAATGGATACCAATATGTAAGTAAATACTATATATATATATATTTTATTTATTTTAGGTTAACAGTCACAAATCTAAGTAAAAAAAAAAAGGAAAATTTATATATTTCTATACACACACACACACACACACCTATATATGCTATATAATATATATTATATAGATACATATGTATACAGAGAGAGCGATAGCTAGCGAAATAGATAATTATAGATAGAAATAGATTGATAGAAGATAGATACTAGATAGAAAGATATGTAGCTAGATAGATAAATAAATAGAAAGATAAATACCGTATATACTCGAATATAAGTCGAGATTTTCAGCCCAAAAAATTGGGCTGAAAGTCCCCCTCTCGTCTTATATTCGAGTCATATACAAAGGGGGTCAGAGGGGGAGGGGGGTCGGGGGTGTCAGGTCATACTTACCCGCCCTGACGCTGTGTCTTGAGCCCCCAGCTTCTCCCCGTGCTCTCTCTTCCTGCCTTCAGCGGTCACGTGGTGCCGCTCATTAAAACTCATGAATATGCGCATATTAATGAGCGGTATCACAAGACCGCTGAATGCAGGAAGAGAGAGCGCGGAGAAGCTGGGGACTCAAGCGACAGCGTCAGGACGGGTAAGTATAGCGATACTCACCTGTCCTGCGTCCATGGCTGCTTGCTGCTGTCTGTCGTCGGTCAGTGACTTCAGACAGCAGAGGGCGCGGTGACGTGGTTAGTGCGTGCCGCTCCCCCTGCAGTCTGAACGTCACTGACTGATGACGTGCAGATAGCGGTGAGCAGCCATGGACGCAGGACAGGTGAGTATCTGACACCCAGCGACGGAGAGGTGAGTATGTCATTTTTTTATTTTTACATGCAGCAGCAGCATGGGGGCAGCATATGAGGGAACAATCTATGGAGCTATTTATGGGGGCAGCACATGAGGGAACAATCTATGGAGCTATTTATGGGGGCAGCATCTATGGAGCTATTTATGGGGGCAGCATATGGGGGAACAATCTATGGAGCTTCTTCTGAGGACACCATATGGGGGAATAATCTATGGAGCATTTCCCACCCTAGACTTATACTCGAGTCAATAAGTTCTCCCAGTTTTTTGTGGCAAATTTAGGGGGGTCGACTTATACTCGGATCGACTTATACTCGAGTATATACGGTAGATAGAAAAATAGATATAAATCTAGACAGATATATAGTTCATACATTAATGGATACAGATCGAGCTAGATAATAGCTAAAAAGATAGATAGAAACATACAATACAGATAGACAAATTGAAAGATACTGTAGATTGATATAGATACATCATAGATAAATACATATGTCAATGTCAGATAGAGATACAAAACCACAAATGACAATCTGTGTGTAATGATGTTACATTTTTAAAAATTTTATTTAAAAAATGGCATTGGCTCATGCGCAATTTTCTGCGTAAGAGAGGGTAAGTCAGTGAGTGAGGGCAGATATGAGCTAAGAAAGGGAGTATTGTTTTTGGAACACCCCTGGCTCAAAACATCTGCCCCCAGACACCCCAGAAAAGGCGCAGCTATAAGATGCGCCAATTCCGGAACTTAGCCCCTCTCTTCCTACTGCCCGGTAGTGTGGCAGATGGGGTAATAACGCATTACCGTCACCTAGTTATTGTAAGGCGACATTAAAGGGGTTGTCCGGGCTTTTCACATAATCTCAGTGCATATCTGGGCTGCAGAATGCTGACAATACGTAATTTACCTTCTGTGGCCAGTTTGCAGGGTTTGCTAGATATCATCTCTTGCTTGTAAAAAAAAACGTCCGGGGGGGGGGGGGTGTTCTGGCAAAAACATGCCCTCTATAGCAACAACCCCACCCTCCATAGCTACAGGCCCTCCCCGACAACATGAACAAGCCTATCCCTCCTCACACAGTAACAAATCCTCCCCCTCTAGCAGCCTCACTGCAGAGAGCAGAACCACCCAGCTGCTCCTCTCCCAGACACACGCTGAACAGTGATCTATGGAAAGTGAAACTAGTGAGGAGGAAACGACCAGTTCTCATTTCAATGCCAGAACACCCCTCCCTGGACGTTTTTCTCAGAAGCAAGAGATCATATCTTGGAAAACCCTGCAAACTGGCTACAGAAGGTAAATTACTTATTGTCACCATTCTGCAGCCCAGACATGCACTGAGATTATGTGAAAAGCCCGGACAACCCCTTTAAGCCCGGTTCATAATGGAGAGGCATCAATAAGACACCTATCCATTACTAAACCTAAAAAAAATGGCAGGGGCTCACGCCCAATTTTCACGTCCAGAAACGGAAAGCCAGCGACTGAGTGCTGATATTTTGTAGCCTGGGAAGGGGTTAATCTTCCCAGGCTATGAATATCAGCCCGCAGCTGTCTGCAGAGCCTTTAATGGCTAATAAAATAGGGGGACCCCCCCAAAAAAATTACGTGGGGTCCCCCTATAATTAATAACCAGAAAAGGCTATGCAGACAGCTGTGGGCTGATATTCATAGCCGAGGAAGGGGCCATGATATTGGCCCCCTCTAGCTACAAATACCAGCACACAGCCGCCCCAGATTTGGCACATCTGTAAGATGTGCCAAATCTGGCGCTTAGCCTCTCTCTTCCCACTCCCGTGTAGGGATAAGGGGTAATAATGGGCTAATGTCACCTTGCTATTGGAAGGTGACATTAAGCCGGGTTAATAATGGAGAGGCGTCAATAAGATGACTAACCATTATTAATCCTATAGTAGGGGAAAAAAAAAAAAAAAAAAGCCACAGAAAAAAATATTTTAATCTTCTGAATTTTACCATACTTACGAATACGCCTAATTCCCCGAATCCCTCGATCACCTGTAACAAAAATAAAATAATAAACCAAAAGTATACCACCTGTTCTGACATAGTCCAATCAATATCGAGTGTCCCTCGACGATCTATCATGGAGAACAGCCCCATCGGGAGAGGTGACTGTTCTTCTCCACTGCTTCCAAAACACACTGACAGGAGCTAAAGCTCCTGCAGTGTGACACTGCGCAGGCGCGAGAGTTTACCGAAGTTGAATGAACTCCGGGACTCTTACTTTATGGCACAGCTGTGTGATAATTTTTCTCACGCAGGTCAAGTGCCGTTAAGGGAGATCCCGGAGCGCAGAACTACGGAAAACTACCGAGGAGCTGCAATACACTACAGGAATTAATCGCTCATGCAGTGTATCACCGGAGGACGTCGTGGGACAGTCTTATACTGGATTATGGCGGACCAGGGAGTATATTTTTTTTTTATTTTTAGATGATCGAGGGGTTCGGGGACTAGGCGTATATGGTGAGTATGTACTACATGTTGTATGTACTGTGTTTGTGTTTTTAACCCATTGTAGTCATTCGCCTGACGGTGGGACAACTCTCTCTTCATCTTATTTGGATGGGAGCAGTAGTCCCATCTGACGAATGACTACAATCAGTCACTACAGACACACAGACAATATTTACCAACTCAACCAGATGCCTGACATCCATCCCCGTGCGACGGTATGACTCAATTTTCACAAACACTCCACTCACACACTTCCTCCTGACATCACTTCCCTCTGCAGCATTTTTGACACCCAAAACTGCAGGTACATCCGCAGATCTTTTTTACATCTGCGGTTTTGCTTGACACAATGGAAGTCAATGGGTGCAGAAACGCTGCAGATCCGCACAAAAGAAGTGACATGCTGCGGAAAAATAAAGCTGCGTTTGTGCGGATTTTTCTGCAACATGTGCACATCAAGTCTGCGGTTCCCATAGACTTACATTGGTTGTGCTAGTGCACTGCGGATTTGATGCAATTCCGCGCTGCAAACAACGCTGCGGATCCGCAATTAAATCCGCAACGTGTGCACATACCCTTAGTTTTCATCGCCTTAGCAACATGATTTGCGACTGCTAGACAGCTTGAATAAATGTGTAGATTGCCTGTTTGTTAGGGAATTCCCACATGTATTCAGTCTGTCTACAAGTCGCAAATCATGCAGCTGAGACGATGAAAAATAAATCTCCGAGCACGCCAAAATACTCGGAGATCACCCGAGCATCGATGCTACTCGCCCATCACTAATGTTTACCCCTTCTGAGTTACCTCTTCTTTTTGATGAATCTGGCTCATTGCATTTACTAATTCTATATGTCCTCCTCCTTACAGAGTCACTTATATTGAACTAAATCTCCTGTTCCATGGCCTTTTCCCTCTGGATTTCCCCATCTCCATATTTTCCCACCTCTCCTGCTCGACTGCCACACCTCCACCAAATAGAACATACCTGTAAGCCAGTTTTTTCACCCTTCTCTAAGGAAAACAACTCCGGTCTCACTTTCTGACAAGAGGCACGCATACAAATTGGGCTGTGGAGCGCATATGCGGCCGGATCCATACCGGTGCAACGCACTAACTGAGCACTTTCGCCCATTGGAATGCACAGACGCTTCCGGATTACCTCATTTCCATTTTAGCCTCCCTATATGATAGGTACCACATGGAGGTTATCCCCGCGCCTCGCCAATATAACTGTCACATCCTGACATACATGCATCTACAACAAGCAGTGGATACCGCGTTAGACCTGCACCAGGCTCCACTCTACTAAAACCGGTATGTTCTGAACTTCTGATACCAGCGCTACTTCTTTAATGCAGACATATCTTTATATCACAGATACAACTTTTAAGAGGCAGCACAGTGGATGCTCCATGGCACACAGTGCTTCACTGACTTAAAGGTATGGTCATATTCCTTACCTAACATATAATGAGATCATATCATTAATTCTCTCTATTATATCTGTGATATACAATGTTTGTGAAGTATGAGGTTTTGTCTGTAAAAGATGTTTCTAGAAATCCTCCATTCTATGACAATGGTCCATACAATCAGGGCAACTGTTACCACCCACCTTTCGTGTCTACCTCTTTCCTCATAGATTGTAAGCTTGCGAGCAGGGCCCTCATTCCTCTTGGTATCTGTTATAATCTATGTGATTATTGTTATGCTGTAATGTCTATTGTCTGTACAAATCCCCTCTGAAAATGTCGGTGCTATAGAAATAAAATTTATTATTATAATAATAATGAAGGCTGCCAGCTTTGCAGCACCACCCGCAAACCCCTCTTCCCTTCACACACACCAGTGTCTTCATGTGCAGAGCTCTGTGAAACTTGAAACCAGCTATTTCCTGTGAGCTAGGAATGTTAATTAGCTAGGTGGAAAAGATGTTCCTTTGTTTAAGACCTGTGACTGAGTAAAACTATAAGAGACTGCATTGCAAAAACCATACATGACAGAGAAATAACAATCATATTTTTATGATCTGAGCGGTCCCAGCTTCGCTGCGGTGGCTTTTGCGAAGTCCTCGGACATCCAGAGACTGAGATATGGGTTGCGCCCAAATGCAGGGCCCTATCTCGTGCATTCTTGATGTTTTCTTGATGGGCTCATTACGCTGGGAAACATGATACCACTGGTGAGTTCATACTAGCTTCCCCCATAGAGTTATGATCTTCATATGTTTTGCAGCCAAATCATAACTTGGAGAGAGGGAGGTGGGACTTCCCCAGACTGCCCCTTTCGGTGATGTCACACCCCCGGGGCTATAAGGTACCCCTCCCGTACAGGGAGCTCAGAAGAGCTCCAGTCCTAGTGCCAGAGAGACCTGCAAATGAGCGGATATGTGTGGCTCCGCCTTCTCCCTCCCCCAAGCCACATGGTCTGCCTAAGGAACAATATGCAACTGTGAGTGTAATTTCTTTCTGCCTTTAATCCCTTTGTGTTATATTTGTATTGTACATATTTTATGTCTCAACTTTATAGCAACTTTTTATCTGTATAACCACTGCCCTTTTGGGAATAAATCGTAAAGTTATCAGTATGTCTCCATGCTCTAAGAAACGGACTATAAGCCTTTGTTAGATAATTACGCTACTGTTCGGGTTGGCTTCGAACCCCTCTCTTGAGTCTATAACTTAAGTGGAGAAACCAGGAGCTGGTGGCAGCGCGTTGTGTACGGTTGTTGCAGCTAGTTGGCTGTCCAGAAGGGTCTTATATTGCTGAATGAGGGGCTGTGGCCACAGCATTGATAATTCCCTCACTGCAGCAGCCTAACCGCCGGTTCACAACAAGCAGCCCGTCCGTCGACTAATAATCCTAGGTGCAGTTCCCTGACTGACCTGAAGGTAAGGGGGGCGTCGGAGAGCTGCGAGTTCCAAAGTGGAACTGAGAAAGTGGGATATACATAAATCCCCAAAGTTCGTAGAAGGTTATAGCAGTGGTGGGGCATCCCAAATAACCCCCCTGCGGCAAATTGTTAGAGCGAGATTAGCTTGCTGGATATTTTTGTCACATGGTGCCAGTGGTGGGATAACTAAGATAAGCCCCCACTGTGCCTGTGATAGCCGTGTGCCGGCAGTGTGTCGCGTCCCTCCGTCCGCTGATACAATCCCACCACTGACACGGGTGTGACATAGTGGTGACACAGGGTCCGCTGTCCGTCACGTTTTGGTGGCAGCGGGACCCCCGTTCGTCACGTATTGGCGAACAGTGGCTGGCTCTTCGTCACAATATCGTAGACCACATCCTTTTTTAAAAAAAACCAAACGGTCACCTAATTCTGTGAAGCCAGTGATTAACAACATAGGTGGGTGTCTCGGAATAATCACTCCTAATAAAACCAGTCTGCCACTTACAGCACCTTACTTGTTTAACAGGATACAAAGACACGGTGTCTCATTCCCCTTAATTAATGACCGAAACGTCTGCATACTGTACTATAGTTTTCACTGCATTAAAATTATCTCATATCTTCAAAAGTTAAGCGCCAAATTTCTTTATCATAATATTTGGGTTGGGACCCTACTTGAGCACCATACCAGTAGTACCACGTTACAACACTGCTTAATAATGGTGTCTGGGCCTGCAATATACGAAGGTCTATTAGGCCGGGCCAGAGGCAGCATCCAAAAAGTTACCTTTTAACGCCCCCATACACATTAAAGTTACATGAAAGCACTGATTTCGGGGGGTTTGGCCGACTATATAATGTATTTGAGGGCCTCCCGACAGATGATGTCAGGGCAGAGAAGGATCTGGCATCCTGAATTTCAGAGGATAATCCGTTTGTTCTTCCTGTAGATAATCCTCCGATAGAGGAGTCTGGAGGCGACTCTCATACAGACCACAGGAAAGCTGGAATATTTGTGTATATGGCGGAGTCGGGAGAGATAGCCGTCTGCCAAATGACCATTCAGCCAACACTTATCTCATGTGTATGGGGTCGTTAGTATTACACTGACAGGCAGTGATGATACACGGCACTACAGTAGTACAGTGCATCACCGGAGCCATCAGAGGCTTGTATGTTGTATGATCGCACTAATCAGAGGGGTTTAAAAAAGGTTTAAACTGAAAAAAAATCAGTTTTAACAACCAGAAAAATCCATCACGATGGGGAAAGCAGAGACACTGCACAATGTTAGTTAAGTCACGTCCATAACTACTTTATTATAGTCTTATCCTATACACAGTGGAGCAGATAGAAATCACAGATCCCACAGCAATAGCTGGAATTGGGCCTCCAACGTAAAGAAAAAATAAAACAAAAAATATATTAGTAATGTCACCTACAGGTGCTTCTCACAAAATTAGAATATCATCAAAAAGTTAATTTCAGGTGTTCAATACAGAAAGTGAAACTCATATTATGTAGAGTCATTACAATCGGAGTGATCTATTTCACGTGTTTATTTCTGTTAATGTTGATGATTATGGCTCACAGCCAATGAGAACCCAGATATACACACAGTCACGAAGCATCTTTCATTTCACCAGAGCTGTTCAAAAGAAGCTAAGCTGTGATTGGTTTCTATGATCAACAGTTTTCCTTGCAACCAATCACTAAGCATCTCTCATTTCACCAGAGCTGGTTAAAAGTAGCTGAGCTGTGATTGGTTGCTATGCGCAAGTTTTCCCACTTGACAACACCTCAGCAGACACCGACATGGCTGGAGAAATCTAGCATCCCCAGGAACATAAGCTCCAGCCATCGTCTGTCCCCCAGAAAGGAGCAGCGAGTACATGACAGAAATAAATCCCCCCTCCCGTGTGGTATCATTAAGTGACACACATGAATGTAGGAAAGTGCATATATTTTCTCACACTTTTATGCATTATTGATGTGTTACTGTGCTCTGATGCTGTGAGTTTTTTTTAAAGTGCTACTTTCCCCATAATTCACCAGAATATACCCATATAACACGTAATGCTTTTCCCATAACAACCCATTAAATATGATACTATACTGCATACAGATGCTGTACATCCATGAGCAACTCAGCCGGCAAATTACAAGTTGACGGTGAATGAAAATGTGTGTGAAGGTTTCTCTACTGTACTAATGTATAAGGTTTGTGCCTGTCCATTGGTGAAAAGCATGACTGATATTTATGGTGGCAGATAAGTGAGAATATCAGCCTGATCAGTAGAAAACCTGGGATCTTAGTGAACCTTGTTTCTGTGCAATTTCACCATTTCACTTTTACTGGCTTTGATGGGATGATGTGGGATATTAGGGGTAGTAGTCCGGTAGCTCTGGGATAATAGAGTGAATGTGGCTATGCGGAGTGGGCATACACTCAGATATATATATAGTCATTATAATTTGTTATAACTAACCGTAGATAGTTTCTATGCACAGGCAGCGCCGGGCTCTTCAGCTAGTAATTAATATAAAACACTTGCAAAGGATTCCTGAGCATTTAAAAAGGTCCCTTAGTCTGTTTCAGTCAGCTCCACAATCATGGGGAAGACTGCTGACTTAACAGATGTCCAGAAGGCAGTCATTGACACACTCCACAAGGAGGATAGGCCACAAAAGGTCATTGCTAAAGAAACTGGCTGTTCACAGAGTGCTGTATCCAAGCAGATTCATGGAAAGTTGAGTGGAAGGAAAAAGTGTGCCAGAAAAAGGTAAGCAACCATGATAACCGCACCCTTGAAAATAGAATTAGTCTTACCAGTAATTCTGTTTCTAGGAACCTTCCACGACAGCCATATCGGAGGATGTCTCCCTACCCTAATGGGGGACAGGAAATGCACAAGAGGATAAATAACCGTCCCCTTCCTGCTATCTCCAGTGTTTTTTCTGGACACACTAGCATGTATAGTTACCCCCAAGGTGTAGGAATCATCCAATAAGAGTATCAGATAGGGAGGGAAATTAATGCTGTCGTGGAAGGTTCCTAGAAACCGAATTACCGGTTATACTAATTCTATTTTCTCTAGTCACCTTCCACGACAGCCATATTGGAGAAATACCAACAACTAATTTCTTAGGGAGGGCCAACAGCCTGCAGAACATATCTGCCAAACGTTAAATCCCTGTTGAAATTTAGTGTATAGTGTTTGGTGAATGTATGTACAGACGACCAGGTGGCGGCTCTGCATATCTGCTCAGAAGATGCGTCCCCTCTTCCTGCCCATGATGTTGATACTGATGAGTAGAGTGGGCTTTCAGAGATGTAGGAGGAGGAACGTTCTGTGACGAGTAGGTGAGGCTGATAGCTTGCCTGATCTAATTCGTGATTGTAATTTTTGCCGCCTTTTTACCTTTATTCCGACCGGAAATTTGAATAAATAAAATCTGGTCAATCCTCCAATTCTCCATCTGCTGGAGGTAGAACTACTCTACAGACGTCAAGGGTGTGAAAGGCTTCTTCTTTCGTGTTGGAGGGGTTTGTACAGAAGGAAGGTAATACAATGTCCTGGAATCTATGAAAGTTTGAGACTACCTTAGGCATAAAGGAGGGATTTAACCTTAGGCCTGTTTCACACATCCGTCATCCGTTTTTTGCATCCGTTTGTGTGAAAAAACGGATCCGTTTCCGTTTTACCACAAACGGATCCGTTTTTTTGACGGATCCGCGGTAACCGCTAATGGAAGTCTATGGGACCAAAAAATGGATCCTCCAAAAAAAATGGCGGATCCGTTTTTTAACGGAAAACGACAGATTTGGATGGATTTTAAAAAACGGATGTGTGATCCAGGCCTTAGGAAGACGCTGTCTTCCGTGATGGTCAAGTATGGCTCCTGTATTGAAAGGGCCTATAATTCTATGCATTTTGCAGTAGTAATTTCTACCAAAAACACAGTTTTTAGTGTTAAGTTTTCCAGAGCCGTGGAAGACAGTGGCTCAATCGGTTCCCTGGTCAAACCTTTGAGAATTAGGTTCAAGTCTCACGGAGAAACTGACTACGGAGTCTGGGACGGATTCTAGTTGCTGAGGTTATGAATCGCTTGATCCATCGATGGCTTGCCAGATCTTTATTGTAAAATGAACTAAGAGCTGACACCTGTACCTTTAGTGTACTAGGAGTGAGCCCTAGAACTATGCCGTCTTGAAGAAATTCTAAGATCTGTGTGATATTAGGATGGAAGGGGTCTAGGGCACTTAGGGAACACCAAGATGAGAGCATCTTCCAAACCTTTCCGTAAATGGCGTTAGTCATGCTCAGCCTAGAATGGCCATTGGCCCGTAGAGTTTGGACCACTTCCTCGGAAAGGCCTTAAGCCATTAGAATTCAGGCTTCAGTAGCCAGGCCGCAAGGTTCATTCTGTGCGGGTCTGGGTGCAGTAGAGGGTCTTAGTAAAGGAGACTGGCCCTCTAGGGGCAGAAGTATTGGGCCTTCCTGAGCCATGTTCTGTAGGGCTCCATACCAGCTTTTCTCTGGCCACAAGGGAGCCTCTAGGATTGTAGCGACTTGTTCTGCCCGTATCTTCTGCAGTGTTCTCGCTACCGTGGGAATCGGAGGGAAGGTGTAAGCCAGATTGAACTGCCACGGATGGGAGAAGGCATCTACTCCCCACGCTCCGTCGGTGAGACTGAGGGAAAAAAAAGTTTCCACCTTCGCGTTTTGACCGCTGGCAAAAAGGGTCTACATCGGGATTTCCCCACCTTGACACCAGAGGCAAAAATACTGTTTGGTCTAGGCTCCATTCCCCGGAATGAACGTCCTTCCTGCTGAGGAAGTTCGCCTGCTGATATGGACAACAGACGCTTCTCTGCCCAAGAAAAATTTCTTGCAGCTACCAATTTTTTGGTTGAAGAATTTCGGGCCTCCTTGGTGTTGTACATGATGATTTGGACAAGGGTTGTTGATGCTGCTTTCAACTCTTCCACCACAGTTTTCAGTTCTCTCACATTTGAGGAGCTGACTCTGAGGTCTGGGGCCATACCCCCTGGAAGTATGTTTTCTCCACTATAGCACCCCAGACTCTCTGACTGGTGTCTGTGATGACAATTTTCAGGGAGAGCTGATCCCAACTGATGCCCCGCTGGAGGCTCTGGTAGTCCAGCCACCATAGGAGAGACGCCTTCACATGACCAGGAAGAGGGGTTCTCTTGGTCAGAGTATTCCGATACTTCTTCAAACACCGGAGAACATAGGACCGAAGGAACAGAGTATGGGCTTGAGCCCAGGAAACAGATTGGATGCACACTGTAAGCGAACCTAGGATGGACAATGAGTCGCAGGGTTGGTGCTCTATGGTCTCAGAACCTGGAAGACCTCTGAACAAGGTCGAGTTGTCGTTCCCTGGGTAAGAAAGATGTTCGCCTTCCTGAATCAAGGAGTATCCCTAAGAACTTCTTACCTGACGAAGGAAGAAGGTCTGATTTCTCCAGGTTGGGTATCCAACCCAAGGACTGTAAAATCTCCAGGGACTTTCCTACATCTTGGTTCAGGCGAGACATGGATGGAGCCCTTATTAGAAGGTCATCTAGGTATGGGACAATGCAAATCCCCTGCTGGCAAATGAAGATCATTGCCTCTGCCATTATCTTGGTAAACCCTCGAGGGGCTGATGACACCCCAAACAGCAGGACATTGAACTGGTAGTGGTTGACCCGGGGACCCTGGAAAACCACAAACTTGAGGAATTCCCTGTGGTCTGGATGAATCGGGACATGATAGTAAGGGTCTCTCAGGTCTATTGTGGCCAATATCCAATTTGTCCTATGAGGGGGATTGCCGACTTAACCGACTCCATCCTGAATCATCTGTACTTTACCCTTGGTTCAAGGGTTTTAAGTTTATTATAACCCTGCTTTCCTGAGGGTTTTACAATTACGAAGAGGTGAGAGTAGCGGCCCTCTGCCTATCTCCTGTCGATTTGCCCGCTGGTCTCCCATTCTGGTCCCGGACCTGCTCCAAGCCGCCTAGCAATTGACACCTGACGGGAGCAGTCACGCACAGCGTGGGGAGATCGCCTTGCAGAAGTGTCTTTATGTCTGACAGCAAAGATTTTTGGAGCTACGCCTGCAAGGACGTCACTCTTAGGCATTGAGGGGGAGGACTCTCGAACCTCAATCTCAGTCCATCGTGAAAGGTGCGAATAACCCATTGGTTTGAGGTTATGAATTGCAACAATCTATGAAATTCAAGGGTCAGCCCCCGACCAGAGAACCATGAATTCTGGGAGGACTGGTCACGGGGAGGGAGACGAAAAAATCATTTCCTAGGTTCCGGAAGAGACTTCTTTTTATCAGTGGCTTTCTCTAGGATATCTTCCAGAGCTGGGCCACATAATTTCCCTGAAAGGGAAACGTATAGACGTTTGACAAAGTCTCCTCCCCAAGCTTTCAGCCACAGAGTTCCCCTGGCTGAGTTGGAGAGGTAAATGCATGACCCGTGACCTGCGATTGCAGGCTGGTCTCCCATTCGGGTCGCGGCCCAGGCTCAAGCTGCTTAGCAGCCGCCACTTGACGAACCTAGAAGGGCCGGTTGGCACCACAGATTTTGCTGCTACCCGGACGGACTTAGCGGAAGCATCCGCTAGGAACCCTGTCGCTTTTGTAATAGGGAAAGAGAGTCAAGGGTTTCTTCCCTGGAGGTCCCTTGAGTGAGGTGATCCTCCGGCGTACGCCACCAGCAAACAGGGACCCGGCTATATTGGCCTTAAGCAGGGTTGTGGAGGCGTCCCAGGATTTCCTGAGTAAGCTTGCTATTGAGAATTGCCCTTAAATGGAAGAGCCGCTCTCATGCACGTCCACTTTAGGGACTTCCCATAAGGAGCCATCTCCGTCCAAGGGAAAAACACAATTCCTCAGCCCCTCCAAACACTTTATCTTATATAGAGAATTCCACTTCCTCCTCCCGTACTAACTAACCTGGTCTCTCATTCCCGTCCCAGCCCAGCCTCAAGCTGCTTAGCGGCCGTGACGAATGTAGTCACGCTCAGCCTAGAATGGCCGGAGGCACCTACGGAAGAGAAATAGTATTCCCAGATCTGAGGGTGGAAGTGGAACCCTCATTTTCCCAAGCATCCTCTGAGTTAGAGGTGTCAAATTCACCCGAGTCAATCAGATTCCACAGGTGCCGATTTCCTCCTAGCAGGAAGGGGCTGTGGCTGGGAAAATTTTGTCATAGGAGATTGGACTTCTTATCTGATGAGAGATTTTATACTTTCCAGTAGGGAGGGCTGCTCTGTACGTGATACATCGTCCGTGCAGGGCTGACAAAGCTACTCCTATATGAAGAGGGAGGCCTGGAACCACACCTGGTTTATTCTTTTTAGGGTCAGAGGCCTTGTCTCCCTACAAGAGAGAAGGCATACTAAGCCACCTCCAAGACTACTCTGGACAGAAAAGGGGGGACCCACCCCGCTACTTACAGTAGGAGGGTGACGCTGTGCTCCGCAGTAGCAGGTAGTAAGGGTTTGTCGCCATCCATGGTCAGTCTGCCATAGTCACTGTACAGATAATGGCCTTACCTGGACGCACCCAGACCAGGATTAGAATAACCGAGGTCCATCCAGCGTGTTGTGTGCTCCTCCTCCCCTCGGTCCACGGGTGGGGGTCATTTCAATCACCCCTCCCCACAGCTGAATTCCCCAGCTGCTCAGCGGCTGCCCCTGCACCCTCGGCAGTGCTCCATTCTGGTCCCAGCCCGCCTCAAGCTGCTTAGCGGCTGCCTGACGAAAGCAGCCACGCTCAGAAGGGCCGGTGGCTGGGGCCCCGGACAGCGCCCGCAGTCCGGTAACTGCAGGCCGCGCGAGCGTTCCCGCCTGGCACGCAGGTGGAAGGCAAACCGGAAGTTTGGCGCCAGTCCCGACGCCACCTCCGGTGTGCATGTGCGTGCCCGGATTGCAAGCCACATGGGGAGGATGCCGGGGAGATCCAGGAGGACCCCGACCGCACAGCACCGCCCCGCTTTAACCCGCTGAGGGGGCGCAGGAGGGGCGGGCAAGGGTCCCGAGTACCACCAAAGTGGAGACGGGAGCAGCCATCCTACGGAGGAGAGCAGAGCCCCCGACCAATGACTGCCTGGCGTTACAGGTATCTGATGTTGTAGTGCCTCTGGTCGCCGGCTACGGCAGCACTATCAGGACCTCTTCATGCCCCATAGGGGACAGGAAAAACACTAGAGATAGCAGGAAAAGGAGGGTTATTTAACCTCTTGTGCATTTCCTGTCCCCCATTAGGGTGAGGAGACATCCTCCGATATGGCTGTCATGGAAGGTGACTAGAGAAAGGATTGTTAACAAAAAGGCCATTCAAAAATTTGGGGGAGATGATTCACAAGGAGTTGACTGCTGCTGGAGTTATTGCTTCAAGAGCCACCACACACAGATGTATCCAGGACATGGGCTACAAGTGTCACATTCCTTGTGTCAAGCTTCTCATGATCAATAGACAAAACCAGAAGCTTTTCACCTGGGCCAAGGAGAAAACAAACTGGACTATTATCAGTGGTCCAATATGTTGTTTTCAGATGAAAGTAAATTTTGCATTTCATTTGGGAATCAAGGCACTGACCTCCACTCGAAGAGCCACACTCCACATAGAGAATAATGGAGCCTCCAGCACCGACCTCCACCCGCAGAGACGCACTCCACATAGAGAATAATGGAGCCTCCAGCACCGACCTCCACCCGCAGAGCCACATTCCACATAGAGAATAATGGAGCCTACAGCATCGACCTCCACCCGCAGAGCCGCACTCCACAGAGAATAATGGAGCCTCCAGCACCGACCTCCATCTGCAGAGCCGCACTCCACATAGAGAATAATGGAGCCTCCAGCACCGACCTCCACCCGCAGAGCCTCACTCCACATAGAGAATAATGGAGCCTCCAGCACCGACCTCGACCCGCAGAGCCGCACTCCACATAGAGAATAATGGAGCCTCCAGCACCGACCTCCACCCGCAGAGCCACACTCCACATAGAGAATAATGGAGCCTCCGGCACTGACCTCCACTCGCAGAGCCACTCTCCAGGAGAATAATGGAGCCTTCAGCACCTACCTCCACCCGCAGAGCCGCACTCCACATAGAGAATAATGGAGCCTCTAGCACCGACCTCCACCCGCAGAGCCGCACTCCACATAGAGAATAATGGAGCCTCCAGCACCGACCTCGACCCGCAGAGCCACACTCCACATAGAGAATAATGGAGCCTCCGGCACTGACCTCCACTCGCAGAGCCACTCTCCAGGAGAATAATGGAGCCTCCAGCACCTACCTCCACCCGCAGAGCCGCACTCCACATAGAGAATAATGGAGCCTCCAGCACCTACCTCCACCCGCAGAGCCGCACTCCACATAGAGAATAATGAAGCCTCCAGCACCTACCTCCACCCGCAGAGCCGCACTCCACATAGAGAATAATGGAGCCTCCAGCACCGACCTCCGCCCGCAGAGCCGCACTCCACATAGAGAATAATGGAGCCTCCAGCACCGACCTCCACCCGCACTCCACATAGAGAATAATGGAGCCTCCAGCACCGACCTCGACCCGCAGAGCCGCACTCCACATAGAGAATAATGGAGCCTCCGGCACTGACCTCCACCCGCAGAGCCGCACTCCACATAGAGAATAATGGAGCCTCCAGCACCGACCTCCACCCGCAGAGCCGCACTCCACATAGAGAATAATGGAGCCTCCAGCACCGACCTCCACCCGCAGAGCCGCACTCCACATAGAGAATAATGGAGCCTCCGGCACCGACCTCCACCCGCAGAGCCGCACTCCACATAGAGAATAATGGAGCCTCCAGCACCGACCTCCACCCGCAGAGCCGCACTCCACATAGAGAATAATGGAGCCTCCAGCACCGACCTCCACCCGCAGAGCCGCACTCCACATAGAGAATAATGGAGCCTCCGGCACCGACCTCCACCCGCAGAGCCGCACTCCACATAGAGAATAATGGAGCCTCCGGCACTGACCTCCACCCGCAGAGCCGCACTCCACATAGAGAATAATGGAGCCTCCGGCACTGACCTCCACCCGCAGAGCCACACTCCACATAGAGAATAATGGAGCCTCCAGCACCGACCTCCACCCGCAGAGCCGCACTCCCCATAGAGAATAATGGAGCCTCCAGCACCGACCTCCACCCGCAGAGCCGCACTCCACATAGAGAATAATGGAGCCTCCAGCACCGACCTCCACCCGCAGAGCCGCGCTCCACATAGAGAATAATGGAGCCTCCAGCACTGACCTCCACCCGCAGAGCCGCACTCCACATAGAGAATAATGGAGCCTCCAGCACCGACCTCCACCCGCAGAGCCACACTCCACATAGAGAATAATGGAGCCTCCAGCACCTACCTCCACCCACAGAGCCACACTCCACATAGAGAATAATGGAGCCTCCAGCACCGACCTCCACCCGCAGAGCCGCGCTCCACATAGAGAATAATGGAGCCTCCAGCACCGACCTCCACCCGCAGAGCCGCACTCCACATAGAGAATAATGGAGCCTCCAGCACCGACCTCCACCCGCAGAGCCGCACTCCACATAGAGAATAATGGAGCCTCCAGCACCTACCTCCACCCACAGAGCCACACTCCACATAGAGAATAATGGAGCCTCCAGCACCTACCTCCACCCGCAGAGCCGCACTCCACATAGAGAATAATGGAGCCTCCATCACCTACCTCCACCCGCAGAGCCGCACTCCACATATATGGCTGCTCTGTGCGCACAGGACCTGTGATGAGACCACAGGAGGGGAGGAGTCAGGGGTCACATGATCAGGGCCTCAGTGTATGCAGGACTCTGCTGTGCTGGTTGTTATGGTGCTGGATGAGGCCGTGTGTGTACGAGGTGTACGGAGCGGAGCCGTGTGTAAGAGGCGTGTGGAACAGAGCCATGTGTGTGCAAGGTGTACAGAGCAGAGCTGTGAGGGTACGAGGTGTACGGAGCGGGGACGAGTGTGTATGAGGTTTATCTAGCAGAGCCGTGTATGTACGAGGTGTACGGAACGGAGCCGTGTGTGTACGAGGTGTATGGAGCAGAGCCGTATGTGTACAAGGTGTACGGAGCGGAGCCGTGTGTGTACGAGGTGTACGGAGCGGAGCCGTGTGTGTACGAGGTGTATGGAGCAGAGCTGTATGTGTACAAGGTGTATGGAGCAGAGCTGTGTGTGTACAAGGTGTATGGAGCAGAGCCGTGTGTGTACGGGGTGTACGGAGCGGAGCCGTGTGTATGAGGTGTACGGAGCGGAGCCGTGTGTGTACGAGGTGTACGGAGCAGAGCTGTGAGTGTACGAGGTGTACGGAGCAGAGCCGTGTGTATGAGGTGTACGGAGCGGAGCCGTGTGTGTTCGAGGTGTACGGAGCAGAGCTGTGAGTGTACGAGGTGTACGGAGCAGAGCCGTGTGTATGAGGTGTACGGAGCGGAGCCGTGTGTGTACGAGGTGTACGGAGCAGAGCTGTGAGTGTACGAATTGTACGTAGCGGAGCCGTGTGTATGAGGTGTACGGAGCGGAGCCGTGTGTGTACGAGGTGTATGGAGCAGAGCCATGTGTGTGCAAGGTGTACAGAGCAGAGCCGTGTATGTACGAGGTGTACGGAGCGGAGCCGTGTGTGTACGAGGTGTATGGAGCAGAGCCGTATGTGTACAAGGTGTACGGAGCGGAGCCGTGTGTGTACGAGGTGTATGGAGCAGAGCCGTATGTGTACGAGGTGTATGGAGCAGAGCCGTATGTGTACAAGGTGTATGGAGCAGAGCTGTGTGTGTACAAGGTGTACAGAGCGGAGCCGTGTGTGTACGAGGTGTACGGGGTGTACGGAGAGGAGCTGCGTGTGTACGAGGTGTACGGAGCGGAGCCGTGTGTATGAGGTGTATGGAGCGGAGCCATGTGTGTACGAGGTGTACGGAGCGGAGCCATGTGTGTACGAGGTGTGCGGAGCAGAGCTGTGAGTGTACGAGGTGTACGGAGCAGAGCCGTGTGTGTACGAGGTGTACGGAGCCGTGTGTGTACGAGGTGTACGGAGCAGAGCCGTGTGTGTACGAGGTGTACGGAGCGGAGCCGTGTGTGTACGAGGTGTACGGAGCGGAGCCGTGTGTGTACGAGGTGTACAGAGCGGAGCCGTGTGTGTACGAAGTGTATGGAGCAGAGCCGTGTGTGTACGAGGTGTATGGAGCGGAGCCGTGTGTGTACGAGGTGTATGGAGCGGAGCCGTGTGTGTACGAAGTGTATGGAGCGGAGCCGTGTGTGTACGAGGTATATGGAGCGGAGCCGTGTGTGTACGAGGTGTATGGAGCGGAGCCGTGTGTGTACGATGTGTACGGAGCGGAGCTTTATGAGTACAAGGTATATGGAGGTACGGAGCAGAGCCGTGTGTGTACGAGGTGTAGGAAGCGGAGCCGTGTGTGTACGAGGTGTAGGGAGCGGAGCCGTGTGTGTACGAGGTGTAGGGAGCGGAGCCGTGTGTGTACGAGGTATAGGGAGCGGAGCCGTGTGTGTGTGAAGTGTATGGAGCGGAGACGTGTGTGTTCAACATGTGCAGAGTGGAGCCATGTGTGTGGTGTGTGTACAGCATGTATGGAGCAGAGCCATGTGAGTGGAGCAGCGTGCTTACAGTGAGTATGGATATTGGCTTCACTGTTCATCCTGCTAATGTATAGGGCTGTGGAGTCAGAGTCGCGGAGTTAGAGCCCATTTTGGTGGAGTCTGAGTCGGTATAAAATGGACCGTCTCCTAAAATATATAATCAATTGGGTACAGTAGTTCAATGCAGTTTGTGGGAAATATTTTTTTCATGAGAATTTGGGAAAGTTATGAAATATCCTATAAATGTCTGTCCTATTCCTGATCTAAAGTGTAGACTTTTAGCTGAGATGAACCTGTGCTGCAGTTTTTGTTTATGATAAGTAGTGAAGTTCCTCCACAGATAAGGGGAAAAATTAACACACAGGGGAGGAATGCCTGCATTTATCTCAGAACTTATGGAGTGAACAGGAAAGCAGGAAAAAGGTAATTACTTCTTAAAGCATATCCAAACTTTCAATAAACTGTATAAATCAATAGTCCAGTATATGTTGTCTCTGTATGCTGGATGTTTTAAGTTTGTTTTTCCTCTTAGCTCCTGTTTGAAGAAATTAACTGCTCTGATGACTTATATACACTACACATAGAATATAAGGGGAAAAACTTTTGTCAACATCTCAAATTCGGAACTACTGTAGCAGGATTGATGAGGACATATATATTTTTGTGTGTGTTCTGGAATGTGATTCACCACAAACATGCTCCCTCCCTTCTCCCCACTTCATAGACTGTGAAGACATATGATGTGAAGCATTTAGTGAGCTGTACCGTAAGACAAGCCTGACATTGAAAGTTCAGAGTAAAGCTATCTCAACATATTATGCAAACTTTATACTTATCATCTGTCCTATTGATTATGCAAATATTGTGTCATGACCCCAGTGCAGGTTTTTGAGCTGCACGTCAGGGGTTAATGTCTGGAGCTCAGTGCAGGTTTTGACCTGCACACCTGGGGTTAATGATTGTGGCCTCTTTTTGGTTCTGGGAGAGCTTCTTAAACCCCTGGGAAGCTCCAATCCCTGCCAGTTATACTTTTGCCTTTGGCCGAGTGTGCTGACCTCTGTGTGCCTGTTTGTTGCTATAGCTTGTTTATATGGTTCTGACCCGGTTCTGTTTCCCGTTGTGAGTTTGCCTGTTGATTCTGTACTGCGCTACCCTCTCTGTGTATGACTCATTGCCTGTGACCTGACTACTCTCTGCTCGCCCCTCTTGTACCTTGCAGCTATCTCTGTGTGTGACTCATTGGCTACGTCCTGACTATTCTCTCTGTCTATGCCCCCTGGTAACTTTGTCTCGCAGTTACCCTGCTAGTAGTTCTCTTGCAGCTCCTAGCTCTGGAGTTTAGGCCACACCCCCAGCAGTCACGTGCTTCAGGTCCTGCTGTTCTGAAGTACGCATCTACTCGGCTGCTGCCCGCTCCACAGGTATCTTTGAGCACAGTTCGCTTTACTCAGGACGCGCGCACTGGCTCAGTGAGCAAGTTCAGTGCGGTGTTCCTGACATATTGTTTTATTTATATCCTAAATTATACAGTGCATGATTCCAAATATGTAAGAAGCTGGTGGGCACCAAACAATACTAAGGGATACATCTGAAGTCTGTGTCAACACAATGTACAAATAGAAAAAAAGAAGAAAAAAGCTACAGACTATAACAAGGATCACCAAAATATAAACACATAATTTTATTGGATACAAAAGAACAACACCATATAAAAACACATAAAAGTCATAAAATGACATGTAAGAAAGGCTTAATCGCCCATAATAGGGCTATAGTCCCCCAAGGTGATCATTAAACCAATATGTTAAATAACATAACACCTGTGTGCAGTAATAGATGGATATGGTTAGCACATTAACAAATGACAACCAGCAGAAGTTTTGCTAATAAATGCCCTGCATAGGAGGACAGACATGATATACAATAGAGTGATAGAAAATAAATAGCACAACCAATACATAAGTGCTGACATGTGCAAAGTCACATTATAAGGTGTATTGTGGTACCACCCAAAATTCAGACCAAATGTCTGCAGCAAAATAGCATAGGCTGTACAGCTAACACTAAGATGAGTCAATCAGTAATATGATGACCCAAAAACACTCAGGTACACAGTGTCATGATCAAGAGATATTGAATGAGCATGAATTATTATAAAGAAGACAAGAAGCGTCCAGAACCAAGGTTCAAGGACAGAAATGAAATCACCCAGATTCAATGGATAAGCCTGGGTTCCATAATGCCAGGCCCAATAGCCATGTGCAGAGTGTTCTTGCCTACAAGATCACACAGTGGGGAGCTGTGAAGATGCCCGACGTGTGTCGCCACCCTACGTGGCTTCATCAGGGGCTGTAGAAAATGTTCTTAGGCATCCTATAAATACACATGAGTAAATACATAATTAGCAATGCCAATTCCTCAGGGGTCTTTCGGAGTCTCTAAAGGACGCTTTGGATCTACATGCTCCACCTGGTTATTTGGTGGCGGCCATGACACAGGCTATCCACATGGATCGGAGGATGCGGGAGAGGCGTGAGGTTCAACAAGAGGTTCCATTTTGTCCGACTGGCCCGGTTCGTTTACCTGAGATGAAACTTATAGAGGTTGGTGCTGCCAGCTCAACAATTATTGAAAGGAAACGCCATCGGGAACTTGGACTTTGTCTCTATTATAGCTGAGCTGGACATTTCTTAAAGGATTGCTTGGCACAACCTGCAGCAAACAAAGACAATTCACAATTTTCTGCAGAATGGGAAAAAATATTTTTGAGATGTTCTCAGGAACTTTTACAGTTGGTCCTAAAATATAACATGCCGAATTATGAAGCATTGAAAATGTAAATGGAAAAGACTAAAGGATGAATTGAGAACTAGATTTTCCGAGGGCCAATGGTCACAGTTCAGCAAAAAAATGGACGATAAGTTGGTACCTATTCAGATTGAATTAAAAACAGAAAACGGGTGTTACGGTTGCTGTAGCAAGAGGAACGTAGAGGCAACCCAGAAGTGGACCCTCTTGGTCACGGCTCCAGAGCCCCCGAGGGCGAGCGCCCAGTTGAGAACCACAGGGAGTGTTAGGGGCAGACCCCCAGGGGATAGAACCGCGACAGCCGGAACCAAAGGGACGACTGGGCTTAGACAGGAGAGGAGGCACAGGCGAATCCGTACAGGGAGTCCAGGGAAACACAGAGGCCGTGGAGAACGGGCAGAGCGCAGGACTGGAGCGCAGCGGGTGGCAATAGCTGGAGGCTGCAAAAGAGGAAGTACTGATAAAACACAAAGCGGGAGGATGGAAGGAGCAGGACAGAGAAGGAGTAAGGACCAACAGAGGGTACCGTATAGCAGGAGTGCAGAGGGAGAGCTGATGGAGGCAGCGCAGGCGGACGCAAAGGGAGAGGGAACTGAAGATACAGCACACAGCGAAGGCAGAGGCAAGAATAGAGGTACTTAACCAGGAACACTGCGCAGACAGAGGCAGGGTAGAAGGGGCCTGTAACACAGAGAACGCTGCTATGAGAGCGTCACCGCATTAGTAGAACAGGCGTCTTACCTGTCCAGACGCCGCGCATAAGTAGCTCTGGGCGCCGCCATGTTGGAGGCGGGGCCAGCGCATCATACTACCCAGGGGGCTGCGCGACAGGAGGGAGGCAGTGTGCAGGCGCCCGACGCCAAGGGAGCCGGAGGTCGGGCGCGGGGACGCGCCGGGGAGCAGGAGCCTGCCGGGAAGCGCGTGCAGCAAGGTAAGTGGAACCCGGGGCCGTGAAAGTACCCCCTCTTTATGTCCCCCTCTCCTAATGCTGGACAGAAATCGTCTCATAATGCGAGGAGCATCAATATTCTCTCGGGGTTCCCATGATCTCTCCTCAGGACCGAAACCATTCCAATCCACCAGAAACAGAGTCTTTCCCTTAACTGTCTTCCTAGCCAATATATCCCGTACCTCAAAGGTGTTATCCGAGCTACACGGTTGGGAGGTTTGGGAAGGCGCTGAGTGGAATCAGTTAAATACTGCAGGTTTGAGGAGAGATACATGAAAGGTATTGGGAATCCTTAGTGAGGTGGGCAATTTCAACTTGTAGGCCACGTCGTTGATGCGACTTAAGACCTCAAAGGGGCCAATGTAACGTGGACCTAACTTATAGGAGGGAATATTCAACCTGATATGCTGAGAAGATAACCAAACTCTATCCCCTGGGTGATACGGAGGTGCGTCTAGCCGTTTTTTGTTGGCATACCTCTTCATCCTGAGGCTGGCACTCTCGAGGGCTACTTTGGTCTCCCTCCAAATCCGAGAGTAGTCCACAGACAAGGAGTCCGCTACCGGTACACCCGAGGTAGGGGACAAAGGAAGGGGAATGCCGGGGTGTTGACCAAAAACCACAAAAAAGGGGGATTTAGAGGAGGCTTCCCTTGGATGGTTGTTATACGCGAACTCAGCCCAAGGAAGAAGTGAGACCCAATCATCTTGGTGCGCATTGGAAAAATGCCGAAGATAAGATGTTAATGCCTGGTTGACCCGCTCGACTTGACCATTAGACTGGGGGTGGTAGGCTGAGGAAAAATCCAAAGTTATCTTCAGCAACCCGCAGAGAGCTCGCCAAAAACGGGAGGTAAACTGGACTCCTCGATCCGAGACAATATGCTGAGGAAAACCATGGAGGCGAAAGACATGGAGCAGGAAGATCTTTGCCAACTCGGGAGCAGTAGGCAGGCCAGGTAGAGCAATGAAGTGGGCCATTTTGGAAAATCGATCCACGACCACCAATACAACCGTACATTTAGAAGGAGGCAAATCGGTGACGAAATCCATCGCAATATGAGTCTATGTATTGGCAGGTACAGGTAATGGATGTAGGAGTCCCGAAGGACGATGTCGAGGTACCTTGTTTCAGGCACAAGAAGGGCAGCAGGCGATGAAATCCTGGACGTCTCTGCGAAGCGAAGGTCACCAATAATGGTGGGAGGTGAGCGAGAGAGTCTTTTTAACTCCTGAATGTCCTGAAAATTTTGATGAGTGGCTCCAATGTAGAACCTTCAGTCTAATTCCACTCCGAACAAAGGTTTTACCAGATGGTGGGGAAACCAGGCTTAGTGGGGCCACGGTAAGGATTTTGGCGGGGTCGATGAGATGTGCTGGACCCTCCTCCTTATCCACTGACAGGAATGACCGTGACAGGGCATCCCCCTTGATCTTCTTATCCCCGGGTCGGAAGTGGAGTTCGAAGTCAAAGCGTTCGAAGAACAAAGACCATCTGGCCTGCCGTGGGTTGAGCCTTTGGGCGGACTGAAGATAGGCCAAATTTTTGTGATCCGTAAAAACGATGAACGGATGGAGAGCACCCTCGAGAAGATGGCGCCACTCTTCGAGAGCCATTTTTATGGCCAAAAGTTCTCTATCTCTAACGGCATAGTTGTGTTCGGGAGCGGAGAAAGACTTCGAAAAGAATCCGCAGGTGAGAGCACGGCTGAGGAGGTTTTCTGCAGAAGAACTGCTCCTGCTCCCACTGAAGAGGCGTCAACCTCAAGAATGAATGGTCTGCTGGTATCCGGACGATGGAGTACAGGAGTCTTCGCGAACTCTTGTTTCAGGGCTTCAAAGACAGCTTCAGCATCAGAGGGCCAATGATTGGGATCGGCCCCTTTGCAGACAAGAGCCAAGATCGGTTTAGTCAACAAAGAAAAGTGGGGAATAAATTGCCTGTAATAATTGGCAAACCCCAAAAACCGCTGAATAGCCTTTACTCCGAGGGGACGCGGCCACTTGAGAACTGCCGAGACTTTCTCAGGGTCCATCTCTAACCCCGAGTTCGAGACGATGTAACCAAGAAACGGCAATGAAGTTGGCTCAAAGAGGCACTTCTCCAACTTGGCAAAAAGATGGTTCTCCCTAAGACGTTGGAGGACTTGGCGAACGTCTCGGCGATGTGTGGCCAGATCCGAGAGAAAACTAAGATGTCGTTAAGGTAGACTACGACACAGGAGTGTATCAGATGTGTTGGATTTTTTTGTGTTTTTGCGTGATTGCAGACAGTATCTTTTCTATCCTGTCCTATTAAGACAGTTTGGGCCCCATCATTTGCTCAGTCTATTTTCAGCCTGTGTCTATGTCTTATCTTGTCTCACCAACAATATATGTTTGGGGGCTATCTATTCCTTTGGGGATCTGCTCTGGGGCAGTTTAGATTTCACCTTTCTGGCTTTAGGCTTAGTTAGCTCTCCGGCTGTGCCGAGGCGTCTAGGGCATCATAGGAACGCTCCACGGCTACTGCTAGTTGTGTTGTTAAGATCAGTGGTCTGCAATCTGCTAAGTTACCAACCTCTCTGGTTTCCTGGTTGCTTAGCCTATTCCTGCCATCCTCGTCGGTGACCCGTTCACAACACTGGTCCCTGCTTGGATCTACAAGTATAAAAATACTTGTTTAGCAACTATACAAATTATATGAAAAGCTTTATGACCTTTAATACTTACATCAGGAGTTTACTAACTTGTCTTGTCCCTGCTGGCTGGCCTTGTCGCTGCTGGCTGACCTGCTCCCTGCTTGGATCTGCAAGTATAAAGACACTTGTTTAGCAACTATACAAATTATGTGTAAAGCTTTATGTCCTTTAATACTTACATCAGGAGTTTACTGGCTGGCCTTGTCCCTGCTGGCTGGCCTTGTCCCTGCTGGCTGACCTGCTCCCTGCTCTCTGCTTGGATCTGCAAGTATAAAGACACTTGTTTAGCAACTATACAAATTATATGTAAAGCTTTATGTCCTTTAATACTTACATCAGGAGTTTACTGGCTGGCCTTGTCCCTGCTGGCTGGCCTTGTCCCTGCTGGCTGGCCTGCTCCCTGCTTGGATCTGCAAGTATAAAGACACTTGTTTAGCAACTATACAAATTATATGTAAAGCTTTATGTCCTTTAATATTTACATCAGGAGTTTACTTGCTAGCCTTGTCCCTGCTGCCTGGCCTTGTCCCTGCTGGCTGGCCTTGTCCATGCTGGCTTGCCTTGTCCCTGCAGGCTAGCCTGCTCCCTGCTTGGATCTGCAAGTATAAATACACCTGTTAAGATTAAGTGTAGGCAGCTGAATTAGAAAATAAAAGGTAGCTTAAGAGGTAGTAGGATTTCAAACCATTCCTCCATAAAATAATCTCCATAGGATCACCACCATAATTCAAAACCACCTCGCTCAAATTTTATATCTGAGCAATGTTCAAGAAGGCAAACCATCACCTTTCTGTAACCCCAAAAAAACTACCAAGGCCCACAAGTATGAACTTGATATACTCTGTTAGGCGTTGTGTTCCTGCCTCTGCACAGGAGGAATCCCGAGCCTTGCCTTCAGCGGTCTCCAATTCAGTCCCGGCCGCAGAAGAGTCTCCTCAGGAAAGACGTCGTTCCCGGCATCTTGAGCAAGCCAGTGCTGTCAGTTCAGTTGCTGCTGCCATCTCAGAGTCAGCTATAGCAGCCTGCACTGGTCATCAGCAAGCAGCTCCTGGGACTAAGTCCTTCTTTCGGGCTACTGAGCATGCCCGTGGGGTGACCTCTCATTGGAGGTCGGAGGTCACATGCTCAGGTCCTCAAGCAGCTCGGATTGGACCATCAGGAAGGTCCCGGAAGGACGCTGCCATGAAAGGTTTGCATGGCCACTCGGCCATGTGCTAGTATAGGCTCTTATTGTATATTGTGTGAGTGATGACGGATGCATGAAACTGTGACTGACTCAAGTCCAGTGGCAGCACGGTCATTTGGGTTGACACTGACCATTTCTCCAAGATGGTGCACATGGTACCTCTCTCCCAGTTACCTTCTGCACAGGGCCTGGCAGCGATGTTTCTTAAACAAGTTTTCCGCCTACACGGCATGCCGGATAAGATTGTCAGTGATCGGGGTCCCCAGTTTGCATCTCGGTTCTGGAGAGAGCTCTTTAGTCTGCTCAGCATTGAGCTAAATCTCTCCTTGGCCTATCATCCCGAGACAAACAGATTGGTGGAGAGAGCCAACCAGATCCTGGTCACATATCTTCGACATTTTGTCTCAGCCAGGCAGGAAGACTGGGCATCCTTGCTGCCGTGGGCGTATTTCGCTTTGAACAATGCTGCGGCCGACTCTACGGTCAGACCCCATTCCTCCTCAATTACGGCCAGCATCCGCGTGTTCCTGTGCCCATGCCCATGTCATCCACTGACTCTAGGGTGGCAGACTGGGCGGTGGAGGCACGTGACATTTGGGACCACACTCAGGATGCCATCTGGGCCTCCGAGGAGAGACTGAGGTCCTCTGCTGACGCACACTGGCGCCCCGCTCCCACTTTTGCTCTCGGCGACTTGGTGTGGCTCTCCGCTCATAACATCAGGCTGCAGGTTGAGTCCACTAAGTTCGCGCCTCGCTTTATTGGTCCCTTCAAGGTCCTTGAGCAGGATAACCCTGTGGTCTACTGTCTGGCTCTTCCCCCACACCTGGGTATCACTGACACCTTCCACGTGTCCCTCCTTAAGCCCGTTCACATGTCCCGGTTTTCAGAGTCATCTACCGGCTCATCAAGCTTGTCCTCGGACGAGTACGAAGTGAACGCCATCATGGGGTGTAAGGTGGTACAGGGCAAAAAATATTATCTAGTGGACTGGAAGGGTCATGGCCCAGAGGATAGCACCTGGGAACCTGTGGACAATATTTGTGCTCCCCTGCTCATTGCGGCCTTTGGGCATTGCGAGGCACAGGAGGGGGGGTAATGCTAAGCATCGGGTTCCTGCCTCTGCACAGGAGGAATCCTGAGCCTTGCCTTCTGCAGTCTCCCATTCAGTCTCGGCCGCAGAAGAGGCTGCTCAGCAAAGACATTATTCCCGGCATCTTGAGCAGGCCAGTGCTGTCGGTTCAGTTGCTGCTGCCATCTCAGGGTCAATTATAGCAGCCTGCACTGGTCAGCAGCAAGCAGTTCCTGGGACTAAGTCCTTCTTTCGGGCTACTGAGCATGCCCGCGGGACGACCTCTCATTGGAGGTCGGAGGTCACATGCTCAGTTCCTCAAGTAGCTTGGATTGGACCATCAGAAAGGTCCCGGAAGGATGCTGCTATAAAAGGTTCGCATGGCTGCTTGGCCATGCGCTAGTATAGACTCTTATTATATATTGTGTGAGTGATGACGGATGCATGAAACTGGTGACTGACTCATTATAACTCCCCTCCCTTGGATACGTACTGTATGTTATAGGGCTATAGAGTTAGAGTCAGTGCCTGCTAGTGGCTTGGTCTGCGCCAAGGTGCTTCGGCATCTCAGCACCTCACTCATCGCCATATGGTGCCGTCCAGCTCTAGGCACCTTCAGTACCGCATTAAGTGGCTGCATCCGCCAGTGCGATGCCGAGCGCAAGTCTAATGCTTTCCTCCCTTGTCCGGGTGGTTAGTTGCGTCCACCAGAGCAGTGTAGTTTGCACGTAGTGCACCTTTATTTACTAATTTGTTTCTTCCTGGCACCACAGTTGTGATGTCGAGCACTAGTGTGACTAGAGGGACTCTAACCCAGTATCTCAGGGGTAGAGTCATGCGTCTATACACCAGTGCTCACATTGCCGAGCTCTGTGAGCATTTGTGTTTGGCGGTTGGACGGCTCTGTGAGGTAACAGAGTCTGCCTCTGTACACCCTAGGTGGAGTTAACCCTGTGTGTTCATCTATTGTTCTGCCATATAACGTCCGCCATTACCGAGCAGCAGTTACCATCTCTGCACGGTGGACCCTGGGCTGCGAACGCACCTAAACACCTTCTTTATTATTTGGTGCGTTTCGCCAGCCCGTAACATACTCCTTCCATAATATGCGTGATGTGCTAGCTGCCAAACCAAACAGCTCCTCTTACCCCCCCCAAAAAAGTAACCTAGACCTTGCAAATGATACACTCCTTCAAACCCGCCCCCTGGAAGTTCTATTTTCCACAGATGCTCTTTAAAAATACCCCTTTTAAAAATTAAATTGCCCAAATTTATGCTCAACATTGTTAAACACCTTTTAGTTAAACAAATAGACCCGCAACCAACTCTGGATTGCATATTGTGTTTTCCTGTTTGTCATAAACCACACTTTCAAAGTTACCTTGGTAAAATGATACTACGGACAGTTTTTGTATAAATTTGTATTATTATTATTATTACTATTGTTATTTTTTTTTTTTAAACAAGTAGGAGCTACACAGCTCTTTATTTTAAATATGAGTGCATGAAAATTTTTGAAAACCCCCCAAAAATAACTTACACAGGCAAAACACACATACACACACACACACACACACACACACGACACACAGGCACACACACTGCAGAACTTACTTTGAAGTACATGTACAGTAAAAACCTGGCTGGACACATACACACCGCCATCATACACACATGCCACACAGACACGCACCGCAGAACTTTCTTTACAATACATGTACGGGATTAGAAAAATCAAACCTGGCTGGACATACACACATGCAGCACAAACACACACCACCATCATACACACATGCCACATGCCACACAGGTACACACCGCAGAACTTTCTTTACAATACAAGTACAGCATTAGAAAAATCAAACCTGGCTGGACACGCACACATGCAGCACACACACACACACCGCCATAATACACACATGCCACACAGACACACACCACAGAACTTTCTTTAAAATACATGTACAGTAAAAACCTGGCTGGACACACACACATGCAGCACACACACACACCACCATCAAACACACATGCCACATTCCACACAGACACACACACAACGCACTACTTTATTGGAAATACATGTACAGTATAAAAAACAAAACAACCATGGCTAG
Source organism: Dendrobates tinctorius (assembly GCF_039654945.1). Classification (NCBI taxonomy): domain Eukaryota; kingdom Metazoa; phylum Chordata; class Amphibia; order Anura; family Dendrobatidae; genus Dendrobates; species Dendrobates tinctorius. The sequence goes on from NW_027361794.1 coordinate 10,866,681, forward strand.
ACCCACACAAACACACTCACTGCAAATCAAGCTGGATGGCAGGACTCTTGGTGTCTGGCAATCCTCTTGATGGCTGGCAGCCTTGTTGCTGGCAGGCTTCTGGATAGCAGGCAGGTTGCTGGCAGGCAGGTTGCTGGCAGGAGTCTTGATGGCAGTCTTCTTCCTTTGGATGCTTGCTGGCACATTGAGGAATGAAGCCACATGCCAGGTTTATATAGATTTGGGGCTGTCTGGACAATTGGCTACTAAATACAGATTTGGAGCATGCTTAGTGAAAAAAATGGAATCCGTTGCCGGATTCCGTCATTTGACGGACAGCGACGGATCCGCCGCCCATAGGCTTCCATTCTAGCCAACGACGGACGCCGGCGGATCCGTTGCTGTCCACTTTTTCAACGCAGACAAAAAACGTTACAAAGTCCCCTTCCACACCAGATGGCAGATACACAAATTTCAGACGGATCCGTCGCTCGGCGGACGAAACACAAGGCCATCCGTTGTAATCCGCAGCTAATGCAAGTCTATGGGGAAAAAGACGGATCCGCCAGGCAAATCTGTTAGATCCGTTGTTTTGTGAAAACAGTGGATTTTGACTGACGCCAGAAAAAGTGTGAAACAGGCCTAACGGGTGTTACATTGAAGGTATTATTATTAAAAACAGCAAACAAAACAGGTACATTTACAAGTGGATTAAAACATTTTGTCTGGCCATGCCACTTGTCCATTATCAGAAACAAAGTGTAATGATACTGTAAGATATGACATAAGATTCCCTGAGTATTACACTGCAGATGAGATCTTAGTCTGTCACAGCTGCAGCTTTGTATTCTGTCACTGCAGCCACTCACCCCCCTGTTCCTTCCCCCCTCAGCTCACACACACAACTGTTGTGAACTCATTTTCTGGTCTGCCTCTGGTTTCTGGTGAGGGAACTGTTTGTGCTGACAGAGGAGTTGTGACTTCTCTCTCCGGGCTCCCTCTGGGGGTGGCAAGAGGTAATGAAGCTGATCTAATTGCCACCTGTTAATGAGGACGATGATTGGACATCTGGAGTCTCAGACTGGATTGAAGACAGCCGAGTCCCTATCCCATGCTGGTGATTTTTTCCTGCCTCCTGAGGTCTTAGTTTCCAGCTCAGTTCCTGTCTTCTCAAGCTAAGTTTTCTCTGCTAATGTTCACATTTGATTTGGTTTTGTCTATTCAGTTTTTGTGTGGCCAGCCAGCCCCGGCTGGGGCTGTGCTGAATTTCCACTCTTATGTTACTGTTTGTGCCAGTTTGCTTTTTGTCCCTTATCAGATTGGCCTCTTTTTGCTCTGTTCTCAGAATATGCCAGAGTGCTGATATAGTGGGTGAAGTCTAGTGACTTCAGGGTTTTTTTGCTATCAGAAGTGTTGGACATTTTTTACAGGGTTTTTTGGCATGATTGCAGACAGTATCTTTCCTTTCCTGTCCTTTCTAGTTAGTGTTGGCCCCATCGTTTGCTTAGCCTATTTTCCTACCTGTGTTTGTGATTTCATCTTGTTTCACCGTCAATACATGTGTGGGGACTGTCTATTCCTTTGGGGTCTGCTCTGGGGCAGTTTAGATATCCCCTTTTCTTGCTTTAGCCTTATTTAGTCCTCCGGCTGTGACGAGGCATCTAGAATCATCGTAGGTACGCTCCATGGCTGCTGTTGTGTGGTTAGGATCAGGGGTCTGCAGTCTGCGTAGTTACCAACCTCTCTCTTTTTCTGTGACTTAGCTTGGTTTGTTTTCCTCCTCGGTGACCCAATCATAACACACAACCAGTCTAACCTGAATTACCAGTGTGAGCTCCTTCCTGCCTCACAGCAGGGGATCCCTTTCTCTATCCACCATGTACAGCTTCTCTCATAGGCAATAATGGAGATCTAATCATTTGGTCATAAAACGCAGTGCATTTATGGTAAAAACACGAAAAATACATTTCTGCGAAAGGCGCCGACCCAGCGTCCTAGCCCATGTTTTTCACCGTTCCAGTGCCGACAGAATCCGAGAAATGGATTTCACCTAAACGGTGTAACATAATTACTGCATGTTCGATTTTGAATTAATGCCAGCGACGAGCTGGAAGAGATGAGACTATGTGCGTTTCTGTACGAGGTACCCTCTGCTAATTATGGCTGTTAGAAGTTTTCAGAACCAGATTCTAACCCCTAGAGCAGGGAGAGGACCATCACCAGACAGACCCTTTTGTGATATCACTATCCCAAAGCTATAAGGCATTGTCCCCTAAACCTTCAGCCATTCCTGCCAGAGATCTCATGCCAAGAGGTTCTCAAATGAGTGGAGATATCTGGCCCCGCCTCCCCACATGGTTAGCCTAAGACCATCTAAGCACATGTAACTGTTAATTTCTGTTTTTTAAACCCATTTATTTTATATTTGCATTGTACATATCTAATGTCTCAACCTTGTAAAATCTTTTATCTCTGTAACCACTGCCTGTCTTTTCGGAATAAATTGCTACTTTATTAGTCTGTCTTCATGCTCTAGAAATGAATTTATGTGCCTTTAAGATAATTACACTACTGAATTGGGTTGGCTTTGAACCCCTCTATTAAGTTTATAAATTAATGAGAAATCTGGAGCTGGTGGAGGCCAAGTGTGGTCTGGGTCCCAGGTACTGCTGACTGTGATGGAAAGGGATTTTATAAGCTAATTGGGTGGCAGAGCATTTTATAATTTCCTCACTGCAGCGTGCGGGGTGGCCAGACCTCATTGAAGCTGTCGGGTGGCAACCAATTATCCCAAGTGTAGTTCCCTGACTGACCTGAGGGTAAGGGGGCACCGGTGAGCTGCGAGTTCCAAAGTAGAACTGAAAAGTTTCATGAAGTATTGTTGGCAGTGGTAGGACACCCAAAATAACCCCCCTGTGATAAATTGTTAGGGAAAGACTAGCTTGCTGTTTTTTTATTACATTGTGGCAGAAGTGGGATAACTAAGATAAGCCCCCCGTGCATGTGATAGCAGTGTGTTGGCAGTACGTCGCGTCGCTCCGTCCGTGACATACTGGTGTCAACGGCGGGATTGTGACATATTGGTGGCAGCGGTGGGATGATCATAGAGCATTAGTCATCTGGTTTGAGCAATCATTCCTCTCACTAAAAACCTGCACAATTCCTGCGGGGATCCTGCGTCATAGGTTTTGGAGAACAGACTCAGTGTTTACTAGTCCTGAGACAATTGTGTGTACTTGCGAGTATCCCATCCCCCCTCTTCATTTTTCCTTCTTATCTTTTATTTGGCAACCATGGCTACGCGGGGAGCAGTTTATTATAAGCGGCTGAACAAGGACGCCCTTATGGCCCTGTGCACGGCAAACCAGATTGATGCCACCAACAAAACCAGAGACCAGTTAATCACTGAGCTGGTGCGATGGGAGGCGAGCCTGGGCCCAGCGGATACAGAAGGCAGCCCCAGTGCCGATGGTGCTGCTGCAGAGGTCCAGCTGGTGCAGGCCGACCTGACCGGCAGCCAGGAAGTCGCGGACCATTATCTGCAAATAGCCCTGCAACAGATCTCCACTGACGATATGGACAGACGTCTGCAGCTGATCCAGCAATACCAGCAGGAGGCCTGAGCCAAGCGGGAAGCTGAAAGAGCTGAGTGCCAAGCAGAGGCTGAAAGAGCTGAGCGCCAAGCAGAGGCTCAAGCTAAGAGAGCCCATGAAGTGCAGCTGGCTCGGCTGAGGGAAACACCATCCACAGTCCGAAGCCCCAGCCAGAGCAATTTCCCACTATGGAAAAGGACAGAGACCTGGACTGTTGTGAACTCTCTCGATCTGACTTCTGAGTCGGGGCTCCCTCTGGTCGTTACTGTGGGTAGTGGAGCTGGCCGAAGTCTGCCATCTGATGACGATGATTGGAAGTCAGGGGTTACTGACTGGAGTATTTAAGTGAGCAGGCTTCCCTCAGTGGCTGCTGGTGATTAGTTTCTTCCTGTGCATTCTGAGATCTGCTGGCTCCTGCCTGATCCTGCATTTTTCAGTTAAGTTGTTCATTTGCTAATCCTTTGCATCTGATCTGGTTTGGCTCTTTCTGCTTTGCTGTGAGGGTTCAGCGTGCTCCCTGCTGGGGCTGTGCTGGACCCCGCTCCATATGTTATAGCTTGTGTCAGTTTGTTCAGTCCCCTGTTATATTAGTCTCTTTTGCTTAGTGTTTTTTGTACATCAGACAAGTTGGATTTTTTAGGTGTCATGATCCAGGACAGGGTTTCGCTTTGGCCTGTCCTGATCTGATGAGGGGTTAATTGTTCCGGCTCTCTCTTGTAGAGGGCGGCTATTTAATGCTCACTGGACCTAGGTCCGGTGTCAGTTATACTCCTGCCCTCAGCTGAGTTAGTTGACCTTGTGCATACGTGTGCCTTGTGCCTGATATCTTGCTTGGTTGGTTTTGATCCGGTTCTGTCCCTGTTACGAATTCTGCCTGTCCCTCTTGCACTGCGCTACCTCTCGTGTATGACTCTCTGCTTGTGACCCGACTTCTCTCTGCTCGTCCCCTTGGTACCACGTCGCCCTCTAGTGTATGACCTTTGGCTTTGTCTGACCTCCCGTCTGCTTATCCCTCCTGTACCTCGCTGTCCGTACTGTGAATGACCTCCGTTTTGCCCAACTCTGAGTTTTCTATCTTCTCTGAAAGCAGGACGCTAAGCCCCGCCCCCTTGCAGTCACATGACCGTAGGTCCCGTGCTGGCTTGCTAAACTTCAGCACTCAGGTCCTGTGCACCTATATTTTCTGGCTCTCCTGGTCCCCAGGGGTCCCTACAGTGCGGGTGAGACCCTGCTCAGCGGAGGCTGTACGCCGGCGCTGTCAGGATCCTGATATTATAACTTACCGATACTATTTTTTTTCTCTGCTCCCTTCTCCTGTGTGTGTGTGATGGATCCTATGCACACTCTTTCTGAGCAGGTAAAGCATCTGACCCAGATGTCTCAGAAACTCCTTGGAGAACAACGAGTCCTGGCTCAGTCTCAGCAGCTGATCGCTGACACTGTGCAGGGGGTTTTTTCATCGGGGGCTCGGGATATTACATTAGTTTCCCCTGAGTCTCCAGTGAAGTTACCAGATACCTTTTCTGGAGATAAAAAAGAGTTCAGAGTGTTTAAGGAGGGCTGTAAGCTTTTTTTTCCTTAAGACCACACTCTTCTGGGGATGAAAGTCAGAGAGTGGGGGTCATTATGTCTCTGTTAAGGGGAGCCCCCCAAGCTTGGGCTTTCTCCCTTCCGACCATGGCCCCTGAGCGTATGACAGTAGATGCATTTTTTGAGGCCCTGGGGCATATTTATGATGAGCCTGATTGTATGCGTATGGCTGAGGACATGGTGATGAGTGTGTGCCAGGGGAAGCACTCAGCCGAGTGGTTTTGTTCAGAATTCAGACGCTGGACTGCTGAGGTCTGTTGGAATGATGCCGCCCTCCGGGGTTTGTTCCGTAGAGGCCTGTCTGAATATCTGAAGGATGCCTTGGCTCTCCACCCTCTGCCTGATTCCCTGGAGGAGGCTATGACACAGGCCTTCCGAATGGATTGCCGGCTACAGGTGAGGGGAATGATGCAAAGTGAAAGACCATTATTCTCCCAAGGAAGGGGAGCCAGTCCTATATTGGAGATCACGGAGATGGGAACCATCGACCTCAAGGAAAATGAAAGGAGACAACGGCGCGTGGGAAAATGCTGTTTTCACTGTGGCGATTCTGGACATTGGAAAAAGGATTGCCCCTCCCGTCCACTAACCAAGCGACTGAGCCCGGGTGATTGTCGTGGAGGTCACCCAGGCTCTCAGGTACCTTTTTCTGCCTTCTCTAAAATGTTGTTGCAGGTGGAACTTTGTTGTGGGAGTGTCTCCACATCCACTTCTGCCTTTGTGGATTGCGGATCAGCATTGAACTTTATTGACTCTGATTTGGTGTCCAGGTGTAAGTTAGGGACAGTTAGGTTGGAGACTCCTATTCACATTGTGGCCATTGACAAAACACCACTGGTAAAGAATGACATTATGTTTCGTACTAAAGAGTTTCTCCTTAAAGTGAGTTCCTTGCACCAGGAACGTATTTCATGTTTTGTGATGGACAACCTGCCAGCGGGACTGGTGTTGGGGTTCCCCTGGTTACAGTTGCATAATCCTGTAATTAATTGGGAATTGCAGGATATTGTTAAATGGGGTCCCTATTGTACTGAGAAATGTCTTGATACTGTGTCTGTGTCGTCCGTGGGTCTGGAAGGCATTCCGGAGTGCCTGAAAGACTATACGGACGTTTTCTCCGAAAAGGAGGCTGAGGTTTTACCACCACACCGCCCATTTGATTGTGCCATTGACCTGGTTCCAGGTGCTAAATTGCCCAAGGCCCGCTTGTATAACCTTTCGGGTCCAGAAAGGGCTGCGATGAAGGAGTATATTTGCGAGAGCCTCCGTAAGGGACACATTCGTCCTTCTGTTTCTCCTGTGGCGGTGGGGTTCTTTTTTGTAAAGAAAAAAGATGGTGGTTTGCGCCCATGCCTCGATTTTCGTGAGTTAATAAGATAACTGTGAGGAATACGTATCCCCTTCCACTTATTCCTGATTTATACAATCAATTGTCCGGAGCTAAGTGGTTTTCAAAATTAGATCTACGGGGAGCGTATAACCTTATCTGAGTCCGAGACGGAGATGAGTGGAAAACCGCTTTTCTCACTACTGAAGGGTTGTTTGAAAATCTGGTCATGCCTTTCGGTCTGACCAATGCTCCAGCGGTCTTCCAAAACTTCATAAATCATGTGCTCTCTGATTTTATTGGACGTTTTTTGGTGGTATATTTGGATGACATATTGATCTATTCTCCTGATAAACAGACGCACATTGGTCATGTTCGGGCAGTTCTCCAAAGGCTCCGGAAGAACTGTCTCTTTGCTAAACTGGAAAAATGTTTGTTTTTTGTTCAGGAACTGTCGTTTCTGGGGTTCATCGTGTCTGCTGAAGGGTATTGCATGGATCCTAATAAGGTGCAGGCCATTGTCGAGTGGGTTCAAACTTGTGATTTGAAGGCTCTGCAGCGTTTCCTAGGATTCGCCAATTACTATCATAAATTTATAAAGGGGTTCTCACAGGTGGTTAAACCCCTCACAGACATGACTCAAAATGGGGCCGATATCAAGAATTGGTCAACCGCAGCGGTAGCGGCATTTCAGTTTTTGAAAACATGTTTCATGTCGGCCCCGGTTCTTGTTCAACCGGACCCAATGGAACCATTTATTGTTGAGGTAGACACCTCAGAGGTGGGGTGGGGGCGGTATTGTCCCAGGGACCTGCCACTTTGACCAATTTAAGACCTTGCGCCTTTTTCTCAAAGAAATTCTCTCCTGCGGAGAGAAACTTTGATGTGGGAAATCGAGAACTTCTGGCCGTTAAGTTGGCCTTTGAAGAATGGAGGCATTTTTTGGAGGGGGCTGTCCATCCTATAACCGCAATTACAGACCACAAAAACCTAGCTTATATTGAGTCAGCTAAGAGGTTGACTCCTAGACAGGCTAGATGGTCACTATTTTTTTCCCGATTCAACTTCTCGATCACTTTTCGGCCAGGGTCCAAGAATGTCAGAGCGGATGCTTTGTCACGGAGTCTAGATCCGGTGTCCCCCCCGGAACCTCTATCCTCCATTCTTCAGCCTGGGGTGGTGGTGGCGGGTATTTCGAATATGTTGGAACGAGACATTCGGGAAGCCCAGTCTCTTGCACCGCCGGCTAAGCCGGTGGACAAACTTTTAGTGCCAGCTCAGCTTCGCCTTAAGGTCCTCCAGGAGTTCCATGACTCAGTTCTGGGTGGACATCCAGGGATCTCGGCTACCCGGAAGGCCATTGCTAGAGTATTCTGGTGGTCTTCTTTAGCCTTGGATGTTGAGGAATATGTGTCTGCGTGTGATGTTTGTGCCCGTGCAAGTACCCCCCATAACCGGCCGGCAGGGGAATTGGTACCACTGCCAATTCCTGAGAGACCATGGACTCATTTGTCCATGGATTTCATCACCAACCTTCCCCCCTCCAAGGGTAATACCGTCATCTGGGTTGTGGTGGACAGGTTTAGTAAGCAGGCACATTTTGTACCATTGGCAGCTCTACCTAATGCAGAAACATTGTCCAGACTGTTTGTTGAGCATGTGGTGCGGTTGCATGGGGTACCCTTGAATGTGGTATCTGATAGAGGAGTGCAATTTGTTTCCAGATTTTGGAGGGCTTTTTGTAAAAGGTAGGGTATTGGTCTGTCCTTTTCATCCGCTTATCATCCAGAGACTAATGGGCAGACCGAGCGGACCAATCAGTCTCTGGAGCAAATTCTGCGTTGCTTGACCTCAGACCGACAAGATGATTGGTGTTCTGTGTTACCGGTGGCTGAGTTTGCATTTAATAACCGTATTAACCAGTCTACGGGTACATCTCCCTTTTTCTGCAATTATGGCTTTCATCCTCATTTTGGAGAATTTTCCCGTTTGAACTCTGGGTGTCCTGGGGCGGATGAGACGATCCAGCGGTTGGGGGAGGTATGGCGAGAGGTCCAGAGTAACATTACGAAGGCCCAGGACAAATTTAAATTTTTTCGGACAAAAAACGATCCGCGGGACCGGTGTTTCAGATTGGGGATAAGGTATGGTTGTCCACCAAGAATATAAGGCTCAAGTTCCCCTCTGCGAAGCTTGGACCCAAGTTTATCGGTGCTTATGAAATTACTGAAGCAGTTAACCTGGTGGCGTTTCGGTTGCATCTCCCGCCATCTCTGCGGATCCCAAATGTTTTTCATAATGCCCTTTTGAAACCTGTGAGGTCCGCTGGGGAGGGATCATCAGCTTCCCCAACACCGGTTTTGGTAGACGGGCAGTCGGAGTACGAGGTGGAACGAATTGTCGACTCCAGGTTGGTCCGTCGTGCCCTTCAATATCTGGTTCATTGGAAAGGCTACGGTCCTGAAGAACGCTTGTGGGTTCCTGCTCGATCGGTTCATGCGGATCGGTTGGTCCAGGCCTTTCACGCCAAGTACCCTGAGAGACCTGGGGGTCCGGTGGCCCCCCATTGAGAGGAGGGTACTGTTATGATCCAGGACGGGGTTTCGCTTTGGCCCATCCTGATCTGACGAGGGGTTAATTGTTCGGCCTCTCTCAGGCAGAGGGCGGCTATTTAATGCTCACTGGACCTAGGTCCGGTGTCAATTATACTCCTGCCCTCAGCTGAGTTAGTTGACCTTGTGCGTACGTGTGCCTTGTGCCTGATATCTTGCTTGGTCGGTTGGTTTTGATCCGGTTCTGTCCCTGTTACGAATTCTGCCTGTCCCTCTTGTACTGCGCTACCACTCGTGTATGACTCTCTGATTGTGACCCGACTTCTCTCTGCTCGTCCCCTTGGTACCACGTCGCCCTCTAGTGTATGACCTTTGGCTTTGTCTGACCTCCCGTCTGTTTATCCCTCCTGTACCTCCGTACTGTGAATGACCTCTGTTTGGCCCGACTCTGAGTTTTCTATCTTTTCTGAAAGCAGGACGCTAAGCCCCGCCCCCTTGCAGTCATATGACCGTAGGTCCCGTGCCGGCTTGCTAAACTTCAGCACTCAGGTCCTGTGCACCTATATTTTCTGGCTCTCCTGGTCCCCAGGGGTCCCTACAGTGCGGGTGAGTCCCTGCTCAGCGGAGGCTGTACGCCGGCGCTGTCAGGATCCTGAAATTAGGGTTTTTGAGTGATTGCAGACAGTGTCTTTCCTTACCTATTCTATCTAGTCAGTTTGGGCCCCATCATTTGCTCAGTCTATTTTCTGCTTGCGTTTGTGCCTCATCTTGTCTCAATGACAATATATGTTTGGGGGCCATCTATTCCTTTGGGGTTCTACTCCGGGGCAGTTAGATTTCACCTTTCTTGCTTTAGGCTTAGTTAGCTCTCCGGCTATGCCGAGGTGTCTAGGGCATCGTAGGTACGCCCCACGGCTACTGCTAGTTGTGTTGTTAGGATTAGGGGTCTGCAATCCGCTAAGTGAGCAACCTTTCTGGTTTCCTGGTGGCCTAGCCTATTCCTGTCATCCTCCTCGGTGACGAGTTCATAACACTGGACATTTTTCTGCGAGCTTTTGAGAAAGCCCGCAGACAGTACCAGCTGCCTAGAGGACAATGGGCAAGGTACTTGACCCCAGGGCTAAAAGGCAAAGCCCTGGATGCGTTTGTTTCTCTCCAGCCAGAAGATGATGACCATGAGGCCATCAAGCAGGCCCTGATCGCCAAATACCGGCTGACATCTGAGGTATACCGAAAGAAGTTCCAGAACCTCCAACGTGGCCCATACAATAGCTATAGCGATGTGGTGCAAGTACTCAGGACCCACTTTGACCAGTGGATCCATGGACTGTCAGTTGATACCTTTGACCTGCTGAAGGACCTAATGATCAAAGACCAGTTCCTGCATCTTTGCCCAGCTGAGGTACGACAGTTCATCCTGGACCGAGAACCAACGAATGTGGACAAAGCAGCGCAGATCGCCGACAACTATGAGGCCAACCGGAAACTGGAGACTGGAAGTCAGTCACCGCCAGCTGGAGAGGGGGTAAGCTTGCAACCAACCCCAGTGCCCCTGCCAGCCGTCCCTCCGGAGGCCCTGTCCCAATTGCCAACGCCAGGCCTACATCAGACCCTTGCCAGTGTTTCCTCTGCACATGGACTGGACATATCAGCACCACCTGTCCGGAGAAGCAGAAGAGCCCCCCAGCCAAGGCCGCTGGGCCCAATGCCTCTGTTCTTTTGGTGGGAGGTGTGGTTGGAAGGATTGATGACAACAGGCAGCCCGTCCGGGTGGGGCCCGTCTTGCTACAGGCCTCAAAGACACCGGGGTTGAACTAACCCTCATCCGACCAGAACTTGCGACCCATGAAGAGATGATTGAGGGGAAAACCCTGTCACTTGGATTGGGGATGTCTGCTGTCCCTTGCCAGTGGCCCGGGTTTTTCTTGATTGGGGTGCTGGGAGCGGGGTGAGGGAAGTGGGGGTGTCCGAAAACCTGCCCACTGATGTTTTGTTGGGGACTGATTTGGGGAAGATGGTTGCATGCCACGTCCCTGACACCCCTCCCCAATTTGATCATAGGGGTAATGCTAAAAGGGAGGATGATAATGATAATGGGAAACTGAATTTGTTACCTGACAATGCTTTATTGAGTAATGATGCCTTTGAAAACCATTCTTTCCCCGGGAATGATGCTGATGGTGATGTAAATGTACCAACGAAATCTGATAACCATTCTTTTCCTAGGAATGATGCTGATGATGTACAGTATCTGTGCCAACTGAATCTGTTAACCATTTCTCTGAAAGGGTAGATGTGTCCACAGGTACCGAAGTGCTCAGCCCCGTCGCTCTGCGGAGTGAGACGGCTGAGGAACCCCTAGCAGGAGCAAGCGTCGGTGCTCAAGGGAATGGGAAGGTGCATGGGAATCATGAGGAAGGTGATGCCATGCAACTGACCAGTGCCACTGAGGAAGGTAACTGGCCCATAAGTAGCACTGCTCCTGAAGTGTTGGGGTGGATGGGGAGGTAGAGCCCATAGCAGTGCCGGCTGATGGGTCTGTAGGAATCCCTGGGAAGACAGCATACGTAGCCGCTGTCACACGCAGTCAGAGTGCCTGGATCGCAGGTAGCGCCCTGCCTTCTGGACCATCTTCCGTTACAGTAGGGACTAAACCAGAGGTGTACCCAGAGCAAGTTCCAGAGAGTCCCAGTGAGGAAGGAACCCTGATGTCACTTCTGGCTGCCTCCAGCCAGGAGTTCCAGGCTGCTCTGCACTCAGATGCGAGCCTGGAGAAATTGAGACAACTCGCTGAGACACCCACCTCCGGGACTGATAAGGAGAGGGTGTTCTGGGAACGAGGAAGGTTGTACCGGGAGACAGTACCCGGAGAATCCCAAAAGGAGTGGTTAAGGGAAAGACAGCTGGTCGTCCCCTATCAGTTCAGAACTGAGTTGTTGCGGATTGCCCATGAGATTCCACTCGCTGGACACTTGGGGGTCAGCAAAACTAAGGCACGGCTGTCTCAACACTTCTATTGGCCCAAGATGGGGACAGATGTAACAAACTACTGCCGCTCCTGTACCACCTGTCAAAGAATGGGTAAGGCGGGGCCTGCTCTTAAGGCTCCCCTTATCCCTTTGCAAGTGATAGAGGAGCCTTTCCAGAGAATCATGGTGGACATTGTGGGCCCGCTGGCCGTCCCCAGCAGCTCTGGAAAGCGATACGTTCTCACCGTGGTAGACTACGCTACCCGGTACCCAGAGGCAGTAGCTCTGTCTTCACCCAGGGCAGATAAGGTGGCTGACCCACTGGTGACCATCTTTTCAAGGGTAGGATTTCCCAGGGAGATGCTTACCGATCAAGGGACCCAATTCATGTCTCGCCTAATGGAGGCTCTCTGTGAGAAAATGCAGGTGAAGCATATGGTATCAAGTGCGCATCACCCACAGACCAATGGCTTGTGTGAACTCTTCTACGGTACCCTCAAACAGATGCTCCGCAAGCTGGTTGAAATCCACGGACGCGATTGGGAGCGGTACTTCCCACACCTGCTGTTCACTTACAGAGAAGTTCCACAGGCCTCAACGGGGTTCTCCCCCTTCGAGCTCCTGTATGGCTGGTGAGTCCGGGGACCCTTGAGTTGATAAGAGAATCCTGGGAAGATGAGCCAAACCCCACTGAAGTGTCCATCATGGACTATGTCATATGCTTCCGTGACAAGATGCAGACCTTGACGCAGTTGGTACATGACCACATGGTGCAGGCTCAGGCTGACCAGAAGCACTGGTACGACCAGAACCTACAGGTGGGTCAAAAGATGTGGGTATTGGTCCCCGTACCAACGGATAAGCATCAGGCAGCCTGGGAAGGCCCATACGTCGTCCACCAACAGCTCAACCCGGTCACCTACGTGGTCACGCTTGACCACGCACAGGGTAGGCGTAGGGCCTTTCCCGTCAACATGATGAAGGCTCATCACGAACGGGAAGCCTGCTTCCTACCGGTCTGCAACCTGCCCGAGGATGGGGAGGAAGATTCCCTCCTGGACATGCTGGTCCAAGCCAAGGCCGGTGGGTCCATCGAGGACATGGAGATAAGTGATTTGTTACCCCTCACCCCAGCCGTCGCAGTTGTTGGACACCCTGGAACCCTTTCGGGCCGTGTTCTTCAACCGACCTGGGAGAACGAAGTTAGCGGTTCATGAGGTGGACACTGGGAATCATGCCGCACTATGGCGGACACCTTATCGGATCTCTGAAGAGTTGCAACAGGTCATGCGCCAAGAGAGCAATGAGATGTTACAGCTGGGGGTGATTCGACGGTCAAAGAGCGCGTGGGCCTCACCTGTGGTCCTCGTGCCTAAAAAGGATCGGATCACCCTGTTCTGAGTGGACTACAGGGGGCTCAACACCATCACAACCTCTGATGCACACCCGATGCCGCGCATCGAGGAGCTGCTTGAGCGGTTGGCAAACGCAAAATACATATCCATCATGGAATAGAGTCGGGGATACTGCCAGATTCCCCTGAGCCCTGAGGAACAGGAGAAATCCGCCTTTATCACCCCCTTTGGACTGTACGAGTCCATGGTCATGCCCTTAAGCATGAAAAATGCCCCTTCTACTTTCCAGCAGATGGTCAACCACCTGCTCCAGGGACTGTAGGAGTACGCAGTGGCGTACCTGGATGACATTGCCATCTTCAGTTCCACCTGGGAGGAACACCTTCAGCATCTCCAGGAGGTGCTCGAGCGTATTCACCAGGCAGGCCTGACCATCAAGCTGGGAAAGTGCCAGACGGGGATGAGTGAGGTCCACTACCTGGGGCACCGGGTAGGTGGGGGTTCTAGGAGTCCAGAGCCGGTGAAAGTGGATGAAACCGTGTCCTGGCCCCCAGCACCAAGAAACAGGTGATGTCCTTCGGGGACGAACACGCTGATGTGCGCATGGACGCGTGCCGACAGGCCCAGACTCCTTAGCACACTCTAAAATGGGGAGGTGCAATGATACTGTAAGATATGACATAAGGTTCCCTGAGTATTACACTGCAGATGAGATCTTAGCCTGTCACAGCTGCAGCTTCGTGTTAGGCGTCAGGTTTCTGCGTCTGCTCTGCAGGAATCCAGAGCCTCACATTCTGCCTTCTGCTGTCTTTCTACTGCAGAGGAGATTACTTTGCAGCAGACCGCTCCAGAGTCCCTCTGTGCTCCTACTGGGCATGCTCACGAGACGATCTCCCATTGGAGATCGGGAGTCATGTGCCCAGGTCCTGTTCCAGATCTCATTGGTCCATCTCGGAGATCTGGAAGGTCCCGCACGGCTATCTGGGCACATGCGCTTGTATAGACTATACTTGCTATGTGTGAATGGTGACGGATGCATGATTCTGGTGACTGACTCATTTGAAACCCCTTCCCTCTGATAATATGCATGTGGATAGGGAATTAGTTTTGCAGTCAGCGCCAGTCAGTGGCAAGCCTTAAGCCACTGTGCTCCCCGCACCGCTACGCTAGCGTCCGACATCGCGCTTGCTTTCTGGCTTTGTCGTCAAGCGGCAGTGTCCTACGCCACGCTGCAGTTGCAGCCCTCCTTGGCATCCGCAGAAGCGACGCTGCACAAACGGTAGGTCTAGAGGGACGCAGCTCCTCTGTCTTGGGTCCTGCTCCTGTGACCAGATACCGTGTGTGCATCTACTTGAAGCCTGTGTCACTAACAGGTTCAGTGTTTTGTATGCTTTTTGTTGCGGCACCTGTGTGTGAACAGAGGCTGCTCTGTGCACTCCGGGTGAAGTTGAACCCGTGTGCATCATACCGCCATATTGCTTGTCTGCCACCACTTAGCAGCAGTTATACCACCTACTGCACGGTGGACCCCGAGCGGCGAACGCACTTTATTATTTTTATTTAGTGCGTTCCGCCGTTCCTATAACTTTGTATTCTGTCACTGCAGCCACTCACCCCCCTGTTCCTCCCCCCAGCTCACACACACAACCAGTCTAACCTGAATTACCAGTGTGAGCTCCTTTCTGCCTCACGGCAGGGGGTCCCTTTGTCTATCCACCATGTACAGCTTCTCTCATAGGCAATAATGGAGATCTAATCATTTGGTCATAAAACGCGGCGCATTTATGGTAAAAACACGAAAAATACATTTCTGCGAAAGGTGCCGACCCAGCGTCCTAGCCCATGTTTTTCATGGTTCCAGCGCCGACAGAATCCGAGAAATGGATTTCTCCTAAACAGTGTGACATAATTACTGCATGTCTGGTTTTGAATTAATGCCAGCGACGAGCTGGAAGAGATGAGACTATGTGCGTTTCTGTACGAGGTACCCTCTGCTAATTATGGCTATTAGAAGTTTTCAGAACCAGATTCTAGCCCCTAGAGCAGGGAGAGGACCATCACCAGACAGATCCTTGTGTGATGTCACTAGCCCAAAGCTATAAGGCATTGTCCCCTAAACCTTCAGCCATTCCTGCCAGAGATCTCATGCCAAGAGGTTCTCAGATGAGTGGAGACGTCTGACCCCGCCCCCACATGGTTAGCCTAAGACCATCTAAGCACATGTAAGTGTTAATTTCTGTTTTTTAAACCCGTTTATTTTATATTTGCATTGTACATATCTAATGTCTTAACCTTGTAAAATCTTTTATCTCTGTAAACACTGCCCGTCTTTTAGGATTAAATTGTAACTTTATTAGTCTGTCTTCATGCTCTAGAAGCGAATTTACATGCCTTTAAGATAATTACGCTACTGAATTGGGTTGACTTTGAACCCCTCTATTGAGTTTATAAATTAATAAGATAAATCTGGAGCTGGTGGCGGCGAAGTGTGGTCTGGGTCCCAGGTACTGCTGACTGTGATGGAAATGGATTTTATAAGCTAATTGGGTGGCTGCGGCCAGAGCATTTTATAATTCCCTCACTGCAGCGTGTGGGGTGGCCAGACCTCATTGAAGCAACCGGCCGGAGACCAATTATCCCAGGTGTAGTTCCCTGACTGACCTGAGGGTAAGGGGGGCGCCGGAAAGCTGAGAGTTCCAAAGTGGAACTGAAAAGTTTCGTGAAGTATTGTTGGCAGTGGTGGGACACCCAAAGTAACCCCCTTGCGATAAATTGTTAGGGCAAGACTAGCTTGCTGTTTTTTTTATCACATTGTGGCAGTGGTGGGATAACTAAGATAAGCCCCCTGTGCATGTGACAGCTGTGTGTTGGCAGTACGTTGCATCCCTCTGACATACCGTTGTCAGCGGCGGTATCGTGACATAAAATAAGCAGCAAAGTTATCCCTCATTTGGATAACTTCCAATGTATTACTCAGAGGGTAATATTGGTAATCATGCAATGTGCTAGCTACATGTTCCTCAAGTTCTAAGTGGTGTCGCTCTTTCACCAGTATGTAATTGTGCAGAACACACGCTTTCACTAGCTCAATTGTCTCAGTTTTTAGATTGATGGCTGTTCTCAAAACGCGCCATTTAGATGCCAGCAATCCAAAGGCACACTCCACAGTTCTTCGTGCCCTTGTCAATCGGTAGTTGTAAATCCTTTTTGTGTGATTCAAGTCTCAACTCGAGTATGGTTTTATGAGGTTGGCACACATTTGAAACGCCTCATCCCCAGCCACAACAAACGGCTGTCAAGGGACCGCCAGGTGGGCACTCACCAGCAGCCTGAGTGGTCCAAGCAGTAGCGGAAGGGTGGCTCTTTAGACCTTGAGCTGCAACTCCCACACCGTCGGTAGCAGAGAGGACTGACAGCGGTACAGCAGGGCTGGGGGGAACAACACAACGGGAAGGGAGAACGCTGACAGGACCTGTGACACGTGACGGCGGGTCAGAGGGGATGGAGGTGGGGCCTAGCGCGGCACTGCCAGGGAGGACAGCAGGACGTGACAGAGACCCATGGAAGTAGAGGGGAGAGTACCACAGGACACCAGGAAATGATGGAAAGGAGAAGTCTACGACAAGCCGAGGTCAGTAAACCGGGTCAGCCAAAGCAATACAAAGGGAGCAGACTAACAGAGATAACCAAAGACAGCACAGAAGTCAGAAACCAGGCGACTAGAACACAGGCACACCGGGGTCGACACACTCAGCCGAGGGAAAAAGTATAACCGACAAGGCATTGACCCACAAAGAGGCTATAAAAAGCCTCAGAGAAGCCAAAAGGAGGCTACCCGGATTAACCCCGAACACTCCAAACAGAACATAGACAACAAACCATGACAATGGCATTGGCGATCCTTCAGTGTTCGGGAGAGGTCGTGGCATTGGAAAATTGAAATTATTCCCATACAATCGTTGGCCCATTTCACAGTCTTTGAAAGTCTGAGAGTCATTTGCTCATCCAAATGAGCCAACGTCCATGGCGAAAAATTTACAGTCAGCATATGCAATCGCCATGAGAACAATCGAAAAGTATTTTTTTGTAATTGAAATACTCAGATCCACTTCCAGCAGGTTTCAGAATCTGAATTTGTTTGCCATCCACAGCCCCCAAACAGTTTGGAAAATTACAAATTCCCTGGAATTTTGCAGCATTTTTCAGCCAGAGTTCAGTTGTGGGTTGGCGGAGGAATTCTTCATTGAGAACGTCACATAAAGCACATCTGGTGTCTGCAACTATCTCAGAAAGGGTGGACACTCCAATCCGAAATTGAAAAAGTAGAGATGATAAGGTTTCTCCGGTAGTCAGGAATCTGCAGAACAGAAAATGGAAAGAAAAAAATCAGTAGATGACTTTTATAGCAATAACAATAATGACATGTGTTTCTTTTTCAAAATTATCTACCTCAGGGTCACCAACAGACGTTCCTCAGCAGGTATTGCTTGACGTAGTTGTGTGTACTGGATGGATTCTTGGACATGTTGTAGCAAGTCATTGAAACTTTGTTCCGACATCCTTGTGTAGTCGTAAAACTTCTCTGGGTTTTCACGCAGCGGTGTACAACGAGTAGTAGGCTCCACGGCTCTCTCGGACTTCAACGATGGGGTGTTGCCAATAGCCACAACTAGGTCTTCTCCGTCTTTCTCTTCTTCATTCTTCACAAGCCACAGAAAAGGCAAAAGCCAATTTCAGTGACAAATTAAGATTAAAATTGAAGCTTTCCGCGCTAAAATTCATCTTAAAATTGTATACAGCAGCAAAAGACGAGGATTTCTTCTGTGCAGGGTCTAGATATTGAAATATCAAGAGACACACCCATTGTGTGTGGCTTGTGTCAAAGAAATTCTACTATCAAATACATACACATAAACAATGCACACGCATGCAAAAACGCATGGCGTCATGCGTAAGCTGATGCGGATAAAAAACGAAGTGTAAGCATGCATTTAAATGCATTTTGGCATGCGTTTGCGCATGCAGATGAAACGCTGCACACACATACGCTAATGTGAACCCATCCTTACAGACACGAAAATATAGCTGTCGTATAGTGACGCTACATAAAAATGAGAACGTTTTGGCGGCTCCAACTGTGAATGAAGGAACAAAAAATAATCCACAAGCCCCAAATATGCTGGACCAGAGACCCGTGAATCCATCTGCTCATCTTTAGTCCCATCTGTCCCGGATTTGGGTCTACGCCCTGAATTCTCAGGCATCTGCTGAATTTCCCTCACTACCAGCATCCCTCTGACAACTCCTCCTGCCAGGGCAGAAAGAAGAGGTAAATGGGCATGGATTGGGGAGGGGCCAAAATACCCCACAATGTGCGCCGCATGCTGTGTGCCTCTCTCTATTCAAATGTTGGGAGGTGTGCACAGTTAATTGGTGTAACACTGATGGATGTGGACCCACTGCACCATGAGCCGGGCTTACATTGGGGTGGTGTAAGTAGATGTCCACCAGAGCTACTGGTGGAGAGAATAGGCTGGACAGCCAGTAGACACCAGGTACTACTCCAGGGTAGTCCCCAGGACTGCCGCAGCTGATTGTGGGAGCAGAGCCACAAGTGCAAAGTACAACAGGCAAACCCAACTGGCCACTACCAGAGTGAATTGCCTAGGATCAACACATTCAGCAGAGAGCCATGGGTGGAGCTGCCTAATACAGGACCTGCCAACACGGGATAGGCTGGGGAACCTAATCTCTGAAGGACACTGCAGGGTTAATTTCCTGTAGAGGCTGGCCAATCCTCCCTAAGGCCAAATGGAAGCCACATGCTGAGAAGTCAAGTGGTGACTATAGTATGGAGGCATTGAGTGGACATGTGAGGTACCACCATGACACAAGTTAGGAGCCCACTCAGATGTCCCCCTCCCACCTGAGCTGATCCCCTCGCTGCGTCTCTGAACAAATGTAATATTATTTTTACACAACTAAGTGATAAAGAAACCAATGAAACACCGGTGGGATAAAAATGCCCATTACAACCTTAGATGACTTCCCTGGTGGATACAGTGTCTGAAACGGGGTTACTTTAGAGGGTTGAATGTTGTTCACAACTCGGGGACTTTGCAATTGGCCCTCACAAGAGAGGACTGCCAAATTAGTCCAAAAGCAAAATAGTAAATCACCGCATTGAAGCCCGGCCATGTGCAGTCAATTCTGACCTCAGGTTTGGGGAGAAATTTCTGTATAAATTGTGGCTCCATGGCTTATATAAGGAATGTAGTTTCTGAAATGGGGTCACTTTGGAGGTGGGGGTCTGCTGTTCTGGCAGCTGCACATTATTCCAGACAAATGTGCAATCTAAAAACCAGTGATTCTTCCCTCCGGAGCCGCGGAAGCGAGATTTTCCGCCACAGCGTCCTATATGATATTCCTACCTACAGCGCCCTCATCCAGCGAGTGTTTGAGAAAGGTCATTACACAGAAACATCATGATGTTCAAGTTACACACGGCTCCGCTCCCTACATCTCGCACACATGCGGCTCTGCTTCCTACACCTCGTACACACATGGCTAAACCCAGTACACGCCCGACTCCGCACCATACACACATGGCTAAACCCAGTACATGCCCGACTCCGCTCCATACACCCAGTATGCACGCTGCTCCGCTCCCTATACGTCGTTCACACACGGTTTTGCTCCATACACCCAAGGCTCTGCTCCACTCACTATACGTCATACACACATGGCTCCGCTCCGTACACCTCGTACACACATGGCTCCGTACACCTCGTACACATGCGGCTCCGCTCCATACCCCTCGTACATACACCACTCCACTCCGTACGCCACTTACACACAGCTCCGCTCCGTACACCTCGTACACACCCATGGCTCCGCTCCGTACACCTCGTACACACACGGCACTGCTCCGTACACCTCGTACGCACACGGCTCTGCTCCGTACACCTCGTACACACACGGCTCTGCTCCGTACACCTCGTACACACACACGACTCCGCTCCGTACACCTCGTACACACACGGCTCCGCTCCGTACACCTCGTACACACGGCTCCGCTCCGTACACCTCGTACACACACGGCTCCGCTCCGTACACCTCGTACACACACGGCTCCGCTACGTACACCTCGTACACACACACGACTCCGCTCCGTTCACCTCGTACACACACGGCTCCGCTCCGTACACCTCGTACACACACGGCTTCGCTCCGTACACCTCGTACACACACGGCTCCGCTCCGTACACCTCGTACACACGCGGCTCCGCTCCGTACACCTCGTACACACGCGGCTCCGCTCCGTACACCTCGTACACACGCGGCTCCGCTCCGTACACCTCGTACACACGCGGCTCCGCTCCGTACACCTCGTACACACACGGCGCCGCTCCGTACACCTCGTACACACACGGCTCCGCTCCGTACACCTCGTACACACGCGGCTCCGCTCCGTACACCTCGTACACACACGGCTCCACTCCGTACACACACGGCTCCGCTCCGTACACCTCGTACACACACGGCTCCGCTCCGTACACCTCGTACACACACGGCTCCGCTCCGTACACCTCGTACACACGCGGCTCCGCTCCGCACACCTCGTACACACGCGGCTCCGCTCCGCACACCTCGTACACACGCGGCTCCGCTCCGCACACCTCGTACACACGCGGCTCCGCTCCGTACACCTTGTACACACACAGCTCCGCTCCGTACACCTCGTACACACGCGGCTCTGCTCCGTAGACCTCGTACACACACGGCTCCGCTCCGTACACCTTGTACACACACAGCTCCGCTCCGTACACCTCGTACACACGCGGCTCTGCTCCGTAGACCTCGTACACACACGGCTCTGCTCCGTACACCTCGTACACACACGGCTCCGCTCCGTACACCTTGTACACACACAGCTCCGCTCCGTACGCCTCGTACACACACGGCTCCGCTCCGTACGCCTCGTACACACACGGCTCCGCTCCGTACACCTCGTACACAGGCTGCTCCGCTCCGTACACCTTGTACACACACGGCTCTGCTACATCCACCCTGTAAACCCCTCCTGACCCCACACATAAACTTCCCCTCATCCAGCACCATGACAACTAGCACAGCAGAGTCCTGCATACACTGAGGCCCTGATCATGTGACCCCTGACTCCTCCCCTCCTGTGACCTCATCACAGGTCCTGTGCGCACAGAGCAGCCATATATGTGGAGTGCGGCTCTGCGGGTGGAGGTAGGTGCTGGAGATTCTCCATTACCGAGCGTGGAGGACTTTAACCCCTTCAGCACTAAGACTGTTTTTGTTGCCACTTTATAAGAAACGTTTTTCTGTTTCCTATAATAGATACGACCCAGCTATGGCAGACAGGAAGTGAGGAAATGGATTGTTCTCATAGTACAGGGCCCCATTCATAGCCCCACACAGTGTAATGCCCCCATTATGCCCCTTATTCAGTATATGTGCTGACCTCACACAGTATAATGCCCCTTAGAGCTCATACTCACTTGCGAGAGACTCACAGGCAAACCTGGCATAGCAATACATGTAGCTGCACGCTCCAGTCTGAGTGCGGGCGGCAGTGCCGGGTTTTCAATTAAGAAAATTTTTACAATTCTGACCACTGTCCCTTTATGAGGTAATAACTCCTGAACACTTCCACGGATCCCGGTGATTCTGACATTGTTTTTCGTGACATATTGTACTTCATGTTAGTGGTAAAATTTCTTTGATACAACTTGCGTTTATTTAGGAAAAAAAATAAGAAATTTGGCAAAAATATTGAATATTTTGCAATTTTCCAACGTTGAATTTTTATGCCCTTAAATCACAGAGATACAGCACACAAAAAACTTAATAATTAACATTTCCCACGTTTACTTTACATCAGCACAATTTTGGAACCAAAATTTTTTTTGTTAGGAAGTTATAAGGGTTAAAAGTTGACCAGCGATTTCTCATTTTTACAACACCATTTTATGTTTAGGGACCACATCACATTTGAAGACACTTTGAGGGGTCTGTATGATAGAAAATACCCAAAAGTGACACCATTCTAAAAACTACACCCCTCAAGGTGCTCAAAACCACATTCAAGAAGTTTATTAACCCTTCAGGTGCTTCACAGGATAGTTTGGAATGTTTAAAAAAAATGAACATTTTACTTTTTTCACAAAAAATGTACTTCAGATCCAATTTTTTTTTATTTTCCCAAGGGTAACAGGAGAAATTGAACCCCAAAAGTTGGTGTCCAATTTGTCCTGAGTAGGCTGATACCCTATATGTGGGGGTTAATCACTGTTTGGGCGCACAGCAGAGCTCGAAAGGGAAGGAACACCGTTTGACTTTTTCAGCGCAGAATTGGCTGGAATTGAGATTGGATGCCATGTCGCGTTTGGAGAGCCCCTGATGTGCCTAAAACAGTAGAAACCCCCCAATTCTAACTACAACCCTAACCCCAACACACCCCTAACCCTAATCCCAACCCTAACTTTAGCCCTAACCCTAGCCATAACCCAAACCCTAATGGGAAAATGAAAATAAATACATTTGTTTCTAGTCACTTTCTACGACAGCATAGAAGGTTGCCTCATGAAACACAGGTTAAAAGGCCCTCCCACTTCCCACTTGCCATTGTCTTTCCTGTCCCCCATGGTGCAGGTAGAGGTCATTTTGTGTGCTGTGGTGGCCAGTGACTACAGTTACCTCTTGCAGGCAGAGCCTGTTCAGCCGAGCAGTGGTGGTCGCGTCTCGCCTCCTCCGTGCTGCTCCCATCGCCACCACTTGCGGTGGCCTCGGGACTCTCCTGGCCTTCCTGGTGTATTATACCATCTAACACATTTAAAAGCTCAGTGACTAAGCGCATTGATAAGAACAAGTGTTTTGCTAATTGCAAAACAGAGGGGCTAATTTATCTGTGCACATGCTTCTGTCCTATGGATTATGTGAGGAAAACAAAAAGGCAACTATGTGTCAGAATAGGGGAGCATTTCGGTGACATCAGAAATAAGAGAGATGCCCCTCTGGCCAGACATGTAAATTCCCAACACAAT
Source organism: Dendrobates tinctorius (assembly GCF_039654945.1). NCBI lineage: Eukaryota > Metazoa > Chordata > Amphibia > Anura > Dendrobatidae > Dendrobates > Dendrobates tinctorius. The sequence goes on from NW_027361794.1 coordinate 10,890,122, forward strand.
GGTGATGTTGATAATATCACCTTTAAAGGGGTTGTCCGGGCTTTTCACATAATCTCGGTACATATCTGGGCTGCAGAATTATGACAATAAGTAATTGACTTTCTGTCACTAGTTTGCACGGTTTTCTAGATATTCTGAACAGAATGTCCAAGGGGGGGTGTTTTGGCATTGAAATGAGAACCGGTCGTAACCTCCTACTCTACTCCAAACATGCCCTCTAGAGCAACAACCCCACCCTCCATAGCAACAGGCCCTCCCCGTCCACATGAACAAGCCCTCATCACACAGTAACAAATCCTCCCCCTCTAGCAGCCTCACTGCAGAGAGCAGAACCACCCAGCTGCTCCTCCCCCAGACACACGCTGAACAGTGATCTATGGAAAGTGAAACTCTAGTGAGGAGGGAAAATCATCCTGTATTCTGGGCCACTCCATGATTACAATACATAAGTCATTATCAGTAATTCCTTCCCTCACTGTCCCAGGCAGTGAGAACAGACTGTGTGATGGCCAGTGATGAGGGTCTGCAGCTTCTAATCTGCACAGGGGATGGCAGTCACTGATGTAATCTGTTGTGTGACAAAGCCTCTGCTGTGTGAATGAGACAGCTCTGTGTCACTGATGTCTTCACACAGCAGCAGATTTGGTGCAGTGTATGTGTGAGCACTGTGTCTCTAATGACACAAATACTGATGGGAGCAGCCTGTCCCAGAATACAGGATGATTTTCCCTCCTCACTAGTTTCACTTTCCATAGATCACTGTTCAGGGTGTGTCTGGGGGAGGAGCAGCTGGGTGGTCTGCTCTCTGCAGTGAGGCTGCTAGAGGGGGAGGATTTGTTACTGTGTGATGAGGGCTTCTTCATGTGGACGGGGAGGGCCTGTAGCTATGGAGGGTGGGGTTGTTGCTCTAGAGGGCACGTTTGGAGTAGAGTAGGAGGTTACGACTAGTTCTCATTTCAATGCCACAACACCCCCCCCCTTGGATGTTCTGTTCAGAATATCTAGAAAACCGTGCAAACTAGTGACAGAAAGTCAATTACTTATTGCAATAATTCTGCAGCCCAGATATGTACTGAGATTATGTGAAAAGCCCGGACAACCCCTTTAAGGTTATAGAGGTAGTTGATCCGTCAAGCAGACAGGGGTACTGGGATAAGAAGAACCTCCATAGGGAATGTAGGTGGATCTTTTGGTTGGAAAGCTTGAGTCCTGGAGGCAAAAATGAGCAAATAAACTATACCTGCTTCATCTGAAGTCATATGTATGTTATTTAGTATAGATTTACCCTTTTTGTCCATGTTGAACTGATTCAAAGTGTTTTCTGTTGGCTGCAGCTTTATTTTGTCCATTGCAGCATCACGCGCACCTTATAGTTTAAAGAGGGTATGGATAGTTCTGGGCTAATACCCCTTTTTTATAGCCTGATACATTATATCAACATATCTGTGTGGATGTGGAGTGTATATATATTTAGGGAGAAATGTGTTTATCTATAAATGTATTATATATGCCCATATCTCTGTAATCGGCCGATTAAGGTACTATTCTATTACGTAATACCAATATCACGGCTGATCTTTAGTATTGTTGTAGAAATTTGTATGTCAGTGCCCAGCTGCAGCAATGAGACTCATGGGTCTTTCCACCTGGTGATCAAGTTCCTGCACGGACTGGATTAGGAGTAAATCCTTCAAAAGGAGAACAAAAAGGAAATCCAGCAAGAACTCAGCAAACCAGGATTGGAGTAAAATGGTGCTTTTCTTTATTTCTTCAATAAGGTTAAAATACGACCCACAAGGATCAGGAACCAGAGTACATGGCAGAAATAAACGCAAATGGGACTACGCGTTTCGGCGACCTAACCGCCTTCTTCACGGTCCAAAGCTGTTGTAGAAATTTATATGGGTAGATTTACCCCTGTGCGTAATGTGGCCTGCCCAAATTAGACAGAGTCTTATTGAGCGCTCAACTGGAAGAAAAGAACTGTACACAGAGACAGCAATCGATTCTTTCAATGCTCTGTAGCTTTATTAAGCATACCTATATTTATGGATACATGTAGGAAAGGGAGGTTATCTGATTAACATAAAGGCTGAACTTCTAGTTTAATTGGTCAGTTTGAATACATGAACATATATGGAAGAGTTTACCCAAAAAAGCTGATTCTAGCAGTATAATGTACAGCCTATTGTTCTGCAGTGTCAGCATGTTCTGGGATCGACTGGCACATCTGGCCTTACTTCCTCATTCCCTATGTCTGCTAGATATTTCTCAAGTCACAAGACAATGCTATCACGTTGGTTGTCCAGACAGACTTCATGGGGTTAGGTCGGCTCCAGTCACTGATTATAAAGTTCAAGACAGCTATGATTATATCTCTAAGTGCGCATATATGAATCTATAGAGTGTATATGAGAGTACATAAGTATATAGCCTATAGCAGGCAAGTGAGATCTAGATGAAATACATATACATATATATTTCCATAACAATCCCCCCTTAGATATCACTTGCCCTAAAATCCTGCTCCTGGCCCAAAGCGCTGCAACTCTTTTATGCTGCCAGTAGACTGATATATGCCTAATGCAAACATCCTCCTCTGTACAGACTTTCGCAAATGGGCGGTCAGGAGATCTGTCCCTAACGGGGGTTTGGTGCAATGAAATCAAAGTCTCTTAGTTAGCAGTCTATGCAGTCAGTGCATGTGTATTCTCTGTCAGGTAGGTAATTTATTCAGTCAGGTAGGTCATCCACAGCATCATTCCAGCTCAGGTGTATCTTCTGGTATGAAGGCCTTTTCCTGCAATGCGATGCGTGGATCCAGGTGGGGGTTTTCCCTCCAGGTCAGTGGCGTCAGCACTTGGGGAAGGGCCATCGGATCTGGGATCGAGTGCTTCTCTTTACGGACTTTTCCCACCAACACTCAGCAGTCTCCTGACTTCAGGGCGTGCATACCAGGCACCGAATCTGGACCTGGAAATGAAGGAGAAAACTCGAGAATGGACATTAGCAAGATTCTTGATAAATTTAATTACACATGCAGACAAAGTATCATTTTGCATAGTCAACTGCTAAGTAAAGAATACCCCTAAACTGGGTTTTTTACCCAAATAAAGTTTCATATTGGTGACAGCTTTTCCTGAGCCTATTGGAGTGTCTAATGCCAGGGTTTGTCTGTCTCTTGGGCAGATTTTTCCTTAGCAGCATGCTGCTCTTAAGTGTCCCACCTAGTCTATGGTGTGGGATGGTGAGAAGTGTGTAGGCCTATGTCTGACCCTACTGCTGATCAGATCTCTTGTGTCAGGTTTGCTGTGTATGTGGGTCCATGATCACTTGCTATTGCTTCTGGAACCCCCATATCTGCACACTATTTTTGAGAGTAGCTTTTTTGCAGTAGTTTTCGCCAACCGGTTCCTTACTGGGAAGTCTTCAGGTCAGATGATGTGGGTGAACCTTTCCCGCTTGTCCGATGTTGCATTTTGTCGGAGGCCAGACAGCTGCTGGGAATTTGGCCGTTAAGGTGGGAGTCCAGTCTAATCAGGTCATTCATCTGTGTCTTCAATTCTGTGTGAGGGGCCATGTGCCCATTGAACCACTGTATGGTACACACTTTGAGGTAGACTGAGTCTGTCTTGAGGTAGACATTTTGAGGTAGACGGTTTCTTGGAGCCCAGTGCTTTTGCCCTTCAGCATCCAGGTTTCCTTCTCCTCCTTCCGAGTCTGATCCTGCTACTTGCTGTGATGAAGTCTCTTGCAGCCCAGATGGGTCCGAAGTCGGGTGCCATGCCATGCGAGTACCTGGAAGTTTTGTTCTTCGCAATCTGGCAGGCCTTTCGTCAGCTCTATCAGTTCCGCTTCTAGGGCTGACAAACTTCTGGTCCATAGAATGTCTTGATTGCTGGTCGCTGCACATCCCATGTGGAACCTTCCTTCATCATCTGCAAAATTGGAGCCATCTACGGTATCTTGCAGATTTTTCATCTGAGGGTCCGTATCCACATCCCCCTTGGGGGTGGGAGTAGAGACAGGTACCGACTGGGAGCACTGAAGAGTGGTGGGGAGCAGCCTTGTCAGGAGGGCGTGTGCTGCAGATATTGTTTTCATGCAGGAGGGCCCCCCCCTTGCAACTGGATCCAGGCCGCTGGGTCTGGTTTAGGACTGGCCAGTAGCATGACCTTCTCCATCTTTGTCCTTCTTTTTCCGTTCGGCCAGGATGGGATGGCTTCTCGTAGTCAGGGAGGCATAGAGCTGGCGCAGAGACTATGAAGTCTTTCAGTTTCCTGTACGAGATGAAGGCTGCAATGCGTTGATGCAATTGTACAGAGGCTGCATTAAGCCTGGAGCACCAGGGATCCAAGTTCTGCAGTACGAGACTAGACTAAGGAGGGCCTGCATCTTCGGAGTTGTTGAGGGAGTCATCTTCTCCTCCGCAATCCTCCGGTCATCTGTCAAGTGTTTCTTCCAGTGGATGATACGGTGTCTTTCAGGAACGTAACTTGCTTTTGACACCTCTGGACTCTGTTTTCGCAGAACCTACGTTGCTGCTCTGCCAGGCAGAGTAGAGGAGACATGGAAAGCGCTGTGCAGGTAGCGATGTTGATGACTTCTGCATGCTCCGCAATCCAGTTGACGGGGATGGAGGACAATGCTCAGGCGAGCTGTGAAAGGCTGTTCTGGGCCCTCTTGGGCATCACTGTCCATTTGTTCTGCTCCCCCCTTGTGCGTTTTCAGGAACTGGTCATCCAGGTGAGGGGGAACATTGAGGGGAGCTCCAGGCAGATCCATCACCGTGAGCACCATTGCTGTGGCTGGCAGGTTTGTCAGCAGAGTGTGCAGACCTGGCACAACTGGCGTTTCAAACACGGTTGCTTCGCTCACAGCCCTCAGGTTATGCACCATTCAATCCAGTCTGGTTCTCCTTCCACAGTCTTCCTCTTGATCGAGAAAAGCTGGGACTGCATGATGATTCCCATGGGTGAGGCGGCTCAATCTGGCCTTGCTCTTCACAGTGCCGTGAGGGACTCCCATCTTCTGGCACAGGGTCAGCAGGGAAGCAAGCCGTTTGCTGGGGTCTTCCTCATCAGAGATGATGTCCAGCTGAACTTTCTTGCTCTCACAGGGGGTCTTTTTGCTGGAGCGTCTACTTTACCAGCCAGCAGCAGTTCCTTTCACCCAGCTTGATCTCAGGTCAGCATCTTGTTAACCAATTTGAGGAGCTGAGTGGCTGTCTTCTGGTCCAGGGCCTGGATTAACTTGAGGGAGCACCTTCAGAATCTTGTCCAAGATGATCCTCTGGCGCTGGAACCGGAAGCAGTGCAGCCATTTCACGAAGCGGGTGTGGTCCCTCTGGGTTGAGAGTTTTCCTGGCCCATGCCAAAGTTCTTAGGCCGCTTTTTGAACCGCAGTTCCACTTAGGCCTCCAGTTGGTCAGAGGCAGTTTGGCTCTGGGTGATGAGCAGCGGATGCTGGGCCTTCTGAGCGTCCGGGGTTCCAGATGTGAGTGACACCCGTACTGGCGCAACTTGAAGTGTCCCTTGGACCATAGGCTTCCGGGTGCTATGTCCAGCACCTCTGCCACCAGCATGGGCATGATTGATTCTTCTTGGGGCTGGGGTGGAGAAGAGGTCAAGGTCACATCTTCATGGGACACTTTGGTCACCTTCAGTTCCTGCAGTATGTCTGCTCTCATCAGGTGTGGTGGGCAGGTCTCCACCATAAACTGGAACAAGATGGAGTGTCCTGGCTGTGTCCATATGCTCAGGGGCTTGCAAGCTGGGGGACGTCTGTTTTGACCTGCAGTCCCCATACAAGACACACAGTGCTCTGATAGACTGGTGAGGTCGGGGATTTTCACTTCTGACTGCACCCGTGTCCACAAGGAAAGATGTGACAGCCCCCAGTGATTTGAGGTATTAGGTCCGCTGATGGGGTTCACATGTCAGGGGCGTGACGTCTGGCGGACCAGGTTTTGCCTCTGTCCTATGGACAGGGTTCTTCATTGTCTTCTGTGTTTCTTTCTTGGCCTATTCCTCTGCGGGATGACCTGGGTTGCCGGGGTGCTGTGCACTGGTTCCGGAAATGGCCAAGGTCACCACAGTTGAAACACCTGACAGGTCTCCTGTCTCTGCAGGGTGGTTACTCCTCCACGTCAGTGGCCACCACGGGAGGGCCTGTCCTCCGCACTCCTGGGAGGGACTCAATTCTTCTGGCTACTGCAAGCAGGGCATCTACTGCCATTGTCCTGTACTCAGGCCTGGCCACTATCAGCAGTTTCTTGATTGGTTCTCTTAGTCCATGCACAAAGGCCTGTGCCAACATTTGTCCGTGTATCTGATCATGAATGGTGAAGCCTAAAACTTGGAATATTTGCCTCACTCTACCATGAAACTCGTCTACAGACTCTGTCTCGGCTTGGCTCATGTTATGCAGGCTGAGTGCTTGTCTGGCCTTGGCCCACTCTCTGAGCTGTTCAGTTAGCTTTGATCCTGATTCCCAGGAATGCACATCTAATTCTGATGGGAGCTTGAAGTGTTCCTTCATGATTGTCCAGAGTGTTTCACCTGCTTTTACCTCCATTATGGACCAGAGATCACTCCAGGTTGCAGCATATGTCTGCTGGCTCTGCTGCATTCTTCGGTAAAATGGCATGGGGTCCATATCTGGGTCTGGCAGATTTCTTAGAATACTGAACACCTGACTAGGGGTGAAAGGCACATAGTGTAAGAGTTCTGGCTCTATCTGCCCCCTGCCTATTTGGTGTCTGTGAGTTTCTCCTAGTACTATGCAGCATGTCTGTCCCTCCTTCATATTCATCAGAGGGGGAACTGTGCCATTGTGTGATTGTCTTTCTGTGTGTGGGTACTCCCCCCCCCCCCCCCCGAGACTGCAGCTCCGTGTGGCACATAAGATCTTCAGTCTCAGACTTAGCAGGTGCAGTGTCTGATGGCACACACCTCCCTTCTGCTAGCTGTTGTATTGGGAGGGCACCTGTGTTGTTGTATGTGGGGAGTGATTCACTTTCTTCTCCCGGTGTCATAACTGTCTCTTTAGAGAGAGTGCCCTGTGGATATATGGACACCCCATTGTCTGGATCTTGCACTGGGCCAGCGGGTGACGATCAACTGAGAGGTGGGTGAAGAAAAGAAAGAGAGGGAAGGGTGGAGGAAAGATTTGGAATAGGAGGAGAAGTGAGAGATAGTGGAGGAGAGTGAGGAGGTGACAAAAGAGGAGGAGATGGTGAAGACGAGGAGGGAAGAGGAGAGGGATGAGAGGTTGGCGTTGGTGATGAAGATGGAGAGGGAGGAGAGATGATAGAGAGAGAGAAGGAGGAGAGATAGGCGGAAATGAAGAGAGGGGAGAGAGAGATGACGAGGGAGGATGAGGTATAGGAGGAGAAATAGATGAGAGAGAGGGGAGGTGGGAATGAGAATAGCAGAGATAGAGGGAAGAGTAGGGAGAGAGGAGATGGTGGGGGGAGCGAACTGCTTCCCCCCTCTGCCGTCACAGAAGGCATTCTTAGACCTGTGGTCCTTCTCAGACGGCACAAATTAGAATGCCGCTGAAAACACTTTTTCTACACGTAAAAAAAAAATCCTTTCCTGTTCACACTATCTGTTAGCACCTTCTAAGCTGTAAAATCCTCTGTTACTTTAAGAAATGCAGACGGCAATTACTAGCTACTTCCCTTTTCTTTTCAATACATCATGTCATGCTACAGCTTAAAGAGAAAAAAAACTGTTCTTGCAAAACCACATACTATGTCTGTTCTAAAGACTGGAGAAAAAGTGATTAAAACTTTAAAAACTTTGCAACCCCTTTTAACCTGCTTAAAAGGGAAGGAAAAACAAAACAAGAATATTTAGTGAAAAAACTCCAAAAGTATTGGAAACAAAGAAGGAAAATCAAAATTGACAAGAGAACACAGGAATAACCCAACGCAGGTAAAAATTCTCTTTTTAACAAAAACTGAAAGAAAGAAGTGAAAACTAAAACCTAAAAAAACTGATAAAATGTCACAAAAAGTGGAAGAAAACTAAAAAGAGATAAAAAGGGAAAAATGATTTTCTTTGTAACAAAATAAAAGAAAAGGAAAAAATCTCTATGAGTAGTGAAAACCAAAAAGACTCATAACAAAACTTAAAAATGGAAAAACAAAAGAAAGAGTGAAAAATGATCAGAGAGTAAAAGATTTTTAAAAGGAAAACAAAATCAAAAATTGATAACACTTAGAAAACCACTCCGAAAATTCAAAAATCAGTACAAGTACACTTCCAACAATAAAAGGGTTAATGCAGAAATGATGCAGGATACACACACACACACTTCCCTTTTTTTTCTGCCTGCGTCTCTCAGTGAAATCTTCTGAGAACAATGAAAGGGGAGAAAAAACCCAAAGACTCAGCTTTCCCAAACCTTCTCACACTGCAGAAACAAAAGCTTCTACCAAAAATGCAAGATAAAACATAAAATTGGGAAAAGCAGAGTACAAATATGACAATATGAAAAATATATATCAGTGGCACACCCTGTAGGCAAAAGAGGAAGTGTACAAGACAAAAGGGAGAGAAAACTTTTTCTGCTTCAAATCTTCGTGGAAACCTGCAATGAATTCACATATAGACGTCCGGGGAGAGAGATCGAAAGACCTTCTGTGACACGTATGTCAAACAGCTGCTGGTAACCGATAACTGCCAACCACACTGGATGCAGTGCGCTGGTGACCCGGGAATGTTAACACGCTGTACCAGACGTCCTGCCTGGCTCGTCGGTATCAGTAGTGTGCTAACTCGCACAATGTTGCCACCACCTGATACCTGGGCCGGCTTCTCCTGTCCTTCCCTGTGACCATGTGTTGGTGGCAACCTGTCAAGTGGTTTGGCTTGCAATATCTCCCCTAAGCTAACACCACCGCGTGGCCTGGCGTGGGCGCTGTTGTCCCTTCCTGTGCATGGTTATTTGTTGTGATAGCTTGATGTGAGATTCGCCTTGTGATAACTCCGTAAGGCCCCACCACCTGTCCCTGGGCAAGGCTTCTCCTGTCCTCCCCCTGTGTCCAGGTGTATTTGTGAGGACCTATCTGAGTGGGTCAAACTCCCCTGTTATCGGTTCCCCAGCAACCACAAGAACAAACAGTCACAGTTTCCACCAGCTCTCTCACCCGGATCTTAGACACACAGAACCACAGCAGACACTTAGCTTATCCCAGGGTTTAGATAAGAGCGTGGACTTTTTTTACAATACCTGGGGGTTAGGTGACCACACTGACCGGCTAGAGTTGCTGACCTGGACTGGGCACAGGGAACATTCAGGTAAGATAACTAGATTTTCTTACCTTACTTATGGAGTTGCGCAAATCTCCGTTCCCATGAGCCAAGGCCTTGGCCGGCACCTCTGTCCTCTCCGGTCAGCAGGATCCCCGTGCGTTTTCGTCCACAGCCCCACATTGGGCGCCACTTGTTGTAGAAATTTATATGGGTAGATTTACCCCTGTGCGTACTGTGGCCTACCCAAATTAGACAGAGTCTTATTGAGCGCTCAACTGGAAGAAAAGAACTGTACACAGAGACAGCAATCGATTCTTTCAATGCTCTGTAGCTTTATTAAGCATACCTATATTTATGGATACATGTAGGAAAGGGAGGTTATCTGATTAACATAAAGGCTGAACTTCTAGTTTAATTGGTCAGTTTGAATACATGAACATATATGGAAGAGTTTACCCAAAAAAGCTGATTCTAGCAGTATAATTTACGGCCTATTGTTCTGCAGTGTCAGCATGTTCTGGGATCGACTGTCACATCTGGCCTTACTTCCTCATTCCCTATGTCTGCTAGATATTTCTCAAGTCACAAGACAATGCTATCACGTTGGTTGTCCAGACAGACTTCATGGGGTTAGGTCAGCTCCAGTCACTGATTATAAAGTTCAAGACAGCTATGATTATATCTCTAAGTGCGCATATCTGAATATATAGAGTGTATATGAGAGTACATAAGTATATAGCCTATAGCAGGCAAGTGAGATCTAGATGAATTACATATATATTTCCATAAGACTAAGTGCACACGTACCGGAACTCTCGTGGAAATTACCGCGAGAATTCCGGAATTCCAGTCCGCGGGAAAATCGCATTTTAAATTCCCGCGATTTTCCCGCGGAAAAACTAGCATTTTGCAAGCGTATTTAGCTTGCAAAATGCTAGCGTTTTCCAAGCGATCTGTAGCATCGCTTGGAGAACTGATTGACAGGTTGGTCACACTCGTCAAACATAGTGTTTGACGAGTGTGACCAACTTTTTACTACTGAGGCCGCCTATGCGGCCTCAGTAGTAAAAGATAGAATGTAAAAAAAAAATAAGAAATGGTGTTATTCTTACCCTCCGACGTCCCGCGCAGCTAATCCTTTGCGAAAATGCCCGCGATGACGTCCGTTCTCGCGGGATCGCGATGTCTCGCGGTAATTCGCGATGACGTCGCGCGAATGACCGCGAGACTTCGCGATCCCGCGAGAACAGACGCCATCGCGGGCATTTTCGCAAAGGATTACTGGGAACGGATGCGTGATGAGAAGCGGGAAGACTGCGCGTGACGTCGGAGGGTGAGAATAACAATATTTTTTATTTTGAAATTCTTTTTTTTACAGGGATATGGTACCCAAAGCCCGGAGGACAGTCTCCTCTCCTCCGGACCGTGGGTACCATCTGCAATTGTTCTGCTTACTTTCCGCATGGTGAGCACAGCCACATGCGGGAAGTAAGCGGAACAATGCATTCCTATGGGTGCGGGATCGCCGCGATTCCGCAAATTAATGAGCATGCTGCGGTTTTTACCGCGAAGCGATTCCGCCGCGGTAAAAACCGCAGCATTAGCACAGTATTGCAGAATCCCATAGGAATGCATGGGATGCTTATTTTTCGCTTTTTCACGGCAAAATCGCGCGATTAAAACCGCCGCGGAAACGCGAAAAAAACGCCACGTGTGAACTCAGCCTAACAATTTGAATGTCATACACCAGGGAAAACAGTCACGTTCCACTGCTTCAGAAGTGGCTGTGTATGCTACGTGTGCATCAGCAAATGGAAGGGAGCCAAGACGCATGTCAGCAATTGTGAGACGCTTTTGCGTTCCAAAACCCGGAAGAGATGTACGCTTCCATGCAAGGTTATTGCTTAAGTGAGTAGGAGGCATAGATAATAAGCTGGCGTGCCTTCCATTATCCGGAACTTCAGGGGAGATCGTATATACCCGAATGTGCACACCTCTGTTGTTGAGATCAAGGGGGTTAGGCTTATAAAGCACGGTGGGATGCACTCATATTTAGAATTACTATGGTAAATCTTCCCTAGAAATACACCATCTCCCGTTTTTATCCACATCCACTATTATGCCATTATGGTGTGCTCCTATCTGTGGTCCCCTGATGCGCCCTTATACTAGGAGGGGGCAAAATGCATAGGGACGATGTTATTGGGACAAACGTTATCTTTATTCACATAAGTGACCCATTATGGTTTTTGTGGCATGCTTTTTTTTTATTTTGAATCACGGAGTTGTCTGTTATTTTGTTATATGAAAGAGACTGAGTCTTTAGCATGCTTTTCATTATGTATGATCGCTGAGGTTGTTTAACGCAACATGATTATGATAAGGCATCATTTGCAACTTTGAAGCACAGCTGCACTTTATTATATTTCTTATTATGCTTAATATATAAGGGAAAGCTATATTAAATGTGGATTCTGGCTATACTATTCAAGCAAATTGTTTTCTCTTGATGGTGGTATTTTTGTGGTTAACCAATATTTTTCTATGACCCAGTTTACGGGGTAATTTGTCCCAAAGATATGTATTTGTGTGAGAAGGTTTGTGGCTAACTGAATAATCTATATCCCAGTCTGTGGTACTATATAGTACACTTATGGCTTATCACTAGTAATGAGTGAACGTGCTCGCCACTACTTGTTACTCGCCCGAGTATCACTGTAATCGGTGTACTCGGCGAGCGCCGAGCATTTCCAGGATTACTCGGCGGGTCTCCACCCAGTATTTTTGGCAGACTTTAGAGACCCAATCACGCTGCAGGGATTGTCTGCCAGGCTATGAAACATTGCAGCCATCTTTGTTGTGGTAGTGCAGTGATTGGCTGGCCACACAGCATCATCAGGGGTATAAGAGACCGGACGCTGCCCTGCTCGGCACATTCAGCTCCGGATTAAGAGAGTGTAGGGAGAGCGGCTGCCTTGATAGGGTCAGAATTGGGCATTTCTTAGTTAGTGTGGGGTCTACCATCCTAAATACATCCACCTAAACCAACAGTCCTTCTAAGGACTAATTCCGGAGTATATAGGTTCCAGTGTTAGGCAGGCAGGATAGTGTACGTCGCTCTATACACATCAGTGCAAGGCCTGCAGGCACTGTATTTGTGTATATAGATCATTGCATACATCAAGAGGGTCCATTCCCTTCCTGTCTTCTGGTGCTGTTGCTACAACCTGTAGGATATATTAGCGGTATATAGCTAGCCCCAGGTGTAATTTGGAATACAGGCCACATATTTTTTGGTGTGGTATCTCTGTGCCGGCTCATATCTGTGTGTCCTCAAAGTTTTTCCAGTTTATGGCCGTTTTCTTATTTTGTCCTGGGTGAAACAGTACTTATATACACTGGGTGCAGAATTATTAGGCAAATGAGTATTTTGATCACATCATTCTTTTTATACATATTGTCCTACTTCAAGCTGTATAGACATGAAAGCCAGCTGCCAATTATGTAAATCAGGTGTTTTGCATCTCTGTAATGAGTAGGGTTGTGGTCTAATGACATGAACACCCTATATAAGGTGTGCTTAATTATTAGGCAACTTCCTTTCCTTTGGCAAAATGGGTCCGAAGAAAGATTTGACGGACTCTGAAAATTCGAAAATTGTGAGATGTCTTGCAGAGGGATGCAGCAGTCTTGAAATTGCGAAACTTTTGGAGCGTGATCACCAAACAATCAAGCGTTTCATGGCAATTATCCAACAGGGTCGCAAGAAGCGTGTTGATAAAAAAAAGGCGCAAAATAACTGCGCATGAATTGAGGAAAATCAAGCGTGAAGCTGCCAAGATGCCATTTGCCACCAGTTTTGCCATATTTCAGAGCTGCAACGTTACTGGAGTATCAAAAAGCTCAAGGTGTGCCATACCCAGGGACATGGCTAAGCTAAGGAAGACTGGAAAACGACCACCTTTCAACAAAAAACATAAGATAAAACGTCAAGACTGGGCCATGAAATATCTTAAGACTGATTTTTCTAAGGTTTTATGGACTGATGAAATGACAGCGACTCTTGATTGGCCAGATGGATGGGCCCAAGGCTGGATCAGTAAAGGGCAGAGAGCTTCATTCCGACTCAGACACCACAAGGTGGAGGTGGGGTACTGGTATGGGCTGGTATCATCAAAGATGAACTTGTGGGGCCTTTTCAGGTTGAGAATGTAGTGAAGCTCAACTCCCAGACCTACTGCCAGTTTCTGGAAGACATCTTCTTCAAGCAGTGGTACAGGAAGAAGTCTGTATCGTTCAAGAAAAACATGATTTTCATGCAGGACAATGCTCCATCACATGTATCCAAATACTCCACAGCGTGGATGGCCAGTAAAGGTCCAAAAGAAGAAAAAATAATGACATGGCCCCCTTGTTCACCTGATCTGAACCCCATAGAGAACCTGTGGTCCTTCATAAAATGTGAGATTTACAGGGAGTGAAAACATTACACCTCTCCGAACAGTATCTGGGAGGCTGTGGTGGCTGCGGCACGCAATGTCGATCGTAAACAGATCAATCAACTGACAGAATCTATTTATGGAAGGCTTTTGAGTGTCATCGTAAAGAAAGATGGCTATAGATTGGTCACTATTTTTTTTTGTTTTGTTTTTGAATGTCAGAAATGTTATTTCTAAATTTTTTGTTGCTCTATTGGTTTACCTGGTGAAAATAAAGAAGTGAGATGGGTATATATTTGGTTCATCTTAAGTTGCCTAATAATTATGCACTGTAATAGTTACCTGCACAAACAGATATCCTCCTAAGATAGCCAAATCTAAAAAAAAACCCACTCCAACTTCCAAAAATATTAAGCTTTGATATCTATGAGTCTTTTGGGTTGATTGAGGACATAGTTGTTATTCAATAATAAAAAGAATCCTCTCAAATAAAACTTGCCTAATAATTCTGCACACGGTGTACAGCACTATGTTGCATTTTTTTAAAAAAAACAGGCCACATTTTAGAGTGGGGTCTCTGACACGCCTCATACATCCGTGCTATAAAGTGAGGCATTTTAGGCCTAAATTCCCTTTTTTGGGCAGTCTGTCACTCTCGTTATATACACGCAGCGCCTGAGCTGACAAACATTTCCCCGTGGGGGGGGGTACATTTTAAAAAAATATACTATGGGCATCATGGACACCCTTGCCAAAAATTGGACTGCCTGTAGCAGCACAGAACACGTTAACCCTGGTCATCTAGTGGCAGAGAATGAGGAGACATAATGATAAATCATACTGAAATCAAACAAAAAATGTGAATCCACCTATGAAAAAAAATAAAAGGGAGGGGTCAACACAGGTTCAGAGATATGAAGCCAGAATGTGTCCAGCGAAATATTTTTGTCCCTAGGAACAGCTCAAAGACAGGGATATAAATTCAAATATAATAGAATTTCAATACTTTTCTATTGTACAGGTATAGACTAGGTCCTAAGAGGATGGTCCAGAGATAGTAAAACTGGAAATTCTAACAATAAATGGGAAGAATATACGTACATCTCATTTCTATCACTGTTCCCCCTGGGGGAGTAACATTTGTTTTGGTTTCAAATTAGTAACGGGCATCATAAACACCCTTGCCAAAAATTGAGGAACTTTTGCATCACTGAATACGTTCACCCTGGCGTTCTACTGGTTGTGGATGATGAGGATAAGGAGGAGGATAACACTAAACAGACCAAATCAGGAAGTGGATACCCATGTGTGGTTGTCAAGAGGTGCATGAGAATAAACCTCCACAAAAAAGACAATGCATTTGAGGTTATGTTTTGCTGTTTTTATTCAGTGGTGTACAGAAGTCTGTCCCAATCCAGGCCTTGTTCATTTTAATAAAAGTCAGCCTGTCAGCATTGTCAGTTGACAGTCTGATGCGCTTATCTGTTATAATTCCACCAGCGGCACTAAAAACCCTCTCTGACAGAATGCTAGCAGCAGTGCAGGTCAGGACCTCCAAGGCGTAGAGAGCCAGTTCATGCCACGTGTCCAGCTTGGATACCAAATAATTAAAAGGCACAGAGGAATCCCGGAGGACGTTTGTACGATCTGCAAGGTACTCCCTCACCATCTTCCCAAACATTGCACTTCTTGTGCCAGCACCCCTTGCCTCTGTGTCGGCATGATGGGAGAGTCGGAGAAAACTCCCAGAACTTTGCCATTGTTCCCCTACCTGAGCAGGATTGTACTTCTGTCTCTCTCGCTTGGACGCCTTGGTTGTACAACAAACTCTGACATCTGCTGCCAGCGTTCTCACATGGGAATTTTATCAGTAATTCTACAAGGGCCCTCTACTACAGCAACATTTTTGTACTCCTCTCTGCTTCTAGAAGAAGAGATTGAATGTTCTCCTTGTAGCGTGGGTCTAGAAGTGTCACCAACCAGTAATAAGTGTCAATGAAAATTTTGATAATGCGAGCGACATGGGAAACAAAGCGCAACATAAAGTCAGCCCAATGCGTCCGAGACTGCTAACAGGCAACACTTCCGTGTCATCACCAAGGGGACGACTGACCATGCTGTCCTCCTCCTCCTTGTCCTCAGGCCTACAACACTTACAAAGAACCTCAGTAAGATCATAGTACCAACATCATAGTAAATACCTTCTTGTAAATACACCCCTGTATTTTTAAGCTCTCCCTCCTCATTTTAGGGTAAATTGTCACAATCAGGATTGTTTTGTTTGGATTAAATTATTGTTATTTTTTAGGACTGTTGTGTTTGAAACTGTTAAACTGTAAATGTTTTCACTCTATAATAACTTTTAATATTCAAATTAGAACACAGATAAGCAGGATGGAGACATTAATTATGGTGTTATTGACGCTCACCCTCTTGGTGGATTCCTCAAAGTTTTGGAGGATGCTACACATGTCAGACATCCATGTCCACTCCTGAGATCTCATTTGTGAAGTCAGAACTGAATACAGACAACCTTGTTGATGCTGGTAGACTAGTCACCAACTGCCCTCTTCTGCTCACAAATCCTTTCCAACATCTGCAGTGTAGAGTTCCTCTGCCTGGGGACATCACACAGTCGGTGAGCCAGAAGCTGCAAGCTCTGCTGAAGCACGGCCAGGGCGGATGAAGCAGTAGCTGACTTTCTAAAATAGGTTCGCCGAGCGTTGTACTTTTCCTAGCAGATCTGGCAGCTCCGTGTCACTTTTCAGAAAATGTTGACCAATGAGGTTAAGGTCATGAGCCAGGCATAGCACGTGTGTGAGCTCGCCTCGCCACATAGCAGCTACCAGGTTCCAGCCATTGTCACACACAACTATGCCTGGCTGGTGGGTTCAGCGGTGTCAGCCACAGATCGGCCTGTTCTTTCAGAGCTGTCCACAACTCTTCATCGTGCGGTTTGTCACCTAGGCATATTAGCTTCAGCACATCCTGTTGCCGCTTTGATGAGGCAGTGCTGCAGTGCTTCCAGCTTGTGACTGATATGCTACTTTTGGAGATAGAGGCTGAAGAGGAGGCGAAGGAGTAGGAGGTGCAGGAGCTGTAGACTGGGGGGCAACCCAGATTGACGTAGGGCCCGCAATACTCTGGGTTGGGAGGACGTGCACCATACCAAGGTTGGAGTGGGTCCCGACTTCCACTGTGTTAACCCAGTGTGCCTTCAGTGAGATGTACTGTCCCTGACCACATGGACTGCTACTTATCCAAGCCCTTGCCTCCTCCTGCCCACTACAACTCAAAAATGTTTGTACATGCCCTCATGATCTCCCACCTCGACTATTGCAACCTTCTACTCTCTGGCCTCCCCTCTAGCACTCATACACCACTCAAATCTATCCTAAACTCTGCTGCCAGAGTAATCCAACTGTCCCTCCTTTATTCCCCTGCCTCTGCTCTCTGCCAGGCCCTTCACTGCCTTCCTATTGCCCATAGGCTACAGTTCAATCAAAACCCCTAACTATGACATACAAAGCCTTCCACAACCTGTCTTCTCCATACATCTGTGACATGGTCTCCCAATGTCCAACTGGGTCATGACTTCATCTATGCTAACTCGAGTGTGCCGTCAGCGAGATATACTGTCCTGCCCACAAGTACTTCTCCACGTGTCCGTGGTTAGGTGCACTTTCCCTGTAAAAGCATTGTTGAGGGCCCGGGTAATGTGGGACACGTGCTGGCTTGTGTAATGTCATGACGACAGACATGGAGAGATTGTGGCGGGTGGGGACCGAGTACCTTGTGACGGTCACTGCCATCAGGTTGCGGAAAGCTTCCTTCTGCCACGAGCCTAAAATGCAACATTTTGAATGCAAGCAGATAAGAAAGGTGTGAATTTAGAACTGTGGCGTTGGCTGCTTATTTCCGCTTGCGTTCCAAGTACTGCGGTATGGACAACTGAACGCTGCGTTGGGACAAGGGCGTGGACATCATTGTTAATGGTGCTAGTTGAGTTTGTGCGCAACTACAGATGTAGGGCAGGAGGCATCTTTGCATGCACCATGGACAGGGGATTGGCTTGCACGCACAACAGCAGAAGAATCAGTGGTATCATCCGCAGGCACTGTTCATGGAGCCTGGTGTTGAACCAACAAAGTCGGGTGCTTTGCTGCCATGTGCCTGATCATGCTGTTGGTGGTAAGGCTGGGAGTTTTGCTCCCCCTGCTAATGCGCGCATTACCGGTGGTGCAAATGACCTTTTTGGGGTTATCAGCAGAGTCTTTAAAAAATAACAAGACTGTTAGGTGGACACTCATTGTCTCCCTCTCCCACACCATCTCCTCACCTCGACACCTGTCTTTCGGTGTTCCCCAAGGCTCAGTTCTAGGACCCCTACTCTTCTCCTTCTACACCTTCGGCCTGCGACAGCTGATGTAATGGCACGGTTTGCAATATCATCACTATGCCGATGACACACAGATCTACCTATCTGTACCTGACATCACCTACATACTGACCAAAATCACACGTCTTCCCGCTATATCATCCTTTTCTGCTCGCTTTCAAAAAGTGGACATGGACAAATCAGAATACATCATCTTATTCTGAGTAGACATGAGAGCTGTGTATGCATCATCATGAAATGATTTTCCAGAAATTCACGGCATTTTTTTGCAGCTGTGATCTTCATCTTCTTGGTGTGGATGTGGTAAATTTCAAAGTCTGCATCAGTACCATCATCGTCCATATCTTGTAAAGAGGAAATCTGGTGTTTCCAAGGGTCGTGGTTATGTATGTTTAGTGGCATTCCTTTAACAGTGTTTGTTACACTAGGACAAATAATTTTTGACTGGCACATTTGGATATTATTGGTAATATGTATGGGTGAAGATGAAGAAGCTTGTGCCATGGGTGTATTTATAGTTATGGACAGTGCACTCCTCTTTCAACTTAGATTTTCACTAGCATCCATTTGTTTGGTTTTCCTCTGACACTGATCTGCTTTCTCTAATTCAGCATCTCACGAACATGTTGCACTTTGCCCTTTATACAGACACGTGCATCTTTGGCAACATATTTTGGATGGGCATTTCTTAGGCCAAGTCTCATGGGCATGAAACCAGGGCTGTGGAGTCGGTAAGCCAAACCTGCAACTCCGATTCCTCAATTTCCCTTACACCGATTCTGACTCCACAACTCCGACTCCCACATACAGTACAGACCAAAAGTTTGGACACATCTCATTCAAAGAGTTTTCTTTATTTTCATGACTGTGAAAATTGTAGATTCACTCTGAAGGCATCAAAACTATGAATTAACACATGTGGAATAATATAATTAACAAAAAAGTGTGAAACAACTGAAATATGTCTTATATTCTAGGTTCTTCAAAGTAGCCACCTTTTGCTTTGATTACTGCTTTGCACACTCTTGGCATTCTCTTGATGAGCTTCAAGAGATAGTCACCAGAAATGGTTTTCACTTCACAGGTGTGCCCTGTCAGGTTTAATAAGTGGGATTTCCTGCCTTATAAATGGGGTTGGGACCATCAGTTGTGTTGTGCAGAAGTCTGGTGGTTACACAGCTGATAATCCTACTGAATAGACTGTTAGAATTTGTATTATGGCAAGAAAAAAGCAGCTAAGTAAAGAAAAATGAGTGGCCATCATTACTTTAAGAAATGAATGTCAGTCAGTCCGAAAAATTGGGAAACTTTGAAAGTGTCCCCAAGTGCAGTGGCAAAAACCATCAAGCGCTACAAAGAAACTGGCTCACATGAGGACCGCCCCTGGAAAGGAAGACCAAGAGTCACCTCTGCTGCGAAGGATAAGCTCATCCGAGTCACCAGCCTCAGAAATTGCAGGTTAACAGCAGCTCAGATTAGAGACTAGGTCAACACCACACAGAGTTCTAGCAGCAGACACCTCTACAACAACTGTTAAGAGGAGACCTTGTGCAGCAGGCCTTCATGATAAAATTGCTGCTAGGAAACCACTGCTAAGGACAGGCAACAAGTAGAAGAGACTTGTTTGGGCTAAAGAACACAAGGAATGGACATTAGACCAGTGGAAATCTGTGCTTTGGTCTGATGAGTCCAAATTTGAGATCTTTGGTTCCAACCACCGTGTCTTTGTGCGATGCAGAAAAGGTGAACGGATGGACTCTACATGCCTGGTTCACACCGTGAAGCATGAAGGAGGAGGTGTGATGGTGTGGGGGTGCTTTGCTGGTGACACTGTTGGGGATTTATTCAAAATTGAAGGCATACTGAACCAGCATGGCTACCACAGCATCTTGCAGCGGTATGCTATTCCATCCGGTTTGCGCTTAGTTGGACCATCATTTATTTTTCAACAGGACAATGACCCCAAACACACCTCCAGGCTGTGTAAGGGCTATTTGACCAAGAAGAAGAGTGATGGGGGGCTACGCCTGATGACCTGGCCTCCACGGTCACCAGACCTGAACCCAATCGAGATGGTTTGGGATGAGCTGAACCGCAGAGTGAAGGCAAAAGGGCCAACAAGTGCTAAGCATCTCTGGGAACTCCTTCAAGCCTGTTGGAAGACCATTTACAGTGACTACCTCTTGAAGCTCATCAAGAGAATGCCAAGAGTGTGCAAAGCAGTAATCAAAGCAAAAGGTGGCTACTTTGAAGAACCTAGAATATAAGACATATTTTCAGTTGTTTCACACTTTTTTGTTAATTATATAATTCCACATGTGTTAATTCATAGTTTTGATGCCTTCAGAGTGAATCTACAATTTTTATAGTCATGAAAATAAAGAAAACTCTTTGAATGAGAAGGTGTGTCCAAACTTATGGTCTGTACTGTATATTGCTTATATTTAAGTGAAACATTTATTGTAGTACAATGTGAACATCAGACATTTAATCATTTTTATGATACAATAATCAAGATATTTAGATAGAACATAATATATATTTATTGGAATACAACTTTAGAACACAAAAAACTGTAATAAATTGTAAATATGTAATACACTATGTAATATCGTTTACATATATATATATATACTAGCTGAAGAGCCCGGCGCTGCCCGGGCATAGTAACTAACTGTGGTTAGTTATAACAAATTATAATTATCCTCCATCCCATTGTCCCGTGCCCATATACCCATAATACATATCCAGGATCCCATAGGCCCGTGCCCATATACCCATCATACATATCCACCATCCCATAGTCCAGTGCCCATATACCCATCATACATATCCTCCATCCCATAGTCGAGTGCCCATATACCCATCACACATCCTCCATCCCATAGGCCCGTGCCCATATACCCATCATACATATTCTCCATCCCATAGTCCAATGCCCATATACCCATCATACATATTCGCCATCCCATAGTCGAGTGCCCATGTACCCATCACACATCCTCCATCCCATAGTCCCGTGCCCATATGCCTGTCATACATATCCTCCATCCCATAGTCCAGTGCCCATATACCCATCACACATCCTCCATCCCATAGTCAACCATTATGACATCATAATGAGCGGCGGGGCTTGCAACCTATGATATCAGCGTCGCCATGGCAATCATTATGACATCATAATGAGGGGCGGGGCTTGATACACACACTTTTTCCCCATTATGTAGATAGGGGCAAAATTGTTTGGTGAATTGGAACGCGCGGGGTTAAAATTTCGCCTCACAATATAGCTTAGGACACTCTCGGGGTCCAGACGTGTGACTCTGCCAAATTTTGTGGCTGTAGCTGCGACGGTGCAGATGCCAATCCCGGACATTCACACACACACATACATACACACACTTGAGCTTTATATATTAGACTAGCTGAAGAGCCCGGCGCTGCCCAGGCATAGTAACTAACTGTGGTTAGTTATTACAAATTATAATTATCCTCCATCCCATAGTCCCGTGCCCATATACCCATCATACATATCCACCATCCCAGAGTCCCGTGCCCATATACCCATCATGCATATCCACCATCCCTTAGGCCCGTGCCCATATACCCATCATACATATCCTCCATCCCATAGTCGAGTGCCCATATACCCATCACACATCCTCCATCCCATTGTCCCGTGCCCATATACCCATCATACATATTCGCCATCCCATAGTCCCGTGCCCATATACCTGTCATACATATCCTCCATCCCATAGTCCAATGCCCATATACTCATCACACATTCTCCATCCCATAGTCGAGTGCCCATATACCTATCATACATATCCACCATCCCATAGGCCCGTGCCCATATACCCATCATACATATCCTCCATCCCATAGTCGAGTGCCCATATACCCATCACACATCCTCTATCCCATAGTCCCATGCCCATATACCCATCATACATATTCGCCATCCCATAGTCGAGTGCCCATATACCCATCATACATATCCTCCATCCCATAGTCGAGTGCCCGTATACCCATCACACATCCTCAATCCCATAGTCCCATGCCCATATACCCATCATACATATCCACCATCCCATAGGCCCATGCTCATATACCCATCATACATATCCTCCATCCCATAGTCGAGTGCCCATATACCCATCACACATCCTCCATCCCATAGTCCCATGCCCATATACCCATCATACATATTCGCCATCCCATAGTCGAGAGCCCATATACCCATCATACATCCTCCATCCCATAGTCCCGTGCCCATATATCCATCATACATATCCGTCATCCCATAGTCCCGTGCCCATATACCTGTCATGCATATCCTCCATCCCATAGTCGAGTGCCCATATACCCATCATACATATCCACCATCCCATAGACCCGTGCCCATATACCCATCATAAAATATCCTCCATCCCATAGTCGAGTGCCCATATACCCATCACACATCCTTCATCTCATAGTCCCATGCCCATATACTCATCACACATCCTCCATCCCATAGTCCCGTGCCCATATACCCATTATGACATCATCATCACCATGGCAACCGTTATGACATAAACGTCCCCATTGCAACCTATGAGGAATCAGCATTGCCATGGCAACCATTGTGACATCATAATGAAGGGCGGGGCTTGATGCGCGCACACTTTATCCACATTATGTAGATGGGGCAAAATTGTTTGGTGAATTGGAATGCGCGGGGTTAAAATTTCGCCTCACAACATAGCCTAGGACACTCTCGGGGTCCAGACGTGTGACTGTGCCAAATTTTGTGGCTGTAGCTGCGACGGTGCGGATGCAAATCCCGGACATACACACACATACATACATACATACATACACACACTTCAGCTTTATATATTAGATTTTTTACTTACTGTTAATCTTTGCATATTTGCACAATACTTGGGCACTGCCTTCACTGCCTCTACTGGTATCATATTCCTTTTGCATATTTGCATAAATCGAAGGGCACTGTCTTACTGCCATTGTTTTGGCATGTTTATAAATAAATATTTATTACATTTTTATGAATGCAAAATAATATAAATCATCTTTCACCTACCTCCTAAATACCTGTTTTTATTCTTTAGCTTATCATATTTTTTGGAAGATATTTACTTCATCTTGTCCAGATTTACAAGGTTTCTTCAGAATTATTGCATGTACTTGTCATAGTCACAATTGATCAGTAATGTTTTTGGTGTCTGATTTATAGCGCGAGTACTCTTTTGTTTAACTCAATTAATAACTCCATTGTGGTAGGGGTCTTTTGGTACTTGCAGCCGATTCAGCCCACATATACTAGTGCCGCTATTATCATTCTTTTTGTCTTTCTCAATATTGTGGTGTAGTGACCACTGTGGCCGCTAGGGGGCGCTGTGTGGATGTCCGAGGAGAAGGGATGAATGGCAGAATACTGAATAACCGTTATGTATCTCAAGGTGGGTGGCCTTGAGATGGAGACTTATGTGTGTGTTGATCAACAGTGATACTGCTGAGGTGCTGTTTCAATGTGTTGGGAAGTCTCTAGGTAGCTGGAGAGTCGGGCGAGACCAGTTACCTACAAATCAACCCACGGGTGTGGTTAAGAACGCTATTGTAAAGTATGTGTGAATGGTTCAAGGACCTGTGGTGAGGTCCTAGCCATGTGACCCGGTGGGCGTGGCTACGAACCATATATGGTGGCCAGGGTAGGTTACATGAGGTGAATGCAGGGACCCGGTTGGTCCGTTTTGGAAGGTCCCGTCTGAGAGAGATGGGGCTGTCTTCATGACAGCAAGGAACGCTGTGTTGAATGGCTGCACGTGCCTGTTGATTCCCTGGAGGGAATGGATGTCTGCTGCGTGATGAAGGAACTATGAGGAAACCCTGACGTGGGTGAGATAACTGAGGCTGAAGAGCCTGTGTATGCATAACCTGTGTGACCACAGAAATTACAGAGCTGAACTCTGTCATGGACGCTATGCTGATGTGATGAACTTTATGCTACTGCTGTGGGTTTATGATGCTAAATAATCCGCATGGACTATGATTGTTTATGGAAAACCCGTGCCGGATCTGGTTTTGTAGCTGCTAAGCGAGTATCCCCTACTTGAATAACAGCGCTACCTTACAATATATTAAAATACACTTCTCAGTCCTCCATATAGTATAATACACTCCTCATAGTTCTCCATATAGTATAATGCACCGCCATAGTCATCCATGTAATACAATTCACTTCCCATAGAACAGGGTGGGCCATTTATAAAGTTGGAATCCAAAATGGCCGACTTCAAAATAGCCGCCATGGTCTCCACCCATGTTGAAAAGTTTTCCCCCTCCCATATACTAATGTGCCACAAACAGGAAATTGATATCACCAACCATTCCTATTTTATTTAGGTTTATCTATATAAATGGCCCATCCTGTATTATGCACCCCATAGTTCTTCATATACTATAATGTAATCCCCATAGTTCTCGATACAGTATAACGCAGCCCCCACACACAGTCTACATCATGTTCCAATTTATTATGAAAATGACATTTTTCTCTGATTTTCCTAAGTGGTCGGTGCAAATGACAGTCAGTGTAATAAAAGTCATCACCCGTTAGAGTATACATCAAATTTTATTGAGGAAACCTCCCAATGATAACAGTATAATCTCCAAAATGAATAAAAACTCAATATGCACTATTCCAAATTATTAGGCACAGTAGAATTTCTAAACATTTGATATGTTTTAAAGAACTGAAAATGCTCATTTGTGGAATTTGCAGCATTAGGAGGTCACATTCACTGAACAAAAAAGCTATTTAACGCCAAAACATCCTAACAGGCCAAGTTACATATTAACATAGGAACCCTTCTTTGATATCACCTTCACAATTCTTGCATCCATTGAACTTGTGAGTTTTTGGAGAGTTACTGCTTGGATTTCTTTGCATGAAGTCAGAATAGCCTCCCAGAGCTGCTGTTTTGATGTGAATTGCCTCCCACCCTCACAGATCTTTTGCTTGATGATACTCCAAAGGTTCTCTATAGGGTTGAGGAAATATCTAATGTTTTCATCCCTTGACCCCTTGTCATTTCACTATTTGCATTTCGGCAGCAGAGAGATCCTTTTTCTTTCCCATGTTACTTGAAAACTGTTGCCTGCTCAATAGTGTGGAACATCCAGTTTTCCTTTTATTGGGCTCACGTGGCAAACTAATTATCACAGGTATCCGAGATTGATTTCAGTGATCCAGAGAACCCTGAGACGCAATACCATCAATATGTTTCATTAAAAAAAAATAAATGCTATGACACTTAAAAACAATTTGCATAATAATTTGCAACATGGTGTAATGCTGCCACCCCACAGAGTATAATGCAGCCACTCCACAGAATATAATGTAGCCCCCTGAGTATAATGCAGCCCCACCATACAATATAATGTAACCCCCCCATAGAATATAATGCAGCCCCCCTCATATATTATAATGCAGCCCTTCCATAGAATATATGGTAGCCCCCTCACAGAGTATAATGCAGCCCCCCATATAATATAACAGCCCACCTTCCCATAGAATATAATGTACCATCCATAAAATATAACACAGCCCACCTCCCCATACAATATAACAGCCCACCTTCCCATATAATACAATGTACCCCCCATAGAATATAACATAGCTCACCTCCCCATAGAATATAATGTACCCCCCCCCCGAGAATGGCCCCTCAGTCAAGTACTCTCTGATATGTTTAAAAAAAAACAAAAAAAAACACAATCCTCACCTCTCCTGGTGCCCCGCACTGCTCCAAGCTGGGCTCCGGTCTCAGCGGCGGCAGTCTGCCCGGCACACAGCGGGTACGCGATGAAGTGACGTCATTGCACACCCGCAGTGTCAGAGGCAGAGGGGAATGATGGGAGAGGGAGCGACAGCTGACACTCTCTCCTCCATCATTGCTTTGAACTGTACCGGCGTGAAAGTTGAATGCATCGCTGGCGGGGGGGCGAGTCGGGGGAGGGGAGGCCTCTGCGCTAACGCCGGCCCTGAGTGTGGGGAAGAAGGGAACCTTCATATAGACGGCCGGTGGGGATGGAGTCAGTGACGGACTCTGGCCAAATATGTTTCTAGAGCCGTAGTAGAAGATGAAGATGTCGTCCTCATCATGAAGTAGTTATTTCTCCTGTCCCGTGTAATGAATATCTCCTGCAGTATTGCTAATGCCGATTCCAGTGTCGGTAAATGAGAGGAGAATTAGCGTTATGGAAGATGAGTCTATGAGGAACGTATTCAGCTGCCGACTCCGAGGGAGAAACTGCTTGTTGTCTGTGGCCTAAATACATAGGTTTTATTAGTAGATGTAAAGTAGGAAACTAAATACTGTAGAATAATAAATCTCCTCTTATGTTTCCCTTATTATCTCCAGTAATTGTATTATTACACAGGATTTTTATGATGTTACATCGGCTCATCTTCTCATTCAGGTCTCTACAATATCGGATCCTCTCAGTGAAGATCTTCTATATGAGAGAATTTTACTGATTTACCCATCAAGGATGGATATGGACAGAGACAAGATGGCGGAGAGGATATTACACCTCACCCTAGAGATCCTCTTCCGGCTTACTGGAGAGGTGAGAGATTCTGATGACGTCACATTACATCATTCTTATCTATGGGAATAACAGATGGACAGAACTGGAGAGGTGAGGACTCTGGGAATGTCTGTAGTGAGATTTATTAATGTGTCTCTCCATTACCAGGATTACACAGTAGTGAAGAAGACCTCTAGTGAGCGCTGTCAGGACCCTGTGTTTGAGGGATGGGGAAGACCCCTGAGCCCAATCACGGGGCCTCCACCTCACCCCCTGATACATGAGGACATCAATGACCAGAAGATCCTAGAACTCACCTACAAGATGATTGAGCTGCTGACTAGAGAGGTGACACCACTGGGAATGCTGGGACATTATACAGTAACACTATGAAGGGATTGGGGGATGACGGTATCATTGTATGTGTCAGGTTCCTATAAGGTGTCAGGATGTTGCTGTCTATTTCTCCATGGAGGAGTGGGAGTATTTAGAAGGACACAAAGATCTGTACAAGGACGTCATGATGGAGGTTCCCCAGCCCCTCACATCACCAGGTAATAGACAGGACTAAATACACACGGCCTATAATTATCTGTATGTAAAGAATGAATTCAGTCCCTGTATGTGTTTCCTCCAGATCTATCCAATAAGATGAAAACACCAGAGAGATGTCCCCGTCCTCTTCTTCCACAGGACTGTAAACAAGAAGATCCCAATGTTCCTCAGGATCATCAGGTAGATGGAGAGAAGGTGTCATGAGATCTCCCCTATGATGTGTAGACGGCTGTGAAGGTCTTGTGCTCAGTCTTGTTTTGTCCACCAGTATTATATGTTTTATACTTAGAATCATAGTTTGTTATCTTCCATTGCTTCTGGTGTTTCCATGTGCAAATAGGAATAAGGATGATCCCTCTACACTGTGACATCCATTCAAATATTTGTAGACAGTTATTTAGTCTCTTATTAGCCTTCTTTTTGCAAGATAAACATTCCCAAATCCTTTAACCCCTTCCTGCCATGCGCTGTACTAGTACTGCTCTGCGAGAGGTGCAATTGTTCCCAGAGCAGTACTAGTACGGTGCCGCGATTACCTTTCCGGGACCGTCATCGTGATTAGGTATCAATCCATGCTGCTTATGTTCACTGATATTTGAGCCCTAATTGTATGCCTTACAGGCTGATTACTTGATTCAAGCTGCTGGGACAGAGCAATAGCATTTATTTATGGTATATCAATTGTGGTGTATTAATTATTATTATTTATATGCTCTCATTGTCAATAATTTTAATTATTATTAATTGAATTATTTGACTCATATTTATTGGTTTGGAGTATTATTTATTTTATAACCTAAATTTGTTTATAGCCTAATCAGCATGTAAATTAATCTGAAGATATTTATTTAGGGTGAAACAATTTATTAATGTGGATATAATGTGATTTATTTATATATGTTTTAACCCAGGTTGATTTTGTTATCGTCCCGGATTTATTTTATGATTTAATTTTCACTTCTTTTTTTTTTATTGTGTGGTGCACCTTTTTTAAGCACTTTTTTGTTGCCAAGATTTTCAATAAAGGCATTATTAAACTGAATTTCCCTGTCTTGAAATTTTTTATATATTTATTCATCAATAGATACACTACCATTCAAAAGTTTGCGGTCACCCAGACAATTTTGTGTTTTCCATGAAAACTCATACTTTTATTAATCAAATAAGCTGCAGAATGAATTTACAATCTATTCCAGACATTGACAAGGTTTGAAAAAAAAGATTTTTATTTGAAATAATAATTTTCTCCTTCAGACTTTGCTTTCGTCAAAGAATGCTCCCTTTGCAGCAATTACAGCATTGCAGACCTTTGGCATTCTAGCAGTTAATTTGCTGAGGTAATCTGGAGACATTTCACCCCATGCTTCCAGAAGCTCCTCCCACAAGTTGGTTTGGCTTGATCTGCACTTTTTGCGTACCATACGGTCAAGCTGCTCCCACAACAGCTCAATGGGGTTGAGATCTGGTGACTGCGCTGGCCACTCCATTACAGATAGAATACCAACTGCCTGCTTCTTCCCTAAATAGTTCTTGCATAATTTGGAGGTGTGCTTTGGGTCATTGACCTGTTGTAGGATGAAAATGGCTCCAATCAAGCGCTGTCCTCAGGGTATGGCATGGCCTTGCAAAATGGAGTGATAGCCTTCCTTTTTCAAAATCCCTTTTACCTTGTACAAATCACCCACTTTACCAGCACCAAAGCAACCCCAGGCCATCAGATTACCTCCACCATGCTTGACAGATGGTGTCAGGCACTCTTCCAGCATCTTTTCAGTTGTTTTGCGTCTCACAAATGTTCTTCTGTGTGATCCAAACACCTCAAACTTGGATTCGTCTGTCCATAACGCTTTTTTCCAATCTTCCTCTGTCCAATGTCCGAATTCTTTTGCCCATATTAATCTTTTCCTTTTATTAGCCAGTCTCAAATATGGCTTTTTCTTTGCCTCTCTGCCCTGAAGGCCAGCATCCCGGAGTCGCCTCTTCACTGTAGACGTTGACACTGGTGTTTTGCGTGTTCTATTTAATAAAACTGCCAGTTGAGGACCTGTGAGGCGTTGATTTCTCAAACTACAGACTCTATTGCACTTGTCTTGTTGCTCAGTTGGGCAGCGGGGCCTCCCACTTCTCTTTCTACTCTGGTTAGAGCCTGTTTGTGCTCTCCTCTGAAGGGAGTAGTACGCACCGTTGTAGGAAATCTTCAGTTTCTTGGCAATTTCTCGCATGGAATAGCCTTCATTTCTAAGAACAAGAATAAAATGTTGAGTTTCTCGTGAAAGTTCTTTTTTTCTTGCCATTTTGAGAGTTTAATGCAACCAACAAATATGATGCTCCAGATTCTCAACTAGCTCAAAGGAAGGTCAGGTTTATAGCTTCTCTAATCAGCCAAACTGTTTTCAGCTGTGCTAAAATACTTCTTATATTGTTAGCAAACACAAAGTACCATAAGAACACTGGAGTGATGGTTGTTAGAAATGGGCCACTATACATCTATCAAGATATTGCATTACAAACCAGCTGTTTGCAGCTAGAATAGTCATTTACCACATTAACAATGTATAGCGTGCATTTCTGAATCATTTAATGTTCGCTTCATTGGAAAAAACTGTGATTTTCTTTGAAAAATAAGGAAATTTCTAAGTCACCCTAAACTTTTGAACGGTAGTGTACATGTATAATATTTTTGCTAGTGGTCTTATTCCATCTCCTGGTTTTAGGTTTACTATCTTTGAGTGGTCTCCACTCTTTTTTCGTTTTTAGGTTGGGCGTATAAGTTTGACCTTTAGATATTTAACCCTTTTTTTATATATATATAATTTTGTATTATATTGATTTTTAGAGTAATTTATTAGAGTATTTTTATATATATTTATGTATTTTCCTGATATTTTGGGTTTCTCATCCATACCAAGGATGAATGATCTGTCACCAAGCGAAACAGTCGACTGAACAAATAGCGTAGGGACTCCTAGGCCTACTTAGTGATGAGGCACTCTTTCTTCACTACGCTATAATTTTTCTTAGCATTTTTATTAATCACTTCTCATTTTCCTGTGATTCTAGGCATTCCCTGGCTGCGTTCACAGAATCCAACGATCAACTGGGAGATCAAAGAGATTACATTTCCAACAAGGAGTGATCCAGCTTTAAGGGAAACTGTTCCGAAGTCCCTTGATTTAGAACCTCCTTATTCACTTCACCTTCTGTGTATAAGGAATTCTCTGACATCTGTGATAAAAAGAAGGCAGATCAGCTTCCCCCACATAGGCTTTATGATTGTCCTATTGAATTGTTTCCAGGGGCAGCTATTCCTTTCAGTAATGTATATCCGTTGGTGGCTTCTGAGCTCCAAGCTTTGAAGAAGTATATTGACGAAAATCTGGCCAAAGGCCTCGTATGTCCTTCTTCCACCTTGTTTCACCTCAGCTCCGCTTTTGATTCATCTGGACCCAGCACTCCCTTTCATAGCGGAGGTGGACGTTTCTGATTGGGCGTTGGGAGCCATTCTCTCTCTGAGAATGTGAGCGAAGGATATGTTACACCCTTGCGCTTTTTCTCGTAGACTTACCCCAGCAGAGAGGAACTACGACGTGGGAGATAAGGAACCTCTAGCGATTATTGCAGCCTTTAAGGAATGGAGACACCATCTGCAAGGGGCCGCACAATAGATAGTAATGCTGACCGATCATCGCAATTTAGAATTATAAAGATCTGCTAAATGTCTGTCTCCACGACAGACTCAGTGGAATTTAATTATTTACCAATTTAATTTTATTTTGTACCATCCAGTTCCACGTAATGGAAAGGCTGATGCTTTGTCCCGAATCAATTTTGCGGATTCCTTACCTGGGTCACTGCCCAAGACCATTTTATCGGATGACAACTTCATCGGAGTAATCCATGATCCGAACCTGTGGACAGAGATCAAGGAGGCCTATGATAATGATGTATTTCTTGCTAAGCCGCCTGTGATCTCAATCTTGTCCTTAAGGGAGGTTTGTGGTTTCGTGACCGATGTATCTACATTCCTGAGCTGGAAGTCTGCAGATCCTCAAGTTGGTACATGTCTCTAAGTTGGCTGGTCATAGGTGGGTACAGAAGACATAAGAATTCCTGAGCCGATTTTTCTGGTGGCCAACTTGCTTGAAGGATACTAAGGACTATGTTTTCTCTCTTGCGAGGTATATGCTTGTTATAAGACTCCTCATGCTTCTCCTTCGGGTCTTCTTCAACCACTACCTGTTCCATCTCGTCCGTGGGGCTCAATCTCTAAGGACTTCATCGTGGATCCTACTTCTGGTAGCATGAATACAATCCTAGTGGTGGTTGATTTTCTGACTAAGGCTGCTCATTTTGTTCCTTGTGCCGGCCTCTCCTCGGATAAGGAGAATGTGAACTTAGTAATACAGAATATTTTACGGCTGCATGGGGTCCCAGACGAAGTTATCTCTGAACGTGGAGTACAATTCTCTTCAAGATTCTTGAAGGGGTTTTGTTCTGCGCTTAATATTAATGTTCGTCTTTCTTCCGCACATGACCCTCAGACGAATGGTCAGACCGAGCAAACCAATCAGACTTTGGAGCAATATCTATGATGCTACGTCTGCCATCTTCAGGATAACTGGTTTGAACTATTTCCTTTAGCGGAATTCTTTTACAATAATTCTCAGAATGCTTCCACTATGGTAACGCCTTTCTTCGCTAATATAGGTTATCACCCAAGCATCTTTCCTAGATCTCCGATGGATGTTCCGGCAGTGGAGGAGAGGTTGATTGCTATGAGGGTGAATCTAGAAGTCCTTAAGGAATCTTTAACTTCAGCTCAGGAATGTTACAAGAGATCGGCTGATAGATTCCGGAAGCCGGCACTCATGTTCAAGGTAGGAGACTCAGTGTGGTTATCCACTAAGAATCTAAGACTGAACGTTCCTTCACAGAAACTGGGACAGAAGTTCATAGGTCCTTTCAAGATCAGCGGTATCATGAGTTCTGTGGCTTGCCGTCTAAAACTGCCAAGGACTGTGAAGGTACACCCAGTATTTCATGTCTCTCTATTGAAGCTTGTCTCTCTTAATAGCTTTCAGGGACACATTGTGCCCCATCCATGACCCATACTGGTAGATGGGTAGGAGCAATTCTTGGTGGAGGAAATCATTGATTCCAGGATCCACACAAACCAACTTCAGTATCTTATAAGATGGCTGAGATATCCACCTGAGGAGGATTCTTGGAAACCCATTGCTAACATCTGTGTTGCGCAAAAGATCACTCGGTTCCATCAAAGATACCCTGAGAAACCAGGTCCTGAATCATCCTGAGGCTGCGGGGTGCCAGGAGTTCGCTCTGCTGGCTCTGTTAACTCACAAAGACTGAAATTCTGCAGAACTTACTACTCTGCAAGTTGCAACTCCAAACTGGCACACCCAAACCCTTGCTACAGGGGTTTTAACCTGGAAACTGTAGCCATGGGCCACTTGCAAGACCTGGCCTGGAAGAAACGGACCGCCCTGCAACCTTCCTGTAGTCCGTTTAAAAAATAAATGCCCATAACTGGTTTTCCTGAACAATTCTTTGGTCTTTGGTCAAATAGCTTGACCAGGTCCATGCTTACTTTTATTTTGCTTTGTGACTCAGAGGCGTCCTGTTGTGACTACAAGGCACTCCAGCGGGTCTTATAGGACTCCGTGTGCATCCTGGGGGTTACATATCACCCCTTGTCACGATAATAGGAATATGCTCATATCCTAAACACACTTCCAGAACCTTCCATGACATTTACTGACACATGCGCTGCCTTCCCCCCATTAGGTCTGTGTAAAGTCCACCTGCTTGTGTAATTCTATCTACCTCCATTTCCCCCCTCCCTTGAGAATGTGTTGTGAGCAGCCCACTTAGCCATGTGCAAAAGCACATGGTCTTGGGGAATCTTTGTTCCTGCAAACTTCAATATCCTAGCACCGGTTATTATCCATAGAAGCAGAGCAATTACATTTCTGACATCTGCATCGGTAGAGCTCCCAACCAGTGGGTTTGGAACTTCAGTGTCCAGAAGGAGCTGAGAAACTGATTTCTACCCATCCCAAATACACAGCCTCTCCATGTGTGGAGAAAAAAAAGCTAATCCCAGAACAAGATCAACGATAGTCGCGCCGTCACCCTGCAAGGTTTCCAGGCCAAGATGAGGAATTAATAAGGTGTTAGTAAGTTTTCAATCCTTGTGAAAAGGGGAGTACATTCCATAGCTCCGCCCACCCCATGAGGTCATCTGGTGGGAAAACTCTTAGTTTTGGGCAAGGGTATAAAACCCAGAGGCTCAGACAAGGGGGTGTCTTTTGCCCGAGTCAGCTACCAGAGGCTGTGGCTTGTGACCTGATACATTAGGACGCCTCCCCTCCCCCACTCCACATGGTGTGCCATTGCCGTCTCCCTCACTACAGCCAGCGTTGGCGCTCTATTCACTTTCTACATATCGGTGAGTCATAAGCACAACCAGATTGTTCAAGCTATGAGCTATATGGCTCAAACTGACTACTTGTAAGACGTTTGAGGCAGTTCTTGTTTGTTAAGATGGCTGTTTTTTCACACAGGTCAGACTTCTTTCCACCATTTTCATTGTTTTTACCATCGCTTTTTTGAGTATGCGGTCTACTTGCATTTTATGTAATTAAGCAGGTACATTTATTTCTAACTATTCTACTGCTCCGTATACCACTGGTTATTGACTACTAGCTTATATCGTACAGCGGACTTTTTTCCCTGTATTTTTGCATGCTATTTTAGTTAATTTTTTGGCTATTTTCTGTACCCTTGAGCGCGGTCATACATTTTTACATTTTAGTGTTCTTTTTTTTTCCTGGTGTTTTCATTGTAATGTAGGAAATTCTAAAGCCAGAAATAAACCCCAAAAACACTGTACATGGAGACTTTAGGATCAGATCATTTCTGTCCACGGTGTTTGTGGAAATAAAAAATCTTTTATAAAAGCCTCAAACTTCTGTGTGTGAATCAGACCTGAGATCTAACATGATAGAAGATTATAGTGCGGGGAAGACGGGAGACCTTCATATAGACGGCCGGTGGTGATGGAGTCAGGGACGGACTCTGGCCAAATGTGTTCCTAGAGCCGTAGTAGAAAATGAAGATGTCGTCCTCATCATGAAGTAGTTATTTCTCACGTCTCGTGTAATGAATATCTCCTGCAGTATTGCTAATGCCGATTCCAGTGTCGGTAAATGAGACGAGAATTAGCGTTATGGAAGATGAGTCTATGAGGAACGTATTCAGCTGCCGACTCCGAGGAAGAAACTGCTTGTTGTCTGTGGCCTAAATACATAGGTTTTATTATTAGATGGAAAGAAGGAAACTAAATACTGTAAAATAATAAATCTCCTCTTATGTTTCCCTTATTATCTCCAGTAATTGTATTATTACACAGGATTTTTATGATGTTACATCGACTCATCTTCTCATTCAGGTCTCTATAATATCGGATCCTATCAGTGACGATCTTCTATACGAGAGAATTTTCCTGATTTACCCATTAAAGATGGATATGGACAGAGACAAGATGGTGGAGAGAATATTAGACCTTACCCTAGAGATCCTCTTCCGGCTTACTGGAGAGGTGAGAGATTCTGATGACGTCACATTACATCATTCTTATCTATGGGAATAACAGATGGACAGAACTGGAGAGGTGAGGGCTCTGGAAATGTCTGTAGTGAGATTTATTAATGTGTCTCTCCATAACCAGGATTACACAGTAGTGAAGAAGACCTCTAGTGAGCGCTGTCAGGACCCTGTGTCTGAGGGAGGGGGAAGAACCCTGAGCCCAATCACAGGGCTTCCACCTCACTCCCTGATACATGAGGACATCAATGACCAGAAGATCCTAGAACTCGCCTACAAGATGATTGAGCTGCTGATTGGAGAGGTGACACTGCTGGGAATGCTGGGACATTATACAGTAACGCTATGAAGGGATCGGGGGGGATGACGGTATCATTGTATGTGTCAGGTTCCTATAAGGTGTCAGGATGTCGCCGTCTATTTCTCCATTGAGGAGTGGGAGTATTTAGAAGGACACAAAGATCTGTACAAGGACGTCATGATGGAGGTTCCCCAGTCCCTCACATCACCAGGTAATAGACAGGACTAAATACACACAGCCTATAATTATCTGCATGTAAAGAATGAATTCAGTCTCTGTATGTGTTTCCTCCAGCTCTATCCAGTAAGAGGACAACACCAGAGAGATGTCCCCGTCCTCTTCTTCCACAGGACTGTAAACAAGAAGATCCCAGTGTTCCTCAGGATCATCAGGTAGATGGAGAGAAGGTGTTATGAGATCTTCCCTATGATGTGTAGACGGCTGTGAAGGTCTTGTGCTCAGTCTTGTTTTATCCACCAGTATTATTTGTTTTGTACTTGTGTAATGAGAACGGTGGAGATGGCAGGATTAGAGCTGATCATAGATGTAACTTCTCAATCTCTCTGTGACTTTTTACTTTTTTTTTCTGTTTCAGGGTGAAGATCTGACCCATATTAATACTACAGAGACATATGTGAGGGGTGATGAGCGGTGGAAAGAAGAGATTCCTACATATGACCTCCCAGGTGAGTAGTAACCGCTAAATACAGAGAAGTCACAGATTCTTCTGTCATCTGCTGTGGCTGCTTTATCGGTGGTGTAGTCCGGCTGTATCAAAATCATGTGATCACCATTTGGTCTCAAGACCACAACATTCTCCTCCTCCCAAAACTGTTCTAATAACTTTGGGCATTGAAAGCCCTTTTCTATAGAACTTACCACCTAGAAGATCCACCAACCCCCTGGGATTAGAAGACGCTGACCGTTACCTGCCCAGGTCTGTAAACTACAAAGTCAAATGACAGCGTACATAGAATGTGCTGATAAGTTAGAAAATCATTTGAAGAAAAATATAATGATTTGCCTCTGCGAGAAAGAAGAGGGTAATGATGCTGTTGGTTTCTTAGAACCCTGATATCTTATTGGATGAATCTAAATTCTCTCCCTTCTGTGCTGCTGAATGTGCTCATATGGTCCCTACAAGACCAGGTCCCGTCTATCTGGCCATAATTTGCTTTTACTGCACAATCTCTCCTGAATTGAGGAGTACTGATACTTTCTCTACTCTTTTGGTCAGGACACACAGTAGCTCCAATGGTCCACCATAAATTAATGTAACTCCGGTTTAGTGTTAAGTTCTCAATATATCAAGATATATTCACATTTTGATTTTGTTTTTTTAAACAGTCAAACACCAAAAAAACATACGTCATTACAAACCAACTACAAAACGGTTCACATTAACATTCATCGTAGATATTAATTGCTTACTACTGTTTACATACTGTACATGAACACAAATATTAATGAATACCATCTGACTGCTTGTGTATTGTACCAAAATACAGAGAATCACAGCATTTGGATATAAATTGAAGAAGGGGTGCTCAGGAGAAAAAAATACAAATAATGAAGATACCTCCTAGGCAATTGACCCAAAAGAATGCAGACACATATTGCTCAATACAGACACGTTTAGCTCAATGTTTCGGGTTAGTTTTGTTAGGTGACGGATTTCTGGCTCGGCACAGCAGGGGTCCAGAGCCGTACATTCAGCGGTCTCCCATTCCGCTCCGACCGCTCAGGGCCCTGCTCAGCAATCACGGCGAGCCAGGTGTGCTGCTCAGACTTGTTCTGTGAGCCTGGATGTTGCTGCCACCTCTGGTGCAGCAATGGTAGCGCAACCTGCTCAGCAGGGAACCGCTCCAGAGGCTAAGTCCTCGTGCCGTGTTACTGGCATGCCCGCAGCTTGACCTCTAACTGGAGAGCAGAGGTCACGTGCTCAGGTCTTGCGTCGGATCTGATTGGTTCCTTCCAGGGTACTGGAAGGTCCCGGAAGCGCATGGCTATAAAAAGCCCGCATGGCGGCTCGGCCATGCGCTAGTGTAGCATATTATGCTGAGTGTGAATGGTGATGGATGCATGTTCTGGTGACTGACTTATTAAGACACCCCTTCCCTCTGATAATACGAATGGCGACAGTGTTGGTGATAGTCAGCTCCCATTACTGGCGAACCAAGCGTCACTGTGCTTCCTACACTGCACACTAGCGTCCGACGGTGACCGGTCTTCCGGCGCCGTCGTCTAGCGGCTGTAGTTATTGCCGCGCTGCGGTAGCAGCGTCCTGTGGCGGTTGCGGTTGCAACGCCACCCGCTGGTTATCCTGTGAGGCTAACAGGGCCAGCGCCTTTGTATTGCTTTTTGTAAAGCGACTCTGTGTCTGAACAGAGCCGCTCTTAGCGTTCGGGTGATGTTAACCCGAGTGCAGTACTTCACCTTGTGGTGTATCTGCCATTGTCCAGCAGCGGTCTTATCATCTACCGCACGGTGGACCCCGGGCGGCGAACGCACCTTCTATTATTTATATCTGGTGCGTTCCGCCGACCCTAACATTACACTAGCGCAAGGGTCTGGCTGGTAATGGCAGACGTGCAGCAGTTGCAGCGCTATATTCGGCAGCTGGAGAGCAGGTTGGCGGCTATTGAGAGCGCCAACTCTGCTGCAAATACTGCGCTAGCTGCCGCTCACAGTCACTGAGGCTGTCTCACGTGTGCCCGCACTTTTGCCCACGCCGACAGTTACTCGCCTCCCGCTTCCCGACAAGTTTTCGGGTGACAGCGCCACCTGTAG
This sequence comes from Dendrobates tinctorius, assembly GCF_039654945.1. NCBI lineage: Eukaryota > Metazoa > Chordata > Amphibia > Anura > Dendrobatidae > Dendrobates > Dendrobates tinctorius. The sequence continues at coordinate 10,928,096 of NW_027361794.1, forward strand.
GGGATTCGTGAGTCAGTGCTCAATTCAGCTCGAGTTACTGCTGCACGGTTTACTACAGAGCGGGCTAAAGTGGCTTTATTGTGTCACTCTTGTCTGGCCGGGCATTACAGTGGGCTACACCGTTGTGGGAACGCGATGATCCTGTGGTTCAGGGTGCTGCTCAGTTCCTCACTGCCCTGAAGCAGGTCTTTTTGGGGCCACGGATCTCGCACGACACCTCCCTGCTATTGCTATCCCTAACATAGGGCTCACTCTCGGTAAGCCATTACGCCGTCCGGTTCCGGACATTGGCTTCCGAGTTAGGGTGGCCGGACAAAGCTTTAGTCCCGGTGTTTTGGAGAGGGTTAGCTGAGCACGTTAAAGACGCTCTAGCTACCAGAGAGGTTCCCGCAAGTCTGGAGGAATTCATTGCCGTCTCCACCCGCATTGACCTCCGGTTTATGGAGCGCGAGATGGAACGGGCACAATCCAGACGTAAGGTTCATTTGGCTCCCACATTCACCGAGCCGCTAACATACCCCGCACAGGAGCTTTTACCCTCCAAACCTATGGTGGTGTCTCGCACCGGCTCAAAGCCACGGCCGATGCGAAGCTCTGTACGTTGCTATCGGTGCCGACAGTTTGGTCATCCGGCTAGCACGTGTCCTTTGTGGGCGAAAAAACGTCCACGTCCGATGGCCGTAGGTGGTGGGCAGTCCAATATGAAACCCTTCTCACCCAAACCGGTATTCCGGGGCAACTTAGACAGTGGGTCCTCCACCTGGGAGGCAGAGGTTACCGTGGATTCCGGGGCCGAGGGGAACTTTATGTCTTTTACCTTCGCCCAGAAGCACGCCATTCCCCTGGTACTATTACCACAGCCTCTGACCATCAGGGTGGTTAACGGAGCACCGTTACCCTCTAAGGTGACCCATCAGACAGCTCCACTTGGGCTCTTTATCTCACCCTCTAATCGTGAGACTCTGTCCCTGCTCATCTTGCCCGATGGCATCGATCAGGTGCTTCTCGGGGTTCCCTGGCTCCATTGCCACTCCCCTCATATCGAGTGGGCGACAGGCAAGATTCTCGCCTGGAGCATGGACTGTGAGGGAAGGTGTCTGAGGGGCAGTCTTCAAGTGTCCTCCACTGAAGTGCTTGCGGATCTCTCCGAGCTACCTAAACCCTACCACCAGTACGCGGACGCCTTCTCCAAAAAATCTGACGCTCCCTCCGCACCGTCCATACGATTGCCCGATAGACCTCATGCCAGGCACAGAACCTCCTAGAGGCTGTGTGTATCCACTTTCACTCCCTGAGACAGAAGCTATGTCACAAAATATCCGGGAGAACTTGGCTAGGGGTTTTATTAGAAAATCGGTGTCGCCGGCTGGTGCAGGGTTCTTCTTCGTTCAGAAGAAGAGCGGAGAGTTACGTCCCTGCATTGACTACAGAGGTCTCAATGCCATAACTGTAAAAAATAAATACCCTCTTCCGCTGATCTCTGAACTGTTTGACAGGTTGCAAGGGGCCCGGATCTTTACGAAACCAGATCAACGGGGGGCATACAACCTGATCCGCATTCGCGAAGGAGACGAGTGGAAGACAGCCTTTAATACAAGGGATGGCCACTATGAATATCTTGTCATGCCCTTCGGCCTTTGTAATGCGCCTGCTGTCTTCCAGGATTTCGTCAACGATGTCTTCCGTGACATGCTCTCTACCTCGTTGGTGGTCTATCTGGATGACATTCTCATCTTTTCGCCAGATTTGGCCACTCACCGAAGAGACGTCTGCAGGGTCTTCGACCGTCTACGGGCGAATTCCCTTTTCGCCAAGCTTGAAAAGTGCCAGTTTGAGCAGGAGTCCTTGCCGTTCCTGGGCTACATCATCTCGGCCCAGGGGTTGGCTATGGATCCTGCCAAACTGCAAGCGGTAATGGATTAGCAAGAACCTCATTCACTCAAAGCGGTGCAGCGCTTTTTAGGGTTCGTCAATTATTACCGCCAGTTTATACCTCACTTTTCCATACTGGTTGCTCCTTTGGTTGCTCTCACGAAGAAAGGAACTAACCCTAATGTTTGGACCGAACAGGTCTCCAAGGCCTTCTCGGCTATAAAATCTCATTTTGCTGGCGCTCCCATTTTACATCGTCCCGATGTGAACAAACCATTTATACTGGAGGTAGATGCCTCTTCTGTTGGGGCAGGAGCAGTCCTTTTCCAAAAGGATACTCGAGGTCGGAAGCATCCCTGCTTCTTCTTCTCAAAGACGTTTGCATCGGTGGAGAAGAATTACTCCATCGGGGACAGGGAGCTGCTAGACATGAAGTTGGCCTTTTCAGAGTGGAGACATCTCCTGGAGGGAGAGCGATTTCCCTTCCAGGTCTATACGGACCATAAAAACCTGGTCTACCTACAGACGGCACAACGCCTGAACTCTCGTCAGTCCAGGTGGTCGCTCTTTTTCTCCCACTTCCGCTTCACCTTGCATTACCTATCAGGAGAGAAGAATGTCCGTGCGGATGCTCTCTCATGCTCGGTGGTTTCGGCGGAGGAAGTGGAGGCTGAGCCTTGGTTAATCCTCCCGCCGGAGAGTTTTACGACCATGGCTCCAGTGGCTCTCGAGTCAGTGCCACCAGGCAAGACCTTGGTGCCTCCTCAGCTACGGCCGGAGGTCCTAGTCTGGGCACACGCCTCCAGGGTGGGTGGTCATTTTGGTAATAAACGGACCACCGAACTCCTGGCAAGGTCATATTGGTGGCCACATATGGCTCGAGATGTTAAGGAATACGTGCAAGCATGCATCTCGTGTGCTTGGAACAGACCCTCTAGACAGAGGTCGGCGGGGCTGCTGTATCCCCTGCCAGTGGCGGATAGACCGTGGGAGATGGTTGGCATGGATTTCGTGGTTGGCCTGCCCAAGTCTGGTGGCACTACGGTCATCTGGGTGGTCACCGACCATTTTTCCAAAATGGTGCATTTGGTGCCACTCGCACGGTTGCCGTCCGCTCGTGGTCATCAAGCACGTATTCCGCCTACATGGCATGCCGAACAAAATCGTTAGTGATCGAGGTCCCCAGTTCGCGTCTCGGTTTTGGAGGGAGCTCTGCAGCTTACTCAGCATCGAGCTAAATCTGTCCTCCGCTTACCATCCTAAGACGAACGGATTGGTCGAGAGAGCCAATCAGACCTTGGTCACCTACCTACGGCATTTTGTTTCTGCCAGGCAGGATGACTGGGCATCCTTGCTACCATGGGCCGAATTTGCCCTAAACAATGCGGTGGCTGATTCCACTGGTCAGACACGCTTTATCCTAAACTACGGCCAACATCCACGCGTCCCTGTCCCGAAGCCAGTGTCCTCCACTGACTCCAGGGTGGCAGACTGGGCAGTGGAGGCCCGGGACATTTGGGATCGCACTCACGATGCTATCCGTGCTTCTAAGGAAAGGATGAGGGCGTCCGCCGACACGCATCAGCGACCCGCTCCAAGCTTCTCCCCTGGCGACATGGTGTGGCTCTCCACCCGAAATATCAAACTGCGGGTCGAATCCCCCAATTTCGCGACGCGTTACATTGGACCTTTCAAGGTCCTCGAGCGAATTAGCTCGGTGGTCTATCGCCTGGCTCTTCCTCCACATTTAGCCATTTCGGATGTGTTTCATGTGTCCCTCAAACCAGTTCTCATGGCCCGGTTTTCTGAGTCATCGGCCGGGTCGTCAGACTTATCGTCTGACGAGTTTGAGGTTAATGCCATCGTAGGGCGCAGGTTTGTCCGTGGCAAAAAATTTTATTTAGTGGATTGGAAGGGTCATGGGCCTGAGGCTCGAACCTGGGAGCCGGTGGAAAACATCCACGCACCGCTCCTGGTCGTGGCCTTTAAGCGCAGAGGGGGGGCCATGTTAGGCGTCGGATTTCTGGCTCTGCACGGCAGGGGTCCAGAGCCGTACATTCAGCGGTCTCCCATTCCGCTCCGACCGCTCAGGGCCCTGCTCAGCAATCACGGCCAGCCAGGCGTGCTGCTCAGACTTGTTCTGTGAGCCTGGATGTTGCTGCCACCTCTGGTGCAGCAATGGTAGCACAACCTGCTCAGCAGGGAACTGCTCCAGAGGCTAAGTCCTCGTGCCGTGTTACTGGGCATGCCCGCAACTTGACCTCTAACTGGAGAGCAGAGGTCATGTGCTCAGGTCCTGCGTCGGATCTGATTAGTTCCGTCCAGGCTACTGGAAGGTCCCGGAAGCGCATGGCTATAAAAAGCCCGCATGGCGGCTCGGCCATGCGCTAGTGTAGCATATTATGCTGAGTGTGAATGGTGATGGATGCATGTTCTGGTGACTGACTTATTAAGACACCCCTTCCCTCTGATAATATGAATGGTGACAGAGTGTTGGTGATAGTCAGCTCCCATTACTGGCAAACCAAACGCCACTGTGCTTCCTACACTGCACACTAGCGTCCGACGGTGACCGGTCTTCCGGCGCCGTCGTCTAGCGGCTGGAGTTATTGCCGCGCTGCGGTAGCAGCGTCCTGAGGCGGTTGCGGTTGCAACGCCACCCACTGGTTATCCTTTGAGGCTGACAGGGCCAGCGCCTTTGTATTGCTTTCTGTAAAGCGACTCTGTGTCTGAACAGAGCCGCTCTTAGCGTTCGGGTGATGTTAACCCGAGTGCAGTACTTCACCTTGTGGTGTATCTGCCATTGTCCAGCAGCGGTCTTATCATCTACCGCACGGTGGACCCCGGGCGGCGAACGCACCTTCTATTATTTATATTTGGTGCGTTCCACCGACCCTAACAAGTTTGAAGCCTTTTTCAAGATCTGTCTGTTTCTGTGAAAAGATAACCTAACAGAAAATGATTCAAAAAGAATAGGGTTCAATATACATGATTACAATCCAGATGGAAGAAAAAGGGGAGGGAATACATATATAATTTTTATTTATATCACATACATCAGAATAAATGAAATTATTTGATCCAATATATATATCTCTAACTGACAGACATCAACACATAACATTGACAACTGGATCAAAAAAGTTATATGAGAAAAAAGGAGGGACATGCCTATATACAGTCATATGTTAAAGTTTGGGCACCCCTATTAATGTTAACCTTTTTTCTTTATAACAATTTTGGTTTTTGCAACAGCTATTTCAGTTTCATATATCTAATAACTGATGGACTCAGTTATATTTCTGGATTCAAATGAGGTTTATTGTGCTAACAGAAAATGTGCAATCTGCATTTAAACAAAATTTGACCGGTGCAAAAGTATGGGCACCCTTATCATTTTCTTGATTTGAACACTCCTAACTACTTTTTACTGACTTCCTGAAGCACTAAATTGGTTTTGTAGCCTCATTGAGCTTTGAACTTCATAGCCAGGTGTATCAAATCATGAGAAAAGGTATTTAAGGTGGCCACTTGCAAGTAGTTCACCTATTTGATTCTCCTATGAAGAGTGGCATCATGGGCTCCTCAAAACAACTCTCAAATGATCTGAAAACAAAGATTATTCAACATAGCTTTTCAGGGGAAGGATACAAAAAGTTGTCTCAGAGATTTAACCTGTCAGTTTCCACTGTGAGGAACATAGTAAGGAAATGAAATTACACAGGTACAGTTCTTGTAAAGCCCAGAAGTGGCAGGCCAAGAAAAATATCAGAAAGGCAGAGAATAAGAATGGTGAGAACAGTCAAGGACAATCCACAGACCACCTCCAAAGACCTGCAGCATCATCTTGCTGCAGATGGTGTCACTGTGCATCGGTCAACAATACAGCGCACTTTGCACAAGGAGAAGCTGTATGGGAGAGTGATGCGAAAGAAGCCGTTTCTGCAAGCACGCCACAAACAGAGTCGCCTGAGGTATGCAAAAGCACATTTGGACAAGCCAGTTACATTTTGGAAGAAGGTCCTGTGGACTGATGAAACAAAGATTCAGTTGTTTGGTCATACAAAAAGGCGTTATGCATGGAGGCTAAAAAACACAGCATTCCAAGAAAAACACTTGCTACCTGCAGTAAAATTTGGTGGAGGTTCCATCATGCTTTGGGGCTGTGTGACCAATGCTGGCACCGGGAATCTTGTTAAAGTTGAGGGTCGCATGGATTCAACTCAGTATCAGCAGATTCTTGACAATAATGTGCAAGAATCAGTGACGAAGTTGAAGTTACGCAGGGGATGGATATTTCAGGAAGACAATGATCCAAAACACCGCTCCAAATCAACTCAGGCTTTCATGCAGAGGAACAATTACAATGTTCTGGAATGGCCATCCCAGTCCCCAGACCTGAATATCATTGAATATCTGTGGGATGATTTGAAGCGGGCTGTCAATGCTCGGCGACCATCAAACTTAACTGAACTGGAATTGTTTTGTAAACAGGAATGGTCACAAATACCTTCATCCAGGATCCAGGAACTCATTAATAGCTACAGGAAGCGACTAGAGGCTGTTATTTTTGCAAAAGGAGGATCTACGAAATATTAATCTCACTTTTATGTTGAGGTGCCCATACTTTTGCACCGGTCAAATTTTGTTAAAATGCAGATTGCACATTTTCTGTTAGTACAATAAACCTCATTTGAATCCAGAAATATAACTGAGTCCATCAGTTATTAGATATATGAAACTGAAACAGCTGTTGCAAAAACCCAAATTGTTATAAAGAAAAAAGGTTAACATTAATAGGGCTGCCCAAACTTTAACATATGACTGTAATGTGAAAAATACATACTTTACATAAGGACATCAAATGTAAAGGGTAATGTTCCAACTGAAAATCAACCAAACATGGCAATCAATCAATAATCCATGTAGGACGAACACAGACACAGAAAAAAGAAGCGTGCTTGATGTAAAGTGCCATGACCGTTACTGACTCGAGCACAAAATGCCCCAATTACTAGAATGAATAAAATATGTGATTATACCTGTATTGGTGAAGGTCTCCGGGGATCTGGGTCCGTGTACCGCATGTGCATGGTTCGAGAGACCAGGGTTTTTTATTGTGCACAGTGCGTGTGACGTAGGGAGCACTTCCGGGCTGTGGGCTGTGAGTTGAAGAACGAAGTGCGCATGCGCCCGTCAATAAGTGTCAGAGCCAAAAAAGACAGAGTGCAATGTAGTGGGACTGCGCATGCGCTCAGGACACCATCGGAGATTCCCATTAGAGTGGATCTGTGCCCATATTCTGTTTAGAAAAAGGTGGATTAGTGATAAATATACTAATGACACGGATTAATGCAACATATTGACAAGATGATCTAATAAAACATCAATTATAACGTTTGTAAGGAAAAAAGTACTAAAAAATGAATAGAAACTAATAAAAAATGATAAAAATTAAAAAATAAAAGTGCCACCAGGTTAAATTAATGATATGTACAGTAAGTCATGCCTCAAAGTCATGAATAATAAGAAAAGTTATGAATCAAGTTATGAATCAAATGTAGGACTATAATTGTATAGATGAATAATAGAACAAAAAGGAGGGGAAGGGGGGAACCACATTCAACATACAACCTCATATTCCCTATTGAGGCCTAAGGGACTGAGGGTCTGAAGGGAGTGAATCCAAAAGGATTCACTTTCTTTTAACTTTTTTCCTCGATCATCTCCTCTTCTGGCTGGTGGAACATGATAAATGATTTGATACTTCAATTGGGCAATAGTATGTCTATGCTCGATAAAATGTGCAGGAACTGTGAGGTGGATCCACTGTTTGGGCGCATGGCAGAGCTCGGAAGGGAAGGAGCACCATTTTGGAATGCAGACTTTGATAGAATTGTCTGCGGGCGTCATGTTGCGTTTGCAGAGCCCCTGATGTGCCTAAACTGTGTAAACCCCCCACAAGTGACCTCATTTTGGAAACTAGCCCCCTCCCCCCCAGGAGCTTATCTAGATGTGTGGTGACCACTTTGAACCCTCAAGTGCTTCACAGAAGTTTAGAACGCAGAGCCGTGAAAATAAAAAATATCATATTTTTTTACACAAAAATGAAATTTAATGATCTATAATTTTTCCATATTTGGCCGACAGGGTCATGTGCAGGCTTGTTTTTTGTGGGATGAGCTGACATTTTTAATGGTACCATTTTCGGGCATATAACCTTTTTTGATCGCTTTTTATTCCAATTTTTGTGGAGGCAGAAGTTGGTTTCCTGTCCCCATAGGGAACCTACAGACTTACCAATCGTCACGGGATGCCGGGGCCGACCAGTCTGGAGGACGACAGCGGGAGCCCCCTGTCCCAGCTGGGGCGGTTACCCGAGGCACCAGCGCTGGGGTCAGCGGGCCTCCAGGGTTTGCGGGAGGAGAGGCGGCAGAAGACCGCCTCTCCTGAAGATAGCATCTCCCCTCAAACGGAGCCAGAACCAGTATAGCGGCCGGGGCAGGTACCGGGGGCCAACGGGTGTGGGGTGCGCCAGCAGCACAAGCAAAGGCGCGCCAGCCTTGGCGCAAGGCATCGCTGGGAGCCGGGGACGGCGGCAGTGCGCACGCGCTGGACGGAGCGCCGCCTGGTCACGTGGGGCAGCGCAAGGCGTCTCTGGGAGCCGGCGCTGAGCGCCCAGAAAGAAAAAGAAAAACGTCGGCCGCTCGGTTAAAGGGTGCAGGAAGCACGCCGCCTGTTCCTGGGGACATGAGTTCTGAGCCACAGGAAGGGCAGCAGCTGCTGGTCGTGTCCTCTGATGCAGGACCACAGCAGCAATCGCCGCAAAGGCACCGCAAGAAGGATCCCACGGGGATTTTTCGGTCCGGTGGGTAAGTGAGCTACGTGAATGTACATGCTATAACTAGGGCCTGTCCTCCTCTTATAGGGGAAGAAGTGCACACAAAAGGCCAACCACAAGATTTTCCCACTTTGTAAAGAGGAGCTTCCTGCAGGGTGGGGGAAAAGGCTCTGCCAATCCTGCATTGAGCACACTATATGCAAGGAATCCCCAGGTTTCGCCTCTGACCTTAAAAACCTAATTAAACATCAAGTAGAGAACACCCTCAAATCCCTCCAGGGAGAAAGTAAAAAGCATAGAAAGCCTAAAAGCAGGGATCCCGAGTCAGATCACAGGGATAGGGAGAGCGAATCTTCTGCATCAGACAGACAGCCTGTCATCCGACTCCTCGTCCTCTGCCGAGGGAGGTCGCAGCTGTTTCCCTATAGAGGAAACGGATAATTTAATAAAGGCAATCACTATGGGACTAGTAGACACCAGGCCCAAAAGGACCATTCAGGATGCCATGTTCAGTGGGTTAGAGCAGAAGAAAAGGAGATCATTCCCTATGAACGATAAAATTCAGGCGCTAATACAGAGGGAGTGGAAAAGACCGGAGATAAAAGGCCTCCTAGCCCCCAAAAGAAAATATCCCTTCGAAGACCCAAGCTGTTCATTTTGGGAGAAAGCGCCAAAGGTGGACGTAGCCATTGCGAAAGCCTCAAAAAAAATCTCTCTGTCTTTTGAAGACATGGGGACACTGAAAGATGCCATGGACAAAAATGCGGATACATTCCTGAAGGGTTCCTGGGAGGCAGCCGGAGGAGGGCTGAAACCCGCTATAGCCGCCACTTGCACAGCTAGATCCCTTATGGTGTGGTTGGATCAGTTGGAGGACCAGCTAAAAACAAAACTCAGAGAGGCGCAATTCTAGACTCCGTCCCATTGATGAGAGGAGCGGCGGCCTTTTTAGCGGACGCATCCGCAGATTCAATCAGGCTAACAGCCAGGGCAGCCTCATTCTCGAGCGCAGCTAGAAGGGCCCTATGGCTCAAATGCTGGATGGGAGACCTGCAAACAAAAACAAAACTTTGCTCCATTCCCTGTGAAGGTGAATTCCTTTTTGGACCTACGCTAGATGATATACTTGACAAAGCGGGGGATAAAAAGAAGTCTTTCCCTAAACCATCAAATTTCCCCTTCAAGCGTTTTCGGAGCAGGAAATTTATCCAGAGGAAGCCACCTAAAATCTCCCAGGATAAGTGGGAAGATAGAAGAGGCAAAGGAAAGGGGTTCATGTTTGGGAAACCAGCAGACAAAAAGCCACCCCAATGAAGGTGTCTCCCAGGTAGGAGGAAGATTGGCCCTCTTCTTCCCAACCTGGGAAAACATATCAAACAGTCAATGGATCTTAAACATCATAAAAACATGCCTCAAATTAAATTTCCACACCTCACCCAAACCCTCTTTCGTAGTGACCCCACAGAGGCAGTCGGCGGAAGAACAAGCTGCGATTCAACAGAAGATTCAGACCCTGGTGGAGAAATCAGTATTGCAAGAGGTCCCTCGCCAAGAAAGAGGAGAAGGCTTCTATTCCCCTTGAGGAGGAAGCCAGATGGGACATTCAGGACAATAATAAACCTGAAAAAGTTAAAGTGCCTGATAATCCACCCATTCAAAATGGAAACCATAAAATCTGCAGTGAAAATGCAGTTTCCGTCCTGTTACATGTCTGTACTCGACCTAAAAGACGCGTACTACCACGTCCCCATACACGTGGACTATTGCCAATTTCTCAGGATAGCAGTAACTATGGGGGGAGAGATAAAGCACTACCAATTCAAAGCTCTCCCATTCGGGCTGGCCATCGCTCCGAGAGCGTTCACAAAAATCATAGCAGAGGTCATGGCACATCTAAGAGAGCAGGACGTCCTTATAGTCCCATACTTGGACGATTTTCTAGTAATGGGCAACTCCCGGTCTCACTGCAGGGACCATTTGAGCAGGACTATGAATTCTCTGACCGGCCTAGATTGGCTGCTAAATATGCCAAAATCCCGGATGGTCCCGAGCCAAGTACAAGAGTATTTGGGCATAACCATAGATTCCCTCAGGCAAAAGTGTCGACTCCCGGAAGGGAAAATACTACACATGAAACAAATAGCAACAGGAGCAATTACTCACACAGTAACAACACTGAGGAAGGCCATGTCCCTGCTCGGGTCAATGACTGCCTGTATGACAGCCGTGCAGTGGGCTCAAGCTCATACAAGGGATCTCCAGTGGGAAGCACTAGCAGCAGAAATTTCCCTTCACGGAGATTTAGAAGGGCGGTTATACATCTCACCCGAAACAGCTCATTCACTACAGTGGTGGATGGAATCATCTAACCTATCCAGGGGGGTCCCTTGGGTAATACCGGTATCTCAAGTCCTTACTACAGACACAAGTCCCAGGGAGTGGGGGGCTCACTTGGACAATCAGGTAACTCAGGGGGTCTGGACAGAGGACGAAAAGGCAGCCTCCTCGAACATGAAGGAGCTGCTAGCGGTAAAGCTCGCCCTCCTGTACTTTGTGGAATCCCTCAGAACCCACCACGTAAGGGTGTTTTCAGACAACCACATGGTAGTGACTTACTTAACCCATCAGAGGGGTACAAGATCCCGCGTCCTAATGGCAGTGACAAGATCAATTCTCCAGTTTGCAGAAGGAAACCTAGGCTCACTGACAGCACTTCACATAAAAGGGGCAGACAATGTCACAGCGGACTTTCTAAGTCGCACACAGCTGAGACAGGACGAGTGGGAGTTGAACCAGGAAATTTTCAACCAGATCATGGTACTGTGGGGGAAACCCGATATAGACCTATTCGCCAACAGGACAAATCGGAAGGTGAAAACCTTCTGTTCCATAGACCCCTCCGGGAATCCAGTAACCCTGGACGCTCTCATGATCCCCTGGCACTTTCCCCTTGCTTATGCGTTTCCACCAATAGCCCTAATTCCATCAGTTCTGAGGAAGATTCGGGAGGACAAAGCAAGGGTAATATTAATAGCCCCCTTCTGGCCGAGAAGGACGTGGTTCGCTTGGTTGAGGAGAATGTCCTTAACGTTTGACAGCTAATACTACATACAGTAGGTATGTCCCTCCTTTTTTCTCCTATAACTGTTTTGATCCAGCTGTGAATGTTGTGTTGATGTCTGTCAGTTAGATATAGATAGATATAGATATATAGATAAATATATTCAAATAATTTCATTTATTCTGATATGATATATAAAGAATTTTTTTTTTTTAATATGTATTCCCCCCCCCCCCTTCTTTTTTTTCTTCCATCTGGATTGTAATCATGTATACTGAACCCTATTCTGTTTAACCATATTCTTTTTGAATCATTTTCTGTTATGTTATCTTTACACAGATACAGACATATCTTGAAAAAAGATTCAAACTAAGGTGAAATGTTGAGCTTAAACGTGTCTCTATTGAGCTATACGTGTCTGCATTTTTTGTGGTCAATTGCCTACAACAATCTTGTTTTGTTTTTTGAAATAAATCTTGATTCAGAGTGCCGGCGGTATCTTCATTATTAGCATTTAGATATAGTTATCTAGGACCCCTTTGTGTCCCAGATCCGAAATTTAACACTTTGGGTATGTGTCACACCGCCTGTCACACCACTCTCACCTGGGGGAGGGACCTCGGTCCCGACGTCACCTCCTCTGGAGCCGCGGCTGCTCCGAGGGTCCTGTCGGGTGCGCACGTGCACCTCTCATACTTAGTTCCATGCTTGCACCATTTTCTTTGTGCGCATGTGCGCTCTTCTCAGCTCTGCCTCCGTTCCTGTCCTCTCTATGGTATTGGATGACTTGACCCCGAAGTCCTAGTGATCATGTGCTATATCAGGCTACCTATTCCAATGGGAGGTGCCTGATTATTGTTGTGTTTCTGGCTTGGTCTACTTTGTCCTCACCTGGCTGTGCACTGTATTCGGGTCCTCTGCCTTGTGCTCTGTTGTGTCTCTTGGCACATGCTCTGTCCCTGTATTCTGACTCGCACTCTGTTGTGCCTCCTGGCACATGCTCTGTCCCTGTATTCTGACTCGCACTCTGTTGTGCCTCCTGGCACATGCTCTGTCCCTGTATTCTGACTCGCACTCTGTTGTGCCTCCTGGCACATGCTCTGTCCCTGTATTCTGACTCGCACTCTGTTGTGCCTCCTGGCACATGCTTTGTCCCTGTACTCTGACTCGTACTCTGTTGTGCCTCCTGGCACATGCTCTGTTCCGGTACTCTGTTGTGCCTCCTGGCACACCTTCTGCCTAGCCTTGCACTCTGACATACTTCTCTGGGCACGTTCTGTCTAACTCTGTACTCTGACGTGCTCCTTTGCATGCGCCCTTCTTTGCTCGCACCCGGGAGTGCCTGTCTGTGCACGCCATACGTGCTCTTGTGTACCCGCCTTGCACTATCCTGTATCTAGCGCACTCTCGTGTACACGCCTCGTATTTTCCTGTACTCTCTGTGCCTCCGTACACTCGCCCTGTACCCTGCGTGTCCCTGGGTCCATGCTTTGCACGTTTCTGAAGACACACTCGCTCATGTCTCCTGTGACACGGCCACCTGGTGCCAACAGTCATGGTACCTTACCCCCTTGGGCTTGCCCCTGACACTCCCTGTATAGGGGGGGTGGTCCTTACTAGGTCAGCTCGCCCTGGGAGGGTTGGTGCCACGACCCAGAGGTGCCACGACCCAGAGGGTCCACTCCAGGAGTCGTCACAGTATGTGAGTTAGGGATCAATTTTGACCACGTTTGTATACTGATTACATTGATACCTGGTGATGAAATCCATCTTGTGGTTGTTGTTTAATCTTTATCAGCAGTTTTCAGTTAATGAGATTCTCTTGCTTTGGGGTGGGGTTCTATGTGCTGCTCTGCTTACGCCTATAATATTGTGTCTATTGTGAGGCTTAAAAAAAATTTAATCCCGCAAAATGACACTGGCGGCCCCTCTCCAGTAGTATCTCTTACTTATAGATTCTACTGTGCAGGGCAGGTGCTGCCATTGCTGGTGACATTTTACTGGATGTAATTTTTTTTTTTTTTTTTTAAGCCTCACAATAGCCACAATATTATAGGCATTATCAACAATAATATCAATGCTATTATATGCATTTTGAAAAAATGGGGGGCAGGTCACTGCGGGATCAGTGACCTGTTATAAGCCAATAGAGATGCATATGTAATCAGAGCACCACATAAGCCCCACCCACAGCCATGCCTCGGAGCATGAGAATCTCATTAACTGAAAACTACAAATACAGATTGAACATTAACCACAAGATGGATTTCAAAAACCAAAGTATCATTGTAATCGGTATAATGGTGCCTACCTGACAACGTCTGTAGGTTACTGTGCACAATCCTGCTGACAGGTTCCCTTTAAGACATCTCAGCTCTGCGCTATTATACACAGTTCTCTTTAAATGTGTAATATTTCTAATTGAAACTCATCTGACCCCAGAGAGGTTTCACCACTAGTTACTCATTTATTACTGATGAAGACTGTTGAGTTTGATCATTTCCGTAGATGTGCTATTGTCTATACTCACAGTTTTTGACTACAGTAGTGTCCAAAATACTCAATTTAACCTCTTCCCGCAGCGAGTTTTGTGTTCCTAATCAGGCCCCATTTTTAAAATCTGACGTGTCACTTTATGTGGTGACAACTTTGGAATTATTCACAAAGGATAATAGAAAACAATTGGATCTTACAAATTATTTTCCAACTTCGCACAATACTCTATATACGATTGTACACTACTGTCTGGGCACATGGCAGTATTCAGAAGGGAAGGAGCGCCATATAGCTATTTGAATGCAGATCTAGCTGGAATAGTTTGCAGACACAATGTATTGGGTCACCTGACAGCTCAAAAGACGTTCGCCATGAATATGCTTGGCACTTTCTTCTCTGCTTTCCATATCCCAAGGATTGCCTTGCTCATCGCACTTTAACAAACTTACATGGATCTGGACTTACACTCGTACCCCTAGGCTTGGACCATGGTGTTACCTGCTATTATGTGGTATTAGATAGCAAGAAGAAGAGTCAGGTACCTGGGTCAGAACCAGAAGGACAGAATACAGAAGGAGAAGAGACAAGAGTGGTCAGTGAACGGGCCGGGGTCACAACAGGAAACAAATACACAAGCCGCGAGCTGAGCACAGAGGACTGAACCAGAGGAGAACAACGGTGTAACTGGCAGATTCCGGCCATATCCTTTGAGCTTTAGTAGGGTGTGGTACTTTCCAATTGGCTGAAGTAGGGAGCAGATTACTCCAGCTGTACAGCCGGATCAGATCCCAGATGAGATTGGACACACTATATGCAGAAGCCCTAATATAACTAAATGATAGAAGACCAGAATAGTCGAAATCCCCATAAAGCGATTCCATTTTATAAATTAATTCACTGAGGGTTATAATCTATACACGTGGTCAAAATTGTTGGTACCCCTCGTTTAGTGACAGAAAAACCCACAATGGTCACAGAAATAACTTGAATCTGACAAAAGTAACAAATAAAGAATCTTTGAAAACGAACAAATGAAAGTCAGACATTGCTTTTCAACCATGCTTCCACAGAATTGTTAAGAAAATAAAACTCATGAAATAGGCCTGGACAGAAATGATGGTACCCCTAAAATAATTTGACAAAAGGGACATGTTAAATTAAGGTATGTCCACTGATTAGCATCACAGGTGTCTACAATCTTGGAATCAGTGAGTGGCCTGTATAGAGGGCTACAGATACTCACTGTGCTGTTTGGTGGCAGGGTGTGTATCACACTCAACATGGACCAGAGGAAGCGAAGGAAAGAGGTGTCTCAGGAGATTAGAAAGAAAATTACAGACAAACATATTAAAGATAAGTTATTAGACCATCTCCCAGCAGCTTGATGTTCCTGTGACTACAGTTGCACATATTATTCAGATATTTAATATCCATGTGACTGTAGCCAACCTCCCTGGACATGGCCGCAGGAGGAAAATTGATGACAAAACAAAGAGATGGATAATTCGAATGGTAACAAAAGAGCACAGAAAAACTTCTAAACAGATTAAAGGGTAACTTCAAGATCAAGGAACATCAGTGTCAGATCGCACCATCCTTCGTTGTATGAACCAATGTGGACTTGGGAGACGACCAAGGAGGACACCATTGTTGAAGAAAAAAATCATAAAAAGCCAGACTGGAATTTGTCAAACTACATGTTGACAAGCCACAAAGCTTCTGGGAGAATGTCCTATGGACAGATGAGACAAAAATGTAACTTTTGGCAAGGCGGAGGATCATGAGAATCCCACACTGAAGGACATATTTGCCACTGTCTCCTTCTGTAAGAATGCCTTAACCACGCTGACACAGCAGGTTCTGGGAATTCAAGCTGAAGTGGCTGGTTTAAAAAAAGATATGAAAAAAGCTGATACCAGAACAGAAGAGGTAGAAAAGAGAGTGGGGCAAGCAGAGGACCACATCACTAAAACTCCAGAAAGCAGAAAAAAGATTCGCTCAGCAAATCTCTGAAGTAGTGGGCAAAAATGATGATCTAGAGAATTGCTCTAGACGTAATAATATAAGGATTGTTGGCCTCCCAGAAAAATCCGAAGGGAGAAACCCCACAGAATTTATGGAAGAGAGGCTCAGGGAGAAATTTGTCACAGATACTCTGACCAAGTTTTTTGCCGTGGAGCGTGCACACAGAGTTCCCATGCAGCCACAACCACCGGGTAGGGGACCACGCACTATGCTTGCTAAGCTTCTCCATTATAGGGATAGAGACATAATTCTAAAGAGGGCGAGAGAGATGGGGGATCTTGCCATGAATGGTGAAAAAGTAGCTATCTACCCAAACTTTTCTATTGCAGTCCAAAAACAGCGTATGCAATTTGGAGGAGTGAAGAAGCGTCTTAGAGAGCTGGGAGTGCAGTACTCCATGATTTTCCCGGCTAAACTAAGGGTGGTGGCGCTTGATAAAGTTCAATTTTTCATCGATCCGATAGAAGCTAACCAATGGATTGGCATTAATGCGCATAAACTCCGGGGGAAGACATGAGCTGGAATTGATTGATTAGTCAAGAGGACTATGCCTGACATGGTCGGCTGAGGACATATTACATCTTTCAGTGGCTCGCAAGGAATTCTTAACCGTTTTTTTTCCTGTCGAAGAACTGATTTTTGGTAGGCTTCGGCCTTGTTCCTGGTTTTCCTTTCTGGTTTTTTTTTCTTTTTTTTTTTGCCATCGGTTCTTTGGCCCTTTTATTATACGCCTCTTGATCTCCTGAATATGATCTTCTTTAGATCCACTGGCATATGGTTGAGATTGAGGCTTTGGCCGGGCGAAATGATTGAGATTTGGTGGTTGCCCAATGTTGGGCACAGCGGGGGTGTCTATTGTTATAGTTTCCAAAATTTGAATTGTTTATATGTTTTATTATATTATTGATGATGTTATACAATGGGATCTTCTGTCCTGCACAACAGGACTGGGGGGGAGCTGGGAAGATAGTTGCTCTACGTATGCAATTAGATGAATGTAGAAGCATAGTGGTGGGGGAGGCGGGAGGAGAGGGGGGCCAGGGACCAGATTACCCAGCTCTCTTTGAGAGTATATGCACTAGGAAGGGGGAGAAGAGGAGGGGACAGGAGGGGGGGATGGGTGAAGGGGAGGGTGAGGGAGGAGGGATGGGTTCAGACAGCAAGGGGCAAAACTACACCGATTAATAATTCCAGTTATTAACACTGGAGGGGGGGAAAATTAAGGTACTAAGTTGGAATGTTAGGGGTTTATCTGACAAAACTAAGAGGGCAGCTATATTCAAATATATACAAGACCAGGGCCCATCGGTGGTATGCCTCCTGGAGACTCATCTTTTACCGGACACAACGAGACTCTAGAATAGGTGATGGATACAGAGGGCCTATCACTCTACTTTTTCTAGCTACGCAAGGGGGGTAGCTGTGCTAATTCATACTTCAATACAATATGAGGAAATAGAGGTGCATATTGACCCGGATGGGCAGTGTGTATTCATCAAATGTAAATTATTTGGCCACCTTATGTGCATTGCCGCTATTTATATTCCACCCCCCTACTCGAGTACTAAGCTGAGGGAGACTTGGGAATTCTCAGGAAGAGGGGGAGTATTGCCTCTTTTGATAGTGGGTTACTATATTAATGTAATAGACTCTTATTTGGACAGGAATAGGAGGCCGTTGGGAGTATTGAGTGACACTATAACCCCATTTGGCAATTTAGTTCGGGAAATGGGTTTGATGGACATTTGGAGGGTAAGAAATGACGGGAAACAGTGCTTCTCCTGCTATTCAGCTTCTTATAATACCCTATCTCGCATCGACATGGCATTAGCTAATGAGTTGATGAATGCAATGGTGGGGGATGTGCAGTACTTACCGAGTGTGATCTCGGACCACAGTCCCATCCTTGTGTCCATTAAACGGGAGCGTTTGAGAGGGGGGGATAAGGGGAGAGTAGAAGTTACATCCGGCCTGGATACAACATATAAATATGCAGGGCATCATGCGCGAGATTGGGGAATTCTTTGTCCATAATGATGATAGTGCTCATCCTCTGGTGGTATGGGACGCCATGAAGGCATATCTCCAGGGAATTCTATACAGGGATATATGTAGGAGAAAGACACAAACTAAGCGAGATGAGGTGCATAGTCTGGAAGCCCTAACTAGGGCGGAAATAGAAATGGCACAGCACGCTACACCTGACACTCAACTGACACTTAGGCAGGCACATGAAAGGGTCAATAGGTTACTACTAGATAAAGCAAATAAGAAGCAGGCTTTTCAGAAGATTAGATTCTACGAAGAAGGGGAAAAAGTTGGTCATCTATTGTCGATTATAGCTGCAGCCCAGAGAGGCAGCTCATTTATACATAGTATGGATACTGCAAAGGGGACAAGGGTTACTGAGACGCCCGAAATTCTGGTGGTCTTCGCAGGTTTTTACCAGAACCTCTATTCATCGAGTAGAATGGGAGGGGAAGGGGCGGAGGCATTTCTAGGAGCGGGACTGCTTCCGACACTATCTATGGAAGATAGGGATAAGTTGGAGTCTCCTATCACAGTAGTGGAGTTGGAGATGGCTCTGCATGGCATGACTAATGAGAGTGCCCCGGGAGCAGACGGTCTTCCTGCGGAAATATACAAACACCTAGAAGAAATTCTGCTACCCAAGCTATTAATAGTGTTTGAGGAGGCTATGAAAGAAGGGATTTTGCCTGCGTCTATGCGGGAGGCGGTGATAGTGGTGATTCCTAAGGACGGTAAAAATCCAGGAATTCCAGATTCATACAGCCCAATATCCTTGCTGACAGCTGATGTGAAAATACTGGCTAAAGTGCTGGCGAACCGACTAACTGGTGTTGTTGATACATTGATCCATATGGATCAATCTGGTTTTATGCCCAACAGATCAACAGCAGCCAATATACGGAGACTATATCTCAATCTGCAGTTGCCAGTCGATAACCCAGGTGGGAGGGTGATAGCCTCACTTGATGCCCATAAAGCCTTTGACTCTGTAGAATGGTCAAAACCTGTGGAGAGTGCTGCATAGTATGGGCTTTGGTCCTCAATTTACAGCGTGGATTCAGCTATTGTATACTCAACCCACAGCTAGAGTTAAGATTAATGGGGTAATGTCCATGGGAATACAGCTGCATAGAGGAACGAGGCAAGGCTATCCACTGTCGCCGCTCCTGTTCGCTATTGCGATAGAGCCATTGGCGGCTGCTATTAGACGCAACAAGGCAATAAAGGGGTTTCCATATGGCCATTTGGAGGAAAAGGTGGCCATGTATGTGGATGACCTTTTATTATTCCTAGGGGACCCCTTGGCTTCATTGGATCATGCTGTCCTGACCATTTAGAGGTTCGGTGAGATCTCAGGACTGACCATAAATTGGTCTAAATCAAGCCTATTTAAAGTGGACAAGTAGGTGGTTTGGACTCAGGAAGACATAGGGGCCAACAAACTACAATGTGTGGAAATGTTTAAATATTTGGGGATACAGGTTTCCCTACCGGTGACTGAGTACCTTAAAACTAATCTAGTAGCCCTACTGGCAATTCTAAGAACTAAAGTGGATACTTGGAACAAATTACACTTGTCGGTGGTGGGAAGGATTAATCTACTTAAAATGGTTTTAATGCCCAAGCTTTTATATATATTACACAACTCCCCAATCTGGATACCGCGGAAAAGGTTCGGAGTGGTGAATTCACTGTTTAGGGCCTTGGTATGGGGTAAGAAACAACCTAGAATAAGGCTTGAAACCTTGCAAAGACCAAAGGATGAGGGGGGACTGGCACTACCAAATCCGGAACTGTATTTTTTAGCTGCCCAAAGTCAACATCTCAGAGGGTGGTCTAATCAAGAGAAGGCAGGCGTCATCAGAGGAGTGCTGGAATACGTACTATATAGAAGCCCGTTGATACTTGGCCTAGAGGATGGGAAGATGGGTGTAATGGGGAGATGGGTGTCCCACTCTGCGACTCTTGCAAGACCTGTGGAACAGACTAAAGAGGGTGAGAGGGGTGACCGGGTTGACTAGATTCACAGTTATATGGGATAATAGTAACCTCCCAGAGATTCGGAAACTTGGGAGACTGGAAGGCTGGAAACTTAGGGGGCTGACATTAATGTCTCAAATTATGGATAACGGGGAGCTGAGACCGTTTTTACAATTACACAGTGAGTTTCAGTTGCCGGATTCTGAATGATACCACTACTGTCAGGTACGGCATGCCATTACGGCTCAAAAACTTTCCAGAAACCTGCAGATACAATCTGACATAGTGTTGGACTGTATATGTGGTGGTGCTGGACTTACGAAAGGGGTAATTTCTAACACCTACAAAGATATATTGCGTACACATTTAATGGGGTTCCCACTTAAAGCAAGATCCAAATGGGAGGGAGAGATTGGGGTGATGACTGACGAGGTATGGGACAGCGTCCTAGAATATGTCCCCAAACTCACTATGAGTGAACCAGCTAGGTTGTCCCATCTTTATGTGATCCATCGTGTGTGCCGTACCCCCCTTCTGATGTTTAAAATGGGGCTGAGGGACAACTCTGAATGTCCAAGATGTGGGGGGTCTGATGCCGGAATCCTTCATATGATGTGGACTTGTCCCAGGCTATCTGCGTTCTGGTTTAATGTCATTAACAGAATAGAAGGGGCTTACGGAAGTGTTATACCCAAAAAACCACTGGTCTGCATACTGGGATATGTGGAGGAAATTGAAATAGTTAATAGTGCAAAGCTTGCTATAGCCAGACTACTATATGTAGCAAGGAAGCTGATTGTGAGGAACTGGATCAGGAAAGAACCACCTTCTGGGAGAGAGTTTGTGAAACAGGTGTCTTGTATCATCCAGCTGGAGGAAAAGATATATGTTAAAAGAGGCAATTCTAAAACCTATGAGAGGTTGTGGAATCCCTGGTTACAATACGGTACAGTTAACTGATGGAAAGGTGCTATATTTTACAATGCTGGTGTTGTGGATAAACCAGTTATATATGCTGTCTACATGGGGGGGAGGGGAGGGGGGAACAGGGATGTTCAATTTGTAAATCTATTGTTTGTGGAAGATTTACTATATATTCTGTATTTTGAATTCTGTTTAATAAAAATCTATTTGATAAAAAAAAAACTTTTGGCAAGGCTCTATGTTCACAGATGGAAAAATGAAGCATATCAAGAAAAGAACATTGTCCCTACTGTGAAACATGGATTAGGCTCTGATGTTCTGGGGCTGCTTTGCTGCATCTGGCACAGGATGTCTAGAATCTGTGCAGGGTACAATGAATTCTCAAGACTATCAAGGGATTCTAAAGAGAAATGTGCTGGCCAGTGTCGGAAAGCTTGGTCTCAGTTGCAGGTCATGGGTCTTGCAACAGGATAATGACCCAAAACACACAGCTAAAAACACTCAAGAATGGCTAAGAGGAAAACATTGGACGATTCTGAAGTGGCCTTCTATAAGCACTGACCAAAAAGCTACTGAGCATCTTTGGAAAGAGCTGAAACATGCCATCTGGAAAAGGGAACCTTCAAACAAAAGACAACTGGAGCAGTTTTCTCTTGAGGAGTGGGCAAAAATACCTCTCGAGAGGTGCAGAAGTCTCATTGACAGTTACAGGAATCATTTAATTGCAGTTATTGCCTCAAAAAGTTGTGCACCAAAATATTAAGTTAAGGATACCATCATTTCTGTCCAGGCCTATTTTATGAATGAGTTTTATGTTTTTTAAATTCTGTGCAAGCATGGTTGAAAAGCAATGTGTGACTTTCATTTGTTCATTTTCATAGATTTTTTAATTATTATTGTGTCAGATTCAAGTTATTTGTGTGGCCATTGTGGGTTTTTCTGTCATTAACCGAGGGGTACCAACAATTTTGATCACGAGTGTAGGAGGAGTGAATATTTTGACTGCACAGCCAGTTTCCGGAAATTAACACGCAGTGGATGTTGGAGAATGAAAATCACACATTTGCCATTTTATAACCCATCACATAGTGCCCAGATTGTGCTCCAGGAGACACACACCATAAATTAAGTGGATTCTTCTCACTATAATATTGCTAAATACATGGATCCTA
This sequence comes from Dendrobates tinctorius, assembly GCF_039654945.1. NCBI lineage: Eukaryota > Metazoa > Chordata > Amphibia > Anura > Dendrobatidae > Dendrobates > Dendrobates tinctorius. The sequence goes on from NW_027361794.1 coordinate 10,950,498, forward strand.
AATGTTGTTTGAGCACACTGCAAGACTCAAGTGAGAGCGGATTTTGCTGGATTGGTTTATAGAAACCCTGTTTGTATTTCAATAGCCTTTGAGCCACTAATAGTGTGGTAACCTCTGTTTTTCCATTGACAGATGATGGACCTGAGTGGGGACTTGTTTTTTGTGACATGAGAATTGGTATTATTTTTGCCTACATAACATTGATTGGTTTCTTTTTATTCGATATTTGGTAGGCAGAATGAACAAACAGTTGCACACCACGCACTACTGGTTCATCCAACAAAGTTTTCTATTAGACTGTGAACTGTCATTGTCTTGGAAAATAATTAATGTTTTTTTACCTAGCTTGCTATTTTTATGGACAGTTTAAGTAGAAATGTTCAAAAATATAAAACTCAAGGATATTTTTTAAAAAAATAATTTTTTTATCTTAGCAGATGACTGTACCAGGAGATCAGAGGAACAGCTGACATCTTCAGTTTTTAAATCTGATGATCTTGAGATCATACAAGATACAAATGAAGTGATTGCTATTACTCCAGATATACCATCATCCATTCACAGTAAAGATCTGTCATCTGATCCTATGAAACTGTTGCCATCTTCTGATTCATTACCGACTACTAAGGAAAATCAAAGTCACAAAAGAGGCATTAAAAAACAATCTGCTCCAAAAGCAAAGAAGCCTTTTTCATGTTCAGAATGTGGGAAATGTTTTAACTGGAAAAATGCTCTTGTTATTCACCAGAGAATCCACACAGGGGAGAAGCCTTTTTCCTGTTCAGAATGTGGTAAATGTTTTGCACGTAAATCACATTTTGTTAGTCACCAGAGAACTCACACAGGGGAGAAGCCTTTTTCATGTTCAGAATGTGAGAAATGTTTTAACTGGAAAAATGCTCTTGTTATTCACCAGAGAATCCACACAGGGGAGAAGCCTTTTTCCTGTTCAGCATGTGGGAAATGTTTTAACAATAAATCACATTTTGTTACCCACCAGAGAACTCACACAGGGGAGAAGCCTTTTTCATGTTCAGAATGTGGGAAATGTTTTAACAATAAATCAAATTGTGTTAAGCACCAGAGAATCCACACAGTAGAGAAGCCTTTTTCCTGTTCAGAATGTGAGAAATGTTTTAACAATATATCACATTTTGTTACCCACCAGAGAACTCACACAGGGGAGAAGCCTTTTTCATGTTCAGAATGTGGGAAATGTTTTAACAATAAATTAGCTTGTGTTAAGCACCAGAGAATCCACACAGTGGAGAAGCCTTTTTCCTGTTCAGAATGTGAGAAATGTTTTAACAATAAATCAGATTTTGTTAATCACCAGAGAACTCACACAGGGGAGAAGCCTTTTTCCTGTTCAGAATGTGGGAAATGTTTTAGCAATAAATCAGTTTGTGTTAGTCACCAGAGAATCCACACAGGGGAGAAGCCTTTTTCCTGTTCAGAATGTGGGAAATGTTTTAACAATAAATCAGATTGTGTTAAGCACCAGAGAACTCACACAGGGGAGAAGCCTTTTCCCTGTTCAGAATGTGGGAAATGTTTTAACAATAAATCAGATTGTGTTAAGCACCAGAGAATCCACACAGGGGAGAAACCTTTTTCCTGTTCAGCATGTGGTAGATGTTTTGCACATAAATCACATTTTGTTAACCACCAGAGAACTCACACAGGGGAGAAGCTTTTTTCCTGTTCAGAATGTGGGAAATATTTTATCCAGAAATCAGATCTTGTTTCTCACCAAAGAACTCATACAGGGGAGAAGCCTTTTTACTGTTCAGAATGTGGGAGATGTTTTGCACATAAATCAAATTTTGTTAACCACCAGAGAACTCACACAGGGGAGAAGCCTTTTTCCTGTTCAGAATGTGGGAAATGTTTTATCCAGAAATCAGCTCTTGTTAGACATCAGAGGAGTCACACAGGAGAGAAGCCTTTTTCCTGTTCAGAATGTGGGAAATGTTTTAACCGGAAAGAGCTTCTTGTTAGACATCAGAGCAGTCACACAGGGGAGAAACCTTTTTCATTTTCTTAATGTGGGAAATATTTTACTTGGAAATCAACTGTTGTTAAATATCAGTGATGTCACATAGGGCAAAAGCCTTTTCTATATTTGTAATGTTGGAATAGTTTTAACCAAAATTGGATCTTCTTAAATGACTTGTCTCTTGTCATTCCTCATGTTTGCTGACAAAAAAATAAAGCTAAAGTTTATTAATTCCAAATTTAAAACTATACAAATAATTCACCCCTTGAAGGTTAATCAGAAGGTGACTAATAGAAAAAACATATACCCCAAATTTCATTATATAGGGTGAGGTGACGTATACACACTCACTCTCCAAGCCTCTCATTTCTACGGGTTTCTTCATCCTCACCAAAGGTGACTCATCGGGAGACTTTTTTTTAAATTTTGTCCTATATTCAAACGAGACGAGACAAAAAAAGTAAAATCATGTCCAAAACAGTCAGAAAACTAGCCATATATAGGTAGGCCCCAGACCTCGAACTATATACTTTGTAAGTTTATAATCCACTCCAGTGGCGGTCAGTCAGGATTAGAAAATATGTGAAAATACAGTATAATTATAGTTTTTTTTTCTTATAGGGACTGCCCTACTGTGTTATTTTAACAGGTGTCAATTAGTAGTGCAGACAAATTGTCCTAGACTAGACTCAGTTTTCAGACTGCCCTATTTATACCACTCAGGGAAACCTTACCCTGCTGCAAAGATCATTAGCAGCTTCTAACTAATGGCCATGCTGTGGTCCGTCAGGGAATGAGTGCAATATCATTATAAAAACTAGGGATATGGGCAATCATAATGTCTGGGAGATCTGTGCAATTATTTAGTATGAATATGGATTTGATCTCTGGAAGTTGTGTTCCCTGAGCGGTATATACTGTATTTTCACATACTATCTATTCCTGACACTGGAGTGGCTTATAAACTTACTATGTATATAGTATGAAGTCTGGGATCTGCCAATATGTTACTAGTTTTCTGTTTCAGATAACATGATACATGATTTTAGGGTTTTCTTTGTCTAGTCTCTTGTCGCTTGAATATAGGTCAATATTAAATAGCCTCCTGATGAGTCGCCTTTGGTGAGGACAACGAAACCCGTAGAAATGAGAGGCTTGGAGAGTGAGTGTGTATACGTCACCTCACCCTATATACTGAGATGTGGGGTATATGTTTTTTCTATTAGTCACCTTCTGACCTTCAGGGTGTGATTTATGGGTATAGTTTTACATATGGAATTCATAAAGCTTAGTCTTATCCTTTTGTCAGTGAATCTTCTAATCAAGGGATAATTATATACATTTTTTTGTTTCCCTCAGTGAACTCCTTCCTTATGTTTGGCCTCATTTAAAATAAAAAACACTCATACTAGCTTCTGGCCTCTGCTTTAGTGGTGTCGAGACTCACTGTCCCGGGGCTTATGTGAGGTTGTTACATCACATAAGCCCTGCGCCCAATCAGCGGCAGCTTCACTGTTCCTTCTTTCAGATGTATTGAACATCAACAGGAAGTCAGGACTGTGGCTGCTTTCTGACTACCTCATGATGCTCGCCCTACCACTTGCACCAGTGACCCCATTCCATCAAATCTCCAGTCCCCCCATTCCATCACATCTCCTCCAGTCCCTTTCCCCTGCTGTTACCACTCGCCTAACAAAAATATTTAACCTCTCTCTCTGTCTTCTGGTATCTTTCCTTCCTCATTTAAGCATGCCATCATACAGCCATTACTTAAAAAACCATCCCTCGACCAAAACTGTGCCGCTAACATAGACCTGCCTCTAATCTTCCCTCCATCTCTAAACTCCTGGAATGCCTGGTTCACGCCTGACTTATCCGATATCTCTCAGATAACTCTCTCCTTGACCCTCTACAATCCGGTTTCCGCTCTCTTCACTCTACTGAAACTTCCCTCACTAAAGTCTCTAATGATCTTCTAACAGCTAAATGTAATGGTCTCTACTCCATGCTAATTCTCTTGGATCTCTCTGCAGCATTCGACACTGGATCATCAGCTCCTTCTCACTATGCTCCAATCCATCGGCCTCAAGGACACCGTTCTCTCTTGGTTCTCCTCCTATCTCTCAGACCGCTCCTTTACTGTATCTTTTGCTGGCTCCTTCTCATCTTCCCCTTCCTGTTGGGGTTCCTCAAGGATCAGTTCTAAGCCCCGTCTTCTTATCTTTGTATACTGCCCCTATTGGTCAAGCAATCAGTAGATTTGGGTTCCAGTACCATCTCTTTGCTGATGACACCCAATTATACACTTCTGCTATCACGCCTACCTTTTTGGAAAACACCAGTGATTGTCTTAACGCTGTCTCTAACATCATGTCCTCCCTCTATCTGAAACGGAACCTGTCAAAAACTGATCTCGTGTTTCCTCCCTCTACTGACCTACCCATGCCTGACATTGCCATTTTCGTGTGGTACACCATTACTCTCCAGCAGCATGCCCACTGTCTTGGGGTCATACTTGATTCCGAGCTTTCATTCACCCTCCACATCCGATCACTGGCTCACTCTTGTTATCTGCACCTCAAAAACATTTCTAGAATTCGACCCTTTCTTACTTTCGACTCTGCAAGAACTCTTACTGTTTCTCTTATTCATACTGGACTATTGTAACTCTCTACTAATCGGTCTCCCTCTAACCAAACTCTCACCTCTCTAATCTGTCCTGAATGCTGTAGCTAGGATTATATTACTCACCAATCGTTATACCAATGCCTCTACCTTGGGCCGGTCCTCACACTGGTTACCCATCCACTCCAGAATTCTGTATAAACTTATTACCCTCATCCACAAAGCACTCCATGGCTCAGCACCACCCTACATCTCCCTCGTCTCAACCTACCACCCTACCCATGCCTCCGTTCTGCTAATGACCTGAGGTTTACATCCTCAATCAGAACCTCTTACTCCCGTCTCAAAGACTTTTCATGTGCTGCGCCAATTCTTTGGAATGCACTACCCAGGTTAATACGATTAATCCCCAATCCCCACAGTTTTAAGCGTGCCTTAAAAATGCATTTGTTCAGACTGGCCTACCGCCTCAACACATTAACCTAAATATCCCTGTGTGGCTCATTCAAAATTTTTTACCATAACCAGGTTCCTCGCATCATGTTCTCACAAGATTTATGCATTTAATAGCCCTCTGTGTCTGTACTACTAAATATTTAGACTGTTAACTGGTTCATGTAGCAACACGAACACCCGATTCTTTCTTACACTATGGCTGGTCCGAACAATAAAAACAATTGTTACCATCCACCTTTCGTGTCTCCCCTTTTTTCTTATAGATTGAAAGCTCTCATTCCTCTTGGTATCGGTTTTGATCTATGTGTTTTTTGGTATGCTGTAATGTCTATTGTCTGTAGAAGTCTCCTATATAATGTAAAGTGCTGCGGAATATGTTGGCGCTATAGAAATAAAATTATTTTTTGTCTGAAAGTGGGGACAGTGAGACCAGCGCTCATTGGGCACAGGGCTCACATAACGTAAAAACCTCAAAAGAGACCAAAGAACGCAAGTACCGACACCGGTGAAGTGGTGCCGGCATGGATGGTTTGTATAAGTATTTTTATTTTAATAGGACCAAACATGAGGAATGAGAAGGGGTTTTCCAACTAGTGGACAACCTTTTCAAACATCAAAAATCCCACAGAGAGAAGTCATTATCATATCTAGAGTGTGAGAAATGAATTACAGGAAAATCGTATTTTGTTGACCATCAAAAATAACTCAGACAAGACAGGGAAAACCTATATATATTATTGACAAAAACATGGTGTGCAGCGTGCGCTCAAGGATGGAATATTATATGGGAGTTTTATAGACTAAATTCAAATTGAGAATATTATATGGGAGTTTTATAGAATAAGCTAAATACCATCAGAAAAAAACGACCCAAAACAAACATTTATCAGTAAAAATAACATCTTTATTAGGTAAAGTCTAAAAGAATTGCACCATTTTCGATTCCCGTAGCGTCTCAATTTTTCATGGTCTCTGGTTGGGTGAGGGCTTATTTTTTTGTGTGTCGAGCTGACATTTTCAATGAATACCATTTTGGTGCAGATACGATCGTTTGATTACCTGTTATTGCATTTTATTGTAATGTTGCGGAGACCAAAAAAACGTAATTCTGGCGTATTCACTTTTTTTCTCATTACGCTGTTTAGCAATCGGGTTAATTTTTTTTATATTGATTGAGCGATTCTGAATGCAGTGATCCCAAATGTGTATTTTTGATTTGTTATTGTTTATTTTGAATGAGGCAAACGGGGGGTAATTTTAATTTTTTTTTTTATCTTTTTAAAAACTTTTTTTTTGTACTTTTGGCATTGTGAAGACATACAGCATTGTATCTTAATTAACCAGATGACTATGTTTAGCAAACAAAGAATAATAGAATGTTATCTGTATGTTGGCTTTTAATTTTAAGTGTTGATTTCTGGTTGGTCAAAAAAACAGCCTTTTGTTTGTTTAAGCCTGTAATATTGACTTTTATTGTGCGCTTATCCTTAATCACTACTGATATGCTCATTATGCATTGTATTATGGAGCCAGTTTGTTGACCTCTAAAGCAGAAAGGCAAAAACTATGCAAATAGTTTACATAATCAAGTAATGCTACTTGATCTCATCTCCATTCTTATCTTTTATGTAAATACTGAATGAGGGACACTTGTTAAGTCTAAAAATAGGTTACCTCTCTGTATAAAGAGACTGTGAGAGAGAAACAGCCAGAGAGATTCTGCCAAGACATCCATACATCCCAAAAGGACATGAGAAAGAACAGCAGCCATTTTACATCATGGCTCCATTACGAGAGACACAGATCTATTATTCTATAGGAAACAATCTATGGGGTTTTCAGCCTCGGTTGGAATAATACAGATCTTGATTGACCATCGTTAACCATGGATATGTTTGGAGAAGTCAGGTTGTGATCCTCGGATCAACTGACCTTGGACCTTGTATGGACTCAATGGACTGTCATCATCCTACACTTTTTACCTCCTTTCTATGTATGTGCCACAGGTGGAGTAGTCAACCCTGGAAGATGAAGCCAGGTTGTGATCCTCGGATCAACTGGCCTTGCACCTTTTATGGACTCAATGGACTGTCATCTTACTACACTTGTTACCCCGTCTCTTTGTGCGCGCCACAGGTGGAGTAACCAACCCTGGAATATGAAGCCAGGTTGTGATCATCAGATCATCTGGCCTTTGTATAGACTGAATGGACTGTCATCTTCCTACACTTGTCGTTACCTCCTCTCTGTGTGCGTGCCACAGGTGGGCTAGTGACCCTGGAAGATCTGAAGTCATGGCTGCTATTATCCCAGCCAGTCAGCGGAAGGGTGAGACTCTGTAATGTGCACCATCTTGAGTATTTTGCTGGTACTGCTCTATGTGTTATCTGCCTGTTTTTTGGTTCAATAAAGCATTGCTACAATGTTTTACCCTCACCCTGTGTTGTCTGAGTAGCGTTTTGACCATGTTAAAAGGAGAGCGAGAGTTCAGCGGGACGATCCCTGGTCCATGCGGTTTTCGCTACCGGGCAACGCTCATAGCAATCCGGCAGTGACAACCATAGAGGTCTGCTGGAGACCTCTGGTTGTCATGCCAATCCATCGGTGACTCACGCTCACGTGACAGGGTCACTGATGCCCGAGATTTCCAGCATGCTTGCCGGAGGTGCACAGTCAATGCCGCTATTGGGGGCACATGTCAGCTGTTCAAAACAGCTGACGTACTGGAAAATATGTGGGCTCAGCGTCTGAGCCCACATCAAAGTGAGTGAGTCCGACATCGGTGTACATTTACTCCCGATGTCGGAAAATGGTTCAAGGTGATTATTTACAGAGACAGAAGTGCTAATCACTCATGTATATATACACATAATTACAAAAATACACAGATTACAATGTTAAATAGTATATAGTTAAGACAAGAAAATATAATTTGTGTAAACCATGTGTAGATATAAAAATTTAGGCAAATGTAGCTCCACAAATAATTAAGTGTGGTGTAAGGTATGTAAGTGTGGTGTACTTAATTATTTGTACCAAATGTCCAACTTGTGGTCAGTACGTGCGGGAGACAGGGCAAAAGCTTAGAACAATGATGAATTCTCACCATTACACAATAAGAAAAAAGAATGGGCCTACCTGTGGCAAACATTTTTGTAGCCCTGATCACAGCATCATGGACATGAAATTGCTTGTATTAAAAAGGTAACTTCAAATCTCAGAGAGACAGAAGGATCTGGGAGTATAAACTCATGACAACCTTTGACACACTCAGTGTAGGAATGAATGTGTCACATGGCTTCATATCTTTTTACATCAATTAAGGAATTTGCTCCTCAGATCTTGTGGGGTCATCACAACACAGAACCAGATCACTATCAGAGGACAATAAAACTTTCACACTCCTAATCTATGAACTGTTCCAATATTTATGACCACAACTGCTTATCACTCTCCCATAATGATTGTTCTGCTTCACATCACTTGTCTTATCTATTGCATTATTTCTGTGCTGTGTTGATTCAGATTTTGTATAAGTCAATGCAATGCCTGATGAAGAGAATTGAGTAGTCTCGAAAGCTTGCAATTTGTTACCATCTTTTCAGTTAGCCATTAACCCCTTTACACCAAGGGTGGTTTGCATGTTAATGACCAGGCCAATTTTTTACAATTCTGACCACTGTCCCTTTATGAGGTAACTCTGGAATGATTCCATGGATCCCTGTAATTCTGACAATTTTTTCTCGTGACATATTTTTCATCATGATAGTGGTAAAATTTATTTGATATGACTTACATTTATTTGTGAAAAAATGGAAATTTGGCGAAAATTTTGCAATTTTCCAACTTTGAAATTTCATGCCCTTAAATCTCAGATACGGTACATTGCGAAAGTATTCGGCCCCCTGGAACTTTTCAACCTTTTCCCACATATCATGCTTCAAACATAAATATATCAAATGTAAATTTTTGGTGATGAATCAACAACAAGTGGGACACAATTGTGAAGTTGTACGAAATGTATTGGTTATTTGAAATTTTTGTGGAAATTCAAAAACTGCAAAGTGGGGCGTGCAATATTATTCGGCCCCTTTAACTTAATACTTTGTTGCACCACCTTTTGCTGCGATTATAGCTGCAAGTCGCTTGGGGTATGTCTCTATCAGTTTTGTACATCGAGAGACTGAAATTCTTGCCCATTGTTCCTTGGCAAACAGCTCTAGCTCAGTGAGGTTTGATGGAGATCGTTTGTGAACAGCAGTTTTCAGCTCTTTCCACAGATTCTCGATTGGATTCAGGTCTGGACTTTGATTTGGCCATTCTAACACCTTGATATGTTTATTTGTGAACCATTCCATTGTAGATTTTGCTTTATGTTTGGGATCATTGTCTTGTTGGAAGACAAATCTCCGTACCAGTCTCAGGTCTTTTGCAGACTCCAACAGGTTTTCTTCAAGAATGGTCCTGTATTTGGCGCCATTCATTTTCCCATCAATTTTAACTATCTTCCCTGTCCCTGCTGAAGAAAAGCAGGCCCAAACCATGATGCTGCCACCACCATGTTTGACAGTGGGGATGGTGTGTTCAGGGTGATGAGCTGTGTTGCCTTTACGCAAAACATATCGTTTGGCATTGTTGCCAAAAAGTTCGATTTTGGTTTCATCTGACCAGAGCACCTTCTTTCACATGTTTGGTGTGTCTCCCAGGTGGCTTGTTGCAAACTTTATACAACACTTTATTTAGATATCTTTGAGAAATGGCTTTCTTATTGCCACTCTTCTATAAAGACCAGATTTGTGCAGTGTACGACTGATTGTTGTCCTATGGACAGACTGTTCCCCCTCAGCTGTAGATCTCTGCAGTTCATCCAGAGTGATCATGGGCCTCTTGGCTGCATCTCTGACCAGTCTTCTCCTTGTTTGAGATGAAAGTTTAGAGGGACGACCGGGTCTTGGTAGATTTGCAGTGGTATGATACTCCTTCCATTTCAATATGATTGCTTGCACAGTGCTCCTTGGGATGGTTAAAGTTTTGGAAATCATTTTGTATCCAAATCCGGCTTTAATCTTCGCCACAACAGTGTCACGGACCTGCCTGTTGTGTTCCTTGGTCTTCATGATGCTCTCTGTGCATCAAACAGAACCCTGACACTATCACAGAGCAATTGCATTTATACGGAGACTTGGTTACACACAGGTGGATTATATTTATCATTAGTCATTTAGGACAACATTGGATCATTCAGAGATCCACAAGGAACTTCTGGAGTGAGTTTGCTGCACTGAAAGTAAAGGGGCCGAATAATATTGCACGCCACACTTTTCAGTTTTTGAATTTCCACAAATATTTAAAATAATCAATAAATTTCATTCAACTTCACAATTGTGTCCCATTTGTTGTTGATTCTTCACCAAAAATTTACATTTTGGTATCTTTATGTTTATGTTTGAAGCATGATATGTGGGAAAAGGTTGAAAAGTTCCAGGGGGCGAAATACTTTTGCAAGGCACTGTATGTTACACAAAATATTTAATAAGTAACTTTTCCCACATGTATACTTTTGGAACCAAATTTGTTTTCTTAGGAAATTATAAGGGTTAAAATTTAAACAGCGATTTCTCATTTTTACAACACCATTATTTTTACGGACCGCATCACATTTTAAGTCCCTTTGAGGGGTCTATATGATAGAAGATACCCAAAAGTGACACCATTCTAAAAATTGCACCCCTCAATGTGCTCAAAACCACATTCAAAAAGTTTATTAACCCTTCTGGTGCTTCACAGGAATTGTTGGAATGTTTAAAAAAATGATTATTGTTTAACTTTTTTCACAAAAAAATTACTTCAGATCCAAATTTTTTTTATTTTCTCAAGGGTAACAGGAGTAATTGGACACCAAAAGGTTTGTGCAATTTGTCCTGAGTATGCTGATATCCCATATGTGGGGGGAACCACTGTTTGGGCGCATGGCAGAGCTTGGAAGGGAAGGAGCGCCGTTTGACTTTTTCAGCGCAAAATTGGCTGGAATTGAGATCGGACGCCTGATGTGCCTACACAGTGAACCCCCCCCCAAAGTGACCCCATTTTGGAAACTAGACCCACCAAGGAACTTCTGTAGATGTGTGGTGATCGCTTTAAGCCCCCAAGTGCTTCACAGAAGTTTTTTTCCACAAAAATGAAATTTTTGCCCCCAATTTTTTATTTTCTCAAGAATAACAGTAGAAATTGGACCCCAAGAGTTATTCTGCAATTTGTCATGATTACGCTGATACCCAATATATGGAGGTAAACCACTGTTTGTGCACATGGCAGAGCTCAGAACGAAGGAGCGCCAGATTTTACTGTTATGGTTTGCAGGTGCCATGACCCACTTGGAGAACCCATGAGGTGCTAAAACAGCAGAATCCGCAATAATTGACCCCATTTTATGAATTACACCTCTCAATAAACTCATCTAAGGGTGCAGTGATCATATTGACACCATAGGTGTGTCACAAATTTGTATACAATTGGGCAGTCATGCAGAGAGACTTGGGAGGAACGGAGTGCTATTTGCCATTCAAGTGAATGGGTCTGTCCCAATGTCAGTGTGTTTCCACAGACCGTGTGTCCGTGGGCAAAACATGCTGACATGTCTGTTTTTTTAATGTCAGCACGGGCCACAAAATATCCAGCAGACGTGCATATGCATAACACACATGGATGTCATCCATGTGACACGCATTGGTGCCGGGGAAGAAGCGTTACAGTAAGCGCTGCTCCCCGGCGCCAGGTGATGAACAAGACTCATCATTCTCCCCTGCCCTGACTTACTGTTAGGCTTCTTCCCTGGCGCCCGTCCTTGTGGTACTGATGGGGCCCACGCATGCCACACGTTTGTTGCAAGTATTACAGACACAGACACTGACATCTCGGGTACCGGAAATATCAAGACATGTGAAAGAGACGTTATAGCAGGGTTTTTATATTTGGCTGCTGTCACACACTAAAAGACGCTTTTTATTGCAAAAATAGTTTTTGCATCACCACATTTTGAGAGCTATAATTTTTCCATATTTTGGCCCATAGAGTCATGTGAGGTCTTGTTTTTTGTGGGACGAGTTGACGTTTTTATTGGTATCATTTCCGTGCACATGACATTTTTTGATCGCTTTTTATTTTGATTTTCGGAAGGCAGAATAAACAAAATCCAGCAATTCATGAATTTCTTTTGGGGGGGCGTTTATACCATTCCGCGTGTGGCAAGATTGATAAAGGGGTTTTATTCTTCGGGTCAGTATGATCACAGCAATACCTTATTTATATTTTTTATGTTTTGGCGCTTTTATACAAAAAAAAACTTATATACAGTAAGAAATAATTATTTTTGCATCATTTTATTCTGAGAGCTATAATTTTTTTATTTTTCCAGTGATGGAGCTGTATGTCGGCTTTTTTTTTGCGGGACAAGATCACGTTTTCAGCGGTACTATGTTTATTTATATCCGTCTTTTTGATCGTGTGTTATTCCACTTTTTGTTCGGCAGTATGATGATAAAGCATTGTTTTTTGCCTTGGTTTTTTTTAAATGGGGCTCACTAAAGGGGTTAACTAGTGGTACAGTTTTATAGGGCGGGTCATTACAGACGGGGATACCAAATATGTGTACTTTTATTGTTTAGATTTTTTTTCATTCAAATATTTATTTGATAGAATAAAAATTTAGATTTTTTATTATTTTTTAAAATATTTTTACAATTATTTAAATGTAATTCCAAAGTCACCAAATGTTTCATGTTGCTTTCATACTTGCGTTTTATATCTTGGGTAGACGGTGTACTTAAGGGCGGTTTCACACCTCCAGATATTTCCGGTACTGGAGATATCCGTGTCCGTGTGCACACTTGGCACATGTGTGGCAACCGTGTGCCGCCCGTATGCTGTATCAGTACTACATGGACGGCTGCAGAGGAAGTAACGCTACAGTAAGCGCTGGTCCCCTGCTTGTGCTGAATGCGGCTGTCATTCTTCCCTGCTCTGCCGGCAACAGTGCGAGCAGGGAAGAATGAAACAAAACTGACGTGGGGTCCCCTTATTTTTTTAACCAACCCAGCAAAACTATACAGGTGCGGGCTGCTATTCTCAGGCTGGTATGGGGCCATTGATCTTGCCCCCCAGCCTAAAAACAGCAGTCTGAAGCCGCCCAGAAAAGGCGCATCTATTAAATGCGCCTATTCTGGAACTCTGTCGGGTTCTTCCCACTTGCCCTGTAGCGGTGGCAAGTGGGGTTAATATAAATAGGTGCATGGTAACGAGGTACAATTAACATAATAATCATAAAAGATCATTTTACAAATGAATATTTTCACATTTTCATACAATACATGCTGTCTAGTCATATCGCAAAAGTGCCTGTGCTATAAAGTGCAAAGTGACTGCATAACTGATATCATGTGCATCGCATTAATATCTTATCACTCACCCCGGTGTGCATTGCCATCATCGCTATTTTCTTTGAATTCACACGATAGTCGGCGTGTTTGGGATGTGACTGCGCACAATCTTCCTGTCACTAGCCGCTTAGCCAATCAAAAAGATCTAACATCTAAAAGATATTTCCCACGCATGCGCACTAAGGGTAGTCTCACACGTTCAGATTATTCCGGTAGGTGAAGAAACGATACTGGAGATGTCCGTGTGTGCATGTGGCACATCCATGTGTCATCCGTGTGCTGTCCGTGTGAATATGTATCACACCCAAAGGTTTTGATGACCAAATGAAGGGTTAAGGCATTAATTAAAGGCTTTGGAAATGGCAAAGGTGTGATCCATAAGTGATTAGGGCTTAAAAGAGTGCCTAAAATGCTTTTTATATTCTGGTCATTAACGTGCAAACCACCCTTGGGGTTTAAGGGGTTAATATTCTATTGTGTACTGTTACAGTTCACTAGCTTAGGCCTGTTTCACACTTCAGTTTTTGTGTCCGCCAAACGGATCCGTTTCCGTTTTTTTGACGGAAACTGATGCAAACGGATCCGTTTTTAAAAAAACGGATCCGTTTTTTTGACGGATCCGCGGTAACCACTAATGGAAGTCTATGGGACAAAAAAAACGGATCCTGCAAAAAATGGCGGATCCGTTTTTTTACGGAAACCAACGGATTTTGACGGATTTGAAAAAACGGAAGTGTGAAACAGGCCTAAGACAATGGCCATAATCGTAACTGCCATACATGTCTTTGTTTACCTGGAAATAAAGGCCACCATACACTTTGGATATGTATTATTACAAGCAATCAAGTAGTAGGCCCCACAAACAAACTCCTAACATGGCCACTTTGTGAAATGTACATTATAAGTGACACCTGTGGGCGTCATTCATGGGTGTGGTTTATATTGGCCAAAACATATATTTTATATTGATATTTGCTGTATGACCTTCACTATGTAATAATTGTTTGATTTCTCATCATATTCCACAATTGGTGGTGAAGAATCTTGAGGAGATCATTTGCATATTCCCAGTGCCTTCTGGGATAAGTGAAGAGTCTCCGCGAGCTCAACAATCACTGGGTTTTGGCCGTTGCAGCTGAAAAGAGGAAATCGGAAAACCAGGGGAAGAGTCTTGAGGAGATCATTTGCATATTCCCAGTGCCTTCTGGGATAAGTGAAGAGTCTCCGCGAGCTCAACAATCACTGGGTTTTGGCCGTTGCAGCTGAAAAGAGGAAATCGGAAAACCAGGGGAAGAGTCTTGAGGAGATCATTTGCATATTCCCAGTGCCTTCTGGGATAAGTGAAGAGTCTCCGCGAGCTCAACAATCACTGGGTTTTGGCCGTTGCAGCTGAAAAGAGGAAATCGGAAAACCAGGGGAAGAGTCTTGAGGAGATCATTTGCATATTCCCAGTGCCTTCTGGGATAAGTGAAGAGTCTCCGCGAGCTCAACAATCACTGGGTTTTGGCCGTTGCAGCTGAAAAGAGGAAATCGGAAAACCAGGGGAAGAGTCTTGAGGAGATCATTTGCATATTCCCAGTGCCTTCTGGGATAAGTGAAGAGTCTCCGCGAGCTCAACAATCACTGGGTTTTGGCCGTTGCAGCTGAAAAGAGGAAATCGGAAAACCAGGGGAAGAGTCTTGAGGAGATCATTTGCATATTCCCAGTGCCTTCTGGGATAAGTGAAGAGTCTCCGCGAGCTCAACAATCACTGGGTTTTGGCCGTTGCAGCTGAAAAGAGGAAATCGGAAAAACCGAATTTGGGCTCATCTTTCATCGTTTTTAAGAAATCTCAAGATGGAAGAGGCCAGGAGCCATTTGGTGAGCTGCATTTCTTGCTACATGTTCACAGACTTACCAGTGGAAAAGCCAAACTTCACATGCCACAAATGCAAGCTTGTGTCCCTGTTGGAGGAAAAGTTGCAAAATCTCGAAGAGAGGTTAGCTACGTTGAAGATCATTAAGGAAGGTGAAGAGTTCTTGAGGAGATCATTTGCATATTCCCAGTGCCTTCTGGGATAAGTGAAGAGTCTCCGCGAGCTCAACAATCACTGGGTTTTGGCCGTTGCAGCTGAAAAGAGGAAATCGGAAAAACCGAATTTGGGCTCATCTTTCATCGTTTTTAAGAAATCTCAAGATGGAAGAGGCCAGGAGCCATTTGGTGAGCTGCATTTCTTGCTACATGTTCACAGACTTACCAGTGGAAAAGCCAAACTTCACATGCCACAAATGCAAGCTTGTGTCCCTGTTGGAGGAAAAGTTGCAAAATCTCGAAGAGAGGTTAGCTACGTTGAAGATCATTAAGGAAGGTGAAGAGTTCTTGGACAGAGCAGAATTATCTCTTCATGTTACAGAAAGAGAAGAAATTCGAAGTGCACCTGAAGAAACAGAGGAATGGAGACATGTGACCCAGAGAAGCAGGAGGATCAGGAGGCAGTCAGCACCCATACTGCTCAGAAACCAGTACCAGGCTCTCACGCAGGAAAACAATGAAGAAATACATCAGGATAAGACTTTGCCAACAAGCAGCAACCTTGTACGCCTTCAGAGTCCTCCTGGATGGAGAAAGAAAAATGTTGTGAAGAAGAAACGGAGAGTGGTGGTCATGGGGGATTCCCTGTTGAGAGGAACTGAGGCCGCTATCTGCAGACCGGATATAACTTCAAGAGAAATGTGTTGTCTTCCAGGTGCAAAAATTAAAGATGTGTCTGACAGGATATCAGGACTCTTCAGACCTACAGATGACTACCCATTCCTGCTACTACATGTGGGGACAAATGACACTGCAAGAAACGACCTGGAAACCATCTGCAGAGACTTTGAAGACTTAGGCAAGAAAGTGAAAGAACTGGGAGCGCAGGTGGTCTTCTCTTCCATCCTCCCAGTGGATGGCCATGGAACAAGGAGGTGGAATAAGATTCTGCAGGTGAACAACTGGCTACGTCGATGGTGCCGTCAGCAACGATTTGGATTTCTGGATCACGGAGTGAACTACTTATACGATGGACTACTTGCTAGAGATGGGGTGCACCTTACGAAGACTGGTAAGCATGTATTTGGAAGTCGCCTTGCTACACTTGTAAGGAGAGCTTTAAACTAGAACAACATGGGAAGGGAAGCAAAAGACCAGAAAAAGCCATACACCTGACAAATGCTATTGAGAACTCTGCTATTAGAAGTGGAAAGGAAGAACAAAGACGAAAGAATCTAATTAATAAAAATATTGGAGAAAGAGAAACCAATCACAAACTGAAATGTTTCTATACTAATGCACAAAGCATGGGCAACAAACAAGGAGAATTGGAACTACTAACACAGGAAAAGAAATATGATGTCATTGGAATCACTGAAACTTGGTGGGACAATACACATGATTGGAATACAAGACTAGAAGGATACAACTTATTTGCAAGAAACAGACTTGATAAACGAGGAGGGGGTGTCGCATTGTATGTTAGAAACGCGTATATCTGCACAGCGATTGAAGCTTCAGAGACTGGGAGTTCTGTGGAAACTGTTTGGGTAAGAATACAAGGACAGAACAATGGAAAGGACACCATTGTAGGCATTTACTACAGGCCGCCTGTGCAAGCTGAAGCTATGGATGAACTCTTTATGCATCAAATGGCCAAGTTCTCCAAAAAATATGACATAGTTGTCATGGGAGATTTCAACTATCCAGACATTTGTTGGGAATCTCTCTCAGGCAAAACTAACAGGTCAAGGAAATTCTTATCCTCTCTTGCTGACAACTTTATCTTCCAAAAGGTAAGGGAGAAAACAAGAGGAACTGCTACCTTGGATCTAATCCTTATAAACAGGGAGGAAATGGTTGAGGAGGTAAAAGTGGCTGGGACCCTAGGAGGTAGCGACCATGCTATTTTAGAATTTTGGATAACTAGAGGCGGAAGACCTGTGAAGACTCAGACGTCAAGGTTAGATTTCAGAAAGGCAGATTTTAAGGGATTCAGAAAGAGAATTGGAGGGATCCAATGGCTGGATATCCTTAAAGACAAAAATGTCCAGGAAGGATGGGAAATCTTGAAAAATGAAATTCTCAAAGCACAGTTGTTAACAATTCCGAAAAGAGGGAAGAATAGGAAGCAGTTAAGGAAACCAGGATGGATGAACACAGAACTTAAGCACATGCTAAAAAGGAAGAAAAAAATGTTTATAAAATGGAAAGAGGGAGGCATATCTAAAGAAGAATATAATGCTGTCTGCAGAACCTGCAGGGCACAAATCAGATTAGCTAAAGCTGAAAATGAATTGAGGCTTGCAAGAGATGTCAAAAGCAATAATAAAGGATTTTGGGGATATGTCAAAAGTAAAAGAAAAGTCAAAGATGCTATAGGATTTTTACAGGATGAAAATGATGAAATGGTAAGACAGGATGTTGAGAAGGCTGAACTTTTAAATTCCTATTTTGCATCTGTTTTCTCTCAGAAAGGAAATGTAACATCAACTGTTATTCACTGTCCTATTAAGGGAATAGAAGAATCCAGGATATCTATAAACAGAAAGATAGTGAGGAAACACTTAGCTAGCCTAAATGAATTCAAGTCTCCAGGTCCAGATGAATTACACCCCAGACTACTGAAGGAGATAGCAGAAGAAATTTTTGAACCCCTCTCTATAATCTTTGAAAATTCTTGGAGAACAGGAGAAGTGCCAGAAGACTGGAGAAGAGCAAATGTTGTTCCTATCTTCAAAAAGGGGAAGAAGGTGGACCCAGGTAACTATAGGCCGGTGAGTCTGACTTCTATACCAGGAAAGATCTTTGAACAAATTATTAAACAACATGTATGTCAATACCTGGATAAGAATGAAGTGATTAAACAGAGTCAGCATGGGTTTGTAACTAATAAGTCATGTCAGACTAACTTAATTTCCTTCTATGACGGTATCACTGATTGGGTGGATCAAGGAAATGCTGTAGATATAGTATATATTGACTTCAGCAAAGCATTTGACAAAGTCTCTCATACAATCCTTATTGAAAAAATGATTAAGTATGGAATGGACAAGGCAACTGTTAGGTGGATTCATAACTGGCTTAGTGATCGGACCCAAAGAGTGGTCGTAAATGGCTGCACATCCAGTTGGAAGAATGTCTCAAGTGGGGTTCCACAGGGCTCTGTCCTGGGCCCTGTATTGTTCAACATCTTTATCAACGATTTAGATGAAGGAATTGAGGGTAAACTGATTAAATTTGCTGATGACACAAAGCTAGGAGGGATAGCTAATACTAGAGAAGAGAGAGAGAGGATTCAAAAAGATTTAAATAAACTGGAGAAGTGGGCAGCAACTAACAGAATGGTTTTTAACAGGGAGAAATGCAAAGTACTACATCTGGGCAATAAAAATGTAAAAAGCATATATAGAATGGGAGGAATAGGGCTAAGTGACAGCACATGTGAAAAAGATTTGGGTATACTAATAGATCACAGACTGAATATGAGTCAACAGTGTGATGCAGCAGCAAAAAAGGCAAATGCAATTCTAGGATGTATTAACAGAAGCATACAGTCTAGATCACGTGAAGTCATTATTTCCCTCTACTCCTCTTTGGTCAGACCTCATCTGGAATATTGTGTCCAGTTTTGGGCACCACATTTTAAAAAAGACATCAACAAACTGGAGCAAGTTCAGAAAAGAGCGACCAGAATGGTGACCGGTCTGCAAACCCTGTCTTATGAGGAAAGGTTGCAGGATTTGGGAATGTTTAGTTTGCAAAAGAGAAGACTGAGAGGAGACTTAATAGCTGTCTACAAATATCTAAAGGGCTGTCACATTGTAGAAGGATCAACTTTATTCTCATTTGCACAAGGAAAGACTAGAAGCAATGGGATGAAACTGAATGGGAGGAGACACAGATTAGATATTAGAAAAAACTTTTTGACAGTTAGAGTGATCAATGAGTGGAACAGGCTGCCACGAGAAGTGGTGAGTTCTCCTTCAATGGAAGTCTTCAAACAGAGGCTGGACAGACATCTGACTGGGATGATTTAGCGAATCCTGCTTTGAGCAGGGGGTTGGACCAGATGGCCCAGGAGGTCCCTTCCAACTCTACGATTCTATGATTCTATGATTCTATGATTCTATGATTCTATGTTTAGACAAACAAACTATGGTTTTGTTAACAGATTCCTGGATACTGGCAACTCATATTCTTCACTTCATTTTGAGTTCCTCCTTGGCACGTCAACCATATTCGGGATTGTGTGCTCAACCTGTGATCTGATTTGGGACAAGCTGAAGAGCCACTTCATGCCTCAGCCAACCACACAAGACTGGTTGCGGATTTCCCAGGGATTCATGGAAGCCACAGAGTTCCCAAATTGCATTTTTGCCCTGGATGGTAAACACATTCGTGTCAAGAAGCCACCAAACTCTGGGTCTCGTTATTTTAATTTAAAAAAAAATGTTTCCGTAGTTCTGGCTGTAGCTGACAGCAACTACTGTTTTGTGATTGCTGACATTGGGGCATATGGTAGTTCCTCTGATGCTCGCATCTTTAGATCTTCAAGATTAGCTAGGCGACTAGCTGGCAATAATTTAAATCTGCCCCAACCATGTGTGCTTCCAGGAGCCTCTGGGCCCACCTGCACCATTTATCATGGTTGCTGATGAGGGTCTTGCGCTCTCAAGGCATGTTCTTCACCCATTTCCATGTCGATGTTTGGACACCCATGGGCAAATTTTTAACATTCGACTGATGAAAGCCCGTCGATTGGTTCAGTGTGCTTTTGGAATCTTTACTTCAAGGTGGCGTATCTTTGAGACACAAATCCAGATGCATCCAGACAATGTCCAGGCAGTCATAAAGGCTGCCATTATTTTGCATAATTTCTGCCTACAACAAGAAGCATCCTTGGAGGATGATGATGGGAGAGTGTTTAATGTGCCATTACTAGAGGAAAGTCAGCATGCTCCCCGAGTTGCTCACTCTGCCTTTCTAGTCAGGAATATTTTTGCAAATTATTTTTTGACACCAGAGGGTAGTGTGCCATGGCAAATGGATGAACCCAACTAACGTTAACATTAAGTATTCTGTACCAAAGTGTTATTTTTTGGATTTATTACATTTTTTTTGTCCTTTTAGAACAATTTGGTTAGGGATTTGCAAGGCAATGAGGACCCTTGACGTGGGTTGCGGGCTTACGTTTGATGTGGGTAACTGCTATATGGCCGTCTCAAAGGCTTATTGTTCCCCATACCAACTAATACCTCATTATAATGTGTTTACTGTGGGTATGCTAAATATGACATGCATTCAAGTATGTATTTGGTATGATAATTGTAGCCTATCACCAAATACCTAAGATCCTCATTCATTGTGTGTGGTCTTGAAGGAGAGTGGGTCACCTGGCGATCAGCTTGTTCAGATATACTGACCTTGAAGTATCCAATTTCACTGGCATTTTACCATGGTCAATAGCTCAACGCAGTGGAAGATGTGAGAGGGCGCAGCTTCAGTGTCCTCACCGCTTGTCAAAGAAGCTGCATGCGCCACCACCATCTCCTCATTTCCCATTAGTTTACAGCTGGGACGGATGAATATTAGCACCATCCTGATTGTAAAGAGTTTATGGCCCAGATATGGATTACTGCGTGGGACATATTGCTGGACAGGTATGGTATATTGATTATTTGTTTTTGAGATTGGTTCTTTAGGACATATTTAGAAAATTGAATTGGCTTTTTCAAATAAGCAACACATATTAACACTTAACCAATGTGTTTTATTTTTATTACAACACATGTATTTATCCAATTGTGTAGCAAAACAAACAAAAAATTATTTAGCACATAATGAAGGTATCCTACATATCTAGGTTATTCATAAATCAACAAAGTCACCATGACTGGAGAAAGATTTGTCGGTGGTATTTTCTGCGCTTCCACGTTCGGGGCTGGAGGACTCTGTGGCCATTTGTCCTCTAGGCATTGTGGCTTGGAATGTGGTTGTTTGAGGAGGTTGAGCTGGCAAAATTGATGGTGTAACAGATGGAGATGGGAGATAAGGTTTGGGAAACATTTTGTGGCTGATGTAAAGTAGTTTGGGAGTCAACAATCTGGCTCAGATATGATTGAGAACTACTATAGTTCTCACCTTTTGGCAGACGGCTGTGCTGACCCAATTGGCTCACCACAGGTGTCTGGTGCCTTGATGGCAGAGTGTAGGGCTGTAGCTAAGCAAAATTACCACCACTACTATCACCCACAGACATGTTGGAGGAGATTTTCAGAATGTTGGCTGTAGGTGGTGCTGGGAGCAGACATTTGCCAATATTGCTGGCTACTGGCACGGGCATGAGGCACTGAGGATGGATCATACATTTGCCCATATTGATGGCTACTGGCAGGGGGTATGAGGCACAGTCGAGGCTTCAGACATTTGCCCATATTGCTGGCTACTGGCACGGGCATGAGTTACAGAAGACTGATCAGACATTTGCCCATATTGCTGGCTACTGGCACGGGCATGAGGCACCGAGGAAAGATCAGACATTTGCCCATAATCATGGATGGAGCAATGGGCGGGAGGAAACCAAACAGGAGTATACATTTGAGGATAAAGCTGTCTGGAGGCAGGAGGTGGAGGCATGGAAGAGGGTGCAGGCACGTGCTGTGATCGTAGTGTTGCTGGATCAGGGCCAGCACCTGAGGATAGTGTACCAACATTTTGAGCATGTGTTATGTTGGTAGCACATGGCATTTGTATTGGATGCTGGGCAGCTTGCCATTGTTCAATGGGCCCTAGCACCTGGTTTGGTTCCTGCTCACCTTGACTTGCAGCAATGAGGGTCAATATTACAGCTCATACCCGTTCCTGCCGTTCATCAGGAACTTTGACTAGTCAGGGAGAGAGGGACCTACAAAACCACTCTGAAGGATTTTCAGGTGTCGGGGAATTTATTATGGCTAAAACTCGAGCATCAATGAGCTCAGGCAATATACGTGTGTAGAGATGAGCGACTTTGCCTTTTTTCTTTTTTCGCAAAAGTCGGGTCGAACGAAATCGGCCGATTATCATGAAAGGTCGACTGAAACTCGAAACCCAATACAAGTCAATGGGGAAGCAAAGTCGGCAGGGAGTGGAGGACAGGAAACACACCTACAGTGCCCTTTTGAATGCCAAAAACATCAATTCTGATTACTGAAGCTTTTCAACCTTAATTTACTTCATAATACTAGTTACGCACTGAAAAGTGGGGGTTATTTGGCTAAATTTGTGGGGGGTAGGGCTGGTTCCAGGTTTTCATGTTCCCTGGGCCAAAGAGCGCCCCTTTAACACATACCACAACTCATGATGCTCCGATACCGCAGAGAAATAGCGGCATAGTACAATGAAAAATACTTCACTTTTTACATTTCATGACTGATATCCATTTTTAATAGTTCCAAAAACGGACAGTATATTACTCCATACAGTATTATGGCCACCGCATAGTGCGCTATACAGAGTAATGAGGCCCATATATTTCTCCATACAGAATCATTGGTCCCATATAATGTTTGAAACAGTATATGATGAGCTCCACATAATGCTACAGTATATGTTGGTCCCCATGGATGACGCTCCACTGTTTTATGGGCCCAAATAATGCTCCATACATAATGGGCCCCATTTCTAATGCTCTAGTGTATAATGTGCCCTGTAAATGCTGCTCCAGTGTCTGATGTCCACCTTTGGAATGCTCCAGTGTATGGTGGGCCCCATATATCATTCTCCAGAGTATAGTGCTCCCAAAAATTGCTGTCCCAACATTGAAAACAATTAAATAAGTCTCCTCGCTATGGAATCCCTGTACTAGTCTGGACTCCTTGTCGTACCCATCGTCCATCTCACTGCACTTGGCTGTTTAGGCAGAGGGCGTACAGACGTGATGTCATTGCGCTCTCTGATCAGACTATCACTGTCAGGAAACGCGGAAGATGTCATGGCGATGGAGCAGGGAGAGGTAAGTATTTCAACTTTGCAAGTGCTGTGATCCTCAGCAAGCAGGGGGGCCCACTCGTTGGCGACGGCAGTGGCACAGGGCCCCTCTAATAGTACGGCGGTGTGTGGCGGTGTGTCTGACGGCGGGTTGGGGTGGGGGCAGAGACACTTTTGCGTACTATGAGGGGCCCTGTGCTAGTGCTGTTGCCCATGAGTATGCCCCCCCACCAGCTCAAGGAACCTGCACTTTCATCTGCACCTTCCTCTTTGTCACTGTGTAAGGTGGTATAGTATGCGGGAAGGGGAACCTGAGTTTCCTCTGGGTCAGATTCTGGCTGTGTAGAGTGTGAGGGGAATGTAGTGGTCTGGGTCAATGAACCAGCAGAATAATCTAGCAGTGGCTGGGCATCAGTGCACTTGTGGCGTCCCCAGGAGTACGGTCGCCACAGTGGCATTACCTTCTTCCTAGGGAGTGTGATGTCATGCTTGGGAGCAACGAAGGATCTCTAGCAGTTAAACCAACACACAAAACATTTCCCACTCCACGCCAGCAGGGAGACCTCTGAACATGACTGCTGAGGAGTTGCTCTCTGTGGTCGGGAGGAGGTAAGTTAGACCATTCTGTGCAGGGAAGAGGAAGAGTGTGGACGTGAGAAGGGGAGCTGGAGGATGAGCAGAGTTAAGGCTCACTCCTAGCTGGAGCGCATGGTCCGGATTCCGGTCTACGAGTTTGTAGGGACACTGACGTTCCTGCAGCAGAATCGGGATGAAGTAGCAGCTGTAAATTCTCTGTACCCAACTGAGGCTCGGAGGCCCCAGCATCAACGTGTGTGAGCCAGAAGGAAAAGGCTACGGTTGCCAGCCATACGAGAAAGTTCCAAAAGAGAGTCAACAGGGGGAACTTCATTGAACTCAGAACTGCGAGTACCTCAGATAAGCGCTAGAATGGAGGCCACGCTACCTATCTGCAGAGAGAGAAATCCAAATTGGCTTCCAGGCTGACCAACTCCTTCTCCATCTGTACTCTGGGTCCTGGACAGCACCTACCAAGTACAGGTAAAGGAACTGCACGACTGTGTCTGTCATCTTTCTCCTGCGCCTGGCGCACGGCTCAGCTACATCCTGCCCTGCACACCATCTCCCAACTCTTTCATCTGCCCTGCGACTACGGCCCTACCTGTGCAGGTCTTCTACATCTTAGCTGCACCACAACATCTGTCCCACAGAAGCGACACTGCAGCGGTGGTCAATCTAATCAGAAACCAGAGGTGGCGTCACGTATCATTCACCTATAAACGTAATTCACCACTTTGCATGGACGCCCAGGGCCACGGAATGGGTCACCACCACCGTGACACATCCCTGTGAGACACCGGCCCGATACTGATTAACCCCACTGCCCTGGCTGGCCACCCACACTCCATGTCAGATTCATCTTGGACTGGGGAATTCACGATTTGACTTGATAACCTAGGCATGGTATGATAGAAAGAGCTGCATGGACGAATATGAAGTGTGGCCTGCTGCCTCATTCAGTTTGGGTGGGGGTGCAGGACACAAGGAAAGGGGTTCTTCCTGACCAGGAGACAGCACTTGACCACTCAGTGCTTGCATTTTTTGAAACTTCAGAAGAGGCGGGCATATTTGATGAAGTCTGTTTCGGCAATGTAAGCCAAAACCAGTTCCTCATGCTCCGCCTTTAAAAGCGGTTAACCTACTCCCAGAAAAGGTATCATTCCAGGCGTTCTGGAGCCAGACCATGATGCAGGCTCAACACCTCCTGCCTTAGCTGCTATTGTGCTTTTGCCACTACCAGCAGATGCACCACCACCATCATCACCAGCTGGCCCCCCCCGCGCCCACGTCCGCGGCCTCTTCCACCAAACTTCAAAATTTTGCACAAAATAACATCAGATATATGGCACTGTATCAGAAATGTACAGCTCTCTTTAGTCAAAGGATAATTGTCAATCTCCATATATATTCCATCAGTCACACAGAGACGCTCACAGGCTCAGTATGGATTAGAAAAGAATATAAAAAGTAGACAAAGTGTACAGTATCATCAGATAGCAGGTATATATAGCATAGTTTAAACATTTTCAATGTACGTCTATATATCAGGAGTAGTGTTGAGCCACCACGCTAGTGTTTTGGTTCGTCACACAGGAGGCAAGTTCATCGAATGTTCGTCGAACCCCATTGAAAACAATGGCAGGCAAACACAAACACATAGAAAACAATTACAAAACACCTTAAAAGGTGTCCCAAAGCAGAGAAAATGCTCAGAAGACAAAAATTACATATGGAAAAGGGCAACTACATTTAGAAAAGAGGTGGAGGAGTAAAAGGAGGAGGTGGAGGAGACACAGATATAGGCTTGTCATTCCCTTATGAAGTCAAGAAAGGCTGGAATAAAAATGTAAAATACCAACCAAAAAAAGAAATTCTGAAATCGAACACGATCATATACCGTCGGACTTCCCACCAATAAATTATGCCAACTGGCGATCGGGCGGCATTATTCCCACGAACCTCCAAACAGCGTCCATGAAGGCAGAGTGTTTGCTTTCCGGGGGCAGCATGATTGCAAAGCTGAACCTTAAAGGAATGTCCAAAAGGGCACCACCAGAAGTGGAGCCTGCGGCTTAATTGGACTCCACCCGGGAAACCACAACCATGCCACCTCAAGAAAAGATGCACATATTGAAAGCTTTGTCGATTGTGTGTGTGGTGTGGTATGTCCGTTTGTAGTTGTGCTAGCAATTTGTCAGCATTATTCCGAGAACGAACGAGACTCCGGCATGCCCCCACGGTACGCGTCAAGCTTACTAGAGGGATACGCGAGGCTCTGGCACTATAATGGTCTATCATGGCGTTACATGTCCGGGGCTGCATGTGCGCTACACTGAAAGGACCAGCTTTTGTCGCTTACAGGTGCAGATAACCAGCGAACACCGTTAGTGATGGGGATCTGTGACTCCAATTATTCCCCGCGAATGATGATTTCCCAGTAAGTGCAGGTCAACCGCAATTCCTGAATTAGGCCTAACCGGCATTCCTGAAAAAAATGCAAAAAATTACGTGTCCAAACCACAGTTGCTGTAGCTTGCTTAACAGCTCGGCAGCCGTTCTCAGGCCCAGTATGGATTCGACAAGATTCTAGAAAGTTGATAAAGGGTACAGTTTCACCTGGTAACACATATATATGTAGCATAGTTTACACATTAAAAACGTATGTCTATATATCAGGAGGCAGGCTCAGACGGTCTCAGGCCCAGTATGAATTAGACGTGATTGGACAAAGGTAAGAAAGGGTACCGTATCACTGCATAACAGGTAGGTATAGCATAGTTTACACATTAAAAACGTGTCTATATAACAGGAGGCAGGCTCAGACGGTCTCAGGCCCAGTATGGATTAGACATGATTGGACAAAGGTGAGAAAGGGTACCGTATCACTGGATAACAGGTATGTATAGCATAGTTTACACATTAAAAACGTAGGTCTATATAACAGGAGGCAGGCTCAGACGGTCTCAGGCCCAGTATGGATTAGACGTGATTGGACAAAGGTGAGAAACGGTAACGTATCACCGGATTACAGGTATGTATAGCATAGTTTACACATTAAAAACCTATGTCTATAGATCGGGAGGCAGGCTGAGACGGTCTCAGACCCAGTATGGATTTGACCAGCTTGTGCAAAGTTGAGAAAGGGTACATTATCACTGGATGGCAGGTATATATAGCATAGTTTAAATATTTAAAATCTCCATGTTCTCAGTATGGATTAGACAACCATCTAAAAAGTAGAAAAAAGGAAATGTATTTGAAGCGTACACCAGTATACACTTTTGGTGGTATTTTTAAATCTTCATATATATTTCTGTCTCAGTAAGACAGTCCAGACTCTCCGCAATAGGAAATGAGATGCATACAATTACTGACATAAATTCTAGTGATTGCAGAAATCTAGGAATTCCTATTCACGGGATAAACTTCCGTCACAATTCTCAGAGGCGATGCAAACCCTCAATTAATTAGTGTGTGGAGACAGCGAAAACCTTTCGTTGTGAAGAAAGTGTTGCTGTATCGTAATACCATTGATCCCATCGCCATTACTCATATCCATATAATTTTGATCACAGGGAGAGATGTAAACATGGTGCTCACTGTCTATCATGCTCTGTCACGTAACTTTGGAGTACAAAAGACAGAAGCCACAGGTCATAGGCGATTCATTTGGATTGGCATGAGAGGGCACATTTAAAAATGTGCGCTGGAATGTCACACGTCTGTGGGTAGGAAAACTGTGAAAGCTTATGAGAAACCACCACTGCATCTCATTGTGAGTCGATGTCCATAAGAAATGGAAGCCATTGATCATCTGAAGCTAGATCCCGGCCAGCGGGACAGGGCATAGCTACGTCTTAACCATCATCTTCTATCAGTTCACCAAATTTGTAGTAGCAGTCCCAGGGAAGGATTTGACAGCCCAGACTACACAGCGGAGGAGCAGGGCGAGGTAAACATTGCAAATGCTGGGGCCCTGCCCAAGCAAGGGGGGCCCACTCGTGGGCGTCGGTACTGGCACTGGGCCCCTCATAGTACGGTGGTGTGTCTGACGGCGGGTGTGCACCCCCACCGTCAGAGACACTTGATTGCACTATGAGGGACCCTGTGCCAGTGCCCGCGCCCAAGAGTCGGCCCACCCACCTGTCCTGGGCAACGGCACTCGCATGGTTGCATGCGCTAGGTGGTGACCCCGGCCATTGGGGGAGGAGGCAGCTGAGTTAGGGAGGTTTATAAAATGGCATATGTTGATGTGGGACATTCACCTGCTGCTAAAGGCGAAATTGGTCAAGTCCCAGGAAGAGGCGGACCAAAGAAAGCCATTTTTCTGTCAACCTATGTGTCATCAGGGTAAGAAGTGACAAAATCCTTGGAAACCCATGCATGGTTCATTTTAATGAAGGTTAGATCATCCACATTTTGGGTCAACAGACGGGTCCTTTTTTCTGTCAGGATTGATCCAGCTACACTGAAGACTCTTTCCGATAGCACACTTGCAGCTGGGCAAGCGAGCTCCTGTAAGGCATATTGTGCCAATTCACACCAGGTGTCCAGTTTAGCTGCCCAATAGTCAAATGGGAATGACCTGTGAGGGAGAACATCGATATGGGAGGAAAAGTAGTTTGTAACCATAGATGACAAGTGCTGTCTCCTGTCACTTTCAATTGATGCAGTATTACCAGTCGCGTGAGCGGGACTTGAAAAATCAGTCCACAACATGGTCATGAAACCCCTGTCTCCAACGCCACTTCTGATTTGTGCACCACCAACACCTCTTCCAAGTTGCCCCCAGCCCCTACGGCTCGTGTGACAACCATCACCGCTGCTGTGTGCTGGGAATGCCTCAACCAACCGGTTTACCAGAGTTGCTTGTTTGTTAGCCAATATTAAGTCAAGGTTCTCCTGTGGCATGATGTTTTGGAATTTGCCTTTATAGCGTGGATCCAGGATGCTGGCCAACCAGTAGTCATCATTGTTCATCATTTTGGCAATGCGGGGGTCCCTTTTTAGGATCTACAAGGCATAATCTGACATGTGGGCCAATGTTCCCGGTGTCAATGATGCACTGCGAGTGCTGGGTGGAGGAGCACTTTCAGGTAAATCCACATCCCTCCAGTCACACACAAACCCAGTACCAGACCTTGCCACGCCAACATTTTCTCTTGCCCCACAAGAAGCATCCTCCTCCCCTAAATAATCATCCCCATCATCATCATTCTCCTCCTCTTCTTCCTCCACCTCGTCCACGACAGTTCCCTGAACAGACAATGGCTGACTGTCATCAAGGCTTCCCTCCTCCTCTTCCTCATCATCCTCGGCTGCAGACGCCTGCTCCTTGATGTGTGTCAAAGTTTGCATGAGCAGACGCATAAGTGGGATGCTCATGCTTATGATGGTGTCGTCTGCGCTTACCAGCCGTGTGCATTCCTCAAAACATTGAAGGACTTTACAGAGGTCTTTCAGCTTCGACCACTGCCCACTTGTCAACTCCATGTCTGCCCTCAAAGTGCCTGCCCGTGTATCCTCCCACAAATGCATTATGGCCTGCCTCTGTTCGCACAGCCGCTCAACCATGTGCAGGGTGGAGTTCCACGTTGTTGCAACGTCGATAATTAGGCGGTGCTTGGGAAGGTGGAGCAATCGCTGCAGCTTCTGCATACGACTGGAGTTTATCGGCGACCGGCGGATGTGCGAGCACAGTCTTTGAACCTTATGGAGCAGGCCTGTTAACTCCAGATAATTAGTGAGGAAACACTGCACCACCAGGTTCAAGGTGTGAGCCACGCAAGGTATGTGTCTGAGTTTTGAAAGGGCTATGGCTGCCACAAAATTCCGTCCGTTATCACTAACTACCTTGCCTGCCTCAAGATGTAGACTGTCCAGCCATGACTCAGTTTGTCGCTGAAAGTAGTCGTCCAGTACCTCCACCGTGTGTCTGTCGCACAAACACATCATCTGCAACACAGCCTGCTGACGCTTTCCACTAGCTGATTGATAGTGGGACACATCGTGTGCACCACTGTCAGCTACAGATGCAGTGCACGTGCGACTGCGCTCTGTAGACGAGCTTTCGCTTCTGGAGGAGGAGGAGGGTCGAACGCCTACAGCCAACTGTTTCCTATACCGTGGGCTAGGCAGCACTGTGCCATCACAGCTGTCCCCTGTGGACCCTGCATCCACCACGTTAACCCAGTGCGCAGTGATGGACACGTAACGGCCCTGGCCTACTGGACCATGCATCAGTTGTGAGGTGCACCTTTCCACTCACTGATTGTTTGAGTGCATGGACAATGTGGTCTTTCACATGAAGGTGGAGGGCTGGGATGGCTTTGCGAGAAAAGAAGTGGAGACTGGGTAGGTCATAGCGTGGTACTGCGTAGGCCATGAGTTCGCGGAAAGCTGCGCTTTCAACCAACCGATAGGACATCATCTCTAACGAGATTAGTTTGGCATTGTGGGCGTTCAAACCCAGTGTACACAGATGAGAGGATGAGTGCTTTCTTGTCCTACTCATAGTCTCTGGTAGTGTGAGCTGGACTTGAGAGCTGCATATGGTGGAACTAGCGGTGGACATGGCGGACTGAGAGAGGGTTGATGAAGGTGATGGAGTTGGTGTTCTTTCTGATGGCCTAGATTCAGTCTTTCGTTGCAATAACAGTGTGATTCCCTGACTGATTTGCCATTGCGACGACAACTCAACATTTGCTGCTGGTGGTGTGCTAACCGGTGGACTTACAGTGGGGGAAACAGCTGACTACCTTCTTTGTGAGCAGTAGCACATGTGGTACGTGAGTTTTGGTAGTCCGTCCACGCTTGCAAGTGCATGGTGGTTAAATGTCGTAGCATGCAACTGGTATTCAAATTTCTCAGATTTTTCCCTCGGCTAACGGTCTTTGCGCAATTCTTACAGATAACCTTTGCCTGATCATTAGGATTTTGTTAAAAAAAGTGCCACACTGCACTCTTCCTACTATGGAAGACATTTTGAGGCCTTGCACGCTATGCTATTTTGGCCGTCTGGCCAAGCTGTCCTGCAACTCTTTTGGTTTTTGTAACCCGTTTTCGGACTGCTTCAGGCCTGCCAGATAACAGGTGTTGCGATGTCGATGCCTGCTGCGGATGCTCCTCCTCCTCTTCTGAGCTATTGGCAGCGGCACCCTCTACCCCCAATAGATGCCAATCTGGGTCAACAACAGGGTCATCCATCACCTCCTCTTCAATGTCATGTGCACCTTCCTCTGTGTCACCGTGTATGGTGGTATAGTATGCGGGAAGGGGCACCTGAGTTTCATCTGGGTCAGATTCTGTTTCAGTACACTGCGAGGACAATGTAGTGCTCTGAGTGAATGTACCAGCAGAATCATCTATCAGTGGCTGTGCATCAGTACACTTATCGGGATCCTGACAGCGCCGACGTACAGCCTCCACTGAGCAGGGACTCACCCGCACTGTAGGGACCCCTGGGGACCAGGATAGCTAGAAAGTATAGGTGCACAGGACCTTAGTGATGAAGTTTAACAAGCCGGCACGGGACCTACGGCCATGTGACTGCCAGGGGGTGGGGATTAGCGTCCTGCTTTCGGGGAAGACAGAAAACTCAGTAGGGCAAAACGGAGGTCATTCACAGTACGAACAGCGAGGTACAGGAGGGGTAAACAGACGGGAGGTCAGACAAAGCCAAAGGTCATACTCAAGAGGGCGACACGGTACCAAGGGGACGAGCAGAGAGAAGTCGGGTCACAAGCAGAGAGTCATACACGAGAGGTAGCGCAGTACAAGAGGGACAGGCAGAACTCGTAACAGGGACAGAACCGGATCAAAACCAAAAAAGCAAGCAAGATATCAGGCACAAGGCACACGTACCCACAAGGTCAACTAACTCAGCCGAGGGCAGGAGTATAACTGACACCGGACCTAGGTCCAGTGAGCATTAAATAGCCGCCATCTGCCAGGGAGAGGCGGAACAATTAACCCCCAATCAGACCAGGACGGGCCAAAGCGAAACGCCGTCCTGAATCATGACAACACTCCATGTCAGATTCATCTTTGCCTGGGTAATTCACGATTTGACTTGATAACCCAGGCATGGTATGTGAAAACAGCTCCATGAAGTAATCTGTAGTGTGGCCTGCAGCATCCTTCAATTTTGGTTGGGGTGAAGGACACAAGGAAAGGTGTGGTTCATGAACATGAGCCTCCAATGATGACTCAGTGCTTTTATTTTTTAAAACTTCAGACGATAAGGCGATAGAGCTGGAAGCTGAGTCAGCAATGTAAGCCAAAACTTGTTCTTGAAGCTCAGGGTTTAAAAGCGGTTTACCTACTCCTAGAAAAGGGAGCCTTCGAGACTGCATTAGGTGCTATTTTGCCACTACCAGCAGATCCACCACCAACACCATCATTACCAGCTGCCAACACCCGTCCACTTCCACGGACTCTTCCACCACACTTTCTCATTTTTGGGGAAAATGTACCCAAAAAACCAACTATATGGTACTGTAAAACAAGGTACAAGGTGTATATAGTAGTGGGGAGAATTGGAATCTCTGTGGACTTCAGTTCACAGTTGGATTCTGTCAGGCCCTGTTTATTTTACACCGCAATGTGACAGGCAGATTCTGGATGGTGTAATAAAGGTGGATAGAGGACTGTGGAGAATTGGAATCTCTGTAGACTTCAGGACACAGTTGGATTCTGTCAGGCCCTGTTTATTTTACACCGCAATGTGACAGGCAGATTCTGGATGTTGTAAGAAAGGTGGATAGAGGACTGTGGAGAATTGGAATCTCTCTACACTTCAGGACACAGTTGGATTCTGTCAGGCCCTGTGTCTATAACACCGCAATGTGACCAGCAGAAATTGTCTAGTGTGTGACAAACTACAAGGTGTATATAGAATTGGGCAGAATTGGAATCTCCCTAGAGTGTAGGTCTGTAAGAACGGACAAACTCCTCGGCTTTTCTTTACAGAGTCACACACTTAGCTTCAATTTGGCCGTGATAACAGCCATTACACGGTACTGAGAGAGGAGCATGCACGTACACCGCTGTACGGTGTATGTAAAATTGTCAAGCTCTGTGTTTTTGTATACAGACTGACACACGCTGTCTCTCTCTAGCTTTGAATGTAATCAAACAGCAAATATACTAAACTGTTTGAAAAACGGACAAAACTATAAGGTGTAGGTCTGTAAGAATGGACAAACTCCTCGGCTTTTCCTTACAGAGTCACACACTTAGATAGCTCCTGTGTGAGGAGCGTACACCGCTGTACGGTGTGTGAAAAAATGAACGCTCACTACCTCACCAGGACAAAACAATACAATTTGGATTGCTTTTAGAAAAGCAGTTTGAACAGCAGTGTGCACACAGCAATGCAGCTAGCCTTAAAAGGCAGGCTAATCACCACCAGCGCTGCTGCACAAAAGCAAAAATCTTCACCTTTCACTGCACAGTAGCTACAGTGAAAAGCGCTAGCAGCAGAAGCAGTTTTTTTTTTCTTTTTGCTTTCCTAACGCTCTCCCAACTATTCTGAGATCAGCATGAATAACATGGCGGTCGGCGTGCAAGCCCTTTTATACCCCCTGTGACGCCACACAAAGCAAGCCAATCACTTGCATGCCCTTCTCCAAGATGGTGGTGACCGCTATGTCATCACGTTGCCCACAGTGTCCGTTCTTCCTGATTGGCTGAAAAAGGGTGCTAAAGCATCTTTTGAAATGCGACTTTGGCGCTAAAGTCGCCGACCTCGTGGCTGACCTCACGCTAAGGTCGGGTTTCGTTTCATGAAACCCGACTGGCGAAAGTCGGCGACTTTTGAATTTTTTGACCCGTTTCGCTCAACTCTATACGTGTGTCTTCATGTCGCCTGGTTCATCTATCTCAGAGAGTGTGTGCAAGATACCGAGGTAGATTGGATGTTGATGATGCCTGTGGTGCTGGGGCTGCTGCTTGGGGTGTTTGGGCTGTTGTTTGTGTGTTTCCCTGACTAGCATCAGTGGAGGGTTCAGCAGCATCAGACACTTGTTCAGGCTGTGTTGGTGGAGTCGGGTCAGCTGGAGCTTCAGTCTCAGATGCAGAGGTACATGGCACTGATCTTGCTGTTGTTGGCAATTGTCATTAGTCCTAGGAGAAAAAACATTGTCCCATAAACTTTTTATTTTTACAAAATTATGACAACACAAAACTACTTAAAAGTGACTACTTTGTGATAAAATATGAACCTATGTATAGAACATGTTGCTTTTTGGTAGTTTCACATATACACGTGTGTATGCGTTAAAACACAAATGTATTTATGAAAGATAGTGTAAGTATTGATCACAGATTTTCATGAAGGTTACAAATGTTTGAGATATGGAAATGTGGTAAAATACAGTGTTGTTATGTTAATATGTTAGCAAAAACATACCGAGTTACACTTACGGATCGAGCTCCATGATTGGCCGGAGAAAGGCTAAGTTTCTGTAGTAGACATATTGACACTTTTTTGAAGCACCTGACGTGGAGGAAGGGGAATTAAATTCCAGCCTAAACTGGTCCCTCGCTGAGCGCCTTCACCGTTTAACCAAATCAACTGTTGGGAAAGTGTAAAAACAACAACAAAGTCACATTTACGCAAATACAAAAAGATTAATTAACAACACAATAGGATTGGCTATGTTAGATTTCCAAAGTTAGCTTTTATGATCATAATACCTGGTCAAAACAAACGTATGAGTAAAATAGTTTTGCCCTTGCGATTAAGACTAAGACCGGTTTCACATTTGCGTCTGCAGCGTTTTGTTCGCATCCATCCGCATGCGTCATGCATACCTATCTTTAACATGATGTACGCATGGACATGTGTTTAACTGAACCAAGAAAAGAAAGGCGGACGGTACCGCCAGTACTGCTATATTTCCACACTGTCGGTATCACACCATGTTGCCAAATATTCCTCATGATCTCGGATGCTTAATCTTGAAAAACAGTGGAAATCCACAAAAAAGTAAATAGATAGCACTCTCCGATCTTCAGAAAGATTCCTTACTTTATTGGCAATGTTAAAACATTATGGCCGGGGGAGTGAGCAAAGGAGAGAGCAAGGTCTGACGATGACCATTTTGCCCCTAGGAGCGCTTTTACGGGTCAGTTCATGGAAGGAGGTGACGAGGGAAGAAAAACTTCCGTCATTATTATGCTCCTCATTCCACAGCTGTTGCCATAATGAAATGAAATACATAAAATCAATTAAAAACAATAATGAACATCCGTAAGAAACGTGCAAACATTGTGGGAAAAAGACAAAATTAGTACATGAGTTTACATTATACATGAAATCTCACCCCAAAAAAATTTTTCACAAAAAAAAAAAAAAAAATTCTTAGTATTCCCTAATCTGTATTTTTCTATTTCACAAGAGTTGGCGCTTTCACTATTGTAAACTTTTGGTAGCAATGTTTTTCTTTTCACAGAACCTGGAGCAGCACCCTCAAACCTGGATCTGGAGCGGTCCTTCATCAAACAGCCACGGACCCGTCCCAGCCATCCACGAGCGAGCAGCAAGTGGGCTGGCAACACAGACTGGACACCAGGAAGCTGGTCCATCAGGTGTTCCCCGGTCCCAGGCCTCTGCCACTGGTTTTTCGTGGTCTTCCCACCAGCGGCAGAAGGCCTCAGACAGGACATTCACTTGAGCTCGATCTTCCAGAATGGCCTCAAGGCACTGGGAGACAGACTGGAAAGTGGTTTCAACCATATTAATACACTTTTCCAGGATGTCAACCGACGCCTTGACCGTCTGGAAGCCAACCTCCAGAGACCAGCACATAATTTTTTTAATCAAATAGAACAGGGCATGTCGGAACACCTTACTCCTGATCTCCAGCTCAATGTGATGCAGGCCTGCAATGCTGCTTACATGCAGGCTATGCAGCAGACTCAGTACTTGCAGCAGTCAGTGGTGGCATTTCCACCTGTGCCACCACTGACACGCTTCACCTCAATACCGAGTTCTGCATACCACTGCATGGGCACCACCATTCCAAGCCCTGCCAGACACCACTACAGTGCCACCACCATGCCGAGTGCTGCTACACAGTCCACCTCCACCACCATCCCGAGTGCTGCTCCTGCTTGGACCTCCACCACCACCAACATGCCGCAGCAACTGGACCCTGGAAGGACATCCACCACCAACAGCATGCAGCAGCAACTGGACCCTGTCCACCAGCACCAAGCCGCAGCAGCAGCAGCACCAGGATCCTGCCAGGCCGTCCACCAGCACCATGCCGCCAGAAGACACCACCGCAGAACACAGGACAGGGACAGGAAGAAAAAAAAGACAATAGACTCTCGCACTCCCTCCTCCCTCACTTCCCAATGTGTCTGTGTTGTCCATTTTGTCTCTCCCTTCCAGTGTGTCTGTCCCGTCCCATGCCTCCACTCTCATCCCTGACCTCCTTGACCCCACTAGTTTTGTCACCCGTTCCCCTGCAACCCCTTCGTCTTCTCTGCCCAGTCAGTCGTCTCAGCTCCACACACCCCAGTTCCCTCACTTTTCCCCCTCAAGTTGCTGCAGGTCTTTTTTTTTTAATTTTTTTTTTTAATAAATTTGTGTTTTTTTGAGGCGCTATCAGTGCTTGCTAATTTTCTTTTTGGTTCTTTGTGTATTTCACTGCCAGCAACACACACCGTGCGCTGACTACACACACTGCGTCATACACTTTGTGTTTTTGCCACCTCATAGCTCCAGGACTGACACAACTTGAACACTGCAGCTTTGCTTCTTGTGTCTGTCATGGAGCTATGAGTTGTCACAAACACAAATATGACTTGTATTTTCTCCAGCATCTTTTCAGTCTGTGTAATCTATTGGACGCAAACTGAAGAGACAATGGAGGTAATACAAGGCATATCTATACTCACGTGGCTAGGTGTCAGAAATAGTGAATTCAGGATGCACAAAACCCAGCATCCTGAATTAACTATTTCTGACACCTGGCTTGGTGAGTATAGATATGCCTTGCATTATCTCCATCGTCTCTTCAAACTGCGTCCAATAGATACTGCAGACTTAAGAGACGCTGGATTGAATCAGACGTCACCTACCATAGCACTGACATCATAAGTGGATTTGAGTGGATTTATAAAGACAGAGGGCACTTGGTACAGGTAGCAATGCAGGTTTTTTATTTACACCAAACATTACAGGAACATTTTAACATTACAGGTACATACACAAACACAACAGAACATTTTATTAAACCATCTCATCTTGCCATGCCACATGTCCGATACCAGAAACAAAGTAGGCAGAAAATTGGTCCCTCATTTCTGCAACTTCAACTGTTGTCCGCAGAGGGTGATGATGGTAATCTGGCAATGGGTTTGAAACAGGTTCATCAAGTTCAATGTTGGGTCACTCTTTAGTCATTATGTAGTTATGCAGAACCACACAGGCTTTGACCACCTCATCGACTGTCTCCATTTTTAGATTAATGACTGTTCCTAGAATGCACCATTTGGAGACAAGAATCCCAAAGGTACGCTCAACTGTTCTTTGTGCCCTGGTCAGTCAGTAATTTAAAATCCTTTTTGTGTGGTTCAAGTCCCAACTGGAATATAGTTTCAGTAGGTGTTCACACATCTGAAAGGCCTCATCCCCAACCATAACAAATGGCATTGGAGGGCCTTCAGTGTTGGGAAAAGTTCATGGCAGGGGGAAATTAAAATTGTTGCCATACAACCGTTGGCCCATGTCCGAGTTTATAAATGCCTGGGAGTCATTGCCACGGCCAAAAGCTCCAATGTCCATGGCGACAAAGCAACAGTCAGCATCTGCAATCGCCATGAGCACTACAGAAAAATATTTCTTGTAGTTGAAGTACTCGGATCCAGTTCCAGCGGGTTTGGTAATCCGAATGTGTTTTACATCCACTGCTGGGGATGTTACACACTCACCAGAAATTTTCTGAAATTTCCAGCCACATTTCCATGGTGGGTAGGGGGATAAATTCATCCCAGAGAACGTTCCACAAGGCCCGGCAGGTGTCCGCAACTATTCCAGACGGTGGAAATTCCTAGCCTGTACTGAAAATGGAGCGACGATAAGCTCTCTCCGGTAGCCAGGAATCTGCCAAACGGAGAAAGAAAAAAATTAAAAACAATAATATTTATGATGGGGTCTTGCAAAACACATAAAGGAAAAGACAATTAATACATGGCAGAACAATAATAATTATGACAGGTGTTTGTTTTGAAATATTACGTACCTTAATGTGACCAAGAGAAGTTCCTCAGCAGGAATCGCTCTATGGAGCTGGGTTTCCTGTCTCCTGATGGCTAATTGGGCATGACCAAGCAAATCCCGGAAGGTCTCTTGAGACATCCTGGTATATTCCACAAATTTCTCTGGGTTGGCATGGAGCTCGCTGTATAGGGTGTGGTAGGTTCCACAACTCTCCCGGACTTCAATAATGGGGTGTTTCCAAAAATGCCAATTCCGTCTTCTCCGTCTTTCTCTGTTTCTTTGTTGCTCACAAGCAAACGCAAAGGCAACAAACAGCTTTATATCCAAATCCAGGTTGAAATAAAAACGCTCCATAGGAAGATCCATCGTGACGCAGGATACAGGAGTAAAATCTGAAGATTTCATCTGTACAAGGGTCTATATAAAGAAATCCCATGACACACGCCCATTGGTGTCCCATTGGTGGTGTCTGTTTTTCTCCTGGAAAATTTTTCACCTGTAGCACGCATGCGCATAAAAAGCACAAACGCGTGCAAAATGCATGCAAACGCTGCATTTTTTTTACCACAAGCGTAAGCTGATACGGATTAAAAAAACACTGCGTTTGCATGCGTTTTTTCGTGCGTTTGCGGATGATGCGCTGCAGATTTAACCGCAAATGTGAAAGTAGCCTAAGAAGTGTGTGACCACTTTGAGCCATGATGTGATCCAAAAATGTAATGATTGGTCACCATGAGCATTTTTCTAAACCGTGTGGACAAACATAGCCTACAGGACTTTGGCTGTGTTGAACACAAATATTCCCACAATTAACAATGACCAGTAGCCATATGTAAGGGCTGGCCTTGTGTGAAAATTTTGTCTGATGTTATTAATGAAGTCTAAACATTTGATTTACCACGGTCACACACAAATAGTGGTGTGGCCAGCAATAAATGTGAAAAGCCAACTCGCCAAGGGGCTACTATGTTTGAATATGTTGTGTATGTTGGATTAAGAATAGCAGGCAGCACATGATGATCCTTACATGTTAAAAATTGTACTATTCACAAACTTTGCTTTGAACAATGTCTGAGACACTCTCATTGCAAACATTACATCAGTCAATTAACACGAATCAAAATATTCAAACATACCGTATATACTCGAGTATAAGCCGAGATTTTCAGCCCATTTTAAGGCTGAAAGTCCCCCTCTCGGCTAATGCTTGAGTCATATACCGGGGGTTGGCCGGGGAGGGGGAGCGCGGGTTTCAGAGATCATACTCACCCCCTCCTGGCGCGGTCTCTGCAGCCCCCTGCTTCTTCCATGGTCTCAGCGTGGCAGCTCTAACTGCGTTCAGAGGTCACGTGGTACCGCTCATTAAAGTCATGAATATGCGCATATTCATGACTTTAATGAGTGGGACCACGTGACCGCTGAAACCTGGAAGAACTGCCGCGCCGAAACCATGGAAGAAGCAGGGGGGCTGCAGAGACCGTGCGCCAGGAGGGGGTGAGTATGATGGGGGAGGACAGGTAGCAGTCCAATATTCAGCTGTCCCAATTCCACCACCGTGCGCTGCTCTGTCCTCCACGTCCTCTGACTGTGACGTTCAGGTCATAGGGCGCGATAAAGAAGTCAGTGCGCGCCCAGGAGACAGAGCGACGTGCAGTGATGGAATGGGGACAGGTGAATGTCGCCAGTGTTGGGGGCCTGAGCCAGTGGCAACACCGGCACCTGGCCCACATAGCACGCCGGTATCCCTGCCTGAACAGGACACCAGCACCTGGCCCCCAGCAATGAGAGGTGAGTATGCTATATATATATTTTTTTTTTATTGCAGCAGCCATATATGGGCCGTATTTATCTATGGAGCATCTTTTTTGGGCCACCATTAACCCTTGTGCAGCACCACCCTCAGCTTATACTTGTGCCAATAAGTTTTCCCAGTTTTTTGTGGCAAATTTAGGGGTCTCGGCTTATACTAGGGTCGGTTTATACTCAAGTATATACGGTAGTTAAGCCTAAGACCAACTAATGTGAGCCATCTGGAGAGATATTCTTGAATATAGTACACAGGGTAAAATATGATCTAACACATTTGTTACGCCATGGAAGTGTTGCCAAAAAATATAGTTTGTGCACATGGCAGACAAGTACCCCTTCAGTTACCTAAGTATTATTTTTTTGGTGTAAAATAACTTCACAAAACAAAGTTTTGAAAGAACTAAAGATACAGACCAGCAGTACAATTCTGCCACATACACACACTGCATTTTTTTGGCCATTTATATTTATCTGTGTTTATTGATTTGCAAGTTTTAATAAGGGGAGGAGTGAGGAGGAAAATGTAAGGTTTTAAGAAAAGGGGGAGGGGGTACAATTAGGAGAGGGTTAAGGAAAGGAAAGGGAAATGGGGTGGCAATAAAAACTAGAAAACTTCAAATATACATTTCCATAGCTTTGCATATGAAATTAATGCAGATGTAAACTGTATCTAACTTAAGTTTATATCATAAAAAAACTGTAGGCACTTAATGGAGATCTGTCACCCCATTTTAGCCCTATAAGCTGCGGCCATCACCATCAGGGGCTTATCTACAGCTTTCTGTAATGCTGTAGATAAGCCTCCAATGTAACCTGAAAGAGAAGAAAAAAAGTTAGATTATACTCACCCCAGCGCTCGCCCGGTCCGATGGGTGTCGCCACCCCGTCCGGCGCTTCCCATCTTCATACGATGTCGTCCTCCTCCTTGCTTCTCCCTCTGCTCCTGCGCAGACGTACTTTCTCTGCCCTATTGAGGGCAGATCAGAGTATTGCAGTGCGCAGGCACCGGACCTCTCTGACCTTTCCCGGCGCCTGCGCACTGCAGTACTTTACTCTGCCCCCCAAGAGGGCAGAGAAAGTACGTCTGCGCAGGAGCCGAGGGAGAAGCAAGGAGGAGGACATCATCATATGAAGATGGGAGGCGCCGGACCGGACCACGACACCCACCGCACCCGCCCCCCTGGTGAGTATAATCTAACGTGTTTTTCTTATTTTTCAGGTTTCATTCGGGGCATATCTACAGCATTACAGAATGCTGTAGATAAGCCCCTGATGGCAGTGGCCCCAGCTTATGGGGCAAAATTGGGGTGACAGATTCAACTGCTCCCCCCTTCCATGTCTTGCTCTACACTAGAAG
The DNA here is from genome assembly GCF_039654945.1 of Dendrobates tinctorius. Classification (NCBI taxonomy): domain Eukaryota; kingdom Metazoa; phylum Chordata; class Amphibia; order Anura; family Dendrobatidae; genus Dendrobates; species Dendrobates tinctorius. The sequence continues at coordinate 10,991,973 of NW_027361794.1, forward strand.
AAATGCGTAGAGCAAGACAGGGAGGGGGAGCAGGTGAATAAGCCCCGCCCAGCGGACCGGACAGCGGCAGTTTACATACATCTGAACCGATATAAACAAGATATTTATGCATGAAAGGTGCGGGGTCAGGGGGAAGCAAAAGTACTGAGAATCCTTATGTGACACACAATTGAATGATATCATTATATGATATCTCAAAAAAGTGGTGACAGATTCCCTTTAAGAGACCACTTTAAAATGTTCAGTTTGTTTGACTTTTCTCTTTATAGCTAAATTTTTGAGTAAAATGTAAATTGTTCTTTTAGTCTATAAACTACTGACAACATGTCTCTGATTTTCTAAGCAATAAATTTTGTATTTATTTTCAGAAAATGAGAAATGGTCAAAATAACAAAAAACTGCAGTGCTTGCAGACCTCAAATAATGCAAATAAAGCAAGTTAATAATCATTTAGAAACAAAAATACTAATGTTTTAACTCAGGAAGAGTTTTGAAATCAATATTTTGTGGAGTAACCATGATTTTTAATCACAGCTTTCATGCGTCTTGGCATGCTTTCCACTAGTCTTTCACACTGCTTCTGGATGACCTTATGCCACTCCTGGCACAAACATTTAGGCAGTTCTTCTTTGTTTGATGGCTTATGACTATCCATCTTCCTCCTGATTACATTCCAGAGGTTTTCAGTGGGGTTCAGGTCTGGAGAATGGGCTGCCCATGACAGGGATTCGACGTGGTGGTCTCTTAATTTTTCCCAGAGCTGTATATTGCTGGAATCATGGCGAAGGGCTGGATTGGAGTGAAGATGGGCGTTTTATAACCTTATATTACCTATATGGCCTCTGAGATAAGGGCAGAAATACCCAGAGGGGTGTTCTTGTCTCCCGTTGAGACCAATGGTCATCGGAAGTAACCACTTGAATGGGGTCTGTCCGTATTACCAGGGTAATGGTGAATTGGCCACCACCCCCTACTTATAATGCCCAAATATAATCTGGCTTTGGCAAATATAGTAATATGGCACTTAACTTGTAACATAACATGTTTTTTTTTTTAAAACTCTTTCCTAAATGAGCGTTTATCTACTTGTATTTTGAGTGCCCTCATATTAACATTGCCAGATGCTATGGTAACGAAGTTCCAGCTATGCATAAACGCAGTAGCAGGAAGCTACACATGCACAATAACATTAATGGAATATGCCACACTAAACATGGCGCCGACAGGAGTCTAACCTTCTTTAGTGCGCATGCGCGGGAAATATCCCACTGTTAGATCTTTTTGATTGGCTTAGCGGCTAGTGACAGGAAGATTATGCGCAGTCACATCCCAAACACGCCGACTATGGGGTGTATTCAAAGAAAATAGCGATGATGGCAATGCACACCGGGGTGAGTGATAAGATATTAATGCGATGCACATGATATCAGTTATGCAGTCACTTTGCACTTTATAGCACAGGCACTTTTGTGATATGACTAGACAGCATGTATTATATGAAAATGTGAAAATATTCATTTGTAGAATGATCTTTTATTATTATGTTAATTGTACCTCATTACCATGCACCTATTTATATGTTTGTATCCACTTGTTTCTTCACTGCTTGAAAAAGGCTTTTGAAGCCGAAACGTTGGACCACGCCATGTGGCCCTAATAAAGTCCACTCTTATATTTTTGCTAAACCTGGAGTGCTGCTTCCCATTTTTTAATTCCTGTATATTTCACAAGTATATGGATTAGTTCCCGGGAGGCCTGCGCACCCACTTGATTGCATGTGCTGTTCCAACTTTTTTCTAACAATACCTATCTATATGTATTCTATCCTGTCGCGCTGTGATTTTACTGAACGCGGCACATGAATTACCGGCTTTTATCCTATCTTTTACCAAATGTTACCGACTTTTTCCGATTATAACAAAAATGCTTGTGTTACCGATCATTAATGACAATAATAATTTTATTTTTGTAGCACCAACATATTCCGCAGCACTTTACATTTTAGGGGGGACTTGTACCAACAATAGACATTACAGCATACCAAATATACATCAACAGATACAGAGAGAAGTGAGGACCCTGCTCGCAAGCTTACAATCTATGAATCCGAATGAACCATATTCATGCCGAACTTATGTTTGGTGACTGTTTTCCGAACATATTCGCTCATCGCTAAACATGATCAAGGCTGGATTTTCTGATGAATAATGAATTATTCCGTGAATAATGGCGATCACAAAAAAAAGTGTGCCTGCTGTTTCAATGATTCCTCTCTTTGGCATGATTTACCTGTCAGAGGAGAGAGAAATCCTGCCCCCCGAGACACCCCAGTTCCTCTGCAATCCCCGGGCCCTCTTGATCTGTCCCGCGGCCTGGTGTCATCTTCCTGAAAAATAAAAATATTGGGCGCATGCATACTGCGCCCACTGAGATCTGCTGGCACTTACCCGGCAACAATAGGACATTTTTCCTATTGGTTCCTTTTTCTCACTGTGATAGGCTGATGGAGGGATCAGCACATGTACCTATAGAAAACCAAGCGCAGCGAACAGTCTATTGAGATGGACAAGCCATCATCCAGAACCTTTGAGGAAGGGAATACCTAAGGGACAGTTTCTTAGGATTCGGAGGAACTGCTCGGAGTTGAGTACTTTTAGGAGACAAGCTAATGATCTGTATGGTAGATTCAGGATGAGAGGCTATCCCCCACGTATTGTGGATGGACCACAACCTGAAGCATTTATAGCAGATAGACCCTCTCTCCTTCTACAAAAGAAGGAGAATCCATCTGATGATAATATGGTTAGACTTATTGGGACCTATGATGGCCAATCGGAGAGGGTTTACCATGTCCTCAAAAAGCATTGGGGTATTTTATTGGCCGATCCTAACTTGAGGGGTCTTGTTCCTCCAAAACCTAGTATCACCTACAGAAAGGGGAGATCCATAGGAGATCGGCTTGTTCATAGCCTCTATCAAAGACCAAGGGGGGTGGGTACATGACTGGATCGAAAGCCCTTAGGCTTTTTTAGATGTGGAGATTGCTCTAGATGTAAAAATATGTTACAATGTAAAATCTTTACGAGCTCGCATAATGGAAAAACCTTCTGTATTAGGGATTTTGGAAACTGTAGATCAACGGGTCTGGTTTATAAAGCCACATGTACTTGTCCTTTGGATTATGTGGGTAAGACCACTAGGGAAATGAGTATGAGGGTGGGAGAACACCTGGGGGATATCAGGAACAAACGGGATACCCCAGTCGCCAGACACATGAATGGGGTGCATCAGGGCCGTAAGTGCGACATCACCTTCAATATGATTGAATTGATCAAACCAAGGACAAGGGGAGGTAATCTGGATAATCTGATTTTGAGACGGGAATGCGAGTGGATTTTTATGTTACAGTCCGTCTCTCTAGATGGGATGAATGAATACATGTCATATGCCTGATTTATATGAAGAATCTCTCTGATTGGCTAAATATGTTCCTCTAGTTGATGGGGTTTTTATACTTCTGGTATATTGGATTATGCTGGTATGGCGTAGACTACATTGTATGGCAAAATTTATTTATCTTATGGCAATGTTTATTACTGATCTGTATTTATTATTTTATAAGTATTTCTTTTGCTCCAATATGCTTTGGTTTCAAGTATCTGTTCCGGAGCTGTACTGCAATATATGATATTCTCTATACTGCTTTTTGGGGGACGGAGGGTGAAATATCTGAGCCAGCGTCTCTTAATAGGGTGGTAGATTTTGTAGAAGGGTCTATGCACATGTCAAGCGCTCTAGTTATCAGCGCGATTATGTCCTGTATCAGCTATACCTCCTGATGAACCGCCACGGCGGGGAAACGCGTCTGGGTTCTCCACAGACATGATAAGTGATTATTTATCTTTTACATAGATTATCTAATTGTATCCCCCAGAAGTGGGATTGTCTGTTATTATGCCTTGTAAGCATATTTTGGGTCACAAGGTATCATGATGTGGATTTAATGTATTTTTAATTGGTGTATTATATTGGTACATTTGTCTGGGATTCTGCACTAGTCCTAGGGCACTTTGATTTTTTTTATTCCTGCACTATATGGACATTGTTTTCCCTCCTGATACATCAGGGACAGGCAGGGAAGTGAGGGATAGTCCTCGTTGAGTGGGGGCGCCAATATCGTACTTTTAGGGTGCCAACCTCCACGGTAAGGCAGGTATCAGTTAGGTCTTATTATAGGGCTGTGCAGCATTCTAGATTAGGTTTTTCATTTTGGCATTTGCCGGTGATTCACTGGGAAGGTGTTTTTTAACATTGATTGAATTAAATAGTTTAATTTAATTTAGGGGATTTGCATGTTCACTACTCACTGTGATAGACCCTATGGACAGTGATCAAAATAGTAAATCAATTCCCCCTTTTCTCATCCCCTTAGTTAGATAAAAAATATAAAATATTTTTTATTTTTCCATTCTTTGCAGCTAGTGTTAGGGTTGAGTTAGGTTGTGTTAGGGTTAGGATCATGTTAGGGTTGGGGTTGGGTTTAGAATTGAGGCTCTTTCAAAAGTAAAAAAATGGCAATACGATGGCTAGTGTTGAGCGCAAATGTTTGCTACTTGAGTTTGCATCGAGTGCTCAAGTATCCACTAATGACGCATTATTCAATATGACTACCTAATGATATCAAATTTTGTGCCATACTTGTAGGTTCAAAATGCTCACTATACCCCTGGATAGAATCCTTGAGGGTTGAGATTTCCAAAATGGGGTTATTTGTGGGGGGTTTCCACTGTTTAGGCACATTGGGGGCTCAAATGCAACATGACATCCACTAATTATTCCAGAAAATTTTCCATTCAAAAAGTCAAATGGTGCCCCTTCCCTTCTGAGCCCTGCCGTGCACTCAAACAGTAGATATCCCCCACAAATAAGGTACCTACATATTCAGGAGAAAATGCACAACAAATTTTGGGGTCCATTTTCTACTGTTACCCTTGATGGATAGGTGTCTTATAGAAGCCTCTCAATTACTAAGGCTACTTTCACACTTGCTTTTTTTTTGCAACGCGTTTTTTGCGCAAAAAAACGCATGGAAAAAACGCATACAAATGCTGCGTTTTTTCAAGCATTTTTATGCGCATGCAGGAAAAAAACGCAGCGTTTTTATGCTTTTGTATGCGTTTTTAGTGCGTTTGCGTTTTTTTCCACATTGTTTGTCCTCACCCAAAAAACCCCCCATAACAATCTGGCAACACACACGACCAATGGGACGTCAGTGGCGGTGTGGTATGTTAATATATAGACCCTGTCTACAGTATTTTTCACATTTGCTTGATTGTTCTCATGTCAACATGGATCTGCGCTGGAAGAGTTTTCACTTCAACTTGGATTTGGACATCGCAATGGCTCAGGCTTATGCAGTTGCTTGCCATGAATAAAGGAAGAGAGAGAGAGACAGCGAAGACGGCAGCGGCGGCGTATGTGGATACATCCGATTGTTGAACTCCATGAGAGCCGTGGGGCGTACCACACCCTCTACAGTGAGCTACAGGCAAACCCGGAGAAATTTACAGATTATATCCGGATGTCCCAAGAAAGCTTCAGGGATTTGCTTGCTCGTGTCCAAGAATCCATCCGGAGACAGGACACACAGCTCCGTCGTGCGATTCCTCCTGAGGATCGGCTACTGGTGACATTACGGTACGTAATATTTAAAAACCAAGGGGTGGGGTCTGATGGTTTTTTTTTTTTTACATGTACCATTCAAAACCTTGGCTAATTATTTTTCGTGAATGTACTAATATTTTATTTTATTGTTTTACAAAACCATATAGAGAAATATTAATTTTACTTCTTTCTCTGTTTCACAGATTCCTGGTGACTGGAGAAACCCTATCTTCACTACAATTCCAGTACCGTATTGCAATCTCTACCTTGTCTGGAATTGTTGCGGACACCTACCGGGCTCTCTGAAATGTTCTTTGTCCAGAATTTATGCCCCTGCCCACCACTGAAAAGTGAATGGAAATTGCTGACAAATTCTGGACAGTCTGCAATTTCCCCAACTGTTTGGGAGCTGTTGATGGTAAACACATACGGATCATCAAACCCAAAAGAACTGGATCTGAGTACTATAATTACAAAAAGTACTTTTCAATAGTATTCATGGCCATTGCGGATGCCGGATGTATGTTTGTAGCAGTGGACATTGGAGCATTTGGCCGTGGTAATGACTCACAGGCTTTTAAAAACTCAGACATGGGCCGGAGGTTGTATGGCAACCAATTTAATTTACCTATGCCACGGCCTCTTCCTCACACCGAAGCTCCGCCACTGCCCTTTGTAATGGTTGGGGATGAGGCTTTTCAAATGTGCGCAAACTTACTGAAACCCTACTCCAGCCGGGACTTGGACCACACCAAAAAAAATTTAATTACAGGCTGATCAGGGCCAGAAGAACTGTCGAGTGTGCTTTTGGGATTCTTGTCTCCAGATGGCGAATTCTCGGCACAGCCATTAATCTTAAACTTGAAACAGTCGATGAGGTGGTGAAGGCGTGTGTGGTTCTACATCATTTTGTGATGGCTAAAGAGCACCCGACCTTTGAACTCGATGATGCTGCTCCTAATCCATTGCCTGAATTCACTCAGCACCCTCTCAGGTCATCCGTTGAAGTTGGCCAAATGAGGGACCAATTTGCGGCCTACTTTATCTCTGATTAGGACGAGTGCACTGGCAAGATGAAATGGTGTAAGAATGTTTTCGTTTGTGTATGTTAATAAAAAACCTGGTTTGATACCAGTACCGAGTGCACTATGTTTTTTACACTCCAATAAAATAAAAAACTTCCCATGTATACCTGTGAATTCACGATGTTCTCAAACCTGCGCAGGTAAATACACATATGAGTTAAAATGCAGCATCGCTAGTCTGCGTTAAATACATTGGTACGTAAGCAAAGCTGCAGGTTAAATATGATATGTGTATTAACCAGGCCATGATTGATAAATAGTTATGATTATGACATTTGAGCGACTTTGGTAGGATCGGGTTTCATAAAACCAAATTTGTTTCAAATGAAACTTGTCCAACTAGTGGAAAACAAGTAGGAGATTCGTTCAAAACCAAACCACAATGCAAAGAAACTCGCCTTTTTTTTGCCCAAGTTTACCAGTTTGTGTTTCAGGAAACCAGATCCTAGTCGGTAAAACGCTAGTTATTATACAAGGCCTTGGTATTTAACACATTAACATATGACGTGTATTTTACCCATCAGTGGATTCAACACACAAGAGTATGCTGTTAATTGCAAGGTATATCACTAATCCCCCTTGCCTAGAATCACAGTAAGTGAAATGAGGATGGTAAATACAGCCAATCCTCCAAACACTTTTTATGACACCTTGCAAAGTTTAAGTCGCATTGTGTGTACGGCGCAGTGTGTGTGAGCGGCGCCAAAAACATTAATCAAACTTTGTTATGTGAACCAGAAATTTTAAATTTATTTTTAACCAGAAAAATTAAAAAAACTTTATTTTTTTCTGCGTTTGGGGGCAGATGGTTGCAAGTTGGGGGTGTGCAGGGAAGATGCAGAACTTACAGTTGAAGAAGGTGTTCTAGGGGAAGGGGCAACAAAACTTGTGGGGGAAGGGAGTCCAGTTATGGGAATTGAACTAGAAACACTTGGAGGAGAGGAAAGAGGTTCAGGGACATTGGTCCTAAGTACTTGTCTCCGTAAACTTGTCTGCCTGGACCTACTTGGTCCCAATGCCCGCCTTGATTGATGGCGCCTTGAACTTGGGGCAAATATTGAATGTGGGTCCTGTTATAATTGAGTCACCGAGGAGGAAAAAACAAAACACAAGCTCAGCCCAGAAAATCAGAGAGGTTGGAAACTAGCGGATTGCAGACCCCTAATCCTACCACACAACTAGCAGTAGCCGTGGAGTGTTCCTACGGTGATCCTAGACACCTCGTCATAGCCGGAGATCTACATAAGCCTAAAGAGAGAGAAGGGAAAAACTGACTGCCCCAGAGCAGACCCCAAAGCAATAGGCAGCCCCCAACATATAATGACAGTGAAGCAAGATGAAAACACTTACACAGATAGAAAGATAGGTTGAGCAAACGATGGGGCCCAAGCTAACTAAAAAGGACAGGACAGAAAAGCTGCTGTCTGCAATCCGAGAAAACCCTGCTAAAAATATTACCAACACAACTGATAAGCAAAAAGGACCCTGAAGTCACTAGACTTCAAACCCTATATCAGCACTCAGAATATTCTGAAAGCAGAGCAAAAGAGAACACTGATCAAGGAAAAAGAATCCAGCACACCCCCAGCCGGGGATGGCTGAATTCAGAAAACAAGGAAAACAAAACCAAAACTAATAAGTTCAATAGCAGAGCAAAAACTTATCTTTGGGAAGCAGGAATCAGACTGGTCTCAAAGAATCCAGCAGAGAAATCACCAGCCACTCAGAAGGGCGTCGGCTGCCTTATATCCAGTCTGAAGTTCCCGCTACCCAGTCACAATCCACCTGATCAGGTGTTTGGTTTCTTTCATCCAAATCAGCCTCACTACCTTCCTTCACCAGAAGAGGGAGATCCTCGGACACAAAAGGTGAATGAACAGATGAGCTCACAACAGGGTCCCCCGTCTGCAGCTGTGGCTGCTGCTGCTGCGGTGGCTGCTGCTGCTGCTGTGGCTGCTGCTGATGCTGTGGCTGCTGCTGATGCTCTGTGGTGGCGGTGGCAGTGCTCGTCCTTGCAGGAGAACTGGTGGTGGCAGTGATGGTCCAGGTTTGCGGAGTGGTGGTGGCAGGGCTACTGCATGTTGTTGTAGCAGCAGGGCTGTTCCACGTTTGCGGAGTGGTGGCTGTGCTCCAAGCATGCATGGGGTGGCGGTGGTGCTCCAGACAGGAGCAGCGCTTGCCATGGTGGTGTTGGTGAACTGACCAGCTGCACTCAGACTTGTGGTGGTGTAACGGTGGGTGCCCTGGCTTTGAATAGAGGTGTCCATGCAGTGGTATGCAGCACAAGTCAGTAGTGAGGTGAAGCGAGTCAATGGTGGCACAGGTGGAAATGACACCACTGACTGCTGCTGTACCGATTATGCTGCATAGCCTGCAAGAAAGCATTGTTGCAGGCCTGCAGCACATTCAGCTGTTGCTCAAGACTAAGGTGTTCCGCCATGCCCTTTTCAATCTTACTAAAAAAAATGGTGCGCTGGTCTGTTGAGGTCGGCCTCCAGACGGTCAAGGCACTGTTCGACAGAATGGAAGCGGTGTTCCATGTGGTTAAAACCACGATCCATGAGTGAAAAACCGCTTTCCACTCTGTCGGACAGCGACTTGAGGCTGGCATTAAAGGACTCGCTCAAGTGCATAAACTCGGGCAAGACATTCCTGTCAAAGGCCCTCTGCCGCTGGCGGGTAGTGCCCGCATAACCAGTGGCAGAGACCTGGGACAGGGGAACACCTGATGGACCAGCTTCCTGGTCACCAGCTGTCTGTGTGGCTGACCTGCAAGGTGCTTCCTGGCTGTCGGATGGCTGGGACGGGTCAGAGGACGTCCGATGAAGGACCGCTCCAGGGCCAGGTTGCAGGGTGCTGCTCCAGGTGCTGTGGAAGAAAGGAAAATCATTACTATCATGCCTTTACAAGAAGCATCAGCTGTGGATTAGAAAAACACAGATTAATAAAAATAGAAAACAAAAAATTATAATACTTACGATCTAGTGGCAAGGACAGGTCTTAGGAACTGCAACGTGTGATAGTATCGGTATCTTGTTTTTGTCCTTGACGCAGATCCACTGCGAACCTGGCCCTCAGCACGAACATCACTGTTGAAGCGGTCCTTGATCGAGCGCCAACGTGTTCGGAGTTTGTCCACTGTTGGAAAAACAAACCAACAACATGTAACAATTGCGTTTGATGCACGACATATGCTATCACTAAACCCAAAGGTGCCATCAAGGACAATAGTCACTGCGGCACAATACAGCAATACAATACCCAAAGCAGTCACTGTTGAGCCCGATGACACTGTTGGGTTTCCTGCTAGAATATATCCAGCACGAAACCCAACAGTGCCATCAAGGACAATAGTCACTGCAGCATAACAGAGCAGGGAAATACTTACTAAACGCCTTTTTGGAGGATGCAGTGACGCTGTCCCAGCCATCCATCAACTCTGCGGCTACCTCATTCCATAGCTGCCGGGTCACCACATTGTCCTTGTACAGTCGGTCACGGCTGTCCCACAATGGGGCACGCTCCTGGACCAGGCTGATAAGCTGCTCATTATCCAGGTATATGTCTTCACCCCGTTGTGGAACCTAGACAAAACTCATTCATTAGAATATTCAAATTTTGAGTGAATAGAAAGTTACAAAAAAAATCCAGAAAAGATGAAATATAGAAGATAAAAAATAAAGATCATTACAAATCATTTGATACATTCCGTATCACCACCGGGACTTGGCTTGGCTGCTCCTGCTGTTCGCCCTCAGTAGTCACGTCCGCAGAAGATGACGTTGTCTGAAAAAAAACAAAACGTAAGAGATTTGGAGAAGCAGCAGATATACTTACCAGATGCACGAAAATAATCACCTCACGGTCTGCTTGCGCCAGTTCCTGCCGGGATGGGGAATATTCTGATTCCGAAGACATACTGCATGTAAAAATAATAAATTTCTTTAGTACATATACGATTTAAAAGGACAGGCATACATTATTAGATGAAATAATACTCACATTCTTGACGCTGAAGCTGGGATTGAAGATGGGTTCATTTTTAGCTAAATTTCTGCTCTCCAGTCTGTCACTACAGTTGTGGTACAGTGTTGGCAGACACCTCCTTTATATAGACATTTTTTTTTTGGGTTGGGAATTTTATAACTTGTCTAACCAGTGGAACCAAAAAAAATGCATGCGCAAAAAAACCGCATACATGCGCATGCCAATGCGCACGTATGCGCATCCATAGGCCATAATGGTCATTTTTTGCGCAAAACGTGAGCATGCGTTTTTTTAAAGCGGTTGGGTGGACCAAAAAATGCAACATGTAGCGTCTGGAAAATAAAATCGCACACCACAAAAAAACGCAGTGCACGAAAAACGCATACGTGCGCATGCCAATGCGCACGTATGCGCACCCATGTTAAATATAGGGGAAAAAACGCATGCGCACATATGCATTTTTTTGCAGTGCAAAAAAACGCAAATGTGAAACCAACCTAAGCCATGGGCTTCATGTCATCTGACAATATAAAGGAGATATCAATCCCACAAATGTGAACCCCACTTGCCACCACGACAGGACAAGTGGGAAGAGCCAGGCAAAGTGCCAGAATTGGTGCATCCAATTGGTGTGGGCTTCTATTTTCATGCAGGGGGGCAATATCCATGGCCTCTTACCAGCCTGAGAATACCAGTTCCCAGTCGTCAAATTTAGCTTGACTAGTTGTCAAAATTGGGGAGACCCCACACCGTTTTTTTTAAATTTATTTATTTAAATAATTTCAAAAACTGTGGAACCCCTCTATTCTTGATATTCAGCCTTGCTGAAGCTGACAGCTGAGGGTTGAAGAGTCAATTGTTGCCACTTTGCCTTGTGTCCGTCCCTAATTTAAGCTGTTTTAGCAGCTTCTGGGTCCCCATGAAGGTGTTATCTACGCGTTTGGTTTTGCCTCCCATTGAATTGAATGGTGTTCGGCTATGTTTGTCAAACATGTTCGTTGAACATCAGGAAGTTCGGCGAACATAGCCAAACCGAACCTTGAAAGGTTCACTTGTGGCGCCCCTGAGGGTTCAGTCACCACAGAGGTACTGCACCTCCTCCTGAGGTGTGGTACCCCACTATCCAGGTAAGGTGGAGACACCTGACCACACTCCAACACTCACATCCCACACACACACCAGTAGTGTAGCAGAGCAACCTTGGTGGCTCCCTGCTTGTAACACAAAGAGTGCTGGGAGGTGGGTGGAGCTTAAACTGCACAAGAGAGCTGGAGAATATTAGGAAAAGGTCAGTCTGTGAGAAAAGATCCCCTGAGAGGGATGGAGTGAAGGAAGTGCTGCAGCAGACTCCTCTGACCTGGAGCTGCTGGCACAGGAAAGAGCCATAGAAAGCCTGATTCTTCAGAGGGAAGAAAGATTAGTGCGGAACTTAAGGAGAAGAGAACTAAGGACTAGGGTCAGAGCAGAGCCCTTCCTCAAGTTTGAAGCGCATGGCCGTGGTCTGTTTCCCAAGGTTGTATGGATACTGATGTTCCTGCAGCAGAAACCGGAGGAATAGAAGTCGTCACCACTTTATTCCCATCTAAGACTTGGGGGCACAACAGCAGCGTGGGTGAGCCGGGACATGATAGCAAGGAGTCCCCGAAGCAGGCTACAGCTGTCTGCCATACAAGTAGAGTTCTAAGTAACATCAAGAAGGAGGAACTTGAGTTTAATACGCAACTACAAGTACTTCAGATTAGGCGCTAGTGTGGAGACGTTCAGAGAAGTCACATGTTGGAGGAGTGCTGGAAAGATGTACTTTACCTTGCCTGGGAGTTGGCTGAGCTCCTGACCTGGAGGACACGGCACTGAAGCGGGCATCTGTGTGCACAAGACTGTGAGTAAAGCCTTGGAACTACATGCCCTTGTGTCCTCCACTTATTTTTGCGCCTTACACCCAGCTCTGCTACATCTACTTCTTTACACCATCTCCCCACTTGTCAACCTCATCTAATCTGCCCTGGGACTACAGTTCCACCTGTGGGGAGCTTCAATATCATTGCTGCACCACACCATCTGTCCCAGAGAAGCAAACCTGCAGCGCTGGTCAAGCTGACCAGAAACCACAGGTGGTGTCACGAATCATCTCAACAACTTTATCCCCATCACTCTACACCTTTTACATTGACCGCCTGAGGCCACGGACCGGGTCACTGCCACTGTGACATCTCCCATTGAAATCAACGGGACCGGCACCGAGTACCCCACGGCCTCTGGGGGGGAGTCACACTCATCTCTAGTCTTGTGCTCAGTCTTATTTTATCCACCAGTATTATATGTTTCATACGTGTATAATGAGAACGGTGGAGGTGGAAGGATTAGAGCTGATCATAGATGTGTCTTCTCCACATGTCTGTGACTTTTACTGTATTTGTTTCAGTGTGAAGATCTGATTCATATTACTACTACAGAGACATATGTGAGAGGTAATGACCGTCAGTGGATTAGGCGTTCGGCTAGTATAATTTAATTTAGATTCAATAAAGGAGTCTGTGTCATTATTTTAACTAAAGGACTTAATTCTGGGTGTATGTTTTTTATACAATATCAAGATGGGGTTAGTAATGGGGGTGTCTTTTAGATGGCCCTCCATTAATAACCTTGGGGCTTGATGTCACCTGACAATACAAAGGTGACAACAACCCCCCAACAATCACCTCACTTGCCAACGCTAAAGGGCAAGTGGGAAGACTGAGGCAAAGAGCCAGATTTGGTACATCTTAGTGATGCGCCATTTCTGGGGTAGCTGAGAGCTGATGTTTTTTAGTCTGGGAGGGGGCCAATATCCATGCTTCCTTGTTGCTTTATTGTTATAGCCTATGTAAGTTCATTCTATTGAGGTTCCTATGTAGCAAACAAAAAACTACAGACAATCTGCATAATTAAGGAAGATGGCCCTGACCTAAAATGACAACATCTTCACCTGCACTAGCAATGGAATTACTCTCAAAATGCTCTGTTTACAAAAAGAAATTAGAGTATAAGAAATCCACAAAAAGTAGTAAAAATAGAATATATTTTATTAATCTACAAGATAAAAATCACCTTGTACAAATACACACAAAATACGGTCATAATTATTCAGAATTTCATCACAATGGGGGAACAGGTGCAGAAAAACACCTGCAGCAGTACAATGCAGCCAGGCAATAAAGTGACAGTGCTTCAATATAGAACAGAAAAACATAACCCTTAGTGTGTGGCCATATAGAAAATAGTGTCTAGTCTAGCTCAGTGGCACATATATACATGGAAACAAACAGCCACAACACAGGCTATGATAATAAAATGATCACAGCCCCCCGACGAAGCCTACGCGAAACGCCGTAGGGGGCTACACGTGCGGCGTACACAGCAGCCATGGGTAAGATCATTTTATTCTGAATAATTATGACCGTATTTTGTGTGTATTTGCACAGGGTGATTTTTATCTTGTAGATTAATAAAATATATTCTATTTTTACTATTTTTTGTGGATTTCTTATACTCTAATTTCTTTTTGTAAACTGAGGTTCCTATGTAGGCTGGTGACAATGTGCGTATTTGTGCTTAGTTACCAACTTAGTAATTAGGGTGTCGGGCTGACACATTTTCATTACTAAACCAAGGCTAGGTGTCAATGTCAGCTGCTGACACCAAGCCCTAATCCCATTATTCTGAAGCTACTGCATCAGAATGAAAAAGGTGGCATTGAACAAAAAAATTGCATCCCAAAACTTTTTTTAATGTCTTTATTTAGCGCAAAAAAGAGATGCAGAAACTTTGTAGAAATTTCTACACAAATACTCAACGTGTGCACTTTGGCTTAGCATGAACAAGTAGTTCACTGCATCTTCCCATCTACTTGTCTTCCATCTATCTCCACACTCTGCATTTGGATTGGCAGATCTGGATTTATAGACCAAAGAAAGATGGAGATGGAAGGAAAGCAAGTAGATGGAAAGGCGCACTGAACTGTTAGGCCCAACAAGGGTGCACCCGCGTGCCCGTACTTGGTTTGAACAGTCCTTCTTTGGTGACAGAGTCCCTTTACAGAGTTAGTATCCTTTATGCCCCCTTCACAAATCAGTGTTTCCACGTATGTGTGGTGTCCACTTTCATATGTACTGGAGACACATTCACATGCAAAATCTACAGTATGTTGATCTTCACATCCATGTTTTCACACGAGGCCATGTACGTTTTTTCCGGCAGCACGGATCTCACTGACCCATACAAGTCAATGGGTGTGTGAAAAACACATACAGAACAAGAATTTAATGCTCTCAAAGAATTATTTTTAAGTGTTAAAGATGTAAAAAGATGATAGATAGATGATAGACAGATTTTACAGCTATTAACCAAATAAATAATTAAAAGAAAACGACGTGGGGTCCCCTCAATTTTTGACAACTACCAAAGGTCCCTGGTTATAAGTCCCTTAACAGCCTAAAAATAGTAGCCTGCAGCGTCCTCTGAAGTGACACATAAGATGAGATGGAGATTTGCCTCGGCTGTTTCCGACTGCCCTGGTGTGGTGGCAATCTGGATAATGTTTTTTGGGGTTGTCGGATGTATAATGTCCATTGGCGTACACGCCCGGAGTTAGTAATGGAAAATGCGTCTATCGGACACCTTCACTAACTACTAATTTAAAAAAAAATTAAAATTCCCCAACACTTTCCCTCATTCACCACTTTATATTGAAAAAAAACCCCATACAGGTCCACTGTAGTCCAGTTAATGTAGTTGCTGTACAGAGGACGTCCTTATAGACAGTACTGTTACACCTGATCCCTGTCTTGGCTCTGCGCCCCAGACTGCCGCTGCACCCTGTTCAGGGCACTCACCTCGTGCCTTGCACGCTGTCCCTGTGCAGCAGCCAGCTCCATGTGTGTCCCATGCTGCTTCTCAGCATTCAGTTCTCTCCCCTTCCCTCACCTCCTGGCGTCCCGTCGGGAGGTCTTCAGCTAAAGCTATTAGGGCACGCGTGTGCTGCCCCTGGCTTATTAAAGGGACAGCGTGCATTTTTCAAAATGGGTAATAATCCAATTGGCAGCGCACTAGCTGCTATTTCTGGCCTCTCCTCCATAGGGAGAGCGCCGGAGCAACGAGTATCAATCATTGTTACATCCGGTTCTGTTGCTAACCTGTCTGCACTGCGTTTGCAGTCTCTGTGCCTTCTCTCATGCTATATGTCTCCACAGAATATCTGTATCCTGATAACCCTGGCTATCTCGGCAATCATCTGTGCAAATGCCATCCGGTACCGCCAACAGCCATCCAAGTCCGAGGACTATGACAAGGTTTCTGGAGCCAGCTATCTACCAACTACCCGGATCCAGGACCCATCTCACTGCGGACTCTGCTATTATTCCTGATATCACTTTTGGTCCCGCTGGGACAGCTGCCACGTGTCCGGGGTCTAACTGGAGGTAGCACCTGTGTCCTCCGGGTATTCTATTCTGGTCCTGTCTGAGGGACTTTACTAGGGGTACCCGGGGCTCACTAGTAACGCCCCCTTCGGAGCCCCCCGGACCGTGGTCCAGAGGTTCCACTTTAAAAATAAAAAACGAATGTGAACTTCGCCATCTCTGCCTCCGCTTCCATTTGTTACAGATTGCTCCAGCCATGGAATCCGCTGGACCCCAGAGACCTCCACCTATGGAACTGTGCCAAGAGGTGACCTATTTAAGAGATCAACAGGACAATATCACAACTTATTACGTAACCTGTCCACCCACATGGATTCTCTGCTGACCTCGGCTTCTCTCGAATCGTCTTCCAGCACCCAGGTACCTGCCTTCACGGCAAGCAAGGGCCCTTGCCTGGCGGCTCCTACCCGCTTCCATGGTGATCCCACTCAGTGTCAGGGTTTTCTCAATCAGTGCACCCTGCACTTCGAAATCTTGGGGCATATGTTCGCTTCTGACCGTGCCAAAGTGGGCTTCATTATGTCACATCTAGCAGGAGAAGCTTTCGCCTGGTTAAACCCGTTATGGGAGAGAGGAGACCCACTGGTTAATGATCTTCAATCTTTCCTAGAGACTTTTCGCAGGACCTTCGATGAACCTGGCCGTGTCACGTCGACCGCTTCTGCCTTGCTTCGCTTATGCCAAGGAACTCTCACGGTGGCTCAGTATGCTGTTAAGTTCTGCACTCTCTCGTCTGAATTATCCTGGAACAATGATGCCTTGGTGGTGACCTTCTTGGAAGGCCTATCTGGAAAACTCAAGGATGAGCTGGCGGGACGGGACAGGCCTACCACCTTGGGTGATCTGATATCCTTGGCAACCCGGATTGACCTGCGTTTTCAGGAACGTTCCATGGAGATCAAGCGAGACAGGAGGTCCTACCACCCGGACTCTAGCTCTTCCAAAATGGCTACCTCAGCTCCTTCTCCCAAAGCTATGAAGGTTGACCGAGTAAGTTTGGCCAGCCGCCGCCAGGAGGCACATCACAAAGAATGAAGTTGTCTTTATTGTGGTAGTTCCGAACACCTGATCCGCTCCTGTCCAAACTCCAGTGCCTAGGCTCAGTAGAAGAGGCCACCCTAGGTAGAGAATATTTATCTCCTTCGTTGCAGGTCTCGGTCTCCATGCCCTGCGGAGCAATAACATTTTCTGGACTCTGTCTGTTGAATTCCAGAGCCGCCGGGAATTTTATCCAGCAGACGCTTGTGGATCATTACCGCTTACCAGTCCAGGCTCTTCCTAATCCGTTGCGGGTGACCGCTGTCGATGGCAAGCCACTGACCGAACCTGTCCAGTTCCAGACTGAGCCAGTGGAACTCCAGGTAGGTCTAATGCATTCTGAAACAATCCGTTTTTATGTGTACCCTGGTTTGTCTCACCCTTTGCTTTTAGGTTTGCCATGGTTCCTGAAACATGAACCAGTCCTTAACTGGAAAACAGGCAGATTTCTGTGTTGGGAAGATTCCTGCATGGACTGATGCTTAACCTGGATTGAACCAGTTTGTCCTCCTGTCCAGCCGGCTACCCTGCCTGGGTTACCAACCTCATACTGGTCCTTCTCGGATGTCTTCGGGAAAAAGGAGGCTGAGAGATTTCCTCCCCACAGGTCGTATGACTGTCCAATAGATCTTCTTCCTGGAACATCTCCTCCCCGTGGACGAGTTTATCCTCTTTCCCAGGCAGACTCAAGCTTTGTCGGACTACATCCAGGAGAATTTGGCCAGAGGATTTATCCAAAAATCATCATCACCGGCAGGAGCAGGATTCTTCTTCATGAAGAAAAAGGATGGATCCTTGCGGCCCTGTAATGATTACCGGGGCCTAAACCAGATCACGGTAAAAAACAGGTACCCCTTGCCTCTCATTTCAGAACTGTTCGACCGCCTCCGAGGGGCCAAAATCTTCACCAAGCTGGATCTCAGAGGTGCCTACAATTTGATCCGAATCCGGGAAGGAGACGAATGGAAAACAGTATTCAACACCCGTGATGGTCACTACGAGTATCTGATAATGCCGTTTGGCCTAAGCAATGCACCTGCTGTTTTCCAAGAGTTCGTCAATGACATTTTCAGGGATCTGCTCTATACCTGTGTTGTTGTCTACCTGGATGACATTCTGATTTTTTCCACTAACTTGACCGCGCACCGGAGGCAAGTACGCCTAGTCTTACAGAGGCTCAGAGAGAACAGACTGTATGCCAAGTTTCAGAAATGCCTCTTTGAACAATTCTCTTTGCCTTTCCTCAGTTACATTGTTTCCTCCACAGGGTTGAAAATGGATCCAGAGAAGTTATCAGCTGTACTCTAGTGGCCTCGTCTGTCGGGGCTGAAGGTCATACAGCGATTCCTGGGCTTCGTCAATTACTATAGACAATTCATTCCTAACTTTTACAACTGAGTGGTGCCCATCTCAGCTCTGACCTGGAAAGGTACAAATCCCAAGGATTGGCCTCCTGAGGCAGAGGAGGCTTTTGTTTCTCTCAAAAAGGCCTTTGCTGTCGCACCTGTTATCCATCGTTCTAACTCTAATGAACAATTTTTTCTTGAGGTCGATGCTTCCACCGTAGGTGCAGGAGCAGTACTTACCCAGAAATCGTCCACTGGACGAATGAACTCATGCGTTTTTTTCCAAGGTTTTTTCTTCTGCAGAGAGGAATTATTCCATTGGAGATCGGGAATTGTTGGCTATCAAATTGGCTCTGCAGGAGTGGAGGCATCTTCTTGAAGGAGCTCTTCATCAGGTGTCATATACACCTATGACAAAAATCTTGCTTACCTCCAAACCGCACAGAGGTTGAATCCCCATCAAGCCGGCTGGGCATTGTTTTTTGCTCAGTTTAATTTTGTTCTTCATTTTCGTCCAGCTGACAAAAATGTCAAGGCAGATGCACTTTCCAGAGCCTTTTTGCCTTCTGATCAAGAGGAAGAACCTCAGCACATCATTGAACCCTCAAGGTTAGTCGCTGTTGCTTCTGCTAATCTTACCCGGCTACCTCCTGTGAAAACTCTCGTGGCTGCTCCTGAACGTACTCGTGTCCTTCGGTTGGGTCACTCTTCCAAGTTGGCTGGTCACGCCAGTCAGAGGAAGACTCTGCAACTCTTCACCCGTTACTACTGGTGGCCTGCTATGGCTAAGGATATCCAGCAGTACATCGCAGCCTGTCCTTCCTGTGCCCGTAGCAAGACTGTCAAACGTCTACCTGCAGGTAGGCTTCAGCCTCTACCAATTCCATCTGCCCCTTGGTAGCACATCTCGATGGACTTCATCACAGATCTTCCAATCTCATCTGGTTATTCTGTTTTGTGGGTAGTGGTGGACCGCTTTTCTAAGATGGCTCACTTCATTCCGCTACCCAGTCTTCCAACTGCTCCCGAACTGACGGATCTGTTCATCTGGCACATCTTCCGTCTCCATGGTTTCCCTCTCCACATCGTGTCCGACAGAGGAGTCCAGTTTACCTCAAAATTCTGGAGAGCAGTTTGTAAACTGGTAGAGATAGAATTGGATTTTTCCTCGGCATACCATCCCCAATCGAAATGGACAAGTGGAGAGGACTAATCAAATCCTGGCTGGATTCCTGCGTCATTTTGTCAACGCGCATCATGACGACTGGGTAGATGTACTGTCCTGGGCTGAATTTTCCTACAACAACCAAGTAAGTGAATCCTCTGGAAAGCCTCCCTTTCAGATTGTCTTTGGACTGCAACCCGGAATACCTCTTCCCATCTCTGGATCATCTGGCGTTCCGGCTGCCGATACTTTCTCTAAAGATTTTTCTAAGGTTTGGAAGGACATCAAAACTGCTCTGGAGAAAGCCTTCCAACGTATGAAAAGGCATGCGGACAAGAGACATTTGGATGCGCCTACCTTTTGCCCTGGAGACAAGGTATGGCTCTCCTCCAAGTATATCCATCTGAACTTGCCATCCTGCAAATTGGGTCCCCGGTTCATTGGACCATTTGAAGTCTTGAGACAAATCAATCCAGTCTCTTATAAGCTGAAGTTGCCTACTTCTTTACGTGTACCTAACTCCTTTCATGTTTCCCTCCTCAAACCAGTAGTTTTGAGCTCCTTCTTTAAGTACCTGGGGACCACTCCTGATCCTGTCTCAGAGGATGATGTTTTTGAAGTAAAACATATCCTGGCTGTTAAGAAAGTAAGGGGTAAGACCTATTACCTGGTGGACTGGAAGGGCTTTGGTCCTGAGGAGAGATCTTGGGAGCCTAGAGAGAACATCCAGGCTCCTCTTCTTCTTAAAAGATTACACACAGGCTTGAAAAAGAGGGGGCGTAAAGAGGGGAATACTGTTACACCCGGTGTTAGGCATCGGGTTCCTGCAGTGGCTCAACAGGAATCCAGAGTCTCACATTCTGCGGTCTGCCATTATCTATCGACTGTAGAGGAGATTGCTCAGCAATTCCGGCGTCCCAGACCCTCTGCCCAGTCCTGCTCTGTGGGTCAGCAATAGCAAAGCAGGCTGTTCAGCAGCAAATCGCTCCAGAGGCTGTCCCTCCATCACTCTACTGGGCATGCTCACGAGACGATCTCCCATTGGAGATCGGGAGTCACGTGCTCAGGTCCTATCCCAGATCTGATTTCTCCATCTCAGAGTTCTGGAAGGTCCCGGAAGCGCACGGCTATAAAAGGTCTGCATGGCCGCTCGGCCATGCGCTAGTATAGTCTCTAGTTGCTACTGTGTGAATGATGATGGATGCATGAACCTGCGAATGACTCATTAAGATCCCCTTCCTCTGATATTACGAGTGTGTATAGGGACTTAGCTTAGAGTCAGCACCAGCCAGTGGCAAGCTGCAAGCAACAACAGCATCCTCCACAGTGCTAGCATCCAACAGTGCGCCTGCTACCGGGCATTGTCGATTAGCGACAGTGTCTGTCGTCACGCTGCAGTCTGCAGCACCTCTTGGCGTCCGCAGTTGCGACGCTGTACGCACGGTAGGTCTAGACGGTCTCTGACCCTCTGCCTAGGGCTCACCTCCTGTGACCATATATTGTGCGTGCACTTATCTGAGACCTGTGAATCCAACAGGCTCAGCATTTATGTTAATTCCTTAAGCGTCTCTGTGAAGCTAACAGAGTGCGCCCAGCGCACACCGGGTGACGTCTAACCCGCGTGCAATATACCGCCACAGAGTGCGTCTGCAATTATCTAGCAGCGGTTTAACACCTACTGCACGGTGGACCCCGAGCGGCGAACGCACTTTATTATTTATTTTAGTGGTTTCCGCCGTTCCTGACACCTGGTCCCTGTCCTGGCTCTGTGCCCCGGTCTGCCATTGCTCCCCGTTCAGGACACTCACCTCGTGCCTTGCACGCTGTCCCTGTGCAGCAGCCAGCTCCCTGTGTGTCTCATGCTGCTTCTCAGCATTCAGTTCTCTCCCCTTCCCCCACCTCCGGGCGTCTCGTCGGCAGGTCTTCAGCTAAAGCTATTAGGGCACGCGCACGCGCTCCCCTGGCTTCTTAAAAGGACAGCGTGCATTTTTCAAAATGGGTAATTATCCAGTGGCAGCCCACTGGCTGCTATTTCTTTCCTCTCCTCCATAGGGAGAGCGCTGGAGCAACGAGTATCAATCATTGCTACATCCGGTTCTGTTGCTAACCTGTCTGCACTGCGTTTGCAGTCTCTGTGCCTTCTCTAATGCTATATGTCTCCACAGAATATCTGTATCCTGATAACCCTGGCTATCTCAGCAATCATCTGTGCAAACGCCATCCCGTTCCACCAATAGCCATCCAAGTCCGAGGACTGTGGCAAGGTTTCTGGAGCTTGCTATCTACCAACTACCCGGATCCAGGACCCATCTCATTACGGACTCTGCTATTATTCCTGTTATCCCTTTTGGTCCCACTGGGACAGCTGCCACATGTCCGGGGGTCTAACTAGAGGTAGCACCTGTGTCCTCCGGGTATTCCATTCTAGTCCTGTCTGAGGGACTTTACTACGGGTACCCGGGGCTCACTAGTTACGCCCCCTTCGGAGCCCCCCGGACCGTGGTCCCGAGGTTCCACTTTAAAAATAAAAAAAGGAATGTGAACTTCACCATCTCTGCCTCCGCTTCCATTCGTTACAACTGTGTGCACAAAAATCATGGGCTTCAGTGCAAGAACACCGATCTAGTCATCCCTGTAGTATGCAGCTAGAGTGGCGTTGCTGTATGGCGTTTCATTATTTCTTGGCAGACAGTTACACAAGATTACAGCCCCAATTCATGAAGAACAGCATTTTGAATGCCAGTCTTAAAGGGGATATTCCAAACTTTATTGAAAAACAAAAAACGTGCCTAAGAACTAAGAAGCATGTAGTTGCTACTTACCTGCCTGTTGTGCCCAGTGTCGTTCTGCCCCTGCACAAAGCAGTCACAGACCGCTCCTGCTGGCGATTCTGCTGTCTCTGCTGACGCGACAGGGTGTGACTTCTGGCTCGTTCCCAGTTACGCAGCGGGAATCCGGCTGTCAATCAGAATAACTTCAACATAGCGGAGCGTAAAAGTAACCTATGTCAGCGTGATGTCAGCAGAGGCTTCTGAGTCCCCGGCAGAAGCGATCTGTGACCGCTCTGTGCCGGGGGAGAATGGCGCCAGGCACAACAGGCAGGTAAGCTACAATTACCTGACTGTCGCTGCGTAGGCACATTTTTTGTTTTTCATAAAGTCACGGATATCCCCTTTAACAAATAGATGGAGAAAGCAGCAGCCAATTTGTGCATTTTTTTAATTAATAAACTTATTTTTTGATTATCGCTTTTCGTAATATAACACATTAGGGCTCTTATTGGTTAGTTTGGATAGAACACAGGTTTTCCTGCATGTGCACAAGTCTCGGCCAGTGACAGAGCGCAGCCAACAGAATCATCAGAATCTATATCACAAAAGTGGCGAAAATTACACCAGAAATGTTCTCCGGTGACTCCAGACATATCTGTAATTACTTATATCACCACTGTGTTGTCTATTATGATGACTGTCGGTTGCGCTCAGGGTCGGACTGGGGTGTCTGGGGCCCATGGGGGAATTGACCCTAGGGGCCCACCCTACAGCTATATGCAAATAAATTAGCCATTATCCCTGATATAGTGGAGCGTCGACTGTGAAACACAGGCGGCTGCTGCACATCTATTGTGCGCCACCATAACTTGGATGTACAATTACGGTAGTTTACATTAAAGGGTACTATCCACAGATTAAGTAGGTGATAACTTAATGATCGGAGGAATCCGACCATTGGAAACCACACCGATCGGAAGAATAGGGAACCTTTATCCATGACAGGACACTTTTATCCCCATTTTAAAATGGAGCAGTGGATGGGATGTCTGACCGCAGCTTCATTCATCCCCTTTGGGGGCTTCCAGAAAAAGCCAAGTGAAGCCAGCCCCTTACGGAATGAATAGATCAGTTGTCGAGTCGTACATGTGAGGATAAGAGTTCACATTCTGCAGATCGGTGCAGGGCCCAGCAGTCGGACTCTCACCAATCTATAACTTGTCACTTATCCTTTGGCCACATTCACAGGCTCAGTGTTTGATCAGTATTTTGCATCAGTATTTGTAAGCCACCCCTTTATTTAATTAGGTGCCAGATCCTGGGCCCCTTTATTTAATGTGCCCATCCTGGACCCCAATGTCCACTTTGAAAAGGTCCCCATCCTGGGCCCCTTCCAGTAATAATGCCCCCATCCAGGGCCCCTTCCAGTAATAATGCCCCCATCCTGGGTCCCTTTATTCAATGTCCCCATCATAGACCCTTATGTCCACTTTAATAATGTCCCCTCCCTCCGCCCCTATGTCTGCTCCTATGGCCACTACCTTGCCCAATTACAGGGGGATTCTTCTCACCTTCTTGTGCTTCCCGGCATCATCTTGTGGCTTCATATTTGGCGTGGTAGTTAAAATGGCTGCTGACTGCAGCTGTGAGAGGGTGCTTTGCTTGTGACAGGCCGCGTGCTGACGTCACATAGAATTAACATTGAAAGGCTGCCAGCCTATCAAAGGCTGCAGGAGTCATTTAATGTAACTGCTATGTGATGTTGACGCATGGCCTGTCACAGAGAAGAGCACCTTGTCATAGCTGCAGCCGGCATTCATCTTGATGTGCGTCGTCGCCAGGGTTGACTCCATGTTTTCGTGAACCTCGGCGAAAGAGTATCAGTAGGCCCCTTTAACCCATGCTACGATTCCTGGTACACAGGTAAAAAATACAGGTATAGTACAATGTATGGGCACCACATAGTCCTCCATATGTTAGGCGTCGGGTTTCTGATGCTGCACAGCAGGAATCCCGAGCCTTGCATTCGGCAGTCTCCCATTCCTCTCCGGCTGCAGAGGCTGCACAGCAGACTCATCGATCCAGGCTCTCTGCTCACACCAGCTCTGTAGGTTTAGTTGCTGCTGCCACCTCTGGTCTAGCTATAGCAACGCATGCTGGTCAGCAGCAAGCTACTTCAGGGACTAAGTCCTCCTTTCGGTCCACTGAGCATGCTCGTGGGATGATATCTCATTGGAGATCAAAGGTCACATGCTCAGGTCCTTCTCCATCCCGGATTGGGCCATCAGGAAGGTCAGGAAGGTGCAGGAAGGACGCGGCTATAAAAGGTTCGCATGGCCGCCCCGCCATGCACTATGATAGACTTTGATGCTATATTGCTTAGTGTGTGTGAGATGACGGATGTATTAGACTGGTGACTGACTCATTATGATTCCCCCTCCTATGATACGTATGAATTAGGGTCCAGGGATCAGAGTTAGCACCATAGTTCTAGCACTGCTTAGCGCCACAGTCTAGTCTCTTACCGTTCTTCAGCACCTTGGGGCGCCGGCCAGTCCAGGCCTTACGTACCGCTGCTACCGCAGTGTCTGCCAGAGCAGCGCCGCGCTCTGTTACATGCGCTTATCAGCACGGTTGTTAGGCTAATTGGTGGTCACCATCAGGGCAGACATTGCACCCGCTCTGAACGGTGCTTCACAGAGCAGTTAACAGGTCTCGCCTACACGCTGGCTGGTCTGGAGTAACGGAGTCTGTTCCTGCATGCACCGGGTCAGTGGTTACCACGCTGGTGTCCGGCTTTCTCATACTTTATATCTCGTCTCATTGCTTAGATGCAGTTTGTCACCTCTGCACGCACCTCAAATCATATTACCATCTTTATTATTTGGTGCGTTCCGCCAGCCCCTAACACCACACAGTATTATGGGCACCACATAGTGCTCCAAACAGCATTATGGTCACCACATAGTCCTCCAAACAGTATTATGGGCAACCACATAGTCCACCATACAGTATTATGAGCACCTCATAGTCCTCTATACAGTATTATGGGCACAACATAGTCCGCCATACAGTATTATTGGCACCTCATAGTCCTCTAAACAGTATTATGGGCACCACATAGTCCACCATACAGTATTATAGGCACCTCATAGTCTTCTATACATTATTTTGGGCACCACATAGTCCACCATACAATATTATGGGCACCTCATAGTCCACCATATATTATTATGGGCAACCACATATTCCTTCATGCAGTATTATGGGCAACCACATAGTCCACCGTACAGTATTATGGTCAACCACATAGTTCACCATACAGAATTATGGGCCACATATAATCATATAATGCTCATTCATACAGTATATCACGGTCCTCATATAATGCTCCTCCATATAGTAGATCACGGGCTTCATGTAATACTCCTCCATACAGTATATCACAAATCGTATACAGTATAATGCTCTTCCATACAGTACATCACGGACTGCATATAATGCTCCTCCATACAGTACATCATGGGCTCCATGTAATGCTTCTCCATAAAGTATTATGGGCCGCATGCTCCTCCATATAGTATTATGGGCCCCATGCTACTCCATACAGTATTACCAGGCTCACCAGACTCACAGTCCCCATGGCGTGTGTCCCACCCCAAGTTCACCCATGGCCCCAGCGCTTACCTGGGTTCGCCGGGTGGTGCCACTGACCCTGGTCGTTGCGATGGGTCTGGACTGCGTACATGCGCCCGCGCGTGCCTCTGCCTCCTGCATTTTTTAAGGGCACGCAGACCTTTTTTTTTTTTCTTCTTCCTCCTCTCTGGGATCCACCAGGCATTTCACCGGTGTCCCAGTCTAACCCTGGTTGCACTCTTGTATGATGACTGTCGGTGGCGCTCTATAAGGGGACTGTTGCTTGCACTCTTTCATGATGACTGTAGGTTGTGCTCTGTTATGAGGACTGTCGGTTGCGCTCTGTTATGGTGACTGTCAGAGGTGCTCTCTTATGGTGACCGTCGGTTGTGCTCTGTTATGGTGACTGTCAGAGGCGCTCTGTTATGGTGACTGTCGGTTGCGCTCTGTTATGGTGACTGTTGGAGGCACTCTGTTATGGTGACTGTCGGAGGCGTTCTGTTATGGTGACTGTCGGTTGCACTCTCTTGCTGTGGTGTATGGCGCTGGGCATCTCCTATGTTAGCATCTATGACCCGCAAGGGATCTACAAGCAAAACTGCTCCAGACTTATGGATGAAGCATTAAAGCAGCAGAAGGAGGCCTACTCCAAGTATCCACTTGAATATGCGAATGGCAGCGCTGAGAAAAGCTTTTCGCCATTTGCCTGGGTTAAAAGTGCTGTCTCCAGAGGACAGGAAGCCAGACATTGTAAAGGCTGCTCAGAATTTTTGTCAACTTGTAGCAGACAAACAGAAGCCACCGGCAGACTTGGATGTAGATGCCTTTGATCACCTTTAAAGAAGTACACACAACTTTCCAGACCCTGATCTAATATTAAAATTTGGCTCTATCAGTAGCACATTAGGTTTCCTGCCATGGCCTACAAGACTTTCAGAAATGATCTCTCTACCATCCCATGTGAGTATTCTGTATGAAGACTTTATCTGTGCTCTCCGTTGCTACGCAGGCTATCCGCAGCGGCTTGGCAAGTGACTACTAACCTTTCAGTTGGTTTAGGCTTCCTCCAAAAGGGCCTCAATACGCCTGTTTACAAGCGATCGGTGACTCAGTCCGGCTGCCTCACAGGTCCTACCCCAGATATGGGCTTCTACCATAGACCTGGGTTTAATCATGTCTGTATAAAGTGTCTTCAGCTCTTCTGGAAGCGGATAAGTAAACATGACAGGGTCATGGACAGTCTCATAGCCTACAGTTCCTTTTAGTTTTCTTTAGTGTCTACCTGACTTGCCATTGATAAGACCAATATCGAGTGCAATATTACAACCTCTTTCTACCGTGTCTACCTAAGTCATCAGTCCGTCCAGCTCCTTCCAAGGGATGGACAGCATTGCGGATGTTCACCACCAGATATTTGGAATATACAAGGTTGCCTATTCACTACAGGAGGCCCCGACAGCACCACCTGTGTTATGATTGAGTCACCGTAGGAGGCAAAAATAGTAATGCTAGCTAAGTCCAGAAAACCAGAGAAGTTGGCAGCTATCGGATTGCAGACCCCTGAACCTATCAACACAACTAGCAGTAGCCGTGGGGGGCTCCTACGATGCCCTAGGCCCCTCGATCACAGCCGGAGGACTACATAGCCTAAAGACAGAAAGGGGAAATCTAAACTGCCCCAGAGCAGACCCCAAAGTAAAAGGCAGCCCCCAACATATAATGACGGTGAAGCAAGAAGAAAGAACAAAACATAGACAGAAAGATAGACTGAGCAAAGATGGGGCCCACGCTAGCTTAGATAGGAAAGGACAGGAAGGCTGCTGTCTGCAATCCGTGAAAAGCCCTATGAAAATAAGAGCCAACAAACTGACAGTAAAAAAGGCCCTGAAGACGCTAGGCTTCAAAAAAGCTATGTCAGTACTCAGGAATATTCTGAAGACAGAGCAACAGGCAAAAGGAGATTCAGCTAACCCCAGCAGGGAATGGCAGAATCCAGAAAAGCAAGGAAAACAAAACACTAATGCAAAAAGGCAAAGCAGAAATCTTAGCTTTAGATGAGCAGGAATCAGACTGGTTTCCTAGAAGTCCACAGAGAAATCACCCGCAGGCCAGAAGGGCGTCAGCAGCCTTATATCCAGTCATCATCTCCACTCAGCCAGTCATCATCATCAGCCCCAGGTGTTTGACAATCAGGCTCACTACCTTTCTTCACCAGAAGAGGGAGTTCCTCGGGCCTCAGTAGTGAAGGGGAAAATGAACTCACAACAGTACCTCCCCCTTGAGGAGGGGTCACCGAACCCTCAACCACGCCACCAGGGCGATCAGGGTGAGCCCGATGAAAGGCACGCACCAATCTTTTGGCATGAATATCAGAGGCAGAGACCCAGGAATTATCCTCCTGACCATAACCCTTCCACTTAACCAAATACTGGAGTCTCCGTCTAGCCAGACGGGAATCCAGTACTTTCTCTACCTCATATTCCATGTTACCTTCAACCAATACAGGGTCTGGAGGTGCAACCCCAGGAACAACAGGTTCAACAAACCTCTTCAACAAAGATTTATGGAACACATTATGGATTTTAAATGTGACAGGAAGAGCCAAACGAAAAGAGACCGGATTAATAATTTCCAAAATCTTGTAAGGTCCAATAAATCTAGGCTTAAACTTAGGAGAAGCCACCTTCATAGCAATATTTTTTGATGATAACCACACCATATCACCAACCTTAAATTGGGGACCAATGGTCCTATGTCGGTTGGAAAACCGCTGGGCCTTTTCCTGGGAGAGAGATAACTTATCCACCACTTGGTCCCAGATCTGGTGCATTCTCTCCACCACAGTGTCAACCCCTGGGCAGGCAGACGGCTCCACCTGCCCTGAAGAAAAATCGAGGATGAAACCCGAAGTTACAAAAAAAAGGAGACATCAAAGTGGCAGAACTAGCTCTATTATTTAAAGCAAATTCGGCCAAGGGCAAAAATGAAACCCAATCATCCTGATCAGCAGAAATAAAACATCTCAAATATGACTCCAAGGTCTGGTTTGTTCTCTCTGTCTGCCCATTGGTCTGAGGGTGAAAAGCAGAGGAGAAGGACAACTGAATTCCCAGCTTGGAACAGAAAGTTCTCCAAAATCTAGACACAAACTGGACTCCTCTGTCAGATACAATGTTCTCAGGAATCCCGTGCAAGCGAACCACCTGTTGTAAAAACAGGGGCACCAATTCAGAGGAAGACGGCAACTTAGGGAGTGGTACAAGATGAACCATCTAAGAGAACCTATCACAAATCACCCAAATAACAGTCATCCTTTGAGAGACAGGCATATCAGAGATGAAATCCATTGAAATATGGGTCCATGGCCTCTTGGGGACAGGCAAAGGCATCAACAACCCACTAGAGCGAGAACACGATTTAGACCGGGAGCACGTCCCACAGGACTGCACAAAATTCCTGACATCACGAGACAAGGAGGGCCACCAAAAAGACCGACTCACCAGATCTCTAGTACCAAAAATACCTGGATGACCAGCAAAAGCAGAGCAATGAACTTCAGACATCACTCTCTTCTTCCACTGGTCAGGAACATACAACTTTCCACTGGGACAACGCTCAGGTTTGTCCTCCTGGAACTCTTTCAGAGCACGTCTCAAATCGGGCGAGATGGCAGAAAGAACTACCCCTTCGCCTAAGATGGTAGCAGGCTTGGTCACCACAGGAGAATCAGCAAAGAAGCCTTGACATTCTTAGTTCCAGGAAGAAAAGAAACCACAAAATCAAAACGTGTAAAAAACAAGGCCCACCTAGCCTGTCTAGGGTTCAAGCGCTTAGCCGACTCTAGGTAAATCAAATTCTTGTGGTCAGTGAGGACCACGACTTGATGCTTAGCTCCCTCCAACCAATGTCTCCACTCCTCCAATGCCCATTTCATGGCTAACAGTTCCCGATTCCCCACATCATAGTTACGTTCAGATGGAGAGAACTTTCGGGAAAAGAAAGCACAGGGATTCATTTTAGATGTTACAGGATCCTTTTGGGACAAAACAGCTCCTGCACCAATCTCAGAAGCATCCACCTCTACCTGGAACGGAAGTGAGACATCGGGTTGCCGCAAAACCGGGGCGGAGGTGAATCTTCGCTTCAGCTCCTGAAAGGAAGAAACAGCCTCCGGAGACCAATTTAACACATCAGCACCCTTCTTAGTCAAATCAGTCAATGGCTTGGCAACACTAGAAAATTTTGCTATAAATTTCCGATAAAAATTAGCAAAACCCAAAAACTTCTGGAGGGCCTTCAAAGAAGTGGGCTGAACCCAATCGTAAATGGCCTGTACCTTGGCCGGGTCCATTTCAATAGTTGACGGGGACAAAATAAATCCCAAAAAAGAAATCCTCTGTACTCCAAAAAGGCATTTAGATCCTTTGACATACAGGGAATTCTCCCTCAAGATCCGGAACACAGTCCGAATATGTTCCACATGAGAATCCCAATCCTTGGAGAAGATCAAAATATCATCCAGATAGATAATCAAAAATTTATCGACAAAATCTCGGAAAATATCGTTCATGAAGCACTGGAAGACAGAAGGGGCATTAGTGAGCCCAAAAGGCATCACCAGGTACTCAAAATGTCCCTCCGGAGTATTAAACGCCGTCTTCCATTCATCCCCATGCTTAATGCGAATAAGATTATACGCCCCCCTGAGGTCAAGCTTGGTAAACCAGCAAGCACCTTTAACTCTGGAGAATAGAGCAGAAATCAGGGGTAACGGATACTGATATTTAACAGTAATTTTGTTGAGAGCACGATAATCAATACAAGGTCTTAATGATCTATCCTTTTTGGCTACAAAAAAAAATATACACACTTTTTTTTTATACAATTCTTTCCTGCTATTGAGTACCCTAGAATCTGCGGTATGGCGGGTGATTCTGTTATGATTGAGTCACCGTAGGAGGCAAAAATAGTAATGCTAGCTAAGTCCAGAAAACCAGAGAAGTTGGCAGCTATCGGATTGCAGACCCCTGAACCTATCAACACAACTAGCAGTAGCCGTGGGGGGCTCCTACGATGCCCTAGGCCCCTCGATCACAGCCGGAGGACTACATAGCCTAAAGACAGAAAGGGGAAATCTAAACTGCCCCAGAGCAGACCCCAAAGTAAAAGGCAGCCCCCAACATATAATGACGGTGAAGCAAGAAGAAAGAACAAAACACAGACAGAAAGATAGACTGAGCAAAGATGGGGCCCACGCTAGCTTAGATAGGAAAGGACAGGAAGGCTGCTGTCTGCAATCCGTGAAAAGCCCTATGAAAATAAGAGCCAACAAACTGACAGTAAAAAAGGCCCTGAAGACACTAGGCTTCAAAAAAGCTATGTCAGTACTCAGGAATATTCTGAAGACAGAGCAACAGGCAAAAGGAGATTCAGCTAACCCCAGCAGGGAATGGCAGAATCCAGAAAAGCAAGGAAAACAAAACACTAATGCAAAAAGGCAAAGCAGAAATCTTAGCTTTAGATGAGCAGAAATCAGACTGGTTTCCTAGAAGTCCACAGAGAAATCACCTGCAGGCCAGAAGGGCGTCGGCAGCCTTATATCCAGTCATCAACTCCACTCAGCCAGTCATCATCATCAGCCCCAGGTGTTTGACAATCAGGCTCACTACCTTTCTTCACCAGAAGAGGGAGTTCCTCGGGCCTCAGTAGTGAAGGGGAAAATGAACTCACAACACACCTGCATCTTATCGAAGATCATGTCAACAATTTCCTCCATTGTAGTGAGAAGTATTTACGAGTTAGATTATACTCACCCCGGGGTCTGGTCCGATGGGTGTCGCGGTCCGGTGCCTCCCATCTTCTAGAGATGACGTCCTCCTTCTTACTTCTGCTGCGGCTCCTGCACAGGCGTACTTTATTTGCCCTGTTGAGGGCAGAGCAGAGTACTGCAGTGCGCAGGCGTCGGGAAGGGTCAGAGAGATCCGGCACCTGCGCACTGCAGTACTTTACTCTGCCCTAAACAGGGCAGATAAAGTACACCTGCGAAGGAGCCACGGCAGGCTGTAGATAAGCCCCTGATGGTGGTGGCCGCCGCATCTTATATCGGAAAAATGAGGTGACAGATTCCCTTTAACGACAGTGAGAACTTGAACAGTTCCTCTTAGAATTTGCACTGAAATTATGTAATAACGTGCTGGAGAGATATAGGTCACCACGGAACAGGCAGACTAACAGTAAAAGGGGAGGTTTATTTACAGGGGATAATACTGGTAAAACATACCGTACAACAGAGAAAATAATGTGATAGGGTAATTTCGACAGAAGGAGAAATATACGGGGTTAAAACAGTAGAAAAAGTTATTCTCTGATGAGGCAAACTTATCAGTTCAGGGTGTCTTGATTGGAAGGATCCACTGGCCCAACGTTGGCACCGAGGCACCAGCGGTGCTTGATGTTCTCTGTCTCTGGGGTCCTTGAAATAGTCCAGCTGTAGTATGGGGGGTTTATGCGGGAGCACAAGGGGTAGAAAGATGGCGCTATCCCCCTGTGCTCAAGGTCCCTGCCTCTGCTACGACAGCAGTGTTCTCCCACCAGGGTCAGGGATTCTGCCTCCCACAGTCTCTCTCTGCAGGTCAGTGTCTCGTTATTGAACGCCCCTTGGTCACAGGGGAGCGTCTCAGCATATGTTCTGGTCTCTCTGCTAAGGAGCGTCTTGTCAAGGTGTGTGGTCTGTCTGTGGGGCAGGGTCTCCTCAAGGAGGGGAGTCAACAGCCTTCCTGGCGGTGCAGTGACAGGCCTCACGTGCTCACTGCACTCCGCCTGTGTCCGCGGTCTCTCAGTCTCCAGCCGCTGCACCCGTCTGCTCCTGTGTATGCGTCCTCCTCCTTCTCCTCTCTGCGCTGCTCTGCTGAAAGCGCGCACAGTTCTCCCGCTCCCAGTCCTGACCTCTTCCTGTTCCTGGTTACCGTCCAGTCCCCTAAAGCATCCCCCGGGGAACCTAACGCCCTGTTTGATGGTTGCCAGGAAGGTAACTCCCCCTTGACTCCTACGGTGCTTCACCCCCTTACATTTACATGCCAGAAAGCATTGTAGATTTTTTTATTTATATAAAGTTTTGACTATTTTTTTAAAGAATTTTACTTATTTTTTTATTTGGCACCTTATACACCAGCTTAGCTTACACGGGTCATAACCCATCGTTGCCCATGTGTTTTGGAGCAGATTCTGTTAATATTAAGGATTAATCAGTCAGTGCTGTTATTTTTATTATTTATTATTTTTTTGTGTCCAGGAAGCAGTGTTGTTATAGCACCCAGCTGCCCCGTCCAACTGTGCGGCATTAAAGGGGCTCTATGGGCAAAGCGGATCCGGCAGGGTCTGGAGGGTTGCTGCACTTTTTTTTTTTCTTTTTCGTGCAAAATAGGCTTCAATTAAAATAAAAAAATCCCTGAATATCCTGGTTCTTGGGAACAGCTGCCATCTTGCTGCCAACACCCCAGGGTGACACATCCAGAGCTGTGTACGCTCTCCACAGCCGGTTACTTTATGCTGCACCATTGCCCCAACATGTCCAAGCCCCTGCGTGGTCCGGAGAAGGCGGTGACGCCCTCATCCATCATTCTCTTGGCCCTAAAAAATTGTATATGTGAAGATATAGACTATTCACCAATAACTTGCTGTAATGTGAATGCTTGTGGCATACTGTACTTTTATATTCATCACGCCGAAATGTTTCCACTGGTATTCATTAGTTTTCATTTATTGAATGTCGGCTGCCGTGTAATCTGTTCTTCAAAGAATATATTTAAGAGGGAGCGCTCTCTGCAGTACCTCCCTCTAGCCATCTTATGCTGACTGTCAGTGGCGCTGTTATGGTGACTGTCAGTGGCGCTGTTATGGTGACTGTCGGTGGCGCTCTGTTATGATGACTGTTGGTGGTGCTCTGTTATGGTGACTGTCGGTGGAGTTCTGTTATGGTGACTGTCGGTGGCGCTCTGTTATGGTGACTGTCGGTGGAGTTCTGTTATGGTGACTGTCGGTGGCGCTCTGTTATGGTGACTGTCGGTGGCGCTCTGTTATGATGACTGTCGGTGGTGCTCTGTTATGGTGACTGTCGGTGGAGTTCTGTTATGGTGACTGTCGGTGGAGCTCTGTTATGACTGTCGGTGGCGCTCTGTTATGGTGACTGTCGGTGGCGCTCTGTTATGGTGACTGTCAGTGGAGCTCTGTTATGGTGACTGTCGGTGGCGCTCTGTTATGGTGACTGTCGGTTGTGCTCTGTTATGATGACTGTCGGTGGCGCTCTGTTATGGTGACTGTCGGTGGTGCTCTGTTATGGTGACTGTCGGTGGAGCTCTGTTATGGTGACTGTCAGTTGTGCTCTGTTATGATGACTGTCGGTGGCGCTGTTATGGTGACTGTCGGTGGCGCTCTGTTATGATGACTGTCGGTGGTGCTCTGTTATGGTGACTGTCGGTGGAGTTCTGTTATGGTGACTGTCGGTGGTGCTCTGTTATGGTGACTGTCGGTGGAGTTCTGTTATGGTGACTGTCGGTGGCGCTCTGTTATGGTGACTGTCGGTGGCGCTCTGTTATGATGACTGTCGGTGGTGCTCTGTTATGGTGACTGTCGGTGGAGTTCTGTTATGGTGACTGTCGGTGGAGCTCTGTTATGACTGTCGGTGGCGCTCTGTTATGGTGACTGTCGGTGGCGCTCTGTTATGGTGACTGTCAGTGGAGCTCTGTTATGGTGACTGTCGGTGGCGCTCTGTTATGGTGACTGTCGGTTGTGCTCTGTTATGATGACTGTCGGTGGCGCTCTGTTATGGTGACTGTCGGTGGTGCTCTGTTATGGTGACTGTCGGTGGAGCTCTGTTATGGTGACTGTCAGTTGTGCTCTGTTATGATGACTGTCGGTGGCGCTGTTATGGTGACTGTCGGTGGTGCTCTGTTATGATGACTGTCGGTGGCGCTCTGTTATGATGACTGTCGGTGGCGCTCTGTTATGGTGACTGTCGGTGGTGCTCTGTTATGATGATTGTAAAATAATGCATATCCTGTAAAATACTCAGGACTAGTTACCAGATAAAAATATAGTGGTTTATTTGGATTCTTCCATCAAAGAAAGGTTATTACAGAAAAACAGGTGAATAAAAATAAGTGAAAGAGAGATTGTCCATTGTTCATAGCAAAGCAGCATGTATTCTTCTTCTCTCCGAGATCCTGAATAGCAAATGGCTGCTGTCTCTCAGTTCGGCTTCTCACATCGCCGTCAAGTAATATACCAGCTGTTATGTCATGTCATGGCCCAGAACAGATGACATCTTCGTGTCTGTCTTTCATGATGGTGAGGGAAGAAGAGCGACCTCTACAGTTAGCCATGAATTATATACGTCTCCTAAAGCACGTGGTCTCTACATATATGGAGCTGTCTTTCTACCATGAGCCAAGCTTAAAAATAGCCTATGTCGTGTAAGCTAAAGCAATGTACAGAACTGAGTCTTATAAGAAATTAACGGATTATTAATATTTAACAATTCCCCCTTTTGAGGGAGACAGACATTAATTGGAACCCTCAAAATATAACAAGATCTTCTTTCTTCTTTTCTTCTTCTTTGACAAAATAATTTAATATCAATAATAAT
Organism: Dendrobates tinctorius; assembly: GCF_039654945.1. NCBI lineage: Eukaryota > Metazoa > Chordata > Amphibia > Anura > Dendrobatidae > Dendrobates > Dendrobates tinctorius. The sequence goes on from NW_027361794.1 coordinate 11,027,764, forward strand.
AATAATAATATCAGATTACCGTTATAAGTACTCAATGACATAATTGATGTGAATTCATGTTATGGTAAGCCGAGAACAATATTCATATAAAATATGTATAATTATACTTCCCTAAGTCTAAATTGCAGCATCTCAGGTCCAGTCATCATCATCTGATGTCATCTGGTCTTCATTTTGATGTCTTCTGTCTTCTTCTTGGTTCTTTTAAAAACACAGTTTTTCTCTAGCATATAGATATTGTAGAAATTGTGTTGTGTATCAAATCAAAGTCCATAAATTCAAATGTTAATACGAAAACAAAGTCTATACAGCTTTAATATCTGTGTAGTGTCACCTTTATAAACCTGGGCTTACATTGGCTCGCCTTGGATATTCTGGAATCCTCCATCGGTACTGGTCTTTGAACAGGTGTGATGTCTTTGGTCAGCAAAGCAAGGGTTAAAATGACTCTTCCTTGCTAAACATAGCACCATAACCAGTCCTTGTCCTAATGCACAGGACATATGTCAGGGTTGTAGCTTCCTGACAATTACCTTATTGTTCACCAGCTTTACATCGAAGCTTTACAGGTGATTGAAAACTTCTGGAACTTGATAAGAACGTGATAACACAGTTCACATCAGCATCGTAGGATCATCGTCCTCTGGTTGTCAGGTTAGACACTTTAATTGTGACTGTCAGTGGTGGATACTGCACTTGTAATTAACACAGTTCATTTCTCAGAAGTCATAGCTTTGTTACCTTCTGGGACTTCTGGATAGCGACATTCTTCTTCTTGCAACTGATAAGAATCAATTTTAATATGAAAAGTCTTTATTAACGTAATTTCAGTATCTTGCTTGAAGTCTTCATTCCCTAGTCTATACCAAATCTGGTAATTTTCCTATCCTATAATATCACAGCGTACCATAGCAATCAGTAATATCCATATAATTATTATCAGAATTTGTACTGTATATGGATTTCAATATTTGAAATAATAAACCAATAATAAGTGATAATACATTATTATCCGTATTTTTCATGTGATAGAACATTTTTTATGTCATAGGTGTAATTACCTTTTTCAACCCATAGGTGTCACTGTGTTTTATGTAACCAGTGTTATCATCTTTATTAATAAGGAATATATTTATTATACTAATAATATGTAGGAATGTAAAGCCATGAACCAAAATAAGAATATATGAGTGAGCGAATGAATGAATAAAAGAATTGTTGCATATAACTCAGAAGTGAAACATTTCCTTAGTAATAGAACCATATAATTGCTATATTTAATGAAGCAATATTCTCAGTAGATATTACTTTACTAAATATTGGTGAAAGAATTAAAAATAATGAAAAATAAGAATAAAAATAAGAATAAGGCCTTTATGTTGATGCAGAGTAGTTATGTCTTCAGTAACATACACCCTTAATATTTCCATGATCTGGATTATTTCATAATTGTCATAAACTTGTGTTACCAAAATATTCAAATTATGCAACTTTGCATGTAATTCCTCTTAGTGTAAAGAAATGACTCTTTATAATACTTGTTATTATACCCAATACTTATACCATTGTACCTTATTAATATTTTTTCCTATTAAAATGTGTGAAGAAGAGGTATTAATCAAATGTGATGATGTAGTCAGGATAAAAAACATATTTTCCCCCTTAATACCAAAAAATATTGTTTCATGAAATAATTCATTTATCAAAACCAAAATTAAAAATAATTAATTTATAAATTGTGTAAATATTATACTTGCTTATACCATTATTTGTCTGAAGATGTGTAACCATTAAAATTAATTTGAATATCATAAAATTATCCTTTGGAAAAATTAATTTGCATAAACCATTTTGATGTGCGATTGCACTTTGCACTTATCCACAATTAACTAAATCAAGAAATAATAATTACTATAGAAATATAGAAATATATGTTGTATAGATAATATTTCATTATGTATCTTAATATTCTAATAATTTAACTGATCTGCATATTTCTCCTAAAGATAAAAGCTTTTGGGTTTTTTTTTTCTCATTCAGAATCCTGAGGCCTCATACAAACGTATCACATTACTCGCTCAGCAGCTGCTCATACACTCAGTCACTGTCACTCAGACTGTGTCACATATTAAGTTTAAACCAAAAACCTCACATACGAAGGTGTGATGAATACACGTATTTTAACCCAAATTATCCTAATTATCAATGCATTGTAAACTATTTCAATTTAGTCTCTTAATATTTCTTTGAATATTCCCCAAATACACATGACATAAATATATGTATATGTATAGCTATACTTGACATTTAGGCCTGGAAAAAAAAATTCCATTGCTTTGCAAAAGTTGAGACCCCCTTTAAATTCTTTTCCTAAGGAACAGGGACATAGTATACTGGTCTGGTATACTTATTATTAGAACAAGGTACAAATTCCATATGCTGTGGTAGTCATTCAAGCCATGCGGAAAAGGCATACACCCAGAACACATTTAAAAATGCAATTAGTTATTTCCTTTTAAGGGTTAGATATATGAAATCATGCAATTATTGCAACTTCCTGTGTAAATAAAGGCATAAATCCTTATAAGAGAATTTTTCCCGATTAAGTCCTGCTTTGAAATGAAAATTCTAAGGAAACATAAAAGAGAAGGTTAATATCATATTCATATTCTAAATATTATTACTGATGTAGATTTTAATTTTCATTAAAAAATACAGTTCTACTATTTCTACTTCTACAAACACTCTATATATACTGTATGAATATGTATATACAAACTATAGAACTACAGGATTATACTCTATAAAATAATTACATATAACTCACTAATTGTATAACACTGTTACACAAAATATATATATAATTACTTTTTCTAGCCAATTCCTAAACCCATACTTATTTCTCTGCAAAAAATATCCTGAAAGGTTCTTGCCATTTTGAAGCTGATAGATTCTTGGAGCAGAGTATTCAGTTTACAGGCCATGATGTCTCTCACCACCTGTTTCTGTCTGTCAAATTCGGCCATCTTGGTTACAGAAAGAAAATCAGAACTCATCATTTTTCTTAATTCAATTTGTGTCTTTTCGGTGATTCTTTGCATCATTCCATATGGCTTATAACAAACATGTGATTTCCTTTGTTCTTCATATATTTGCTTTTGGGGAAAACTCATTTTAGAAGGCTTTGCTAATACAGGCTTCTGATAAGATTTTACTCTGCCTGTCTTTACAAAATTAGCACAATGTACTTTCCTCTCACGATTCTCGTGTTTTCTGGCAAAATCAAGGGATTGCGCACATTCAAACAAAGAATCTTTTTGTGACGCAATAACACGAGATGCAGGATTTAGAAACCAAAATTTGCTTACAAAACTCCTTATGAGGGACGGTGTTTTGACATTCTCACTCAGCATTCTATACAAACGTTCATATATGGACATGAACGTAAAAATACATTCCTTCCGACCAATCCTTAATTTTTGAAGAATATCAATATCTGGATGATTTTCATTTGATGAACAAAAAATGAGAATTTTTAATCTGTCTTTATCAGTTAAATTCTCATGTGTTTCACCAGATAACTTTAAAGATAACCTCCTGGAAAAGTTTACAGGGATCCACATTTTGAATAACTGATTCTTCTCCTCGTTCGATAAATCAAATTTGTCAACACAACTTTCAAAAACCTCAGAGTTTCTACAAACATGCATTTTGCTGTCATATGCAGGAATTATTTGGCATATTTTTATCAAATTCTTCCTCACGCTACTTCGGATTTGGGCCTGTGAGTCTTCTATTTTTAGTGGTACGTCTTTCCCTTGTACGTCCTCTACGTCAGTTCTGAAGTCTCCTCCTACTTCTCCATCTTGTTCCACGTCTGCAAGGTCACCTTCAATGGCTGCTACAGACACTTGATTACAGTCAATCTCCCTAACTTTACAGCCAATCTCGAGAACATCACAACAATCATTTTTGGATTTCTCTCACACAGATCTATGAAATATATCTACCATCTGTAGAATATTTTTTAATCTCTCTCTTTCTCTATTGAAAAACTTAGAATCTAACCTTTGATTCTCGAGTTCACACTCGGCATATAAACTTAACCATAAAACTTCTGAATTAGAATTGTCTACAGACTTAAATTTCAATTTACTCTGCTTAGCAAGACAATTAATGACATCCATTTTATCTTACCTTGAAATGTCTCAGCTTGTTCCTTTGATGGACAACGCTGGGTTCCTGTTGTCTTCACACGTCTGGCTTACGTCTGGTACTTTTGGCACTTGTAGTACTTCTCAATCTATCTGGTAATTCTTACTTCTAGGTTCTGTATGATTCTTGTAAGTAGTGGAATTCCCGATAACTTGCACATATGATTTGACGTTAGCAAAGTCCAATCCCCCTTTTGGGCAAGTGGAGGGAAATTCGCAAAAAAGTACAAAAATGCAGATCTGGCTGGCTCTCCAATGTAAAATAATGCATATCCTGTAAAATACTCAGGACTAGTTACCAGATAAAAATATAGTGGTTTATTTGGATTCTTCCATCAAAGAAAGGTTATTACAGAAAAACAGGTGAATAAAAATAAGTGAAAGAGAGATTGTCCATTGTTCATAGCAAAGCAGCATGTATTCTTCTTCTCTCCGAGATCCTGAATAGCAAATGGCTGCTGTCTCTCAGTTCGGCTTCTCACATCGCCGTCAAGTAATATACCAGCTGTTATGTCATGTCATGGCCCAGAACAGATGACATCTTCGTGTCTGTCTTTCATGATGGTGAGGGAAGAGCGACCTCTACAGTTAGCCATGAATTATATACGTCTCCTAAAGCACGTGGTCTCTACATATATGGAGCTGTCTTTCTACCATGAGCCAAGCTTAAAAATAGCCTATGTCGTGTAAGCTAAAGCAATGTACAGAACTGAGTCTTATAAGAAATTAACGGATTATTAATATTTAACAATGATTGTCGGTGGCGCTCTGTTATGGTGACTGTCGGTGGCGCTCTGTTATGGTGACTGTCGGTGGCGCTCTGTTATGGTGACTGTTGGTGGCGCTCTGTTATGGTGACTGTCGGTGGCGCTCTGTTATGGTGACTGTCGGTTGTGTTCTGTTATGGTGACTGTCGGTGGAGCTCTGTTATGGTGACTGTCGGTGGCGCTCTGTTATGATGACTGTCGGTGGCGCTCTGTTATGGTGACTGTCGGTGGCGCTGTTATGATGACTGTCGGTGGCGCTCTGTTATGATGACCGTCGGTGGCGCTCTGTTATGGTGACTGTCGGTGGCGCTCTGTTATGACTGTCGGTGGCGCTCTGTTATGGTGACTGTCGGTGGCGCTCTGTTATGGTGACTGTCGGAGGCGCTCTGTTATGACTGTCGGTGGCGCTCTGTTATGGTGACTGTCGGTGGAGCTCTGTTATGGTGACTGTCGGTGACGCTCTGTTATGACTGTCAGTGGCGCTTTGTTATGATGACTGTCGGTGGCGCTCTGTTATGGTGACTGTCGGTGGCGCTCTGTTATGATGACTGTCAGTGGCGCATTGTTATGGTGACTGTCGGTTGTGCTCTGTTATGATGACTGTCAGTGGCGCTTTGTTATGGTGACTGTCAGTGGCGCTCTGTTATGATGACTGTCGGTGGCGCTTTGTTATGGTGACTGTCGGTTGCGCTCTGTTATGGTGACTGTCGGTTGCGCTCTGTTATGGTGACTGTCGGTTGTGCTCTTTTATGATGACTGTCGGTGGCGCTCTGTTATGGTGACTGTCAGTGGCGCTTTGTTATGGTGACTGTCGGTTGTGCTCTGTTATGATGACTGTCAGTGGCGCTTTGTTATGGTGACTGTCGGTTGTGCTCTGTTATGATGACTGTCAGTGGCGCTTTGTTATGGTGACTGTCGGTGGCGCTCTGTTATGATGACTGTCGGTGGCGCTTTGTTATGGTGACTGTCGGTTGCGCTCTGTTATGGTGACTGTCGGTTGCGCTCTGTTATGGTGACTGTCGGTTGTGCTCTTTTATGATGACTGTCGGTGGCGCTCTGTTATGGTGACTGTCAGTGGCGCTTTGTTATGGTGACTGTCGGTTGTGCTCTGTTATGATGACTGTCAGTGGCGCTTTGTTATGGTGACTGTCGGTGGCGCTCTGTTATGACTGTCAGTGGCGCTTTGTTATGGTGACTGTCGGTGGAGCTCTGTTATGATGACTGTCGGTGGCGCTCTGTTATGGTGACTGTCGGTGGTGCTCTGTTATGGTGACTGTCGGTGGTGCTTTGTTATGGTGACTGTCGGTGGAGCTCTGTTATGGTGACTGTCGGTGGAGCTCTGTTATGGTGACTGTCAGTTGTGCTCTGTTATGATGACTGTCGGTGGCGCTCTGTTATGGTGACTGTCGGTGGCGCTCTGTTATGGTGACTGTCGGTTGCGTTCTGTTATGGTGACTGTCGGTGGAGCTCTGTTATGGTGACTGTCGGTGGCGCTCTGTTATGGTGACTGTCGGTGGCGCTCTGTTATGATGACTGTCGGTGGCGCTCTGTTATGATGACTGTCGGTGGCGCTCTGTTATGGTGACTGTCGGTGGCGCTCTGTTATGACTGTCGGTGGCGCTCTGTTATGGTGACTGTCGGTGGCGCTCTGTTATGGTGACTGTCGGAGGCGCTCTGTTATGACTGTCGGTGGCGCTCTGTTATGGTGACTGTCGGTGGAGCTCTGTTATGGTGACTGTCGGTGACGCTCTGTTATGACTGTCAGTGGCACTTTGTTATGATGACTGTCGGTGGCGCTCTGTTATGGTGACTGTCGGTGGCGCTCTGTTATGACTGTCAGTGGCGCTTTGTTATGGTGACTGTCGGTTGTGCTCTGTTATGATGACTGTCAGTGGCGCTTTGTTATGGTGACTGTCGGTGGCGCTCTGTAATGATGACTGTCGGTGGCGCTTTGTTATGGTGACTGTCGGTTGCGCTCTGTTATGGTGACTGTCGGTGGCGCTCTGTTATGGTGACTGTCGGAGGCGCTCTGTTATGACTGTCGGTGGCGCTCTGTTATGGTGACTGTCGGTGGAGCTCTGTTATGGTGACTGTCGGTGATGCTCTGTTATGACTGTCAGTGGCGCTTTGTTATGATGACTGTCGGTGACGCTGTTATGGTGACTGTCGGTGGCGCTCTGTTATGATGACTGTCAGTGGCGCTTTGTTATGGTGACTGTCGGTTGTGCTCTGTTATGATGACTGTCAGTGGCGCTTTGTTATGGTGACTGTCGGTGGCGCTCTGTTATGATGACTGTCGGTGGCGCTTTGTTATGGTGACTGTCGGTTGCGCTGTTATGGTGACTGTCGGTTGTGCTCTTTTATGATGACTGTCGGTGGCGCTCTGTTATGGTGACTGTCGGTGGAGCTCTGTTATGGTGACTGTCAGTTGTGCTCTGTTATGATGACTGTCGGTGGCGCTCTGTTATGGTGACTGTCGGTGGAGCTCTGTTATGGTGACTGTCAGTTGTGCCCTGTTATGATGACTGTCGGTGGCGCTCTGTTATGGTGACTGTCGGTGGCGCTCTGTTATGGTGACTGTCGGTGGCGCTCTGTTATGATGACTGTCGGTGGCGCTGTTATGGTGACTGTCGGTGGCGCTCTGTTATGACTGTCGGTGGCGCTCTGTTATGGTGACTGTCGGTGGAGCTCTGTTATGGTGACTGTCAGTTGTGCTCTGTTATGATGACTGTCGGTGGCGCTCTGTTATGGTGACTGTCGGTGGAGCTCTGTTATGGTGACTGTCAGTTGTGCCCTGTTATGATGACTGTCGGTGGCGCTCTGTTATGGTGACTGTCGGTGGCGCTCTGTTATGGTGACTGTCGGTGGCGCTCTGTTATGATGACTGTCGGTGGCGCTGTTATGGTGACTGTCGGTGGCGCTCTGTTATGACTGTCGGTGGCGCTCTGTTATGGTGACTGTCGGTGGAGCTGTTATGGTGACTGTCAGTTGTGCTCTGTTATGATGACTGTCGGTGGCGCTCTGTTATGGTGACTGTCGGTGGAGCTCTGTTATGGTGACTGTCAGTTGTGCCCTGTTATGATGACTGTCGGTGGCGCTCTGTTATGGTGACTGTCGGTGGCGCTCTGTTATGATGACTGTCGGTGGCGCTGTTATGGTGACTGTCGGTGGCGCTCTGTTATGACTGTCGGTGGCGCTCTGTTATGGTGACTGTCGGTGGCGCTCTGTTATGGTGACTGTCGGTGGCGCTCTGTTATGGTGACTGTCAGAGGCGCTCTGTTATGACTGTCGGTGGCGCTCTGTTATGGTGACTGTCGGTGGCGCTGTTATGGTGACTGTCGGAGGCGCTCTGTTATGACTGTCGGTGGCGCTCTGTTATGGTGACTGTCGGTGGTGCTCTGTTATGGTGACTGTCAGTTGTGCTCTGTTATGATGACTGTCGGTGGCGCTCTGTTATGGTGACTGTCGGTGGTGCTCTGTTATGGTGACTGTCGGTGGTGCTTTGTTATGGTGACTGTCGGTGGAGCTCTGTTATGGTGACTGTCGGTGGAGCTCTGTTATGGTGACTGTCAGTTGTGCTCTATGATGACTGTCGGTGGCGCTCTGTTATGGTGACTGTCGGTGGAGCTCTGTTATGGTGACTGTCAGTTGTGCCCTGTTATGATGACTGTCGGTGGCGCTCTGTTATGGTGACTGTCGGTGGAGCTCTGTTATGGTGACTGTCAGTTGTGCTCTGTTATGATGACTGTCGGTGGCGCTCTGTTATGGTGACTGTCGGTGGAGCTCTGTTATGGTGACTGTCGGTGGCGCTCTGTTATGGTGACTGTCGGTGGCGCTCTGTTATGGTGACTGTCAGTGGCGCTCTGTTATGACTGTCGGTGGCGCTCTGTTATGGTGACTGTCGGTGGCGCTCTGTTATGGTGACTGTCGGTGGCGCTCTGTTATGGTGACTGTCGGTGGCGCTCTGTTATGATGACTGTCGGTTGTGCTCTGTTATGGTGACTGTCAGAGGCGCTCTGTTATGACTGTCGGTGGCGCTCTGTTATGGTGACTGTCGGTGGTGCTCTGTTATGGTGACTGTCGGTGGAGCTCTGTTATGGTGACTGTCAGTTGTGCTCTGTTATGATGACTGTCGGTGACGCTCTGTTATGGTGACTGTCGGTGGCGCTCTGTTATGGTGACTGTCGGTGGCGCTCTGTTATGGTGACTGTCGGAGGCGCTCTGTTATGACTGTCGGTGGCGTTCTGTTATGGTGACTGTCGGTGGCGCTCTGTTATGGTGACTGTCGGTGGCGCTCTGTTATGGTGACTGTCAGTTGTGCTCTATGATGACTGTCGGTGGCGCTCTGTTATGGTGACTGTCGGTGGAGCTCTGTTATGGTGACTGTCAGTTGTGCCGTTATGATGACTGTCGGTGGCGCTCTGTTATGGTGACTGTCGGTGGAGCTCTGTTATGGTGACTGTCAGTTGTGCTCTGTTATGATGACTGTCGGTGGCGCTCTGTTATGGTGACTGTCGGTGGAGCTCTGTTATGGTGACTGTCGGTGGCGCTCTGTTATGGTGACTGTCGGTGGCGCTCTGTTATGGTGACTGTCAGTGGCGCTCTGTTATGACTGTCGGTGGCGCTCTGTTATGGTGACTGTCGGTGGCGCTCTGTTATGGTGACTGTCGGTGGCGCTCTGTTATGGTGACTGTCGGTGGCGCTCTGTTATGATGACTGTCGGTTGTGCTCTGTTATGGTGACTGTCGGTGGCGCTCTGTTATGACTGTCGGTGGCGCTCTGTTATGGTGACTGTCGGTGGTGCTCTGTTATGGTGACTGTCGGTGGAGCTCTGTTATGGTGACTGTCAGTTGTGCTCTGTTATGATGACTGTCGGTGGCGCTCTGTTATGATGACTGTCGGTGGCGCTCTGTTATGGTGACTGTCGGTGGCGCTCTGTTATGGTGACTGTCGGTTGTGTTCTGTTATGGTGACTGTCGGTGGAGCTCTGTTATGGTGACTGTCGGTTGTGTTCTGTTATGATGACTGTCGGTGACGCTCTGTTATGATGACTGTCGGTGACGCTCTGTTATGGTGACTGTCGGTGGCGCTCTGTTATGGTGACTGTCGGTGGCGCTCTGTTATGGTGACTGTCGGAGGCGCTCTGTTATGACTGTCGGTGGCGTTCTGTTATGGTGACTGTCGGTGGCGCTCTGTTATGGTGACTGTCGGTGGAGCTCTGTTATGGTGACTGTCAGAGGCGCTCTGTTATGACTGTCGGTGGCGCTCTGTTATGGTGACTGTCGGTGGAGCTCTGTTATGACTGTCAGTGGCGCTCTGTTATGGTGACTGTCAGTGGCGCTCTGTTATGGTGACTGTCGGTGGAGCTCTGTTATGGTGACTGTCGGTGGAGCTCTGTTATGATGACTGTCGGTGGCGCTCTGTTATGGTGACTGTCGGTGGCGCTTTGTTATGGTGACTGTCGGTGGCGCTCTGTTATGGTGACTGTCGGTGGCGCTTTGTTATGGTGACTGTCGGTGGAGCTCTGTTATGATGACTGTCGGTGGCGCTCTGTTATGGTGACTGTCGGTGGCGCTCTGTTATGGTGACTGTCGGTGGAGCTCTGTTATGATGACTGTCGGTGGCGCTCTGTTATGGTGACTGTCGGTTGCGCCGTCTGACCAGTGATGGCGCAGACCTCACCGGTCATTTGGGAAGGGGTTAATGGTGCAGTCATCACCGCGCCATTAACCCCTTCCCGTCTGACCGGTGGTCTGCGCCATTAACCCCTTCCCGTCTGACTTGCAATGTCTGCACCATTAACCCCTTCCTGTCTGACCGGTGATGTCTGCACCATTGACCCCTTCCTGTCTGGCCAGTGATGTCTGCGCCATTAACCTCTTACTGTCTGACCGGTGATGTCTGCACCATTATAACCCGGAGAAATTCCACAAAAAAAAGGAATTATAAAGCCGGAAGAGGAGACTGGAATGGAGTCTGTATGAGAAGCTCCGGGAGTCACCTCCGATCTACTGTCCTCAGTGCTGAGCACTCTACAGCGGAGCGGCTGAGATGAGGAGCTCAGGGAATCACCATCTCCTCCGACCCAGACACAGCTGCTTCCTGCCATCGGGCGGCAGAGGACAGAGGCCCCGCCCCTTCCGGTGACGTCATCTCCTCCCAGGCCCCTCCGGCCGGCAGCTCCTCTCTCCCCTGTGGCTTCTTCCTCGTGTCCCGGTTGCGGCTCTGCAGGTGGAGGTCTGTACCGAGTCCTTCTCATCCTCTATGGGGTTATTTCTCCCTCCTCCTATATCGCCTCCATACTCCGCAGCGCTGTACACACAGTGTTATCACACTCACTATAGGCCTTATTCACACCTGGGACTCCTGGCTGTGTCTGTGCACTGGCTGCGTTTTCCTCCAGACAGTAATGTCCTCCCCTTTGTCCCGGCCACTGTAATAATTCTCCCTTCTTCTCCCACATGATAATATTCACCTATTCACCTGCAGGCAGGGCCGCCATCAGGGCATTACTGCCCTCACTGCAGAAGAGGAGCTGCACCTGCTGGGGATCGCTTCTGAGGTATGAAAAACAATTTTTTTTCTTTGTAAAATGAAATAAATGGGGGGAGGGAGTGCTGCACATGATGTAGGGGTGCTGCACATGACGGAAGGGGGTGCTGCACATGACGGAAGGGGGTGCTGCACATGATGGAGGGGGTGCTGCACATGATGGAGGGGGTGCTGCACATGATGGAGGGGGTGCTGCACATGATGGAGGGGGTGCTGCACATGATGGAGGGGGTGCTGCACATGATGTAGGGGTGCTGCACATGACGGAAGGGGGTGCTGCACATGACGGAAGGGGGTGCTGCACATGATGGAGGGGGTGCTGCACATGATGGAGGCGGTGCTGCACATGATGGAGGGGGTGCTGCACATGATGGAGGGGATGCTGCACATGATGGAGGCGGTGCTGCACATGATGGAAGGGGTGCTGCACATGATGGAAGGGGGTGCTGCAAATGATGGAAGGGGGTGCTGCACATGATGGAAGGGGGTGCTGCACATGATGGAGGGGGTGCTGCACATGATGGGAGGGGGTGCTGCACATGATGGAAGGGGGTGCTGCACATGATGGGAGGGGGTGCTGCACATGATGGAAGGGGGTGCTGCACATGATGGAAGGGGGTGCTGCACATGATGGAAGGGGGTGCTGCACATGATGGAAGGGGGTGCTGCACATGATGGAAGGGGGTGCTGCACATGATGGAAGGGGGTGCTGCACATGATGGAAGGGGGTGCTGCACATGATGGAAGGGGGTGCTGCACATGATGGAAGGGGGTGCTGCACATGATGGAAGGGGGTGCTGCACATGATGGAAGGGGGTGCTGCACATGATGGAAGGGGGTGCTGCACATGATGGAAGGGGGTGCTGCACATGATGGAAGGGGGTGCTGCACATGATGGAAGGGGGTGCTGCACATGATGGAAGGGGGTGCTGCACATGATGGGAGGGGGTGCTGCACATGATGGAGGGGGTGCTGCACATGATGGAAGGGGGTGCTGCACATGATGGAAGGGGGTGCTGCACATGATGGAAGGGGGTGCTGCAAATGATGGAAGGGGGTGCTGCAAATGATGGAAGGGGGTGCTGCACTTGATGGAAGGGGGTGCTGCACTTGATGGAAGGGGGTGCTGCACTTGATGGAAGGGGGTGCTGCACTTGATGGAAGGGGGTGCTGCACTTGATGGAAGGGGGTGCTGCACTTGATGGAAGGGGGTGCTGCACTTGATGGAAGGGGGTGCTGCACATGATGGAAGGGGGTGCTGCACAAGATGGAGGGAGGCTACACATGACCAAACTGTGCCGCTAACTATAGACCTGTCTCTATTCTTCCCTTCATCTCTAAACTCCTGAAATGCCTGGTTCACACCCGTCTTATCCGCTGTCTCTCTGATAACTCTCTTCTCGACCCTCTTCAATCTGGTTTTCGCTCTTTATACTCTACTGAAACTGCCCTCACTAAAGTCTCTAATGTAATCTATAATTACCAGTAAACTCTGTCAGACACTTCCGGCGCTTGTGTCGCTTCCACAATGCACCACGACCGGAAGTATGCCGACCGCCATATTGGAACATCTAAGTTATGGGTATTCCGATATGGCGGCCGGGATTCATATCCCCCGCCAAGCCGTGCGTGCACCGCTCATTGGCTGAGCCGATGAGCAGTGCCATGCGGGATTCAAAACCCCCGCCGTAGCTGCTGCACGCTCATTGGCTGAGCCGCCTGGGATTCAAATCCCCCGCCAAGGTGCGCGGCACCGCTCATTGGCTGAGTCACCCCTGGCTCCGCGGCTTTGGCAGGGGATTCAAATCCCGCGTGGCACCGCTCATTGGCTCAGCCAGCGGGGTGGGGGATTTGAATCCTGCACCGCTCATTGGCTGAGCTGCCAATGAGCGGTGCCGCATGTCTTTGGTGGGGATTTGAATCCCGGGCCGCTCATTGGCTCAGCCGCCAAGGCTGGCGACCAATCAGCTGCTAGCGGTATTCTGTCACAGCTTCCAGCGATTGTGTCGCTTTCCCACAATCCACGGCGGCCGAAAGCTGTGACAAAAATGGCACCGCCATATTGGAACACCCAAGTTATGGGTATTCCGATATGGCGGCCGGGATTCAATGAGCGTTGCCACGCAGGATTTTAATCCCTCGCCAAGCCACGTGGCTCCGCTCATTGGCTGAGTCGCCCGCCGGCTGAGGCTTGGTGGGGAATTCAAATCCCGCGTGGTACCGCTCATTGGCCGGTGGGGCAGGGGATTACATACCTGACCAGGAGGAGCGTTGCCGCGACGCTTCTCACCGGAGACCGGGGCAGGAGTGCGCAGTGTCGGAATCGTGCATGCGCATAGCGCTATCCAGCACCATTTTACTGAAGACACATTTGCAGTGTGTCTTTAGCAATATGGAGCCGGACAGCGTGGTATGGGCATGTGCGTACTCCTCCCCCAGCCTCCTGCAGAACATGACAGCGCTGGAGCACAAGGAAGAGAGATGAGTAGAATTTTTTTTTTTTGTATGTGTGCAGTTTAATAGGGGTGATGGGGTCCATACACATCAGGATAGGGGGGTGAGAGGTAGCATGCATACCAGGAAAGGGGGGTGAGGGGACCATGCATACCAGGATTGGGGGGTGAGAGGTAGCATGCATACCAGGAAAGGGGGGGGTGAGGGGACCACGCATACCAGGAAAGGGGGGTGAGGATGCCATGCATACCAGGAAAGGGGGGTGAGGATGCCATGCATACCAGGATTGGGGGGTGAGGGGACCATACATACCAGGATAAGGGGTGAGGAGACCATGTATACTAGGATAGGGGGTGAGAGGACCATGCATACCAGGATTGGGGGGTGAGGGGACCATACATACCAGGATAAGGGGTGAGGAGACCATGTATACTAGGATAGGGGGTGAGAGGACCATGCATACCAGGATAGGGGGGTGAGGGGACCACGCATACCAGGATAGGGGGGTGAGGGGACCACGCATACCAGGATAGGGGGGTGAGGGGACCACGCATACCAGGATAGGGGGGTGAGGGGACCATGTGTGCGAGGATAAGGGGGTGAGAGGACCACGCATACCAGGATAGGGGGGTGAGGGGACCACGTATGCGAGAATAGGGGGGTGAGAGGACCACGCATACCAGGATAGGGGGGGTGAGGGGACCACGCATACCAGGATAGGGGGGTGAGGGGACCACGCATACCAGGATAGGGGGGTGAGAGGACCATGCATACCATGATAGGGGGGTGAGGGGACCATGCATACCAGGAGAGGGGGGTGAGAGGACCATGCATACCAGGATAGGGGGGTGAGGGGACCATGCATAAGGGGGTAAGAGGTAGCATGTATACCAGGATAGGAAGTGAGGGGACCGTGCATACCAGGATAGGGGGGTAAGGGTGCTGAAAATGTTAAGGGGGGCTGCACATGATGGAGCGGGACTGCAAATGATAAAGGGGGCTACAAATGATGGATGAGGTGCTGCAAATTATAAAGGGGCTGCAAATGATGGAGGGGGCTGTTTTTGTTTTTTGCAGCTTAATAGGGGTGAAGGGGACCATACATATCAGGATAGGGGGGGTGAGAGGACCATGCATACCAGGATTGGGGGGTGAGGGGTAGCATGCATTCCAGGATTTTGGGGTGAGAGGACCATGCATACCAGGATAGGGGGGGTTCAGGGACCATGCATACCAGGAAAGGGGGGTGAGGGGACCATGCATAACAGGAAAGGGGGGTGAGAGGACCATGCATACCAGGAAAGGGGGGGTGAGGGGACCATGCATATCAGGATAGGGGGTGAGGGGACCATGCATACCAGGATAGGGGGGTGAGGGGACCATGCATACCAGGATAGGGGGGTGAGGGGACCATGCATACCAGGATAGGGGGTGAGGGGCCCATGCATACCAAGATAGGGGGTGAGGGGACCATGCATAAGGGGGTGAGGGGTAGCATGCATACCAGGATTGGGGAATGAGGGGACCATGCATATCAGGATTGGGGAATGAGGGGACCATGCATATCAGGATAGGGGGTGAGAGGACCATGCATACCAGGATAGGGGGGTGAGAGGACCATGCATACCAGGATAGGGGGGTGAGAGGACCATGCATATCAGGATAGGGGGGTGAGGGGACTATGCATACCAGGATTGAGGGGGGAGTGAGGGGACCCCCGTCATGCAAATGAGGGAGGGGTTGCTGCCAATGAGGGAGGGGGGTTGCAAATGATAAAGGGGGCTGCAAATTATGGAGGGGGTGCTGAAAATGATAAGGGGGCTGCACATGATGGAGCTGGACTGCAAATGATGGAGGGGGGTGCTGCAAATGATAAAGGGGTTGCGAATGATGGAGGGGGCTGGAAATGATAAATGTGTGCTGAACATGATGGAGGGGATGCTGAAAATGTTATAGGGGGCTGCACATGATGGGGGGTGCTGAAAATGATAAAGGGGGGTGCACATGATGTAGCGGGACTGCAAATGGTAAAGTTGGCTACCAATAATGTAGGGGGGCTGCAAATGATGGAAGGGGGCTGCAAATGGTAAAGCGGGCTGCAAATGATGGAAGGGTGCTGCATATGATGGAGGGTGCTGTAAATGATGGCAGGGGTGCTTCAGTGATGGTGGGCGTGCTGCCAATGAAGGAGGGGGTGCTGCAAATTATGTAGGGGGTGCTTCAAATGATAAATGGGGGCTGCAAATAATGGAGGGGGTGGTGCCAATGATGAGGGGGTGGTGCCAATGATGAGGGGAGTGCTGCCAATGATGGAGGGGAGTGCTGCCAATGATGGAGGGGAGTGCTGCCAATGATGGAGGGGAGTGCTGCCAATGATGGAGGGGAGTGCTGCCAATGATGGAGGGGAGTGCTGCCAATGATGGAGGGGAGTGCTGCCAATGATGGAGGGGAGTGCTGCCAATGATGGAGGGGAGTGCTGCCAATGATGGAGGGGAGTGCTGCCAATGATGGAGGGGAGTGCTGCCAATGATGGAGGGGAGTGCTGCCAATGATGGAGGGGAGTGCTGCCAATGATGGAGGGGAGTGCTGCCAATGATGGAGGGGAGTGCTGCCAATGATGGAGGGGAGTGCTGCCAATGATAAAGGGGCTGCAATTTGCAAATGATGGATTGGGGGCTGCAAATGATGAAGTGAGGGGAAGGGGACTGCACATGAACAAAAAGGGGACTTACATGATGAAGTGGGGGAAGAATGGGGGACTGCAAATGATGAAGTGAGGGGGACTGCAAATGATGAAGTGATCAGTTGAATTGAAGGTGGGGGATGGGGAGAGCAAATCTTTAATTTTGAGGGTGGTGGGAGTAAATAATGTATTGAATGTGGGGGAGAGCAGTTGATAATGAATAGAGGGTGGGAGAGAGAGAAGACATGACAATGAATTGGGGAAGAAGGGGCATGTAAATATAATGAATCGGGGGAGCGGGAGGAACATAGTGGGGGGCACATAGTGGGGGGCACTGAGGATGCAGTGACTGGTAATAAATTGGGGAAAGAGTGCAGGGTGTTAGGAATCTGGGTTCTATGCTGCCTATGCGGGAATCCAGGTTCTCACATTTGTCTCCAGATGCTAAGACCTTTTTCCCTTCTTCTAAGCATGCCCACGGGACGAGCTCCCATTGGAGTTCAGGAGTCAGGTGCTCAGGTCCTGCTCCTGATTTCATTGGCTTAGCTCAGGGCTCTGGAGATTTCCGGCAGGTCCCGTACGCTATAAAAAGTGCGCATGGCCGCTATGCCATGCGCTAGTATTTTTATACTGCTGCTGTGTGTATGGTGACGGATGCTTGGACTGGTGACTGACTCATTAAATATCCCCTTCCCTCGGTTATTACGTCTGTGTGTGTGAGTGTTATTCTGTCAGCTCCTGCGCCAGCACGCACAAGCTCCATCTTTCCAGCAGCTTAGCGTCCTGCATCGCGCTTGCGATATTTGCGGTTGCAGCCTGTCCAGGCGTGCGCAGTTGCGATGCCGAGCACAAGTGTACACGGTAAGTCCGCTCGGTTGTAGTGACTGTATTTAACTACTCCGGTTTCTGGCTCCCGCACGTGTGCCGCTGAGATCCTCTGCAGTTAACAGGCTCAGCGATACTTTGATATTATTTTTCCCTGCAGCTCTGTGTCATTTAACAGAGCTTGCCTTTTTGCACCTGGGTGAGTTAGAACCCTGTGCATATTACCACTGTAGTGCTCTGCCTCTCCCAGCAGCGGCTTTGTCATCCACCGCATGGTGGACCCCGAGTGGCGAAGGCACTTTAATTATTTATTTTTTTTAGTGCCTTCCGCCACTCCTAACAGGGGCTAATTAATGTATATATTTATTAGATGGGGAAAATGTCTATAGTTGGTGGGGCGCAGTGGTGGATTATAATTTATATTTGGAAAGGTGGATTGTATAATAACTACGGTAATTATATATTAATGGTGGGTGCACGTCTGTATTCAGATGTTAAATCATGCATAAAAGGACTACCAGAGAGTCATTTTTGAGTCCAAAAAATCAGTAATACTTAATTACGTATAATTAAAGACCGATATAGAAAAATCAATGTCTTTATTCAAAATTACACGAGTACAAACAACAATTCACAAGTAGTAAAAATGTATACAGTACAATCAAGAACAGGCGGGCAGCTTCATAACCATATAAGCAATGGTTAGCACCATCCCAATGGACCAATGAAATTATGGAGATTATAACAAAAGTGCATAGTGCAATTCATTATAAATAGCAATGATATATTTACATAACGTGTGTCCATGTAAGCAAAGGATAGGATGATAACCAGGGCTGTGGAGTCGGAGTTAGTTTTGGTCGGAGTCGGTAGAAATGTACCGACTCCGACTCCAGCTTTAAAAAAAATGTATTAATATTTCATAATAGAACTTTCATATGAATTTTATAAATGTTACTCAAATATATATTTTCTATCAAACTATGAACAACAGTGATAAGCAGTTCTGCTGGAGATAGAGACATTTCTTACTTCTTGTGTGTCACTGTTCTCCACTGCCCTTATCTAATCTTATACTTGGTTAACCTCATGCTGCCCCAACCCCCCTACTTACAATGTATGAAACTGAAAGTGAAAATGTGTTGCAAATTCTTAGTAGTAAAGCTCCTCCTCTAGACTAGATCATACTAGGTGTGCGTCTTCCAAGCATCTCACAGCTGCCTGCTACTCAGAAGAGGAAGACTGTAAGAAGTATTATCCTTTCAACAAACTTTGCATCAGTTAACTGTGAGTACATGAGGAATAATAACAGTATTACTGACCACTTTATCAGTTGTACGACCTGGCAATAATTTTGTACAATTGTTTTTAGGAAAAACAATTGTCATTTGGATTGTGAATGCAGAATTAAAAACCTGAGAATGTCAAAGAAGCATCACATTAAATCAGCTGTATTTGAACATTTCACCATCACTCAAGATAGAAAACATTATGTCTGTCAGTGTATGACAAATGATCCAGACGAAAACAAATGCTGTGAAGCCAAGATGAGTGCATATTCAGGCAAAGATAAAAATGCTCCTACCAGAGCTTCTAATCTAAAGAGACATTTACAGCGCTTTCATCCAGAAGTACTGAAAGCAGTGGATGAGAAAGACTGCATCCAAACCAATGAACCAGTGCCCAGCTCTTCCAGCCAAACAAAGGAGCAGAGAAATTTGCAGCCATCAGTTGCAAGATATTTTGTCAGTGACAAAGTTACTGTGACAATGACAGTAGATACATTTAAAAAACAGATCATAGAGCTTGTTGTAAAGGATAGTGTACCTATTTCATTATTTTCACGACCAGCTTTTATGTGTCTGAATGGGGAAATGGCCCGCAAGCTTGGTGTTTCTCTGGAGAGAGAGAGTATTAGAAAATTAGTAATCGAAGAAGCTTTTAAACAAAAGGAAGAACTTAAAAAAACTCTCAAGGGACGCTTTCTGTTTCTTAAAATGGATGCCTGCACACGTCAGAGTGAACTATTTTGCCATCAATGTCCGATTTGTTTGTGACAAAAATGAAATAGTTACAAAGATATTGGCAGTAAAAGACACCAAAGCTCATCACACCAGTGAGTTTCTCCAGGTCTTGGTGGAAAAGGTTCTGCAAGACTATGAACTTAAAAAAGAGCAAGTTCTTTCTGTCGTAACTGACAATGCTTCAAATATGATAAGTACTATTAAGCTAATGAATGAGAGTAATGATGGTGACCAGCAGCTAGAAGAACATTCTGGGTCCACAGACACAGAAATGTTTGAAATAGAGGAACACAGTATTGTAACTGAGGAGCAAACTGAAGTTGCTTCAGATGAACAGCAACATAATAGTTTAGATGATCTTGTTGAAACTGTGTCAATATGTTCTTTCATTCATCACATGCGCTGTGTTGTGCATACGCTACAGCTGGCTATAAGAGACAGTCTGCAAGAAGGACATGCTGCTGCCCTGATTGGCAAGGTGAGAAAATTGGCTACTGTTGCCAGAACCCCTAAAGTTGACTCAATTTTGAAGAGACGTGCTGGAAAAGGGGCAATTATTGATCAAGCCACACGATGGGGCAGTACTTACTTAATGATTCAGCGCTTGGTTGAACTGAAAACCTTTCTTGTAGATATGGCTAACCCTCAACTGACGCTAAATGAAAGTCAGTGGAATCAGGTGACTGAGCTGGAAAAATTGCTAGAGCACCCATTTACAGTGACTAAAAAATTACAAGCAGAGGACTTAACTCCAGGTATTTTCTTAAAGGAGTGGAAGAACCTGATGTTTCGCCTGTCCCAAAGAGTAGGGTTAATTGCAAGTGGCATTGCTACATCAATGAAACGGAGAGAGGAGCTACTATTACAAAATAACATTCTTTTGTCAACTGTTTATGTAGACCCAATGCATCGGATTCTTCTAGATGATCAACAGCTAAGTAAAGGAAAAGAAGCTCTGTTTGAAATAGCAGTAAGGATGAAAGGGTTGCAGAACAGTCAGGAGGAACAAGAAGAATTTGGTCGTCCTGCCACATCTTCACCCTCATCATCAACTGATGAAGAATTTAATTTCGAAAAATATTTGGATCACAAGGACCGTGCAAAGCGTTCCCGCATAGAAGAAGAGTCATCCCCATCAAGGAACACAGCCAGTACATTTCAGCAGAATTTTTCATGTGCACTAAAAGAAATTGAGAAATTTGACCGTTCATCAAAAATAACAGTGCAACAAGCGATTCCTCTGTATCCTGACATTGTCAGAGATGTTGCCCGAGTGGTTACTGCTTTGCCACCAAAACAAGTTAGTGTAGAGAGGTTGTTCTCTGCTCTCAAAATAATTAGATCAGATTTGAGGGCATCCATGAAGGAGGATCTGACAGAGGCAATACTTTTTCTGAGGACAAATTTATAGATTTCTTCTTATTAACTGCATAAGTGTTTATTGCATATTTACTTACAGTTTAGAAAAGTTTATAAAAGTTATTTGCTATATTCTAATTGTATTATAATAAATGTAGTTTTTGCTCTAAGTGGTCTGATTACTTATATGATGGTGAGAAACTGAATAAGCACGATGTTTAATATTTTACAACAGTAAATTTGTTGTTATGAATTGGCCATTTATGAAGGAGTCGGAGTCGCAACTGTGGCTTATCGACTCCACAGCCCTGATGATAACAAGTCACAGTGACTAAGTAAATGTAGTGACCCGCATAGTGTGCCCATTAAACAATAGTCAAACAGTACAGAATTAACATATCACTAATTCCCAAAGGACCTCATGCGATGCTTACCCATGGTGGATGTGTAACCAAAGTGCAGGTGCTCCGACGTGCGTTTCGCTGTGGCTTCATTAGTGATGTGTTAATTCTGTACTGTTTGACTATATAATAATAGGCAATACAGTGATCACCTGTATATAATGTCACTGGTGATCACTGTATTGCCTGTACACTGACACTATATACAGAGCTCCTGTGTATAATGTCACTGGTGATCACTGTATTGCCTGTACACTGACATTATATACAGAGCTCCTGTGTATAATGTCACCGGTGATCACTGTATTGCCTGTACACTGACATTATATACAGAGTTCCTGTGTATAATGTCACCGGTGATCACTGTATTACCTGTACACTGACACTATATACAGAGCTCCTGTGTATAATGTCACTGGTGATCACTGTATTACCTGTACACTGACACTATATACAGAGCTCCTGTGTATAATGTCACTGGTGATCACCGTATTACCTGTACACTATACAGTATATATAGAGCTCCTGTGTATAATGTCACTGGTGATCACTGTATTACCTGTACACTGACATTATATACAGAGCTCCTGTGTATAATGTCACTGGTGATCACTATTACCTGTACGCTATACAGTATATATAGAGCTCCTGTGTATAATGTCACTGGTGATCACTGTATTACCTGTACACTGACATTATATACAGAGCTCCTGTGTATAATGTCACCTGTGATCACTGTATTAGCTGTACACTGACATTATATACAGAGCTCCTGTGTATAATGTCACCGGTGATCACTGTATTACCTGTACACTGACATTATATACAGAGCTCCTGTGTATAATGTCACTGGTGATCACTGTATTACCTGTACACTGACACTATATACAGAGCTCCTGTGTATAATGTCACTGGTGATCACTATTACCTGTACGCTATACAGTATATATAGAGCTCCTGTGTATAATGTCACTGGTGATTAATGTATTACCTGTACACTGACATTATATACAGAGCTCCTGTGTATAATGTCACCAGTGATCACTGTATTAGCTGTACACTGACATTATATACAGAGCTCCTGTGTATAATGTCACCGGTGATCACTGTATTACCTGTACACTGACATTATATACAGAGCTCCTGTGTATAATGTCACTGGTGATCACTGTATTACCTGTACACTGACATTATATACAGAGCTCCTGTGTATAATGTCACTGGTGATCACTATATTACCTGTACACTGACATTATATACAGAGCTCCTGTGTATAATGGCATTAGCATTGTGGTTTTTTTTTTTATTATTGATCAGTATTGCAGTGTTCAATCACTATGTGGTGGTAGTATGTGATCTGGTTATGATGTCGCGGTATTTCTCCCTGTATGTGGTATTATTTGGTCAATATGTGATAATATATGATCTGGTCACGGTATGGAGGTATTTGTTCCTTGTATGTGGTATTATTTGGTCATAATGTGGTGGTAATATATGGTCTGGTCGTGGTGTGACAGTTTTTGTCCCTTGTATGTGGTATTAATGGTCATCCTAAAACATATGTGACTCATTCCCTTAAAAGAAAAGAAAAATATACCTAAAAAGAGTATTGGATATTTTAAGAAATGTTTAATAGGTTAGAGTAGAGTAGGTCTCAGCCAAAAGAGTCTACCTTGTCATGGTGGTGGCTTAAAAATTCTTATGGCCAAAACAAAAGCTGCTGGCTATGTATGTGATCTGGTGTCTGCTGGGAACTGTTAATATCAGATTGGTGAGGACGTTGTGTAGAAGTGAGACTATGGAAGTCTAAATCTCTGTGGGAGCATAATGTGAACCCTCTCTAAAGCCCCCGTTACACACTGCGATATCGCTAGCAATATCGCTGTAAAGTCACCGATTTTGTGACGTTGCAGCGATATTGCTAGCGATATCGCTGCATGTGATACTTACCTGTGACCGGCTCCCCCGCTGATCGCGCGAGAAGCTGCTGGACCGTTTCTCGTCGTCAGCGTCTTGCGGCGCTTCCTGCTGTGACGACGAGCTTCGCGTGGAGCCGGGCGGGAGGACGCAGGATCGCCGCGTCTTACAGGTAAGTAGCGACCCCCGTCCCCTGCTATGTCGCTGGTGAGATCTGCCTGTGTGGCAGTTCACTAGCGACCACCTAGCGATGCACCAGCGATCCTGACCGCGTAATATCGCTGGTCGGGATCGCTGGTGCATCGCTAGGTGTAACAGTACCCTTAGACTGAAGTCTATATCTCTATTGAGAGGTAGGATCCTGCTGCAATTAAAAACGCCTGAGGCTAAGGGGCGGAGTGCTAAGTCAGAAGGCTAAGGCTACTTTCACACATCAGTTTTTTTGCGTCAGGCAGGATCCGGCTATTTTTAGAAAAAACGGATCCGGCATAAATTTTGGAGAACTGTAGAAACGGATCCGTTTTTTTGCTGGATCCGTCTAGCAGGTTATATCTGTTTCTGGGGGCTGGCCAATTGGATCTGAGCATGCGCAGACTTAAAAAAACGGATCCGGTGGCTGGATCCGTCTTTTTCTGGATCCGGCGCATTCCGGCGCCCATAGACTTTCATTGTAGCAAAAAGCTGGAAGCGCCGGATCCGGCGCTTCCGGCTTTTTCGCCGGAGACAAAAAACGTTACAGTAGCCGTTTTTTCCAGATGCCGGAATGAGACAAAGTAGCCGGATCCGGCAAAAAACGGATGAAACGCAATGCCATCCGGCGCTAATGCAAGTCAATGGGGAAAAACTGGATCCGGCATTGCATTTTGCCGGATCCGGTTTTACAAAAAAAAGCCGGATCGCGCCTGACGGCAAAAAACTGATGTGTGAAAGAGGCCTAATGCATACAAATAACAAAAGACTGACCGTCACATCCAAATATAAATTAGGTCTGAACAGGTGCCTACCTAGAGTTGCCAACTCGTATACATTCAAACAAAAAGCAGCACTCTGTAACGCTAAAACATGAAATATGAAATTTGAGATTTAGACTTCAGTCTAAGAGAGGATTGGCATTAGGTCCTGGCAACAAGAATCGCCTTATCGTAGCTGCCGGGTACACATGAGTTGGCCAATTTATGCGATAAGCATTCTCAATTTTTCATTTATCTAGTGCAGTAATGCAATTCTCATATTTAATGTTTTAGCGTTACAGAGTGCTGCTTTTTGTTTGAGACCATATATTAGTAATGTCACCTATAGGTGCTTCTCACAAAATTAGAATATCATCACAAAGTTAATTTATTTCAGTCTTTTAATACACAGAATGAAACTCGTATATTATAGTCATTACATACAGAGTGATGTATTTCAAGTGTTTATTTCTGTTAATGTTGATGATTATGGCTTTAAGCCAATGAAAACCCAAAGTCATTATCTCAGTAAATTAGAATACTTTATAATACCAGCTCGAAGAATGATTTTAAGATCTGACATGTATGTTCAGTAAATGCACTCAATACTTGGTCGGGGCTCCTTTGGCATCAATTACTAGATCAATGCGGCGTGGCATGGCCATTGCTGTGGTATTATGGAAGCCCAGGTTGCTTTGATAGCAGCCTTCAGCTCGTCTGCATTGTTGTGTCTGGTGTCTCTCATCTTCCTCATGACAATACCTCATAGATTCTCCATTGGGTTAAGGTCAGGCGAGTTTGCTGGCCAATCAAGCACAGTGATACTGTTGTTTGTAAACCAGGTATTGGTACTTTTGGTAGTGTGGACAGGTGCCAAGTCCTCCTGGAGAACGAAATTGCCATCTTAAGCTTGTCGGCAGATGGAAGCATGAAGTGCTCTAAAATTTCCAGGTAGAGCGCCTGTGCTGAATTTGGTCTTTATAAAGCACAGTGGATCTACAGCAGCAGATGACATGGCTCCCCAAACCATCACAGATTGTGGAGACTTCACACTAGACCTCAAGCAGCTTGGATTGTGGCCTCTCCACTCTTCCTCTAGTCTCTTAAGACCTTGATTTCCAAATGAAATGCAAAATTTTCTGAAAACAACACCTTGGACCACTGTGCAACAGTCCAGTTCTTTTTCTCCTTGGTGCAGGTAAAACACCTCTGACGTCTTAGTCATGCGTGGCTTGACACAAGGAATGCGACATGTCCTGGTTACATCTTTGTGTGGTGGCTCTTGAAGCAGTGACTCCAGCAGCAATCCACTCCTTGTGACTCTCCCCCAAATTTTTGAATGGCCTTTTCTTAACAATCCTTTCAAGGCTGCGGTTATCCCAGTTGCTTGTGCACCTTTTTCTACTACACTTTTTCCTTCAACTCAACTTTCCATTAATATGCTTGGCTAGAGCACTTTGTGAACAGCCAGCTTCTTTAGCAATGACCTTTTGTGGCTTGCCCTCCTTGTGGAGTGTATCAATGACTGCTTTCTGGACATCTGTCAAGTCAGCAGTCTTCCCCATGATTGTGGAACCTTCTGAAACAGACTAAAGGCCCCGTTACACTCTTCAATGTCCCAGCGATCCCACCAACGATCCAACGTGAATGGGATCGCTGGGACATAGTTAGCTGATCGCTGGTGAGCTGTCACATAGACAGACCCACCAGCGATCGGGACCAGCAAGCAAGCTGGTTTCCAGGGAAAACAGCGGGTATCTAAGAGCCTTGCAGCTCTTAGATACCCGCTGTTTACATTGGAAATCAGCTCCCAGCGTCACTGATTGATGGTCTCCCGCTGCCACATGCAGCAATGAGTGTTGGCTAGCAGGAGAACAACGATCAAAAAACGGCCCAGGACGTTCGAGCGCGATCATCGCTACCCGGAAGGGGGCCGGTCTCTGATACATGTCACGCACAGCGAGATTGCTGTGGCGTCACATAATCAGCGATCTCGCTGGCGATCTCGCTGTGTGTGATGGGGCATTAAGGGACCTTTTTAAACATTTAGGAAGCCTTTGCAGGAGTTTTTTAATTATTCTAATTTACTGAGATAATGACTTTTGGGTTTTCTTTGGCTTTAAGCCATAATCCTCAACACTAAGGCTGTGTGCCCACGATGCGATTTTTAAGTGTTTTTGCCTCGATTTTCGGCACGAAAAGGCTGCGAAAACGTTTAAAAATCTTGTACAAGACGCACCCCATGCATTCCTATGGAATTCCGCACATGCTGTGCTAATGCTGCGCTTTTTTCCGCGGCGGAATCGCATCGCGGAAAAAATCGCAGCATGATCATTCTTTTGTGCGGAATCGCAAAGAATTGCCGCGATTCCGCACCCACAGGAATGCATGAGAATCGCTTACTTCCCGCATGTGGCTATGCCCACCATGCGGGAAGTTAAGCGTCTCATGTGCGGTTGGTACCCACGGTGTGGAGGAGAGGAGACTGTCCTCCAGGCCCTGGGCACCATAACCCCTGTAAAAAAAAGAATAAAAAATCGGGGTATATTTTACCTTCCGGCGTCCCGCGCCGCATTCCCGGCCTAAGCGTTCCCAGTAATGCCTTGCGGCAAGGTCCTGTGATGACATAGTCTCGCGTGACTCTAGCGGTCTCGCGAGATCGCTATAGTAACGCGAGACCAACGTCATCACAGGTCTCGCAAGGCATTACTGGGAACGGGAGCGTCGCTGAGACTGCACGGGACGTCGGAAGGTAAATATACCCCAATTTTTTATTTTTTTATCATTTTATATATTACTGTTGATGCGGCATAGGCAGCCTCAATAGTAAAAAGCTGGTCACACTTGTCAAACACTATGTTTGACGAATCACTTTCCAAGCGATGTTTCAAATCACTTGGAAAGTGCTTGAGAAAATCGCGGTAAAATCACGGTGAAATCGCGCGGAAAAAAACGCGTGATTTCTGGGAAGGAGTCCGGTTTTCACTGTGCGTTTTAAAACGCTACGTGGGCCCATAGCCTATCAGAAATAAACACTGTAACCCCTTCATGACCCAGCCTATTTCGATCTTAATGACCAGACCATTTTTTTGCAATTCTGACCAGTGTCCCTTTATGAGGTAATAACTCAGGAACACTTCAACGGATCCTTGCGATTCTGAGAATGTTTTTTCGTGACATATTGGGCTTCATGTTAGTGGTAAATTTAGGTCGTCAATTTTTGCGTTTATTTGTGAATAAAACGGAAATTTGGCGAAAATTCTGCAATTTTCAAATTTTGAATTTTCCTGTTAAACCAGAGAGTTAAGTGACACAAAATAGTTAGTAAATAACATTTCCCACATGTCTACTTTACATCAGCACAATTTTGGAGCCAAATTTTTTTATTAGGAAGTTAAAAGGGTTAAAAAGTGACCAGCGATTTCTCATTTTTACAACAAAATTTACAAAACCATTGTTTTAGGGACCACCTCACATTTGAAGTCACTTTGAGGGGTCTATATAGCAGAAAATACCCAAAAGTGACACCATTCTAAAACCTGCACCCCTCAAGCTACTCAAAACTACATTCAAGAAAATTATTAACCCTTCAGGTGCTTCACAGGAACTAAAGAAACGTGGAAGGAAAAAATGGACATTTTAATTTTTCCAACAAAAATTTTCTTTTAGCATCAATTTTTAGATTTTCACATGGGTGTTAGGAAAAAGTGGATCCTAAAATTTGTTGGGCAATTTCTCCTGAGTACCCCTATACCTCATATATGGTCATAAACCACTGTTTGGACGCACGGCAGGGCTCAGAAAGGAAGGAGCGCCATTTGACTTTTTGAATGGAAAATATCCTGGAATATTTAGCGGTTGCCATGTCAGGTTTGGAGAGCCCCTGTGTGCCTAAACATTGGAGCTACCCAACAAGTGACCCCATTTTGGAAACTAGACCCCCCAAGGAAGTTATCTAGATGCTTAATAAGCACTTTGAACCCCCAGGTGCTTCACAAATTGATCCGTAAAAAAAAGTACTTTTTTTTTCACAAAAATTTGTTTTTAGCCTCAGTTTTTTCATTTTAACATGGGCAATAGGATAAAATGTATCCTACAATTTGCTGGGCAATTTCTCCTGAGTACAACAATACCTCTTAAGTGTTCATAAACCACTGTTTGGGCGCATGGCAGGGCCCGGAAGGGAAGGAGCACCATTTGACTTGTGAATGTAATATTAGCTCCAATCGTTAGCGGACACCATGTCGCGTTTGGAGAGCTCCTGTGTGCCTAAACATTGGAGCTCCCCCACAAGTGACCCCATTTTGCAAACTAGACCCCTTAAGGAACTTATCTAGATGTGTGGTGAACACTTTGATCCCCCAAGTGCTTCACTGAAGTTTATAACGCAGAGCCGTGAAATAAAAAAAATCATTTTTTTTCCTCAAAAAAAGATTTTTAGCCCGCTATTTTTTATTTTCACAAGGGTAACAGGATAAATTGGACACCAAAAGTTGTTGTCCAGTTTGTCCTGAGTACGCTGGTACCCCATATGTGGGGGGACCACTGTTTGGGCACATGTCAGGGCTCGGAAGGGAAGTAGTGACGTTTTGAAATGTCGACTTGATGGAATGGTCTGCGGGCATCATGTAACGTTTGCAGAGCCCCTATTGCGCCTAAACAGTAGAAACTCCCCACAAGTGACCCCATTTTGGAAACTAGACCCCCCAAGGAACTTATGTAGATGTGTGGTGAGCACTTTGAACCCCCAAGTGCTTCACAGAAGTTTATAACGCAGAGCCGTGAAAATAAAAAATCATTTTTTTTTCAACAAAAATCATTTTTTAACCCCCTCCCCCCCAATTTTTTAACAGGAAAAATTAGACCAACAAAGTTGTTGTGCAATTTTTCCTTAGTATGCTGATACCCCATATGTTGTTGGGGTAAACCACTGTTTGGGCACACGTCGGGGCTTGGAAGGGAGGGAGGACCGTTTGACTTTTTGAAAGCAAAATTGACTGGAATAAATGGTGTCGCCATGTCGCGTTTGAAGACCCCCTGATGTGCCTAAACAGTGAATACCCCTCAATTCTAACTCCAACCCTAACCCCAACACACCCCTAATTCCAAACCTAACCTTAATCCTAACCCCAACACACCCCTAACCCCAACACATCCTAATCTTAACCCTAATTCCAACCCTAATCCTAATTCCAACCCTAATTCTAACCCTAGTTCTAATCCTAATCTAGCCCTAATTCTAACCCTAATAGAAAAATAAAAATTAAAATATTTTATTTTATTATTTGTCCTTACCTATGGGGGTGATTTACTATTTTTTATTTTGATCACTCTGATAGGATCTATCAGAGTGATCAAAATGAATTAATGGAATCTCCCGTTTGACAGATTCGACGGGCGCACTGAGCATGCGCCCGCCATTTTGGAGGATGGCGGTGGGACATCGGGAGCCACAGCGGCACTCGGAGGGTACTGGGGGGGTGATCGGAAGGCGGGGGGAGTGGAGTGAAGGGGTAGCAGATGATGATGATGGCGGCAACATATCGCCCCAGTCACTCGGTGGTAGGGGCCGATTGCCCCCGTCAGTCGCTGGGGGGGCGTCGGATCGGTGTCTCCAGCCATGCCTGATGCTATTTCAGCATCGGCCATGGCTGGATTGTAATATTTCATCAAATTTCATTGATGAAATATTACTATGGCTCTGATTGGCTGTTTCACTTTCAAGTCAATCAGAGCGATCCTAGCCACGGTGGGGGGGGGGCAGAGCCTCCCCCCTGGGGTGAAGCACAAAGGGTCCTGTATGTGCTGGTCAGGTGACCTTTCGGTGACCTCGGTCACCCGACCCGCAGGGGAGTTATCAATTCATGACGCCACATAGGTGTCATGGGTCAGATTGGCACCGACTTTCATGACGCCTACGTGGCGTCAAAGGTCGAGAAGAGGTTAAATAGATCACTCTGTAAGGACTTTATATAATACATGAATTTCACTTTTTGTATTGAAGAACTGAAATTAACTTTTGATGATCTAATTTTGTGAGAAGCACCTATAGATGACATTGCTAATATATGGGGGCACATAGGTAATATTACACACCCACACATATATATGTATTTTTTCCTCATGATGTAGGCCCAATTCCAGCTATTGCTGTGGGATCTGTGATTTCTATCTACTCCACTGTGTGTAGGATAATAGAGTATAATAAAGTTGTCATGGATGTGACATCCCTAACATTGTGCAGTGTCTCTGCTTTCCCTGTAGTGATGGAAATTTTTGGTTGTTAAAACTGTGATTTTTTTTTTTTCCGCATTAAAAAATGTTTTAAACCTTTTTTTTAAAACCCTCTTATTAGTGCGATCATACAACATACAAGCCTCTGATTGTCCGGTGATGCACTGTACTACTGTAGTGCCGTGTATCATCCCTGCCTGTCAGTGTAATACTAACGGCTCCATACACATGAGATAAGTGTTGGCTGAACGGTCATTTGGCAGACGGCTATCTCTCCCGACTCCCCCATACACACAAATATTCCAGCTTTCCTGTGGTCTGTATGAGAGTCGCCTCCAGACTCCTCTAGCGGAGGATTATCTACAGGAGGAGCAAACGGATTATCCTCTGAAATTCAGGATGCCAGATCCTTCTCTACCCTGACATCATCTGTCGGGAGGCCCCCAAATACATTATATTGTCGGCCAAACCCCCGAAATCAGTAATTTCATGTTACTTTAGTGTAATGTGTGTGGGGACATTAACCCCTTTACCCCCAAGGGTGGTTTGCACGTTCATGACCGGCCCAATTTTTACAATTCTGACCACTGTCCCTTTATGAGGTCATAACTCTGGAACGCTTCCATGGATCCTGGTGATTCTGACAGTGTTTTCTCGTGACATATTGTACTTCATGTTAGTGGTAAAATGTCATTCATATAACTTGCGCTTATTTGTGAAAAAAAGGAAATTTGGCGAAAATTTTGAAAATGTTACAATTTTCCAACTTTGAATTTTTACGCCCTTAAATCACAGAGATACGGCACACAAAAAACTTAATAAATCACATTCCCCACGTTTACTTTACATCAGCACAATTTTAGAACCAAATTTTTTTTGGTTAGGAAGTTATAAGGGTTAAAAGTTGACCAGCGATTATTCATTTTTACAACACCATTTTATTTTTACGGACCACATCACATTTGAAGTTACTTTGAGGGGTCTATATGATAGAAAATACCCAAAAGTGACACCATTCTAAAACTGCAGCCCTCTAGGTGCTCAAAACCACATTCAGGCTATGTGCCCACGAATGTAGAAAATTTCTGCTTCGAAACCGGACTCCTTCCCAGAAAACGCATGTTTTATTTCCGTGCGTTTTTTGCACGTTTTCTGCGGGAAAACTGCGCGTTTTTGATGTGTTTTTTTCTGCGCATCTTCTGACTTATAGAAAATAGCTAAAAGCGCAGATTTTTCCGCAAAATTAATGAGCATGCTGCCTTCTTTTTTTTTACCGCTAAGCGTTTTTTGCATGGAAAAAAACGCATCAATGTGCACAAAAAGTGCAGAAGTCATTTAAAATGAATGGGATGCTTCTATGCGTTTTTGAAGCATTTTGACCGGGACAAACGCTTCAAAAACATTTAAAAAATGCTTACGTGGGCATTTCGCAGGAGCTTCACAGGAATTTTTTTTATATGTTTAAAAAAAAATGAACATTCAACTTTTTTCACAAAAAAATTACTTCAGGTCCATTTTTTTTTATTTTACCAAGGGCAACAGGAGAAATTGGACTGCAAATGTTATTGTGCAGTTTGTCTTGAGTACGCTGATACCTGATATGTGGGGGGGAACCACTGTTTCGGCGCATGGCAGAGCTCAGAAGGGAAGGAGCGCCGTTTGACTTTTTCAATGCAAAATTGGCTGGAATTCAGATCGGACGCCATGTCGCGTTTGGAGAGCCCCTGATGTACCTAAACAGTGGAAACCCCCCACAAGTGACCCCATTTCGGAATCTAGACCCACCAAGGAACTTATCTAGATATGTGGTGAGAACTTTGAACCCCCAAGGGCTTCACAGAAGTTTATAACGTACAGCCGTACAATTAAAAAATCATATTTTTTTCCCACAAAAATGATTTTTTCATCTTCAATTTTTATTTTCCCAAGGGTAACAGGACCCTAAAAGTTATTGTGCAATTTGTCCTGAGTACGCTGATACCCCATATGTGGGTGTAAACGACTATTTGAGAGCATGGCAGAGCTCAGAAGGGAAGCAGCGCCATTTGACTTTTATGGCTGGAATTGAGATCGGACGCCATGTCACGTTCGGAGAGCCCCTGATGTGCCTATGTGGGAGAAACCTACTGTATGGACACACGACGGGGATCGAAAGGAAAGTAGTGACGTTTTGGAATGCAGACTTTGATGGAATTGTCTGTGGGTGTCATGTCGCGTTTGGAGAGCCCCTGATGTGCCTAAATTGTTGAAACCCCCCCAGAAGTGACCCCATTTTGGAAACTAGACCCCCATGGAACTTATCTAGATGTGTGGTGAGCACTTTGAACCCCCAAGTGCTTCACAGAAGTTTATAACGCCCGGGCGTGAAAATAAAAAAATCATATTTTTTTTCCACAAAAATGATCTTTTTGCCCCCAATTTTTTATTTTCCTAAGGGTAACAGGAGAAATTGGACCCCAAAAGTTGTTGTGCAATTTGTCTTGAGTAGGCTGATACCCTATATGTGGGAGTAAACCACTGTTTGGGCGCATGGCAGAGCATGGAAGGGAAGGAGCACCGTTAGACTTTTTCAATGCAGAATTGGCTAGAATTGAGATCAGATGCCATGTTGCATTTGGAGATCCCCTGATGTGCCCAAACAGTGGAAACCCCCAATTCTAACTCCAACCCTAACTCCAACACACCCTTAACCCTAATCTGAGCCCTAGCCCTAACCCTAATGGGAAAATGGAAATAAATACATTTTTTTTATTTCATTATTTTTCCCTAACTAAGGGGGTGATAACGGGGGGTTTGATTTACTATTTATGGCGGTTTTTATGTTTGGCAGCTGTCACACGCTAAAAGATGCTTTTTATTGTAAAAATAGTTTTTGCATCACCAGATATTGAGAGCTATAATTTTTCCAGATTTTGACCCACCGAGTCATGTGAGGTCTTATTTTTTGCGGGACGAGGTGACGTTTTTATTGGTACGATTTTCGGGCACGTGACATCTTTTGATCGCTTTTTATTCCGATTTTTGGGATGAAAAATGAACAAAAACCTGAATTTCATGAATTTTTTTTTTTTTGGGGGGTGCGTTTACACCGTTCCGCGTGCGGTTTTATTGTTCGGGTCAGTACGGTTACAGCGATACCTCATTTATGTCTTTTTTTATGTTTTAGCGCTTTTATGCAATGAAAACAATTTTATATAAAAAATAATTATTTTTGCATTGCTTTATTCTGCGAGCTATAACTTTTTTATTTTTTCGCTGATGATGCTGTGTGGCGGCTCGTTTTTTGCAGGACAAGATGACGTTTTCAGCGATACCATGGATATTTATATGCATCTTTTAGATCGTGCGTTATTGCACTTTTGGTTCGGTGGTATGATAAGCATTGTTTTTGCTTTGTTTTTTATTTTTTAAGGGGTTCGCTAAAGGGGTTAACTAAGGGCGGGTCCTTACAGATGCGCCGATACTAAATATGTGTACTTTTATTGTTTTGTTTTTTTATTTCCAAAAAATGAATTTATTAGGGAATATTTTTTATTTTTTTAATTGTCGCTGATCTGACAGTTCACACAGCGCTGTGTCCAGTCAGCGATCTGACAGGCGCTGATGCAGGCTTTCTCGTCCCTGCTCTCTGCAGGCACTGAGGAAGCCGCCTCCCTGCAGGCCCCTGAAGACCCTCGTGGCCATATTGGATCCGGGGGGCCTGCAGTTAAGGTCACACCTTCTGAGATGCCATGTTTGCTTTTCACAGCAGCAAGTGGTTAAACTGCCAGGGATTTTGTTGTAGCCGCTCCTGTGCCGTCCCTGCGATGTACATCTATGGGTTTATCAAAAGGGTTAATTTTTTTTAAAGCAATTGTTTATTGTGTGAAAAAATAAAATGTGTCTTCTGCTTTTTCCATGTTTTTTTTTCTTTTTACGAGAATTGTTGGAGCCAATTTTCTTTAGAAACATTTTAATATTTGTGTTTTTTTTTCTGGTGTTTTTACTGCAATATAGGAAAGCCTAAGGCCAGAAATAAACCCCATAAATCACTGTACATGGAGAGTTTGGGATCAGATAATTTCTGTCCATTGTGTTTGTGGAAACAAAAAATCTTTTATAAAAGCCTCAAACTTCTGTGTGTGACTCAGACCTGAGATCTAACGTGATAGAAGATTACAGTGCGGGGAAGACGGGAAACCTTCATATAGACGGCCG
The DNA here is from genome assembly GCF_039654945.1 of Dendrobates tinctorius. Lineage (NCBI taxonomy): Eukaryota > Metazoa > Chordata > Amphibia > Anura > Dendrobatidae > Dendrobates > Dendrobates tinctorius. The sequence goes on from NW_027361794.1 coordinate 11,062,341, forward strand.
GTGGGGATGGAGTCAGTGACGGACTCTGGACAAATATGTTTCTAGAGCCGTAGTAGAAGATGAAGATGTCGTCCTCATCATGAAGTAGTTATTTCTCCTGTCCCGTGTAATGAATATCTCCTGCAGTATTGCTAATGCCGATTCCAGTGTCGGTAATGAGACGAGAATTAGCGTTATGGGAGATGAGTCTATGAGGAACGTATTCAGCTGCCGACTCCGAGGGAGAAACTGCTTGTTGTCTGTGGCCTAAATATATAGGTTTTATTAGTAGATGGAAATAAGGAAACTAAATACTGTAAAATAATAAAACTCCTCATATGTTTCCCTTATTATCTCCAGTAATTGTATTATTACACAGGATTTTTATGATGTTACATCTGCTCATCTTCTCATTCAGGTCTCTACAATATCGGATCCTCTCAGTGAAGATCTTCTACATAAGAGAATTTTCCTGATTTACCCATCAATGATGGATATGGACAGAGACAAGATGGCGGAGAGGATATTACACCTCACCCTAGAGATCCTCTTCCGGCTTACTGGAGAGGTGAGAGATTCTGATGACGTCACATTACATCATTCTTATCTATGGGAATAACAGATGGACAGAACTGGAGAGGTGAGGACTCTGGGAATGTCTGTAGTGAGATTTATTAATGTGTCTCTCCATAACCAGGATTACACAGTAGTGAAGAAGACCTCTAGTGAGCGCTGTCAGGACCCTGTGTCTGAGGAATGGGGAAGACCCCTGAGCCCAATCACAGGGCCTCCACCTCACACCCTGATCGATGAGGACATCAATGATCAGAAGATCCTAGACCTCATCTACAAGATGATGGAGCTGCTGACTGGAGAGGTGACACTGCTGGGAATGCTGGGACATTATACAGTAACGCTATGAAGGGATTGGGGGAAATGACTGTATCATTGTATGTGTCAGGTTCCTATAAGGTGTCAGGATGTCGCAGTCTATTTCTCCATGGAGGAGTGGGAGTATTTAGAAGGACACAAAGATCTGTACAAGGCCGTCATGATGGAGGTTCCCCAGCCCCTCACATCACCAGGTAATAGGACTAAATACACACGGCCTATAATTATCTGTATGTAAAGAATGAATTCAGTCCCTGTATGTGTTTCCTCCAGATCTATCCAGTAAGAAGACAACACCAGAGAGATGTCCCCATCCTCTTCTTCCACAGGACTGTAAACAAGAAGATCCCAATGTTCCTCAGGATCATCAGGTAGATGGAGAGAAGGTGTCATGAGATCTCCCCTGTGATGTGTAGACGGCTGTGAAGGTCTTGTGCTCAGTCTTGTTTTATCCACCAGTATTATATGTTTTATACTTGTGTAATGAGAACGGTGGAGATGGCAGGATTAGAGCTGATCATAGATGTGACTTCTCCATCTGTCTGACTTTTACAATATTTGTTTCAGGGTGAAGATCTGACCCATATTAATACTACAGAGACATATGTGAGGGGTGATGAGCGGTGTAAAGAGGAGATTCCTACATATGACTACCCAGGTGAGAAGTGACCACTAAATGCAGAGAAGTCACAGATTCTTCTCAGTCACCGGCTGCCTTATCGGTGGTGTAGTCCGGCCATATCACAATTGTGTGATCATCATTTGACCTCAAGACCACAACATTCTCCTCATCCCAAAACTGTTCTAATGACCTTGGGCATTTAAAGCCATTTTCTATAGAAGTACAACCAGGAGGATCCACGTATCCTCTTGAGATTAGAAGACGCTGACCGTTGCCTGCCCAGATCTGTAAACTACAAAGCCACATGACAGTGCATGTAGAATGTGCTGACAAGTTAGAAAACCACTTCAAGAAACGTATTCTGATGGGTCTGTAAGAGAAAGCGGAGGGTAATGATGCTGTTGGCTTCCTAGATCCCTGATATCTTATTGGATGAATCTACCTTCTCTCCCTTCTGTGCTGCTGAATGTCTCATATGGTCCCTACAAGACCCAGGTCCAGTCTTTCTGGCCAAACTTCTCTTTTATGATCACTAACATTACATGTGCAGTGAGGCCAAGTGTGAATTTCTATATAATAACAACAGAGTTTTTCTTTATCCTGACTTTTCAATTTGTATCAAAACTAACTGATTTCAAGGAGGATTGTGATAATCTACATAAAACCATTCCACCTGTGCCATGATATATCTCTAAGCTGTGCGTGGCTGATGGCTGTAATATACATGTATTCATGCCTATATAAAATAATGACAAAGGGAAAGCTACGAGGTGGCAGGGAAATCAATACAATATAAAATTGAAAATTATGAAGTAAATGAAAAATAACCCTGCGACCAAGAAGACGGACAAAAGTAGTGACAAAGGGACAGTCGGGATTGAAGGAGCAAGAAAAGAACACAGAAAAACCGCAGAGAGAACCGACCAGAGAGTCCAATAAATTATAGTATAAAACCACAATAGTTTATTGAATTTATCAGGTACAGCAATGGAAAAAGTTATGAATAAAAATGTTACACTCAATTAAAAAGAACAAGGAGGCACGCAGGGAAAAATACTGAGAAATTGCTGGAAAAATACATGCACAGCAAAATATGCAATTAAAAAAACAAAATGTGGAAATAAATAGAAAATATATATAAAGTGCGTGTGCAAACAGCAAAGGGAGATCTGGATCATAGTAAATAGCAGTAGTAGTACGGTGGCATGATCGCACAGTCTCACGCTGAGCACCGCGCCAATCCCGTGCGGGTGTCAGCTGTATGTGACAGCTGACACCCCACAGCAATGCTCACGATCGGTGCTAGCACCGATCGTGCGCATTTAACCCCTCTGATGCCAGGTGCTGTCAGTACTGACAGCGGCATAGAGAGGATTCGCGCAGGGGGGGCTCCTGCGCTCTCCCACCGGAACAACACGATGCCATCGCGTTGTTCCTGTGGTCTCCATGGAGACCCCCGGCTCCAAGATGAACGCAGGGTCCTTCAGTGAGGTGGCTTGCGAGTGCCTGCTGAGAACAGGTGCTGACATGCCTCCTTCCCTGCCTGTCAGATCGCTGATCTGACACAGTGCTATGCAAAGTGTCAGATCAGCGATCTGACATAATATAGTGATGTCCCATACTGGGACAATATTATAAAGGTTAAAAAAAGATAATGTGTAAAAATATTTTTAAAAATAAAGAAAAAAAATATTTTTTTTCCAATAAATCAATTTATTTATGTAAAAAATAATTAAAAAAAGGACACATATTTGGTATCGCCGCGTCCGTAACGACCCGCTCTATAAAACTGTCCCACTAGTTTACCCCTTCAGTGAACACCGTAAAAAAATAAATAAAAAAACAAGTCAAAAACAATGTTTTATCATCATACCGACGAACAAAAAGTAGAATAATGCGCGATCAAAAAGACGGATGTAAATAAAAATGGTACCACTGAAAACGTCAACTTGTCTTGCAAAAAACAAGACCTCACATGACTCAGGCTGGTTTCACACTTGCGTTTTATCGCGCAGCGCATTGCGCGCTATCGGTCGCACACGCAATTGTCCCCTACCTTTAAAATGGCAGGTGCAGTGTCCAGCGATTGCATGCGGGCCTCAGCGTTTGCGTGCGCTGTGCATTTTCCAGGTGTGCAACCAGACGCGCCAGACGCTACATGTTGCATTTTTTGTTCCGCCCAACGTCATTAAAAAATCGCATGCGCGCGTCAGCGCACGAAATGCGCAAAAAATTTGTATTATAGTCTATGGTGTCGCTGACGTGCGCTGTGAAGTGTGCATGTCAGCGCTTTTTGAGCGCGCGCGATTTCAGAGTAAACAGTGTCTAGACACTTGTTTAATACACCCCCTAAACAAGCAACATTGTTTTGGAGGAGGGTAGAATAAAGAAGGGGTCTGTAGTGCCAGATCATTACTCTCCAGACAGACTGCAAGACAAAAAAGACAAGACAACACCCACCCAGCCAGAGACAATCCACTACTTTGGAGAACACAGCAGCTATAATGTGAGTATTCTAAAATCAATTTATATGAGCCTGTCGTTTAAAATATAATGTACTAATCATTTTTTTTTTTTTTTTTCAGCATGTCTTCTGGATCCCAATACAGTCCTTCCAGGGAAGAATAGGCAGAAGCAGAGCATGAGGTGAGTATTTTGTTGCCTTTGTGTAAGTATACCGGCCTCTAGAAATGGGTAATTATTTCTGTTCCTTTTTACAGACCTCCGCATCGGACCAGCCAAGTGAGCCGGACCAGCCAAGTGAGCCGGAGCAGCGTAGACAAGGCCCGGCGGGGAGGAGACGCAATGTAAGTATCCATTATTTAAAGTTACCTTTTCTTTTAAATTATGTTTTACTCTTCGCCACGACAGCACCCACTTGGAGAGAGGGATCCGCCCATAGGAACAGGAAACCTACAGAGATAAAAGAGGGCGGTCCGCCTCTCCCCTTCAGTTGGTTTCCTGTTCCTAAGGGGAACCGCAGGATACGCTACAGTCTTACCTGGGCCAAGGAACCGCCTGTGCAGTGTCTGCGAGAACGGCAGGGGTTCCGGTCCAGAGGCAGCGACGGGGGAGTGCTGGAATCCGGCTCCCTCCTCGGCTGGTATGGATGGACGGAGCAGAAACACCGGTACCAGGTGGCGCCGACCGAGTGTTCTTCTGATAGTGACATGACACCGGCGGGAGGATCCATTCCGGTCCATGTGGGGGCGCAGGAACCGGAGAAACGGCAACCTCCGGCGTTCCTAAGGGCTTCAGCGTCCAGGAGGACGCGCAGGCAGCGCGGCAGGAAGTGGTAAGGAGGAACTTCCGGGTTACCGGAGGTTCCTCGGCTCACAGCGCGCGCGGCTGGGCGGCACCGCAAGCGTAGAGGCGCTCCCCGCCCCCTCCAGAGGGGAAAGAGAAAAAAAACCAAAAAAAACGGTTTAACCTGCAGAGCGCGGGCGGCTAGAGGCAGCGCTGAAGCGCATACTAATGAGCTGCAAATAGGCGCACCTGGAGGGGGAGGTACCAGGTATGAAGGGGCTTACAAAAGGCCTGGGGCAAAGAGATACGGCGTGCAATCATGTCTTCACCAAGGCAGGACACGCATCCCCAGGCAGGCGATGCAGCAGCAGCCAAGGACCACGCAAGACGAGGTTCCTCGGATCGTAGCCACAGAAGCCACGCCAACAAGCCTCCTTCTCAGCCTCCTGAGCCGGTACCTACAGCTTCTCTGGGTGAGTGGACGACGCTCTGCCTATCAAGCTGATAAAAAATCTCTCTCTCTCTCTCTCCCTCTCCCCTCCGTCATGATGTCTCTATCTCAGACTAAGAGGAAGGAAAAATCAAAAAATAAAGAATGTGCCCTGTGTACACGTCCGCTACCGGACTCTTACACAAAAAGGCTATGCAAAAGATGCATTAACGAAACAGCAAAACAAGCATCAACATCAGCCGCAGATATAAGGGCCATAATTAGGGAAGAACTACAGGCCTTAAACCAGTCTAGCAGGCCTACTAATATCGAAACTACTAAGCCAGCAGGGGCCGTAGACACCGATGAGGGCGAAGTAGCCTCAGATAGTTCCAATGCATCCACTTCAGCATCCTCAGATATGGAGGGCCGTTGCGGTTTTCCTTTAGATCATATGGACAATTTAGTTAAATCCGTGAGGAATACAATGGGATGCACAGACACAAAGGAGCCGCAAAGGACTCAAGAAATTATGTTTGCGGGTCTCACAGACAGAAAGAGGAGAGTTTTTCCGGTTATCCCAGCGATAAAAGCTCTGGTTAAGAAGGAATGGGAGAGACAGGACCAGAGAGGGTATCTTCCCTCAACCTCAAAGAGAAGGTACCCCTTTAGCGACGAAGAGTTGTCGACATGGATTAAGGTCCCGAAGGTAGACGCGGCAGTAGCCTCCGCCTCAAAGCAAACGATCTTACCAGTGGAGGACACAGGGGTCCTAAAAGACCCTCTTGACCGCAAAGCTGACGCCTCATTGAAGAGGGTATGGGAGGCAGCTACCGGCACGTTTAAACCGGCAATAGCTAGTACATGCACAGCTCGTTCTATGCTGGTCTGGATCGATCAACTAGACCAGCAAATAGACCAGAAGATCTCCAGAGACAATCTACGAGCCGCCATACCACTAATCCGCGGTGCAGCAGCATATATAGCGGATGCTTCTGACGATTCCTTACGCATGGCAGCCAGAACAGCAGGGTTGGCTAATAACGCCAGACGTAGCCTTTGGCTTAAAAGCTGGAGAGGTGACACCCAGTCCAAAGCAAAGCTGTGTACCATTCCTTGCGAGGGTGAGTTCTTATTTGGGAAAGCCTTAGATGAAATCCTTACGAAGGCAAAAGAAAGGATTCCCTAACCCTCCTCTCCCATTTTATAGGAGGGCGTTTAGGAGAAGACCATTTGGCCGGGGAAGACCAACAGAAAATCAAAACCGCTGGGCCACAAAGGAAAGAAAGGGCAAAGGTGCCATGTTTAGGGGATCCTCCTTCCGCAGGGACAGGAACTGAGGAGCCAGTCCCTCCAGTAGGAGGGAGACTAAAATATTTTTTTCAAGAATAGGAGAAAATTACGGCTAGCCCTTGGGTCCTGAGCATTATTAAAGAAGGGTTAAAGATAGAATTCCATCATGTACCCCGTAATTCGTTAATCATAACATCCTTCAGCTCACCAATCCAACAGCAGGCCCTGGAGGCTGAGATTTGGAACCCACTGGACAAAAAAGTTTTGGTCCATGTGCCTAAAGGGCAGGAAGGGAGAGGATTTTACTCCCCTCTCTTTCTGATATCTAAACCAGACGGATCATTCCGGACGATAATCAACTTGAAGAAATTAAATTCATTTATAATAAATCATAAATTTAAAATAGAATCCATAAGATCCACGGCTCCTCTTCCCCAATTGTATGATGGCAGGCTTGGATCTGAAGGATGCTTATTATCATATTCCCATCCATTGCAGATATCAGATACCCCAGAGTGGCGGTCCTCCTCGATGGCAAGATACAGCATCTCCAGTTCACAGCCATGCCATTCGGCATTTCCATCGCACCACGAGTATTTACAAAGGTGATGCTGGAAGTGATGGCTTTTTTACGCCAGAAGGACACACTAATAATACCCTATCTGGATGATTTTTTGATAGTAGGGAATTCAATTGGGCAATGTAATGAGCGAGTTGCTGATACAATCTTCTCCCTACAGGCCCTAGGGTGGATAATAAACTTCAAGAAGTCCAGAATCGAGCCGCAGTCTGTTCAGTCCTTCCTGGGTCTCGAGCTAGACTCCGTATACCAAAAATGTCTGCTGTCACAGGTAAAAATTTCAGCAATTAAAAAGGTTAGGATAGCAATAGATCGGACACACATATTTTTAAGGGAAGCAATGTCCCTCCTGGGATCCCTTACTGCCTGCATCCCGGCAGTTCGGTGGGCCCAGTTCCACACGAGGGAGCTTCAACACCAAATTCTCTTAGAGGAGTCCCGTGACCGGGGGAATCTGACAAAGAAAATCACACTATCCCAGGAGGTCCTAACCTCCCTCGCATGGTGGCTAAAGGACGATAACCTAGCGGGAGGAGTACCTTGGGTTATAACACCCTCCCGTATAATTATCACGGACGCTAGCCCCACAGGATGGGGAGCCCATATGGGGAATATTTTTGCCCAAGGCCTATGGGGTATAGGCGAAGATAAGGATTCGTCAAATTTAAAAGAACTAAAAGCAGTCTATCATGCTTTGTCGTTTTCTTCCACAGTTACAAGGGGAAAACGTGAGAATCCTTTCGGACAACACCACAGTAGTCGCATATCTGAACAGACAAGGCGGAACTCAATCAGTCACCTTAATGTCTTCCGCAAGAAGGATTTTATCCCTAGCCGAAAAACATTTTTTATCTCTCTCGGCCCTCCACATAAGGGGAAGAGACAATTTGGAGGCAGATTTTCTAAGCCGCCATACACTGCGGCAAGGAGAGTGGTGTCTAAGCCGGGGGATATTCACACGCATTGTGTCACTTTGGGGTCTTCCCCAAATAGATCTCTTCGCCACCAGAGAAAACAGGCAGGTGCGAAGGTTCGCCTCTCTAAATATGACAGACAATCCGGAAATTCTGGATGCCCTCCAGGCCCCGTGGCAATTCAAACTGGCATATGCTTTTCCACCAATCATACTACTACCGCAGGTGATCAGGAAAATCAGAGCAGACGAAGCACGAGTAATCTTAATAGCGCCATTCTGGCCCAGGAGGCCATGGTTTTCGTGCCTGCAAGCAATGTCAGTGACAGACCCGTGGGTGCTTCCTTCAACCCCCAGGCTCCTCTCACAGGGGCCATTCTTCCATCCTCAAGTGGACAATCTCCACTTGACGGCCTGGAACTTAAAAAGGGAAATGTTGAGATCAAGAGGATTCTCGGAGGGATTAGTCAATACACTCCTACAAAGTCGAAAATTGGCAACGACAAAAATTTACACCAGAGTATGGAGAAAATTCCTAGAGTCCCACACAGGCCCTGATTCTGGAGAAATTCCGATTACAGCGATCCTAGAGTTCCTACAGAAAGGAAAAGAATTAGGGCTATCCGTTAACACACTAAAGGTCCAGGTGTCGGCTCTAGGGGCCCTCTATAGTTATAACGTAGCAGGCAATAGATGGATAGGCAGATTCATCTCGGCCTGTGAGCGGAGCGAGCCGGTGCACATATCTAGAGTTCCTCCTTGGGACTTTAACCTGGTTCTGGAGGCTCTAACACGTCCTCCTTTTGAACCTTTAGATTCAGTATCCCTTAAACACCTATCCTTCAAAACAGTACTGTTATTTGCACTAACCTCAGCCAGAATAGTTAGCGACATACAAGCGCTTTCAATAGAACCCCCTTTTCTGTTGACATTCCAGCATCAGCTAATATTAAAACCAGATCCCTCGTACCTACCAAAAGTAGCAGGGAAGTTTCATAGATCACAAGAGATTCACCTCCCTTCATTTTTTAGAAACCCTTCTACTCCAGAGGAAGAAAAGTTCCATACACTAGACGTTAGAAGAGCTGTATTACAATACATCGAGAGGTCTAGCAGCTGTAGGAAGAGTAGGGCTCTATTTGTTTCCTTCCAGGGCCAAAAGAAGGGATATGAAGTCACAAGGGGTACTTTGTCTCGGTGGATCAGAGACGCGATTGGGCTGGCATACTCCGAGAACAATGAAAATCCTCCGGAGGGTATCAGAGCACATTCCGCCAGAGCTATGGCTTCCTCTTGGGCAGAGAGGGGAGACGTCGCAATCGAGTCTATATGTAAGGCGGCAACCTGGCCTACACCCTCTACCTCTTATAATCACTATAGGCTTGATTTATCATGCTCATCTGACCTAGCCTTTGGTAGAGCGGTCCTCAGCACGGTGGTCCCTCCCAGGTGAAGGTCTCTGAAAGTCTCTCCAAGTGGGTGCTGTCGTGGCGAAGAGTAAAAAGCCGGATTACTTACCGGTAATGCTCTTTTAATGAGTCCACGACAGCACCCGTTCACTAACCCTCCCTAGAAGTTAACATAATGTATATACACCTTCTTAGTTGTAAAGTTAATAAATTTAGAATATTGGATAATATAATGGCCTAATAATTGGCGGTCCTCCTGGTGCTCTGAAATCCAACTGAGGGGGGGAGGCGGACCACCCTCTTTTATCTCTGTAGGTTTCCTGTTCCTATGGGCGGATCCCTCTCTCCAAGTGGGTGCTGTCGTGGACTCATTAAAAGAGCATTACCGGTAAGTAATCCGGCTTTTTCCATTCCTGTTTTCTATTCCTGTTTTTATGACCTGTTTTCATGTTCTGTTTTTTTTTTTTCTCTATACCATTCTCCACAATTTCCACGATTATAATGTATTTCTTTTCTAGGTTCCACAATGGGATGAAGACCTGTACATTGACAACGAGCAACTGATCATCCTTGTCCAGGAGCGTGTCCCATTGTGGGACAGCCGTGACCAGCAGTACAAGGACATAGTGGTGACCCGGCAGCTCTGGAATGAAATGGCCGCTGTGTTGATGGAGGGCTGGGACAGCGCCTCTGCAGCTTTAAAGAAGGCGTTTAGTAAGTATTTCACTGTTCTGTGATGCCGCATTGAGTCTTTGTCCTGAGGATACTGTTTTGTTTCCTGATTCTATCAGGGACCATAACAGTGTCCTCAGGATCAAGATTGAATGCATTGTGAAGTGTAATGTTGTATTGTTCATGCTTTATCTCTTGCACCTGATGATACTTGTGTGTTTACTGCAAGATATATTCTTGTAGTGAACACACAAGTGTCCTCAGGTTCATCAGTCAATGCATTGTGAATTGTAATGTTGTATTGTTCATGCTGTATCTCTTGCACCTGATGATACTTGTGTGTTTACTGCAAGATATAGTCTTGCAGTCAACACACCAGTGTCCTCAGGTTCAACAGTCAATGCATTGTGTATTGAATTATTTTTGGATGCCGCATTGACTGTTTGACGAGGGAAATCAGGTGTGCGTGATTATAAAAGATGTTGCCAGCTGTGCATTGTATAATGTTTATTTTATTATTTTTTCAACAGTGAACAGTCCGCACACGTTGGCGCTCGATGAAGGACCGTTTCAACACTGATGTTCGTGCTGAGGGACAGGTTCGCAGTGGCTCATCGGCAAGGAGCAGAACCAAGTACCGATATCATCGTGCTTTGGAATTCCTACGACCGGTCCTTGCCACCAGAGCGCAAGTATAATTTCCTTTTTTTTTGGGGGGGGGTTTTCATTGAACATAATCGGTGATTTTATCTTCCACAGATGATCCTTCTTGTAAATGCATGATACTAATTTCTAAGTTTTGTTTCATCAGCACCTGGAGCAGCACCCTGCAACCTGTCCCAGGAGCGGTCCTTCATCGATCGACCTCGGACCCGTCCCAGCCATCCGACAGCCAGGAAACAGCTTGCAGGTCAGCAACACGGACAGCTGGTGACCAGGAAGCTGGTCAGTCAGGTGTTCCCCTGTCCCAGGTCTCTGCCACTGGTTATTCGGGCACTACCTGCCAGCGGCAGAGGGCCTCGGACAGGAATGTCATGCCCGAGTTCATGCACTTGAGCGAAGCCTTTCATGTCAGCCTCAAGACGCTGACCGAAAGAGTGGAAAGTGGTTTTTCACTAATGGAGCGTGATTTTAACCACATGGAACACCTCATCCACTCTTCCGACCAGCGCCTTGAACGGCTGGAGGCCGGCCTCAACAGACCAGCGCACCATTTCTTTAGTAAAATTGAACGGGGCATGGCGGATCACCTTAGTACTTAGCAACAGCTGAATGTATTACACGCCTGCAACACTGCTTTCTTGCAGGCTATGCAGCAGAATCAGTACATGCAGCAGTCAGTGGTGTCATTCCCACCTGTGCCACCACTGCCCGGCCACCTGCATTCCTAGCCAAGCCGGACACCACTACACCACACCAATGCCGAGTGCTGCTGGACACTCCACCCCTGCCACCACCATGTCAAGCGCTGCTCCTGTCTGGAGCACCAGTACTGCCATCGTTTCCAGATCTTGGCGCACCTCCAGCGCAAAATCTGCTTGGGCCACCGCCACCTCTTCTCCTGTTTGGACCACAGAGACTACATCATCTCCAGATCAGAGCACCGCCACTTTGCATCATCAGCATGGGATCACAGCCACAACTCGTCATCATTCCAGGAGCACCTCCACCACTCATCATCAGAGGAGCACCGCCACCTCTTCTCCTCATCGTAGCACCTCCACTACCCCTCTTCAGAGGAGCACCGCCACCGCTCCTCTTCAGAGGAGCACCGCCACCGCTTCGCCTACACGGAGCACCGCCACCACTCCTCATCACAGGAGCACCGCCACCGCTTCGCTTGATAGGAGCACCGCCACCTATTCTCCCACCAGAAGTACTGCGCACAATTCACCTTCAATTAGCACCGACACCACAAGTTCTCCTGCAAGGAGCACCGCCAGCGCCTCCATCGAGCAGCCCAGGGGAGACCCACATTCCATATTTTATTCTTCACAGACACGGTCCAACATCTTGAGGCGGTCAACAACTGTAAGGCGGTCACAAGGTGGTAGTCGGTACAGGCAGGTGACTCCTGCCCCAAAGAAGAAGAAACAAAAGACTTTGTTAGTCAGTCCCCCCTCTCCTTCCAACGTTTCTCAACCAGCCTCCAGTTCCATGCCTGATCTCCCTTCCCCCAGTACTTTAGTAGCCCCTTCACCTAGAACCCCTTCCTCAATTTCCAGCCATTTCTCGTCTCTCCACACCCCCAAAGTATCCCACTCTTCCCCCAAACGTCCTTCAAAAGAAAAATAACCTTTTTTTAGTTAAAAAAAAAAAATAAATGTGCAATTTTTATTGTTCAAAAAAAGTTTGGTTTAATGTGTCTTTCACCGCTAACACACACTGCGCCGTACATTTTTCTTTTTTGTCATCACATAGCTCCATTAATGACACGTTTATGCGTGTCAATCTTGGAGATATGTGTAGTCAAAACCAGAAATATATATGACTTGTATTTTCCACATCAGTCTCTTCAGTCAGGTAATAAATCACAGACTGAATAGAGGATGGTGTTGAGTGCAACACCTATCTATTGTTACCTTTATTTGTATCCAAAACAGCAACTTCACTATGGTGTTTTTTAACATCATTTAACTTTTTTGGATACAATCCAAGGTTATTATAGCTAGACCTTGTAATTAAACTCATCCTCTATTCAGTGAGTGTGGATAAACTGAGCAGATGATGTGGAAAATACCCGCCTTATGTCCAGTACCCTGGCCTTGTATCATAATGATCACACCTGGGCAGATGAATACACGAGTTGTAACCAGCAGCGTCGCTTCAGACTGTAGCGCTGCTGCAGTAAACCTCTTATGTGTATTCTCCTGACAATGTGTGATAAGCTTCTGAAGTGTGGATGCGTTAGTTTGCCATCCTCACTTCAGCATTACACCAGTCCTGGGTATTGTAGAAGTTGTATCAACTTTATTATGTATACAGTCTTGAGTTCTAAACTGGCCACAGTGATGCTAATACAACTAATATGGATAGTCAGTGTTTTTAGGTCTCATAAATAGTTAGGGATGCTCCTGCATTCCAAAATGAATAATTGTAACTCATGACATGTGACACAAATATTAGTTGTATTATCCCCACCGTCGCATCACACTGAACTCAAAGTGTAAAGATAATAAAGATCATACAAGTTGTGTGTATGTATAGTCACCTGGTCTTGAGTACTATTAAATGAAGGATGCACAAAACACAGCATCATGAATTCAATCGTACACCTGGCCAGTTGATTATTGTATTGGAGTGTATAAAGACAGAGGGCACTTGGTACAGGTATCAACAAATTTTTTTTATTAACATAAACACAAAAGTAAACTTTGTTAGACCATTTGGTCTTGCCAGGCCACCCGTCCTAGATCTGAGTTGAAGTAGGCCGCCAATTGGTCCCTCATTTGGCCAGCTTCAACGGATGACCTGAGAGCGTGCTGATTAAATTCAGGCAAGGGGTTAGGAGCGGCATCATCAAGTTCAAAGTTTGGGTGCTCTCTAACCATAACAAAATTGTGTAGAACCACACAGGCCTTCACCACCTCATCCCTTGTTTCAAATTTCAAATCAATGGCTGTGGTTAGAATGCGCCATCTAGAGACAATTATACCAAAGGCACACTCTACAGTTCTTCTTGCCCTGGTCTGCCTGTAATTAAAAGTTCTTTTGTTGTGGTCCAAGTCCCGGCTGGAGTAGGGTTTGAGGAGGTTTTGGCACATCTGGAATGCCTCATCCCCAACCATTACAAAGGGCAGTGGCGGACCTTCGGTGTTGGGAAGAGGCCGTGGCATGGGGAAATTGAACTGGTTGCCATACAACCTCCGGCCCATGTCCGAGTTCTTAAAAGCCTTGGAGTCATTCCCATGCTAAAAATACACCAATGTCCACTGCAACAAACTTACAATCTGCATCAGAAATGGCCATGAGAACTGTAGAGAAGTACTTTTTGTAATTATAGTACGCTGATCCAGTTCTTTTTGGTTTTATAATCCGGATGTGTTTCCCATCCACCGCACCCAAACAGATGGGGAAATTGCAGACTGTCCAGAATCTTTCTGCATTTTCAATCCACTTTTCTACGGTAGGGAGGGGCAGAAATTCGGGACAGAGAACGTCCCACAAAGCCTGGCAGGTGTCCGCAACTATTCCCGACAAGGTGGAGATTCCAAGCCGGTATTGGAAGTGCAGTGAAGAGAGGGTCTCTCCAGTAGCCAGGAATCTGGGAAACAGAGAAACAGCAAAAATTAATATTTGTGTATCTGTATTTTTACAACACCATAAAATAAAATTACAAAAAAAAAAAGGCATAAACATAAATATGCAGCCTTTTCTTTACTACAAGGCATAACAATAATGCTGCAGCCTTTGGTTAAGTACATGGCAGAACAATAATTCATAGTACATCTGAGAGAACAAATAAAATTAGGCAGGCATTGTTTTTTAAATACTACGTACCGTAAGGTGACCAGGAGCCGTTCCTCAGGAGGAATCGCACGACGGAGCTGTGTGTCCTGTCTTCGGATGGCATCTTGGACATGACCAAGCAAATACATGAAGCTTTGTTGGGACATTCGTGTGTAATCAGTAAATTTATCCGGGGTTGCCTGTAGCTCGCTGTAGAGGGTGTGGTACGCTCCCCGGCTCTCCCGGAGTTCAACAATCGGATGTATCCACAAATGCCGCCGCTGCCGTATTCACTGTCTCTCTCTCTCCCTTTGTTCATGGCAAGCAACTGCATAAGCCTGAGCCATCCTGATGTCCAGATCCAAGTTGAAGTAAAAAGTCTTCCAGCGCAGATCCATGTTGTCAAGAGAAAATCAAAGGAAATGTGAAGAATTCCCATAACACAAGCCCACTGCTGTCTCATTGGTGGTGTCTGGTGCAAGAATTTTTCTAGAATTTTCCTCCTGTGATTGTGACACCATGCGCATAAAAAACGCATACGTCTGTAAAACGCTTGAAAACGCATACAAACGCTGCGTTTTTTTGGCTTACCAAGCACGATAATGCGATAAAAAAAAATCAACGTTTACAAACGTATGCGTTTTTGTCACGCGTTTGTGCGCACCAAACGCAGCGCAGAAAGACGCTAGTGTGAAACTAGCCTCAGTGGGCAAAATACGGAAAAATTATAGCGCTCAATATGTGGTGATGCAAAAACTATTTAGTGCAAAAAGCGTCTTTTAGCGTGCGACAGCTGCCAAACATAAAAACCGCCATAAATAGTAAATCAAACCCCCCCGTTATCACCCCCTTAGGGTGGTTTCACATTAGCGCTTTTTAAGCGCACGCACGGCCGGGGGTAGCTCCGCCCCCGAGCCGGCTCTCTGCCCGGCGTGCCCGCCCCTTGCTTGTAGCGCCGCCTCCTAGCGCACAGCGGCGCCTGCGATCGGCGCACCCTATCTTTAGCATAGGGTGCGCAGATCGTGCGCAGGCCGTGCGCTAGTTGCGCTTTGACCTGCGCTGCGCACTTTTGACGGTGCGCCGTGCGCGCCAAAATCAAACTTCGGATTTTGGCGCGCACGGCGCACCGTCAAAAGTGCGCAGCGCAGGTCAAAGCGCAATTAGCGCACGGCCTGCGCACCCTATGCTAAAGATAGGGTGCCCCGATCGCAGGCGCCGCTGTGCGCTAGGAGGCGGCGCTACAAGCAAGGGGCGGGCACGCCGGGCAGAGAGCCGGCTCGGGGGCGGAGCTACCCCCGGCCGTGCGTGCGCTTAAAAAGCGCTAATGTGAAACCACCCTTAGTTAGGGAAAATAATAAAATTTAAAAAAACTCTGCCATGCGCCCAAACAGTGGTTTACCTGCATATATGGGGTATCGGCGTAATCAGGACAAATTGTAAAACAACTTTTGGGGTCCAATTTCTCCTGTTACCCTAAGTAAAATAAAATAAAACAAATTGGATCTGAAGTACATTTTTTGTGAAAAAAGTTAAATGTTCATTTTTTTAAACATTCCAAATATTCCTGTGAAGCACCTGAAGGGTTACTAAACTTCTTGAATGTGGTTTTGAGCACCTTGAGGGGTGCAGTTTTTAGTATGGTGTTATTTTTGGGCATTTTCTGTCATACAGGCCTCTCAAAGTGACTTCAAGTGTGAGGTGGTCCCTAAAAAAAATGGTTTTGCAAATGAGAAATCGCTGGTCAACTTTTAATCCTTACAACTTCCTAACAAGAAAAAGTGGTTCCAAAATTGTGCTGATGTAAAGTAGACATGTGGGAAATGTTATTTATTAACTATTTGTGTGATATGACTCTCTAATTTAAGGGCATAAAAACTAAAAGTTTGAAAATTGCAAAATTTTCCCCAAATTTCTGTTTTTTTTGTCACAAATAAACACAAGTCATATCGAGCAAATTTTATCACTATCCTAAAGTACAATATGTCACGAGAAAACAGTCTCAGAATAGCCAGGATCAATTGAAACGTTTCAGCGTTATGACCTCATAAACTGTAAGAATTGTAAAAATTGGCCCCGTCATTAAGGTGAAAACAGGCTTCGTGGTGAAGGGTTTAATGACAGAAAAACCCACAATGGTGACAGAAATAACTTGAATCTGACAAAAGCAATAATAAATAAAAAATCTATGAAAATGAACAAATGAAAGTCAGACATTGCTTTTCAACCATGCTTCCACAGAATTTTTAAATAAATAAACCTCATGAAATGGGTCTGGACAGAAATGATGGTACCCCTGAAAATGTGACAAAACGGACATGTTAAATCGCGGTGTGTCCACTAATTAGCATCACAGGTGTCTACCATCTTGGAATCAGTGAGTGGCTTGTATAGAGGGCTACAAATACTCACTGTGCTGTTTGGTCACATGGTGTGTATCACACTCAATATGGACAAGAGGAAGCGAAGGAAAGAGTTGTCTCAGGAGATTAGAAACAAAATTATAGGCAAACATGTTAAAGGTAAAAGTTATAAGACCATCTCCAAGCAGCTTGATGTTCCTGTGACTAAAGTTGCTCATATTCGGAAATTTAAGCTCCATGGGGCTGTAGCCAACCTCCCTGGATGTGGCCGCAGGAGGAAAACTGATGACAAATCAAAGAGACGGATAATATGAATGGTAACAGAAGAGCCCAGAAAAACTTCTAAACAGATTAAAAGTGAACTTCAAGCTCAATGAACATCAGTGTCGGATCGCACCATCCATCATTGTACGAGCCAAAGTGGACTTCATGGGAGACGACCAAGGACACCATTGTTGAAAAAAAAATCATAAAAATGCCAGACTGGAACTTGCCAGACTACATGTTGACAAGCCACAAAGCTTCTGGGAGAATGTCCTATGGACAAATGAGACAAAACTGGAACTTTTGGCAAGACATATCAGCTCTATGTTCACAGATGGAAAAATTAAGCATATCAAGAAAAGAAAACTGTCCTTACTGTGAAACATGGAGGAGGATCTGATAGGCTAGTTTCACACTAGCGCTTTTGAGCACAGCGACGGCCTGCGCACGGCCGCCGCTAAGCCCCACCCCCTGCCGCGCCTGCCGCAGCAGGTTGCGTTTGGCGCAGGTCGGCGCACCGTCAAAAGGACGCATGCGCCGCCAAACGCAGACTGCGCACGGCCTGCGCCCCCAGTGATAAAGATAGGGGACGCAGGACGCATGCAGCGTCATGCGCCGGTAGGCGGAGCTACCGGCGGAGGCGGGGCTTAGTGGCGGCCGTGCGCAGGCCGTCGCTGCGCTCAAAAGCGCTAGTGTGAAACTAGCCTTACTCTGTTATGTTCTGGGGCTGCTCTGCTGCATCTGGCACAGGGTGTCTAGAATCTGTGATGGATTCAATGAATTCTCAAGACTATCAAGGGATTCTAGAGAGAAATGTGCTGCCCAATGTCAGAAAGCTTGGTCTCAGTCGCAGGTCATGGGTCTTGCAACATGAGAATGACCCAAAACACACAGGTAAAAACATCCAAGAATGGCCTTCTATGAACCCTGACCTAAATCCTGTTGAGCATCTTTGGAAAGAGCTGAAACATGCCGTCTGGAAAAGGCAACCTTCAAAGACGAGACAACTAGAGCAGTTTGCTCTTGAGGAGAGGGCCAAAATACCTGTCGAGAGGAGCAGAAGTCTCATTGACAGTTACAGGAATCGTTTCATTGCAGTGATTGCCTCAAAAGGTTGTGCAACAAAATATTAATTTAAGGGTACCATAATTTCTCTCCAGGCCAATTTCATGAGTTTTATGTTTTTAAAAATTCTTTGGAAACATGGTTGAAAAGCAATGTCTGACTTTCATTTCTTCATTTTCATAGATATTTTATTTATAATTAATTTTGGCAGATTCAAGTTATTTCTGTGACCATAGTGGGCTTTTCTGTCCATAAACAAGGGGTACCAACAATTTTGGTCACGTGTGTAGGAGGAGTGAATATTTTTACTTCACAGCCACTTTCCGGAAATTAACACAGAGTGGATGTTGGATTATGAAAATTACACGTTTGCCATTTTATTACCCAACACATAGTGCCCAGATTGTGCTCCAGGAGACAAATGCCACAAATTAAGTTTATTCTTCTCACTATAATATTGCTAAATACAGGGATCCTAAATGTTGTTTGCGCACACTGCAAGACTCAGAAGTGAGAGCGGATTTTGCTGGATTGGTTTATAGAAACCCTGTTGCTTTTCAACAGCCTTTGAGCCACTAATAGTGTGGGAACCTCTGTTTTCCCTTTGTCAGATGATGGACCTGAGTGGGAACTTGTTTTTTGAGTGAGGAGAATTGGTATTATTTTCACCTACATAACATTGATTGGTTTCTCTTTATTCGATATTTGGGAGACAGAACGAACAAACAGTTGAACACCACACTCTACTGGTTCATCCAACAAGGTTTTCTATTAGACTGTGAACTATCATTGTCTTGGTGAATATTTTTTACACCTTGCTATTTTTATGGACAGTTTAAGTAAAAATGTTCAAAAATATTAAACTCAAGGATATTTTATTAAAAAATAATAATTGTTTTTTTTTATCTTAGCAGATGACTGTACCAGGAGATCAGAGGGACAGCTGACATCTTCAGTTTTTAAATTTGATGATCGTGAGATCCTACAAGATACAACTGAAGTGATTGCTGCAACTCCAGATATACCATCATCCATTCACAGCAAAGATCTGTCCTCTGATCCTATGAAACAGGTCTCATCTTATTCATTACCGACTACTAAGGAAAATCAAAGTCACAAAAGAGGCATTATAAAACAAACTGCTTCTAAAGCAAATAAGTCATTTTCATGTTCAGAATGTGGGAAATATTTTAACAATAAATCAGATTGTGTTAAGCACCATAGAACTCACACATGGGAGAAGCCTTTTTCATGTTCAGAATGTGGGAAATGTTTTAACTGGAAATCAGCTCTTGTTAGACATCAGAGTAGTCACACAGGAGAGAAGCCTTTTTCATGTTCAAAATGTGGGAGATGTTTTGCACATAAATCACATTTTGTTACCCACCAGAGAACTCACACAGGGGTGAAGCCTTTTTCCTGTTCAGAATGTGGGAAATGTTTTAACAATAATTCAGATTGTGTTAAGCACCAGAGAATTCACACAGGGGAGAAGCCTTTTTCATGTTCAGAATGTGGGAGATGTTTTATCCAGAAATCAGACCTTGTTACTCACCAGAGAACTCACACAGGGGAGAAGCCATTTTCATGTTCAGAATGTGGGAAATGTTTTAACAATAAATCAGATTGTATTAAGCACCAGAAAATCCACACAGGGGAGAAGCCTTTTTTATGTTCAGAATGTGGGAGATGTTTTATCCAGAAATCAGACCTTGTTGCTCACCAGAGAACTCACACAGGGGAGAAGCCTTTTTCCTGTTCAGAATGTGGGAAATGTTTTAACTGGAAATCAGCTCTTGTTAGACATCAGATCAGTCACACAGGAGAGAAGCCTTTTTCATGTTCAGAATGTGGGAGATGTTTTGCACATAAATCACATTTTGTTACCCACCTGAGAACTCACACAGGGGAGAAGCCTTTTTCATGTTCAGAATGTGGGAGATGTTTTATCCAGAAATCAGACCTTGTTACTCACCAGAGAACTCACACAGGGGAGAAGCCATTTTCATGTTTAGAATGTGGGAAATGTTTTACCAATAAATCAGATTGTATTAAGCACCAGAAAATTCACACAGGGGAGAAGCCTTTTTTATGTTCAGAATGTGGGAGATGTTTTATCCAGAAATCAGACCTTGTTACTCACCAGAGAGCTCACACAGGGGAGAAGCCTTTTTCCTGTTCAGAATGTGGGAAATGTTTTAACTGGAAATCAGCTCTTGTTAGACATCAGAGCAGTCACACTGGAGAGAAGCCTTTTTCATGTTCAGAATGTGGGAGATGTTTTGCACATAAATCACATTTTGTTACCCACTTGAGAACTCACACAGGGGAGAAGCCTTTTTCCTGTAAAGAATGTGGGAAATGTTTTAACAATAAATCAGTTTGTGTTAATCACCAGATAATCCACACAGGGGAGAAGCCTTTTTCCTGTTCAGAATGTGGGAAATGTTTTAACCGGAAATCGAATCTTGATAGCCACCAGAAAACTCATACAGGGGAGAAGCCTTTTTCCTGTTCAGAATGTGGGAAATGTTTTACGCAGAAATCAGTTTTGGTTAAGCACCAGAGAACTCACACAGGAGAGAAGCCTTTTGCCTGTTCAGAATGTGGGAAATGTTTTAACCGGAAATTGGTTCTTGTTAGACATCAGAGCAGTCACACAGGGGAGAAGCCTTTTTTATTTTCTTAATGTGGGAAATATTTTTTTTACTTGGAAATCAACTGTTAATAAACATCAGAGACTTCACATAGGGATGAAGCCTTTTTTATGTTCATAATGTTTTAATAGTGTTAACCAAAATTGGATCTTCTTAAAGGGGTTGTCTCTTTTCATTCCTCATGTTTGCTGACAAAAGGATAAAACTAAACTTTATTAATTCCAAATGTAAAGCTATGCACATAATTCACCCCCTGAAAGTTAGTCAGAAGGTGACTAATAGAAAAAGCATGTATTGCACATTTCAGTATATAGGGTGAGGTGATGTATACACACTCACTCTCCAAGTCTCTCATTTCTATGGTTTCTTCGTCCTCACCAAAGGCGACTCATCAGTAGACTTTTTTTTAATATTGACCTATTCAAGCGAGACTAGACAAAAAAAAACCTAAAATCATGTATCATGTTTAAAACAGTCAGAAAACTAGCCAAGTATAGGGAGACCCCAGACCTCACATTATATACTTCATAAGTTTATAAGCCACTCCAGTGTCAGGAATAGATAGTATATGAAAGCACAGTATAATTATTGTGTTTTTTCTTCTGCCCTACTTTGGTATTTTAACAGCTGTTAGTAGTGCAGACAAATAGTTCTAGACTAAACTCCGTTTTCAGAAGGCCCAATTTATACCACTCAGGGAAACCTTCCCTGCTCCAAAGATCCAAAGCAGCTTCTAACTAATGGCCATGCTGCGGTCTGTCAGGGAATGAAATATCGTCATAAAGACTAGGGATATGTACAACCATAATGTCTGGGAGATCTGTGACATTATTTAGTATGAATATGGAAATTATGGTCTGGAGCATTTCAGTGTTCCCTGAGCGGTATATACTGTATTTTCACATATCTATTCCTGACACTGGAGTGGATTATAAACTTACGAAGTATATAGTGTGAAGTCTGGGATCTGCCAATATGTGACTAGTTTTCTGACTGTTTCGGATAAAGTGATACATGATTTTAGGGTTTTCTTCCTCTAGTCTCACTTGAATATAGGTCAATATTAAATTGTCTCTTGATGAGTCACCTTTGGTGAGGACGACGAAACCTGCAGAAATGAGAGACTTGGAGAGTGAGTGTGTATACGTCACCTCATCCTATATACTGAGACGTGGGGTATGTGTTTTTTCTATTAATCACCTTCTGACTAACCTTCAAGGGGTGAATTATGGGTATAGTTTACATATGGAATTAATAAAGTTTATTCTTATCCACCGCTGAAATGGCGCCGACATTGGAGGTTTGTATAAGTGTTTTTATTTTAACAGGACCAAACATCAGCAATGAGAAGGGGTTGTCCAACTAGTGGACAACCTTTTTAAACATCAAAAATCCCACAGAGAGAAGTCATTATTATACCTAGAGTGTGAAAAATGAATTACAGGTAAATCGTATTTTGGTAACCATCAAAAATAACTCAGACAGGGAGAAACTATATATATTATTGACAAATTGTACAAAAACTTGATGCGCGCGGCGTGTGTTCAAGGATGGAATATTATATGGGAGTTTTGCAGAATAAACCAAATACCAACAGGAAATAAACCACCCAAAACAAACATTTATCAGTAGCAATAACTCATCTTTATTAGGTAAAGTATAAAAGAATTGCACCATTTTCCGATTCCCGTAGCGTTTCCATTTTTCATGTTTTCTGGTTGGGTGAGGGCTTATTTTTTGTGTGTCGAGCTGACATTTTCAATGAATACAATTTTGGTGCAGATACGATCTTTTAATCGCCCATTATTGCATTTTAATGCAATGTTGCGGTGACCTAAAACACTTGATTCTGGCGTTTTGACTTTTTTCTCATTTGCGCCATTTAGCAATCGGGTTAATTGTTTTTTATATTGATAGATTGGGCTATTTTGAACGCGTTGATACCAAATATGTGTATGTTTGATTTTTTTATTGTTTAATTTTGAATGGGGTAAAAGGGGATAATTTGAAATTTTATTTTTTTATATATTTTTAAAAACTTTTTTTTTACTTTTGGCATTGTGAAGACATGCAGCATTGTGTCTTAATTAACCAGATGACTATTTTTAGCAAACAAAGAATAATAGAATGTTATCTGTATGTTGACTTTCAATTTTAAGTGTTGATTTCTGGTTGGTCAAGAAAACAGACTTTTGTTTGTGTAAGCCTGTAATATTGACTTTTATTGTGCGCTTATCCTTGATCACTAGTGATGTTTGCTGATATGCTAATTATGGATTGTATTACGGCGCCAGTTTGTTGACTTCTAAAGCAGAAAGGGAAAAACTATGCAAATAGTTTACATAATCAAGTAATGCTACTTGGTCTTGTCTCCATTCTTATCTTTTATGTAAATACTGACTGAGGGACACTTGTTAAGTCTAAAAATAAGTTACCTGCCTCTGTATAAAGAGACTGAGCGAGAGAAACAGCAAGAGAGATTCTGCCAAGACATCCATTCATCCCAAAAGGACATGAGACAGGACAGCAGCCATTTTACATCAAGGCTCCATTACAAGAGACACACATCTATTATTCTATAGGAAACAATCTAGGGATTTTCAGCCTCAGCTGGAAGAATACAGATCTCCATTGACCATCGCTTAACCATAGATAAGTTTGGAGAAGCCAGGTTGTGATTCTCGGATCAACTGGCCTTGTACTCAATATGGACTCTATGGAATGTCATCTTCCTACACTTGTTGCCTCCCCTGTGTGTGTGCCACAGGTGGTGTAGTCGACCCTGGAAGATGATGTCGACCCTGGAAGATGAAGCCAGGTTGTGATCCTCGGATCAACTGGCCTTGTACCTTGTATAGACTGAATGGACTGTCATCTTCCTACGCTTGTCGTTACCTCCTCTGTGTGCGTGCCACAGGTGGGGTAGCGACCCTGGAAGATCTGAAGTCATGGCTACTATTATCCCAGCGAGTCAGTGGAAGGGTGAGACTCTGTAATGTGCACCATCTTGAGTATTTTGCTGGGACTGTTCTATGTGTTACCTGCCTGTTTTGTGGTTCCATAAAGCATTGCCACACTGTTTTACCCACACCATGTGTTGTCTGAGTAGTGTTTTGCCCATGTTAAAAGAAGAGTGAGAGTTCAGTGGGATGATCCCTGATCCATGCGGTTTCGGCTAGCGGGTGGCGCTCATAGCAATCTGGTAGCGACAACCATAGAGGTCTGCTGGAGACCTCTGGTTGTCATAGCCAACCCATCGGTGACTCGTGATCACGTGATAGGGTCACCGATGGCCGAGATTTCCAGCGCGCTTGCCGGAGGTGCGCATTAAATGCCGCTGTCAGAGGCTGTTAGGGGCACATGTCAGCTGTTCAAAACAGCTGACATGTACTGGGTAAGATGTGGGCTCAGCGTCGGAGCCCACATGAAAGGGAGGGAGTCCAACATCGGCGTACATTTACGCCTGATGTCGGAAAGAGGTTAAAGGGAATTGTTACTATATTTACAAAGACCGAAGTGGTAATCAATCATGTATACATACAAATAATTACAAAAATACACAGATTATAATGTTAAATAGTATACAGTTAAGACAAGAAAATATAATTTGTGTAAATCATATGTAGATATAAAAATTCAGGCAAATGTCAAATATTGTAGCTCCACAAATAATTAAGTGTGGTGTAAGATATGTAAGTGAGGTATACTTAATTATTTGTAACAAATGTCCAACTGGGGGTCAGTATGTGGGGGAGACAGGGCAAAAGCTTAGAACAAGGATGAATTCTCACCTTTACATAATAAGAGAAAAAAGAATGGGTCTACCAGTGGCAAAACATTTTTGTAACCCTGATCACAGCACCATGACATGAAATTACTTGTTACTATGTTATGTTGTATTAAAAAGGTAACTTCACATTTCATTGGGACAGAAGGATCTGGGAGTATAAACTCATGACAACCTTTGACACACTCAGTGTAGGAGTGAATGTGTAGCAAAAACATAAGAGTGGACTTTATTAGGGCCACATGGCGTGGTGCAACGTTTCGGCTTCAGAAGCCTTTTTCAAGCAGTGAAGAAACATGTGGATACAAACATATAAATAGGTGCATGGTAATGAGGTACAATTAACGTAGTAATCATAAAAGATCATTTTACAAATAAATATTTTCATATCATACATGCTGTCTATATCACAAAAGTGCCTGTGCTATAAAGTGCAAAGTGACTGCAAAACCGATATCATGTGCATCGCATTAATATCACTCATCCAGGTGTGCATTGCCATAATCGCTATTTTCTTTGAATACACATCATAGTCGGCGTGTTTGGGATATGACGGAGCATGTACTGCGCATAATCTTCCTGTCACTAGTCGCTAAGCCAATCAAAAAGATCTAACAGATCTAAAAGATATTTCCCACACATGCGCACTAAAGAAGGTCAGATGCTCGGCAACGCCGTGTTTAGTGTTCCATTAATGTAATTAATTTTTTATTTTATTTGTTATTGTCTTATATTTTTTATTTTTATTTTGCTGGGTTTCTTTTTCTTTTATTTTCTCATTTTTCTATTTTTTTCATTATTCATTTATTCTCTATATAAATTTTTTTTCAATGTTTTCATTTTTTTCATTTACTTTTCTTCAAAATTTTCTGTATATTTTTTCATTTACTTTTGTTTTATTTCATTTACTTTTTTCTTATCATTTAATCATCTCATTCTTTTTTTAATATATAAATTTTTATTGAAAGTTTTCAAAAATAACAAATTATTAGCATAGGTAGCATCAATCATGAAGAGAGAAGGAAGATCCGGCACTGGAGACTTGATAAAATCCACGATAAGTTTTATTCACATAATTTCATGATAAAACCATAAAGGGGAAAACAGACCCCCCACGCCTGACGCGTTTCGAACCTTACACCAGGTTCTTCCTCAGAGACATGAAACAAAACAGTTCACAAAATGATTATAAACATTCCTAATCAGCAGAGGGACTCCACACATGTGTATAATCAAAGAGGCAGACAACTAAGCCCTCAAACTTTTCTTATCATTTAATCATCTCATTCTTTTTTTAATATATAAATTTTTATTGAAAGTTTTCAAAAATAACAAAATATTAGCATAGGTAGCATCAATCATGACAAATAGACATCATAACTATTACTATCACAGCACATGTAGGTGGAAGTCTTAGACTGAGAATGCTACTTTCCAGAAGTAGCGAAGATAACTTTGATAATGTTAGATAGCTAACAATACTATCGATAATACAAAAGCAAACAACAAAACAAAGAGGATAAGAAAAAAGACGACTGAGGGGCGATCTAATAACCATGTATAAGTATATAAGGGGACAATACAAATATCTCTCCGAGGATCTGTTTATACCAAGGAAGGTGATGGTCACAAGGGGACATTCTCTGCGTCTGGAGGAGAAAAGGTTTTTCCACCAACATGGAAGAGGATTCTTTACAGTTAGGGCAGTGAGAATCTGGAATTCCTTGCCTGAGGAGATGGTGATGGCGAACTCAGTCGTAGGGTTCAAGAGAGGCCTGGATGTCTTCCTGGAGCGTAACAGTATTGTATCTTACAGTTATTGTTAGGTTCTTTAGAAGGACGTAGATCTGGGGATTTATTCTGACAGAATTTTATAGGCTGAACTGGATGGACTAATGTCTTTTTTCGGCCTTACTATGTTACTATAAGGAAGGGGACAGGAAAGCGAAAAAAAGAAAAGGGGATCCTCTCTCTATCAGGTCGCCTCACACGTCCAAACCGGCGGTCTAACTTGGCTCTCCTCCAATCAGTAAAACATTCAACCCCAATCACATCAAGAACATTCCTCTGGTAACTGAAGTGGACCTAGATTATTCTTCAGTTTTTCCATTAGATACCATCTAGTGGAGGAAAAAGGATTGATTATTTTCCGCCTCTTATCATTGCTACAAAATTTTCCAATAAACTGACTCCATTTCTTGAGAATTTTGCCTGCTTGTGCCTCTTTATTTGTAAGTGCATCTCCTTGTTCAACCGCCATGTAATGATGTAATTGGGCTACCAATTCTGACAACTGTGGGGTAGATGGATCGAGCCAGTGCTTAAGAATCAACCTTTTAGCTAAAATCAGTATAGTGTGTATTAGTATTGACCCTCCTCTCCCAAATTCCCACAAATATGTAAAATCGCCATTGACAGAGACAGTGTCTTTACGTCGCTCCATAAGTTGCCGAGCAATCCAGAAACTAAGTCCCAAAATGGGACTATGTTACTACAGGACCACAGTCCATGCAATATATCAGAGCTAGGTCCCTGACATCTAGGGCAGGCTGTAAGTCTGTCAGGTCTAGCTTCTGGTTTATGGATGTTAAAATCGTAAATTGCTCTGAGCATGATTTTAAATTTAGTTTCTCTCCAATTACAAATTTATGACGAACTTTGACACTCTCAGTGCTGGAATGAATGTGTCGCATGGATTTATGTCTTTTTACATCAACTAAGGAATTTCCTTTTAAAACCTCGTGGGGGCATCACAACACAGAACTAGACCCCAATCAGAGGACCATAAAACATCCGGACTCCTTATCTATGAACTGGTCCAATGTTTATATTTATGTTTATCCCTCTCCCATATTGATAGTTCTGCTTCACGTCACTTGTCTTATCTATTGCATTTTTTCTAGGCTGTATTGTGCATAAATATGTGACTTCAGATTTTGTATTAGTCTAGCTAGAGTTGAGCGAAACGAGTCGAAAAAATTCGAAAGTCGCCGACTTTTGGCAAAGTCGAGTTTCATGAAACGAAACCCGACCCTAGGATGAGGTCGGCCACGAGGTCGGCGACTTACGCGCCAAAGTCGCGTTTCAAAAGTTTGTTTTGCGCTCTTTTTCAGCCAATCAGGATCCACGGACACTGTGGGCAACGTGATGACATAGGCACGGGTCACCACCATCTTTCAGAAGGGCATGCAAGTGATTGGCTTGCTTTGGTGGGCGTCACAGGGGGTATAAAAGGGCGTGCACGCCGACCGCCATCTTACTTCTGCCGATCTTAGTATAGGGAGAGGTTGCTGCTGATTCTGTAGGGAGAGCGTTAGGCAGGGAAGAAGACAAAAAAACTGCTTCTGCTGCTAGCGATTTGGCCTGCACAACACACCAG
This sequence comes from Dendrobates tinctorius, assembly GCF_039654945.1. Lineage (NCBI taxonomy): Eukaryota > Metazoa > Chordata > Amphibia > Anura > Dendrobatidae > Dendrobates > Dendrobates tinctorius. Next base: position 11,090,337 of record NW_027361794.1, read on the forward strand.
TCACTGTGTGTGCAGTGCAAGGGGAGGCTATATAGTGGTGTATCAGTGGTGTTGGCTGTTGGGTTGCCTTCTAAGGCTTCCTGACATTCCTGCATTGCTGTTTACCCACTGCTCCGCAAACTGCCTTTTTAAAAGCAATCCCAATTTTTTTTTTTGTCCTGCTGAGAAGATAAAAAAACTGCTTCTGCTGCTAGCAATTTGGCCTGCACAACACACCAGTCACTGTGTGTGCAGTGCAAGGGGAGGCTATATAGTGGTGTATCAGTGGTGTTGGTTGTTGGGCTGCCTTCTAAGGCTTCCTGACATTCCTGCATTGCTGTTTACCCACTGCTCCGCAAACTGCTTTTTTAAAAGCAATCCAATCTCCCTTATCCTCTAGTCACTTTTGTCACAGCTGTGCCATCGAGCCTGTCACATAGTGCTCAGATATTCATTGGGCCTCACACAATCCAAAAGTGTCCAGTGTCCAAAAGTGTGTGCAGAGATTCAAAATCTCCCTTATCCTCTAGTCACTTTGGTCACAGCTGTGCCATCGAGCCTGTCACATAGCGCTCAGATATCAGTGGGCCTCACACAATCCAAAAGTGTCCATCCAGTGTCCAAAAGTGTGTGCAGAGATTCAAAATCTCCCTTATCCTCTAGTCACTTTGGTCACAGCTGTGCCATCGAGCCTGTAACATAGCGCTCAGATATCAGTGGGCCTCACACAATCCAAAAGTGTCCATCCAGTGTCCAAAAGTGTGTGCAGAGATTCAAAATCTCCCTTATCCTCTAGTCACTTTGGTCACAGCTGTGCCATCAAGCCTGTCACATAGCGCTCAGATATCAGTGGGCCACACACAATCCAAAAGTGTCCATCCAGTGTCCAAAAGTGTGTGCAGAGATTCAAAATCTCCCTTATCCTCTAGTCACTTTGGTCACAGCTGTGCCATCGAGCCTGTCACATAGCGCTCAGATATCAGTGGGCCTCACACAATCCAAAAGTGTCCATCCAGTGTCCAAAAGTGTGTGCAGAGATTCAAAATCTCCCTTATCCTCTAGTCACTTTGGTCACAGCTGTGCCATCGAGCCTGTCACATAGCGCTCAGATATCAGTGGGCCTCACACAATCCAAAAGTGTCCATCCAGTGTCCAAAAGTGTGTGCAGAGATTCAAAATCTCCCTTATCCTCTAGTCACTTTGGTCACAGCTGTGCCATCGAGCCTGTCACATAGCGCTCAGATATCAGTGGGCCTCACACAATCCAAAAGTGTCCAGTGTCCAAAAGTGTGTGCAGAGATTCAAAATCTCCCTTATCCTCTAGTCACTTTGGTCACAGCTGTGCCATCGAGCCTGTCACATAGCGCTCAGATATCAGTGGGCCTCACACAATCCAAAAGTGTCCATCCAGTGTCCAAAAGTATGTGCAGAGATTCAAAATCTCCCTTATCCTCTAGTCACTTTTGTCACAGCTGTGCCATCGAGCCTGTCACATAGCGCTCAGATATTCATTGGGCCTCACACAATCCAAAAGTGTCCAGTGTCCAAAAGTGTGTGCAGAGATTCAAAATCTCCCTTATCCTCTAGTCACTTTGGTCACAGCTGTGCCATCGAGCCTGTCACATAGCGCTCAGATATCAGTGGGCCTCACACAATCCAAAAGTGTCCAGTGTCCAAAAGTGTGTGCAGAGATTCAAAATCTCCCTTATCCTCTAGTCACTTTGGTCACAGCTGTGCCATCGAGCCTGTCACATAGCGCTCATATCAGTGGGCCTCACACAATCCAAAAGTGTCCATCCAGTGTCCAAAAGTGTGTGCAGAGATTCAAAATCTCCCTTATCCTCTAGTCACTTTGGTCACAGCTGTGCCATCGAGCCTGTCACATAGCGCTCAGATATCAGTGGGCCTCACACAATCCATAAGTGTCCAGTGTCCACAAGTGTGTGCAGAAATTCAAAATCTCCCCTGTCCTACAGACACCTTGTACCTTGTTTTACATTACTATATAGTTTGTTGGATTTTGTCTACATTTCTACCAAAAATGAGGAAGGCTGGTGGAAGAGGCCGTGGAATTGGGCGGGGGTTGGCAGCTGGTAATGATGGTGTTGGTGGTGGATCTGATGGTAGTGGCAAGAGCAAAATAGGACCGAATGCAGGAGGTGCTGACCCTGCGTCATCGTCTGGCTACATAAGGCCTCGAACGCTTAGTTTTCTAGGAGTTGGCAAACCGCTTTTAAAGCCAGAGCATCAGGAAAAAGTTTTGTCTTACATTGCTGACTCAGCCTCCAGCTCTATCGCCTCCTCTTCTTCAGTTGTAAAAAGTAAAAGCACTGAGTCGTCATTGGAGGCTCATGTTAATGAACCACACCTTTCCTTGTGTCCTTCACCCCAACCAAGATTGAAGGATGATGCAGGCCATACTACTGATTACTCCATGGAGCTGTTTTCACATACCATGCCTGGATTATCAAGTGAAATGGTGAATTACCCAGGCCAAGATGAATCTGATATGGAGTGCACTGATGCACAGCCGCTGATGGATGATTCTGCTGGTACATTCACTCAGAGCACTACATTGTCCTCGCAGTGTACAGAGCCAGATTCTGACCCTGATGAGACTCAGGTGCCCCTTCCCGCACACTATACCACCATACACGGTGACACAGAGGAAGGTGCACATGACATAGAAGAGGAGGTGATGGATGACCCAGTTGTTGACCCAGATTGGCATCCATTGGGGGAAGAGGGTGCTGCTTCCAATAGCTCAGATGAGGAGCATCCACAGCAGACATCGACATCGCAATAGCTGTTATCTGGCAGGCCCAGAGCACTCCAAAGACAGGTTCCAAACATCAAAAGAGTTGCTGGACAGCTTGTCCAGAGGGTCAAAAGATCACAGCGTGCTAGGCCGCAAAATGTCTGCCAAAGTAGGAAGAGTGCAGTGTGGCACTTTTTTGAACAAAATCCTCATGATCAGGCCAAGGTTATCTGTAAGAAGTGCGCAAAGACCTTTAGCCGAGGGAAAAATCTGAAAAATTTGAATACCAGTTGCATGCTTAGACATTTAACCAGCATGCACTTGCAAGCGTGGACACAACACCAAACCTCAAGTGCCACATGTGCAACTGATCACAACGAAGGTAGTCAGCAACGCTACATTGTTTCCCCCACTGTAAGCCCACCGGTTAGCACAGCAGCAAATGTTGAGGTGTCGTTGCAAGACCACAGCAGTCAGGGAATCCCACTGTTATATCAACGAAAGACTGATTCTAGGCCATCAGAAAGAACACCAACTCCATCACCATCATCAACCCTCTCTCAGTCGGCCCTGTCCACCGCTACTTCCACCATATGCAGCTCTCAAGTCCAGCTCACCCTCCCAGACACTATGAGTAGGTCAAGAAAGTACTCAGTCTCTCATCCGCATACACTGGGTTTGAACGCCCACATTGCCAAACTAATCTCGTTTGAGATGATGCCCTTTCGGTTGGTGGAAAGCACAGCTTTCCGCGAACTCATGGCCTATGCAGTACCACGCTATGACCTACCTAGTCGCCACTTCTTCTCTCGCAAAGCCATCCCAGCCCTCCACCATCATGTGAAAGACCGCATTGTCCATGCACTCAAGCAGTCAGTGAGCGGAAAGGTGCACCTCACAACTGATGCATGGTCCAGTCGGCATGGCCAGGGCCGTTACGTGTCCATCACTGCGCACTGGGTTAATGTGGTGGATGCAGGGTCCACAGGGGACAGTGCTGCCTAGCCCACGGTATAGGAAACAGTTGGCTGTAGGCGTTCGACCCTCCTCCTCCTCCAGAAGCGAAAGCTCGTCCACAGAGCGCAGTCGTACGAGCACTCCATCTGCAGCTGCCACTGTTGCACACGATGTGTCCCCCTATCGAGCAGCTAGTGGAAAGCGTCAGAAGGCTGTGTTGCAGATGATGTGTTTGGGCGACAGACACACCGCCGAGGTGCTGGCCTAGTACTTGAAGCGACAAACTGAGTCATGGCTGGGCAGTGTACATCTTGAGGCAGGCAAGGTAGTTAGTGATAACGGCCGTAATTTTGTGGCAGCCATAGCCCTTTCAAAACTCAGCCACATACCTTGCTTGGCTCACACCTTGAACCTGGTGGTGCAGTGCTTCCTCAAAAATTATCCGGAGTTAACAGCCCTGCTCCAGAAGGTGCGAAGACTGTGCGCGCACATCCGCCGGTCGCCTGTACACTCCGTTCGTATGCAGAAGCTGCAGCGATTGCTCCACCTTCCCACCCACCGCCTCATTATCGACATTGCAACAAGGTGGAACTCCACCCTGCACATGGTGGAGCGGCTGTGCGAGCAGAGGCAGGCCATAATGCATTTGTGGGAGGATACACGGCCAGGCACTTTGAGAGCAGACATGGAGTTGACAGGTGTGCAGTGGTCGAAGCTGAAAGACCTTTGTAAAGTCCTTCAGTGTTTTGAGGAATGCACACGGCTGGTAAGCGCAGACGACGCCATCCTAAGCATGAGCATCCCACTTATGCGTCTGCTCATGCAAACTTTGACGCACCTTAAGGAGCAGACGTCTGCAGCCAATGTTGATGAGGAGGAAGAGGAGGAGGGAATCCTTGATGACATTCAGCCATTGTCTGCTCAGGGAACTCTCCTGGACGAGGTGGAGGAAGAAGAGGAGGAGGAGGATGATGATGGGGATGATTACTTAGGGGAGGAGGATGCATCTCGTGGGGCAAGTGAAAATGTTGGCGTGGCAAGGTCTGGTACAGGGTTTGTGCGTGACTGGAGGGATGTGGATTTGCCAGAAAGTGCTCCTCCACCCAGCACTCGCAGTGCATCATTGACACCGGGAACATTGGCCCACATGTCAGATTATGCCTTGCGGATCCTAAAATGGGACCCCCGCATTGCCAAAATGATGAACGATGACGACTACTGGTTGGCCAGCATCCTGGATCCACGCTATAAAGGCAAATTACAAAACATCATGCCACAGGAGAACCTTGACCTAATATTGGCTAATAAACAAGCAACTCTGGTAAATCGGTTGCTTGAGGCATTCCCAGCACACAGCAGCGGTGATGGTTCTCACATGAGCCGTACGGGCCGGGGGCAGCTTGGCAGAGGTGTTCGTGGTGCACACAGCAGAAGTGGCGTTGGAGACAGGGGTTTCATGACAATGTTGTGGACTGATTTTTCAAATACCGCTCACACAACTGGTAATACTGCATCGATGGAAAGTGACAGGAGACAGCAGTTGTCAACTATAGTTACAAACTACTTTTCCTCCCATATCGATGTTCTCCCACACAGGTCATTCCCCTTTGACTATTGGGCCGCTAAACTGGACACCTGGCCTGAATTGGCCCAATATGCCTTACAGGAGCTCGCTTGCCCAGCTGCAAGTGTGCTATCGGAAAGAGTCTTCAGTGCAGCTGGATCAATCCTGACAGAAAAAAGGACCCGTCTGTCAACCCAAAATGTGGATGATCTAACCTTCATTAAAATGAACCACGCATGGGTTTCCAAGGATTTTGTCCCACCTTCCCCTGATGACACATAGGGTGACAGAAAAATGGCTTGCTTTGGTCCACCTCTTCCTGGTACTTCACCTATTTCGCCTTTTGCATCAGCTGAATGTCCAACATCAACATATGCCACTTTCTAAAACTCCCTAACTGTGCTGCCTGCCCCCCCATGGCCGGGGTCACCACCTAGCGCACGACACCGTGCGAGTGCCGTTGCCCTGGACAGGTGGGTAGGCCGACTCTTGAGCGCGGGCACTGGCACAGGGTCCCTCATAGTGCAATCAAGTGTCTCTGACGGTGGTGGTGCACACCCGCCGTCAGACACACCGCTGTACTATGAGGGGCCCAGTGCCAGTACCGACGCCCACGAGTGGGCCCCCCTTGCTTGGGCAGGGCCCCAGCATTTGCAATCTTTACCTCTCCCTGCTCCTCCGCTGTGTAATCTGGGCCGTCAAATCCATACTGTGCCTGACACCGTCTGAGCCTGCCTCCTGATGTATAGACATATATTTTGAATGTGTACGCTATCCATACATGTTATCCGGGGATACGGTACCCTTTCTAACCTTTGTGCAATCACGTGCAATCCATACTGGGCCTAACACCATCTGAGCCTGCCTCCTGAGACATATATTTTGAATGTGTACGCTATCCATACATGTTATCCGGGGATACGGTACCCTTTCTAACCTTTGTGCAATCACGTGCAATCCATACTGGGCCTAACACCGTCTGAGCCTGCCTCCTGAGACATATATTTTGAATGTGTACGCTATCCATACATGTTATCCGGGGAAACGGTACCCTTTCTAACCTTTGTGCAATCACGTGCAATCCATACTGGGCCTAACACCGTCTGAGCCTGCCTCCTGAGACATATATTTTGAATGTGTACGCTATCCATACATGTTATCCGGGGATACGGTACCCTTTCTAACCTTTGTGCAATCACGTGCAATCCATACTGGGCCTAACACCGTCTGAGCCTGCCTCCTGAGACATATATTTTGAATGTGTACGCTATCCATACATGTTATCTGGGGATACGGTACCCTTTCTAACCTTTGTGCAATCACGTGCAATCCATACTGGGCCTAACACCGTCTGAGCCTGCCTCCTGAGACATATATTTTGAATGTGTACGCTATCCATACATGTTATCCGGGGATACGGTACCCTTTCTAACCTTTGTGCAATCACGTGCAATCCATACTGGGCCTAACACTGACTGAGCCTGCCTCCTGATGTATAGACATATATTTTGAATGTGTACGCTATCCATACATGTTATCTGGGGATACGGTACCCTTTCTAACCTTTGTGCAATCACGTGCAATCCATACTGGGCCTAACACCGTCTGAGCCTGCCTCCTGAGACATATATTTTGAATGTGTACGCTATCCATACATGTTATCCGGGGATACGGTACCCTTTCTAACCTTTGTGCAATCACGTGCAATCCATACTAGGCCTAACACCGTCTGAGCCTGCCTCCTGAGACATATATTTTGAATGTGTACGCTATCCATACATGTTATCCGGGGATACGGTACCCTTTCTAACCTTTGTGCAATCACGTGCAATCCATACTGGGCCTAACACCGTCTGAGCCTGCCTCCTGAGACATATATTTTGAATGTGTACGCTATCCATACATGTTATCTGTGGATATGGTACCCTTTCTAACCTTTGTGCAATCACGTGCAATCCATACTGGGCCTAACACCGTCTGAGCCTGCCTCCTGAGACATATATTTTGAATGTGTACGCTATCCATACATGTTATCCGGGGATACGGTACCCTTTCTAACCTTTGTGCAATCACGTGCAATCCATACTGGGCCTAACACCGTCTGAGCCTGCCTCCTGAGACATATATTTTGAATGTGTACGCTATCCATACATGTTATCTGGGGATACGGTACCCTTTCTAACCTTTGTGCAATCACGTGCAATCCATACTGGGCCTAACACCGTCTGAGAATGATAGATGGGGCCCACCATACACTGGAACATTCCAAAGGTGGACATCAGACACTGGAGCAGCATTTACAGGGCCCATTATACACTAGAGCATTAGAAATGGGGCCCATTATGTTTGGAGCATTATTTGGGCCCATAAGACAGTAGAGCTTCATCCATGGGGACCAACATATACTGTAGCATTATGTGGAGCTCATCATATACTGTTTCAAACATTATATGGGACCAATGATTCTGTATGGAGAAATAGATGGGCCTCGTCATGAGATGTAAAAAGTGAGGTATTTTTCATTGTACTATACCGCTATTTCTCTGCCGTATCGGAGCATGATGAGTTGTGGTATGTGTTAAAGGGGCGCTCTTTCGCCCAGGGCACATGAAAACCTGGAGCCAGCCCTCCCCCCCACAGTCTGTAGCCAAATAACCCCCATTTTTCAGTGCATAACTTGTATTATGAAGTTAATTAAGGTTGACAAGCTTAAGTAAGAAGAATTGATGCTTTTGGCATTCAAATGGGCACTGTTGGTGTGTTTCCTGTCCTCCTCTCACTGCCGACTTTTATTCCCCATTGACCTACATTGGGTTTCGTGTTTCGGGACGACCCCGACTTTTCCCTATAATCGGACGATCTTGCTCGACCCGACTTTTGGAAAAGTCGGGTTTCACGAAACGAAACGCGACCCTAAAAAACCAAAAGTCGCTCAACTCTAAGTCTAGCCTGATGAAAAGACCTGAGTAGTCTCGAAAGCTTGCAATGTGTTACCATCTTTTCAGTTAGCCATTAAAAGGTATCAACTACTGAGGACTCTCAATCCTGAATATTTTTCTATCTACTGGCTAACACGGTACAAAGATATACATCTTTCCTGTATCTCCAATTCTCATTAATTATGTGTTTCTGGAAAAGAGACCATCCTTTTCTAATCAAGGAGGGAGTTTCAACATCCTTCAGTTATTGTCTCCAATATTTATAAAAAGTATCTGGATGAGCATCTAATAAATGTGGTTTCACTATGTAGTATATTGTGGAGATAGAGAGGGTCCCAGTAGGGTAGTGGAGCAGATCATCAAGCATATTGTGGCTCGATTCGAATGTAACATCTTGCAGATTAGACATAACTGAAAGTTTGATTTGCTCATACTGAAGGGAGTGAGACAGCGGCAGATGATACTTCTCAAGCACTTCAGAGCATGTTAACCATCTAGCTTCCGTTGGGTGGAGAAGATGTGAGACGTTAACAATCTCCTTTTGTCGCCAGGCAATAAACAATTTATTTTCTATACCCTGAGGGAATTCGGGATTTGCCCACAAAGGTAAATACTTGAATATTCTAAAAGAGAGGCTATACTTTTTCCTCACCGCTTTCCAGGTTGAGATAGTACCCCGGAATAAAACTGATTGTCTTAAACAATGGGGTAGGGAGGTGAGGCGCGCATGTAAAATAGCCAACAAATTTAGGGGGTGGGCAAAATCAGCATGCTAGTGAAGTGTCTGTATATGAATGTCTGTTGCGCCGCCAGTCAATAATGTATCACATATAACAAGCTAAGTTATAATTCCTAATACTAGGGAAGTTTATTCCTCCATCCTCTTTTGAGGCCATCAATTTCAAAATACCAATTCTGGGACGTTTGTGATTCCATATAAACTGACTAAATCGGCTATTTAGAAAGCTAACAGAGTGTTTGAGCAAGAGGGGCAATGTTTGGAGAGGGTACATCAGTTCAGCCATACTGATCATCTTAAGATGAGCCCTTCCCATAAATGAAATTGGAAGATTTTGCCTCGCTTTCAATTGGTTTGAAATTTTGGTTAGTAGGGGAGGATAATTTAGATCGTATAAAGACGAAGGAGTTCTACTAATTTTGATACCTAGATAGGTGATATAAGATGAAGTAACAGAAATGCCTCCCAAAGGGATTCTCCGTAACACATTTTCCCCCTTCTTAGTTAGCGGCAGGAGCTCGCATTTGTCTATATTGATCTTAAAACCCGAGTATACACCAAATTCCCCCAGCAAGGTCAATACTTTTGATAAATGATCCTTAGGATTAGCCATAAACAGAATAACATCGTCCGCAAAAAAGGCTGACTGTAACACCTTTTTATTGATCCGTATACCCTCAAAAATAGACGGCTTAGATAGGGTGTGGACCAATGGCTCGATTGCTATATTACACAAAAGTGGGGAAAGCGGACATCCTTGTCTGGTGCCTTTTTTTTAGAGAGAAGGGGCCTGAGAGAAAGCCTGGGGTATAAACCTGTGCACTAGGGGAGTGATATAAAGTGCGTCAATAATCGAGGAAGGGACCTGATAAAAACATTTTGTTCCAGACTTTAAACAATCATTCCCACTTTACGTTATCAAACTCATTTTCCGCGTCTATGGTAACCAGTGCCGGAGCGTCGTTTCCATCAGGACAGGTCTTGCTAGAATATACCTTGTGCAAGTAGGACCTTGCGTACATTTAAAGTTGCCGATCTACCTTTTACAAATCCTGCCTGGGACTGAGAGATAATGTCTGGAAGGATCATGGCCAATCTGTCCACCATTATTTTGGAAATTAACTTGATATCCGTATTAATTAACGATATAGGTCTATAAGAGGATGGCAAAGTGGGGTCCTTTACTGGCTTTAAGATCAACTTGATATAAGCCCTATTAGCTGAAGGAAATAAGGGGTCCCCCTCAAGACCTCTATTGGCTAGCTGTGTCAGTATTGGTGTAACTTCAGGGGACAAAAGTTTAAAAAACTCAGCAGAGTACCCGCCTGGAATTTTTTATGGCCGAAAGTATCTCTTCCTTAGTAATTGGTTTCTTTAAAAAAGAGTTATGTTCTTCTGTGAATGTTAGCATGATCGTCTCATCTAGTAAGGTCTGGTGGGTCATTCTCGGGGTGGTAGGTTAATTGTATAGTCCCCCATAATATGTTACCAAGATTTTGTTTATTGTCAGGGGATCTGACAAAATTAATCCCGAGGGGTCCCTAAGTTGATAAATCCCTTGCTGAGGTCTGACACCCCTTGCCAGGTTAGCCAGGATTCTGCCAGCCTTGTTCCCGTATCTAAATAAATATACCTCCCTCTGTGTCAAAAACAACTTCTCCTTTGTGCCTGGAGGTTAAAATCTGCCTGTTTTTGCAGCCAGCATTCTTTGTTAGCAGGGGAGGAATCTGTAGGGAAGTAAGTGTAGGCCTTTCTGAATTCCTCTGTCAACTCCCCATTACTCTGTATAGTGCTTGTTTTCAGAGAGATCACATAAGCCATAATTTTCCCTCTGTTTTCCACAGGAGTGAGGGGTCATTTTGATGCAGTGCATTATCAGTTAAAAATTCCTGCCACCACATCTTAACCCCTTAACCCCCAAGGGTGGTTTGCACGTTCATGATCGGGCCAATTTTTACTATTCTGACCACTGTCCCTTTATGAGGTAATAACTCTGAAACGCTTCCATGGATCCTGGTGATTCTGACATTGTTTTCTCGAGACATATTGTACTTCATGATAGTGGTAAAATTTCATTCAAATAAATTGCTTTTATTGGTGAAAACGGAAATTTGGCGAAAATTTTTAAAATTTCGCAATTATCCAACTTTGAATTTTTATGCCCTTAAATCACAGAGATACAGCACACAAAAAACTTAATAAGTAATATTTCCCACATGTTTACTTTACATCAGCACAATTTTGGAACCAACATTTTTTTTGTTAGGAAGTTATAAGGGTTAAAAGTTGACCAGCAATTTCTCATTTTTGCAACACCATTTTTACGGACCACATCACATTTAAAGCCACTTTGAGGGGTCTATATGATAGAAAATACCCAAAAGTGACACCATTATAAAAACTGCACCCCTTAAGGTGCTCAAAACCACATTCAAGAAGTGTATTAACTATTCAGGAGCGCCACAGGAATTTTTTGAATATTTAAAAAAAAAAAATGAACATTTAACTTTTTTTCACAAAAAAAATACTTCAGGTTCAATTTTTTTTATTTTACCAAGGGTAACAGGAGAAATTGGACTGCAAAAGTTATTGTGCAATTTGTCCTGAGTATGCTGATACCTGATATGTGGGGGTAACCACTGTTTCGGCGCATGGCAGAGCTCAGAAGGTAAGGAGCATTGTTTGACTTTTTCAATGCAAAATTGGCTGGAATTCAGATTGGACGCCATGTCACGTTTGGAGAGCCCCTGATGTACCTAAACAGTTGAAACCCCCCACAAGTGACCCCATTTTGGAAACTAGACCCCCCCAAGGAACTTATCTAGATATGTGGTGAGAACTTTGAACCCAGAAGGGCTTCACAGAAGTTTATAACGTACAGCCGTACAATTAAAAAATCATTTTTTCCACAAAAATGATCTTTTCACCCTCAATTCTTATTTTTCAAAGGGTAACAGGACCCTAAAAGTTATTGTGCAATTTGTCCTGAGTACGCTGATACCCCACATGTGGCGGTAAACCACTATTCGGGCGCATGGTAGAGCTCGGAAGGGAAGCAGCGCCATTTGACGTTTTTGGCTGGAATTGAGATCGGACACCATGTCGCGTTTGGAAAGCCCCTGACGTACCAAAACAGTGAAAACCCCCAACAAATGACACCATTTTGGAAACTAGACCCCCCAAGGAACTTATCTAGATGTGTGATGAGCACTTTGAACCCCCCCGTGCTTCACAGAAGTTTATAACGCCCGGGCGTGAAAATAAAAAAATCTTATTTTTTCCCACAAACATGATCTTTTAGTCACCAATTTTTTTATTTTCCCAAGGGTACCAGGAGAAATTGGACCCCAAGAGTTGTTGTCCAATTTGTCCTGAGTACGCTGATACCCCATGTGTGGAAGAAAACTACTGTATGGACACACGTCAGGGTTCGGAAGGGAAGTAGTGACGTTTTGGAATGCAGACTTTGATGGAATGGTCTGCGGGTGTCATGTTGCCTTTGGAGAGCCCCTGATGTACCTAAACAGTGGAAACCCCCACAAATGACACCAATTTGGAAACTAGACCCCCTAAGGATCTTATCTAGATGTGTGGAGAGCACTTTGAACCCCCAAGGGCTTCACAGAAGTTTATAATGTCCGGGCATGAAAATAAAAAAATCGTATTTTTTCCACAAACATGATCATTTAGTCCCCAATTTTTTTATTTTCCCAAGGGTAACAGGAGAAATTGGACCCCAAAAGTTGTTGTCCAATTTGTCCTTAGTACGCTGATACCCTATATGTGGGAGAAAACTACTGTATGGGCACATGTCGGGGCTCGGAAGGGAAGTAGTGACGTTTTGGTATGCAGACTTTGATGGAATGGTTTGCGGGTGTCATGTGCATTTGGAGAGCCCCTGATGTACCTAAACTATAGAAACTCCCCACAAGTGACCCCATTTTGGAAACTAGACCCCCCCACGGAACTTATCTAGATGTGTGGTGAGCACTTTGAACCCCCAAGTGCTTCACAGAAGTGTATAACGCCTGGGCGTGAAAATAAAAAAAACATTTTTGTCCACAAAAATCAAATTTTTGCCCCCAATTTTTTATTTTTCTAAGGGTAACAGGAGAAATTGGACCCCAAAAGTTGTTTTTCAATTTGTCCTGAGTAGGCTGATACCCTATATGTGGGGGTAAAACACTGTTTAGGCGCTTGGCAGAGCTTGGAAGGGAAGGAGCACCATTTTTTCAACGCAGAATTGGCTGGAATTGAGATGAGACGCCATGTTGCATTTGGAGAGCACCTGATGTGCCCAAACAGTGGAAACCCCCAATTCTAACTCCAACCCAAACCCCAACACACCCCTAACCCTAATCTCAGCCCTAACCCTAGCCCTAACCCTAACGGGAAAATGGAAATAAATACATTTTCTATTAATTTTATTATTTTTCCCTAACTAAGGGGGTGATAACAGGGGGTTTGATTTACTATTTATGGCAGTTTTTATTTTTGGCAGCTGTCATACGCTAAAAGACGCTTTTTATTGTAAAAATAGTTTTTGCATCACCACATATTGAGAGCTATAATTTTTCCATATTTTGACCCACTGAGTCATGTGAGGTCTTATTTTTTATTGTTACCATTTTCGGGTACGTGACATTTTTTGATCGCTTTTTATTCCGATTTTTGGGATGCAGAATGAACAAAAACCAGCGTTTCATGAATTTCTTTTGGGGGGTGCGTTTACACCGTTCCGCCTGCGGTAAAATTGATAAAGCGGTTTTATTCTTCGGGTCAGTACGGTTACAGCGATACCTCATTTATGCCTTTTTTTATGCTTTGGTGCTTTTATGCAATGAAAACAATTTTATATAAAAAATAATTATTTCTGCATCGCTTTATTCTGCGAGCTATAACTTTTATACTTTTTCGCTGATGATGCTGAATGGTGGCTCGTTTTTTGCGGGACAAGATGACGTTTTCAGCGGTACCATGGATATTTATATGCGTCTTTTTGATCGCGCGTTATTGCACTTTTTGTTCGGCGGTATGATAATAAATCATTTTTTGCTTCGTTTTTTATTTTTATTTTTTAAGGGGTTCGCTAAAGCGGTTAACTAATGGGACAGTTTTATAGGGCGGGTCGTTACGGACGTCGTTACGGACGTGGCGATACCAAATATGTGTACTTTTATTGTTTTTTTTTTATTTCCAAAAAATGAATTTATTAGGGATTTTTTTTAAATTTATTTAGCGATTTTTTTAAAATTATATTTACACTTTTTTTTTTAACTTTATTACATTGTCCCAGGGGGGACATCACTGTCCTGTGACAGATCGCTGATCTGTCACATCACAGATCACTGTGACAGATCAGCGATCTGTCACAGGCACTTCACAGGCTTCCTCCTTGCCTGCGCTTTGCAGGCATGAGGAAGCCAGCTCCCTGCAGGCCCCCGAAGGTCCCCGTCGCCATCTTGGATTCGGGTACCTGCAGGTATGGAGCCCCCCGCAGCAGTGCTGCACTTTGCGCTGCTGTGGGGGGCTCAGGGAAGCACAGAGGGAGCCCCCTCCCTGCCGATGCTTCCCTTTAACCCCCGGTACACCGCGATCGTGTTTGATCGCGGTGTGCAAGGGGATAACGTGTCGGGGGCGGTCCGTGACCACCCCTGACACATTGTGCCGGGTGTCAGCTGTGATAACCAGCTGACACCCGGCCACAATCAGCGGCGCTCACCACGTGGGCGCTGCTGATCGCTGTAACGAACTATCCCGTCCCTTGGAATTAAGTCCCAGGGCACATGGACGGGATAGTACGTCACATGGCAGTAAGGGGTTAAGGGAAAAGGCAAACGAGTCGTCTGCATATAAGAAATTGGGGAATCTCCAGAGGAAGTCAGTGCCTTTCTGATAGGTTTCTCTCAGTTCTAGCAGAACAGGGGAGTGGTTCGAAATAATCAAGTCCCCTATTGTTGCGTCTATTCATTTGGGAATCAGAGGGAGAGAAATTAGGAAGTAATCGATCTCGGACCATGAGTTTTTATCGTGATCAAAGAAAGTGTACTCGCTGCCATTCGGATGTAAGAACCTCCATGCGTCTTTTAGAGAACACTGCATCAAGAGAGGGGCCAAAACCCTATCCCGTGATGTCTCCGAGCTTCTAGTTGGAGTCACATGCTTTCTGTCTTCTAAGGTAGATAACACCGAATTAAAGTCGCCCCCGATTATTTTGTTAAGATTCTGGTCTGTATTAATTGTATTCTCCAAATAGTTAAAGAAGGCTTTATTACTGTCATTTGGGCTATATACATTAAAAATCGAAACGTCACCCATTTGCTTCGACAAAGTCAAATGCGATAATCTTCCCTCCTCGTCAGTTTGGTGAGAGATGAGGTGATGAGTAAAGTCTTTACTCATAAGAGTCAACACTCCAACCTTCTTACAGATCGATGAATGAGGACCCATATACACTCCCTACCCACAGCCTACGCATCCTAATAAAGTCAGTCTCAGCCAAGTGTGTTTCCTGTAAGAGAGATATATCAGGCTTAAGTCGTTTTAGATGTCTCAGGACCATAATCCGTTTTTGCGGGGAGCGCAGGCATTTAACATTCCAACAGATTATTCTCATAATAAAAATATGATATATAGGTCTGTGAATCAAGCCTGTAACTTACACAGATTGAGGCCGGAGAAAGTAGAGGCAAGGAAAGGGAAGGGACAGTGGGAATTAAATGAACAACAGAGTGAATTTCAACAAGCAACAACATTAACTGCAGTGGCAAAGACATTAAATAAAAGATCGTAATCAATCGTCGTGTGAAAATAGAATACAGTCTCACCACCAGCATTTCTTCCAAGCGGCGAGGGAAAAAGTAGCACTCACCCCCTGGAGAAATGGAAAACATTCAACACCTCACTTCTACCTGACCCTGTGAGACAACGGTCCCTCTTGCCCTCTGCTATATCATAATAGGGTTAACTAGAATCAAGAGAATCATATCAATTAGGAAATGAAAATTGCATAGTCACGGAGCTCCACTTGCTCTGTTGTCCTCCGAGGTCCATAGTGACCGTCGAGCTTCGGAGTCGCTCGGAGAATGGTTGTTCTCGGGGGTGTTTTTCGACTTGAGAAGTTATCTAGTGAAAGTTTCTGCTTTAACAGGAGAAACAAAGGTATGAGATACTCCTGAGCCTTCTCTGATCAACAAGGTTGCAGGGTATTTAAGCTGAAATCTGATGCCTTCCTGATACAGTTTCGTGCAGATATGGCTAAAAGCCTTGTGTCTCCTTGTGACTTCAGCTGAAAAATCATCAAAGAAGAGAGTCCTGTGACCATGGATCATTAAAGGTTGGTTGTGCCTCTGGTAAGCTTGCAATATTTCAATCTTGTCATTATAATCCAAAAAGCTCATGACTGTCTGACGTGGGCGTTACGGTGCTTTTCCCTCAGTTGTAGTCGAGGGTGTCATAGGTCCTACCCTGTGGGCCCTCTCCACCCTTCGTCCCGTAGAAAGATGGAGGGCCTTGGGAAGATCAATTTCGCAGATAGACTGTAAATCTTTAGGTAGGAAAGATTCTGACAATCCCACCAGGCGCAGATTATTTCGTCGTGAACGATTTTCCAGATCATCAACTCTATCCCAAAGCAGGGTGTTTTCTTTAGCAAGCACCATGAGCTTATTTTGGTCACTATTGGTATCATCTTCGAGAATCGACAGTCTTTTTTCCATTTCAGAGATACTTTCGGATTGTTCATCTTGTTTGTCTTGCAATCCCTTTAAGGCTGAGTTCAATGAATCTTCAATAGTAGATTTGATTTCTGACAAAATTTTAACTATAATGCTTTTAAACTATACAGGAAATATTTATTTGCAAGTCTGAGTTGCCAGGTGAAGGCATCGCAACGTCCCCGAGTGATGTCATTTCAGAAGAGATCGTATTGGCGGGACCTCCCGAGGGCTGGCGCTGTTTCTGCCCGCTGCGTAAAAGGTATCGGTCCTTATAAAAAACATTTTAAATGCCAAATATTAGACGTTTTCAATTTTAAGCAGGTCACAGATCATATTTGCAAGTAGAGTAAGATGTAGATATTTACATGAAGTTAACAAAGGGCCAATGACACCATCTAAGAAATGCTCACATGGTCGGGGCACAACCCAGAAGCCACATAATTAGAGTGGTCTGTTTACAGTTCCGTTAGGCAGAAACGAACCTTTGTAGGAATTAGATTTGTGAGGTTGTAGATATTCTTGCTGGCCACAAGAGGGGGACAGACATCTGTTGAAAAGCAGCAAAGTCTCATACAATGCTAAGGCAGCAGAGAAATATAAGCTCTTTAATGTAGTGCACTTTCCTCTACTGGAGGGAGGGGAATATCATTTTCCAAAGCCGGTTGCTGGTATTATCATCACAGATTAGGAACTTTGATCCTTACAATTATCACTTTGTCCCCTGTAAGGTAGCGCTGTCATTCAGGTAGGGGATACTCGCTTGGCAGCCAATAAATCACATCCGGCACAGGTTTCTTAACATAACTCCAACAGTCCATGCAGTTTATTAGGCATCATAAACCAGGAACAGCAACAGAAAGATCATATAAACAGCATAGCGTCCATGACAGAGCTTTACTCTGCTTATCCTGTGGTCACACAGGTTGTGCAATGTCCAGTACACAGGCTCTCTAGCCTCAGAGTTATATCCCCTGTCTGGGTTTACCTCATGGCTGCTTCTCAGTGCAGACGTTCATTCCCTCCAGGGAACTATCAGGCACACGTCGCCATTACTCACAGACACTTCACACACATGCTGTCAGGCAGGAAGGCAGACTGATCTTCCTAGCACAGTCAGTCTGGCGAGACCTTCCATATGGACCAACCGGGTCCAAGCATTCACTCATGTAACCTACCCTGGCCACCTTATATGGTCCATAGCCACACCCACCGGGTCACATGGCTATGACCTCATCACAGGTCCTACAAACATTCATACATTCTTTACTGTGGCATTCTAGACACACCCCTGGGTGGATTTTTAGGTAGCTCTCCCTAACACATTGGCACGTAAGATCAGCTCTGCTGATCAGCACATAATCAAGCCTTCATCCCAAGGCCACCCACTTTGAGATACATTGCGATCATTCAGCATCCTACTCCTATCAGGACACTGGAAATGCTTATACGCCTGTCCTGGGACACCCACACAGTGCCCCCTAGTGGACACAGTGGTCATTACACCACACCCCTTATAGACACTCATGTTGGTCACAGGAGCTTTGAGCACACTGGAGCTCTCCGCCAATCCGCGCCGACTATCCTGCACTCCATAGGGCAGTGGTGCACCCGGGGAAATGCTAGGCAGCTCTCCATTCAGCCCTGATCCATCCCCAGGGCTCCCCGCAGCCGCATTACCTTGGATCTGTGTTTCCTGGTCGCCTCAGGCTGCAGCCAGCCGCCCCAGCACCCCCTACCGCACCGCAGGGACGTCATTGGTGGGTCCTGATTACAGGAACGATTGATCCCTGGTGGAGAGGCTCCAGACCCCTCCAATGGCCTCACAGGCAAGAACGAGGCTTTAGGCCTTGAGTAGGCCTCATCCAGAGAAAGCTGTATAAAGTCTCTTTTAGTGTCCTAAATGGCTTAGAAGAATCCTCTCCTTCTTAGTGCAGTACTCTGAGGTGGAATTTATACTGGATGGCTCCCAAAAAAACAGTGGATTGCAGGGATTTGAATCTCTGGGATGCAGAGCTCTGTAGGACACATCCAGCTCCTTCAGCTGCCAGGCCCCCCTTCATCATCTCATTCTTTAGTACTTGGCTTATTTTCATTTTTATTTTAATTTTATTTCATTTTTCATCTCATTATCATCATTTTATTTCATTCATTTCCATTTTCCATCATTTTTCAACAAAATTTTTCTTTACCATAATCTGGCTATCATATCCTATCTCCATCTCCAGTTATTCTGCTTCCTATTTTTTATCTAAGATACACTCCATACAGTTCACTCTTATAACCTCCACTTAGTTACACTTTCTCTCACACAGCTCTTTCACTTGAAGACCGCTTTTCACATTAGCGCCAATGACAGCGCTCATCTTAATGCTCTCCCTGTTATAACAGTTGTCACATACTGTGCAGGTGCCATTCTTCCCTAAATGCTAGGCGTCTGACCTCTTCCCCGCTTAGTTACCACTGCGCATGCGCACCCAGCGCACTGACATCCAAGCCTCCCTCTGATTCCCCTCATTTCCGGCCCACATATGTATATAAAGGCACCTTGGTGAGAGTCTTCAGCTCACCGCGGTCCCCTTAGTCCAGTCAAAATACGGTTTGACCCGGAACAAATTCCAAGAAAGCGTTTTATGATTTTTTTTATTACTATTATATGTGGGGAACAACATATTAAAAGTTTTCCAAACATTGATCACCACAAAGGTCCTAACTATGATGTCATATGATCGCACTAAAAATAATGAATATTTCCCTATTTCAAAGCTGTAGCTTTAGGTTACAGAAGAGTTTGCATTTTGTATACTATATATTTTCATATAACAATTTTTATACAAAGTTTTATACTAACTACATGGACAGGCGAGGTCATGACGTCATCAATGACGTCATGACATATATGTACATTTCTAGAAATTATAGAATTAATACACAGTGCATTTTAAGACCTACTTCATCACTGAATAAGCGTGTCAGGTCAATAGTCACTATTTTCATCATCAGACACTGCTTCCTCACTCATATTGTCACAATGCCCTTCTTGACATGGTCCGCATACCCGTGAACAGGTAAGTCTGTGTCTTTTTCAAGTGCACCGAAGTGTACTACAACCACAAGAGCAATTGCAGTGAATTATTTTCAGAAGTGTTTCTGGCGTGGGTGAAGTATCCATCATCACTGGAACTAGTCTGTTGTTCTGCAATTCCCATCCCCATTCAGTAGTGTCCATGGCCTCACCACTGTCCATCCAAAGCATTACTTGGAGGTAACTCCGAAGGGCATGATACTTCATTGCAGAGGAGGTCGGTGGCAGTTGTTCAGGTGTAACAAAGATTTTGGCTGAACCAACTTTTTTGCAGAGAGTAGAATACCTCATTGCAGACAGATTGTCTCCAGGTTTGCCCCCGAACAATGCCACCATGGCTTTACACCCAGCGTCTTCAATCTCAGCTCTGTTTTTGTTAGGTGTGGAAAAGATTTTAGCACAGCTATTTAAGACCGAGTCTCCCTTCAAAACCTTGTGTAGACCGAGTTTTTTTCCGATTCCTAAAACCGCGGAAGTGGTATCGCAACCTGTGAATACATGAAGGAGCAGAAGACTGCTGCAGACATGGTTTCCCAGGAACTTCTTCATAACCTTAATGTCGTATACTGTTGCAGGACTCCCTTTATCCGAGTAGAAATAAAGCTTGTTGCCATCGCTGGTTGACGCGTGATGAAGTAACAACACCAAAAGATCTGTATCTTCGCCAATGAGACTAGTACTTTTGTTGGATGACATTGACACTGCTGCCTTAACAATCTCCACATCTGCATCCCCCTCTGATTGTATTACGTGGCAACCTCTGTCATTCATGCGCTGTGAAACGAGATTGATAAGAGACTGTTCGAAAGGAAGTCCTCCTTTTTCCCGACAAATTTCGTTCCTTCAGCAATGTTCACTTTGTTACTTGTTCGTTTTTTGCGCCGTCGCTGATGGGTAATGTGCTTAGTGTTTGGTCCTCCAATGTAACCATCAAATACTATCGTAGCCTTACCATAGTGCTTTAGTGTGAAAGATGCATAGTCTTCAGCGATTGAACAATATGTCTTTCCTTCTGACCCCTTCAGTCGATGGAGAAGAGAACCTTCGTCAAGAACATTATGTTCCACTTCTGGTACATCCTTGAGTACTGCGTTATCTGAACTCTGTTCTTTTATAGCAGCCATCAGTTGTGCTTTGTTTGGTTTGCGTAATAGTTGTTTTGCCTCAAAGAGGGATGGTGGGTATTGTGAAAGTTCATAGGCCATCACCTCATCAAGGGAAAGATCAGTAGTTTGAGACACCACAAGAAACCTTTGGAACAAAAGAGCAGGGTCTATTGTTTTGTCCTTAGCAATGTCAATAGCCTCACTGGATGCCAGGGTCTTGGCTTTCATTGACTGCTTGTACTTAACTGAAAACAGTGATTGACCCTCCATTGTTGACACTATTTCTCTGCCAATGGTGAACAGGTTATAGACATTCACATCCTTATTTGTATTGACACCGGTGATAATGTTGCGAAGAGACACTTCATCAGAGAAAGGTGAAAAGGTCTCAAGTTTATCTGCAATTTTCTCCAGGTCTTCACGATCTCTTCTCGTCCTTGACGTTCTTGCCTACTTGTGTTGTTCACTGGTGACAAAGCTCTGGCGAGTGAAACCCTGCATTGCATCACTGTAGGAAGAGGACACTGGCACAGACAGAGTCCACAAGGCCCTCTGATTTTCGGACATTCCACTTCCTCTGGTGAGTCCTCCTGCAGTTTTTAGGGAGCGCATCAGAGCTTGCTCGATGACTAGGTCGCAACCCAGGCCTGCCAGTACTGATCAGTCCGCCTTACAACATGCAAGCCATTCATAAATCTATGGAAGACTGATGGCATATCATCTTCCAGAGTGGTCATAGACTGGAGGTAAAGGTAAGCAGCCTTCACATAGTTCCCATGCCCAGCAGCTGCAAGAATGGGCAAACTTTCGGCTACAGCATGAAGGTGCATCAGCCAGGATCCTGTATGATCGGCCTTGATAAGCTCCTTTGCAATTCCAACCATCTGTTGGTAATTCAGCCATAGTTTACTGGTGCGAGAGTGAGCGGATAATCCGTTTCTTTTGCTGGACAAGAGGTGGACAATTTCACTAAGGCAGGTAGAAGTGATGACCGAATTCAAGTCACTCGCCCGTCAGTGTCCGAGCATACAACTGCTCAAGTTCTTGCAACAGGTCTGCAAAACCGGGATGGTTGCAAAGTACTTTGTCTGCAACTTGCTGAGTAAAACACTGATCAAGGAGGAGATGGCCACGAACTGCACGCTGAACTGCCTTTCCAGTCATGATGTGTTGCACAGCATTGTCACCGTAAATTGTTCCCAAGATCTCTTTGATTCCACTCCCATCCATCAACATTCCTATGGCACCCATAAGATTCATCAATGTGTGGAAGCTCCCGAGCACTAAAACATCTCGAACTGGGCTGTCTTCAGGCACCTCGTGTTTGATTTCTGATGCTTTCCAGTAGAGTGGCTGATCGAATGTAACAACTGCAGCGGATCGGTGTTTATCAGCAAGGTTGCGCAGATACTCAAGAGTAGAGAAGATACATGACTTGTCTCCGGAATACATGTCAATGATGGGCAGGAAGATTACCGAAGACGACCCCGGATGATCACAGTCTTTATGTAGCATGTTCATCATTCCATTCCAGCTCGGTGCAGGTTGTTTGAAGCGTAAAGACATCTCCGACAATACATCAACACGATGGTCAATGGCATCGAGAAATGGCAAGGGCTTGAATTTTATGCTTCGGCGAGTGTGTTTTGCGAAACTGTATTCCCTTACATCAACTCTGCTTTGTTCAACTATCTCCAAGTCCGCAGTCTTCCGTCTGAGAACAGTGCGACTGACCTTCTTTCCTGGAGTCACAGTAGCTACCATCCTCATGCCGTGGAAAGTCCCCTTCCCATCTAATGTGATGATATTATGATCGACGTTGTCCGCAGCGAACAGCAGTGCCGTATCCAAGCTGTCTATGGAACCACCGAGTACATCCTGGCCAACAGAAGCGGCAGCGTTTTCCTCGAATCTCTGAACTTCCGAATATGATGAACAATATCCCATGGCTGAGAGACTGTCTACAAGAAATCGAGACCAGAAATGATGATGGAGCTGGACTGCTAACCCAAGCTGCAATGGAGCTACTACAGCCCTGGGACGTACAGCCTGAACAACTGATTGTCCAATGCTTGCGACCTTCCTGTGAATGTCCTTTCCAACGAAGAGGGTTTCAAGCAAGCAAAGCAAATTCTGGGGAGATAATCTAAGGCAGACTAACATTCAAGCGAAGAAGTCTGCGGATATTCATCGGTTGAAGATGGGATCTTAGACTTGATATCGCTCTTGATTAGTTTGGCCGCAGTCTCTATGCTGGCTCTCTTCTGGGCTTCTTCATCCGTTTCCTGACTACAGAAATAGTCGCTCAGGATTATTCTTGTCTTTTCACGGAACGTTACAATGTTAGGCAACCCTTCACACTCTGCTATGAATAGCGAATTGCCATACCTCTCCTCCAGCCTATACCTCAGCCATTTATTACTATAGGCAGCACTGTCTCCTTCTACAAGATACTCCGTCATTTTCTTTGCAAGATCTGTGACAGTCAGTTGCTCTTCATCGTTGTCCTCGAGAAATGCACACATTCTCAAGAACGCTTGTTCTTGGTCCATGTTCATCGGCCTCCCCACCTTCCATGGTTTCTTTGTAGTAAATCCACCACCATGACGCATAGGAATTCCGTAATTTGTCCGAAAGTTAATGTCACATGAACGATGATACAGACAGTCTGCAGCATGTAAGTACTTCCCAAAGTACGCGATTCTCCCTTGAATGGTGATTGCCCAGTCATCATTACGCTGTTTGCAATGTGACAAGATGGACCTTACAAATCCATCCGTTTTAACAAAGCTATAGTCATCGAAATCATTACTAGATCTTGTCTTCACCACTTCATGTCCACAGAACAAACACTGCGTCGTGCTATCATAGGATCCATTAGACACCCGTGTACCTCTCTTGGTAGGTGAACGATGAACGGAAGTAGCTTTCTTATGCAAGTCTATTTGCTTCTTGTTTATGCAGTTCATACGACATCTCTTGTGCACCACTGCTCCAGCAGCTACCACAGTGCTAACGCCCCTCTCAATACTGGCTTTATTGATCCCTTCAGCTCCTTTCGCACCAATCACCACTCTTTCTCCGTCATCTTCTACTTCATGGCTGCATAGGGGGCAAGTTTCTTGACTTTCCATCATTCTCAGCTCTGTAAAAGAAGATAAATAAATCGTTAAAAAATAAATATAATAGTAGTAATTGTAAAAGAAATATGATAGACACTGAAAGGCGAGTCGCATTTAACATTTTACAGCTTTGGCGGCCATATTCTTTGACGTCACATTTGGACCCTTTGTGGTAACCCTATCTTGGTAAACTTTTAGTATGTTTTTCCCTACATGTAATACTACAAAAAAAAACAATAAAACGCTTTCTTGGAATTTGTTCAGGGTAAAAGATTTTTTTTTCGTATTTTGACTGGACTACCTGATGTAGCACTAAATAAGGTTAGTACACCAAGCGCTCTCCACCTTTTATATCATTTAACTGCTCTCTAACCAGGTTATGACTTTACTTCCTTGCAGCCCACAATGGGATTTCAGTATCTACCAATTCTACACTTACCTACCCTTCCTTGAATCTCTAATATAAGGTGAGTACTTGCCGCTTTTTTGTGTTCGCTCACTTTTGCCCTCAATGCTGTTCCACCACCCCTTTACCGGTACCTTTTGGGACACTGGTCTCACTTATGTCTCAATACACTCTCCATCCCATTTGTTGCCATAATGTCATGAATTCTTTACATACTACAAAAAATTGCCTTGAGTCAATGTATTTATCTATATGGGATCCTCATTGTGCTTACCAAGTCTGTATAATTTGTATATAGGTGTATGTGTGTATATACTGTATGTTTATATATATATATATATATATACTGCATATATATATTCTTTTGATATTTTCTTGTACAGTGGGGAAAAAAAGTATTTAGTCAGTCAGCAATAGTGCAAGTTCCACCACTTAAAAAGATGAGAGGCGTCTGTAATTTACATCATAGGTAGACCTCAACTATGGGAGACAAACAGAAAAAAAAATCCAGAAAATCACATTGTCTGTTTTTTTTTCATTTTATTTGCATATTATGGTGGAAAATAAGTATTTGGTCAGAAACAAGCAATCAAGATTTCTGGCTCTCACAGACCTGTAACTTCTTCTTTAAGAGTCTCCTCTTTCCTCCACTCATTACCTGTAGTAATGCCACCTGTTTAAACTTGTTATCAGTATAAAAAGACACCTGTGCACACCCTCAAACAGTCTGACTCCAAACTCCACTATGGTGAAGACCAAAGAGCTGTCAAAGGACACCAGAAACAAAATTGTAGCCCTGCACCAGGCTGGGAAGACTGAATCTGCAATAGCCAACCAGCTTGGAGTGAAGAAATCAACTGTGGGAGCAATAATTAGAAAATGGAAGACATACAAGACCACTGATAATCTCCCTCGATCTGGTGCTCCACGCAAAATCCCACCCCGTGGGGTCAGAATGATCACAAGAACGGTGAGCAAAAATCCCATAACCACACGGGGGGACCTAGTGAATGAACTGCAGAGAGCTGGGACCAATGTAACAAGGCCTACCATAAGTAACACACTACGCCACCTTGGACTCAGATCCTGCAGTGCCAGACGTGTCCCACTGCTTAAGCCTGTACATGTCCGGGCCCGTCTGAAGTTTGCTAGAGAGCATTTGGATGATCCAGAGGAGGTTTGGGAGAATGTCCTATGGTCTGATGAAACCAAACTGGAACTGTTTGGTAGAAACACAACTTGTCGTGTTTGGAGGAAAAAGAATACTGAGTTGCATCCATCAAACACCATACCTACTGTAAAGCATGGTGGTGGAAACATCATGCTTTGGGGCTGTTTCTCTGCAAAGGGGCCAGGACGACTGATCCGGGTACATGAAAGAATGAATGGGGCCATGTATCGTGAGATTTTGAGTGCAAACCTCCTTCCATCAGCAAGGGCATTGAAGATGAAACGTGGCTGGGTCTTTCAACATGACAATGATCCAAAGCACACCGCCAGGGCAACGAAGGAGTGGCTTCGTAAGAAGCATTTCAAGGTCCTGGAGTGACCTAGCCAGTCTCCAGATCTCAACCCTATAGAAAACCTTTGGAGGGAGTTGAAAGTCCGTGTTGCCAAGCGAAAAGCCAAAAACATCACTGCTCTAGAGGAGATCTGCATGGAGGAATGGGCCAACATACCAACAACAGTGTGTGGCAACCTTGTGAAGACTTACAGAAAACGTTTGACCTCTGTCATTGCCAACAAAGGATATATCACAAAGTATTGAGATGAAATTTTGTTTCTGACCAAATACTTATTTTCCACCATAATATGCTAATAAAATGAAAAAAAAAACAGACAATGTGATTTTCTGGATTTTTTTTTCTCAGTTTGTCTCCCATAGTTGAGGTCTACCTATGATGTAAATTACAGACGCCTCTCATCTTTTTAAGTGGTGGAACTTGCACTATTGCTGACTGACTAAATACTTTTTTTCCCCACTGTATATTATTTCTTCTTGCAAATATTTTTGTTATGTTTTATTTATACATTTTCATTTTCTCCAATAAGGTTTGACAAAGACCTGGGATATGGTCGAAACGTTACCTTATGGAATATCTTGCAATTTTCCACTGCGTTGAAACGATTTTCTTTATTTTTTTATTTAAATAAACCCTCTTCTGCATATCATATAAGACTCTGAGTGCGACTGTTTATCCTCTGGATCACGGTCAGTGGATTTATTCCACGTTCAGTCTGCACCTCCCAAGCAAGAGTGTGTATCTTTTCTTTCTTTTTAGTATTTTTTTTTTAAACATTATTGTATGTCAGTACAGCTTATCCCCTTAATGACCTTAGGTTTTTTCGGTTTTGTGTAATACAAAGAAAACAAGTTCATAATCATTTAGAAACAACAATACTAATGTTTTAACTCAGGAAGAGTTCAGAAATCAATATTTTGTGGAACAACCATAATTTTTAAAGGGAACCTGTCACCCCCACCTCCTCAGCATTAATTTATTTTCCTGGCGCCTGCGCTGTAATCTTTTTTCTTGGGCATGTGCAGTTAGCGCTGCCCGTCCACTGACATCACATGATGTCTTCCTTATCGCGCCTGCATGGACGCGCGTCTCGAGATCCCGCCCCGCAGTCTCCTCTGATTTATTCACACTGCGGGGCTGGGAATCTTGGGCATGTGCAGTAGTTCTCTACAGCTCTCTCTCAAATCCCTCCGCCTCTTTCCTACTGTGCAGCATCATAGGAATCTTCAGCTCATCACTAATTGCTGTGGAATTTGAGGGAGAACCGCAGAGAACTACTGCGCATGCCCAAGATTCCCAGCCCCGCAGTGTGAATAAATAAGAAGAGACTGCGGGGCGGGATCTCGGGCCGCGCGTCCACGCAGGCGCGATAAGGAAGACATCATTTGATGTCAGTGGATGGGCAGCGTTAACTGCGCATGCCCACGAAAAAAGATTACAGCGCAGGCGCCAGGAAAATAAATTAATGCTGAGGAGGCGGTGCCCACAAGAAAGGAGGAAATGACTGATGGATGTGAGGCGTCTGTGTTCGAGGGGAAAGCCCTGCACCCCGGACAAGCTACAGGTATGACAGACAAATTATAAAAACGATTCTTTCAGGGGTGGAAAGGACGCCAAATAGAAGAGCCACCTTGACAGAATACAGCATTAGTGATGCACAAGGTGGCTCTTTTAGTTAAAAACGCCAGGAGGGGTGACAGGTTCCCTTTAATCACAGCTTTCATGCGTCTTGGCCTGCTTTCCACCAGTCTTTCATGCTGCTTCTGACGCAAAAATTTAAGCAGTTCTTCTTTGTTTGATGCCTTGTGACTATAAATCTTCCTCTTTATTACATTCCAGAGGTTTTCAATGGGGTTCAGGTCTGGAGAATGGGCTGCCCCTGACAGGGATTTGATGTGGTGGTCTCTTAATTTTTCCCAGAGCTATATATTGCTGGAATCATGGCGAAGGGCTTGATTGGAGTGAAGATGGGCGTTTTATAACCTTATATTACCTATATGGCCTCTGAGGTAAGGGCAGAAATACCCAGAGTGGTGTTCTTGTCCCTCGTTGAGACCTATGGTCATCGGAAGTAACCACTTGAATGGGGTCTGTCCGTATTACCAGGGTAATGGTGAGATGACCACCACCCCCTACTTATAATGCCCAAATATAATCTGGCTTTGGCAAATAAAGTAATATGGCACTTAACTTGTAGCATAACATGCTTTTTTGTAAAAACTCTTTCCTAAATGAGCGCTTATCTACTTGTATTTTGAGTGCCCTCATATTAACATTGCCAGATGCTATGGTAACAAAGTTCCAGCTATGCATAAATGCAGTAGCTGGATGCTACACATGTACAATAACATTAATGGAATATGCCACACTAAACATGGCGCCGACGAGCGTCTGACCTTCTTTAGTGTGCATGCGCGGGAAATATCCCGCTGTTAGATCTTTTTGATTGGCGTAGCGGTTAGTGACAGGTTCAAAATGTTCACTATACCCCTGGATATAATCCTTGAGGGTTGAGATTTCCAAAATGGGGTTATTTGTGGAGGGTTTCCACTGTTTAGGCACATTGGGGGCTCTCTAAATGCAACATGACATCCACTAATTATGCCATAAAATTTTCCATTCAAAAAGTCAAATGGTATTCCTTCCCTTCTGAGCCCTGCCATGCATTCAAACAATAGATATCCCCCCCAAATAAGGTACCGTATATACTTGCTGAAAGTCCCCCTCTCGGCTTATACGCGATTCATATACCAGGGGGTCGGCGGCGGCGGGGGTGTCAGGTCATACTTACCCCCTCCTGGAGCAGTCTCTGCAGCCCCCCTGCTTCTCCCAGTCTCAGGCTCCTTCCTTCAGCGGTCACATGGTACCGCTCATTAAAGTCATGAATATGCGCATATTTATGACTTTAATGAGCTGTACCACGTGACCACTGAAGGAAGAAGCCTGAGACTGAGAGAAGAGGGGCTGCAGAGACCGCGCCAGGAGGTGGGTTAGCATAGCCATATTCACCTGTCCCGGGTCCATCGCTGCGCGCTGCTCTGTCCTCTCCACGTCCTCTGTCTGTGATGTTCATGTCAGAGGGCGCGGTGACGTAGTTAGTGCGCGCCGCGCCCTCAGCCTGAACGTCACTGACAGGATGCGGAGGAGAGGACAGAGCGACGCTCAGCCATGGAGCGGGGATCGATAAATATCGCCAGTGCCAGGGTCCTGAGACAGCGGTGACATCAGAATCTGTCACCGCCTGCTCAGGACACCGGCACCGGGCCCCCAGCGACAAGAGGTATGTCTTTTTTTATTTTATTTACAGCAGCAGCAATATGTGGGGCCATAATTATGGAGCAGCAATATATGGGGGCATAACTGTGGAGCAGCATATGGGGGCGTAATCTATGGAGCAGCATATGGGGGCATAATTATGGAGCAGCATATGGGGGTGCAATCTATGGAGCAGCATATGGGGCATAATCTATGGAGCAGCATATGGGGGCATAATTATGGAGCAGCATATGGGGGAATAATTATGGAGCAGCATATGGGTGCGTAAACTATGGAGCAGCATATGGGGAATAATCTATGGTGCAGCATATGGGGCATAATTATGGAGCAGCATATGGGGCATAATTATGGAGCAGCATATGGGGGCGTAATATATGGAACAGCATATGGGGGCATAATCTATGGAGCAGCATATGGGGGTGCAATCTATGGAGCAGCATATGGGGGCATAATTATGGAGAAGCATATGGGGGCATAATTATGGAGCAGCATATGGGTGCGTAAACTATGGAGCAGCATATGGGGAATAATCTATGGTGCAGCATATGGGGGCATAATTATGGAGCAGCATATGGGGCATAATTATGGAGCAGCATATGGGGGCGTAATATATGGAACAGCATATGGGGGCATAATCTATGGAGCAGCATATGGGGGTGCAATCTATGGAGCAGCATATGGGGGCATAATCTATGGAGCAGCATATGGGGGCATAATTATGGAGCAGCATATGGGGGCATAATTATGGAGCAGCACATGGGCGCTTAAACTATGGAGCAGCATATGGGGAATAATCTATGGAGCAGCATATGGGGGCATAATTATGGAGCAGCATATGGGACATAATTATGGAGCAGCATATGGGGCATAATTATGGAGCAGAATATGGGGACGTAATCTATGGAACAGCATATGGGGGCATAATCTATTGAGCAGCATATGGGGCGTAATCTATGGAGTAGCATATGGGGTGTAATCTATGGAGCAGCATATGGGGCGTAGTCTACGGAGCAGCATATGGGGGCATAATCTATGGAGCAGCATATGGGGGCATAATTATGGAGCAGCATATGGGGGCATAATTATGGAGCAGCACATGGGCGCTTAAACTATGGAGCAGCATATGGGGAATAATCTATGGAGCAGCATATGGGGGCATAATTATGGAGCAGCATATGGGGCATAATTATGGAGCAGCATATGGGGCATAATTATGGAGCAGAATATGGGGACGTAATCTATGGAACAGCATATGGGGGCATAATCTATTGAGCAGCATATGGGGCGTAATCTATGGAGTAGCATATGGGGTGTAATCTATGGAGCAGCATATGGGGCGTAGTCTACGGAGCAGCATATGGGGGCATAATCTATGGAGCAGCATATGGGGGCACAATCTATGGAGCAGCATATTGGGGCATAATTATGGAGCAGCATATGGGCGCGTAAACTATGGAGCAGCATATGGGGAATAATCTATGGAGCAGCATATGGGGGCATAATTATGGAGCAGCATATGGGGCATAATTATGGAGCAGCATATGGGGGTGTAATCTATGGAACAGCATATGGGGGCATAATCTATGGAGCAGCATATGGGGGCATAATCTATGGAACAGCATATGGGGGCATAACCTATGGAGCAGCATATGGGGGCATAATCTATGGAGCAGCATATGGGGCGTAATCTATGGAGTAGCATATGGGGCGTAATCTATGGAGCAGCATATGAGGGAATAATCTATGGAGCAGCATATGGGGCATAGTCTACGGAGCAGCATATGGGGGCATAAATATGGAGCAGCATATGGGGGCATAATATATGGAGCAGCATATGGGGGTGCAATCTATAGAGCAGCATATGGGGGCATAATCTATGGAGCAGCATATGGGGGCATAAACTATGGAGCATCTTATGGGGGCATAATCTATGGAGCATTTTATGGAGCAGCATATGGGCCATAATCTATGGAGCATTTTATGGGGGCATAATCTATGGAGCATTTTATGGGAGCATAATATATGGAATATCTTATGGGGTCATAACCTTTATGGGGCAGCATATGGGGCATTATTAACCTTTGTGCAGCATTATATGGGGTGTATTTTGTATGGAGCATCTTATGGGGCCATCTTGGACAGTATGGGGCATTATATGGGGCTCCTGGTTCAATATGGATATTCAAAATCATTTAACCTACTGATGTCTCAATTAATTTTACTTTTATTGGTATCTATTTTTATTTTTGAAATTTACCAGTAGCTGCTGCATTTTACACCCTAGGCTTATACGCAAGTCAATAAGTTTTCCCAGTTTTTTGTGGCAAATTTAGGGTGGTCGGCTTATACACGAGTATATACTGTTCCTTCATATTCAGGAGAAAATGCACAACAAATTTTGGGGTCCATTTTCTACTGTTACCCTTGATGGATAGGTGTCTTTTAGAAGCCTCTCAATTACAAAGCCGTGGGCTTCATGTCATCTGACAATATAAAGGAGATATCAACCCCACAAATGTGAACCCCACTTGCAACCACGACAGAACAAGTGGGAAGAGCCAGGCAAAGTGCCAGAATTGGTGCATCCAATAGGTGAGGGCTTTTATTTTTATGTTGGGGGGCAATATCCAGGGGCTGGCTGGCACGTTTCAGCCTGGGGGGCAATCACAAGGCAGTGGCCCTTGAGTTGCGGTGGCCCTCTTTTTCCCTGCTTATCTCTGGCCATTCAATTAAAGCAGCAGAGATAACAGGCTTTAAAAATAGGCTGGCTGGTATGTAGCTATGGGAACAGATCGGAGCTAGCTGCATAGATATGGGAGCAGAACCGAGCTTACTACAGAAATATGGGAGCAGAACAGAGCTTACTCCAGAGATATAGGAGCAGAACAGAGCTTACTCCAGAGATATGGGAACAGAACGGAGCTTACTCCAGAGATATGGGAGCAGAACGGAGCTTACTCCAGAGATATGGGAGCAGAACGGAGCTTACTCCATAGATATGGGAGTAGAACCAAGCTTACTCCAGAGATATGGGAGCAGAACCAAGCTTACTCCAGAGATATGGGAGCAGAACAGAGCTTACTCCAGAGATACGGGAGCAGAAACGATCTTACTCCAGAGATATGGGAGCAGAACCGAGCTTACTCCAGAGATATGGGAGCAGAACAGAGCTTACTCCAGAGATATGGGAGCAGAACAGAGCTTACTCCAAACATTTGGGAGCAGAACGGAGCTTACTCCAGAGATATGGGAGCTGAACAGAGCTTACTCCAGAGATACGGGAGCAGAAACGAGCTTACTCCAGAGCTATGGGAGCAGAACCGAGCTTACTCCAGAGATATGGGAGCAGAACATTGCTTACTCCAGAGATATGGGAACAGAACAGAGCTTACTCCAAAGATTTGGGAGCAGAACAGAGCTTACTCCAAAGATATGGATCAGAATGGAGCTTACTCCAGAAATATGGGAGCAGAACAGAGTTTTACTGGTCCCAGTTCCCACTATAAATATAGTGCGATGGCCCCAGTTGCCCATATATATAGTATGATGGCCCTAGTTCCCCCCACATATCTAGTATGATGGTCCCAGTTCTCCTCACATATATATAGTATGACGGTCCCAGTTCTCCCTATATATATATTATAGTAAGACGGCCCCAGTTATCCCCATATATATAGTATAATAGACCCCAGTTCTCCCATATATATAGAAGGATGGCCCCAGTTCTCCATATTAAAAATAAAGAAGTTTATACTCACCTCGTCCTGATTCCCAACACTGCAGCCTCCATGTTCTCTTCCGGTTCGCAGAGCGGCATGAGACAATAATGTAATCACGCTGCCTGCATGAGCACACTGAAGTCTCAGGAAGCTGCGGTCTGCAGCTTATGAGACAGACCAGGGCTTCCACTAGGAATTTCGGGGTCCCATACTGGCAACATTTTTGAGTTCCCTTGAGACTTTGCCCAGGTTCCACACCAGCTCCGCCTCCACCATCCCACCGCCCACTCTTGGAATAACTCAACTTCTCCACCACATCCTCACCGATCAGATATTAACAGTTCCCATCAAACACCAGATCACATTCATAACCAGCAGCTTCTGTTCTGGCCAAAATAATTTTTAAGCTGATACCACGACACGGTAGACTCTTTCGGCTGGGCCCTACTCTAAACTATTAAAAAAATATATATATTTATGTATTTTTCTTTAATGGAATGAGTCACATATGTTTACATTTTGTTTAAACAACCATTAATACCACATACAAGGGACAAATATCGTCACATCAATGACCAGACCACATATTACCAGCAGATAGTGACCGAATAATATCACATACAAAGAACAAATACCGCCACACCTTGGCCAGACCACATATTACCACCACATAGTGACCGAATAATACCATATACAAGGAACAAATACCACCGCACCATGGCCAGACCACATATTACCACAAAATAGTGACTGAATAATACCACATACAAGGAACAAATACTGCCGCACCATGGCCAGACTACATATTACCACCACATAGGGAC
Source organism: Dendrobates tinctorius (assembly GCF_039654945.1). Lineage (NCBI taxonomy): Eukaryota > Metazoa > Chordata > Amphibia > Anura > Dendrobatidae > Dendrobates > Dendrobates tinctorius. The sequence goes on from NW_027361794.1 coordinate 11,124,049, forward strand.
TAATACCACATAGAAGGAGCAAATACCGCCACACCTTGGCCAGACCACATATTACCACCACATAGTGACCAAATAATGCCACATACAAGGAACAAATAGCGCCACACCATAACCAGACCACATATTACCACCACATAGTGACTGAATATTACAATACTGATCATTAATAAAAAAAACCACAATACTAAGTGCCATTGTATACAGGAACTCTGTATTTACTGTCAGTGTACAGGTAATACAGTGATCACTGGTGACATTATACACAGGAGCTCTGTATAAAGTGTCGGTGTACAGGTAATACATGGATCACCAGTGACATTACACACAGCAGCTCTGTTTATAGTGTATAGTGTACAGGTAATACAGCGATCACCAGTGACATTATGCACAGGACTGCTGTATATAGCATACAGTGTATAGTGTCAGTGTACAGGTAATACAGTGATCACCAGTGACATTATACACAGGAGCTGTGTATAAAGTGTCATTGTACAGGTAATACAGTGATCACCGATGATAATGTACACATGAGCTCTGTACATAGCGTCAGTGTACAAGTAAAACAGTGATCACTACTGCCAGTAACATTATACACAGGAGCTCTGTATATCAGTGTATAGTGTCAGTGTACAGGTAACACACTGACTCTCCAGTGATGTCTCTAGCTGAAGTCCTTCATCTTTGCTTTTCTTTTTCATCAAGCACTGACCGCCATCACTTCTTCCAGCCAGGACTCGACCCTGCGTAAAATAACACAGTTACTAGAGCAACACTTCCAGAGCACATTCCCCACTTTTTCCGTTTCTTCTACACTACACATCTGAATACAGACGTACACCCACAATCTACTATATAATTGTCTAATTCTGTCTGTCATTCTGTCTGTCTGTAATGGAAATCCCGCCTCGCAGATTGGTCGCAGCCTAACTGCCGCGACCAATCAGCGACAGTTGCTTAGTCGTCGCAGCAACGTGGCCGTATTGCTTATTGTACAGGCACATTACAGCCGTTAAAGGCATCACTGCTTCGTCGCTCATTACGCGAGGTCCGGCGCGTGGAAAGAAGATCGGAGGTGAGTATAACCTTTTTTTTATTTTTTAATATTATGGGTGTAACAGTACATTAAGTAAGAGCAGAACAGTGACTGCAGTTCTGGGTGTAACTGGAGTACAATACATTAGGTAACAGCAGAACAGTGACTGCAGCTTTGGGTGTAACTGGAGTACCATACCTTAGGTAACAGCAGAACAGTGACTGCAGCCCTGGGTGTAACTGGAGTACAATACCTTAGGTAACAGCAGAACAGTGACTGCAGCTCTGGGTGTAACTGGAGTACATTACATTAGGTAAGAGCAGAACAGTGACTGCAGCTCTGGGTGTAACTGGAGTACAATACATTAGGTAAGAGCAGAACCTTTTCTGCAGCTCTGGTTGTAACTGGAGCACAATACATTAGGTAACAGCAGAACAGTGACAGCATATCTGAATGTAACTGGAGTACATTACATTAGGTAAGAGCAGAACAGTGACTGCAGCTCTGGGTATAACTGGAGTACAATACATTAGGTAAGGGCAGAACCTTTTCTGCAGCTCTGGGTGTAACTGGAGTACACTACATTAGATAACAGCAGAGCAGTGACTGCAGCTCTGGGTGTAACTGGAGTACAATACAATAGGTAGGAGCAGAACAGTGACTGCAGCTCTGGGTGTAACTGGAGCACAATACATTAGGTAACAGCAGATCAGTGACAGCAGATCTGGGTGTAACTGGAGTACACTACATTAGATAACAGCAGAACAGTGACTGCAGCTCTGGGTGTAACAGGAGTACATTAGGTAACAGCAGAACAGTGACTGCAGATCTGGGTGAAACTGGAGTACAATACATTAAGTAACAGTAGAACAGTGACTGCAGCTCTGGGTGTAACTTGCGTACAATACATTAGGTAACAGCAGAAAAGCGACTGCAGCTCTGGGTGTAACTGGAGTGCAATACATTAGGTAACAGCAGAACAGTGACTGCAGCTCTGGCTGTAACTGGAGTATAATACATTAGGTAACAACAGAACAGTGACAGCAGCTCCGAGTGTAACAGGAGTATAATACACTAGATGGTGGCCCGATTCTATCGCATCGGGTGTTTTAGAGTCTCTGTTAAAATAAAAAATAGTGATATACTCACCTTCCGACGGCCCCCGGACTCTGTCCCACTTCTCATCACGTGCCCGGCATCTTTCGGTCCCAGTAATGCATAGCGAGAAGGGCCGGAGATGACGTCACTCTCGCGAGAGCGCGACGTCATCAGCGGTGTTTCACGCAAAGCATTACTGGGACCTGAAGATGCCAAGAGCGTGGTAAGAGGAGAGAAAGAGTCCGGGGGCCGTCGGAAGGTGAGTATATCACTATTTTTTATTTTAACAGAGACTCTAGAATACCCGATGCGATAGAGACGGGCCACCATCTAGTCTACTATATAATTGTCTAATTCTGTCTGTCTGTCTGTAATGGAAATCCCACCTCGCTGATTGGTCACGGCAGTTAGGCCGCAACCAATCAGCGACAGTGGCAACACGGCGCATTGCTTATTGTACAGGCACATTACAGCCGTTAAAGGCATCACTGCTGCGTTGCTCATTACACAGGCACAGTCCTGTACATATTCTGGAGTACAATACATTAGGTAATTAGGTAACAGTAGAACATTGACTGCAGCTCTGGGTGTAACTTGCGTACATTAGGTGACAGCAGAAAAGTGAATGCAGCTCTGGGTGTAACTGGAGTGCAATACATTAGGTAAGATCTGAACAGTGACTGCAGCTCTGGGTGTAACTGGAGTACAATACATTAGGTAAGATCTGAACAGTGACTGCAGCTCTGGCTGTAATAGGAGTATAATACATTAGGTAAGAGCAGAACGGTGACTGCAGCTCTGGGTGGTAACGGCAGAACAGTGACTGCAGCTCTGGGTATAACCGGAGTTCATTAGGTAACAGCAGAACAGTGACTGCAGCTCTGGGAGTAACTGGAGTACAATCCATTAGATAACAGCAGAACAGTGACTGCAGATCTGGGTGTAACTGGAGTACACTACATTAGGTAACAGCAGAACAGTGACTGCAGCTCTGGGTGTAACAGTGGTAACAGCAGAACAGTGACTGCAGCTCTGGCTGTAACTGGAGTACAATACATTAGGTAACAGCAGAACAGTGACATCTGTTATGATGAGTCACCGAAGGAGGAAAAAACAAAATACCAGCTAAGTCCAGAAAAACCAGAGAGGTTGGCAGCTATCGGATTGCAGACCCCTGGACCTATCCACAACAACTAGCAGTAGCCGTGGGGGGTTCCTACGGTGCCCTAGACCCCTCACTCACAGCCGGAGAACTAGATAGCCTAAAGACAGAAAGGGGAAAAACTAAACTGCCACAGAGCAGACCCCAAAGCAATAGGCAGCCCCCAACATATAATGACGGTGAAGCAAGATGAAAACACTAACACAGATAGAAAGATAGGTTGAGCAAATGATGGGGCCCAAGCTAACTACATAGGACAGGATAGGAAAGCTGCTTTCTGCCATCCGCAAAAACACTATCAAAATGAGCCAACCGACTGATAGGAAAAACAGGCCCTGAAGTCGCTAGGCTTCAAAAGACTATATCAGCACTCAGGTATATTCTGAAGACAGAGCAAAAGATCAACAGATCAGAGACAAAAATGGAATTCAGCTCACCCCCGGCTGGGGATGGCAGAACTCCCAAAAAACAAGGCAAAACAAAAACAAAACTGAAGAGTACAAAGCAGAGCAGAAAAACTTAGCTTTGAGAAGCAGGAATCAGACTGGTCTCCAAGAATCCAGCAGGAAAATCACCAGCCAGGAAGAAGGGCGTCGGCAGCCTTATATCCAGTCCTCAATTCCAGCCACCCAGTCATCATCTAGCTGCCCAGGTGTTTGATAATCAGCCTCACTACCTTCCTTCACCGGAGGAGGGAGTTCATCAGACCTCAATGGTGAAGGGAAAAATGAACTCACAACAGTACCTCCCCCTTGAGGAGGGGTCACCGAACCCTCATCCATGCCACCAGGGCGATCCGGGTGAGCCCGATGAAAGGCATGCACCAATCTTTCGGCATGAATATCAGAGGCAGAGACCCAGGAATTATCCTCCTGACCATAACCCTTCCACTTAACCAAATACTGGAGTCTCCGTCTAGCCAGACGGGAATCCAGTATCTTCTCTACCTCATCTTCCATGTTACCTTCAACCAATATAGGGTCAGGAGGTGCCACCACAGGAACTACTGGTTCAACAAACCTCTTCAACAAGGACTTATGAAACACATTATGAATTTTAAATGTGACAGGAAGAGCCAACCAAAAAGAGACCGGATTAATAATCTCCAAAATCTTGTAAGGTCCAATAAATCTAGGCTTAAACTTAGGAGAAGCCACCTTCATAGCGATATTTTTTGATGACAACCAAACCATATCGCCCACCTTAAACTGGGGACCAACGGTCCTACGCCAGTTGGAAAACCGCTGGGCCTTTTCCTGGGAGAGAGACAACTTATCCACTACTTGGTCCCAGATCTGGTGCATTCTCTCCACCACAGTGTCAACACCTGGGCAGGCAGAAGGCTCCACCTGCCCTGAAGAAAATCGAGGGTGAAAACCAAAGTTACAAAAAAAAGGTGACATCAAAGTGGCAGAACTAGCTCTATTATTTAAAGCAAATTTGGCCAAGGGCAAAAATGAAACCCAATCATCCTGATCAGCGGAAATAAAACATCTCAAATACGACTAAAAGGTCTGGTTTGTTCTCTCCGTCTGCCCATTGGTCTGAGGGTGAAACGCAGAGGAGGACAGCTGAATTCCCAGCTTGGAACAGAAAGTCCTCCAAAATCTAGACACAAACTGAACTCCTCTGTCAGATACAATGTTCTCAGGAATCCCGTGCAAGCGAACCACCTGTTGCAAAAACAAGGGCACCAACTCAGAGGAAGATGGCAACTTAGGGAGTGGTACAAGATGGACCATCTTAGAGAATCTATCACAAATCACCCAAATAACAGTCATTCTCTGAGAGACAGGCATATCAGAGATAAAATCCATTGAAATATGGGTCCATGGCCTCCTGGGCACCGGCAAAGGCATCAACAAGCCACTAGAGCGAGAACAAGGTTTAGACCGGGAGCAAGTCCCACAGGACTGCACAAAATTCCTGACATCATGAGACAAGGTGGGCCACCAAAAAGACCGACTCACCAGATCTCTAGTACCAAAAATACCTGGATGACCAGCCAATGCAGAGCAATGAACTACAGACATCACTCTCTTCCTCCACTGGTCAAGAACATACAACTTTCCACTGGGACAACGCTCAGGTTTGTCCTCCTGAAACTCTTCCAGAGCACGTCTCAAATCGGGCGAGATGGTAGAAAGAACTACCCCCTCGCCTAAGATGGTAGCAGACTTAGTCACAACAGGAGAATCAGCAAGGAAACTCCTAGAGAGGGCGTCTGCCTTGACATTCTTAGTGCCCGGAAGAAAAGAGACCACAAAATCAAAACGTGTGAAAAACAAGGCCCACCTAGCCTGTCTAGGATTCAAGCGCTTGGCCGACTCCAGGTAAATCAAATTCTTGTGGTCAGTAAGGACCACGACTTGGTGTTTGGCTCCCTCCAACCAATGTCTCCACTAATCAAATGCCCATTTCATGGCCAACAGTTCCCGATTCCCCACATCATAGTTACGTTCGGATGGGGAGAACTTTCGGGAAAAGAAAGCACAAGGATTCATTTTAGATGTCACAGGATCTTTTTGGGACAACACCGCTCCTGCACCAATCTCAGAAGCGTCCACCTCCACCTGAAACGGGAGTGAGACATCAGGTTGCCGCAAAACCGGAGCAGAAGTGAATCTTCGCTTCAGCTCCTGAAAGGAAGAAACAGCCTCCGGAGACCAATTCAGCACATCAGCACCCTTCCTAGTCAAATCCGTCAATGGCTTGGCAATACCAGAAAAATTAGCTATAAATTTCCGATAAAAATTAGCAAAACCCAAAAACTTCTGGAGGGCCTTCAAAGAAGTGGGCTGAACCCAATCATAAATGGCCTGTACCTTGGCCGGGTCCATTTCAATAGTTGACGGAGACAAAATAAATCCCAAAAATGAAATCCTCTGTACCCCAAAAAGGCATTTCGATCCCTTGATATTCAGGGAATTCTCCCTCAAAATCCGGAACACAGTCCGAACATGTTCCACATGAGAGTCCCAATTCTTGGAGAAGATCAAAATATCATCCAGATAGATAATCAAAAATTTATCCACAAAGTCTCGGAATATATAGTTCATGAAGCACTGGAAGACAGAAGGGGCATTAGTGAGCCCAAAAGGCATCACCAGGTACTCAAAATGTCCCTCCGGAGTATTAAACGCCGTCTTCCATTCATCCCCATGCTTAATGCGAATAAGATTATACGCCCCCATGAGGTCAAGCTTGGTAAACCAGCAAGCACCTTTAACTCTGGAGAATAGATCAGAAATCAGGGGTAACGGATACTGATATTTAACAGTAATTTTGTTGAGGGCACGATAGTCAATACAAGGCCTTAATGAACCATCCTTTTTAGCCACGAAAAAAAACCCAGCACCTAAGGGTGAAGAGGATGGTCTAATATGACCCTTCTCGAATGCCTCCTTAATATAGGATCGCATAGCCTCGTGCTCGGGTACAGATAAAGTGAAAAGCCGACCCTTGGGGAATTTACACCCCGGATTCAGCTCAATTGCACAGTCATAACTCCTATGAGGAGGCAAAGACGCAGAATCATTCTCACTAAATGCATCATAAAAGTCAGCCAAATAGTCAGGAACATCATGCGACTGGGGAGAGGTGGAGAAAACAGGAGCATCACTAAGGGCACACCGACAACCCCAACTCACCACAGACAAAGATTTCCAATCCAGAACTGGATTATGGATTTGCAACCAGGGAAACCCCAGAACAATGGTATCATGCAAATTATGCAACACCAAAAATCTGCAATTTTCTTGATGGTCTGGGGCGACCCGCATTACCACCTGGGTCCAAAACTGAGGTTTATTCTTCGCCAAAGGAGTAGCATCAATACCCCTCAAAGGGATAGGCGTCCGCAGGGGTGTCATAGGAAATCCACAACGTCTAGCAAAATCCAAGTCCATTAGGTTCAGGGCTGCTCCCGAATCCACAAAAGCCTTGGCGGAAAATGTGGACAGGGAGCAGATCAGAGTAATTGCCAGAAGAAACTTAGGTTGAACACCTCCCACAGAAAACGTGTGTGCACAACGTTTCTCTCGTTTAGGGCAGACAGAAATAATATGCTAGGCATCTCCACAAAAAAAACCACAGCTTATTACGCCTTCTGAACTCCTGACGTTGCGCCCTAGACAAAACTCTATCACATTGCATAGGTTCAGACATTTGTTCAACAGGTGGCAACATCTCTCGTGTAGTTTTGCGTTCACGTAAACGCCGATCCACCTGAATGGCTAATGACATAGAATCGTCAAGACCAGAGGGAACAGGAAATCCCACCATAGTATCTTTTACAGTTTCTGACAAACCCGTCCGAAAGAGGGCTGCCAAGGCACCATCATTCCAGGTAGTAAGGACCGCCCACTTTCGGAATTTTTGACAGTACAACTCTGCCGAATCCCGACCGTGGCTTAATGCCAACAGGGTCTTTTCAGCCTGATCAACAGCATTAGGTTCATCATACAACAACCCCAAGGCTTGAAAAAATGCGTTCACATTATTCAGAATAGGATCATCAGGTTTCAAAGAAAACGCCCAATCCTGGGGATCGCCGCACAGCAAAGAGATGACAATTTTAACCTGCTGCGCAGAGTTCCCCGACGAGTTAGGCTTCAAGGCAAAAAATAATTTACAATTATTCTTGAAATTCCAGAATTTAGACCGATCCCCAAAAAACACATCAGGAGAGGGAATCTTTGGTTCAGCCGCATGTGAATGAGCAAGATAGGCGGAAATTCCCCGCACTTCAGCAGCGAGCTGCTCCACACGATCAGACAATTGCTTCATCTCCATTGAGAGAAAAATTCCCCCTACGTCCTCAGAGATATAGAGGAAAAAATATGCACACACCAAAAAAAAATTCTGACACTTTTTTTTTTTTTTTTACAATTTTCTCCTGCTATTGAGTACCCTAGGATCTGCGGTATGGCTGGTGATTCTGTTATGATGAGTCACCGAAGGAGGAAAAAACAAAATACCAGCTAAGTCCAGAAAAACCAGAGAGGTTGGCAGCTATCAGATTGCAGACCCCTGGACCTATCCACTACAACTAGTAGTAGCCATGGGGGGTTCCTACGGTGCCCTAGACCCCACGATCACAGCCGGAGAACTAGATAGCCTAAAGACAGAAAGGGGAAAAACTAAACTGCCCCAGAGCAGACCCCAAAGCAATAGGCAGCCCCCAACATATAATGACGGTGAAGCAAGATGAAAACACTAACACAGATAGAAAGATAGGTTGAGCAAATGATGGGGCCCAAGCTAACTACATAGGACAGGATAGGAAAGCTGCTGTCTGCCATCCGCAAAAACCCTATCAAAATGAGCCAACCGACTGATAGGAAAAACAGGCCCTGAAGTCGCTAGGCTTCAAAAGACTATATCAGCACTCAGGTATATTCTGAAGACAGAGCAAAAGATCAACAGATCAGAGACAAAAATGGAATTCAGCTCACCCCCGGCCGGGGATGGCAGAACTCCCAAAAAACAAGGCAAAACAAAAACAAAACTGAAGAGTACAAAGCAGAGCAGAAAAACTTAGCTTTGAGAAGCAGGAATTAGACTGGTCTCCAAGAATCCAGCAGGAAAATCACCAGCCAGGAAGAAGGGCGTCGGCAGCCTTATATTCAGTCCTCAATTCCAGCCACCCAGTCATCATCTAGCTGCCCAGGTGTTTAATAATCAGCCTCACTACCTTCCTTCACCAGAGGAGGGAGTTCATCAGACCTCAATGGTGAAGGGAAAAATGAACTCACAACAGACAGCAGCTCCGGTTGTAACAGGAGTATAATACACTAGATGGTGGCCCGATTCTATTGCATCGGGTATTCTAGAGTCTCTGTTAAAATAAAAAGTAGTTATATACTCACCTTCCGACGACCCCTGGACTCTGTCCCTCCTCTCACCACGCTCCCGGCATCTTCCCGTCCCAGTAATGCTTAGCGAGAAGGGCCAGAGATGACGTCACTCTCGTGAGAGCGTGACGTCATCAGCGGTGTTTCGCGCTAAGCATTACTGGGACCGGAAGATGCCGGGAGCGTGGTGAGAGGAGAGAAAGAGTCCGGGGGCCGTCGGGAGGTGAGTATTTCACTATTTTTTATTTTAACAGAGACTCTAGAATGCCCGATGTGATAGAATCGGGCCATCATCTAGTCAATATATAATTGGTTATTATGCTATCCATCATTCCAAATATAAATTGTAATCCGCCACTGTGCACCCACTAACTATAAATAGCCACTTTCCCCATTTAATATATAAATTAATTAGCACCTGTACCCTTTCCCCCAATTCATTACCAGGCACTTCATCCTCAACGCCCCCCACTATGTACCTCCCGCTCTAACCCTTACCCCAATTCATTATATTTACATGCCCCTCACGCCTCAATTCATTGTCAGGTGTTTCTCTCCCACCCTCTATTCATCATCAACTGCTCTACCCCACATTCAATACATCATTTACTCCCCCACTCTCAAAATTCATTATTTGCTCTCCCCATAGATCATCATTTGCTCTCCTCACCCCCCACCTTCAATTCAATTGCTGTGCCCCGTCACTCACACTGAATTCATCATTTGCAGTCGCCCGTCCTCTCCCCCACTTCATCATTTGCAGTCCCCCCACTTTAATTTGAAGTCCCCTTACTTCATCCATCGCAGTCCCCTATCACCCCCTCACTTCATCTGCAGTGCCCCTTCATCATTTGCAGCCCCCTATCCCCCTTCCATTTCATCATGTGCAGTCCCCTTCCCCCCACTTCATCATGTGCAGCCCCCCTACCCCCCACTTCATGTGCCGCCCCACTCCCCCCGTCATCATGAGCAGTCCCCCTTACCCACCAATTCATCATGTGCAGTCCCCCTTACCCCCAATTCATCATGTGCAGTTCCCCTTAACCCACAATTCATCATGTGCATTACCACTTACCCCTAATTCATCCTGTGCAGTCCTCTTAACCCCCACTTCATCATGTGCAGGCCCACTCCCCCCACTTCATCATGTGCAGCCGAACTCACCCAACTTCATCCTGTGCAGCCCAACTCACCCAACTTCATCATGTGCAATCTCCCTTACCCCCATCATCAAGTGCAGCCACACTCCCCCCACTTTATGTGCAGCCCCACTCCCCCTACGCCATCATGTGCAGCCCCACCCACCCCCTTCATCATGTACAGCCCCACTCACCAACTTCATCATGTGCAGCCCCACTCACCCCCCTTCATCATGTGCAGCCCCACTCACCCCCTTCATCATTTGCAGCCCCCACACTCCCCTTCATTATGTGCAGCCCCACTCACCCCCCTCCATCATGTGCGGCCCCACTCACCCCCCTCCAACATGTGCAGCCCTACTCACCCCCTTCATCATGTGCGGCCCCACTCACCCCCTTTCATCATGTGCGGCCCCACTCACCCCCTTCATCATGTGCGGCCCCATTCACCCCGCCTCCATCATGTGCGGCCCCACTCACCCCTCCTTCATCATGTGCGGCCCCACTCACCCCCCTTCATCATGTGCGGCCCCATTCACCCCCCTCTATGACGTGCAGCCCCACTTACCCCCCTCTATCATGTGCAGCCCCACTCACTCCCCTTCATCATGTGTGGCCCCACTCACCCCCCTTCATCATGTGTGGCCCCACTCACCCCCTTCTTCATGTGCGGCCCCACTCACCCCCCTTCATCATGTGCAGCCCCATTCACCCCCCTCCATCGTGTGCGGCCCCATTCACCCCCTCCATCATGTGCGGCCCCATTCACCCCCTCCATCATGTGCGGCCCCACTCACCCCCCTTCATCATATGCGGCCCCACTCAACCCCTTCATCATGTGCAGCCCCATTCACCCCCCTCCATCGTGTGCGGCCCCACTCACCCCCTTCATCATATGCGGCCCCACTCACCCCCCTTCATCATATGCGGCCCCACTCACCCCCCTTCATCATGTGTGGTCCCACTCACCCCCTTCATCATGTGTGGTCCCACTCACCCCCTTCATCATGTGTGGCCCCACTCACCCCCCTTCATCATGTGCGGCCCCACTCACCCCCCTCCATCATGTGCGGCCCCATTCACCCCCCTCCATCATGTGCGGCCCCACTCACCCCCTTCATCATGTGCGGCCCCACTCACCCCCCTTCATCATGTGTGGCCCCACTCACCCCCTTCGTCATGTGCGGCCCCACTCACCCCCCTTCATCATGTGCAGCCCCATTCACCCCCCTCCATCGTGTGCGGCCCCATTCACCCCCCTCCATCATGTGCGGCCCACTCACCCCCCTTCATCATATGCGGCCCCACTCACCCCCCTTCATCATGTGTGGTCCCACTCACCCCTTCATCATGTGCGGCCCCACTCACCCCCCTTCATCATGTGCGGCCCCACTCACCCCCTTCGTCATGTGCGGCCCCACTCACCCCCCTTCATCATGTGCAGCCCCATTCACCCCCCTCCATCGTGTGCGGCCCCATTCACCCCCTCCATCATGTGCGGCCCCACTCACCCCCCTTCATCATATGCGGCCCCACTCACCCCCCTTCATCATGTGTGGTCCCACTCACCCCCTTCATCATGTGCGGCCCCACTCACCCCCCTTCATCATGTGCGGCCCCACTCACTCCCCTTCATCATGTGTGGCCCCACTCACCCCCCTTCATCATGTGTGGCCCCACTCACCCCCTTCGTCATGTGCGGCCCCACTCACCCCCCTTCATCATGTGCAGCCCCATTCACCCCCCTCCATCGTGTGCGGCCCCATTCACCCCCCTCCATCATGTGCGGCCCCATTCACCCCCTCCATCATGTGCGGCCCCACTCACCCCCCTTCATCATATGCGGCCCCACTCACCCCCCTTCATCATGTGCGGCCCCACTCACCCCCCTTCATCATGTGCGGCCCCACTCACCCCCCTTCATCATGTGCGGCCCCATTCACCCCCCTCCATCATGTGCGGCCCCATTCACCCCCCTCCATCATGTGCGGCCCCACTCACCCCCTTCATATTTTGCAGCTCCACTCACTCCCCACTCATGATTTGCAGCCCCCGCACCTCCTCACACATTTAATTCATCATTTCATGAAAAAAAAAAAAGTTTGCCATACTTACCACACAGCCGCCTGCTCCCCAGCAGCGCCTCTCTGCTTCCAGGGTCCGGACTCTAGTACATGTTGGCGCGCGCGATGATGTCATCACGCACACCTGACCCGGAAGTGGAGAGGGAGGGAGCGGGACTGCGGGCAGCGGGAGCTGTGCAGCCATCAAGGTGACGGCGGTGCACAGCTCCCGGCCGGCGGCCGGCATGATACACTGTGACGCGGTGGCTGTGTCTGCTGCTGGACCCTATAGAGATGCTGGGGGAGCGGCCCGGGGGGCACTTGCCTCCCTGCCACCCAGCCGAGCCCGCCCCTGGCAATATCCATGGTCCCTTACCAGCCTGAGAATACCAGTTCCCAGCTGTCAGATTTAGCTTGACTGGTTGTCAAAATTGGGGGGAACCCCACACCGTTTTTTTCAAATTATTTATTTATTTAAATAATTTCAAAAACAGTGGTGTGGAACCCCTCTATTCTTGATAACCAGCCTTGCTAATGCTGACAGCTGAGGGTTAAGGGGTACACTGTTGCCACTTTGCCTTGTGTCCGTCCCTACTTTAAGCTGTTTTGGCAGCTTCTGGGTCCCCATGAAGGTGTTGTCTATGCGTTTGGTTTTGTCTCCCACTGAATTGAATGGTGTTCGGCTATGTTTGTCAACCATGTTCGTTGAACATCTGGAAGTTCGGCGAACATAGCCAAATTGAACCTTGGACGTTTAACCCCTCCCTGTCCTGTGACTATTACATATCACCTATCCTAAGACCACATTCACACATTCAGCATTTCGTCAGTATTTTGTGTAAGTATTTGTAATCCAAAACCAGGAATGGATATTAAATGTAGAAGTGATGATATGTCTCTATAACACTTTTCCTCTGATTGTTCCATTCCTGGTTTTGGCTCACAAATAGTGATGCAAAATACCGACCAAACACTGAGCATGTGAACATTGCCAAAGGATAAGTGACAAGTTATAGATTGGTGAGAGTCCGACTGCTGGGCCCTGCACCGATCTAAAGAATGTGAACTGTTATCCTCACGTGTACGACTCGACCACTGATCTATTCATTCCGTAAGGGGCTGCATTTGCTTTTTCTGGAAGCCCCCAAAGAGGATGAATGAAGCTGCGGTCAGACATCCTATCTGCTGCTCCATTTTAAAATGGGGATAAAAGTGTCCTGTCATGGATAAAGGTTCCCTATTCTTCCGATCGGTGCGGTTTCCAATGGTCCGATTTGTCCGATCATTAAGTTATCACCTACCTAACCTGTGGATAGTACCCTTTAATGTAAACTACCATAATTGTACATCCCATTTATGGTGGCGCACAATAGATGTGCAGCAGCCGCCTGTGTTTCACAGTCGACGCTCCACTATATCAGGGATAATGGCTAAGTTATTTGCATATACCTGTAGGGTGGGCCCCTAGGGTCAATTCCCCCATGGGCCCCAGACACCCCAGTCCGACCCTGAGCGCAACCGACAGTCATCATAATAGACAACACAGTGGTGATATACACTCACTGGCCACTTTATTAGGTACACCTGTCCAACTGTGTGTTAAGACTTAATTTCTAATCAGCCAATCACATGGCGGCAACTCAGTGCATTTAGGCATGTAGACATGGTCAAGACAATCTCCTGCAGTTCAAACCGAGCATCAGTATGGGGAAGAAAGGTGATTTGAGTGCCTTTGAACGTGGCATGATTGTTGGTGCCAGAAGGGCTGGTCTGAGAATTTCAGAAACTGCTGATCTACTGGGATTTTCACGCACAACCATCTCTAGGGTTTACAGAGAATGGTCCGAAAAAGAAAAAAAATCCAGTGAGCGGCAGTTCTGTGGCCGGAAATGCCATGTTGATGCCAGAGGTCAGAGGAGAATGGGCAGACTGGTTCGAGCTGATAGAAAGGCAACAGTGACTCAAATTGCCACCCGTTACAACCAAGGTAGGCAGAAGAGCATCTCTGAACGCACAGTGCGTCGAACTTTGAGGCAGATGGGCTACAGCAGCAGAAGACCACACCGGGTACCACTCCTCTCAGCTAAGAACAGGAAACTGAGGCTACAATTTGCACAAGCTCATCGAAATTGGACAGTAGAAGATTGGAAAAACGTTGCCTGGTCTGATGAGTCTCGATTTCTGCTGCGACATTCGGATGGTAGGGTCAGAATTTGGCGTAAACAACATGAAAGCATGGATCCATCCTGCCTTGTATCAACGGTTCAGGCTGGTGGTGGTGGTGTCATGGTGTGGGGAATTTTTTCTGGGCACTCTTTGGGCCCCTTGGTACCAATTGAGCATCGTTGCAACGCCACAGCCTACCTGAGTATTGTTGCTGACCATGTCCATCCCTTTATGACCACAATGTACCCAACATCTGATGGCTACTTTCAGCAGGATAATGCGCCATGTCATAAAGCTCGAATCATCTCAGATTGGTTTCTTGAACATGACAATGAGTTTACTGTACTCAAATGGCCTCCTCAGTCACCAGATCTCAATCCAATAGAGCATCTTTGGGATGTGGTGGAACGGGAGATTCGCATCAGGGATGTGCAGCCGACAAATCTGCGCCAACTGTGTGATGCCATCATGTCAATATGGTCCAAAATCTCTGAGGAATGCTTCCAGCACCTTGTTGAATCTCTGCCACGAAGAATTGAGGCAGTTCTGAAGGCAAAAGGGGGTCCAACCCCTTACTAGCATGGTGTACCTAATAAAGTGGCCAGTGAGTGTAAGTAATTACAGATATGTCTGGAGTCACCGGAGAACATTTCTGGTGTAATTTTCGCCACTTTTGTGATATAGATTCTGATGATTCTGTTGGCTGCGCTCTGTCACTGGCAGAGACTTGTGCACATGCAGGAAAACCTGTGTTCTATCCAAACTGACCAATAAGAGCCCTAATGTGTTATATTACGAAAAGCGATAATCAAAAAATAACTTTATTAATTTAAAAAAATACACAAAGTGGCAGCTGCTTTCTCCATCTAACTGCGTACCCAATGCTAAAGATAGAGTACGCAGGTAGCATGCAGCGTCATGCGCCCATAGGCGGAGGTGCGGCCGTGGGCGGAGCTTCATGGCGGCCATGCGCATCCCTCCGCAGCTCCAGGAAACGCTAGTGTGAAACTAGCCTTAGTGATGGTGGTGTCCGATAGACGCCTTTTCCATTACTAACTCCTGGCATGGACGTCAATGGACATTAAACATCCAACAACCCCAAAAAACATTATCCAGATTGCCACCACACCAGGGCAGTCGGAAACAGCCGAGGCAAAGCGCCTTCTCATCTTATGTGTCACTTCAGAGGACGCTGCTGGCTGCTATTTTTAGGCTGTTAAGGGACATAACCAGAGACCTTTGGTAGTTGTCAAAAATGGAGGGGACCCCACATGATTTTCTTTTAACCCCTTTACCCCCAAGGGTGGCTTGCACAATCATGACCTGGACAATTTTTACAATTCTGACCACTGTACCTTTATGAGGTAATAACTCTGAAACGCTTCCATGGATCCCGGTGATTTTGACAATGTTTACTTGTGGCATATTGTACTTCATGTTAGTGGTAAAATTTCATTCATATAACTTGCGTTTATTTGTGAAAAAACGGAAATTTGGCGAAAATTTTGAAAATTTCACAATTTTCCAACTATGAATTTTTATGCCCTTAAATCACAGAAGATATGGCACACAAAAAACTTAATAAGTAACATTTCCCACATGTTTACTTTACATCAGCACAATTTTGGAACCAAAAATTTTTTTTGGTTAGGAAGTTATAAGGGTTAAATGTTGACCAGCGATTTCTCATTTTTACAATACCATTTTATTTTTACAGACCACATCACATTTGAAGTCACTTTGAGGGGTCTATATGATAGAAAATACCCAAAAGTGACACCATTCTAAAAACTGCACCCCTCAAGGTGCTCAAAACCATATTCAAGAAGTTTATTAACCCTTCAGGTGCTTCACAGGAATTTTTTGAATGTTTAAAAAAAATGAACATTTACCGGTAAATTTTTTTCACAAAAAAATTAATTCAGGTCCAATTTTTTTTATTTTACCAAGGATAACAGGAGAAATTGGACTGCAAAAGTTATTGTGCAATTTCTCCTGAGCACGCTGATACCTTATATGCGGGGGGGAACCACTGTTTCGGCGCATAGCAGAGCTCAGAAGGGAAGGAGCGCTGTTTGACTTTTTCAATGCAAAATTGGCTGGAATTCAGATCGGACGCCATGTCACGTTTGGAGAGCCCCGGATGTGCCTAAACAGTGGAACCCCCCCACAAGTGACCCCATTTTGGAAACTAGACCCCCCAACGAACTTATCTAGATATGTGGTGAGAACTTTGAACCCACAAGGGCTTCACAGAAGTTTATAACGTACAGCCGTACAATTAAAAAATCATATTTTTTCCAAAAAAATGATCTTTTCACCCCCATATGAGGGTGTAAATGACTATTTGGGCGCATGGCAGAGCTCGGAGGGGAAGCAGCGCCATTTGACTTTTTTGGCTGGATTTGAGATCGGACACCATGTCGCGTTTGGAAAGCCCCTGATGTGCCAAAACAGTAGAAACCCCCCACAAATGACACCATTTTGGAAACTAGACCTCCCAAGGATCTTATCTAGATGTGTGGTGAGAACTTTGAACCCCCAAGGGCTTCACAGAAGTTTATAACGTACAGTCGTAAAATTAAAAAAAAAAATCACATTTTTTCCACAAAAATGATCTTTTCACCCCCAATTTTTATCTTCCCAAGGGTAACAGGACCCCAAAAGTTATTGTGCAATTTGTCCTGAGTACGCTGATACCCCACATGTGGGGGTAAACCACTATTTGGGCGCATGGCAGAGCTCGGAAGGGAAGCAGCGCCATTTGACTTTTTTGGCTGGAATTGGGATTGGACCCCATGCCGCATTTGGAAAGCCCCTGATGCCTAAACAGTGGAAACCCCCCACAAATGACACCATTTTGGAAACTAGACCCCCCAAGGAACTTATCTAGATGTGTGGTGAGCACTTTGAACACCCAAGATCTTCACAGAAGTTTCTAAGTTTATATGAAAATAAAAAAATCATATTTTTTCCACAAACAAGATCTTTTAGTCACAATTTTTTTTATTTTCCCAAGGGTAACAGGAGAAATTGGACCCCAAAAGTTGTTGTCCAATTTGTTCTGAGTACGATGATACCCCACATGTGGGAGAAAACTACTGTATGGGCACACGTTGGGGCTCGGAAGGGAAGTAGTGATGTTTTGGAATGCTGACTTTGATGGAATGGTCTGCGGGTGTCATGTTGCCTTTGGAAAGCCCCTGATGTACCTAAACAGTGGAAACCCCCCCACAAGTAACCCCATTTTGGAAGCTAGACCCCTTAAGGAACTTATCTAGATGTGTGGTGAGCACTTTGAACCCCCAAGTGCTTCACAGAAGTTTATAACGCCCGGGCGTGAAAATAAAAAAATCATATTTTTTTTCCACAAAAATGTTGTTTTTGCCACCAATTTTTTATTTTCCTAAGGGTAACTGGAGAAATTGGACCCCAAAAGTTGTTTTGCAATTTGTGCTGAGTAGGCTGATACCCCATATGTGGGGGTAAAACACTGTTTGGGCACATAGCAGAGCTTGGAAGGGAAGGAGCACCGTTTGACTGTTTAAACGCAGAATTGGCTGAAATTGAGATCAGACGTCATGTTGCGTTTGGAGAGCACCTGATGTGCCCAAACAGTGGAAACCCCCCAATTCTAACTCCAACCTTAACCCCAACACACCCCTAACCCTAATCTCAGCCCTAACCCTAGCCCTAACCCTAATGGGAAAATGGAAATAAATACATTTTTTAAATTTTATTATTTTTCCCTAACTAAGGGGGTGATAATGGGGGGTTTGATTTACTATATATGGCGGATTTTTAGTTTTGGCAGCTGTCACACTCTAAAAGACGCTTTTTATTGTAAAAATAGTTTTTACATCACATTTTGAGAGCTATAATTTTTCCATATTTTGACCCACCGAGTCATGTGAGGTCTTATTTTTTGCTGGATGAGTTGACATTTTTATTGGTACCATTTTCGGGCATGTGACATTTTTTGATCGCTTTTTATTCCGATTTTAAACCAGCATTTCAAGAATTTCTTTTGGGGGGCGTTTACACCGTTCTGCATGCGGTAAAATTGATAAGGCGGTTTTATTCTGTGGGTCAGTACGGTTACAGTGATACCTCATTTATTTTTTTTATGTTTTGGCGCTTTTATGCAATAAAAACAATTTTATATAAAAAATAATTATTTTTGCATCGCTTTATTCTGCGAGCTATAACTTTTTTATTTTTTCGCTGATTGCACTGTATCATGGCTCATTTTTTGCAGGACAAGATGACATTTTCAGCAGTACCATGTTTATTTATATTCGTCTTTTTGATCATGCGTTATTGCACTTTTTGTTCGGCGGTATGATAATAAAGCATTGTTTTTTGCTTTTTTTTATTTTTATTTTTTAAGGGGTTCGCTAAAGGGGTTAACTAATGGGACAGTTTTATAGGGCGGGTTGTTACGGATGCGGTGATACTAAATATGTGTACTTTTATTGTTTTGGGGTTTTTTTATTTCCAAAAAGTGAATTTATTAGGGAATATTTATTTTTTTTAAATTTATTTAGCGATTTTTTTATAAATTATTTTTACACTTTTTATTTTTTAAAACTTTATTACAATGTCCCAGGGG
Source organism: Dendrobates tinctorius (assembly GCF_039654945.1). NCBI lineage: Eukaryota > Metazoa > Chordata > Amphibia > Anura > Dendrobatidae > Dendrobates > Dendrobates tinctorius. Next base: position 11,143,177 of record NW_027361794.1, read on the forward strand.
GACATAACTGTCGCTGATCTGTCACGTCACAGGCAGTGCTGCAGGCTTCCACATGCCGGCGCTTTGCAGTTCTCATTATACACGTATGAAACATATAATACTGGTGGATAAAATAAGACTGAGCACAAAACTAGAGATGAGTGAACCTTTCAAGTATTTAATCTCTATTGGAAATCAAAAATCTCCTTACTGATCTCAGATACAACAAGCGACCTCTATACACAACACATTCCCCTATACCTAGACTAATAATACCACATACAAAGGAACAAATACCTCCACACCATGACCAGACCACATATGACCACCACGTAGTTACCGAATAATATCACATACAGGGGACAAATACCTCCACACCACGATCAGACCACATTTACCATATTACCCCCACTCACCTTCCCTATGCCATGGACTTCTATAGCCCCACCCTGGATCTACCCCATCCCCCATCCACCTTCCCTATGCCATGGACTTCTATAGCCCCATCCTGGATCTGTCCCCATCCACCTTTCCTTCAGCCCCTACCCAACATCCCTACAGTCCCTATCCCCTTTTGTACACTTGCTTTGATAAAACTAATGTGTATTTAGTCCTGCCAATAAAGCTTCTTTGAATTTGAATTTATTACCACCACATACTTACCAAATAATATCACAGACAGGTGACAAATACCACCATACCATGGCTGGACCACATATTACCACCACATAGTGACCACACCTACACACCATGACCAATACCACACAATGACCAAATTATATCACATACAGGGAACAAATACTGCCACACCATGACAGGACCACATATTATTATCACATGGTAACCGAATAATATCACATACAGGGAAAAAATACTGACACTATGACCAGACCACAAATTACCACCACATGGTAACCGAATAATATCACATACAGGGAAAAAATACTGACACTATGACCAGACCACAAATTACCACCACATGGCAAATGAATAATATCACATACAGGGAACAAATACCGCCACACTATGACCAGACCACATAGTGACCAAATAATACCTGCTATGAATGGGTCACCAAGGAGAAAAAGGCAAAACAAGCTAAGTCACAGAAAACCAGAGAGGTTGGTAACTATGCAGATTGCAGATCCCTGATCTTACCACACAACTAGCAGTAGCCGTGGAGAGTGCCTACGATATTCCTAGATGCCTCGTCATGGCCGGAGGGCTAAATAAGCCTAAAGCAAGAAAAGGGAAAACTAACTGCCCCAGAGCAGACCCCAAAGGAATAGATAGCCCCCACACATGTATTGACAGTGAAACAAGATGAAGGCACAAACACAGGCAGGAAAATAGGCTGAGCAAATGATGGGGCCCAAGCTAACTAGACAGGAAAGTAAAGGAGAGACTGTCTGCAACCTGCAAAAAACCCTACAAAAATCATGTCCAACACTTCTGATAGCAAAATTAACCCTGAAGTCACTAGACTTCTCCCACTATATCAGCACTCTGAAATATTCTGAGACAGGGCAAAAAGAGACTGAACTAGTAAGGGACAAAAAGCCAATTGGCAAAATACTGATAAATAAGAGTGGAAATTCAGCACAGCCCCCAGCAGGGGCTGGCTGACCACACCAAAAAAACTGAATAGACCAACAAAATCAAGTGTGAACATTAGCAGAAAAACTTAGCTTTAGATGACTGGAACAAAGCTGAAAACCAAGAGCTGACAAGCCAGAAGGAATCACCAGCAACTGAATAGGGCGTCGGCTGTCTTAAATCCAATCTGAGACTCCTGAGATCCAATCATCATCCTCATTCTCAGGTGGCAATCTCCACCGATCAAATCAGCCTCTCTACCTCCTGTTACCACCAAAGGGAGTCTGGAAGGAGAACTCACAACTGGTGAACCAGAGAATGAACTCACAACAGTACCCCCCCTTGAGGAGGGGTCACCGAACCCTCATCCACGCCACCAGGTCGATCAGGATGGGCCTGGTGAAAAGCACGAACCAATCTATTGGCATGAATATCGGAGGCAGAGACCCAAGAATTATCCTCCTGACCATAACCATTCCATTTGACCAAATACTGGAGTCTCCGTCTAACCAAATGAGAATCCAATATTTTCTCTACCTCATATTCCACATTGCCTTCAACCAACACAGGGTCAGGAGGTGCTGCCATAGGAACCACTGGCTCAACAAACCTCTTCAACAGAGATTTGTGAAATACGTTATGGATCTTGAACGTAACTGGAAGAGCCAATCGAAACGAAACAGGATTAAGAATTTCCAAAATCTTATAAGGACCAATAAATCTTGGCTTAAATTTAGGAGATGCGACCTTCATAGGAATATTCTTAGACGACAACCAAACCATATCACCCACTTTAAACCGGGGACCAATGGTCCTACGCCGTTTGGAAAATCGCTGGGCCTTTTCCTGAGAGACGTATAGAAAGAACACCGTGAGCACAACTCAAGATGGTGCTAAGGTTAGGTTCCCAAACCGTTAAAGCAACAAATATGAACCTAGCACTCAACTTATAGGTATTTGTAAGGCGGTTTATTGTAGTACACGAAAGAAGACGTTTCGGTTTAATGTGACCTTCTTCAGTTACTACAAGGGTAAATATAATTACAAAACGTCATTTAAAACAGAAAAAATAACAAAGGAAAAAAAAACAAAAACAAAGGAAAACAGAAGTATATACATACAATAGTCAAAATGGTCATACAAAAATAGGATAAATTGGTCGCAGATGACGCCAGGTATCCCACACTGCCCATATCACGCCAAATAATTTAGGAGCCATAGAAAATATATAGCAGCAATCCATAAGAATGTGAAACATACCGTGTGGTATATAGATTGTGTAGAGCTTATAGGCATCTATCAGAAAGGACGATGGTACTTTAGGCATCTAAAAAACAAGATGCGGTGAAATGGAGCGTATGATAGTAGTTGTGAAACATGTAGCAGGAAAAAAAATAAATAAATAAACTTACTGAGGAGAATGATCTCTCTAAGGTAATGAGCTGTGGAGGATATAGCGAGGCGGAGCATTATTGCAATGTGTGCATAAATAGTATCACCTCCCCTGTTACTAGGTACATATCAGCACTAAGTATTTACCTTGTCAGTATCTAGGAGAGGGGCAAACGCCCACCGGCCATCTGATCCTGCATGCAGACATGCAGGTTTAAAAAGGGGAGGGGGCGGGATACTTAGTGGTGGGCGGCCAATGGGAGCTGTAAGCTCCAGTAAACAGGAAGTGACTAACAGGAAGAATATGGCCGTGCGTTCCACAGTATACAGAGCTTGCTTTCCACCAGAGGAAAGACATAATACCAGCTCAAAATGTGGAGAAAAACATGCTAATGATAGCGGTTATGTATGGTGATGCTATATATTGTTGGTAGGGAGATTGGAATTCAAAATTCAAGAGATAGAAATTAACATATAAATGACCATAGCCTGGTCAGGAGAAAACATTGAACAGGTGGGAGTGAGCAGACATCAGTCCCTGGGTGTCGGGATTATGCTAATTGAGACACTGTGCAGAGGTCCAGAGAAATATGCTAAATAACTTTATTGTGATAATTCATACAAAGGCAGTATATTCAAGGAGAACTATAAAGAGAGAGGCAAAAGAAGCCGAGATCAATAGTATTTGTGCTGTGCAGACTTGTGGGAGAAATAACGCTATATGATCCCAAATAGATAGGAATAGGCTTGTAGCAGTGGCGTCCAATTCCAACACAGTAATATAATCGACTCTGTGAGAAAGAGAGGAATACGTTAGTATATTGTGGCATCAAGAAGGCTCCTAGAAAAACGAATATACACATGAAAGTAGCATAATAAACAGGTCGGACCAAACAAATAAAAAAATTAAAAAAAAAAAAACATTACATACACTGAGTGTTGACTCTAATTTTGTAAGGGGCTTATGTGAGATGTAGTTTTTTACAAAAATGCTGATATTTTGTAATCCCTATTTAACCCTCTTGGGCTCATAGTTTCAAGGGTATGGATCCAAAATGCCTCTCGTTTTTTGAGGTGAAGGATCCTGTTACCACCCCGTCCCTTCTTATGTCTCTGTCCCCGCCTTGTCTTCTTCTGTAGTTGTAACGCCGGCGTGAACCTAAAAAAGGAGCTGAAGTAGAAGCGGTTAGTCCTTGTTCCTGATCTGAACCAGAGGTGGAATAATCTGTCGATAATTGATGGCTTGGTCCGATATTTGTGGATCTTGAGCTGTCCTGCCATCTGTAGACCCGGTTGAATTTATAGTCCTCTGCGTCCCTGGCGAATTTGTTCCTCTTCCTAGTTTCGATATCCCGTTTATGGCGGTCAATACATACTTGAATCTCAGCCTTTAGAGAACTTAGTTCTTCTGGTGTACCAGTTGCTGATAATTGGGTTTCGATGACCTTCACACGTTCAGAGCTGGTTATAACCGCGTTCTGGAGGTATTCAACTGTGAGAGTTATTAGGTCTAGAAAACACTTGTTAAGGATTTGTTCAAATTTAGCACAAAAGTCAGGAGATTCCCGAAAAAGTGTAGGTCGCAGAGGAACCCGGAGACCTCTAGGAATCCGTTGGACCCGTAAATACTCAGACATTTCTCCCCTGCTTTAAACGAGCACCCAATCTGAAGGACTCCCTGGTCACAGCAGACATTGTCCCTAAATCCACTATTCACAAACGTTTTCTACATTAACCTAAAATGGGAACTTTCCCATGCTTACATTGTGTCCAATTTAACAATGTTCTCAAGGGAGATAAATTTGTACACCCCCATTCTGGCAAAGAATTTAAAATCTCCAATATCTTTACATGTGATTCTGCCTATGTGATATATCTCATTAAATGTCCCTGCGGTCTCTTATATGTATGGGAAACTTCACAACCTATACGAGATCGAATATCAAAGCACCAATCAACAATTAGGTGCAAAAATCTTCTTCCCATTCCCCACCACTTCATTACCCAGGGTCATAACATCTCACAACTTCGATTTCAGGTAATTGAACAGGTGCCACCCCCCCGACGGGGTGGTAACAGGATCCTTCACCTCAAAAAACGAGAGGCATTTTGGATCCATACCCTTGAAACTATGAGCCCGAGAGGGTTAAATAGGGATTACGAAATATCAGCATTTTTGTAAAAAACTACATCTCACATAAGCCCCTTACAAAATAAGAGTCAACACTCAGTGTATGTAATGGTTCCTTTATTTGTTGTTTGGTCCGACCTGTTTATTATGCTACTTTCATGTGTATATTCGTTTTTCTAGGAGCCTTCTTGATGCCACAATATACTAACGTATTCCTCTCTTTCTCACAGAGTCGATTATATTACTGTGTTGGAATTGGACGCCACTGCTACAAGCCTATTCCTATCTATTTGGGATCATATAGCGTTATTTCTCCCACAAGTCTGCACAGCTCAAATACTATGGATCTCAGCTTCTTTTGCCTCTCTCTTTATAGTTCTCCTTGAATATACTGCCTTTGTATGAATTATCACAATAAAGATTGTGGTGTAGTGACCACTTTGTCAGCTAGGGGACGCTGAGGGGGTGTCCCAGGACGGGTGTACAGGCACATTCAGCATGGTAACAGGAGCAGGGTCCTAAATGACCATTATGGGTCTCAAGGTGGGTGGCCTTGGGATGCAGGCTCCAGGGTGTATTGATCAGCAGATGTACTGCTGATATTTCTGTTACACTGTGTCAGGGAAGCCTGTATGTGTCTGTGTGCAATACAACCTTTAGTGAGGTCATAGCCAGGTGATCACCTGTGGGTGTGGTTACAGGGCTATGTAATTGAGGTGTTTGGCACATGTGAGAGTGAGTCTGTATGAGTGTGGACAGACTTCCATGTGTCCAGGTGGGACACTACAAAGAGTTGTATATGGGGAGGACTACACCTCCCAGCAGGTGCTGAGACTCTCGGTCCGAGTCTCCAACCACGGACATTTGTGTTCTTTTGCCTAAGCTAGAGGCTATTTTGGTAATGTGCTGCCTTGTGGGTTTATGATGCAAATAAACCTCATGAACTTTGGGAAGAACCTGTCGCATATTTGTCTCCCGCTGCACCTAAGCGAGTCGAATCCCTACAATTGGTGACAGACTGCGGGCAGCGATTCCCAGAAGCACGTGTGGCAGTGCTGGCGATTCTGAGCCAGGAGAGCAGACGCTCTGACAACCGTGAGTAATACTGACCGAGGTCAGAGAAAGTGACTGTATTAATATTTGTGGGATACCTCTGAGGAGAAGAGGCGTCCAGGAACCTGTGGGGCTGACACCAGTAGGTAACAGACAGGAGTCTGTGTTGCACTGACCAGGGTCAGTGAGAGACTGTGTACCTGGAGGGTCAGTGTTGGGAGGTTCTGGGAGAGGAATCGGATCCCTGGAAGACATGATATGACCTTGGACCTGGTGAGGCCGGTGTGTTGGGAGACCCTGGGAGGAGGGTCGGCTCCCTGAATAGCACCCGGTGTGCCCTGTGTGTTGGACGGTCTCAGGCAGAGACGGTACGTCCTGAACAGCACACGGACAGGACATGTGAGAGACTGTGCATGTGTTTTTTTTCCTTTTCCTCTGCAAAACCTGAAGGTGCTTGCTGTGGCTCAGTGGGGTCACGAAGGTCTCGCAGCACAGGGACCTGGTGTTTTCTTTTTGGGATCTGCCCTGGGAGCATTGGTAGCAGACGCTGTCTGTCTACGCCATCCTGCTGCAGCTTTATGGCATGTGACTAAGCGGATACAGTAGTTGTGGCTTTACACAACTATTAAGGGTGAGTACCCTGTATTATTGCTTCATAACCCATTATACCAGCACTGGTAAGGCCCTATGGGCGCACTTTTGTGGTTTTTTTATCTTTGAGGGTGACAAGCGGCTTCCGGTAACCCGGCGGGGTTACGAAGGGGACAAGCGGCTTCCGGTGGATCGGCGGGTCCACGAAGACGGCGCAGCAGGAACTGCAGTGACACCAGCCGCTGTGTGTGTGTGAACGGCAGCCGGAGGTGCCGGTGGTTTGTGACAGCAGAAGCTGTGGTGGTGCCAGCAAGGACTTGTCTGGTATCGTGAGAGACAAACTGTGTGGTGTGAACTGTGGCATAAGAAGTTCTGCAGAACGGACATGGGGAAAGCCCAAAAAGGGGTGGAGTCCCAAAAGGGGACGGTGAAACAAAAGGGAGTGGCAACCCAAAGTGGGGTGGTGGTCCAGAAAGGGGCCAAGTGTGAAGTGACAGCACTGGGTGACTCAGTAGGTAGGTCTGGAGTACCGCAGTGTATGTGCAGGTCTTTTTCAGAATGTGGAATATCCTTTCCAGGGAGTAATGACGGGCCACAGATGTGTACAGTGATGCTGCACTGGGACGGAGCCTTTGGTCGGCTGGACTCAGAGAGTCAGGTGACTCTGACAGGAATGCCTCTCGTTTTCTCTCTGACCGAGAAAAACGTCAGGGTTTGCTGTAAACACGGGGTCACGGTGAACTACGCAGTAGACACAGTAGTGTTTGAGGGGACCAAAGGTGGTGAGTGCCAAGGTAGAGGGATACCACGGGACTTAGTCTATGCCTGGGAGAGGGGCCGGGACTTTCTTTTGTTTGATGACGTTTGGTCGGACGATGGAGATGCTTCGACTGTGGGGCCAGCGGACACTGAGACAGTGACGGCTCCTGACGTGGACAGGTCAGAGGTAGAACTGACCGGAAGAAGGACATCTGCCCAACTTACGGACCTGACGTCTCGTGATAAGACAGATGGTGGGCTGGGAGATGAGACGACAGGACTAGACACATTGGTGCTGGACGGTAACTGGAGGGTTCACTCGACTGGTGTGACTGACCCAGTGGTACCATTTGATGATATAATTAAAGAGGTAGTGGTGAGACACGTGCTGGCCAAAAGAGAACAAGATCATGAGATACAACTTATAAAGGAGACTGTAACAGAACATGTCAAACGGGAAAGAGTCCTAAGGCAAGCAGCTGAGCACAGAGTGGATGAGCTGGAGAAGGAAGTCTCTGAGCTCAGAGGTCACCTGTCAGCGTGTAAAACCATGAACAAGACCCTGTTGGAAAATATGGAGGTGCTCAGAGAGGCCCAAGAGAAGCATCAACAGGAGATTCTCAGGAGAGAGGATCAGCGTCGCTATCTGGCAGAGGAGCGAGATAAAGTTCTGCAAGAACTCAGTGGAGTAGTAAAAGATCTTCTACGGGAGAAGTGGATGGGCAAAGACGTACAGCGGCCATGCCCGACTGATAGCAAGGCAGAACTGCCAAAGCCCATCTTGGAAAAGGGTCCTGAAGACTGTAAATCTCAGGAAGATGGTGAGCCAAGAGCTGCACAAGACAGTCACCCGGTCTTGGAAGATACCTTGAGGGAAGTGTCCGTGGGGAACCCAGAGCCATCTGTCCAGGGTGAGAGCAAGTCCATGACCTTCAAGTGCATGATGGAGGTACCCGAAGACGTGCGAGAAGCGTGTGCCAGCGAAGGTGTGCATGAGACTTTTAAAAAGGCAGTAAAAGCCTATAGTGTGAGCTGGGCACCAGAAACAGACCAATTGGTGATACTGGCAGAAACGGAAGACACAGAGAGAAGGGTGGCTGTCCTGAAGGAGATGCACCTACAATGTCTCCGCACGAAACAGATGCTCGTGGAGCGTAATAGGAAAGCCGCTCGACGTCTGGAGCTTGCCAGGGAAGCTCAAAGTCGGCTGGGCTTTGTGGAAGACATAATTCCGGTACCCAGAAATCTGGTGGGGAAAGTCGTTGGCAGACATGGAAAGGTGATGCAGGAGATGGTGAATCAATCCAGTGTGAAGAGAGTGAGGATCCCACCTGCTGGTGAAATCCAAGTCGTTGTTGAAGATGACATGGTTCCTGTCATTGTGGTTGGTTCGGTGGAAAGCATTAGGAAGCTTCGCATGCTCCTGGAATATCGGGTAGCGTACCTGAAGGAGATTGAGCAGCTAAGACAGGATCGACTGCAGATGAATGAGCAGATATAGAACGTCAGGTGGCATCCACCTCCAACCCAAGGGGTAAGGACCCGAAGGGATCCTCCAAGGAATGAAAGGACAGGTAGTCGAAGGCAAGAACGTCGAGAGTCCGCAAGTGGTCAGACTCAGACCAGCCAGTTAGCCCAACTGGACGTGGTACTCATGACCGTACGAACTGGGAGAGCCGGCCAGTGAGAGAAAGGTCGGGTGACGGAGCGCACTGCAGACAGGTGGAGACTAAAGAGTGTCTGGTCACACTGATGGACGTTGACGGGAAGGCCAAAGCCCAAGGCCGAGATACTGACCGCTGGGGGAAGGGGAGGCCTAACGTAAATATGCAGTATGACTACCGAAACAGACGGAGATGGTCCTCCCGACTGGTAGGGCAAGGTGACATGGGTGCCAGGTCTCAAGATCCCTGGGTGATGTCATGTGTTCAACCCCACAAATTTGAACAGAGGGGGGAGGTATGTGGTGTAGTGACCACTTTGTCAGCTAGGGGGCGCTGTGGGGGTGTCCCTGGACGGGTGTACAGGCACATTCAGCGTGGTAACAGGAGCAGGGTCCTAAATGACCATTATGTGCCTCAAGGGGGGTGGCCTTGGGATGCAGGCTCCAGGGTGTATTGATCAGCAGATGTACTGCTGATATTTCTGTTACACTGTGTCAGGGAAGCCTGTGTGTGTCTATGTGCAATACAACCTTTAGTGATGTCATAGCCATGTGATCACCTGTGGGTGTGGTTACAGGGCTAGGTAATTGAGGTGTTTGGCACATGTGTCAGACTGGGAGGGAGTCTGGCAGAGTGTGGACAGACTTCCATGTGTCCAGGTGGGACACTACAGAGAGTTGTATATGGGGAGGACTACACCTCCCAGCAGGTGCTGAGACTCTCGGTCCGAGTCTCCAACCACGGACATTTGGGTTCTTTTGCCTAAGCTAGAGGCTATTTTGGTAATGTGCTGCCTTGTGGGTTTATGATGCAAATAAACCTCAAGAACTTTGGGAAGAACCTGTCGCATATTTGTCTCCCGCTGCACCTAAGCGAGTCGAATCCCTACAAGATATTTAGCATACTTCTCTGGACCTCTGCACAGTGTCACAATTAGCATAATCCCGACATGCAGGGACTGATGTCTGCTCATTCCCACCCCGTTCAATGTTTTCTCTTGACCAGGCTATGGTCATTTATATGTTAATTTCTATCTCTTGAATTCTGCTCTCCAATCTCCCTACCAACAATATATAGCATCCCCACACATAACCGCTATCATTAGCATGTGTTTCTCCACATTTTGAGCTGGTATTATGTCTTTCCTCTGGTGGAAAGCAAGCTCTGTATACTGTGGAACGCACGGCCATATTCTTCCTGTTAGTCACTTCCTGTTTACTGGAGCTTACAGCTCCCATTGGCCGCCCACCACTAAGTATCCCGCCCCCTCCCCTTTTCAAACCTGCATGTCTGCATGCAGGATCAGATGGCCGGTGGGCGTTTGCCCCTCTCCTAGATACTGACAAGGTAAATACTTAGTGCTGATATGTACCTATTAACAGGGGAGGTGATACTATTTATGCACACATTGCAATAATGCTCCGCCTCGCTATATCCTCCACAGCTCATTACCTTAGAAAGATCATTCTCCTCAGTAAGTTTATTTATTTATTTTTTTCCTGCTACATGATTCACAACTACTATCTTACGCTCCATTTCACCGCATCTTGTTTTTTAGATGCCTAAAGCACCATCGTCCTTTCTGATAGATGCCTATAAGCTCTACACAATCTATATACCACACGGTATGTTTCACCTTCTTATGGATTGCTGCTATATATTTTCTATTGCTCTTTTTAATTTATTTGGCGTGATATGGGCAGTGTGGGATACCTGGCGTCATCTGCGACCAATTTATCCTATTTTTGTATGACCATTTTGATTATTGTATGTATATACTTCTGTTTTCCTTTGTTTTGTTTTTTTGTTTTTTTTCCCTTTGTTATTTTTTCTGTTTTATATGACGTTTTGTTTTGTAATTATATTTACCCTTGTAGTAACTGAAGAAGGTCACATTGACCGAAAAGTCTTCTTTCGTGTACTACAATAAACCACCTTACAAATACCTTTAAGTTGAGTGCTAGGTTCATATTTGTTGCTTTTCCTGAGAGAGTGACAACTTATCCACCACTTGGTCCCATATCTGCTGCATTCTCTTAACCACAGTGTCCACACCTGGGCAGGACAAAGATTCCACTTGCCCTGAAGAGAATCGAGGATGAAACCCAAAATTACAGAAAAAGGGTGACATAAAAGTGGCAGAACTAGCTCTATTGTTCAGTGCGAATTCGGCCAAGGGCAAAAATGAGATCCAATTATCCTGATCAGCAGATATAAAACATCTCAAATAAGACTCCAAGGTCTGGTTTGTTCTCTCAGTTTGTCCTTTGGTCTGGGGATGAAACGCGGAGAAGGATAACTGAATTCCCAGATTGGAACAAAAGGCTTTCCAGAATCTGGAAACAAACTGGACTCCTCTGTCGGACACAATATTCTCAGGAATCCCATGTAACCGAACCACCTGTTGTAAAAACAAGGGCACCAAGTCAGCGGAAGATGGCAACTTTGGGAGTGGTACAAGATGAACCATCTTAGAGAACCTATCACAAATCACCCAGATAACAGTCATTCTCTGAGAGACAGGAAGATCAGAAATAAAATCCATTGAGATATGGGTCCATGGCCTCTTGGGCACCGGCAAGGGCCCAAGAACGAGAACAGGGTTTAGACCGAGAACAAGCCCCACAGGACTGTACAAAATTCCTGACGTCATGAGATAAGGCAGGCTACCAAAAGGACCGACTCACCAAATCTCTGGTACCAAAAATACCTGGAAGACCAGCCAATGCGGAGCAATGAATTTCAGACATCACTCTCTTTCTCCACTGGTCAGGAAATACAATTTTCCCATAGGGCAACGCTCAGGTTTATCCTCCTGAAATTTCTCCACGGCGCGTCTCAAATCGGGCGAAATGGCAGAAAGAACTACCCCCTCACCTAGGATGGTAGTAGGCTCGGTCACACTAAGAGAATCGGCAAAGAAACTCCTAGAAAGGGCGTCTGCCTTAACATTCTTAGTTCCCGGAAGAAAAGAGACCACAAAAGTAAAACGCGTGAAAAACAAGGCCCATCTAGCCTGTCTAGGATTCAAGCGTTTGGCCGACTCCAGATAAATCAAATTCTTGTGATCAGTGAGGACCACAACTTGATGTCTAGCTTCCTCCAACCAATGTCTCCACTCCTCAAATGCCCACTTCATGGCCAACAATTCCCGATTCCCCACGTCATAGTTGCGTTCAGATGGGGAGAACTTTCGAGAAAAGAAGGCACAGGGATTCATCTTAGAAGTCACAGGGTCTTTTTGGGACAAAATAGCTCCTGCACCAATCTCAGAAGCATCTACCTCCACCTGAAATGGAAGTGAGACATCAGGTTGCCGTAAAACTGGAGCTGAAGTAAATCTCTGCTTAAGCTCCTGAAATGCTGAGATAGCCTCAGGAGACCAATTCAGCACATCAGCGCCCTTCTTGGTCAGATCAGTCAGTGGTTTGACAATACCAGAAAAATTACCTATAAATTTACGATAGAAATTAGCAAAACCTTCTGGAGGGCCTTCAAAGAAGTAGGCTGAACCAAATCATAAATGGCCTGTATTATGGCCGGGTCCATTTCAATAGTCAATGGAGATAAGATAAATCCCCAAAATGAAATCCTCTGTAGACCAAAGAGGCATTTCGATCCCTTAACAAACAGGGAATTCTCCATCAAAATCCGGAACACAGTCCGGACGTGTTCCACATGAGAATCCCAATCACTAGAAAAGATCAAAATATCATCCAGATAGATGATCAAAAATTTATCCACAAAGTCACGGAAAATATCATTCATAAAGGACTGGAAGACAGAAGGGGCATTAGTGAGCCCAAAAGGCATCACCAGGTACTCAAAATGTCCCTCCGGAGTATTAAACGCCGTCTTCCATTCATCCCCGTGCTTGATGCGAATAAGATTATACGCCCCCCCTGAGGTCAAGCTTAGTAAACCAGCAGGCACTCTTAACTCTGGAGAATAAATCAGACATCAGAGGTAACGGGTACTGATATTTAACCGTCATCTTGTTAAGGGAACGATAATCAATACACGGTCTTAATGAACCATCTTTCTTGGCCACAAAAAAACCCCAGCACCTAAAGGTGACGAGGATGGTCTAATATGACCCTTCTCCAATGACTCCTTAATATAGGATCGCATAGCATCATGTTCGGGGTCGGACGCAGACTTGCTCTCACTAAATACATCAGAAAAATTGGCTAGATAATCAGGAATATCATGACACTGAGGAGAGGTGGAGAAAACAGGAGCGTCCCTAAGAACACACTGACAACCCCAACTCAGCACAGACCCAGATTTCCAATCCAAAACTGGATTATGAGTTTGCAACCAAGGAAAACCCAGAACAATAGTATCATGCAGATTATGCAGCACCAAAAATATACAATTTGCTTGGTGGTCTGGGGCAACTCTTGTTGTCACCTGGGTCCAAAACTGAGGTTTATTCTCCGCCAAAGGAGTAGCATCAATACCCCTCAAAGGAATAGGCGTCCGCAGCGGCGTCATGGAAAAACCACAACGTTTAACAAACACAACTGGTGAACCAGAGAATGAACTCACAACAAATACCACATACATGACACAAATACTACCACACCACGACCAGACCACATATTACCACCACATAGTGACTGAATAATACTACATACAGGTGCTTAATACAGTCACATCATGACCGGACCACAGTGACCGAATAATACCGCATACAGGAGATTAATGCAGTCACATCATGACCAGACCACATAGTGACCAAATCTTACCACATACAAGAGAAATACCATCAAATCATGACCAGATCACATATTACCACAACAGAGTGAGAGTACTACAATATTGATCATAAATAAAAACCACAATACTAATAACACTAATATTACCACCAGTGACATTATACACAGGAGCTCTGTATACAATGTCAGTGTACAGGTAACACAGTGATCACCAGCGACATTATACACATGAGCTCTGTATATATTCAGTGTACAAGTAATACTGTGATCACCAGTGACATTATACACAGGAGCTCTGTATACAGTGTCAGTATACAAGTAATACAGTGATCATTGGTGATATTATACACGAGCTCTGTGTATAGTATCAGTGTACAATACAGTGATCACTGGTGATATTATACACAGGAGCTCTGTATATAGTGTCAGTGTACAATACAGTGATCACCAGTGACATTATACACAGGAGCTCTGTACACAATATACAGTATGTAGTGTAAGTGTACAAGTAACACACTGACTCACCGGTAACATCTGTAGTTGAAATCTTTTATCTTCATCCAGTGCAGACCCCCATCACTTCTTCCAGCCAGGACTTGTCTCTGCAGAAAATAAACAGTTATCCATAGCTGATAGCTTCCAGAGCACCCTCTATTTCTCCTGACTTCTACACTATGTCACATGAAGAAGAAAAAAGACATAGTGCCGCCCTGCACAGTAGAAAGACCCCCTTTTCTTCTCCCCTATGGAAGACAGTAACATCAAAAGTAAAGAAAATTACAGCAGTAATAATGTCCCCTGATTGGCCCCTACAATAATTATGTCCCCATTTGCCACCATAAACCAATAATGTATGTTCCTCATCCTGAACGCCATACAGTAATTATGTCACCCCTTTATTTAATTAGGTGCCAGATCCTGGGCCCCTTTATTTAAAGTCCCCATCCTGGACCACAATGTCCACTTTAATAAAGTCCCCATACTGTACCCCTTCCAGTAATAATGTCCCCATCCTGGGCCCCTTTATTCATTGTCCCCATCATAGGCCCTTATGTCCACTTTAATAATGTCCCCTCCCTGCGCCCCTATGTCTGCCCCTATGGCCACTACCTTGCCCAATCACAAGGAGATTCTTCTCACCTTCTTGTGCTTCCCGGCGTCCTCTTGTGGCTTCATGTTTGTTGTGGTCATTAAAATGGCTGCTGACTGCAGCTGTGAGAGGGTGCTTTGCTTGTGACAGGCCGCGTGCTGACGTCACATAGCCATAACATTGAAAGGCTGCCAGCCTATCAAAGGCTGCAGGAGTCATTTAACGTAACTGCTATGTGATGTCGACATATGGTCTGTCACAGAGAAGAGCAGCTTGTCATAGCTGCAGCCGGCATTCATCTTGATGTGCGTCGTCAGGGTCTGCTTCAGGTTTTCGTGGACCTCTGCGAAAGAGTATCAGTAGGCCCCTTTAACACATGCCATCATTCTTGGTGCACAGATAAAAAAATACAGGTAAAGTACAATATATAGGCATCACATAGTCCACCATACAGTATTATGGTCACCACATAGTCCGCCATACTGTATTATGGGCAACCACATAATCCTCCATACAGTATTATGGTCACCACATAGTCCGCCATACAGTATTATGGGCAACCACATAATCCTCCATACAGTATTATGAGCACCACATAGTCCTCCAAACAGTATTATGGGCATCAACATAGTCTTCTATACAGTATTATGGGCACCACATAGTCCACCATACAGTATTATGGGTACCACATAGTCCACCATACAGTATTATGGGCACCTCATAGTCTTCTATACAGTATTATGGGCACCACATAGTCCTCTATACAGTATTATGAGCAACCACAGAGTCCTGTATACAGTATTATGGGCACCACATAGTCCGCCATGCAGTATTATGGGCACCTCATAGTCTTCTATACAGTATTATGGGCACCACATAGTCCACCATACAGTATTATGGGTACCACATAGTCCACCATACAGTATTATGGGCACCTCATAGTCTTCTATACAGTATTATGGGCACCACATAGTCCGCCATACAGTATTATGGGCACCTCATAGTCCGCCATACAGTATTATGGGCAACCACATAGTCTTCTATACAGTATTATGGGCAACCACATAGTCCTCTATACAGTATTATGGGCACCTCATAGTCTTCTATACAGTATTATGGGCACCACATAGTCCACAATACAGTATTATGGGTACCACATAGTCCACCATACAGTATTATGGGCACCTCATAGTCTTCTATACAGTATTATGGGCACCACATAGTCCGCCATACAGTATTATGGGCACCTCATAGTCTACCATACAGTATTATGGGCAACCACATAGTCCTTTATACAGTATTATGGGCAACCACATAGTCCACCATACAGTATTATGGCCCCATATAATGCTCATTCATGCAGTATATCATGGGCCGCATATAATGCTCCTCTATATAGTAGATCACGGGCTTCATGTAATGCTCCTCCATACAGTATATCACAAATCATATATAATGCTTTTCCCTACAGTACATCACGGTTCGCATATAATGCTCCTCCATACAGTACATCATGGGCCCCATGTAATGCCCCTCCATAAAGTATTAGCCCTGTGCTCTTTACAGAATTATGGGCCCCATGCTCCTCCATACAATATTATGGTCAGCATGCTAATCCATATAGATTTGTGGGCCCCATGCTACTCCATACAGTATTACTGGGCTCCCCTGACTCACGGTTCCCATAGTGTGTCCCACCCCAAGTTCACCCATGGCCCCAGCGCTTACCTGGGTTCGCCGGGTGGTGCCGCCGGTGCTGGTCTTTGCGATGGGTCGGGACTGCGTACATGCGCCCACGCGTGCCTTTACCTCCTGCATTTTTAAAGGGCACTCAGTCCTTTTTTTTCTTCTTTCTCCTTCTCTCTGGGGTCCACCATGCATTTCACCGATGTCCATGTGGGCCAGTCCAACCCTGGTTGCGCTCTTGTATGATGACTGTTGGTGGCACTCTATTAGGGGGACTGTTGTTTGCACTCTTTTATGGTGACTGTCGGTTGCGCTCTTGTATGATGACTGTCGGTTGTGCTCTATTATGGTGACTAAGGTGGCGCCCTGTTATGAGGACTGTCAGTAGCACTCTATTTTGAGTACTGTCAGATGTGCTCTACTATGGTGACTGTCGATTGTGCTCTTGTATGATGACTATTGGTTTTCTTCTGGTAACTGTTGGTTGCGCTCTATTTTGAGGACTGTCGATTGTGCTCTATTATGAGGACTGTTGGTGGCACTCTGTTATGCTGTCGGTTGTGCTCTGTTATGGTGACTGTCAGTTGCGGTCTTGTATGATGACTATCAGTTTCACTCTTTTATGAGGACTGTCAGTTGCACACTTTTTTTGATGACTGTCAATTGCGCTCTGTTATGGTGACTGTCAGTTGCGGTCTTGTATGATGACTCTGTCAGCTTCGCTCTTTTATGATGACTCTCAGTTGCACTCTGTTATGGTGACTGTGTGGCACTGGCATGGTTGCGGGGTCAGTGAGCAGCGTCCATGTCCATGCTGTACGCGCTGGCCTAGCGCCTCGTTCATCTGCTGCTCGGTGCACAGCGGGCACTGCTGGCATGGCTCCGACTCTGGCACTGGAGAGTGTGGCGGGCGGCAGGTGCCCTGCTCTTACCTCCTGATATCTCCCACCAGGAGCGGGCGCCGGCTGCTGACAGCAGGTTCCCCCCAGTGCCTGTGCCCGCAGTCCTCCAACACCACGTACCGGAGCGGCCAGCAGTGGGGGCCAGACCGGGCACAGCTCCGCAAATTGCCCGTACACATTGGCCTGCTGATCGGCGAGGAGCAGAAGAGCTGCCCAGATGTGGCCAGCCTGGTGCTGTGGTGTATGGCGCTGGGCATCTCCGATGTCAGCGTCTATGACCCGCAAGGGATCTACAAGCAAAACTGCTTCAGACTTATGGATGAAGCATTAAAGCAGCAGAAGGAGGCCTACTCCAAGTATCCACTTGAATATGCGAATGGCAGCGCTGAGGAAACAGATAAAGCTTTTCGCCATTTGCCTGTGTTAAAGGTGCTGTCTCCAGAGGACAGGAAGCCAGACATTGTGAAAGCTGCTCAGAATTTTTGTCAGCTTGTAGCAGACAAACAGAAGCCACCAGCAGAATTGGATGTAGATGCCTTTGATCACCTTTTAAGAAGTACACACAACTTTCCAGACCCTGATCTAATATTAAAATTTGGCTCTATCAGTAGCACATTAGGTTTCCTGCCATGGCCTACAAGACTTTCAGAAATGATCTCTCTACCATCCCATGTGAGTATTCCGTATGAAGACTTTATCTTTGCTCTCCGTTGCTACGCAGGCTGTCCGCAGCGGCTTGGCAAGTGACTACTAACCTTTCAGTTGGTTTAGGCTTCCTCCGAAAGGGCCTCAATACGCCTGTTTACAAGCGATCGGTGACTCAGTCCGGCTGCCTCACAGGTCCTACCCCTGATATGGGCTTCTACCATAGACCTGGGTTTAATCATGTCTGTATAAAGTGTCTCCAGCTCTTCTGGAAGCGGATATGTAAACATGACGCGGTCATGGACAGTCTCATAGCCTACAGTTCCTTTTAGTTTTCTTTAGTGTCTACCTGACTTGCCATTGATAAGACCGATATCGAGTGCAATATTACAACCTCTTTCTACCATGTCTACCTAAGTCATCAGTCCGTCCAGCTCCTTCCATGGGATGGACAGCATTGTGGATGCTCACCACCAGATATTTGGAATATACAAGATTGCCTATTCACTACAGGAGTGTCATGATCTACTTAGTTTGTGGGATTAGGTAGTTCAGAGGTTAATCTGGACGGCCTCACTTTGGGATTCTGGGAGGCTTCTTATAGCCTCATTGTGAGGTCATTCCTCGTCGCTTATACTTTGACCCTTGACTGAGTATTTGTGACCCTGTTGTGCCTGTGCTACTTTATGCTTGTCTGGTTCTGATCTGGTTCTGTCCCCGTTAAGAGTTCTGTCTGTCCCTCCTGTACTGCGCTGCTATCTCTGTGTATGACTCCTTGCCTATGTTCTGACATTTCCCTGCTTGCCCCCCTGTACTGCGCAGCTATCTCTGTGTTTGACTCCTTGCCTACGTTCTATTCTCTGCTCGCCCCTCCTGTACCGCGCCGCCCTCTCCGTGTGTGACCCCCGTTTGTCCGACCTGAGTTCCCCTCTCCTCTACTCCTGGGTCCCTGTAGCATCCTGCACTCATCTCCAGCAGCAGGACGCTAAGCCCCGCCTTTTGTGGTCACATGATCGAAGAACCTTCTGCTTCCTGCTACCCTTAGCGCCCCCTCTCACCACGTTGCTCAGGTCCTGTCTGCCTGAGCTTTCCCTGCAGTATCTGACGGGCCCTCCCTCAGTGTGGGTGAGTCACCCTGCTCAGCTGTGGCAGTTCGCGGTGGTGACAGGATCCTGATAAGGAGGCCCTGAAAGCACCAGCGGCATCTTATTGAAGATCATGTAAACATTTTCCTCCATTGTAATGTGAAGCATTTACCATAGAAAAGTCGACAAAGCAAATCTTGTCAAATACATTAACCAAAGCGAGAACTTGAACAGTTCCTCTTACAATTGGCACTGAAATTACATGCCAGCAAACATTGTAGATTTTTTTTTATATAATTTAAAGTTTTGACTATTTTTTTAAAGAATTTTATTTTATTTTTTATTTGAAATAAGGGCACCTTATACACCAGCTTAGCTTACACGGGTCATAACCCATCGTTGCCCATGTGTTTTGGAGCAGATTCTGTTAATATTAAGGATTAATCAGTCAGTGCTGTTATTTTTATTATTTATTATTTTTTTGTGTCCAGGAAGCAGTGTTGTTATAGCACCCAGCTGCCCCGTCCAACTGTGCGGCATTAAATGGGCTCTATGGGCAAAGCGGATCCGGCAGGGTCTGGAGGGTTGCTGCACTTTTTTTTTTCTTTTTCGTGCAAAATAGGCTTCAATTAAAATAATAAAAAAAAATCCCTGAATATCCTGGTTCTTGGGAACAGCTGCCATCTTGCTGCCAACACCCCAGGGTGACACATCCAGAGCTGTGTACGCTCTCCACAGCCGGTTACTTTATGCTGTACCATTGCCCCAACATGTCCAAGCCCCTGCGTGGTCCGGAAAAGGCGGTGACGCCCTCATCCATCATTCTCTTGGCCCTAAAAAATTGTATATGTGAAGATATAGACTATTCACCAATAACTTGCTGTAATGTGAATGCTTGTGGCATACTGTACTTTTATCTTCATCACGCCGAAATGTTTCCACTGGTATTCATTAGTTTTCATTTATTGAATGTCGGATGCCGTGTAATCTGTTCATCAACAAATATATTTAAGAGGGAGCGCTCTCTGCAGTACCTCCCTCTAGCCATCTTATGCTGTCAGTGGCGCTCTGTTATGGTGACTGTCAGTGGCGCTCTGTTATGATGACTGTCGGTGGAGCTCTGTTATGGTGACTGTCGGTGGCGCTCTTTTATGATGACTGTCGGTTGCGTTCTGTTATGATGACTGTCGGTGGCGCTCTGTTATGATGACTGTCAGTGGCACTCTGTTATGGTGACTGTCGGTGGCGCTCTGTTATGGTGACTGTCGGTGGCGCTCTGTTATGGTGACTGTCGGTGGCGTTCTGTTATGATGACTGTCGGTGGCGTTCTGTTATGACTGTCGGTGGCGCTCTGTTATGG
Organism: Dendrobates tinctorius; assembly: GCF_039654945.1. Classification (NCBI taxonomy): domain Eukaryota; kingdom Metazoa; phylum Chordata; class Amphibia; order Anura; family Dendrobatidae; genus Dendrobates; species Dendrobates tinctorius. The sequence goes on from NW_027361794.1 coordinate 11,163,831, forward strand.
TGACTGTCGGTGGCGCTCTGTTATGGTGACTGTCGGTGGCGCTCTGTTATGACTGTCGGTGGCGTTCTGTTATGATGACTGTCGGTGGCGTTCTGTTATGGTGACTGTCGGTGGCGCTCTGTTATGGTGACTGTCGGTGGCGCTCTGTTATGATGACTGTCGGTGGCGCTCTGTTATGATGACTGTCGGTGGCGCTCTGTTATGATGACTGTCGGTGGCGTTCTGTTATGATGACTGTCGGTGGCGCTCTGTTATGTTATGATGACTGTCGGTTGCGCTCTGTTATGATGACTGTCGGTGGCGCTCTGTTATGATGACTGTCGGTGGGGCTCTGTTATGATGACTGTCGGTGGCGCTCTGTTATGGTGACTGTCGGTGGCGTTCTGTTATGGTGACTGTCGGTGGCGTTCTGTTATGGTGACTGTCGGTGGAGCTCTGTTATGGTGACTGTCGGTGGCGCTCTGTTATGGTGACTGTCGGTGGAGCTCTGTTATGGTGACTGTCGGTTGCGCTCCTGTATGATGACTGTCGGTGGCGCTCTGTTATGATGACTGTCGGTTGCGCTCTGTTATGGTGACTGTCGGTGGAGCTCTGTTATGGTGACTGTCGGTTGTGTTCTGTTATGGTGACTGTCGGTGGCGCTCTGTTATGGTGACTGTCGGTGGAGCTCTGTTATGGTGACTGTCGGTTGTGTTCTGTTATGGTGACTGTCGGTGGCGCTCTGTTATGGTGACTGTCGGTTGTGTTCTGTTATGGTGACTGTCGGTGGCGCTCTGTTATTATGACTGTCGGTGGCACACTGTTATGGTGACTGTCGGTTGTGTTCTGTTATGGTGACTGTCAGTGGCGCTGTTATGATGACTGTCGGTGGCGCTCTGTTATTATGACTGTCGGTTGTGCTCTGTTATGGTGACTGTTGGTTGCGCTGTTATGATGACTGTCGGTGGCGCTCTGTTATGGTGACTGTCGGTGGCACTCTGTTATGGTGACTGTCGGTGGAGCTCTGTTATGGTGACTGTCGGTGGAGCTCTGTTATGGTGACTGTCGGTGGCGCTCTGTTATGGTGACTGTCGGTGGAGCTCTGTTATGGTGACTGTCGGTTGTGTTCTGTTATGGTGACTGTCGGTGGCGCTCTGTTATGGTGACTGTCGGTGGAGCTCTGTTATGGTGACTGTCGGTTGTGTTCTGTTATGATGACTGTCGGTGGCGCTCTGTTATGGTGACTGTCGGTTGTGTTCTGTTATGGTGACTGTCGGTGGCGCTCTGTTATGGTGACTGTCGGTGGAGCTCTGTTATGGTGACTGTCGGTTGTGTTCTGTTATGATGACTGTCGGTGGCGCTCTGTTATTATGACTGTCGGTGGCACACTGTTATGGTGACTGTCGGTTGTGTTCTGTTATGGTGACTGTCAGTGGCGCTGTTATGATGACTGTCGGTGGCGCTCTGTTATGGTGACTGTCGGTTGTGCTCTGTTATGGTGACTGTCGGTTGCGCTCTGTTATGATGACTGTCGGTGGCGCTCTGTTATGGTGACTGTCGGTGGAGCTCTGTTATGGTGACTGTCGGTTGTGTTCTGTTATGGTGACTGTCGGTGGCGCTCTGTTATGGTGACTGTCGGTGGAGCTCTGTTATGGTGACTGTCGGTTGTGTTCTGTTATGGTGACTGTCGGTGGCGCTCTGTTATGGTGACTGTCGGTGGCACTGTTATGGTGACTGTCGGTGGAGCTCTGTTATGGTGACTGTCGGTGGCGCTCTGTTATGGTGACTGTCGGTGGAGCTCTGTTATGGTGACTGTCGGTGGCGCTCTGTTATGGTGACTGTCGGTTGTGTTCTGTTATGGTGACTGTCGGTGGAGCTGTTATGGTGACTGTCGGTTGTGTTCTGTTATGGTGACTGTCGGTGGCGCTCTGTTATGGTGACTGTCGGTGGAGCTCTGTTATGGTGACTGTCGGTTGTGTTCTGTTATGATGACTGTCGGTGGCGCTCTGTTATTATGACTGTCGGTGGCGCTCTGTTATGGTGACTGTCGGTTGTGTTCTGTTATGATGACTGTCGGTGGCGCTCTGTTATTATGACTGTCGGTGGCACACTGTTACGGTGACTGTCGGTTGTGTTCTGTTATGGTGACTGTCGGTGGCGCTCTGTTATGGTGACTGTTGGTTGTGCTCTGTTATGGTGACTGTCGGTTGCGCTCTGTTATGATGACTGTCGGTGGCGCTCTGTTATGGTGACTGTCGGTGGAGCTCTGTTATGGTGACTGTCGGTTGTGTTCTGTTATGGTGACTGTCGGTGGCGCTCTGTTATGGTGACTGTCGGTTGTGTTGTTATGGTGACTGTCGGTGGCGCTCTGTTATGGTGACTGTCGGTGGCGCTCTGTTATGGTGACTGTCGGTGGAGCTCTGTTATGGTGACTGTCGGTGGCGCTCTGTTATGGTGACTGTCGGTGGAGCTCTGTTATGGTGACTGTCGGTTGTGCTCTGTTATGGTGACTGTCGGTGGCGCTCTGTTATGGTGACTGTCGGTGGAGCTCTGTTATGGTGACTGTCGGTGGCGCTCTGTTATGGTGACTGTCGGTTGTGTTCTGTTATGGTGACTGTCGGTGGAGCTCTGTTATGGTGACTGTCGGTTGTGTTCTGTTATGATGACTGTCGGTGGCGCTCTGTTATTATGACTGTCGGTGGCGCTCTGTTATGGTGACTGTCGGTTGTGTTCTGTTATGATGACTGTCGGTGGCGCTCTGTTATTATGACTGTCGGTGGCACACTGTTACGGTGACTGTCGGTTGTGTTCTGTTATGGTGACTGTCGGTGGCGCTCTGTTATGGTGACTGTCGGTTGTGCTCTGTTATGGTGACTGTCGGTTGCGCTCTGTTATGATGACTGTCGGTGGCGCTCTGTTATGGTGACTGTCGGTGGAGCTCTGTTATGGTGACTGTCGGTTGTGTTCTGTTATGGTGACTGTCGGTGGCGCTCTGTTATGGTGACTGTCGGTTGTGTTCTGTTATGGTGACTGTCGGTGGCGCTCTGTTATGGTGACTGTCGGTTGTGTTCTGTTATGATGACTGTCGGTGGCGCTCTGTTATGGTGACTGTCGGTGGAGCTCTGTTATGGTGACTGTCGGTGGCGCTCTGTTATGGTGACTGTCGGTGGCGCTCTGTTATGGTGACTGTCGGTGGCGCTCTGTTATGGTGACTGTCGGTGGAGCTCTGTTATGGTGACTGTCGGTTGTGTTCTGTTATGGTGACTGTCGGTGGCGCTCTGTTATGGTGACTGTCGGTGGAGCTCTGTTATGGTGACTGTCGGTTGTGTTCTGTTATGGTGACTGTCGGTGGCGCTCTGTTATGGTGACTGTCGGTGGCACTCTGTTATGGTGACTGTCGGTGGAGCTCTGTTATGGTGACTGTCGGTGGCGCTCTGTTATGGTGACTGTCGGTGGAGCTCTGTTATGGTGACTGTCGGTGGCGCTCTGTTATGGTGACTGTCGGTTGTGTTCTGTTATGGTGACTGTCGGTGGAGCTCTGTTATGGTGACTGTCGGTTGTGTTCTGTTATGGTGACTGTCGGTGGCGCTCTGTTATGGTGACTGTCGGTGGAGCTCTGTTATGGTGACTGTCGGTTGTGTTCTGTTATGATGACTGTCGGTGGCGCTCTGTTATTATGACTGTCGGTGGCGCTCTGTTATGGTGACTGTCGGTTGTGTTCTGTTATGATGACTGTCGGTGGCGCTCTGTTATTATGACTGTCGGTGGCACACTGTTACGGTGACTGTCGGTTGTGTTCTGTTATGGTGACTGTCGGTGGCGCTCTGTTATGGTGACTGTTGGTTGTGCTCTGTTATGGTGACTGTCGGTTGCGCTCTGTTATGATGACTGTCGGTGGCGCTCTGTTATGGTGACTGTCGGTGGAGCTCTGTTATGGTGACTGTCGGTTGTGTTCTGTTATGGTGACTGTCGGTGGCGCTCTGTTATGGTGACTGTCGGTTGTGTTCTGTTATGGTGACTGTCGGTGGCGCTCTGTTATGGTGACTGTCGGTGGCGCTCTGTTATGGTGACTGTCGGTGGAGCTCTGTTATGGTGACTGTCGGTGGCGCTCTGTTATGGTGACTGTCGGTGGAGCTCTGTTATGGTGACTGTCGGTTGTGCTCTGTTATGGTGACTGTCGGTGGCGCTCTGTTATGGTGACTGTCGGTGGAGCTCTGTTATGGTGACTGTCGGTGGCGCTCTGTTATGGTGACTGTCGGTTGTGTTCTGTTATGGTGACTGTCGGTGGAGCTCTGTTATGGTGACTGTCGGTTGTGTTCTGTTATGATGACTGTCGGTGGCGCTCTGTTATTATGACTGTCGGTGGCGCTCTGTTATGGTGACTGTCGGTTGTGTTCTGTTATGATGACTGTCGGTGGCGCTCTGTTATTATGACTGTCGGTGGCACACTGTTACGGTGACTGTCGGTTGTGTTCTGTTATGGTGACTGTCGGTGGCGCTCTGTTATGGTGACTGTCGGTTGTGCTCTGTTATGGTGACTGTCGGTTGCGCTCTGTTATGATGACTGTCGGTGGCGCTCTGTTATGATGACTGTCGGTGGCGCTCTGTTATGGTGACTGTCGGTTGTGTTCTGTTATGGTGACTGTCGGTGGCGCTCTGTTATGGTGACTGTCGGTTGTGTTCTGTTATGGTGACTGTCGGTGGCGCTCTGTTATGGTGACTGTCGGTTGTGTTCTGTTATGATGACTGTCGGTGGCGCTGTTATGGTGACTGTCGGTGGCGCTCTGTTATGGTGACTGTCGGTGGAGCTCTGTTATGGTGACTGTCGGTGGCGCTCTGTTATGGTGACTGTCGGTTGTGTTCTGTTATGGTGACTGTCGGTGGAGCTCTGTTATGGTGACTGTCGGTTGTGTTCTGTTATGATGACTGTCGGTGGCGCTCTGTTATTATGACTGTCGGTGGCGCTCTGTTATGGTGACTGTCGGTTGTGTTCTGTTATGATGACTGTCGGTGGCGCTCTGTTATGATGACTGTCGGTGGCGCTCTGTTATTATGACTGTCGGTGGCACACTGTTACGGTGACTGTCGGTTGTGTTCTGTTATGGTGACTGTCGGTGGCGCTCTGTTATGGTGACTGTCGGTTGTGCTCTGTTATGGTGACTGTCGGTTGCGCTCTGTTATGATGACTGTCGGTGGCGCTCGGTTATGGTGACTGTCGGTTGTGCTCTGTTATGGTGACTGTCGGTTGCGCTCTGTTATTATGACTGTCGGTGGCACACTGTTACGGTGACTGTCGGTTGTGTTCTGTTATGGTGACTGTCGGTGGCGCTCTGTTATGGTGACTGTCGGTTGTGCTCTGTTATGATGACTGTCGGTGGCGCTCTGTTATGGTGACTGTCGGTTGTGTTCTGTTATGGTGACTGTCGGTGGCGCTCTGTTATGGTGACTGTCGGTTGTGTTCTGTTATGGTGACTGTCGGTGGCGCTCTGTTATGGTGACTGTCGGTTGTGTTCTGTTATGATGACTGTCGGTGGCGCTCTGTTATTATGACTGTCGGTTGCGCTCTGTTATGGTGACTGTCGGTTGCGCTCTGTTATGGTGACTCTCGGTTGTGCTCTGTTATGATGACTGTCGGTGGCGCTCTGTTATGGTGACTGTCGGTTGTGTTCTGTTATGGTGACTGTCGGTGGCGCTCTGTTATGGTGACTGTCGGTTGCGCTCTGTTATGGTGACTGTCGGTTGTGCTCTGTTATGATGACTGTCGGTGGCGCTCTGTTATGGTGACTGTCGGTTGTGTTCTGTTATGGTGACTGTCGGTGGCGCTCTGTTATGGTGACTGTCGGTTGTGTTCTGTTATGGTGACTGTCGGTGGCGCTCTGTTATGGTGACTGTCGGTTGTGTTCTGTTATGATGACTGTCGGTGGCGCTCTGTTATTATGACTGTCGGTTGCGCTCTGTTATGGTGACTGTCGGTTGCGCTCTGTTATGGTGACTGTCGGTTGCGCTCTGTTATGGTGACTGTCGGTGGCGCTCTGTTATGATGACTGTCGGTGGCGCTCTGTTATGATGACTGTCGGTGGCGCTCTGTTATTATGACTGTCGGTGGCACACTGTTACGGTGACTGTCGGTTGTGTTCTGTTATGGTGACTGTCGGTGGCGCTCTGTTATGGTGACTGTCGGTTGTGCTCTGTTATGGTGACTGTCGGTTGCGCTCTGTTATGATGACTGTCGGTGGCGCTCTGTTATGGTGACTGTCGGTTGTGCTCTGTTATGGTGACTGTCGGTTGCGCTCTGTTATTATGACTGTCGGTGGCACACTGTTACGGTGACTGTCGGTTGTGTTCTGTTATGGTGACTGTCGGTGGCGCTCTGTTATGGTGACTGTCGGTTGTGCTCTGTTATGATGACTGTCGGTGGCGCTCTGTTATGGTGACTGTCGGTTGTGTTCTGTTATGGTGACTGTCGGTGGCGCTCTGTTATGGTGACTGTCGGTTGTGTTCTGTTATGGTGACTGTCGGTGGCGCTCTGTTATGGTGACTGTCGGTTGTGTTCTGTTATGATGACTGTCGGTGGCGCTCTGTTATTATGACTGTCGGTTGCGCTCTGTTATGGTGACTGTCGGTTGCGCTCTGTTATGGTGACTGTCGGTTGTGCTCTGTTATGATGACTGTCGGTGGCGCTCTGTTATGGTGACTGTCGGTTGTGTTCTGTTATGGTGACTGTCGGTGGCGCTCTGTTATGATGACTGTCGGTGGCGCTCTGTTATTATGACTGTCGGTTGCGCTCTGTTATGGTGACTGTCGGTTGCGCTCTGTTATGGTGACTGTCGGTTGTGCTCTGTTATGATGACTGTCGGTGGCGCTCTGTTATGGTGACTGTCGGTTGTGTTCTGTTATGGTGACTGTCGGTGGCGCTCTGTTATGGTGACTGTCGGTTGTGTTCTGTTATGGTGACTGTCGGTGGCGCTCTGTTATGGTGACTGTCGGTTGTGTTCTGTTATGATGACTGTCGGTGGCGCTCTGTTATTATGACTGTCGGTTGCGCTCTGTTATGGTGACTGTCGGTTGCGCTCTGTTATGGTGACTGTCGGTTGTGCTCTGTTATGATGACTGTCGGTGGCGCTCTGTTATGGTGACTGTCGGTTGTGTTCTGTTATGGTGACTGTCGGTGGCGCTCTGTTATGGTGACTGTCGGTTGTGTTCTGTTATGATGACTGTCGGTGGCGCTCTGTTATTATGACTGTCGGTTGCGCTCTGTTATGGTGACTGTCGGTTGCGCTCTGTTATGGTGACTGTCGGTGGCGCTCTGTTATGATGACTGTCGGTGGCGCTCTGTTATGATGACTGTCGGTTGCGCCATTAACCCCTTACTGTCTGACCGGTGAGGTCTGCGCCATTAACCCCTTACTGTCTGACCGGTGTTGTCTGCACCATTATAACCTGGAGAAATTCCATAAAAAACGCATTATAAAGCCGGAAGAAGAGACTGGAATGGAGTCTGTATGAGAAGCTCCGGGAATCACCTCCGATCTACTGTCCTCAGTGCTGAGCACTCTACAGCGGAGCGGCTGAGATGAGGAGCTCAGGGAATCACCATTTCCTCCGACCCAGACACAGCTGCTTCCTGCCATCGGGCGGCAGAGGACAGAGGCCCCGCCCCTTCCGGTGACGTCATCTCCTCCCAGGCCCCTCCGGTTGGCAGCTCCTCTCTCCCCTGTGGCTTCTTCCTCGTGTCCCTGTTGCGGCTCTGCAGGTGGAGGTCTGTACCGAGTCCTCCTCATCCTCTATGGGGTTATTTCTCCCTCCTCCTATATCGCCTCCATACTCCACAGCGCTGTACACACAGTGTTATCACACTCACTATAGGCCTTATTCACACCTGGGACTCCTGGCTGTGTCTGTGCACTGGCTGCGTTTTCCTCCAGACAGTAATGTCCTCCCCTTTGTCCCGGCCACTGTAATAATTCTCCCTTCTTCCCCCACATGATAATATTCCCCTATTCACCTGCAGGCAGGGCCGCCATCAGGGCATTACTGCCCTCACTGCAGAAGAGTTGCTTCACCTGCTGGGGATCGCTTCTGAGGTATGAAAAACAATTTTTTTTCTTTGTAAAATGAAATAAATGGGGGGAGGGAGTGCTGCACATGATGGAGGGGGTGCTGCACATGATGGAGGGGGTGCTGCACATGATGGAGGGGGTGCTGCACATGAAGGAGGGGGTGCTGCACATGACGGAGGGGGTGCTGCACATGATGGAGGGGGTGCTGCACATGATGGAGGGGGTGCTGCACATGATGGAGGGGGTGCTGCACATGAAGGAGGGGGTGCTGCACATGACGGAGGGGGTGCTGCACATGACGGAGGGGGTGCTGCACATGACGGAGGGGGGTGCTGCACATGACGGAAGGGGGTGCTGCACATGACGGAAGGGGGTGCTGCACATGACGGAAGGGGGTGCTGCACATGACGGAAGGGGGTGCTGCACATGAAGGAAGGGGGTGCTGCACATGACGGAGGGGGGTGCTGCACATGACGGAAGGGGGTGCTGCACATGACGGAAGGGGGTGCTGCATATGACGGAGGGGGGTGCTGCACATGACGGAGGGGGTGCTGCACATGACGGAAGGGGGTGCTGCACATGACGGAAGGGGGTGCTGCACATGACGGAGGGGGGTGCTGCACATGACGGAGGGAGGCTACACATGACGCAGGGGGTGCTGCACATGACGGAGGGGGTGCTGCCCATGATTTTGGGGGGGTTCTAACAATGATGGAGGGGGTGCTGCACATGATGGAGGGGGGCGCAAATGATGGATGGTGCTCCAAATGATGGAGGGGGTGCTGCTAATGATAAAGGGGGGCTGCATATAATGGGTCGGGTGCTGCGAATCCTGAAGGGGGGTGCTACAATGATGGAGGGGGTGCTGCAAATGGTAAAGCAGGCTGCAAATGACAAAGTGGCTTCAAATGATGTATGGGGGTGCTGCCAATGATGGAGGGTTGCTGCAGATAGATAGAGGGGGTGCTGCACGTGGTGGAGCGGGGTGCTGCACGTGGTGGAGCGGGGTGCTGCACGTGGTGGAGCGGGGTGCTGCACGTGATGGAGCGGGGTGCTGCAAATGGTAAAGCAGGCTGCACATGATGGAGGGGGTGCTGCACTTGATGAAGCGAGGCTACACATGATGGAAGGGGTACTGTAAATGATAAAGGGTGCTCCAAATGGTAAAGCAGGCTGCAAATGATAAAGGGGCTTCAAATGATGTATGGGGGTGCTGCCAATGATTTTGGGGGCGTTCTACCAATGATGGAGGGGGTGCTACAAATGATGGAGGGGGGCGCAAATGATGGATGATGTTCCAAATGATGGAGGGGGTGCTGCAAATGATAAAGGGGGCTGCATATGACAAAGGGGCTTCAAATGATGTACGGGGTGCTGCCAATGATGTAAGGGGTGCTACAAATGATGGAGGGTTGCTGCAGTTGATAGAGGGTGTGCTGCATAATCTGGATTATGAGTTCCATTCCTTACACTTTTTTTTAGAACCTTCAACTACACAGAGGCAAGCAACCCCCCCCCCTTCCTAGCCTGAAAATTTCTTTCACTCACTGCCTGAAACTACAACTCACTCTTTCCTCCCCCCCCCCCCACCTCTGTAATGTCATTGTCTTCAGACCATGCGGGACTGTCCCATAGCATATAATGGGAATTTATTCATTCGGACGTAATGCAATGTGAGATTGTGATAGAAAAATGAAACGTACATATTTGGAACGAGCTGCGATTGAGCATCGCTTCAGCGCCTCTTGGCAGTCGCTAGCACCGACAGAATCAGAGAAATGGATTCCTCCTGAACAGAGTGGAATAGCTTATCCGAATTTGGAACCATTAGAGAGCTAATTTCAATATAAGATGACTGATAGGTCTGCCGTTATTTTGCTAGGTTCTCAAGCCCAGTTATATAGCCGAGAAGGTTTCAGAACCAAAATTGCAACTTAGAGACAAGGGGAGGACCCTGGTAACTCAGCCCCTTTTATGATGTCATGACCCAGAATTATAGAGTACACCCACTCAAAAATTTGGGGGCAAAAATATAATTTTGTGGGAAAAAAACATGATTTTTTTTATTTCTATGGCTCTACGTTATAAACTTCTGTGAATCACTTGGGGGTTCAAAGTGCTCACCACACACCTAGATGAGTTCCTTGGAATGGTCTAGTTTCCAAAATGGGGGTTTCCACAGTTTAGGCACATCAGGGGCTCTCCAAAGGCAACATGACACTCGTAGACCATTCCATCAAAGTCTGCATTACAAAACGTCACTACTTCCCTTCTGAGCCCCGACGTGTGCCCATACAGTAGTTTTCTCCCACATATGGGGTATCAGCGTACTCAGGACAAATTGGACAACAACTTTTGGGGTCCAAATTCTCCTGTTACCATTGGGAAAATAAAACAATTGGTGACTAAATATAATGTTTGTGCAAAAAATATTATTTTTATTTATTTTCACGCCCGGGCGTTATAAACTTCTGTGAAGCACTGGGGGGTTTCAAAGTGCTCACCACACATCTAGATAAGTTTCCACTGTTTAGGCACATCAGGGCCTTTCCAAACGCCGCATGGTGTCTGATCTCAATTCCAGCCACAAAAGTCAAATGGCGCTGCTTCTCTTCCGAGCTCTGCCATGCGTCTATATAGTGGTTTACCCCCACATATGGGTTATCAGCGTACTCAGGACAAATTGCACATTAACTTTTGGGGTCATATTACCCTTGGGAAAATAAAAATTGGGGCTGAAAAGATCATTTTTGTGGAAAAAATACGATTTTTTAATTTTACGGCTGTACGTTATAAACTTTTGTGAATCCCTTGGGGCCTCAAAGTTCTCACCACATATCTAGATAAGTTCCTTGGGGGGGTCTAGTTTCCAAAATGGTGTCATTTGTGGTGGGGTTTTCACTGTTTAGGCACATCAGGGGCTCTCTAAACGTGACATGGCGTCCAATCTGAATTCCAGCAAATTTTGCGTTGAAAAAGTAAAACGGCGCTCCTTCCCTTCTGAGCTCTGCCATGCGCCGAAACAGTGGTTCCCCCCCACATATCAGGTATCAGTGTACTCAGGGCAAATTGCACAATTTGCAGTCCAATTTCTTCTGTTACCCTTGTTAAAATAAGAAAAATTGGACCTGAAGTAATTTTTTGGGGAAAAAAAGTTAAATGTTCATTTTTTTTTTAGCATTAAAAAAATTCCTGTGAAACACCTGAAGGGTTAAAAAAACTTCTTGAATGTGGTTTTGAGCACCTTGAGGGGTGCAGTTTTTAGAATGGTGTCACTTTTGGGTATTTTTATCATATAGACCCCCTCAAAGTGACTTCAAATGTGATGTGGTCCGTAAAAATAAAATGGTGTTGCAAAAATGAGAAATCGCTGGTCAACTTTTAACCCTTATAACTTCCTAACAAAAAAAAAATTTGGTTCCAAAATTGTGCTGATGTAAAGTAAACATGTGGGAAATGTTACTTATTAAGTTTTTACTCTTCGCCACGACAGCACCCACTGGAGGTATCTGATCCGCCCATTTGGAACAGGAAACCCTACAGGAAAGATAAAAGGGGCGGTCCGCCTTTCCTCCTCAGTTTTGGTTTCCTGTTCCAAATGGAGCAGGATCCTGCAGGATCTTACCTGGGCCATGCATCTGCCTGTGCGGTCTCCTCGGGAACGGCAGGGGCTGCGGTCCGGAAGCAGCGTCGGGGGAGATTCCGTTTGACGGCTCCCCCCTCGTCTGGTGGCATAGCGGTGATGACCGGGTCCGGGGAGGGCCGCCCGGTCTTACCAGGGAGCGGGCCGGTCCGGCATCCGGAGGCAGAATCCTCCCCCCCCCCCATCGGTGGGGATACAGCGTGGGAGGTGAGGCCATGAGCGCGCGAACCGCGTGTGTGAGTAGCGGTGGCGCAGGAGCCAGCCGGCGCCCGACGCTCCTATACCCCGGAAGTAATGGTTGAACTTCCGGGGTAGGATGGCGATGACGCGGCGCATGCGCCCTGACACAGGGCGACTTCCGGGGGCACGACAGGAGTAAAGATAAAACAGCGCTGCTGCAACGATGGAACCATGTCGTCCCCCGCAGAGTCGCAGACCCCAGCAGGGGATTCAGCTGGGGGCAACTCCACCAGGGACCGCAGCGCCAGGACAGAGACTGCCCGCAGGAGCGAGGCAGCAGAAACCCGATCCAGACCGTCTCAGCCATCCGACCCGGTATTAAGCTTCACTGGGTGAGTGTGCAAAGTATATACTCTATCTATTAAGCTAACCTCCTCCCCCTCCCCCCCCCCTCTTTACCTTTGACCTCCCACTTCAGTCAAAGAAAAAAGAAAAAACTAAACATAAAGAATGCGCATTATGTTCAGAGCCTCTCCCTGACTCCTACCCCAAAAAACTCTGCAAACAATGCATGAAAGACCAGGCAGGGGTCGACGATATCTTCTAAAGATATCCGAGCCATAATTAGGGAGGAAATACAAGCCATCAACCGCGCCAGCACTCCCTCAGAGTCCAGTCATAAGAAACAGGTCGTTGTTAGTTCAGAGTCAGAGGAAGAACAGGAGTTAAACTCAGGCTCCGCATTCACGTCTTCATCGTCATCCTCGGAGATGGAAGGACGCGCATGTTTTCCACTGGACAGCGTAGATAACCTAGTAAAAGCGGTTAGAAATACTATGGGGTGTGAAGAGGAAAGGGGAGCCCAAACTGCGCAGGACATTATGTTTGCGGGATTGGCAGAAAAAAAGAGGAGATCATTTCCGGTGATACCGGCAATTAAGGACCTCATCAAAAGAGAGTGGGAAAAACACGACCAGAGGGGTTTTCTCCCATCAGCCTCAAAACGGAAGTATCCGTTCACTGATGAAGACCTATTAAAATGGACTAAAATACCAAAGGTGGACGCCGTCATATCCTCCACTTCCAAACAGACCTCGATCCCGGTCGAGGACGCAGGATTGTTAGCAGACCCATTAGACCGAAAGGCAGAATCTTCGCTCAAAAGGTCCTGGGAATCCACCACCGGGGTATTCAAACCCGCAATAGCCAGCACATGTACTGCTAGATCAATGCTGGTATGGCTAGATCAATTAGACCAGCAGATTGAGCAAAGAGTGTCAAGGGAGAAACTGCGTGCAGCCATCCCGTTGATAAGAGGTGCAGCTGCCTTTATGGCAGACGCTTCAGCGGACACCCTAAGACTGGCAGCGAGGTCGGCAGCCCTGGTGAATAACGCCAGACGCGCGCTGTGGATAAAAAGCTGGAAAGGGGACGCACAATCAAAATCCAAAATTAGTGCAACCCCATGCGAGGGTGAGTTCCTCTTCGGGAAAGCCTTAGACGAAATTATCGCCAAGGCAAAAGAGAGGAAAAAGGCCTTCAGTGATTCTCCCATTCCGTTTTATAGGAAAACCTTTAAGAGACGGCCATTCGGGAGAAGAAGACAATCGGACAGAACGAATAGATGGGCCACGAAAGACGAAAAGCAGAAGGGTACCATCTTGAGAGGGCCAACATATAGGAGAGATAAAAATTAAGAGTTTAGACCCACCAGTTGGGGGTAGATTAAAATTTTTTTTTTACCAAATGGGAACAAATTACGTTAAACCCATGGATTTTGAACATAATCAAGGAAGGAATAAAGATTGAATTCCTTCAGATCCCTTATGAGTTCTTTGTTATAACTTGCCTTAATTCCTCAGTTCAGCAAAAGGCTCTCGAAGACGAGATTCGAGTCCTACTAGCTAAAAAAGTTTTAGTTGACGTCCCTGAGGAACAACAGGGTAGAGGCTTTTACTCTCCCCTGTTTTTGGTTTCTAAACCAGACGGTACGTTTAGAACAATTATTAATTTAAAGAAGCTTAATTCATTTATAAAAAATTATAACTTCAAAATGGAATCAATTAGATCCACTATAAAGCTTCTTTTCCCAAATTGCGTAATGGCAGGGATTGATTTAAAAGATGCTTATTATCATCTCCCTATTCACAACAGATTCCAGAAATACCTAAGAGTCGCAGTGGAAGTCGAGGGCAGGATTCGTCATTTCCAATACGCGGCCATGCCCTTCGGGCTTTCCACGGCACCAAGAATATTTACCAAGGTGATGGCAGAAGTGATGGCCTACCTTCGCCAAAAGGACACACTGATCGTGCCATATTTAGACGACTTCCTAATAATTGGGAATTCAGTCAAACAATGTACTGAACGCGTGACTGACGCAATCTCCTCTTTTCAGAGCCTTGGCTGGATCATCAATATCCAAAAGTCCAGACTCGATCCGCAATCTCTCGAGACATTTCTAGGATTTCAACTAGATTCCTTGACCCAGAGATGTCTACTACCTCAGGTAAAAATCACCCTCACAAAACAAAAAATACGAGCAGCTATAGATAAACCACGTGTATCCTTGAGAGGAGCAATGTCACTATTAGGATCACTAAATTCTTGCACCCCGGCAGTCCGGTGGGCCCAGTACCATGTCCGTACGCTACAACACCAGATCCTCCAAGAGGGTAAGCGACATAGTGGTCATTTACAGAGCAAAATAACCCTGTCACAAGAAGTCTTGACTTCCCTAGAGTGGTGGTTAGATGATGACCATTTATGTTCAGGAGTTCCATGGGTTATAGTTCCATCCTGTATCGTAACCACCGATGCCAGTCCCCAGGGCTGGGGAGCCCACATGGAGAATGGGTTTCATCAGGGAAGGTGGAGTAGAGAGGAATGCGAGTACTCATCTAATTTAAAAGAACTGACTGCAGTGTTCTATGCTCTATACAACTTCCTTCCGCAGCTCCAACAGAAGCATGTCAGGATCCTATCGGACAACACCACCACAGTGGCCTATATAAACAGACAAGGAGGAACTCTATCAGAGACTCTGATGTCTTCAGCGGCAAGAATTTTAAACTTAGCAGAAAACTATTTTTTGTCCCTCTCGGCCCTTCATATCAGAGGCGAGAGCAATCAAAAGGCAGACTTCCTAAGCCGACACACTCTACGACAAGGAGAGTGGTGCCTCAATCAGAAGGTCTTCAGGGACATAGTAGCCTTATGGGGACAACCCGAGGTGGACCTTTTCGCCACAAAGGAGAACAGGCAGATAAAAACATTTGCCTCCCTATCTCCGTCAGATCACCCAGACATACTAGACGCCTTTCTAGTTCCATGGAATTTCAACCTGGCGTATGCGTTCCCTCCATTGATCCTCCTACCTCAAGTAATTCGGAAGATCAGAGACGACAAAGCAAGAATAATCTTAATAGCACCGTTCTGGCCAAAAAGACCGTGGTTTTCGTGGCTGCAGATTATGTCAATAACAGATCCTTGGGTCCTTCCTTCGACTCCCAATCTACTCTCCCAAGGCCCCTTTTTCCACCCTCAAGTGCTCAGCTTGCACTTGACGGCGTGGAATTTGAGAGGCAGTTATTGAGGACATGAGGATTCTCTGAGTCTTTAATTACTACACTACTACAAAGTAGAAAACTGTCCACAACCCAAATTTACACTAGAATATGGGAAAAAAATTTCTTCAATTCCATACAGTACCTCATACAGCAGAAGTTCCGATAATCCCAATCTTGGAATTTCTGCAGAAGGGGAAAGACTTAGGCTTAGCAGTAAATACGCTAAGAGTACAAATATCGGCATTAGGAGCACTATATGGCCATAATATAGCAGGCAACAAGTGGATAACTCGATTTATTACAGCATGTGAACGAATAGCTCCAATCCACATACCCTCCGTCCCTACATGGGATCTAAATCTGGTCTTAGACGCCCTAACGGTAGACCCCTTTGAGCCGATCGACACAATACCCTTCAAATACTTAGCACTTAAAATGGCCCTCTTAGTAGCACTGACCTCAGCTAGAAGAGTGGGTGATATCCAGGCCTTGTCAATAGATCCACCTTTTTTCCAAGAATACCAAGACAGATTGGTATTAAAACCAGACCCTGCCTACCTGCCAAAAGTGGCAACAAAATACCATAGATCTCAGGAGATACTCCTCCCAACCTTCTATAAAAATCCCTCTACTCCGGAAGAGCAGAAGTTCCATACTCTGGACGTCAAAAGAACTGTCCTAAAATGTATTGAGAGGTCCAACAGTTGGAGGCAGAGTAGGGCCCTATTTGTTTCATTTCAGGGCTGTAAGAAGGGGTATGGAGTCACGAAGAGCACCATTTCCCGGTGGATCAGAGAGGCCATTCGTTTAGCCTACTCCGCAAAAAACGAAGATCCTCCAGGGAACATCAGGGCGCATTCCACCAGGGCAATGGCAACCTCTTCGGCGGAAAAGGGAGATGTTCCGATTGAAACTATATGTAAGGCGGCAGTTTGGTCATCCCCTTCTACCTTCTATAACCACTATAGACTTGATCTTTCATCAACCTCTGACTTAAGCTTTGGCAGGACTATCCTTGGCACGGTGGTCCCACCCAGGTGATGGTCTCTGGAATCTCTCCAGTGGGTGCTGTCGTGGCGAAGAGTAAAAAGCCGGATTACTTACCGGTAATGCTCTTTTAATGAGTCCACGACAGCACCCGCTCACTTCCCCCCCTAAAGATATCAATAGTTAAAGTATATCAACCAAATAATGGATAAGAAAGATGTTAAAATAAGAGAACATTGCCTAATCCTTGGCGGTCCTTCTGGTACTCTGAAACGTAAAACTGAGGAGGAAAGGCGGACCGCCCCTTTTATCTTTCCTGTAGGGTTTCCTGTTCCAAATGGGCGGATCCGATACCTCCAGTGGGTGCTGTCGTGGACTCATTAAAAGAGCATTACCGGTAAGTAATCCGGCTTTTTTGTGTGCCATATCTCTGTGATTTAAGGGTATAAAAATTCAAAGTTGGAAAATTGCGAAATATTCAAAATTTTCACCAAATTTCCGTTTTTTTCACAAATAAACGCAAGTTATTTTAGTGAAATTTTACCACTAACATGAAGTACAATATGTCACGAGAAAAGTGTCAGTATCATCGGTTCCATGGAAGCTTTCCAGAGTTATTACCTCATAAAGGGACAGTGGTCAGAATTGTAAAAATTGGCCCGATCATTAACGTGCAAACCACCCTTGGGGATAAAGGGGTTAATGATCAGTGTTGTAGTATGTGGTGGTAGTATGTGATCTGATTATGATGTGGCAGTATTTCTCCCTGTATGTGGTATTATTTGGTCAATATATGATGGTAATATGTGATTTGGTCACGGTATGGAGGTATTTGTTCCTTGTATGTGGTATTATTCGGTCACTATGTGGTGGTAATATATGGTCTGATCATGGTGTGACAGTTTTTGTCCCTTGTATGTGGTATTAATGGTTATCCTAAAAAAATATATGTGACTCATTCCCTTAAAGAAAAAGAAAAATATACCTGAAAAGAGTATTGGATATTTTAAGAAATGTTTAATAGGTTAGAGTAGAGTAGGTCCCAGCCAAAAGAGTCTACCTTGTCGTGGTGGTGGCTTAAAAATTCTTTTGGACAAAACAAAAGCTGCTGGATATGTATGTGATCTGGTGTCTGCTGGGAACTGTTAATATCAGATTGGCGAGAACGTGGTGCATAAGTGAGACTGTGGAAGGTTCAAGGTGTGAAGGCGGAACTTTGGTGCAGCCTGGGTGGAGTCTCAAGGGGGCCCGAAAATTGTGCTTAGTATGAGGCCCCAAAATTTCTAGTGGCAGCCCTGACCATCACATCCAAACATAAATTAGCTCTGAACAGGTGCTTTCCTAGAGTCGCCAACTCGTATATACATTCAAAGAAATAGCAGCACTCAGGCTAAAACAAGAAATATGAACATTGATTTGCTTTACTGCGCTAGAGAGATAAAAAATTGAGTACGCTTATCGCATAAATTGGCCAATTCATGTGTACCTGGCAGTCACGATAAGGCGATTCTCGTTGTCAGTACCTAATGTCAATCCTCTCTTAGACTGACGTCTAAATCTCTATGGGAGCCTAATGTGAATCCTCTCTTAGACTGAAGTCTATATCTCTATGGAGTGGTAGGATCCTGCTGCAATTAAAAATGCTTGATGCTAAGGGGCGAAGTGCTCAGTCAGAAGGCTAATGCATATAAATAACAAAAGACTGACCGTCACATCCAAATATAAGTTACCGTATATACTCGTGTATAAGCCGAGTTTTTCAGCTCCTTTTTTAGGCTGAAAAAACCCCTTTCGGCTTATACACAAGTCATATACCTGAAAGCCGGCAGAGGGAGGAGGGATCAGGAGACATGATACTCACCCTCCTGGCGTCTGCATATGCGGCTCTGGTACATCGCAGTCCCAGCGTCTGAATCTCCCTTTCTGTCTTCTTCCTGTGCTGGTCACATGGTAGCGCTCATTAAAGCCATGAATATGGATGTGTCTGTACTCCCATAGGGGTGGAGCCGCATATTAATGACTTTAATGAGCGGTACCATGTGACCAGCACAGGAAGAAGACAGGAAGGGAGATTTAGCCACGAGGACTGAGATGTAGCAGAGCCGGATATGCAGATGCCATGGGGGGAGGGTGAGCCATGCCATATTCACCTGTCTCCGTTCCACCGCTGCTCTCAGTCTTCTGGATCCTCTGGCGATGACGTGCTTAGTGTGCGCCCGGAGCCTGAACAGTCACTGCAGAGAGACGGCGATGCTGAGGAGCAGCGTGCAACGATGAGAGGTGAGTATGTCATTTTTTTTTTAAATCGCAGCAGCAGCAGCAATATATGGGGCATATATTAATATGGAGCATCTTATGGGACACCATTAACCTTTGTGCAGCATTATTATATGGGGCATATATATTAATATGGAGCATGTTATGGGCCACCATTAACCTTTGTGCAGCATTATGTGTGGGATTTATTAATATGGAGCATCCTATGGGGCCACCAGTTTCCTTTTATTAGTATCTATTTTTATTTTTGAAGTTTGCCAGTAGCTGCTGCATTTCCTACCCTCGGCTTATATTCGAGTCAAAGTTTTCCCAGTTTTTTGTGGCAAAATTATGCGCCTCGGCTTATACTCGGGTTGGCTTATAACCACGAGTAGATACGGTAGGTCTGAACAGGTGCATACCTGGAGTCGCCAACTCATATACATTCAAACAAAAAGCAGCACTCTAATCTGTAACGCTAAAACATGAAATATGAAATTTGAGATTTAGACTTCAATCTGAGAGGATTGGCATTAGGTCCTGGCAATGAGAATTGCCTTATCTTGGCTGCTGGGTACACATGAATTGGCCAATTTATGCAATAAGCATTCTCAATTTTTCATGTATCTAGTGCAGTAATGCAATTCAATTCTCATATTTCATGTTTTAGCGTTACAGAGTGCTGCTTTTTGAGACCATATATTAGTAGTGTCACCTATAGGTGCTTCTCACAAAAGTAGAATATCATCACAAAGTTAATTTATTTCAGTTCTTCAATACAAAGAATGAAACTTGTATATGATAGTCATTACAAACAGAGTGATCTATTTCAAGTGTTTATTTCTGTTAATGTTGATGAAAATGAAAACCCAAAAAGTCATTACCTCAGTAAATTAGAATACTTTATAACACCAGCTCGAAGAATAATTTTAAAATCCGAAATGTTGGCCTACTGACATGTATGTTCAGTAAATGCACTCAATACTTGGTCGGGGCTCCTTTGGCATCAATTACTGCATCAATGCGGCCTGGCATGGCCACTGCTGAGGGGTTATGGAAGCCCAGGTTGCTTTTGATAGCAGCCTTCAGCTCGTCTGCATTGTTGGATTGGTGTCTCATCTTCCTCGTGACAATACCCCATAGATTCTCCTTATGGGGTTAAGGTCAGGCGAGTTTGCTGACCAATCAAGCACAGTGATACTGTTGTGTGTAAACCAGGTATTGGTACTTTTGGCAGTGTGGACAGGTGCCAAGTCCTGCTGGAGAATGACATTTCCATCTCCAAAAGCTTGTGTGCAGCTGGAAGCTTGAAGTGCTCTGAAATTTCCTGGTAGACGGCTGCGCTGACTTTGGTCTTGATAAAACACAGTGGATCTACACCAGCAGATGACATGGCTCCCCAAACCATGACTGATTGTGGAAACTTCACACTAGACCTCAAGCAGTTTGGATTGTGGCCTCTCCACTCTTCCTCTAGTCTCTAAGACCTTGATTTCCAAAAGAAATGCAAAATTTACTGAAAACAAAACCTTGGATCACTGAGCAACAGTCCAGTTCTTTTTCTCCTTGGCCCAGGTAAGATACTTCTGGCGTTGTCTATTGGTCTTGAGTGGCTTGACACAAGGAATGTGACACTTGTAGCCAATGTCCTGGATACATCTGTGTGTGGTGGCTCTTGAAGCAATGACTCCAGCAGCAGTCCACTCCTTGTGAATCTCCCCAAAATTTTTGAATGGCCTTTTCTTAACAATCCTTTCAAGGCTGCGGTTATCCCAGTTGCTTGTGCACCTTTTTCTACTACACTTTTTCCTTCAACTCAACTTTCCATTAATATGCTTGGATCCAGCACAGCCAGCTTCTTTAGCAATGACCTTTTGTGGCTTATCCTCCTTGTGGAGTGTGTCAACGAGAAACGCCTTAACGTGGCTTCCAGGTACACATAAATTGGCCATTTTATGCGCTAAGCTTTCTCAATTTTTCATATTTTTAATGCAGTAATGCAATTCATTTTTCATATTTCATGTTTGCATGCAATGACACTACAGAGTGCTTCCTTTTTTGTTTGAGTGTATATGAGTTGGTGACTTTAGGTTAGTCACCTGTTCAAACTTAGTTTATGCTTGGATGTGACGGGCAGTTTTTTGAAATTTAATGACTGCTTTCTGGACATCTGTCAAGTCAGCAGTCTTCCCCATGATTGTGGAGCCTACTGAAACAGACTAAGGGACATTTTTAAACATTTAGGAAGCCTTTGCAGGAGTTTTTTTTTAACTATTCTAATTTACTGAGATAATGACTTTTGGGTTTTCATTGGCTGTAAGCCATAATCATCAACATTAACAGAAATAAACATGTAAAATAGATCACTCTGTTTGTAATGACTTTATATAATACATGAGTTTCACTTTTTGTATTGAAGAACTGAAATTAACTTTTTGATCCAATTTTGTAAGAAGCACCTGTAGTTGACATTACTAATTTATGGGGGTACATAGGTGACATTACAAATATATATGTATTTTTTCCTCATGATGTAGGCCCAATTCCAGCTATTGCTGTGGGATCTGTGATTTCTATCTACTCCACTGTGTGTAGGATAATAGAGTATAATAAAGTAGTTGTGGATGTGACATCCCTAACATTGTGCAGTGTCTCTTTTTTTCCCTGTAGTGATGGAAATTTTTGGTTGTTGAAACTGTGATTTTTTTTTTTTCGCTTTAAAAAAATGTTTTAAACCTTTTTTAAACCCTTCTGATCAGTGCGATCATACAAAATTACAAGCCTCTGATGGCTCCGGTGATGCACTGTACTACTGTAGTGCCGTGTATCATCACTGCCTGTCAGTGTAATACTAACGGCCCCATACACATGAGATAAGTGTTGGCTGAATGGTCATTTGGCAGACGGCTATCTCTCCCGACTCCCCCATACACACAAATATTCCAGCTTTCCTGTGGTCTGTATGAGAGTCACCTCCAGACCCCTCTAGAGGAGGATTATCTACACGAGGAGCAAACGGATTATCCTCTGCAATTCAGGATGCCAGATCCTTCTCTGCCCTGACATCATCTGTCGGGAGGCCCCCAAATACATTATATGGTCGCCCAAACCCCCAAAAATCAGTGCTTTCATGTAACCTTAGTCTAATGTGTATGGGGGCGATAAAAGGTAACTTTTTGGATGCTGCCTCTGGCCCGGCCTAATAGACCTTCATACATTGCAGGCCCAGACATCATTATTAGGCATGTAAGTATCGAGTATTTAGGGGCGGAGGACTTTCAGCCGAACTCTGTCACACCTTCTGAGATGCCATGTTTGCTTTTCACAGCAGCAAGTGGTTAAACTACCAGGGTTTTTGTTGTAGCCGCACCTGTGCCGTCCCTGCGGTGTACATCTATGGGTTTATCAAAAGGGTTAATTTTTTATAAAACAATTGTTTATTGTGTGAAAAATTATGATGTGTCTTCTGCTTTTTCCATGTTTTTTTTCTTTTTACAAGAATTGTTGGAGCCAATTTTCTTTAGAAACATTTTAATATTTCTGTTTTTTTTCTGGTGTTTTTACTGCAATATAGGAAAGCCTAAGGCCAGAAATAATCCCCATAAATCACTGTACATGGAGACTTTGGGATCAGATAATTTATATCCGTGATGTTTGTGGAAACAAATAAGCTTTTCTAAAAGCCTCAAACTTCTGTGTGTGACTCAGACCTGAGATCTAACGTGATAGAAGATTACAGTGCGGGGAAGACGGGAAACCTTCATATAGACGGCCGGTGGGGATGGAGTCAGTGACGGACTCTGGCCAAATATGTTTCTAGAGCCGTAGTAGAAGATGAAGATGTCGTCCTCATCATGAAGTAGTTATTTCTCCTGTCACGTGTAATGAATATCTCCTGCAGTATTGCTAATGCCGATTCCAGTGTCGGTAATGAGACGAGAATTAGCGTTATGGAAGATGAGTCTATGAGGAATGTATTCAGCTGCCGACTCCGAGGGAGAAACTGCTTGTTGTCTGTGGCCTAAATATATAGGTTTTATTAGTAGATGTAAAGATGGAAACTAAATACTGTAAAATAATAAATCTCCTCATATGTTTCCCTTATTATCTCCAGTAATTGTATTATTACACAGGATTTTTATGATGTTACATCGGCTCATCTTCTTCTCATTCAGGTCTCTACAATATCGGATCCTCTCAGTGAAGATCTTCTACAAAAGAGAATTTTCCTGATTTACCCATCAAGGATGGATATGGACAGAGACAAGATGGCAGAGAGGATATTACACCTCACCCTAGAGATCCTCTTCCGGCTTACTGGAAAGGTGAGAGATCCTGATGACGTCACATTACATCATTCTTATCTATGGGAATAACAGATGGACAGAACTGGAGAGGTGAGGACTCTGGAAATGTCTGTAGTGAGATTTATTAATGTGTCTCTCCATAACCAGGATTACACAGTAGTGAAGAAGACCTCTAGTGAGCGCTGTCAGGACCCTGTGTCTGAGGAATGGGGAGGACCCCTGAGCCCAATCACGGGACCTCCACCACACCCCCTGATACATGAGGACATCAATGACCAGAAGATCCTAGACCTCATCTACAAAATGATTGAGCTGCTGACTGGAGAGGTGACACCCCTGGGAATGCTGGGACATTATATAGTAACGCTATGAAGGAATCGGGGGATGACGGTATCATTGTATGTGTCAGGTTCCTGTAAGGTGTCAGGATGTCGCCGTCTATTTCTCCATGGAGGAGTGGGAGTATTTAGAAGGATACAAAGATCTGTACAAGGACGTCATGGTGGAGGTTCCCCAGCCCCTCTCATCACCAGGTGATAGACAGGACTAAATACACACGGCCTATAATTATCTGTATGTAAAGAATGAATTCAGTCCCTGTATGTGTTTCCTCCAGATCAATACAGTAAGATGACAACACCAGAGAGTCTCCGTCCTCTTCTTCCACAGGACTGTAAACAAGAAGATCCCAATGTTCCTCAGGATCATCAGGTAGATGGAGAGAAGGTGTCATGAGATCTGTGATGTGTAGACGGCTGTGAAGGTCTTGTGCTCAGTCTTGTTTTATCCACCAGTATTATATGCTTTATACTTGTGTAATGAGAACGGTGGAGATGGCAGGATTAGAGCTGATCATAGATGTGACTTCTCCATCTGTCTGTGACTTTTACAATATTTGTTTCAGGGTGAAGATCTGACCCATATTAATACTACAGAGACATATGTGAGGGGTGATGAGCGGTGTAAGGAGGAGATTCCTACATATGGCTACCCAGGTGAGTAGTAACCACTAAATGCAGAGAAGTCACAGATTCTTCTCTGTCACCGGCTGCCTTATCGGTGGTGTAGTCTGGCCATATCACAATCGTGTGATCACCATTTGACCTCAAGACCACAACATTCTTCTCCTCCCAAAACTGTTCTAATGACCTTGGGCATTAAAAGCCCTTTTCAGAAAGGCAAATTTTAAGGGATTCAGAAAGAGAATTGGAGGGATCCAATGGCTGGATATCCTTAAAGACAAAAATGTCCAGGAAGGATGGGAAATCTTGAAAAATGAAATTCTCAAAGCACAGTTGTTAACAATTCCGAAAAGAGGGAAGAATAGGAAGCATTTAAGGAAACCAGGATGGATGAACACAGAACTTAAGCACATGCTAAAAAGGAAGAAAAAAATGTTTATAAAATGGAAAGAGGGAGACATATCTAAAGAAGAATATAATGCTGTCTGCAGAACCTGCAGGGCACAAATCAGATTATCTAAAGCTGAAAATGAACTGAGGCTTGCAAGAGATGTCAAAAGCAATAATAAAGGATTTTGGGGATATGTCAAAAGTAAAAGAAAAGTCAAAGATGCTATAGGATTTTTACAGGATGAAAATGATGAAATGGTAAGACAGGATGTTGAGAAGGCTGAACTTTTAAATTCCTATTTTGCATCTGTTTTCTCTCAGAAAGGAAATGCAACATCAACTGTTATTCACTGTCCTATTAAGGGAATAGAAGAATCCAGGATATCTATAAACAGAAAGATAGTGAGGAAACACTTAGCTAACCTAAATGAATTCAAGTCTCCAGGTCCAGATGAATTACACCCCAGAGTACTGAAGGAGATAGCAGAAGAAATTTTTGAACCCCTCTCCATAATCTTTGAAAATTCTTGGAGAACAGGAGAAGTGCCAGAAGACTGGAGAAGAGCAAATGTTGTTCCTATCTTCAAAAAGGGGAAGAAGGTGGACCCAGGCAACTATAGGCCAGTGAGTCTGACTTCTATACCAGGAAAGATCTTTGAACAAATTATTAAACAACATGTATGTCAATACCTGGATAAGAATGAAGTGATTAAACAGAGTCAGCATGGGTTTCTAACTAATAAGTCATGTCAGACTAACTTAATTTCCTTCTATGACGGTATCACTGATTGGGTGGATCAAGGAAATGCTGTAGATATAGTATATCTTGACTTCAGCAAAGCATTTGACAAAGTCTCTCATACAATCCTTATTGAAAAAATGACTAAGTATGGAATGGACAAGGCAACTGTTAGGTGGATTCATAACTGGCTTAGTGATCGGACCCAAAGAGTGGTCGTAAATGGCTGCACATCCAGTTGGAAGAATGTCTCAAGTGGGGTACCACAGGGCTCTGTCCTGGGCCCTGTATTGTTCAACATCTTTATCAACGATTTAGATGAAGGAATTGAGGGTAAACTGATTAAATTTGCTGATGACACAAAGCTAGGAGGGATAGCTAATACTAGAGAAGAGAGAGAGAGGATTCAAAAAGATTTAAATAAACTGGAGAAGTGGGCAGCAACTAACAGAATGGTTTTTAACAGGGAGAAATGCAAAGTACTACATCTGGGCAATAAAAATGAAAAAAGCATATATAGAATGGGAGGAATAGGGCTAAGTGACAGCACATGTGAAAAAGACTTGGGTATACTAATAGATCACAGACTGAATATGAGTCAACAGTGTGATGCAGCAGCAAAAAAGGCAAATGCAATTCTAGGATGTATTAACAGAAGCATACAGTCTAGATCACGTGAAGTCATTATTTCCCTCTACTCCTCTTTGGTCAGACCTCATCTGGAATATTGTGTCCAGTTTTGGGCACCACATTTTAAAAAAGACATCAACAAACTGGAGCAAGTTCAGAAAAGAGCGACCAGAATGGTGACCGGTCTGCAAACCCTGTCTTATGAGGAAAGGTTGCAGGATTTGGGAATGTTTAGTTTGCAAAAGAGAAGACTGAGAGGAGACTTAATAGCTGTCTACAAATATCTAAAGGGCTGTCACATTGTAGAAGGATCAACTTTATTCTCATTTGCACAAGGAAAGACTAGAAGCAATGGGATGAAACTGAATGGGAAGAGACACAGATTAGATATTAGAAAAAACTTTTTGACAGTTAGAGTGATCAATGAGTGGAACAGGCTGCCACGAGAAGTGGTGAGTTCTCCTTCAATGGAAGTCTTCAAACAGAGGCTGGACAGACATCTGACTGGGATGATTTAGCGAATCCTGCTTTGAGCAGGGGGTTGGACCAGATGGCCCAGGAGGTCCCTTCCAACTCTACGATTCTATGATTCTATGATTCTATGATTCTATAGAAGTTCAACCTGGAGGATCTACCTACCCTCTGGGATTAGGAGACGCTGACCGTTACTTGTCCAGATCTGTAAGCTACAAAGCCAAATGACAGTGTATGTAGAATGTGCTGATAAGTTAGAAAATCACTTGACGAAAACTATTTTGTTGGGCCTGTAAGAGAAAGCGAAGGGTAATGATGCTACCACCTTCCTAGAACCCTGATATCTCATTGGATGAATCTACCTTCTCTCCCTTCTGTGCTGCTGAATGTCTCATATGGTTCCTACAAGACCAGGTCCAGTCTTTCTGGCCAAAACTTTGCTTTTATGACCGACAACATTACATGTGCAATGAGGCCAAGTGTGAATTTCTGTACAATAACAGCAGAGTTTCCCTTTATCCTGACTCTTCCATTTGTATTAAAACTGATTTCAAGGAGGATTGTGATAAACTACAGGAAAACCATTCCACCTGTGCCATGATATATCTCTAAGCTGTGCGTGGCTGATGGCTGTGATATACATGTATTCATGCCTATATAAAATAATGACAAAGGGAAAGCTACGAGGTGGCAGGGAAATCAGTACAATATAAAATTGAAAATTATGAAGTAAATGAAAAATAACCCTGCGACCAAGAAGACGGACAAAAGTAGTGACAAAGGGACAGTCGGGATTGAAGGAGCAAGAAAAGAACACAGAAAAACCGCAGAGAGAACCGACCAGAGAGTCCAATAAATTATAGTATAAAACCACAATAGTTTATTGAATTTATCAGGTATAGCAATGGAAAAAGTTATGAATAAAAATGTTACACTCAATTAAAAAGAACAAGGAGGCACCCAGGGAAAAATACTGAGAAATTGCTGGAAAAATATATGCACAGCAAAATATGCAATTAAAAAAACAAAATGTGGAAATAAATAGAAAATATATATAAAGTGCGTGTGCAAACAGCAAAGGGAGATACTGAGTACTGACAGCAGCATAGAGAGGATTCGCACAGGGAGGGGCTCCCTGCGCTCTCCCACCGGAACAACGTGATGTCATTACTCCAAGATGGCCGCAGGGTCCTTCAGGGAGATGGCTTGCGAGTGCCTGCTGAGAGCAGATGCTGACATGCCTCCTTCCCTGCCTGTCAGATCACTGATCTGACACAGTGCTATGCAAAGTGTCAGATCAGCGATCTGAGATAAGTTTAACCCCTTCCTTACTGATGACGGAACAGTATGTCGTAGGTAAGGATCCCCTGCTTTGAGGTGGGCTCCGGCGGTGAGCCCACCTCAAAGCCGAGACATGTTAGCTGTTATGAACAGCTGACATGTGCCCGCAATAGGCGCGAGCGGAATCGCCGTCCGCCCGCGCCTATTAACTAGTTAAATCCTGCTGTCAAAGCTGACAGCGGGCATTTAAATAGCAGTTCCGGACGCCAGGCCGGAGATGAGCTCATCGCCGACCCCGTAACGTGATCGGGGGTCGGCGACATGTTGCCCTGACAACCAGAGGTCTCAGAGATCTCTATGGTTGTTGCAGGCAGATTGCTTTGATTGCCGCCCGGTGGTCGGCGCTCAAATCACAGCAGTAAAACTGCTACATATGGGTGATCTGCTCATCACCAATATGTAGCAGAGCCGATCAAGTGTGGCATGCTTCAAGCCTCCTATGGAGGCTATTGAAGCATGCCAAAAGTAAAAAAAAAATGTTTAGAAATAATAAAAGCCTAAGTTCAAATCACCCCCCTTTCGCCCCAATCAAAATAAAACAATTAAAAAAAAAAGTCACACATCCACATATAAGTTATCACCGCCTTCAGAATCGCCCGGTCTATCAATAAAAAAAACATTAACCCAGTCGCTAAACGGCGTAGCGAGAAAAAAATTAAAGACGCCAGAAATACGTTTGTTTGGTCGCCGCGACATTGCATTAAAATGCAATAACGGGCGATCAAAAGAACGTATCTGCACAAAAGTGGTATCATTAAAAACATCAGCCTGGCACGCAAAAAATAAGCCCTCACCCAAAAATGGAGACGCTACAGGTCTCAAATTGCGCAATTTTTTTTTTAAAAGCAAACTTTGGAATTTTTTTACACCACTTAGATAAAAGAGAACCTAGACATGTTTGGTGTCTATGAACTCGTAGTGACCTGGAGAATCATAATGGCAGGTAAGATTTAGCAATTAGTGAACCTAGCAAAAAAGCCAAACAAAAAATAAGTGTGGGATTGCACTTTTTTGCAATTTCACTGCACTTGGAATTTTATTCCTGTTTTGCAGTACACGACATGGTAAAGCCAATGGTGTTGTTCAAAAGTACAACTAGTCCCGCAAAAAATAAGCCCTCACTTGGCCATATTGACGGATAAATAAAAAAGTTATGGCTCTGGAAAGAGGGGCAGCGAAAAATCAAAAACCGCTCCGGGAGTGAAGGGGTTAATGTTATAAAGTTTAAAAAAAATTGCGTAAAAACATTTTTTTTAAAAAATCCCCAAATAAAGAAAAAAATTAAATACTATTCCAAGAAATCCATTTATGTAATTAATAAAAAAAAAAAATAAAAGTATACATATTTGGTATCACCGCGTCCGTAACAACCCGCTGTATAAAACTTTTCCACTAGTTTACCCCTTCAGTGAACACCGTAAAAAAAATAAAAAACGAGGCAAAAACAATGCTTTATCATCATACCGCCAAACAAAAAGTGGAATAACACGCGATCAAAAAGACGGATATAAATAAACATGGTACCACTGAAAACGTCAACTTGTCTCGCAAAAAACAAGACCTCACATGACTCAGTGGGCAAAATATGGAAAAATTAAAGCTCTCAATGTGATGCAAAAATTTTTTACACTAAAAAGCGTCTTTTAGCGTGTGACAGCAGCCAAACATAAAAACCTGCTATAAATAGTAAATCAAACCCCCCCTTTATCACCCACCTTAGGGAAAAATAATTACATTTTTTTTTTAATTTATTTCCATTTTCCTGTTAGGGTTATGGTTGGGGCTAAGGTTAGGGTTGGGATTAGTGTTAGGGTTGGAATTAGGGTTACGGTTGCAATTAGGGTTAGGGGTGTGTTAGGGTTATGGTAAGGGTTAGGATTAGGGGTGTGTTGGGGTTAGAGTTGAAGTTAGAATTGAGGGGTGTCCACTGTTTAGGCACATCAGGTGCTCTCCAAACGCAACATGGCGTCTGATCTCAATTCCAGCCAATTTTGCATTGAAAAGCCAAACGGCGCTCCTTCCCTGCCAAGCTCTGCCATGCTCCCAAACAGTGGTTTACCTGCATAACGCAGATACCGCATATATCACGACAAATTGTACAACAACTTTTGGGGTCCAATTTCTACTGTTACTCTCAGTAAAATAAAACAAATTGGATCTGAAGTACACTTTTTTGTGAAAATACGTTAAATGTTCATTTTTTTTTTTTAAACATTCTAAAAATTCCTGTGAAGCACCTGAAGTGTTAAACTTCTTGAATGTGGTTTTGAGCACCTTGAGGGGTGCAGTTTTAGAATGGTGTTATTTGTGGGCCTTTTCTGTCATACAGGCCCCTCAAAGTGACTTCAAGTGTGAGGTGATCCCTAAAAAAAATAGTTTTGCTAATTTTGTTATAAAAATGAGAAATCGCTGGTCAACTTTTTATCCTTACAACTTCCTAACAAGAAAAAGTGGTTCCAAAATTGTGCTGATGTAAAGTAGACATGTGGGAAATGTTATTTATTAACTATTTGTGTGATATGACTCTCTATTTTAAGGGCATAAAAACAAAAAGTTTGAAAATTGCAAAATTTTCAACATTTTCCCCAAATTTCTGTTTTTTTTGTCACAAATAAACACAAGTCATGTCGAGCAAATTTTATCACTATCCTAAAGTACAATATGTCATGAGAAAGCAGTCTCAGAATCGCCAGGATCAATTGAAACGTTTCAGCGTTATGACCTCATAAACTGACAGTGGTCAGAATTGTAAAAATTGGCCCCGTCATTAAGGTGAAAACAGGCTTCGTGGTGAAGGGTTTAATGACAGAAAAACCCACAATGGTGACAGAAATAACTTGAATCTGACAAAAGTAATAAATAAAAAAATCTATGAAAATGAACAAATGAAAGTCAGACATTGCTTTTCAACCATGCTTCCACAGAATGTAAAAAAATGAATAAAACTCATGAAATAGGCCTGGACAGAAATGATGGTACCCCTGAAAATAATTTGACAAAAGAAACATGTTAAATTAAGGTGTGTCCACTAACTAGCATCACAGGTGTCTACAATCTTGGAATCAGTGAGTGGCCTGTATAGAGGGCTACAAATACTCACTGTGCTGCTTGGTGACATGGTGTGTATCACACTCAACATGGACCAGAAGAATCGAAGGAAAGAGGTGTCTCGGGAGATTAGAAACAAAATTATAGACAAACATGTTAAAGGTAAAAGTTATAAGACCATCTCCAAGCCGCTGGATGTTCCTGTAATAATAATAAATTTTATTTTTATAGCGCCGACATATTCCGCAGCACTTTACATTTCAGAGGGGATTTGTACAGACAATAGACATTACAGCATAACAATAATCACATACAGTAGATTATAACAAATACCAAGAGGAAAGAGGGCCCTGCTCGCAAGCTTACAGTCTATGAGGAAAGAGGTAGACACGAGAGGTGGGTGGTAACAGTTGCCCTGATTGTATGAACCAGCCATAATGTTAAGTGTGTAACAGTACAGACACAGAGGGCTAATGGATGCATAAAGCATGTGGGAACATGATGCGGGGAACCTGGTTATGGTAAAACTTTTGGCTGTGCCACACAGGAATAGATTAGGTTAATGTGTTGAGGCGATAGGCCAGTCTGAATAAATGCGTTTTCAGGGCACACTTAAAATTGTGGGGATTGGGGACTAATCGTATTGACCTGGGAAGTGCATTCCAAAGAATTGGCGCGGCACGTGTAAAGTCTTGGAGACGGGAGTGGGAGGTTCTGACTATTGAGGATGCTAACCTTGGGTCATCAGCAGAACGGAGGGCGCGGGTAGGGTGGTATACTGAAACAAGGGAGGAGATGTAGGGTGGTGTTGAGCCATGGAGGGCTTTGTGGGTGAGGGTAATAAGTTTATACTGAATTCTGGAGTGGATGGGTAGCCAGTGTAATGACTGGCACAAGGTAGAGGCATCGGTGTAACGATTGGTGAGGAATATGATCCTGGCTGCAGCATTCAAGACAGATTGGAGAGGGGAGAGTTTGGTAAGAGGGAGACCGATTAGAAGAGAGTTACAATAGTCGAGACGAGAATGAATAAGAGAAACAGTAAGAGTTTTTGCAGAGTCAAAAGTAAGAAAAGGTCGAATTCTAGAAATGTTTTTGAGGTGCAGATGACAAGAGCGAGCCAGTGATCGAATGTGGGGGGCAAAGGAAAGCTCGGAATCAAGTATGACCCCAAGACAGCGGGCCTGTTGCTGGGGAGTAATAGTGGAACCACACACAGAAATAGCAATGTCGGGTATAGGCACATTAGTAGAGGGAGGAAACACAAGGAGTTCAGTCTTTGACAGGTTCAGTTTCAGATATAGTGAGGACATGATATTAGACACAGCGTTTAGACAATCGCCGGTGTTTTCTAGAAAGGCTGGCGTGATGTCAGGAGAAGAAGCGTATAATTGGGTGTCATCAGCATAGAGATGGTACTGGAAACCAAATCTACTGATTGTTTGACCAATAGGGCCAGTGTACAAGGAGAAGAGGAGGGGGCCTAGAACCGATCCTTGGGGGACCCCAACAGTAAGGGGAAGGTGAGAGGAGGAGGAGGAACCAGCAAAAGATACAGTAAAGGAGTGGTCGGAGAGATAGGAGGAGAACCAGGAGAGAACGGTGTCCTTGAGGCCAATGGAACGGAGCATAGTGAGGAGGAGATGATGATCCACAGTGTCGAATGCTGCAGAGAGATCCAAGAGAATTAGCATGGAGTAATGACCATTTGATTTAGCTGTTAGCAGATCATTAGAGACTTTTGTGAGGGCAGTTTCAGTGGAGTGTAAAGAGCAGAAACCGGATTGGAGAGGGTCGAGAACAGAGTTTTCTGAGAGATAGCGGATAAGACGGGAGTGGACCAGGCGTTCCAGGAGTTTAGAGATGAAGGGAAGATTAGAGACAGGTCTATAGTTAGCGGCACAGTTTTGGTCGAGGGATGGTTTTTTAAGTAGTGGATGTATGATGGCATGCTTAAATGAGGAGGGAAAAATACCAGAAGAGAGAGAGGTTAAATATTTTAGTTAGGTGAGGGGTGACAGCAGGGGAAAGGAACTGGAGGAGATGTGACGGAAATGGGTCACTGGTGCAAGTAGTTGGGCGAGAAGACACAAGGAGCCTGCTTACTTCTTCTGTGACTGGTTCAAAACCAGAGAGTGAGCTAGATGCAGTGGGGGAGGGAAGACAGTGCATGGTATGAGGTGATTGGGAGATAATTTCCTGTCGAATCTGGTCAATTTTTTCTTTGAAGTAATTGGCCAGATCGTCAGCTCGGAGCTCCGTGGTTGGGGCCTGTACTTTTGGATTGAGTAGAGAATGAAAAGTGTCAAGAGACGTTTCGGGTTATTGGACAGTGAGGTGATGAGGGTGTTGAAATAGGCTTGTTTGGAGAGGTGAAGGGCAGTGTTGTATGTTCTAAGCATAAACTTAAAATGGATGAAATCTTCGTGTAGATTGGATTTTCTCCACAGACGTTCGGCGCACCTGGAGCACCGCTGCAGGAAACGTGTTTGCACCGTGTGCCAGGGTTGTCGCCGTCTGCGTTGTGATGTTCTATTTATAGGGGGTGCAAATTTATCCAGGGCACTTTGAAGTGTTTCATTGTAATGCTTCAATGCAGAATCAGGACATGAGAAGGAGGAGATAGGGGCCAATGAAGACTGCAAGTTCTTCATAAGTTTCTGGGTGTTAATGGCCTGTATGTTTCTATAAGTCTGGACAGTGGGGGTGTCCTGAGCAGCCTGGCAGTTCTTGATAGAGAATGAAAGAAGATTGTGGTCAAAGAGCGGGAGAGGGGAGTTTGCAAAATCATCCACTGCACAAAGCCGAGAGAAGACCAAGTCGAGGGAGTTTGTCTTCATGCGTTGGAGAATTAGTAAGCTGCGAAAGGCCAAATGAGGAGGTTAGAGATAAAAGGTGAGTAGCAGATGGTGAGAGGGGAAGAGCAATGGGGATGTTGAAATCTCCCATGATGAGGGTAGGGATGTCACAGGAGAGAAAATGTGGAAGCCAAGTGGCAAAATGATCCAGGAACTGATGGGAGGGGCCGGGAGGACGATACACCACCGCCACTCGCATGGAGAAGGGGGTGTAGAGTCTGACGGCATGGACCTCAAAAGAAGGGAAGACAAGTGAGGGTAGTTGAGGGATAACCTGAAATGTACATTTTGGTGATAGGAGCAGACCAACGCCTCCACCTGCTCTATTGTCTGATCTTGGGGTATGAGAGAAGTGTAATCCCCCATATGAAAGAGCAGCAGCAGCGGTAGAGTCTGACTGCTGGATCCAGGTTTCAGTAAGAGCCAGGAGGTTAAGAGAATTAGAAAGGAAGAAGTCATGGATGAAGGAGAGTTTTGTTACACACTGAGCGAGAATTCCAAAGTGCACAATTGAGAAACAGATGGCATGCAGGGAATATTAATAAGATTAGAGGGGTTTCTAAGTGTAGCAGTCGGGGGGTTTGACTTTCTATAACATGGGGGACCAGGGTTGGGAGCAATGTCTCCTGCCACTAGGAGGAGGATAGAAAGAGTGAGCAGATGGTTAAGTGATTTGTGAGAGCGTCTCTGATGTTGAATGGTGGGATTGACTGGATCTGTGCAATTTAACAATGTGAAAAGAGCGTGAGTGCTATACATAGGAGAGGAAAGGAGCGAGGGGCCGATATGGATGGAGTGTAGAGAGTTAATGCCAGGGCGGTGGATGTGTGTGAATGCAGCGGCCAGAATAAAAATTACACAAATGCATATGGTATATACTTGTTGTACTCCTAATGTACAGGGAGTAGATGTATATAAATGTCTGACCTGTCTCCTGCCCTGTCTAACTGCCATGTTATAACTGCCAGTAGTACTTTGATACATGTACTTCGATTACATGTGCATAAATGCCACCCCTGCATAAATGCTCCCCCTAGCTAGGTCTGAATATATAGGAGGTTAAGGCTAAGTTTTTTTTTTTTTTCTTCTTTTGGTCTCTCTCTTCTCATTAATCACGCTAAATTGAGACACCAGGACCCAATAAAGTGTTGTGGTCAAATAAACACATGTCCAGCACTACATGGATCATAAAGCACTTGACCTCACAACATAAGGGGACAAGCAGAGTAAGTTGGAAAAAAAGACTATATACCAGATATAAGCTTGCATAGTTGAAAACACATAAATAGCATTCAGGATTAACTGCTTGCTGACATTGAATGGAGACACCTGTATGAAGAGAATAGAGATGCGTGTCACATTCATCCATGTTATAACTGCCAGTAGTACTTTGATACATGTACTTCGATTACATGTGCATAAATGCCACCCCTGCATTCCTGTAACTAAAGTTGCACATATTATTCAGAAATTTAAGCTCCACGGGACTGTAGCCAACCTCCCTGGATGTGGCCACAGGAGGAAAACTGATGACAAATCAAAGAGACGGATAATACGAATGGTCACAAAAGAGCACAGAAAAACATCTAAACAGATTAAAGGTGAACTTCAAGCTCAATGAACATCAGTGTCGGATCGCATCATTTTATGATCCAAAGAGGACTTCATGGGAGGTGACCAAGGAGGACACCATTGTTGAAAAAAAAATCATAAAATAGCCAGACTGGAATTTGCCAGACTACATGTTGACAAGCCACAAAGCTTCTGGGAGAATGACCTATGGACAGATGAGACAAAAATGGAACTTTTGGCAAGGCATATTAACTCTTATGTTCACAGATAGAAAAATGAAGCATATAAAGAAAAGAAAACTGTCCCTACTGTGGAACATGGAGGAGGCTCTGTTACTGTGCTGTGTTCTGTGGCTGCTTTGCTGCATCTGGCACATAGTGTATAGAATCTGTGCAGTATTCAATAAATTCTCAAGACTATCAAGGGATTCTAGAGACAAATGTGCTGCCCAGTTTCAGAAAGCTTGGTCTCAGTCGCAGGTCATGGGTCTTGCAACATGAGAATGACCCAAAACACAGGTAAAAACACCCAAAAATGGCCTTCTATGAGCCCTGACCTAAATCCTATTAGGCATCTTTGGAAAGAGCTGAAACATGCTGTCTGGAAAAGGCAACCTTCAGAGATGGGACAACTGGAGCAGTTTGCTCTTGAGGAGAGGGCCAAAATACCTGTCAAGAGGTGCAGAAGTCTCATTGACACTTACAGGAATCTTTTGATTACAGTGATTGCCTCAAAATCCTAACTAATGTATTTAAAACCTGATCATGTGCACAGTGCCTATATGAGCAGGATTCAGAAAGGCGCTGCCTGATGTGGGCACGCTGTGCAAGACGGCTCTTTATGTGCATGTCTCACGAGAGGGGCGGGAATCTCCCAAAACTTGCATAAGCAAGAAACTAATAGATTAAAAGCACATGAGACATGCACAAAAATGAACAGGTCGGTAGGACAGTGTTCACATCCCCAAAGACTGAAACACAGAAAAATCACAGTATGACAAACTGTTTGTTTATTGTATTAGTTTCTTGCTTATGCAAGTTTCTCCTTTGCCTCATTGGGGGACACAGGTACGGTGGGTGTATGCTTCTGCCACCTGGAGGCTGATGCTAAGTGAAAAAAAAGAGGTTAGCTCCTCCTCCGCCGTATACACCCTCGCCCCAGTTTTTGCTTAGTGTCCATTGGAGGCACACGTCTGGTCTTTTTTTCCAGACTCTGGCATTTTTCCCCTGCACCAAAGTTTCCTGCGCTTCGCCATCTACGGCCTACACTTTCAGTTCGCAGCACTGCCCTTCAGGTTGGCCACCGCTCCCAGAGTATTCACAAAGGTCATGGCAGTCGTCATAGCCACCCTGCACTCCTGGGGCATAGTTGTCTTTCCTTATTTAGACGACCTCTTGGTCAAAGGCCCTTCCTTTCGGGCATGCGAGGAGAGTGTCAGCATCACACTAAATACACTTTCCCGCTTAGGATGGTTGGTCAGTCTGAAAAAGCCATCCCCTGTGCCAGCTCAGAGGATCTCCTTCTTAGGAATGATCTTCGACACTTCCCGATGGTTGGTAATTCTCCCTCAGGACAAGGCCTTAGCACTCCGGCAGGGTGTCCGGAAACTGCGCCAACCGGTCCCTCATACCATCCGCTTCTGCATGAGGGTCCTAGGAAAGATGGTGGCAGCGTTTGCCCGGTTCCATCTTCGCCCCCTGCAGCACGCCCTGTTATCTGTATGGGACAAAAACCCATTCTCGATCGCCCGTGCCGGTTGCCCACGCGAGTCACACAGGCACTCGGGTGGTGGAAAACCAGTGCCTCACTTCTCCAGGGCAAGCCCTTTCCCCAGACCATTGGTTGGTGGTGACAACTGAAGCCAGCCTCCCAGGGGCGGCGAGCCTCCCAGGGACGGTGGTCGCCGCAGGAGGCACGCCTCCCATTCAACCTGTTGGAAATACAGGCAATCCGGCTAACTCTGCGACAGTTTCATCCCCTTCTAGCAGGCCGGCCTGTTCGGATTCAGTCGGACAACGCCACGGCTGTGGCTTACATAAATCATCAGGGGGGCACCCGCAGCAGGGCAGCCATGCGCGAGGTAGGGCATGTGCTTCATTGGGCCGAGAGAAACCACTTGGCGATATCGGCAGTCCACATCCCGGGCGTAGAGAACTGGATGGCAGACTTCCTTAGCCGGCAGGGTCTCGCATCCAGGGAATGGTCACTTCACCCCGAGATC
Source organism: Dendrobates tinctorius (assembly GCF_039654945.1). Taxonomy (NCBI): domain Eukaryota; kingdom Metazoa; phylum Chordata; class Amphibia; order Anura; family Dendrobatidae; genus Dendrobates; species Dendrobates tinctorius. The sequence goes on from NW_027361794.1 coordinate 11,201,047, forward strand.
TTTCAGCAGATTTGTCAACGATGGGGGATGCCGGATGTGAACCTAATGGCCTCCAGAGTGAACGCCAAGGTACCAGCGTTTGTCGCTCGATCCCAGGATCCGCAGGCAATTGCCGTGGATGCGCTGGTTCTGCCATGGAACCAGTTTCACCTCCCATACCTATTTCCCCCGTTGCCACTACTTCCGAGGGTCATCAAGAAGATCAAGGCAGAAGAGGTGCCAGCGATTCTGCTGACCCCAGATTGGCCTTGTCGGGCATGGTACGTAGACCTAGTACAGCTGCTCGCCGACGTTCCTTGGCCCCTGCCAGAGCGCCCAGACCTACTGTCCCAGGGCCTGATCTACCACCCGAACTCGGGGGCCCTGTGTTTGACGGCTTGGCCGTTGAATCCTGGATTCTAACCTAGGCTGGGTTCGGCCGCAATGTGATCGCTACAATGGTTAGCGCCTGGAAGACTGCCTCAGCACGTATTTATCACCACACCTGGAAGGTTTTCTTCACATGGTGTCAGAACCATGGTTGTTCTCCACTGAGATTTTCTATTCCCAGCTTTTCTCCAGTCTGGCCTAGACTCAGGCTTGGCCCCAAGTTCCCTCAGGAGACAAATATTGGCCTTATCCATTCTGTTCCAGCGCAGGATTGCTATCAATCTGCAGGTGAAGACCTTCATTCAGGGGGTTTCCCACTTGGTACCTCCTTATAGGGCGCCCCTGAACACTTGGGACCTTAACCTGGTCCTAAGTGTCCGACAGGAGGCTCCATTTGAACCATTACAGGAGGTCTCTTTAGCCTAACTTTCTTGGAAGGTAGCATTTCTTGTGGCAATAACGTCAATCAGACGGATCTCAGAGCTGGCAGCTCTATCCTGCCGATCTCTGTTTTTGGTCTTCCACAAAGATAAGGTGGTTCTCAGACCAGCCCCTCCTTTTCTGCCGAAGGTCGATTCCTCGTTCCACATTAATGAGGATATTGTCCTGCCCTCCTTTTGTCCAGTACCGGTACACCGTGTGGAAAAGGCTCTTCATACGTTGGACCTGGTAAGAGCTCTCGGGAGGTACGTGTCATGGACAGCACCCTTTCGTCAGACGGACTCGCTGTTGTGCTTCCTGAGGGGCGCAGGAAGGGACTCGCTGCCTCAAAATCGACCATAGCCAGGTGGATTCGTTTGACTATTCAGGAGTCTTACCGCATCAGAGGCACACCAGTTCCAGCAGGGATCAGAGTGCACTCTACTCGGGCATTGGGCGCCTCTTGAGCGCTTCGGCACCAGGCATCGGCGGAACAGGTTTGCAAGGCTGCAACCTGGTCCACCTTGCACACATTCGCAAAGCACTACAATATCCATACTCAGGCTTCGTCAGATGCGAGTCTGGGTAGAAGGATTCTCCAAGCAGCGGTGGCGCACCTTTAGACAGGAGGTGCATGTAGCTTGGATCGGTGAATCAACTTCCCACCCAGAGACTGCTTTAGGACATCCCACAGTACCTGTGTCCCCCAATGAGGCGAAGGAGAAACATGGATTTTTGTGATAAACTCACCATAAAATCCTTTTCTCTGAGATGCTCATTGGGGGACACAGCACCCACCCTGTTAGCCTAGTTGGCTTCTGTTTTTGTTTAATATACTTTTTTTGAATGATATTAGGGTGGTGTCTTTTCTAGACATGTTGTTACCTGCATTAATGTTGATATTGTCTGATTTTTGTTTGATCTCCTACTGCCTTTGCACCAAACTGTTTCCGCCCGCAACCGGGGCGAGGGTGTATACGACGGAGGAGGAGCTAACCTCTTTTTTTCACTTAGTGTCCGCCTCCAGGCGGCAGAAGCATACACCCACAGTACCTGTGTCCCCCAATGAGCATCTCGGAGAAAAAGATTTTACGGTGAGTTTATCACAAAAATCCATGTTTTTGGAGATTCCCGCCCCTCTCTTGTGAGACTTGCACATAAAGAGTCATCTTGCACAGCGTGCCCTCTTCAGGCAGTGCCTTTCTGAATCCTGCTCATATAGGCACTGTTCACATGATCAGGTTTTAAATACATTAGATAGGACTGCTCCGAGATTGGTAAACCGTGACGCTGGTGGAGTGGCTTAGTATACATTTTTTCCAAAAAAGTATCACCTAAATACCCTGTTTTTGTTATCTTTTTACTAGCACTTGCTGTTTTACTGTTATATATATTTTTTACAACAGAGTATTTTTGCACGTTTGTCATACTGTTTTTTCTGTGTTTCTGCGATAAGAATTGGTATTATTTTCACGTACATAACATTGATTGGTTTCTTTTTATTCAATATTTGGGAAGCAGAATGAACAAACAGTTGAACACCACACACTACTGGTTCATCCAACAAGGTTTTCTATTAGTCTGTGAACTGTCATTGTCTTGGTAAATAATATTTTTTACATAGCTTGCTATTTTTATGGACAGTTTAAGTAGAAATATTCAAAAATATTAAACTCAAGGATATTTACTAAAAAATAAGTCTTTTTATCTTAGATGACTTTACCAGGATATCAGAGGGACTGCTGACATCTTCAATTTTTAAATCTGATGAACTTGAGATCCTACAAGATACAACTGAAGTGATTGCTGTTACTCTGGATATACCATCATCCATTCACCTGAAAGATCTGTCATCTGATCCTATGAAACAGGTCCCATCTTCTGATTCATTACCGACTACTAAGGAAAATCAAAGTCACAAAAGAGGCATTAAAAAACAAACTGCTCCTAAAGCAAATAAGTCATTTTCATGTTCAGAATGTGGGAAATATTTTAACAAATTAGATTGTGTTAAGCACCAGAGAATCGACACAGGGGAGAAGCTTTTTTCATGTTCAGAATGTGGGAAATGTTTTCACCAGAAAGGGAATTTTGTTAGGCACCAAATAACTCACACAGGAGAGAAGCCTTTTTCCTGTTCAGAATGTGGGAAATATTTTAACCATAAATACAATCTTGTCATACACCAGAGAACTCACACAGGGGAGAATCCTATTTCCTGTTCAGAATGTGGGAAATGTTTTATCCAGAAATCAGAGCTTGTTACTCACCAGAGAACTCACACAGGGGAGATGTCTTTTTCATGTTCAGAATGTGGGAAATGGTTTAACAATAAATCAGCTTGTGTTCAGCACCAGAGAATCCACACAGGAGAGAAGCCTTTTCCATGTTTAGAATGTGGGAAATGTTTTATCCAGAAATCAGTACTTGTTACTCACCAGAGAACTCACACAGGGGAGATGCCTTTTTCCTGTTCAGAATGTGGGAAATGTTTTATACAGAAATCAGATTTGGTTAAACACCAGAGAACTCACACAGGGGAGAAGCCTTTTTTATGTTCAGAATGTGGGAAATGTTTTACGAATAAATCAGATTGTGTTAAGCACCAGAGAACTCACACAGGACATAAGCCTTTTTCCTGTTCAGAATGTGGGAAATGTTTTAACCGGAAAGGGAATCTTGTTACACACCAAATAACTCACACAGGAGGAGAGAAGCCTTTTTCCTGTTCTGAATGTGGGAAATATTTTAACCACAAATGCAGTCTTGTTATACACCAGAGAACTCACACAGGGGAGAAGCCTTTTTCTTGTTCAGAATGTGGGAAATGTTTTAACAGTAAATCAACTTGTGTTCAGCACCAGAGAATCCACACAGGGGAGACGCCTTTTTCATGTTCAGAATGTGGGAAATGTTTTACCAATAAATCAGATTGTGTTAAGCACCAGAGAACTCACACAGGACAGAAGCCTTTTTCCTGTTCAGAATGTGGGAAATGTTTTAACCGGAAAGGGAATCTTGTTACACACCAAATAACTCACACAGGAGAGAAGCCTTTTTCCTGTTCAGAATGTGGGAAATATTTTAACCACAAATGCAGTCTTGTTATACACCAGAGAACTCACACAGGGGAGAAGCCTTTTTCTTGTTCAGAATGTGGGAAATGTTTTAACAATAAATCAGCTTGTGTTCAGCACCAGAGAATCCACACAGGGGAGACACCTTTATCATGTTCAGAATGTGGGAAATGTTTTATCCAGAAATCAGAGCTTGTTACTCACCAGAGAACTCACAAAGGGGAGAAGCCTTTTTCCTGTTGAGAATGTGGGAAATGTTTTAACTGGAAAATTGCTCTTGTTAGTCACCAGACAACTCACACAGAGGAGAAGCCTTTTTCATGTTCAGAATGTGATAAATGTTTTAACTGGAAATCGGTTCTTGTTAGACATCAGAGGAGTCATACAGGGGAGAAGCCTTTTTCATTTTCTTAATGTGGGAAATATTTTACTGTTAATCAAAGCAACTGTTAATAAATATAAGAGATGTCACATAGGGGAGAAGCCTTTTTATATTCATAATGTTGGAATAGTTTTAACCAAAATTGGATCTTAAATGGGTTATCTCTGGTCATTCCTCATGTTTGCTGACAAAAGGGTAAAACTAAACTTTATTAATTCCAAATGTAAAACTATACACATAATTCACTGAAGGTTACTCACAAGGTGACTAGGCGAAAAAAACATATACCCCACATTTCCGTATATAGGGTGATGTGATGTATACACACTCACTCTCCAAGCCTCTTATTTTTACGGTGATTCATCAGGAGACTTTATTTAATATTGACCTACAGTACAGACCAAAAGTTTGGACACACCTCATTCAAAGAGTTTTCTTTATTTTCATGACTATGAAAATTGTAGATTCACTCTGAAGGCATCAAAACTATGAATTAACACATGTGGAATTATATAATTAACAAAAAAGTGTGAAACAACTGAAAATACTGTATGTCTTATATTCTAGGTTCTTCAAAGTAGCCACCATTTGCTTTGATTACTGCTTTGCACACTCTTGATGAGCGTCAAGAGGTAGTCATCGGAAATGGTCTTCCAACAGTCTTGAAGGAGATCCCAGAGATGCTTACTGTAGCACTTGTTGGCCCTTTTGCCTTCACTCTGTGGTCCAGCTCACCTCAAACCATCTCGATTGGGTTCAGGTCTGGTGACTGTGGAGGCCAGGTCATCTAGCATAGCACCCCATCAATCATGTATCATGTTATCCGAAACAGTCATGAAAACTATCCACATATAGGGATATCCCAGACTTCATAAGTTTATAAGCCACTCCAGTGGCGATGGTCAGTCAGGAATAGAAAGTATGTGTAAATACAGTATAATTATTGTGTTTTTCCTCCTATAGGGACTGCCCTAGTTTGATATTGTAACAGCTGTCAGTAGTGCAGACAAATTGTCCTAGACTAAACTCAGTTTTCAGATGGCCCAATATATACCACTCAGGGAAACCTTACCTGCTCCAAAGATCATTAGCAGCTTCTAACTAATGGCCATGCTGCGGTCTGGCAGAGAATGAGTGCAATATCATTGTAAAGACTAGTGATATGTGCAACCATAATGTCTGGGAGATCTGCGCCATTATTTAGTATGAATATGGAAATGATCTCTGGTGCAGTTAAGTGTTCCCTGAGCGGTATATACTGTATTTTCACATACTTTGTATTCCTGACACTGGAGTGGCTTATAAACTTACGAAGTATATAGTTTGCAGTCTGGGGCCTCCCTATATGTGACTAGTTTTCTGACTGTTTCGCATAACATGATACATGATTTTAGGGTTTTCTTCATCTAGTCTCACTTTGAATATAGGTCAATATTAAAGTCTCCTGATGAGTCGCCTTTGGTGAGGACGACAAAACCCGTAGAAATGAGAGGCTTGGAGAGTGAGTGTGTATACGTCACCTCACCCTATATACTGAGAAGTGGGGTATATGTTTTTTCTATTAATCACCTTCTGACTAACCTACAAGCGATGAATTATGGGTATAGTTTTACATTTGGAATTAATAAAGGTTAATTTTATCCTTTTGTCAGTGAATCTTCTAATCAAGGAACAATTACATATATATAATTTTTTTCCCCAGTGAGCTCATTCCATGTTTGGCCTCATTAAAATAAAAACACTCAATACTCCGCTGGCGTTTCGGCTCCACTTCAGTGGTGTCAAGACTCACTGTCCCGGGGCTTATGTGAGTTTTTTTACATCACACGAGCCTTGCGCCCAGTCAGCAGCAGCTTCACTGTTTCCGCCTTCGGACGTATTGAGCATCAACAGGAAGCCAGGGCTGCGGCTGTTCTCTGACTGCCTTATGATGCTCGATTTGTCCGAAGGTGGGGACAGTGACACCGGCGCTGATTGGGCACATGGCTCACATGATATAAAAACCTCAAAAGAGACCCAAGAACGCAAGTGCTGACACCACTGAAACGATGCAGGCATGGGAGGTTTGTATAAGTGGTTTTATTTTAACACGTCAAACATGAGGAATGAGAAGGGGTTGTCCAACTCGTGGACAACCTTTTTAAACATCAAAAATCCCACAGAGAGAAAAGTCATTATTATACCTAGAGTGTGAGAAATGAATTACAGGAAAATCACATATTGTTGACCATCAAAAATAACTCAGACGGGGAGAAACTATATATATTATTGACAAATTGTACAAAAATGTGATGCGCGCAGCATGTGTTCAAGGATGGAATATTATATTCGAGTTTTATAGAAAAAAACAATTACCATCAGAGAATAAATGACTCAAAACAAACATCAGTAAAAATAACTTATCTTTATTAGGTAAAGTATAAAAGAATTGCACCATTTTCTGATACCCGTTGCGTCTCCATTTTTCATGATCTCGGGTCCGGTGTGGGCTTATTTTTTGTGTGCCGAGCTGACGTTTTTAATACCATTTTGGTGCAAATACAATCTTTTGATCGCCCGTTATTGGTTTTTAATGCAATGTTGCAGTGACCAAAAAAACGTATGTTTCCATGGTCAGGATTGTCTCAGGATTTGACACAGGTGAAATCTGCAACTGAGGTCACTGGCATGTCACCTGCGTTTTTGATGCATTTTTCATTACATGTGTTTTTTTGTTACTTGAAATAAAGCTTAATGAAAGTTTGCTTCTGGGAATGAAAAAAAGTAATTTCCTGTTTGCAGATAGGGTATGTGCACACAGTCAGTAAACGCTGCAGGTTGGACGATGCTTACATCTGCAGCGTCCAACCCACAGCATCCAAATGTTACAGCATAGTGGATGGGATTTTAAAAAATCCCATGTTCCACTATGCTTTCAAAGATGCAGGTGGAAGACCTGCATAAACGGACATGCGGCGCTTCTTTCCAGACCGCAGCATGTCTATTTACGTTGCAGAGACGCTCCGTCCCCGCAGCGTAAATTTCCCATAGACTATCATGCGGTAAAACCGCATCTAATTATTAGTCACATGCGTAATAACTGCGGGAACGCAGCTTATTACGCATGTGTACTAATTTACATATGTTGAATCTTGTGTCACATCCAGAAGTACGTGACAGGCCGGGGTCACACTTGCGAGTGTGATGCAAGAAACTCACGCAAGTCTCTTGCATCAACACCCGGCACTGCTGCCACTCAGGACTGGAGTATGCGGCTGCATAGAAATACAGTACATGCAACCGCACACTCTGGTCCCGAGTGCCGGCAGCAGTCCCAGGTATTGATGCGAGTTTCTCGCATCACACTGGCAAGTGTGACACTGGCCACACATGAAGTTCCTGAAAGCAGAGAGAGGTCAGTAATGCTGGGGTCAGACATGCGAGAAACGTGCACGAGTCTTGCGTATCAATAACCGGCACTGCCACCAGCACTTTGGATCGGAATGTTAGCCAGCATAGAAATACATGCAGCCACACGCTCTTGTCTGAGTGCTGGCAGCAGTGTCGGGTATTGACATGCGAGACTCTTGCGAGTTTCTCGCATGTCTGACCCCGGCCTAATATGTAATTTCCTTTCCTTTTTTTTAAATTTAAAAAAAATGGCGTGGGCTCCCGCGCAATTTTATACGCCAGAGAGGGAAAGCCAGTGACTGGGGGCTGATTTTTATAGCCTGGGAAGGGGTTAAAACCATGGATCTTCCCAGTCTATGAATATCAGCCCGCAGCTGTATATTTAGCCTTTACTGGCTATTAAAATAGGGAGAATCCCCAAAAAATGTGGGGTCCCCCTATAGTTAATAGCCAGAAAGGCTATGCAGACAGCTGCGGGCTGATATTCATCATGGTTATTGGCCCACCCCCCCCCCGGACACAAACACCAGCTCACAGCCGCCCCAGAAATGGCGCATCTCTAAGATGCGCCAATTCCGGCACTTAGCCTCTCTCTTCCCACTGCCTTGTAGTGGTGACATATGGGGTAATAGGGGGTTGATGTCACCTTTGTATTGTAAGGTGACATCAAGCTGGTTTGTAATGGCAGGCACGGTACCGCATAGGGAAGGTGCATCTGACTGCAGAGTCCCCATATAATTAAGCTAGAAAGAAACTGTGCAGTGCCTCCTCCCACTACTCCCCCAGGTGATGCCTTAATTGGGATGCCCAACTGACCAGCGGGAAGAAAGAAGGGGAGTCCGGCCACACCCTCAGGGGTTAAATTCAGGTGCTAGGGTCAGAGACTTCCTCTCTCCCCGGCTGACCCTTAGAAGCTTTTGTCTCCAGAAACTCCCCTGCAGCCATGTTTGACCCCGTGATTGAGGCCCTGTGGCAGAGAGGCATCACAGGAAGGTGAGCAATAATTATAAGACCTTATGTCCAGCCTGAGCGCTCACCTCCCTGCGCCCTCTCGACCCCCCCAACTTTGCCGCAGGCCTCCTCTTTATCCCCCAGTTCTCAATCCTCCCCAGTGGAGCAGGCCTCCTTTAGAACCCCTGAGTCTCCATTCCTTAAGCTGCCGCAGGCCTCTTCTGCGTCCCCTGGAACCCCGTAGGCCACCCAGTGGCACGCTTCCCCTCCATCTTCCCCCTGTGCCGCCTACTCTGCACTCACCTAAGGCCGGCCCGTCAACCGGCTTAACCGGTACCGCTCCCGCCGCCTCCGGTGCCCCCCCGATTAATCTGGCGGTGCGGGCAGGTAGGTGCTCCGCGCGGTCCTCCGGTCCGCCGGAGCATCTTCATGTGGGCGGCGACTCGCTGATGACAAGCCGATCTCCATGGGCATTGTGGCTGCATGCCCAGTTGCTAGGCCTCAGGGCCTGCCCACTTCCGGTCTGCGGCCCCTTGCTCCGCCCACTTCCGTCTTTGTCGAAATAGGCCAGGTGCATCAATGCGCAGGTGCCCGGGCCCCTGCGAATTCTGACGTCGCAGCCGGGCCCGGCTAGCTCCGTCCACTCCCTATCAGAGCAGAGCTCTGACTGGCCCGCATATCCGACTGGCCCCCAGGACACTGAACCGGGGGTCCAGGATCGGCCTCTCCACGCAAGCTTCCCCCTCCTGCCACCAGCGGCAAGCGCCGCTCACCCCATACCTGACCTGCAGCGTCTCTCCTACGGGCGCAGCTGCGCCGCCTGTTCAGGATGACGCGGGGTCAGGTGGCTGGATCCCTAACGCTGCGGAGCGCGCTGTCCAGTCCAACCCGACCGTTCAACATGCTCCGCACCAAATACAGTACGTTGCAAAATCACAAAACAATCACGCCAAACACACATTACACACCTCTAACCCCCCCAATGACCCAACCATGTAGTAATGACATACCCACATTTAACCCTCCCTTTATATCATCTCACACTATGTCTTTGGCAAATAGATCGCCATCCCCCCACCATGCACTATTCTGTCAGTTCTCGCCCATAGCTTTTATAATCCCCTTCCCCTAATACTAAATTCTAACACACCCCATAACCACGGCGGTCATAGGCATACATGCCGCAGACCCTCACCCTCCTCCGAGGATTCCCATCGCCATTCTCGCTGTCCCTCTGCAGCTTTTCCCACTGTAGACATGGACGCTGCTCATACAGGAGCCACCGCAGGTCACGGTCCTCCAGATGGCGTTCACCCTCCACATCCGGATGGTCCAACGTATCAGAAGGTCACGACAGGCTTTCTTGGGTGTCCGACAAAAGATGGTGCACACACCATTCATCCATGGCTGCCAGCCGGATGGAAACTTCCACACCTCACATGGCTTCCAGCTAGAACGTCATCCAAGCAGCAGCTGGCGTTACATCATCAGTGCCAGTCACTCAGCCTCAGGCACACGATAGTTGTCAACTGTTTCGTGCCCCACCCTTCACTACCAGCCGGGGAGAACCATCCCCATCTCCCAGGGCCACCAGCCAACACCGACGCATCACTTTAACCGGAGCCAGAGTTCCTCCACCTTCTGGAGCCACTCGTGCTCAGGCACATGGCACTGTCCCACAGCCATGTGCCCTGCTATTGGCTACCGGCCAGGTGATCTCTGACCTATCTTGTTGGGCCACCAGCCAGGAGCAGGACATCAATACAGCGGGAGCCGCGGTACCTTCATCACCAGGAGACACTCGGTCTGCACCAGACAGCGGTGAGTTTCGTATAATTAACGAGCTTAACAACGTACACAACACAGGAGAGAATGATCTGCCATCAGGGCACTAGTTCATCACTTAAATCACCCTGGCGGTCCAACCATCACCAGGACAACACTTCAATCAGCTAGCCTTCATAAGAATGCTTTTTTCTGCAGAATTAGCCCGCTAGGTACACATACAGACCTAGAGACAAAAGAAAAAATCTGGAATAATGACTACGTTGACATATGGTCACTCAGATCAGCAGACCAACAGTCCGTGGATAAGGAAAGGAGGACTGGCGAATGGTCATATGATAGAAATAGAGGTAAAATAGCCCATACAATGAACAACTGACTACAGGTCTTCGCAGTCCTCGGCTGTATTATGGGTCAAAAACACCCAGAACGCTGCTCCGAGCTATTAGGATTTAATATACAACTCATAAGTCTCATGGTGGTTTCGCTTGGAGGCGCTATGACGAGGAGTTCCGCAGGAGGCTAGCCCTGCAACCAGATCAAGGATGGGGAGTAAAAGCGACAGATTTTTGGCTACGACTAATGCTTTCACAAAAACATCCTTTTCATCAAGGGCCACTAGTTTCTCAACAGCCGCAGGCCAGAACTCAGTGGTCGTACGGAGACCAGGGGCCTGCATGCTATATAATAATGGAAACTGCCGATTCCAGGTGTCATGTAGATATAGACACGACTGCTCAGCCTGCGGTGGTGGACACCCTGCTTTAAGGTGTATCCGCCATGCAAATGGAGCAGCTACGAGGCAAAACCCCGATGAGCTTAGCCACCATGGGCCCCTGGCTAAGCCTTTATCCCAATAAAGAAGCTGCCCAGCAGTTATACTACAGTTTTAAATACGGCTTTTTTATCCCTTTCAAACTTAACCTAACACCAACATTGGCAAATAATCTAAAATCGGCACGAGAATTCCCCGAGATCTTAAATCAGAAAATCAATCGAGGTCGAACTAGGCGGGATGGCACTGTCACTATTTCGAGCTTTTCAGTACCTTCCTAGACTGGGTTGTGCGATACGAAACAGGCAGCAATTCAAAAATTCACTACCTCGATGACTTTTTGTTCGTCGGACCCAGAGATTCTAAACTCTGTTCCTTCTCCAAAAGTTTAAGTTTATATCTTGGCATTTCGACGTTCCACTGTCGCCAGAAAAAATGATCGGTCCGTGTAACGTTCTCCCTTTCCTCTGCATTGAAGTAGATACCAATGAAATGGTTTTTCGTTTACCGGCGGATAAATTACAAAAAACACTGCAAACGGTTAAAAGTTTCCTCGAAGTGAAAAAAGTCAGCCTACAGCAGATGCAATCCTGGCTAGGTTTGCTCAACTTTGTCTGGTAATGTCAGTGGGCACAGCTTTTTCGTGCCAATTATCATTGGCAACAAAGGGCATCGCCCAGCCGGGCCACAGAATTAGACTCAACCGCTCCCTGATGGCGGATTTGTTGGTCTGGAAGGCATTCTGGGAATCCTACAATGGGCTTACATGTGTCATGTCACAAGAAACGCCAAGCAAGGATCTAGGTCTAGCAGTAGGTGGAGATTTCACAAATGGTTTTGTCGCAATCTGCAAGGACCAATGGTGCAAAAGCAGCTGGCCGGACCTATGGACCTCAGCCACCTGGGGCCGCAACCCAGCTCTGTTGGAGATTTTTTCTATAGTAACATCAGTCAAACTTTGGGGTAACAAATTATGAAATGCAAACTTCAGATTTTTAACCAAACACATGGGAACCACAAAAAGCTTAAACAGCATGTCCTCTTCCCCGTCAGTTCTCGTGCTGTTGCGCCACCTAGCACTGTTATGCCTTAGAAACAACATCTGGTGCCGTGCCAGAGTTACGTCTATTGTGGATGATAAGATTGTTAACTCTTTGTTATCTTCCGATTGGCAAGCCTTCAAAGTCTTCCTCTCCAATGTACAGCCATCAGGCCTACAATGTCCTCCCTCCCTTTGGGACATGGTGGCCAATCACTGATTCCCTTAATACGCGCCTCAGTGACACCGGCTACCTGGCAGGTTTATGGTAAGGCATGGGAAGAGTGGTGCTCGTTAATTAAAGGAAGATCAGTCGATACGTGCGATCGGGCAAGATACGACGTGTGAGTAGAACGCTTGAATCAGCTCAAGAGTAGAGGCGCGTCAGCTGCATTAGCACAATGGCATTTATCAGGAATTGCCTTTTTCTTTCAGCTAATTGGATGGGCGGACGTAGCTAAATATTTTTTCGTCAAGCAAGCAGTTAAAGGCTGGAAAAGGCTTCGACCTAGTCAGGAATGTCGTCACCCCGTTTCTTTAAGTCTGTTGCATGATATTATCTCAATCTCTGAAACGGTATGCAGGTCACAATATCTGTCAACCCTAATATCTACAGCATTCGCAATCGCATTTTTCGGGGCAGTAGCGAACTTGTGCCGCAGTCAAAAACAGCATCGGTAGGCGGGTTAATCAACGAAGAACTCATCTTATGTAGCGACGCTTTGCGCATTAGGGTGCGTAAATCCAAATGTGATCCCACTGGTAGAGGGATGTGGGTCTTGGTCAAGGCGTTAGACGGCCCTATATGCCCGTTAAGAATAGTCAGACGCTATACGGCTATAAGACATGCGAGTAGATTCTTTCTCTCAACCACCGATGGGTCCCCGTTTACTAAATATCAATTTCACGCGATTTTTAAACAATGTCTAGAGGCAGTCGGCGTAAACCCAAAGGAATACGGGACGCATTCCTTCAGAATAGGAGCGGCCACCGAAGCAGCTAGGGCCGGTATAGCGGAAGTCGAAGTACAGAGATTGCGTCGTTGGAAATACGCATGTTTCGCAAGATACATAAGAGCAGACCTGCTCTAACACATTTTGTCTCTTTCAGGCAGCTGTAATCCCAAAGTTTGGGTATTGGGACATTCTTTTGTTTATTGGGCGTGCAAAAGAGCCAAACTGTGCCCCGGTAGAAAAAACTTTTACTTCCCACAACTAGAGGTCAACTGGAGAGGCATCAGAGGGCTCCGGTGGCATCAGATCTTCCCGGAGATGGTAAAAATTGCTAAGACGGCCAAAGAAAGGTGCCAAGCTCTACACAATAATGTCAACGGACATAGAGCTCTTTGTCTATTTAATACTGGATGGTGGTGGTGTGGTCGTAGATAATACCACAAGCGGTCTGGCATGGAGCTGAAGACCCTAAAGCCATTGACAAATCAAGAAAAAAGATTAACACAAAGATGGAAAAATTTGTCAGAGAAAATTATGGCATCGTGGTTCGCCACCACGACCTGAAAAAAGATAACTCAGACTTGCTGAGACAGGACGGCATTCATCTTATGGATATTGGGCTCGATATATTCCTAAGTAATTTGCAGGATGGCGTTGAACAGGCCCTAATGATGTGTGGGGGTCGGAGTCCTGTGTAGGTCATACACATGATCCTCTGTGGCGGAAGTGTAGAGGGGGAAAAAGGTTCGTAACCTCTCACAGCTTCCTTGCCCAGCGGTCAGTGACGGGGCTTCCAGCGATGAGTCCGTTGCCTCTCTCTGCTTATAAATGTAATAAACTGTGACCGACGTGTTCAACCCATCCAGGCCTGTCGGTGTATTTTGTTATTACGGGATTGGTGGGAGGTGGGAAGTCACTTTTTACGTCACACAGGTCTCTGCAGTCTGGAGAGGCGTCAATAAGATGCCTATCCATTACTAATCCTATAGTTGTTACACGGTTAAAAAAGACACAGCCAGAAAAAAAGCATTTTAATGAAATAAAACACAACACAGTTTTCCCATTTTGTGATACTCCTAGCAAAGCAAAGCCCTCGATCTCCTGTTCTGACGTAGTCCTTAATAACAAGTGTCCCACGACGAGTCCAGCTCTGCTACATCTGGATGCATGACATCCAGACATAGCAGAGCTTGTAGATGACCACCGGAGATCTCTGGCGATCATCTACACTATAGTTTTCACGGTCAGCTGACCGTGAGAACTAGCCTAGGGTGACCTGAGATGTCCCCCGGTCACGTGCACGGCAGTTCTCTCGGTAAGCTACGTTATCGCGAGAACTGCAGTGGACGCTGACTTCTGGTGGTGTGACAGGTAAGACCTTATTTAAATTAGTACACACGCATAGTAAGCTGCGTTTACACTGTTATTACGCGTGTGACTAACCTTAGATGCGGTTTTACCGCATCTAATGATAGTCTATGGGAAATTTACACTGCCAGGACGGAGTGTCCCCGCATCGGAAATAGACATGCTGCGGTCTAGAAAGATGTGCCGCATGTCCGGTTACGCAGGTCTGCCGCCTGCGTCTCTGAACAGATAGTGGAGATGGGTTTTCATGAAATCCCCTCCACTATGCTGTAACATCTGGAAGCTGCGGGACCGACACTGCCCGCAGTGTTTCCTGACCGTGGAAACATACCCTAATTCTTTTTTATATTGATAGAGCAGGTGATTATGAACGTGACGATACCAAATATGTATGTGTTTGATTTTTTTTCATTGTATTATTTTAAACGGGCGAAGGGGGGTGATTTGAACTTTTATATTTTTTTATTTTTTAATATTTTTTAAAAAAATTTTTTACTTTTGGCATTGTGAAGACATGCAGCATTGTATCTTAATTAACAAAGATAACTATTTTTAACAAACCAAGAATAATAGAATGTTATCTGTATGTTGGCTTTCAATTTTAAGTGTTGATTTCTGGTTGGTCAAGAAAACAGACTTTTGTTTGTTTAAGCCTGTAATATTGACTTTTATTGTGCGACTTTTATTGATATGCTAATTATGGATTGTATTATGGAGCCAGTTTGTTGAGGTCTAAAGCAGAGAGAGAACAACTGTGCAAATAGTTTACATAATCAAGTAATGCTACTTGGTCTCATCTCTATTCTTACCCTGTATGTTAATAATGAATGAGGGACACTTAAGTCTAAAAATAAGTTACCTGCCTCTGTATAAAGAGACTGAAACAGCCAGAGAGATTCTGCCAAGACATCCATACATCCCAAAAGGACCAGAGACAGGACAGCCATTTTACATCATGGCACCATCACGAGGGACACAGATCTATCATTCTGTAGGAAACAACCTAGGGGTTTTCAGTCTTGGTGAAAGAATACAGATCTGCTCCATTGACCATCACTGAACCATGGAAACGTTTGGAGAACCCAGGAAGTGATCCTCGGATCAACTGGCCTTGTATCTTGTACCATCTTGGGTATTTTGCTGGGTCTGTTCTTTGTGTTATCTGCCTGTTTTGTGGTTCAATAATGCATTGCCGCACTGTTACCCTCTCCCTGTGTTGTCTGAGTAGCATTTTGCCCATGTTAAAAGGAGAGCGGGAGTTCGACGGGACGATCTCTGGTCCATGCGGTTTCGGCTAGCGGGCGGCACTCATAGCAATCCGGCAGTGACAACCATAGAGGTCTGCTGGACACCTCTGGTTGTCATGCCATCCCATTGGTGACCTGCGATCATGTGATGGGTCACTGATGGCCGGGATTTTCGGCACGCTTGCTGGAAGTGCACGTTAAATGCCGCAGTCAGAGGCTGTGAGGGACACATGACAGCTGTTCAAAACAGCTGACGTGCCGGAAAAAGATGTGGGCTCAGCGCCGGAGCCAACATCAAAGGGAGGGAGTCCGACATCGGCGTACATTTACACCCGATGTCAGAAAGGGGATTGTTTTTACAGAGACCGAAGTGGTAATTGTGTATGCATACAAATAATTACAAAAATACACGACTTATAATGTGAAATAGTATATAGTTAAGACAAGAAAATTTAATTTGTGTAAACCATGTGTAGATATAAAAATTCAGGCAAATGTCAAATGTTGTAGCTCCATCTCTTGGCTATGTGCAAAAGTGCCATCATCGAGTAAAATGTGTCCTAACAGAGTGTCACTATCAAGGTGGAAATGAGATTAACTGCACCGTATTTATTGAGTATAAGATAAATCCATACATAGATATATATATACGGATTGTAGATATATCACCTGATATCAGTTTATAAGGTGAATAGATACTGTGCACTTATAAATGAATAGCTTATAAAGTATAATGAGAGGACACAGAGCAGAGGGAATAAATAGTAAGAAAATAAAGAGCTAACAGCGCATTACATTCCTGGAATAAAAACAGGAGATATAAAGTGCAGCAAGTGCTATATGGAATATTCCAGGAATATATTACAGCCCATATAAAGGAGTACAGTCATGGCCAAAAGTTTTGAGAATGACACAAATATTATATTTTCACATGATCTGCTGGCCTCTGGTTTTTATGTGTGTTTGTCAGATGTTTTTATCACATACAGAAATATAATTGCAATCATATTATGAGTAGCAAAAGGTTATATTGACAGTTAGAATGAGTTAATGCAGCAAGTCAATATTTGCAGTGTTGACCCTTCTTCTTCAGGATCTCAGCAATTCTCCCTGGCAAGCTCTCAATCAACTTCTGGATCAAATCCTGACTGATAGCAGTCCATTCTTGCAAAATCAATGCTTTTATTTTGTCTGAATTTGAAGGTTTTTGTTTGTCCACCCGTCTCTTGATGATTGACCACAAGTTCTCAATGGGATTAAGATCTGGGGAGTTTCCAGGCCATGGTCCCAAAATCTCTATGTTTTGTTCCCTGAGCCATTTAGTTATCACCTTTGCTTTATGGCAAGGTGCTCCATCATGTTGAAAAAGGCATTGTTGATCGCCAAACTGCTCTTGGACGGTTGGGAGAAGTTGCTCTTGGAGGACATTCTGGTACCATTCTTTATTCATGGCTGTGTTTTTAGGCAAGACTGAGAGAGAGCCCATTCCCTTGGCTGAGAAGCAACCCCACACATGAATGGTTTCAGGATACTTGATAGTAGGCATGAGACAAGACTGGTGGTAGCGCTCACCTGGTCTTCTCCGAATAAGCCGTTTTCCAGATGTCCCAAACAATCGAAAAGGGGATTCATCAGAGAAAATGACTTTACCCCAATCCTCAGCAGTCCACTCCCTGTACCTCTTGCAGAATATCAGTCTGTCCATGATGTTTTTCCTGGAGAGAAGTGGCTTCTTTGCTGCCCTCCTTGAGACCAGGCCTTGCTCCAAGAGTCTCCGCCTCACAGCGCGTGCAGATGCCCTCACACCTGCCTGCTGCCATTCCTGAGCAAGCTCTGCACTGCTGGTAGCCCGATCCCGCAGCTGAAACACTTTTAAGAGACGGTCCTGGCGCTTGCTTGTCTTTCTTGGGCGCCCTGGAGCCTTTTTGGCAACAAGGGAACCTCTCTCCTTGAAGTTCTTGATGATGCGATAGATTGTTGACTGAGGTGCAATCTTTCTAGCTGCGATACTCTTCCCTGTTAGGCCATTTTTGTGCAGTGCAATGATGACTGCTCGTGTTTCTTTAGAGATAACCATGGTTAACAGAAGAGAAACAATGATGCCAAGCACCAGCCTCCTTTTAAAGTGTCCAGTGGTGTCATTCTTACTTAATCATGACAGATTGATCTCCAGCCCTGTCCTCATCAACACCCACACCTGTGTTAATGGAGCAATCACTGAAACGATGTAAGCTGGTCCTTTTAAGGCAGGGCTGCAATGATGTTGAAATGTGTTTTGGGGGATAAAGTTCATTTTCTAGGCAAATATTGACTTTGCAAGTAATTGCTGTTAAGGCCTCTTTCACACTTCAGTTTTTTACAATCAGTCACAATCCGCCAGGTTTTGAAAAAAACGGATCCTCAATTTTTTTTTGAGGATCCGTTTTTTTTCCCCATTGATTTGCATTACTGGCGGATTGTGACGGTTTGCTGTCCGTTGCATCCGTTTTTTTTGAGGATCCGCCAAAAGTTGCTGTCCGTCACCATCCTCAAAGATTTCAAAACGGAGCTTGTAACGTTTTTTTCTCTGGCGGATCCTCCAGACACTCATTTAACCCGAAATTCTTTCTGGGTGCCGGACAAAAAAAAAAAAAAAAATTCTCTCTATCTCTCTCATCCGTTCACATCAGTTAATCAGTTAAGAACGGATCCGCTTGTCTGACTTTTTGGCGGATTTGAACTGATGCAAAAAACTGAAGTGTGAAAGAGGCCTAAGCTGATCACTCTTTATAACATTCTGGAGTATATGCAAATTGCCATTAGAAAAAATGAAGCAGTAGACTTTGTAAAAATTAATATTTGTGTCATTCTCAAAACTTTTGGCCATGACTGTAGACATCCTAACAAGAGATGGAGATTACAAATCCTATAGACGACATGCCAGTAGTGTACAGATAAAGATGAGATATTTACCTCTATTCCCTCTTACGTGCATTTCGCCACATCAGCTTCCTCAGAGAGGGTATGGATAAGGGTTTATAAGAGATGTATTTATATGGGCTTCCAACAAACCAAGTTCCTGCACTAATCCAGGCAAGGTGAGTAACTCTGGGATACAGTGGGAGTGTTTCTAAAGGAATTGGGGCTGTTCCCCGGCCATATCTATGTAAACCAATCACATTGGTGGTTATTGTTTATACCAGCCCTTTCCTATCCAGGTTCATGTTATTGGTGTGACACCTAATAGATGTTGGGACATACCCCTGATGGCTTATTGGTCTAAACTGAATGACCTGGGGCAAATGCCAATCAGAGCTCACCTCACAGGGAATGAGTATACCCCAAGTGGGAAAATGCATCTGTGATGCTCCCAGGTGATGTGTCACATGCGGGATCCAGGAAATGGCATCACATGCCATCCCCGGTAACTACTCCTTCGGGCACCTCTGATTGGATGACGAGGGAGAGTGACTGGATCAATGCTGGATGGACTGGTCGCGATAGAGGCCGGATGGGCCCACGCCACGTGAGCATTCAGCATCCCCAGTGAAGCAGGAGGTTCAGGATGAAAACCGGTTGGTAGTGAGCATTCAGGTAAAGTGATAGGGGTGTCAGGAAACAAACAATGCATGTGAAAAGTCCCAAATGTAATACCACCAAGTGACCAGTGAAAGTTATAAAGATAAAAGCAGTTTAAAAAAACAGTGATGGATAATTTGAGAAAAATATAATAAAATATATAGAAAAGTGTTTGTTGTGAAGTATAGAAGAATATGTAGAATTGAGAGTCCTCAGTGGTTGATACCATCTTTTCAGTTAGCCATAAAAAGGTAAGACATTGCAAGCTTTCGAGACTACTCGGGTCTCTTCATCAGGCTAGACTAATACAACATCTGAAGAATCACTATTTATACACAAAACAGCACAGAAATGACGCAATAGATATCTACTGGCTAACACAGTACAAAGATATACATCTTTCCTGTTGTGAAGTGTATACACTTATAAAAAAAATGTTTTCTTTAACCCCTTCATGACAGGAGGTATTTTTGTTTTTGCATTTTGTTTTTTGCTACCCTTATTCCCAGAGCCATAACTTTTTTTTCCTGGACGTCCCTCCTGACAGCACCATGAAGGATGTCCTCCTCCTCCCTACAGGGACAGGAAAGCACACAAGAGGTTAAAATGCCCCTCCCTACCCCTATTCCCTCAGTGTATTTCCTGTCCCTGCAAGGAGGGACACACAAGAGGTCTGATCCAAAGAAGCTCGGCTTACCGGAGGGCTCAGGGGGTTCGGGCGGCCGGTCCAAACCTTCCCCCCTGTCAAGCGGTCCAGGGTTGACACTCTCCTGGATGCAAGTCCCTCAGCTCCAAAGACCAGCGAGGCTCCTGAGTTAGAGCCGCTTGCTCCATAGCGCAGGGAGGAAGCCGTCACACTTCCGGTGATGTCTGGAGGCGCGACAGCTCTAGAGGCTGGCGTGCGTTCCAAAGGAGGACTCATCAATCAGCGAGACAGTGGACAAGCAGTGGAGGCTCGCCTGAGTCTCGCAGGGCACAGGAGAGGCATCGGCAGCTCTCCGCAGCCATGGAGGGGACGGAGCACGAAGGGGTAAGTGTGCTGTGCACAAGCCTGCACTCCCTAACCACAGCCCTGACACGTCCCTTTCTTGCACTGCACAGGAAAAGGGACCCACAGCAGCGCCCCTATCTGCACCTAAACAATCTGGTAAAGCTAATTCGAAATCCAGAAAGTGCCCAGTGTGCCAAATAAAGCTGCCTGACAAACATGGCGGAACACTGCAATACATGTACAATCAGGGTGGGGAGGGAGAAACATCCATCCCTCCTATCTAAGATAATGTCCCTGATCCGGCTCGGCACAGAAACAACGCGTGTTCTCAGAAAATGACAACATCCGAGCTATGGTACTGGAGGAATGGGAAGACGCGGAGAGGCGCCTCCTATTATCTCTGGACTTTAGGAGACATCTTCCCTTCGACCCAGAGGACATAAAGATATGGGAGGAGATCCCCAAAATCAATGTGCGTGTGGCAAAAGTAGCCAAAAAGACTTCCATTCCCTTTGAAGACTCTGTCCGATGGACAGAAAGGCGGACAATCTACTAAAACGAACTTGGGAGTCATCAGCGGCTCTGATTAAGACAAATATAGCTGCTACTTCAGTTGCCAGATCCATGTTTTTATGGATGGGGCAACTGGAGGAACACCTGACCAATAAGACCCTGAGGGAGGAGCTCTTAGCCTCTCTGCCTCTGATGAAGTCGGCCACGGCTTTTCTGGCTGATACATTGGTGGAATCCGTAAGATTCATGGCTAGAAATAGCTCTTTCTCCAATGCAGCTGGCAGAGCCATTTGGCTAAAAACCTGGTTCCATTCCCTTTTCCTGGTTGAGGGTTTTTGTCCCAGCACTGGATGACATCCTAGAGAAATCCTCTGTTAATAAGAAGGAGTCCCCCGAAGAGAGAGTCAAAAGGAATCGGTCCTTTCATAGGCCAGGTACATTTCGAAGACAGAGTATAGGAGCCAGGGAAAATCCTCTAGGGGTCCTTACAGCAGTACCCATAGTAGAGGCGGAAAGAGTAGAGGTTCCCTTCCCTGTTTGGGTCAGGCTCAAGATCAAGAAGGCAATGACACCATCCAGATCGGGGGCGCCTCAGGCACTTTGCGCCAAATTCTCAGATCACCCAGAACCAATGGGTTCTGAAGACCATTTCAGAGGGTTACAGAATAGAGTTCTCCCACCCCCCAAGAGAACCATCACTCCCTTTACAGTGGAGTTAGGGTCTCCCATGTGGTCAGACCTAACCGATCTAAAAATCTCAGCCGTCATAGTTCCAGTGCCCTAGGCAGAAACAGGCGAGGGTCACTACTCGTCCCTGACCCTGTTCGCCATCATAAAACCATCAAGGGAATCACGCACAATAATAAACTTAAAACCCATAAACTCCTGGGTCACGTACAAAAAATTCAGTATGGAGTCAGTAAAATCTACCGTCCACCTGATAGACAAAGAGGGTCTAATATGCACCCTCGACCCAAAAAGTGCCTATTACCAGATGCCGATCCACCCAGCTTCCCAGAGATACCTAAGGTTCGCAGCAAAAATTCAGGGCAGGACCTGCCACTTTCAGTTCCAGTGTCTTCCCTTCGGCCTGGCCTCAGTTCCTTGAGTTTTTACCAAGCTTGTCGCAGAAGTGATGGCCTTCCTAAGGAACCAGGGCATCATCATCATCCCCTATCTCAATGATTTTCTCCTAGTGGTGAGCTCATCAGAGGAACTCCGAGACCACAGGGAGAAGACTATTACCATTCTGGAGACTCTAGGTTGGATTATCAACAGAGAAAAATCACACCTAGCCCCGAAAAAGAGGAAGATTTTTTGGGAGAGTTACTGGACTCGAATTGCAGAACATTCTTCCTACCTCGAGAAAAACAAAAAGCGGTGCAAAGCAGAGTAAAGGAACTTATGAAGGGCTAGATATCCATCAGAGCCACGATGCGGGTCTTAGGTCTAGTGACATCCTGTATCCCATGTGTCCGCTGGGCACAATACCATTCAAGGGCTTTACAGAAGAAAATATCAGTGGGATCGACGTCAGTCCTCCCTCAACAGGAAAATATCTTTATTCCTAGAAGTGGGTGTTCCTTGGGTCACCTCCTTTGCATAGTTATTACCACTGACGCCAGCAGGTGGGGATGGGGAGCACACCTGGAAGGGAAGATTCTCCAGGGCGAGTGGCCAGTAGACATACAGTCCGAATCATCCAATTACAAGGAAGTCTACGCGGTTTGGGAAGCGCTAAGATGGAACCAGGCTCAGTTACAAGACCAACATGTAAAGATCCTTTCGGACAACATGACAGCAGTATTCTTCCTCTGCCACTAATGTAGGACTAGACATCAGAAACTCCAAAATCTGGCAAGAAGGATCTTCTCTTGGGCAGAGAAGACAGTTCTATCGGTGACGGCAGTCCACCTTGAGGGGTCTCAGAATGTGGTGTCAGCCTACCTAAGCAGACAGAGGATCCAATCCACAGAATGGGAGTTAAACAAGGAGGTGTTCTATTATCTATGTCAGCTCTGGGGCAGACCTCGGATAGCTCTGTTCACAGCCAGGAAGAACACAAAGATGGACAGGTTCTACTCGTTGAACCAGGCAGACAACCCAGAGAGTCAAAGATGGGGACAGTCCGTCTCATACGCTTTCCCTCCAATAGCACTTATCCCAGCTGTACTCAGGAAAATACAAGAAGACTAGGCGACGGTACTCCTGATTGTCCCATACTGGCCAAAAAGAAGTTGGTTTCCATTCCTGGGCATCATGGCAGTGGAGGACCCGGTGCTACTTCCACAGCGGGAAGATCTCATCCATCAGGGTCCGGTCTATCATCAGGATCCAGGAAGACTCCATCCTTCAGCATGGATCCTGAAAGGGATATCCTGAGAGCTCGGGGGCTGCCAGACCAGGTAATATCAATGATCCATGCAAGCAGGAAGCCGGTCACTTCCGCAATTTATTATAAGATCTGGAAGAGATTCTGTCTGGAAGGTGGCAGGTCTGACTCGGTGGCGGGAAATCCGGATTTTCTAAACATCCTACATTTCCTTCAGGCAGGCTTCTGATCCCTTCTTGCCGGGTGAAGAGTTGTCTATTTCTCACCGTACCCTGAAAACCGCGTTCCTAATGGCCATCACCATGGCCATGCATATAGGCGAGATTCAGGCCTTATCCATTCGAGATCCATACCTACGAGTTCGGGACGACTGTATATTATTAAAATTAGACCCTGCATTCGTTCCGAAGGTAGCCTCCTGTCAGAACTTAAAAACTTAAATCAAGAAATTGTTCTGCCCTCGTTCTGCGAAAATCCATTAAAAGAGAAAGAGAGGGTCCTACACTCTTTAGACATCAGACAGACTGTCATTGATTACATTGAGGTCACGAAGGATTGGAGACAGGATCAGAACCTACTTGTTCTATACGGGGAAAAAATAAGGGTAAGAAAGCCTCTAGGTCCACCATAGCAAGATGGATTACGACCATGATCTCCTGAGCCTATCATTCACAGGGCATCAGCCCCCAGAAGGCTTAAAAGCACATTCAACCAGGGCAGTCTCAACTTCCTATATGGAGAGGGTGGGGGCTTCAGTTAACCAGATTTGCAAAGCCGCAACATGTTCCAGGCTAGACACTTTTGTAGACATCACAAATTAGAGGTAGTATCTAGCCAACACACTGCCTTTGGGAGGAATGTTCTCCAGGCAGTGATCCCACCCTGAGGAGGTACTTTGGTATTCTCCATGGTGCTGTCAGGAGGGACGTCCTGGAAAATAGGTATTAAACCTACCAGTAATCATGTTTCCAGGAGTCCATCCCGACAGCAGTTCCCTCCCTGACTATGTTTTGTCATATGTGGAAATATGATGTTGTCAATTAATGTGTTAAGTTGCATCAACTACGATGTGGTACTTGGTAAAACACTTAGGGAATAAGGGTGGGGAGGGGCCTTTTAACCTCTGTGTGCTTTCCTGTCCCTGTAAGGAGGAGGAGGACATCCTCCATGGTGCTGTCAGGATGGACTCCAGTAAACATGATTACCGGTAGGTCTAATACCTATTATTTTTCTGTCAATATGGCCATGTGAGGGCTTGTTTTTTATGAGACGAGTTGTACGTTTGAATGACACCATTGGTTTTAACATATCTTGTACTGGAAAACAGGAAAACATTCCAAGTGCGGTGTAATTGCAAAAAAAGTGCAATCCCACAGTTCTTTGTTTTGATTTTTCACTGTGTTCACTAAATGGTAAAACTGACCTGCCATTATGATTCTCCAGGTCACTGCGAGTTCATAAACACCAATTTAAAGTATTTTTCGGACTATAATACGTACCGGACCATAAGACGCACTTAGGTTTTAGAGGAGCAAATTAGGAAAAAAATTTAAGCAAAAAATGTGGTCAATTCTGTTCTTAATATCCCCTATCCTGGTATATATGATCCCCTCATCTCTATCTTGATACACATGGCCCCCTCATCCCAATCCTGGTATGCATGCCCCCCTCATTCTTTTCCTGGCATGCATGGCCCCCCTCATCCCTATCCTGGTTTGCATGGCCCCCCTCATCCCTACCCTGGTATGCATGGCTACCTCATCCCCATCCTGGTGTGCATGCCTCCTTATCCTTATCTTGGTAGGAATGGTCCCCTTCATCCCTATCCTGGCAGGAATGATCACCCTCATCTCTATCCTGGTATACAGGGCCCCCATCTTGTCCTAATATGCATGGCCCCATCCTTATCCTGGCATGCATCGTCCCATCCTTACCCTGGTATGATTGTCCTATTTCTGGTCCTGGTGTGCATGGTCCCATCCTTATCCTGGTATGCATGGCCCCATCAGAATACATTAGAAAAACAAACCATTACACTTACCTTCCCGGTGCTCCCTAGCAGCATCTTGTCCCAATGCCAGCAACTGCTTTATGCTTGGAAGCAACGCATGGCAGGGATGTCATGCGCTGCTTGCAAGCCGAAGGGCAGCTGAGTATTCATTGCTGTCTAGCGAGCACAGTGTAAGCCGGAGCCTTCCTGCTGCTGCCGGTAGTCACGTGTGCCATTACTTAGGAGAAATATGCATCCCATTCCATAATGGTGTTCTTTTTTAATGTTTTCTGATGGGAGCCATGCATACCAGGATGGGGGTGAGGGTCCATCATACCTGGATAAGAAAAGGATGTGGCCAATCATACCGGAATGGGGGCCAGTCATACCAGTATCCTATTAAAGAGAATTGAAAATTCATTACCCTCCATGCCCATGGGCGTGGAATGCAGTGAACATTCATTTCTCTTTAGTAGCGGGCACAGGAGTTAGCAGCTCCTGCCTCTGGGACCCGCTCTTCCACCAAAACCGCTCCCCCACCTCCCCACCATAGAAGGAGTCGGTACATTCGGACTATAAGATGCACCGCCCATTTTCCTCCACATTTGTGAAGGAAAAAAGTGTGTCTTATAGTCCAAAAAATACGGTAAGTGGTAAAAAAAAATTCCAAACTTTAAAAAAAAAAATTGTGCCATTTTCCGATACCGGTAGTGTCTCCATTTTTTGTGATTTCGGGTTGGGTGAGGGCTTATTTTTTATGTGCCGAGCTGCATTTTTTTATTTTAAAACTTTTATTACATTTTCACAACACAAATACAAATGTCATTAAGATCTCAATTTCAGTCGTGTTAAGAGTGAATCCATTGAACATATCACAATGCATATAGCATTAAACAAGAGGCAAAAATAAAATACATACTTAGCTACATTAAATTAACATTGAAGTGTAAAGGCGAAATCAGATTATAAAAGAGAGAAAGTAGAGAAAAGAGAATAAGAAACAAGAGGGAAGTGGGGAAGTACCGACAAAGGGGACAACTGCAATTAAGAGACCACTGCAAAATTTTCAGTTTGTTTGATTTTTCTCTTTATAGGTACTGTATATTTTTGAGTAAAATGTAAATTGCTCTTTTATTCTATAAACTACTGACATGTCTCCAAATTTCAAGTCAATTAATTTTGCATTTATTTTCAGAAAATGAGAAATGGTCAAAATAACAAAAAACTGCAGAGCTTGTAGACCACAAATAATGCTAAGAAAACAAGTTCATAATCATTTAGAAACAACAATACTAATGTTTTAACTCAGGAAGAGTTCAGAAAACAATATTTTGTGGAATAACCATGATTTGTAATCACAGCTTTCATATGTTTTAGCATGCTTTCCACCAGTCTTCACACTGCTTTTGGGTGACCTTATGCCACTCCTTGTGCAAAAATGTATGCAGTTCTTCTTTGTTTGATGGCTTGTGACTATCCATCATCCTCTTGATTACATTCCAGAGGTTTTCAATGGGGTTCAGGTCTGGATATTGGGCTCACCATGACAGGAATTTGATGTGATGGCCCTTCATTCACACATTGATTGACCTAGCTGTGTGGCATGGTGCATTGTCCTGCTGGAAAAAAACAGTCCTCAGAGATGGGGAACATTGCCTGAGCAGAAGGAATCAACAGTTTTTCCAGGATAACCTTGTACGTGGCTTCATTCATACATCCTTCACAAAGATTAACCTGCCCAATTCCAGGGTTGCTGAAGCATCCCCAGATCATCACCGATCCTCCACCAAATTTCACAGTGGGTGCAAGACACTGTGGCTTGTACGCCTCTTCAGGTCTCCGTCTATCCATTAGACGACCAGGTGTTGGGCAAAGCTGAAAATTAGACTCATCAGAGAAGATTACCTTACTCTAGTCCTCTAATGAGGAAGTTTTATCGTTGATAAGACACTTATCCCTATTTTAAAATGGAGCTGCAGGTGGGATGTATGACCGCAGCTCCATTCATTCTCTTTGTGGCTTCTAGAAAATAACCAAGTGCAGCCACAGAGGAAATGAATGGATCAGTGGTCAAGTCGGACATGCCACTCCAGTCTAATGGGGATAAAAAGTTCCACATTTTGCTGAATGGGTCCAAGTAGTCAGACCCCCACCAATCAATACGTTATCACTTATCCTGTGGAGAGGTGATTACTTTTTTCCACAGGAAACCCCTGTAAGTGCATCTCTGCCGCCATGTAAAAAGGTTTTAATCTCTAATGAAATAATGAATCTTCTCCTAATGAATATCATAGAGAACAAACTACCGCCATACACAACACAATCCCTTATACCAAGACCAATACTACCACATACAGGGAAGAAATACCACCACAACATGATCAGACCACATAGTGACCAAATAATACTACATACAAGGGTCAAATACCACCACACCATGACCAGACCACATATTACCACCACATAGTGATCAAATAATATGACATATTACCAGCATATAGGGACCAAATAATACCACATACAAGGAGAAATACTGCCACACCGTGACCAGACCACATATTACCACCACATAGTGATCAAATAATATGACATATTACCAGCATGTAGGGACCAAATAATACCACATACAAGAAGAAATACTGCCAAACCATGACAAGACCACAAATTACCACCACATAGTGACCAAATACTACAATACTGATTATGAATACAAACCACAATACTAACAACACTTATTACAACCAGTGACATTATATACAGGAGCTCTGTATGTAGTGTCAGTGTATAAATAATACAGTGATCACCAGTGACATTATACACAGGAACTCTGTATATAGTGTCAGTGTACAGGTAATACAGTGATCACCAGTGATATTATACACAGGAGCTCTGTATATAGTGCCAGTGTACATGTAA
The DNA here is from genome assembly GCF_039654945.1 of Dendrobates tinctorius. Taxonomy (NCBI): domain Eukaryota; kingdom Metazoa; phylum Chordata; class Amphibia; order Anura; family Dendrobatidae; genus Dendrobates; species Dendrobates tinctorius. The sequence goes on from NW_027361794.1 coordinate 11,229,103, forward strand.
TACAGTGATCACAGGTAGCATTATACATAAGAGCTCTGCATATAGTCAGTGTACAAATAATACAGTGATCACTAGTGACATTATACACAGGAGCTCTGCATATCATGTCAGTGTACAGGTAATACAGTGATCACTAGTGACATTATACACAGGAGATCTGTATATAGTGTCAGTGTACAGGTAATACACTGATCACCAGTGATATTATACACAGGAGCTCTGTACACAGTGTAGTGTGCGTGCACATGTAATACACTGACTCACCAGTGACTGTAGTTGAAGTCATTCATCTTCGCTTATCTTCTTCAACCAGCACAGACCACCATCACTTCTTCCAGCCAGGACTCGTCTCTGCAAAAAATAACAGTCATCAATAGCTGATCACTTCCAAAGCACTTTCCCTACTTTTTCCCTGACTTCTACACTACGTCAGATGAAGAAGAAAAGCGACATAGTACCGCGCAGCACAGTATCAGGACCTCCCTTTTGTTCCCTCATTGGAAAACAGTTTCCTAAAAAGTAAATTTTTTTACAGTAGTAATATTGTCCCTAATTGGACCCTAAAGAAATTATGTTCCCCACTTGTCACCATAAACTAATATAGCATGTGCCTCATTCTGGCCCTCGAACAGTAATTAAGTCCCTCATCCTGGCCCTCTTTATTTTATAATATGCCCCAGCCTGGCCCCCTTTATTTTATAATATGCCCCAGCCTGGCCCCCTATATCCCTTGTCCAGCCTGGTCCCCAGATATCCATCCCGCTTCCCCAGCTATACATACAGGCCCTCATATGTTCCTTGTCCACCATATATCTCTCCTGGACCCCCATATATCCTTCCTGGTCCCTTGTTCTGGCTCCCCATATATATTCATCCTGCCCCCCATATATATGCTTCCTGGTCTCCTGTACTGCCCCCCTCCCCCATAAATCCATCTTGGTCCCCATATATATCCATCCTGGCCCCACATTTATGCAACCTGTCCCCCATATATATCCATCCTGCCCCCATATATATGCATCCTGGTCCCTTGTCCTGCCCCCTCCCCCATAATTTCATCTTGGTCCCCATATACAGTATATGCATCCTGGTTCCTCATATATCCATTCTGGCCCCCTTCCTTGTATGTGCATCCATCCTGGCCCCCTTCCCCCATATGTGCACCCGCACTGGGCCCCTTCCCCCTGTATGTGCACCCATCGTAGGCCCCTACCCCTCTATGTGCATCCATCCTGGGCCTCTTCCCCCGCATGTGCATCCATCCTGGGTCCCTTCCTCCCGTATGTGTATCCATCCTGGGCCCCTTCGCCCATATGTACACCCATCCTGGCCCCCTTCCCCTGTATGTGCACCCATACTGGGCCCCTTATCCCCATATGTGCACCCATCCTGGACCCTTCCCCCTGTATGTACATCTATCCTGGGCCCCTTCCCCCTGTATGTGCATCCATCCTGGGGCCCTACCCTCCGTATGTGCATCCATCCTGGGGTCCTTCCGTCCGTACGTGCATCCATCCTAGGCCCCTTCACCCCCAATATCTGCATCCATCCTGGTCCCCTTCCCCTGTATATGCATCCATACTGGGCCCTTTCCCCCGTATGTGCACCCATCCTGGGCCCCTTCCCCCCCATATATGCACCCATCCTGGGCCCCTTCCCCCCATATGTGCATCCATCCTGGGCCCCTTCCCTCTGTGCATCCATCCTGGGCCACTTCCCCCATATGTGCATCCATCCTGAGTCACTTCCTCCCATATGTGCATCCATCCTGGGCCCCTTCCCTCTGTTTGTGCATCCATCCTGGGCCCCTTCCCCCATATGTGCATCCATCCTGGGCCCCTTCCCCCATATGTGCATCCATCCTGGGTCACTTCCATATGTGCATCCATCCTGGGCCCTTTCCCCCATATGTGCATCCATCCTGGGTCACTTCCTCCCATATGTGCATCCATCCTGGGCACCTTCCCCCCGTATGTGCATCCATCTAGGGCCAGTTCCCCCCAGTATGTGCATCCCTCCTGGGCCCCTTCCCCCGTATGTACACCCATCCTGGGTCCCTTACCCCGTACGTGCACCCATCCTGGACCCCTTACCCCCATATGTGCACCCATCCTGGGCCCCTTCCCCCTGTATGTGCATCCATCCTGGCCCCCTTCGCCCGCATGTGCACCCATACTGGGCCCCTTCCCCCGTATGTGCATCCATCCTGGGCCCCTTCATTTGTGTATCCATCCTGGGCCCCTTCCCCCATATGTGCATCCATCCTGGGTCACTTCCTCCTGTATGTGCATCCATCCTGGGCCCCTTCCCCCCATATGTGCGTCCATCCTGGATCACTTCCCTCGTATGTTCATCCATCCTGGGCCCCTTCCCCCATAATGTGCTTCCATCCTGGGTCACTTCCTGCTGTATGTGCATCCATCCTTGGCCCCTTCCCCCCAGTATGTGCATCCATCCTGGACCCCTTCCCCCATATGTACACCCATCCTGGGCCCCTTACCCCCTGTATGTGCACCCATCCTGGGCCCTTTCCCCCTGTATGTGCATCCATCCTGGGCCCCTTTCCCCCTGAATGTGCATCCATCCTGGACCCCTTTCCCCCTGAATGTGCATCCATCCTGGGCCCCATCCCCCTGAATGTGCATCCTTCCTGGGCCCCTTCCCTCTGTATGTGCATCCATCTTGGGCCCCTTCACCCCCAGTATCTGCATCCATCCTGCGCCCCTTCCCCCGTATGTGCATCCATCCTGGATCCCCATATATCCTTCCTGGTCCCTTGACCTGGCTCCCCATATATATGCATCCTGCCCCCATACATATGCTTCCTGGTCTCCTGTACTGCCCCCCATATATCCATCCTGGCCCCACATTTATGCAACCTGCCCCCCATATACAGTATATCCATCCTGGCCCCTCCCCATATATTCATCCTGCTCCCTATATATCTGCATCCTGGTCCCTTGTCCTGCCCCCTCCCCCATATATCCATCTTGGCCCCCATATATTTTCATCCTGGCTCCCCATATATTCATCCGGGTCCCCTTCCCCCTGAATGTTCACCCATCCTGGGCACCTTCCCCCCATATGTGCATCCATCATGGGCCCCTTCCCCCCGTATGTGCATCCATCCTGGGTCCCTTCCCCCCGTATGTGCATCCATCCTGGGCCCCTTTCCCCCTGAATGTGCATCCATCCTGGACCCCTTTCCCCCTGAATGTGCATCCATCCTGGGCCCCATCCCCCTGAATGTGCATCCTTCCTGGGCCCCTTCCCTCTGTATGTGCATCCATCTTGGGCCCCTTCACCCCCAGTATCTGCATCCATCCTGCGCCCCTTCCCCCGTATGTGCATCCATCCTGGATCCCCATATATCCTTCCTGGTCCCTTGACCTGGCTCCCCATATATATGCATCCTACCCCCATACATATGCTTCCTGGTCTCCTGTACTGCCCCCCATATATCCATCCTGGCCCCACATTTATGCAACCTGCCCCCCATATACAGTATATCCATCCTGGCCCCTCCCCATATATTCATCCTGCCCCCTATATATCTGCATCCTGGTCCCTTGTCCTGCCCCCTCCCCCATATATCCATCTTGGCCCCCATATATTTTCATCCTGGCTCCCCATATATTCATCCGGGTCCCCTTCCCCCTGAATGTTCACCCATCCTGGGCACCTTCCCCCCATATGTGCATCCATCATGGGCCCCTTCCCCCCGTATGTGCATCCATCCTGGGTCCCTTCCCCCCGTATGTGCATCCATCCTGGGCCCTTTCCCCCCCTATGAGAGAGAGAAAGAAAGAAAAGAAAAAAAATGTTCTTACCTGCCTGCGCTCCCGGCGGTGTCCTCATCCTCCTCTGCAGATCGGAGCTCATACTAAAATGGCTGCTGACATAGCAGAGCCGGTGAATGTGTGCACCCGGCGCATGACACTGATGTCATACGCCAGTGACGGTGGGTGCACACTTTCCAGCATCCATTGGGACGTGCGATGCAGCGGTTCAGGTAATGCGCTTTTAACCCCTTCACCCCCAAGGGTGGTTTGCACGTTCATGACCAGGCCAATTTTTACAATTTTGACCACTGTCCCTTTATGAGGTAATAACTCTGAAACGCTTCCATGGATCCCGGTGATTCTGACATTGTTTTCTCATGACATATTGTACTTCATGTTAGTGGTAAAATTTCATTCATGTAATTTGCGTTTATTTGTGAAAAAAACAGAAATTTGGCGAAATTTTGAAAATTTCGCAATTTTCCAACTTAAATTCCAATTTTTATGCCCTTAAATCACAGAGATACGGCACACAAAAAACTTAATAAGTAACATTCCCCACATATTTACTTTACATCAGCACAATTTTGGAACCAAAAGGTTTTTTTTGTTAGGAAGTTATAAGGGTTAAAAATTGACCAGCGATTTCTCATTTTTACAACACCATTTTAATTTTTATGGACCACATCACATTTGAAGCCACTTTGAGGGGTCTATATGATAGAAAATACCCAAAACTGACACCATTCTAAAAACTGCACCCATCAAGGTGCTCATAACCACATACAAGAAGTTTATTAACCCTTCAGGTGCATCACAGGAATTTTTTGAATATTTAAAAAAAAAAATGAACATTTAACTTTTTTCACAAAAAAAATAATTCAGGTTCAATTTTTTTATTTTACCAAGGGTAAAATGAGAAATTGGACTGGAAAAGTTATTGTGCAATTTGTCCTGAGTACGCTGATACCTGATATGTGGGGGGAAACCACTGTTTCGGCGCATGGCAGAGCTCAGAAGGGAAGGAGTGCCGTTTGACTTTTTCAATACAAAATTGGCTGGAATTCTGATCGGACGCCATGTCACTTTTGGAGAGCCCCTGATGTACATAAACAGTGGAAACCCCCCACAAGTGACCCCATTTTGGAAACTAGACCCCCCCAGGAACTTATCTAGATATGTGGTGAGAACTTTGAACCCACAAGGGCTTCATAGAAGTTTATAACGTACAGCGGTACAATTAACAAATCATATTTTTTCCACAAAAATGATCTTTTCACTCTCAATTCTTACTTTCCCAAGGGTAACAGGACCCTAAAAGTTATTGTGCAATTTGTCCTGAGTACGCTGATACCCCACATGTGGGGGTAAACCACTATTTGGGCGCATGGCAGAGCTCGGAAGGGAAACAGCGCCATTTGACTTTTTTGGCTGGAATTGAGATCGGACACCATGTCGCATTTTGAAAGCCCCTGATGTACCTAAACAGTGGAATCCCCTCACAAGTGACCCCATTTTGGAAACTAGACCCCCCCAAGTAACTTATCTAGATATGTGGTGAGAACTTTGAACCCACAAGGGCTTCACAGAAGTTTATAACTGTAAAATATCAGTATTTCTATAATAAAAAATATATAGATTAATTCTCTCATACAGAGTCCAGCTAACAGGCTCTGCTTAGTTTAGAAAAGTGACTGAGTTATTCTGAGTACCTTGGCTCATACAGCTGTTTCTTACTTGTCAAACGTATAGGTCACTTGTCAGAACTGTCAAAATGTGACTATTTAGAGGTAATGAATGGTTCTAAAGATCTCAGGCTTTAGGCTTAAATATCTCAGACTAAAGTAATGCATAAATAACTGTATGCAAATATGCATATTGTTAAAATAACTAGGGTTCACTTAATATGGAAGAAGTTATGAACATAGAGGCAAGCCACCATATGTGGTTGTAGTTTATAGGTCAAAATAGTATATAAACCGACCTAACTTTTGTTCAGGAGATCTCATATCCCTTGAGACTCTCGAACACCCGGGACCACAGTTGCTCAAGACTATATGTAAGAACGATGCTTGTTTTTCTCTTCAAATGATTATTGCATGTCATGAACTTACTTTTCTTCAATTTTGTAATCACTTTTTGAATGAACAATTAAAACAAGATTTATTTTATCCTCAATTCAACATTGCTTTTACTTTTAATTCTCAACCGTGCACTTACTTGAAAGTAAGTAAGGAAGAGATATATATTTTTCTTCATTTTGGTGAGCCTTAGCCGGACTGCTCTTTTGTGCTAATTTTGGTTGGCATTCCTTCCTCGATTGTACAAGGGGGAGCACGAGAACTCTGCTAAAAACACCTGTTGTACAAGCCTCCTCAGGAATTCCACTATTGCACGGCACAAGGATCAGACTGAATCTAGAGACGACGGGTGAGGATCGTACAGAGCTGCATGCGTCCCATCCAGACGGAGATCTGAGGATCGCATAAGGACACAGAGGACCATCCATTGACGGGAAAGACTCTCCATAGGTGAGAAAAAAAAAAAAATGGATTTTATACATGATTATTCTAAGAAAAGTAACATAGATTTCAAGTTTGTTCATACTTATACGGATGCCCAATTATGGTCTAGTTTGTATAATCAATGTGAGGCCGAAAATGTTAAAATTGACAAAAGATTTTTCTCAGTAAGAAAGTTACAAAGGAAACTTCAGAATGTTATGCAGCTTGTCCATGTGTATAATAGTTTAGTCTTTGAGAAAACTGAACCTAACACCTATAAAACATGCATTGTCACACAAGACATTAATCACACTGACACACCAGGTGACACACAAGAGTCTGACGGGGATTACTTTGATTGTCCGAATTGCTTGATTTTGTCAGAGCACATTGAACAATTGGAGGATCAAATAGATACCAGGACAGAGTTATTGTCCAAATTACGACAAGACATAAAAAGGGTTTCTGCTAACACAAGATCAACAGGTAAACAGGAGGACAGTGTTGCCTCTTCATTTGTACCAAATGTGCAAGATCCAGATGCTTCAGTAGAGGAATTAGAGGCAGTAGAATTACAACGGAAAAAATTACATGACAGAGCAGCACGCATTAATCTGAAAATACACGATCAGTTAATGAAAATTGTAAAAGACATTCCAAATTACAATGATAAGATGGATGCCTTTTATAATGCGGACATTTTTGAATCAAACACAGACAAATACAATCTGAATGATGAGCAAAAGAATAAAATATTCAAAGTTTGGTTACCTTCACATATGGGAAAAAGATTACAGACCACACCCAGATTAAATGATGAGAATGAAATGACACATAGTACAAAAGAAGACCGATTGAGACAATTAGTATTGTTTACAACTGGAGAAGACATGCCTACAGTTGATATTTTAGGGAGTTTACAAACAAATATTTCTGAAGATCCGTTCTCTTTTTGGTAAAATTTGAACAGGCCTAGATTTTTTGTAAAGAAGTTCAAGTACTTAGATCCTGCCTCAGTGCAATTGGCTAACACTCAGCCATCATTGCAAGAAGCAACAGTTTTTATTGACAAAATAAGGAGATCCATGAAACAAAATCAGGTCAAGGCTAAAATAGCGGTAGTTCATGAGAAAGAGGACAGTCAACTGAAACCTAGAGCCACAGTAATCTCCAAGAGCGGGGATCACATTGAGCATAGAGGTAAAAATACTACATAAAGGAACAATATCCATTGTTATTTTTGTGGTATACCTGGACATTTGAAGTGGCAGTGCAGGAAATTTTTGAGAGCAGAATCAGAGATAGGTACACAAGGAACAGGTAAGCTTGGAAGGGAAAACGGACTCATGCCAAAATCATACCCCACACCTTCCGCACCTGCAGTACAATCTTCTGCACCTACTCATACTGCCAACAGACAAACACAGTCACCATATGCACCATTAATCAGACAGATCAGAGAGATGACAGTGAAGGAGACAGAGTCAAGGGATAGAATTCCAAGGTCTTTTAAAAAGGACACTGGTCTTCTCACATCTCCTTCATCTTTCTGACAATCACAGACTATTCCTGTACCACATCCATTGGAATTTGTGACTCGAGTTACATTGGATGACAGTGGAAGACCATTTATCAAAGTAAGTTTAGCAGGCCAGAATGCTGTATTTCTCATTGACACAGGAGCTCAGTTAAGTGTTACAAACCTTGATTTGAAGCTAAACCCAGATTCACCAGTTTGTACAATTGTCGGTTTCAGTGGAAAAGGTGGAACTAAAGCAACCTTAGTTCCCAATGTGATATTGGAAATACCTAGTTCTTTCAAAACAGAAATTGACATCTGGTATTGTCGTGATTCTGAAAATATACTTGGCACAGATTTTATGCAGAAATTCGGATGGGTAGTTGATCTAGGAAATCAAGTGATCTGGAAAGATTCAAATGGTTGTAAACCGGTAGTCATTGACCCTAATGATTATAGCCATGTTGGAAGTATTTGCTTGAATGATGTGGTGTCATCTGACCATTTGTGGCCTGACACTAATGATGACGAGGTATTGACAGAAATTGTACAGTTTTTTCCTTCTCTTTGGGCTCAGTTCAGGAATGAGGTTGGAACAATGAAGGACGTTATCGTGAATGTGGAGGGGCGTGATCCCCCGCCACAGCGTCAGTATAAATTGCCTCCAGAATCAATTGACTCTATGTCAAAGATCATACAGGAATTGTTAGATCAAGGTATTATCCGAAAGGCTAATTCTGTAAGTAATAATCCTTTGTGGTGTGTTTTGAAATCTGATGGTTCTTATCGAATGATATTGGATTTACGGATGTTCAATAAGCATACCCCCAATGTAGCACCAATTGTGGCAGATACTCATGACATGATGGCAAGGTTAAATGCAAAGGCCAAATACTTCTCTGTACTGGACATCAGCAATGGTTTTTTCAGTATACCTCTTGAAAAGAGTTGTCAGTATAAGTTTGCATTTACTTTCTTGGACGAGCAATATCTGTTTTGCAGGTTACCTCAAGGAGCACATTTGTCACCTAGTGTTTTTCATCAGGCATTGGCAAAGGTATTATCCAGATTTTCGAGGCCTGATTGCATTCTGCAATATGTGGATGATATTTTATTGTCTACAGAGGATAAAGAGACTCATGTTTCTCTTTTGACAGAATTGTTTGAGTTGTTGCATGATGCAGGGTTGAAATTGAACACTAAAAAGGTCAAATTGATGCAGACTGAGGTCAGATTTTTAGGGGTGCTGTTGAGTCCAGGAAAAAGGCAGCCACTGCAGGAAAGAATTGAGGCAATTGCTTCCCTACCAATTCCGACATCACACAAGGCATTGAGACATTTTTTAGGTCTTATGAATTATTCAAGAGATTTCATTTAGAATTTTGCAGACAAGGCCAGACCTTTATATGATCTTTTGAAAGGTGAAAACAGTGATTACTTTGGTCCTTGGGGTGATGAACAGCAAACCTCATTTGAACAATTGAAAATGAATTTACAAAATGCACCTGCTTTGTCCACAGTAGATCCTTCGGCTCCATTTGCTTTGCAAGTGCACACATCGGAGATTTCTGTTTCTGCTGTGTTGCTGCAATTACAGGGAGAAGAGTGGAGAATTTTGGGCTATTTTTCAAAGCTTCTCTCACCTGTTGAAAAAGGTTTTGAGACCTGTGCAAGACACTTGGTAGGTGTGTACTTTGCAGTCAAAGCAACCGAACATATTGTCGGGTTCAACAAAATCATTTTGCAAACTCCTCACTCTACACTAAAACTTCTCTTTGAGAATAATATCCCAGGTGTGTCACATCAGAGATTTGCTCATTGGTTACTGTCATTGTCTCCCAAACAAATTGAGGTAGATTACAAGGCCAAATATGTTCTTCCTCAGCTGATGCAATATGAAGGACAAACTCATGATTGTTTACAGTCTTTTCAGGATCCAAGTCCATCACTTTTCAGACGGAAGGCAGAGGTAACAGACGAACCAATTTTTGTAGATGGTTCCAGATTCTATTCAGATGGGCACTATTATTCAGGATATGCCATTTTTTATCCCAAAAGAGGACAAGTTGTGAAGCACAAATTACCGAGTCATTTTTCAGCTCAAAGAGCAGAGCTAGAAGCAGTAAAAATGGTACTACAGCTGAATGAAGCAGATGATCAGTGTCCCATTACAATCTACAGTGATAGCTCTTATGTTGTAAGATCACTGACAGATTACTTGTCAGTTTGGGAAAAAAGAGGCTATGTAGATTCATCTAATAAGACTCTTGTTCACAGTGACACACTGAAGACAATTTTCAGGATAGCATCAAAAAACCCTAATGGTTTTGCTATTGTCAAAGTTCCGGCCCATAAAAAATCTGATGATGAATTATCTGTTGGAAATGCAACCGCAGATATGCTAGCCAAAGAGGCATCCCTGACAGGAGAAGAGGTGTTTGAACCTGAACCTCTCGAGGTTTTAGCAGTTCAAAGAACAGACACGCATATCCCTTCTTTTGCGGAAGAACAAGAAAAAGACTCATCTCTTGTTGCTTCCCGGGTTGATCCAAAACCTCCCTTTGTTTGTGAAAACGGGGTTTTGTGTCATGACTTAAACGGGGAGTTGCGTCCTGTTGTCCCAAGACATCTACAGGTTGAGTTCACGAAATACAATCATGAAAGTTTGGGTCATTTGGGCCAACAAAAATTGTTAGGCATTCTCAGAGAGAAATTTTACTGGGAAAAGATGGAAGAGACAGTGCAAAGTGTTGTTCAATCATGTCTCATTTGTGCCCAAATTAATCCGAGACCAAAAGGACAGAAACCGCCACTACTCCGAATCGCACCTGCAGATGGTCCATGGTCTACGTTACAAATCGACTACATTGGACCATTACCATCAGGTAAAAATGGTCTCAGGTATGCATTGGTTGTGGTAGATGTTTTTTCTAAGTGGGTTGAAATTTTACCTGTCAGAAAAGATGATGCTTTGTCTACAGCTAGAGCATTAGTTAATCATGTCTTTTGTACTTGGGGGATCCCAAGAATGATCACCTCTGATCGAGGAAGTCACTTTACAGGAAAAATCATGCAAGCCGTTTGTGCTATTCTAGGGGTACGACAGCAGTTTCATGTACCCTACCATCCACAGTCTGCTGGTATTGTGGAAAGGATGAATAGAACAATAAAATCCAGAATTGCCAAGATGTTATTGGACAAAGGCAATACTTGGGTTGATGCAGTACCTTTTGTACTGTTGAGTGTAAGAGGAACAACCTCTGCCACAACTCAGTTTACTCCTTTTGAACTGATGACAGGAAGAAAAATGCCATTGATTTTTCCTCATGAACCATTTTTGTCTACACCACAAAAAGATGCTGTTGCAAGGTCCAAATGGTTGCAATTGTTGCAGGAAAATTTGAAAATGATTCTTCCACATGCTGCATCAAGAATGCAGAGAATGGAGCCACCATATGTATCCAAATTCAAGAAAGGGGCTCTAGTGATGATTAAAACTTTCAGGAAGAATGGACCTTGGGAAAGTAATTGGGAAGGTCCCTTTGAAATTATCGAAACCATGGGACAAGTGATGATTCTTGTGCAACGAGCATCTAAGGTGGTTAAAAATACCCGCAGACAACAAAAATTGTGGGTACATGTTGATCAATGCAAACTGTATATTGCAAAATAATGATACTGCATTTCTTTTAGGAAGAAATGGATTCCAATAAGAACTGGAATACGAAACTCCACGTCCTTGATGGAAGGGATTCAACACCAATCCTTCAGGAGAAAAAGAAATTTCCCAGGAAAAGCTACTATCTGATGGGAATCACATTTCTGCTGTTTTGTACTGTTTCAGCTGTGATCTACGCTGAAGATATTTTACACCATGGAACAAATACTAGTGAAGTGAATGAACTTTTCAAAGGAACTTTACATCTAAGGAAACCAAGAGGAACGAATCTACAAAGCTTAATAGATGAGGACATACCGGACGATTCAGTAGATATTACTGGAAACATTTGCATGGGTTTTGGTGCAAAATGCTGTATTGAGCTACACTTCATACATGACACTAACATAATATTACACGCAGCCACAGGACCTAAGACGAAGTTCACACAGTTACAAGGAGATTATATACACAATAATAAGACAGGCACATGGGAATGCAGTCCTACAGATGTGTTATTCTGGAATATAGAGATAAGAGGTGAAGAGAAAGCTGTGTGGTCAGGCGATATTACAAATGATATGATCGCAAAAGGGAAAGTTGAAACATCCAAGACAGATGCTTGGTTAAAGACACAACTTTTTGGGAAAGTTTTAGATCCTTCATTTCTTTCTATTACAGAAGGAGACGAGGATTGGGTAAAAACATGGAATTTTCAGATAACCAGAGAACCAGTACAAGTACAGGTATCTGTAGTTTTTACAGTTTCAAATACTATAGCTCCAAAAGTAAGGGTTACACCACAAGCAGTATATAGTCAAGAAAATATGTCTCCTTTATTACTAAAATGCAGCACGAGGTTAGAGCTACCTTCAGAATCTCTGTTAATATGGACCAAAGATAAATCATTTTTGGGAAGTTTTTCAAATGGTCCAACAAATGTTACACACAGAGGTCAATCTGGTAACGTGAGATGGTTAAATAAGGATTTTATTTTTTCTGTAGATAATTCATCCCCTAAGGATTCTGGACTTTATCAATGTTGCATTTTAACGAAATATAACTACAAACAATGTAGAGATGTAAAGGTAAATATATGGTCAGCAGTAGATAATGTATGCACACAGACAAGATTTCAACCATCTACTCCTTTTCAGATCAATCAGTTCCAAACTAAACCTCTATTACGAGATGGAGTGTTTCTGACTATGGTATGGAATTTTAACATGTCCAACTGGAAGATTTCTTCAAAATATCCCCAGTGTCAACCACATCTCACTAACATGGAGATGGGAATAGAACAATGGTTTGGGAAAAGAACTTCAACACAGGTTAGGAGTAAGAGGGGAGTGTTTGAAGGTATTTTGGGGGGATTAGGAACAGTAGGAAGTTTAATTAACACTATGGACATTCATACACTTAAATCAGATCTGGAAAATATTGGGTATATTGGAGGAAAAGGGGTAAAGATTCAGAAAAGCTTGAATCAAGTCCTTAAAAAGATGGTTTTGAACACTGCTGCTGTATTGGGATCTTCTGTATCACATCTACAAAATGCTACTTTAGCTTTAATGGAAAGTGAACAGGAATCTCAAGTGGCCAAAACATGTCTAGAAATTCAGATTGAATATTCCACCAATCTGAAAATGATTGCACAAGCCTTCCAAAGTGGAATTACCCCTTTAGGGCTAATGAGAAATTTGCCTGTAGAATATAACTTTGCGTTAAACCATACAGATTTGTGGTAAATAAGTGGTTAGGATGTGAACAGAACATTTGTGTAGGAACATCACTGATTCCAGTGTCAGGAAGAGAAGAAACCCTGGTTCCTATAAGTGTTCTGGGAATTCCTCTCAGTCCTACACAATTGTTATATTGTCAATTACAGTACACAGATTTTGCATTTGATGGGTCAAACATTGAACAATTAGACATTTCGTCATGCTTAAATTTTGTTTCCAAGGTAATGTGTCTACCTGGCCAGGATAAAGTCATTTATCATTCATGTTTCCATAATCATACTTCTTGTCATGCCAGAGTTGAGAATGTCCACACGATACATGACTTGGTGACACCAGTAAGCGCTAACAAAACTTGTTTCCAAGTCATGTCAGGAAAAGAAGCAGTTTCTGCATTCTTCTCATCTTGTGTACATGTCGAAAATTTGACAATGGGTTTATATTGTATTGAGGGAAATGTTAAAACTCTCACAAAGAAGGAAGGAAGTATTAATATTACGTCAATAAGCTCGAGACGTCTGAAAATCCTTCCGATCCAGTTCAATTTGTCACAAGTCAATAAATTTCCTTGGGATTTGTGGACAAATGAGATAAAGAAAGACAAAGGTTTATTAAATCTGCTGACCAAACAATTAAAAGAAGCTGAAATTGTATTTAGACATGAACAAGGTAATCTAAATGATATTGAACATGAATGGACGAGTATGTCAGGCTCCTCTTGGTGGAAGAATTTAGGAAAATCTGTAACTAGTTGGTCACAGTCTTCAGCGAAAATGGCAGCAGGAAATGTATTATCTAATCCGATTGTTATTTTATTTATCATAGTTTTGCTGTGTATAATATATCAAATAATTATTATGTGTAAAATTAGGAGAATTTATAAGAATATAAAGATAGAAATGAAAAAGGAAGATGATATTTTAAGAGAGATGTTAAAACGAAAAAATATAACTCTCTGATCTAATTTTTGTTTTTACAATAGGTTTGAAAATTCAGATGACATTCAGGGCAGATGTTGATACAAGGTTTTCAGAATAAAGAATGAATGTGATACGAATGGTGAGAGAATGAGTTAGGATTGATTATGATATTTCTCAAATCATAATCAGGGGGGACTGTAAAATATCAGTATTTCTATGATAAAAAATATATAGATTAATTCTCTCATACAGAGTCCAGCTAACAGGCACTGCTTAGTTTAGAAAAGTGACTGAGTTATTCTGAGTACCTTGGCTCATACAGCTGTTTCTTACTTGTCAAACGTATAGGTCACTTGTCAGAACTGTCAAAATGTGACTAGAGGTAATGAATGGTTCTAAAGATCTCAGGCTTTAGGCTTAAATATCTCAGACTAAGGTAATGCATAAATAACTGTATGCATATATGCATATTGTTAAAATAACTAGGGTTCACTTAATATGGAAGAAGTTATGAACATAGAGGCAAGCCACCATATGTGGTTGTAGTTTATAGGTCAAAATAGTATATAAACCGACCTAACTTTTGTTCAGGAGATCTCATATCCCTTGAGACTCTCGAACACCCGGACCACAGCTGCTCAAGACTATATGTAAGAACGATGCTTGTTTTTCTCTTCAAATGATTATTGCATGTCATGAACTTACTTTTCTTCATTTTTGTAATCACTTTTTGAATGAACAATTAAAACAAGATTTATTTTATCCTCAATTCAACATTGCTTTTACTTTTAATTCTCAACCGTGCACTTACTTGAAAGTAAGTAAGGAAGAGATATATATTTTTCTTCAATAACGTACAGCGGTACAATTAAAAAATCATATTTTTTCCACAAAAATGATCTTTTCATCCCCAATTTTTATTTTCCCAAGGGTAACAGGACCCTAAACGTTATTGTGCAATTTGTCCTGAGTACGCTGATACCCCACATGTGGGGGTAAACCACTATTTGGGCGCATGGCAGAGCTCGGAAGGGAAACAGCGCCATTTGACTTTTTTGGCTGGAATTGTGATCGGACACCAAGTCGCGTTTGGAAAGCCCCTGATGTACCTAACAGTGGAATCCCCCCACAAGTGACTCCATTTTGGAAACTAGACTCCCTAAGGAACTTATCTAGATGTGTGGTGAGCACTTTGAACTCCCCCAGTGCTTCACAGAAGTTTATAATGCCCGGGCGTGAAAATAAAAAAATCATATTTTTTCCACAAACATGATCATTTAGTCCCAATTTTATGTATTTTCCCAAGGGTACCAGGAGAAAATGGACCACAAAAGTTGTTGTCCAATTTGTCCTGAGTACCCTGATACCCCATATGTGGGAGAAAACTACTGTATGGGCCCATGTCGGGGCTCGGAAGGGAAGTAGTGACGTTTTGGAATGCAGACTTTGATGGAATGGTCTGCGGGTGTCATGTTGCCTTTGGAGAGCCCCTAATGTACATAAACAGTGGAAACCCCCCACAAATGACACCATTTTGGAAACTAGACCCCCTAAGGAACTTATCTAGATGTGTGGTGAGCACTTTGAAACTCCAAGGGCTTCACAGAAGTTTATAATGCCCGGGCGTGAAAATAAAAAAATCGTATTTTTTCCACAAACATGATCATTTAGTCCGCATTTTTTTTATTTTCCCAAGGGTACCAGGAGAAAATGGACCTCAAAAGTTGTTCTCCAATTTGTCCTGAGTACCCTGATACCCCATATTTGGGAGAAAACTACTGTATGGGCCCACGTCGGGGCTCAGAAGGGAAGTAGTGACGTTTTGGAATGCAGACTTTGATGGAATGCTCTGCAGGTGTCATGTTGCCTTTGGAGAGCCCCTAATGTACCTAAACAGTGGAAACTCCCCACAAGTACCACATTTTGGAAACTAGACCCCCTAAGGAACTTAGCTAGATGTGTGGTGAGCACTTTGAACCCCCAAGGGCTTCACAGAAGTTAATAATGCCCGGGCGTGAAAATAAAAAAAATCATATTTTTTTCCCACAAAAATGATATTTTTGCCCCCAATTTTTTATTTTCCTAAGGGCAACAGGAGAAATAGGACCCCAAAAGTTGTTTTTCAATTTGTCCTGAGTAGGCTGATACCCTATATGTGGGGGTAAAACACTGTTTGGGCGCATGGCAGAGCTTGGAAGGGAAGGAGCACCATTTGACTTTTTCAACGCTGAATTGGCTGGAATTGAGATCAAACGCCATTTTGCGTTTGGAGAGCACCTGATGTGCCCAAACAGTGGAAACCCCCCAATTCTAACTCCAACCCTAACCCCAACACACCCCTAACCCTAATCTCAGCCCTAACCCTAGCCGTAACCCTAGTCCCAGCCCTAGCCCTAACCCTAGCCCTAGCCCTAACCCTAATGGGAAAATGGAAATAAATACATTTTTTTTAATTTTATTATTTTTCCCTAACTAAGGGGGTGATAACGGGGGTTTGATTTACTATTTATGGCGGTTTTTATGTTTGGCAGCTGTCACACGCTCAGAGATGCTTTTTATTGTAAAAATAGTTTTTACATCACCACATATTGAGAGCTATAATTTTTCAGTATTTTGACCCACTGAGTCATGTGAGGTCTTATTTTTTGCGGGATGAGTTGACGTTTTTATTGGTATCATGTTCGGGCACGTGACATTTTTTGATCGCTTGTTATTCCGATTTTTGGGACGCAGAATGAGCAAAAACCAGCATTTCATGAATTTCTTTTGGGGGGGTGCGTTTACACCGTTCCACGTGCGGTAAAATTGATAAAGTGGTTTTATGCTTCTGGTCAGTATTGTTACAGCGATACCTCATTTATGTCATTTTTTTATGTTTTGGGGCTTTTATGCAATAAAAACAATTTTATATAAAAAATAATTATTTTTGCATCGCTGTATTCTGCGAACTATAACTTTTTTATTTTTTCTCTGATTACACTGTGTAGCAGCTCGTTTTTTTGCGGGACAAGCTGACGTTTTCAGCGGTACCATGGATATTTATATGCGTCTTTTTGATCGCGCGTTATTGCACTTTTTGTTCGGCAGTATGATAATAAATCATTATTTTTTGCTTCGTTTTTTATTTTTATTTTTTAAGGGGTTCGCTAAAGGGGTTAACTAATGGGACAGTTTTATAGGGCAGGTCGTTACGGATGCGGCGATACCAAATATGTGTACTTTTATTGTTTTTTTGTTTTTTTTATTTAAAAAAAATGAATTTATTAGGGAATTTTTTTTTTTAAATTATATTATTATTTTATTTTTTTAAAAATATTTTTACACCTTTTTTTTTTTTTAAACTTTATTAGGTTGTCCCAGGGGGGACATCACTGTCCTATGACAGATCGCTGATCTGTCACATCACAGATCACTGTGACAGATCAGCAATCTGTCACAGGCAGTGCAGAAGGCTTCCTCATGCCTGCGCTTTGCAGGCACTGAGGAAGCCAGCTCCCTGCAGGCCACCGAAGGTCCCCGTCGCCATCTTGTATCCGGGGACCTGCAATGAAAGAGCCCCCCGCAGCAGGGCTGCACATTGTGCTGCTGTGGGGGTCTCAGGGAAGCACGGAGGGAGCCCCCTCCCTGCCGATGCTTCCCTTTAACCCCCAGTACATCTTGTTTGATCGCGGTGTGCAAGGGGTTAACGTGTCGGGGGCGGTCCGTGACCGCCCCTGACACATAGTGCCGGGTGTCAGCTGTTATAATCAGCGGCACTCACCACGTGGGCGCCGCTGATCGTGCTAGACATACTATCCCGTCCATGGGCATAGGGGCCCGGGTCCCATGGACGGGATAGTACGTCTGATGTCAGAAAGGGGTTAAAGGGCCTGCGTCCCTAAAAAACGCAGACTTTTTTTCCCCCTTCCTTCTCCTCCACTACTTCCCACAGCCAAGGGCCCACCGAGGGAATCCCCGGTACCCCGCCAGGCCAGACCGACCTTGCCTGCGATACCCATCGGATTGAACCGCCTCTGGGTGAGTATAATTAAACTTCTTTTTCTTATCTTTCAGGTTAGATCAGGGGCTTACCTACAGAACTCTAGAATGCTGTAGATAAGCCCTGAAAGGCAGTGGCCACAGCTTATAGATGAAAAACGAAGTGACAGGTTCCCTTTAAGGGAATAAGTCAATTTGGTATCACTTGGTAGTAATATCCCTAGATACATTATTGCTGTCTTGGTCCATTTAAAACAATAATTTGCTTTTAGGGGTACCACTATAGACTGAGGGTAATTGATGCTCAGGGCTTCCGATTTGGCAAAATTGATTTTAAAATTAGAGAGGTCGCTATTCTGTATGTACTAATCTCCGTCATTAGAGTAGGCAAAGATTTGGCTGGTTTGTTAATGAAAAAAGCAGATCATCCGCATAGGCCACAATTTTACATGGAGAACCCCAAACACAAGGACCCTCAATCTTATTAGACTGGATTTTACTCAGAAATGGTTCTAGTGTAAGAATGAAGATCAGAGGAGATAATGGACATCTCTATCGTGTACCATTGTGTATAACAAACTCCTTGGAGTGTACCCCATTCACTTTTACATTGGCAATTGGCTTTGAGTATAATGCTGATTTCCATCGTAACCTGTTGGATTTTAGGCCTAGTCTCTGAAGGGTATCATTCATAAAAACCCAGTTCACTCTATAGAATGCCTTCTCCGCATTGGTAGATAGTAGCATAAGAGGTTGACATTTAATTCTGGCTCTATGAATTGGGTTTAATGCCTTGGTTGTGTTGTCCCTGGCTTCTCTCCCCCTCATGAAAGCCACCTAATCTGGGTGAATAATCCCTGTCAAAAGTGGAAACAATCTGGATGCAAGCATTTTTGCAAAAGGCTTAATATCCACGTTGAGCAGGGATACAGGCCTATAACTTGCACATTGTGCTGGGTCTTTACCCTCCTTATGTATCACTGATATGTGGGCTCGCAGGGAGTCCCGTGGGAGAGCAGAGCCTTCAGATATCACATTAAGGCTAGTGATCATGTAGGTAACAGCAAGTTCGCAGGATGCAGTGACGAGACGCGAGACTGGTTGAACTTTGAAAAGCAAACTCTTTATAATTTAAAGCCGCTAGGGCTATACTAAGCAACCAAAAAGAGGTAACAACAGGTGTTCTCGCAGGGACTCAGTACAACCAAACACTATTTGGAAAGAACACGGCTAACCCGGCCGAGGACTGTTACTATGGGGCCATGGTACGGCCATCTACGGGTCCTTATACTCTATAATGTCACTTATCCGTCCTGACGTCCCCCAGCGTCTCTGTGGAAGCTGCGTTGCTGATGAAGCTGCTTTGGCGTCTTTGATGAGGCTGCTGTGGCGTCTTTGATGAGGCTGCTGTGGAGTCTTTGATAAGGCTGCCTTGGCGTCGCAGCCGCTGGGCCCAGCTGCTGAAGATTTGGAGTAGTCTTCGGGCGCCCCAGCGCCCAGGAGGAGTTGGGGCACAACAGGCCCTGATGGAGTCCTGAGATGAAATAACCCCCTGTTGTAACAGCGGGGTTGTGCTTGTTAGCGAGTTCAATGGGACTCCTGTCCCCAAGCAGGGTGGTGTTGCAGTGCTCAAGAGTGGCGGTTTACTAGCCATGTGTACAGCCTGGGGCTGTGTGCAGAGTGTCTCTGTTGATGAGGAACAGGCCTCCACTGCCGACTGCAGCGGGGTGAAGACGGCTGTGAGCGGTGATAGACAGGCCGCAACCATGGGCTGACGTGAACTGGCAGCGTCCGCGGGTGGCAGCGGGGAGGCCGCAACCGCGGGCTGAAGAGGAATGGCAGCAGCCGGGAGAGGGAGCAGACAGGCCGCGGAGGGCTCGAGCTCAGCGGTAACGGCCGAGGATGACCGGGGGCAGGCCGTAACCTGGGATTGGGGTGAAGAGACAGTCCCCTGTCGGTAAGCTCGGGGCCTCTCTCCTGAGGGCCACTGCGTATCTACCCTCTGCTGCTGGTCGCTTCTCTCAACTGTCAGTGTCCTTCCCGCTCTCTCACGCCCCCTCCGTCTCCTGCTCCGTGTCTGATGTATCACCAACTGACTCCCCTGCGCGCTCCCTGTCCCTTTTATACTCGCCCCTCCCCTTGCTGTCCTGTCACTCTCAGCAGTCCACTCTCCTCCTCTGCTCCCCGGGTACTGTTTCTTTAGGAACTCAGATGGCGGTCACCTTGGTTCCGGCCCGGACACTCTGCGGGGGTCCTCCTCCCTACAATCAGATGAGGAGAGAGAGATCCCAAGAACAATTTATAGTAGGCCAGTGAAAATCAATCTGGGCCCGGGGCCTTTCCCGACTTGGTTTCTTTTACACCGGCCTGCAGTTCCTCTATAGTAAAGGGCAACTCTAAGGAAGCTATGTCAGTGTCAGACAGGGAGGGAAGGCCAGACTCTTTTATGTATTTCTGGATACAGGATTTGAAGTTAGTATTTTGTGTGGTGGGGTTATTTAAGTCTACAGCGTACAGAGAAGCATAGAAGGTTTTAAACATATCCGCAATGTCGGGTAGCAGCTGTCTGCGTTGTTGTGATTGATGATGGATGGGATATAGGTGTTAGCTCTCTGTGTTCTCAGCGCTCTGGCTAAGGGCTTCCCACTTTTGTTGCCATGTTCATAATAATGAGAAACGGCATCTGTTGAGATCGGCTTTTGCTTTATGTATGAGTAGGGAGCGTAACAATTCATGTTTTATTATTAATGACTTTCTAATATCGTCTGACGGGTGATGTTTATGTGATCTTTCTAGGTTTTTAATCTCTCCCAAAAGACCAGTGACCTCCTGAGCGCTTTCTCGCTTTTTACGAGCACCATGCTTAATGAGGATTCCCATAATTACATACTTGTGTGCCTCACTCACAATACAGGGGTCCACTCCTTCCACAGCATTAAGTGCAAAGTATGTGTCAAGGGACTCCTGCAGTTCGGTTCTCACAATATGGTCTAAGGGTGTGTGCACACGCTGAGGATTCTGCTGCGTTGTACAGTACCATTAAAATCAATGAAAAACAAAAAACGCTGTGCACATGCTGCGGATTTTTCAGCTCTGATTTGCTGCAGTTTGAAATCCGCAGCATGTCAATTCTTTGTGCGGAATCCGCAGCGGTTTTACACCTGCTCCATTGTACAGGTGTCAAACCGCAGGGCAAAACCGCAGCCTAATCCACAGATAAACCGCAGGTCTTCTGACCTGCAGATTTACTGGCGGGTTTTGCCAAATCCACGTAGAAAAATCCACATCACAATCCGCCACATGTGCACTTACCCCAAAGGAGATGCACTCAGACGCCAATGGCACTGTTTTACTTTAAAGGCCAGAATAGCGACTGTGACACCAACGCATGATCTGAAAAGAAGATATTATCTATAGTTCCTTTTTGAAGCAGGGTAAGTCCTGGTTTCATAGCTGAAAACAGTCAATTCCTGTTGAAAACATCACGGGTGTATGAGTAAAAGGAATAATCCCTGTGTGCTGGGTGAAGTAATCGCCAAGATTCTGTTAATTGGTGGTCCTACAAACATTTCTGTATGCTTCTTTGCATGGGATATGAGAGGGAATACACTCCCTTGGAATTATCTATAGATGGGTCAAGGGCAGTGTTAAAGTCACCCCCAAGAAATTGAATATGTCCGTGAATACCACTAGTTGTTCTAGAGAAGTGTAGAGTGCTTTGTCCTGACCAACACTGAGTAGATATAGGGAGGCAAATGTGACCCTAATAGAACCGATCAGGATTTAGAATTGGGTGAGGGGCTGTGGTAACCCGTGTGGAACCTTTGACTCGAGATCTTGTAGGGTTTGTTTTGACAAAAATGGGATTCCTGTAGAACCGCTACTTCTATCTTTTGTTTACATAAAAGATTTAGTAAGATAGACCTTTTCTTAAGCCCCGTTACACACTGCGATATCGCTAGCAATATCGCTGTAAAGTCACCGATTTTGTGACGTTGCAGCGATATTGCTAGCGATATCGCTGCATGTGATACTTACCTCCGACCGGCTCCCCCGCTGGTTATCGCTGATCGCGCGAGAAGCTCCTGGACCATTCCTCGTCGGTCACATCCTGCGGCGCTTCCTGTGGCACCGACGAGCGAGGCGTGTAGCCGGGCGGGAGGACGCAGGATCGCCGCGTCTGACAGGTAAGTAGCGATCCCCGTCCCCAGCGATGTCGCTAGTGAGATCTGCCTGTGTGGCAGCTCACTAGCGACCACCTAGCGATGCACCAGCGATCCTGACCGCGTCATATTGCTGGTCGGGATCGCTGGTGAGTCGCTAGGTGTAACGGTACCCTTAGGGCTATGTAGGCCTTTGACATTTAAGGAGCCAATTCTGATTGATGCTCTGGCTGCATTATTATATTAGGTTGGGACAAGTATTCGGTTACAGAAGGAGGTAAGGTATAAACACAAGGGAGACCTACACTGTCAGAAGATGAATGAGTAGGAGTGAGGAAAAAAAAGAGAAAAAGAAAAGAGAGTAAGAAAACAAAGCCCCCTGTTGGCACACACAGGCCCTTTTATTTCAGTTCTGCTCTTTGTACCAGAGGTCACAGGTCTGTCCCAGTCAGGAACTTGATCCCCCTGCAACACCAGTGACAGCCTCAATAGCTCCGGCTTAAGGGGGCTTTACACATAGCGATATCGCTAGTAATATTGCTAAAGCGTCACCGATTTTGTGACGCAGCAGCGATATTGCTAGCGATATCGCTACATGTGATACTTGCCTCTGACCGGCTCCCCCGCTAGCTATCGCTGATCGCGCGAGATCGGCCTGGTCCATTTCTCACTGTCGGCTTCCTGCTGGCACCGACGAGCGAGCCTTGGATGCAGGTGGAAGACGGACACCCTCGCTGCGTCTGAAAGGAAAGCGCGACCGCCGACCGCTGCTGCATCGCTAGTGAGATCTGCCTGTTTGGCAGCTCACTAGAGACCATTTAGCGATGCACCAGCGATCCTGACCGGGTCATATCATGCTGGTGCATCGCAAAATGTAAAGGGGCCTTTAGAAGCTAATTCTAAGCGGTATGTGTGGAGAAAACCAGGCACTGCTCATCACCTGTCCAATACAATCCCAACAGTGAAACATGGTGGTGGCAGCATCATGCTATGGAGGTATATTTCAGCTGCAGGGACAGGATGATTGGTTGCAATTGAAGGAAACATGAATGCGGCCAAGTACAGAGATATCCTGGATGAAAACCTCTTCCCGAGTGCTCTGAACCTCAAACTTGGCCGAAGGTTCCCCTTCCGACAAGACAATAACCCTAAGCACACAGCTAAAATAACAAAGGTGTGGCTTCAGAAAAACTCTGTGACCATTCTTGACTGGCCCAGCCAGAGCCCTGACCTAAACCCAATTGAGCATCCTTGGAGAGACCTGAAAATGGCTGTCCACCAACGTTCACCATCCAACCTGACGGAACTGGAGAGGATCTGCAAGGAAGAATGGCAGAGGATCCCCAAATCCAGGTGTGAAGAACTTGTTGCATCATTCCCAAGTAGACTCATGGCTGTACTAGCTCAAAGGGGTGCTTCTACTCAGTACTGAACAAAGGGTCTGAATACTTATGACAATGTGATATTTCAGTTTTTCTATTTAATAAATCTGCAAAAATTTCTACATTTCTATTTTTTTTTTCAGTCAAGATGGGGTGCAGAGTGTACATTAATGAGAAAAAGATTAACTTTTTTTAATTTACTATATGGCTTCAATAAAATAAAGAGTGAAAAATTTAAAGGGGTCTGAATACTTTCCGTACCAACTGTATTAATTCCAAATGTAAAACTATATCCATAATTCACCCCCTGAAGGTTAGTCAGAAGGTGACTAATAGAAAACTATATACCCCACATCTCAGTATATAGGGTGAGGTGACTCATAGCCTCGCACTCCAAGCCTCTCATTTCTACGGGTTTTGTCGTCCTCACCAAAGGCGACTCATCAGGAGACTATTTAATATTAACCTATATTCAAGTGAGACTAGACAAGAAAAAACTAAAATCATGTATCACTTTATCAGAAACAGTCAGAAAACTAGTCACATATTGGCAGATCCCAGACTACAAACTATATACTTCGTAAGTTTATAAGCCGCTCCAGTGTGAGGAATAGATAGTATGTGAAAATACAGTATATACCGCTCAGGGAACACATATTCTAGAGATCATTTCCATATTCATACTAAATAATGGCACAGATCTCCCAGACAATATGGTTGCCCATATCCCTAGTCTTATAACGATATTGCACTCATTCCCTGACAGACCGCAGCATGGCTATTAGTTAGAAGCTGCTAATGATCTTTGGAGCAGGGAAGGTTTCCCTGAGTGGTGTATATTGGGCCGTCTGAAAACTGAGTCTAGTCTAGGACAATTTGTCTGCACTACTAATTGACAGCTGTTACAATATCAGACTAGGGCAGTCTCTATAGGAGAAAAAACACAATTATACTGTACTAGAAATAGGCCCGATGCTATTGCATCGGGAGTGCGGTGAAATGAACATCTGTGTATCCTTAGAAGCGGGGATTCAAATCCCGTGCGGCACCGCTCATTAGCTCAGCGGGCGGGGGATTTGAATCCCGCGCCACTCATTGGCTCATTCGACGGGAGCTCAGCCAGTGAACGGTGCTGCGTGGCTTTGAGCGGTGTGGGATTCAAATCCCCTGCCACACCGGCTGAGCCAATGAGCTGTGCCGCGCGGGATTTGAATCCCCGCTTCTAAGGATACACAGATGTTCATTTCACCGCACTCCCGATGCAATAGCATCGGGCCTATTTCTAGTACAGTATAATTGTGTTTTTTCTCCTATAGGGACTGCCCTAGTTTGGTATTGTAACATTGGCTGAGCGCCCGTGGCATGGCCCCGTCATCCCTATAATAGTATGCATGGCCCTCTCATCCCTATCCTGGTATGTATGGTCCCCTCACCCCCCTCCAATCCTGATATGCATGGCACCCCATTCCTCATCCTGGTATACATGGTACCCCTCACCCACTATCCTGGTATGCATGGTACCCCTCATCTCCCAATCCTGGTATGCATGGCCCCCTCACCCCCCAATCCTGGTATGCATGGTCCTCTCACCCCCAATCCTGGTATGCATGGTCCCCTCATCCCCTATCCTGGTATGCATGGTCCTATTACCCCCCAATCCTGGTTTGCATGGTCCCCTCACCCCCCTTTCCTGGTATGCATGGTCCTCTCACCCCCCAATACTGGTATGCATGGTCCTCTCACCCCCCAATCCTGGTATGCATGCTACCCCTCACCCCCCAATCCTGGTATACATGGTCCCCTCACGCCCCAATCCTGGTATGCATGGTCCTCTCACCCATAATCCTGGTATGCATGGTCCCCTCACCCCATAATCCTGGTATGCATGGTCCCCTCACCCCCCTATCCTGGTATGCATGGTCCTCTTACCCCCCTTTCCTGGAATGCATGGTCCTCTCAACCCCCTATCCTGGTATACATGGTCCTCTCACCCCCCTATCCTGGTATGCATGGTCCCCTCACCCCACATCCTGGTATACATGATCCCCTCACCCCCATATCTTGGTATGCATGGTCCCCTTTTTCAATCTCTGCTCTCAATCAACTCCTGTGTGTCTCCACTCCATTCAATGTCAGTAAGCAGTTAACCCTGAATGCTATATATGTGTTTTCATCTTAGCAAGTATATATCTGGTAACCAGCTTTTTCAATCTCTGCTCTCAATCAACTACTGTGTGTTTCCACTTCATTCAATGTCAGCAAGCAGTTAACCCTGAATGCTATATATGTGTTTTCCTCTTAGCAAGTATATTTCATGATCCAGCGTGGATCTGACAGAGTAAATGGATAAGTGAACTTTTTTCCCTTTGGCTAGGTGCCAAAGTGGTGTGATTGCCCCCGGTGGCCATTAGAATTATTACACGTGGTGTCGTTCATTCTAAGTTGCCCTGGTGGTGGTGAGCGGTAGTGCACTTTAGTTTCTTTGGTATAATGTGCACTTAATTATAAATCAGGTGTGAGGCTCTATAAAAGGGAGCCAGGTTTGTTCAATCACTGTTGGTGATATTGTGTTCGTCATTTGGGAAGCAAGCCTGGGTGAGGAAGGAGCTGAACATGAGTCCTGCGCAGCCCAGCCAGAGGGGACGAGTGGCAGCTATGTGGTCTGCAAAAAGGACTGGCATGGCGTGGTGGAGTCACAGTTTATGGTGTCGGCATGAAGTGCTTGCATGGCTTGGTGGAGTGGCGACTATGGAGAGAGTTGCACTCAGCATGCGGGACTTGGTTGCTGAGAGCTGGACTCAAGCATGCTGGACTTTTTGGGCAGGAGCTGAACTCATCTTTAGGATTCTGTTACTGGACTTCTGCAATTGGTGGTGGACTCTGCTCCAAGGCTGCACTATGGTGAAGGATCCGGTTATGGTGATGGATCTGGGTGGAGGAGAAGATGCACACAGGTGGTGGGCTCTGTTGCTAGGAGCGTACGCAACAGAGCAAAGCTAAGTGGTGTTTCCCCTGTATTGTCATTTTTCCTCATGTGTGTTTAGTGCAGTGGTGGGATGCAGTTTCCTTGTGTGAACAGCACCCAATGCGGACCTTTATTGTGCAATTGTATACTGGCAGTCACCCCCTCCAGGAATGGGTAGGTGGAGAGTGACAGTTAATCTGGTATTTTGCACCTGTGTTGCTAACATCTTGCTTTATGGGCTGGCTGCACCCTGCAGTGCATTTGTTCCTTGATCTGGGCAGGTAAGTGTTGCTGCCTTTTTATCTGCTGATTTCAACATCCCCATCGCTCTTCCCCTTTCCCATCTGCTACTAACCTTTTATCTCTAGCCTCCTCTTTCTGCCTTTCGCAGCTTACAAACTCTCCAACGCATGAAGATGGAAACTCCCTCGACTTGGTCTTCACTCGGCTTTGCTCAGTGGATGATTTCACAAACTCCCCTCTCCCGCTCTCTGACCACAACCTTCTCTCATTCTCTATCAAGAACTGCCACCCCACTCAGGTCACCCCCACTTTCCATACTTATAGAAATATACAGGCCATCAACACTCAGAAACTCATGAAGAAATTGCAGTCATCATTTGCCCCTATCTCCCACCTCTCATGTCCTGACTCTGCACTGAAGAATTACAATGAAACACTTCAAAGTGCCCTGGATAAAATTTCACCTCCTATACATAGAACAACACGACACAGATGGTGACAACCCTGGCACACCCTGCAAACACGTTTCCTGCAGCGGTGCTCCAGGTGTGCCGAATGTCTGTGGAGAAAATCCAACCTACACGAAGATTTCATCCATTATAAGTTTATGCTTAGAACATACAACACTGCCCTTCACCTCTCAAAACAAACCTATTTCAACACCTTCATTACCTCACTGTCCAAGAACCCTAAACGTCTCTTTGATACTTTTCATTCCCTACTCAACCCAATAGTGCAGGCCCCAACCACGGATCTTCGAGCCGATGATCTGGCCAATTACTTCAAAGAAAAAATTGACCATATTCGACAGGAAATTATCTCACAATCACCTCATACCATGCACTGTCCTCCCTCCCCCACTGCATCTAGCTCACTCTCTGATTTTGAACCAGTCACAGAAGAAGAAGTAAGCAGGCTCCTTGCATCTTCTCGCCCGACCACTTGCACCAGTGACCCAATTCCATCACATCTCCTCCAGTCCCTTTCCCCTGCTGTCACTGCCCACCTAACAAAAATATTTAACCTCTCTCTCTTCTGGTATCTTTCCCTCCTCATTTAAGCATGCCATCATACATCCACTACTTAAAAAACCATCCCTCAACCAAAACTGTGCCGCTAACTATAGACCTGTCTCTAATCTTCCCTTCATCTCTAAACTCCTGGAATGCCTGGTCCACACCCGTCTTATCCGCTATCTCTCTGATAACTCTCTTCTCGATCCTCTACAATCCGCTTTCCGCTCTTTACACTCTACTGAAATTGCTTTCACTAAAGTCTCTAATGATCTACTAACAGCTAAATCTAATGGTCACTACTCCATGCTAATTCTCCTGGATCTCTCTGCAGCATTCGACACTGTGGATCATCAGCTCCTCCTCACTAAGCTCTGCTCCATCGGCCTCAAGGACACCGTTCTCTCCTGGTTCTCATCCTATCTCTCTGACCGCTCCTTTACTGTATCTTTTGCTGGCTCCTCCTCCTCTCATCTTCCACTTACTTTTGGGGTTCCTCAAGGATCCGTTCTAGGCCCCCTTCTATTCTCCTTGTATACTGCCACTATTGGTCAAACAATCAGCAGATTTGGTTTCTAGTACCATCTCTATGCTGATGACACCCAATTATACGCTTCTTCTACTGACATCACGTCTGCCTTTTTAGAAAACACCAGTGATTGTCTACACGCTGTCTTTAACATCATGTCCTCACTATATCTGAAACTGAACCTGTCAAAGACTGAACTCCTTGTGTTTCCTCCCTCTACTAATGTACCTATGCCCGACATTGCCATATCAGTGTGTGGTTCCACTATTGCTCCCCAGCAACATGCCCGCTGTCTTGGGGTCATACATGACTATGAGCTTTCATTCGCCCCCCACATTCGATCACTGGCTCGCTCTTGTTATCTGCATCTCAAAAATATTTCCAGAATTCAATCTTTTCTTACTTTTGATTCTGCAAAAACTCTTACTGTTTCTCTTATTCATTCTCGTCTGGACTATTGTAACTCTCTTCTAATCGGTCTCCCTCTTACCAAACTCTCCCCCCCAATCTGTCTTAAATGCTGCAGCCAGGATCATATTCCTCACCACTCATTACACCGATGCCTCTACCTTGTGCCAGTCCTTATACTAGTTACCCATCCACTCCAGAATCCAGTACAAACTTATTACCCTCACCCACAAAGCACTCCACGGCTCAGCACCAGCCAATATCTCCTCCCTCATCTCAGTCTACCACCCTACCCGTGCCCTCTGTTCTGATGATGACATGAGGTTAGCATCCTCAATAATCAGAACCTCCCACTCCCGTCTCCAAGACTTTACATGTGCTGCGCCAATTCTTTGGAAGGCACTACCCAGGTCAATATGATTAGTCCCCAATCCCTACAATTTTAAGCGTGCCCTAAAAACACATTTATTCAGACTGGCTTAAGCTAGTTTCACACTAGCATTTTTTAGCACTGCGTTTGGTGCGCACATCAAATGTGTTGCAAAAATGCATACACACGCATGTAAACACTGATTTTTTTCGCATCATCGTGCGCGTTAAGGCAAAAAACGCCGCGTTTGTATGCATATGCAACTGTTTTCCATGCGTTTGCCTTATTTATGCGCATGATGTCACAATCACAGTAGGAAATATCATTGACCAATTGGTGCAACAGACTCCACCAATTGGACAGCAGTGGGCGTGTGTTATGGGAATTTGTTATATAGACCCTGTTTTCAGCTTAATTCTTCACATTTGCTTGCTTTTTATATTGACGACATGGATCTGCGCTGGAAGAGTTTTCACTTCAACTTGGATCTTGACATCAGGATGGCTCAGACTTATGCAGTTGCTTGCCATGAACAAAGGGAGAGAGAGAGACAGCGAAGACGGCAGCAGCGGCGTTTGTGGATACATCCGATTGTTGAACTCTGTGAGAGCCGAGGGGCGTACCACACCCTCTACAGCTAGCTCCAGGCGAACCCGGAGAAATTTACGGACTATACACAGATGTCCCAACAAAGCTTGATGTATTTGCTTGGTCATGTCCAAGATGTCATCCGGAGACAGGAGACACAGCTCCGTCTTACCATTCCTCCCGAGGAACGGCTCCTGGTAACATTACGGTAGGTAGTATTTAAAAGCCAATGCCTGCCTAATTTTATCTGTTCTCAGATGTACTATTCCAAAGCGTGCTGAATTCTTTTTTTGCCATGTACTTAACCAAAAGCTGCAGCATTATTTTTATGCCATTAATAATAATAATCTTTATTTAGCGCTAACATATTCCGCAGCGCTTTACAGTTTGCACACATTTTCATCACTGTCCCCGATGGGGCTCACAATCTAAATTCCCTATCAGTATGTCTTTGGAGTGTGGGAGGAAACCGGAGTGCCCGGAGGAAACCCACGCAAACACGGGGAGAACATACAAACTCCTTGCAGATGTTGTCCTTGGTGGGATTCGAACCCAGGACCCCAGCGCTGCAAGGCTGCAGCGCTAACCACTGAGCCACCGTGCTGCCCATAAAGAAAAGGCTGAAGATTTAATTTTTAATGCCCTTTTTTATGTGTTACAGTTTTTTGTTTATGGTATTGCTAAAAAAAATATATGCACAGATATTATTTTTTGGTTGTTTCTTTGTGTCGCAGATTCCTGGCTACTGGAGAGACCCTCTCTTCACTGCACTTCCAGTACCGGCTTGGAATCTCCACCTTGTCGGGAATAGTTGCGGACACCTGCTGGGCTTTGTGGGACGTTCTCTGTCCAGAATTTCTGCCCCTGCCCACTGTGGACAAGCGGATTGAACATGCAGAAAGATTCTGGACAGTCTGCAATTTCCCCAACTGTTTAGGTGCGGTGGATGGGAAACACATCTGGATAATAAAACCCAAAAGAACAGGCTCGGAGTACTATAACTGTAAAAAGTACTTCTCTACAGTTCTCATGGCCATTTCTGATGGAGACTGTAAGTTTGTTGCAGTGGACATTGGTGCACTTGACCGTGATAATGACTCCCAGGCTTTTAAGAACTCAGACATGGGATGGAGGTTGTATGACAACCAGTTCAATTTTCCCATGCCACAGCCTCTTCCCAACACCGACGGTCCGCCACAGCCCTTTGTAATGGTTGGGGATGAGGCATTCCAGATGTGCCAAAACCTCCTCAAGCCCTACTCCAGCTGTGACCTAGACCATACCAAAAGAATTTTTAATTACAGGCTGACCAGGGCAAGAAGAACTGTAGAATGTGCCTTTGGAATACTTGTATCCAGATGGCGCATTCTCAGCACAGCCATTAATCTTAAATTGGAAACAGTGGATGAGGTGGTGAAGGCCTATGTGGTTCCACACAATTTTGTGATGGTTAGAGAGCACCCAAATGTTGAACTCGATGATGCTGCTCCTAACCCCTTGCATGAATTTACTCGGCATCCTCTCAGGTCATCCATTGAAGTAGGGCAAATGAGGGACCAATTTGCTGCCTACTTCAACTCAGATGTAGGATGGGTGCCCTGGCAAGAGCAAATGGTGTAACCAAGTTTACTTTCGTGTGTATCTTAATAAAAAACCTGTGTTGATACCTATGCTGCGTGCACTCTGTCTTTTTACACTTCAATACAATAATCAACTGGCCAGGTGTAAGAGTGAATTCACGATGCTGGGTTTTGTGAATTTACTAGTACTCATGACCAGGTGAGTATACAAACACAAAAGTTAAGTTATATGATCTTTATCGTCTTTACACTTTGAGTTCAATGTGATGCGACGGTGGAGATAATACAAATAATTTTTGTGTCACCTGGCATGATGTTAACAATAGTGATTTTGGACTGCAGTTGCATCCCTCACTATTGATGACACCTAACGCTGTGACTATAAATATTATTTGTAGTATCTGCACTGTGGCTTCAGTTTTAACACAGACAGTAGACATAATAAAGTTTATACAACTATACAATACCCAGGCCTGGTGTCATGCTGAAGTGAGGATGCCAAAAGTAAAGCATCCAAAGGTTATCACACATGGGCAGGAGAATACACATAAGAGGTAACCTGCAGCATCGCTACAGTCTGATAGAAATATATGCAGACGGAAGCGGCGCTGCTGGTTAAAACTCATGCGTATTAACCTGGCCAGGTGTGATAGTTATGATACAAGGGCAGGGTATTGTACATATGGCATGTATTTTCCCCATCATCTCCTCATTTTATCAACATACACTGAATAGAAGATGTGGTTAATTACAAGGTATATCT
Organism: Dendrobates tinctorius; assembly: GCF_039654945.1. Classification (NCBI taxonomy): domain Eukaryota; kingdom Metazoa; phylum Chordata; class Amphibia; order Anura; family Dendrobatidae; genus Dendrobates; species Dendrobates tinctorius. The sequence continues at coordinate 11,261,207 of NW_027361794.1, forward strand.
ACTATAACTTTGGATTGTATCCCAAAAAGTTAAATGATGTTAAAACACACCATAGTCAATTAACTGTTTAGGATACAAGTCAAGGTAACAATAGATAGGCCTTGCACTAAACTCCATCCTCTATTCAGTATGTACTATATTACCTTACTGAAGAGACTGTTGTGGAAAATAAAAATCATATAGATTAGAAAATAAAAATCATATAGATTAGAATTTTTGACTACACATAGTTCAAAGATTGACACGCGAAGCGTGTGCCAATAGTGGAGCTATGTGTTGACAAAAATGGCAAATGTATGGTGCAGTGTGTGTACACCAGTGTGTGTGTAGGCGGCGAAAGACACATTAAACAAACCTTTTTTTTGAACCATAAAAATAGAACTTTTATTTATTTATTTTTTAAAATTATTTTCCTTTTGAAGGACGTTTGGGGGAAGAGTGGGATACTTTGGGCGTGTGGAGAGACGAGGAACGGCTGGAAATTGAGGAAGGGGTTCTAGGGGAAGGGGCTACTAAAGTACTGGGGGAAGGTAGATCAGGTATGGAAGCGGAGGCAGTTTGAGAAACATTGGAAGGAGAGGGGGGACTGACTAACAAAGTCTTTTTTTTTTCTTCTTCTTTGGGGCAGGAGTCACCTGCCTGGACCAAACACCGTATGGCCGCCTTACATTAGCTGACCGACTAGAGATGGTGGACCGTGTCTTGGCAGAATAAAAGACGGAATGTGGGTCTCCCCTAGACTGCTCGGTGGTGGTGCTGGCGATGCTCCTTGAAGGAGAAATTGTGGTCACGGTGCTCAAAGAAGGAGAAGTGTGAGTGGGGCTTCTGGTGGGAGAAGTGGTGGCCGTGCTCCTATCAGGCGAAGTGGTGGCGGTGCTCTTCTGATGAGGAGTGCTGGCAGTGCTATGAGGAGGCGAAGCAGTGGCGGTGCTCCTGTGAAGAGTAGTGGTGGCGGTGCTCCTAGGAGGAGATGTGGTGGCGGTGCTCCTCTGATGAGTGGTGGAGGTGCTCCTTGAATGCTGAGGATTTGTGCCGGTGCTCTCATAATGATGAGAAGTGGCGGAGCTCCGACCCGGAGATGATGGTGACTCTGTGCTCTGAACAGGAGAAGAGGTGGTGGTGGACCAAGCAGATTTTGGGCTTGTGGTGTGCCAAGATGAGGTAACGATGGCAGTACTGGTGCTCCAGACAGGAGCAGCACTTGACATGGTGGTGGCGGGGGTGGAGTGACCAGCAGCACTCGGCATTGGTGTGGTGTAGTGGTGTCCGGCTTGGCTAGGAATGCAGGTGGCCGTGCAGTGATATGCAGCAGAAGTCGGTACTGTGGTGAAGAGAGACAGTGGTGGCATAGGTGGGAATGACAACACTGACTGCTGCACGTACTGATTCTGCTGCATAGCCTGCAAGAAAGCAGTGTTGCAGGCGTGTAACACATTCAGCTGTTGCTCAGTACTAAGGTGATCCGCCATGCCCCGTTCAATTTTACTAAAGAAATGGTGCGCTGGTCTATTGAGGTCAGTCTCCAGCCATTCAAGGCGCTGGTCGGAAGAGAGGAAGAGGTGTTCCATGTGGTTAAAACCATGTTCCATTAGTGAGAAACCACTTTCCACTCGTTCGGACAGCGTCTTGAGACTGGCATGAAAGGCATCGCTCAAGTGCATGAACTCGGGCAAGACAGGCCTGTCCGAGGCCCTCTGCTGCTGGCGCGTAGTGCCCGCACAACCAGTGACAGAGACCTGGGACAGGGGGACACCTGATTGACCAGCTTCCTGATCACCAGCTGTCTGTGTTGCTGACCTGCCATTTGCTTCCTGGCTGTCGGATGGCTGGGACGGGTCCGAGGTCGATCGATGAAGAACCGCTCCAGGGACAGGTTGCAGGGTGCTGATCCTGGTACTGTGGAAAGAAAAGTAAAACATTAGTATCATGCATTATTGTGTGGAACATAAAACCACCAATTAGTTCAATGAAAAACAAAAAAAAACATTATATACTTACGCTCTGGTGGCAAGGACCGGTCGTAAGAATTCCAAAGCGCGATGGTAGCGGTACTTGGTTCTGGTCCTTGCCGCTGAGCCACTGCGAACCTGTCCCTCAGCCCGAACATCAGTGTTGAAGCGGTCCTTCATCGAGCGCCAACGTGTGCGGACTTTGTTAACTGTTGAAAAAATAAAAAAAAATAAAAAATTAGACAATGCACTGACATCTGTAGAAACACACAAACCTGAGTGACCATGCAGCCTCCAAAATAATTCTGAACACAAAGCATACACTATTGAACCAGAGGACACTGGTGTGTTTACTGCAAGTATATGACTAGCAATAAACATACAAGTATCATCAGGAACAAGAGTGTAGCATGAAATATACCGCATGACAATACACAAGTCATACACTATTGTACCTGAGGACACTGGTGTGTTTACTGCAAGTCTATATCTTGCACTAAACACACATGTATCATCAGGAACAAGAGTCAATGCAGCATCACACAACACAGAAATACTTACTGAACGCCTTTTTTAAAGTTGCAGAGGCGCAGTCCCAGCCCTCCATCAACGCTGCGGCCACCTCATTCCAGAGCTGCCGGGTCACCACAGTGTCCTTGTACTGCTGGTCACGGCTGTCCCACAACGGGCTACGCTCCTGGACAAGGCTGATCAGTTGCTCGTTGTCAATATACAGGTCTTCATCCCGTCGTGGAACCTAGAAAACAAATACATTTAGAATCTTGGAAATTGTGGCGAATGATAGAGATAGGAAAGAAAAAGAAAAAGAAAAAAAAGCAGGGAAGAAAAACAGGAATGGAAAAAATTATTGAACCAAAACAACAGGTAGAATGTATCCTGTATCTTAACAAATATAGTTTGCTCAGTTTAGATTTACAAAATTATATTATTCAAGTTTTGTAATTTTTACTATCTCACAATTATTTTTTATTTGCTAAAAAAATTTTTTTTTACAGAACAATGGTGTTTCAATGGGTGTCAACTTTTCTCCATCAGTTGCAAATTTAGTTCTGGCATGGTGGGAAGAGGTATTTATTTTTGGTTGTAATCATCCTTTTTCAGATAACATACAATGGTATTCTCGTTTCATAGATGATTTGCTGTTCGTTTGGAAAGGGGGATGTTCATTTGATCCCTTTATTTGTTGAATATATTCATTCTAATTTATTTCATTTGAGTTTCACTCATATTTTTGATTCTAAAGAAATTTGTTTTTTGGATTTACGTTTAACAGGAGCACCTTATCAGCATCTCTCTAGCACCCCTTTCAGAAAAAAAACCGCAGGGAATGCTATTTTACATGCTACTAGTTTCTATCCGGTACATACCATAAAATCTATACCTGTAGGAGAGTTGACAAGAGCCAAACGAAATTGTAGCAATAAATTCTGGTACAATAAAGAAGATAATATTATAAAAAATCGATTGGGAAATCGCGGTTATCCAGCTTGGACTGTAAGGCTACTTTCACACATCAGTTTTTTGCCGTCAGGCAGGATCCGGCTATTTTTTAGAAAAAACGGATCTGGCGTAAATTTTGGACAACTGTAGAAACGGATCAGTTTTTCTGCCGGATCCGTCTAGCAGGTTATATCTGTTTCCTGGGGGCTGGCCAATTGGATCTGAGCATGCGCAGACTTAAAAAAACGGATCCGGTTGCTGGATCCGTCTTTTTCTTGATCCGGCGCATTCCGTCGCCCATAGACTTTCATTGTGGCAAAAAGCCGGAAGCATCGGATCCGGCGCTTCCGGCTTTTTCGCCGGAGACAAAAAATGTTACAGTAGCCGTTTTTTCCAGACGCCGGAATGAGACAAATAGCCGGATCCGGCAAAAAAAGGACGAACCGCAATACCATCCGGCGCTAATACAAGTCAATGGCGAAAAACCGGATCCGGCATTGCATTTCGCCGGATCCGGTTTTACAAAAAAAAAGCCGGATCTCGCCTGACGGCGCAAAATGGATGTGTGAAAGAGGCCTAAATCGCACTATTAATATTACTGAAACTAAATCTAGAGATTCTCTTATTCGGAAGCAGACTTGTTTGCAAAAAAATTCTTTTCATTGTCCAACTTTAGTATTAACTTATAGTTCTTATTTTCGCTCTATTTCCAATATTATACAGAAAAATTGACATATACTAAGAAATGATGACATCATTGATATAATTTATTGGGAGAAGGTATCAAAATTGTTTCAAGCAAAGCGCCTACTTTGGGAAAATTTTCGTGGCCAAGTTTTTTGGATAAACAAAAAAAATACCGGTGCAAGTAATTGGTTATCAACTGTGGGTTACCATAAATGTGGACATTCGCTAGGTAAAACATGTTCTTTTTCTTACAAAACTACCCACTTTCAAAATGCAACAAATAGGAAATCATCTAAAATTCAGAATTTTCTTAATTGTAATTCAGATGACGTTATTTATATCATTGACTGTACGCATTGTGCATTAAAAATATGTCGGATCGACTATCCGCAAATTAAGAGAAAGCTTTCGTGAACATTTATATGACATTGTACATAGTTCCACTAGACATATGTCCAATATTTCTAAATACTTTGTGTCTGTACACAATAGAAGTGTTTTTTCTTGCAGGGTTTACTGTCATATGTCTTACTGCAAGGTATTTCTGCACATTTGTCATTCTGTGCCTTCTGTTTGTGTTTCAGTTAATGGGTGGTGTGAACATTGTCCGACCGACTTTTTCACAATTGTGCATGTCACATGTGTTTTTAATCCAGTTTTTTTCGTGCTTATGCATGATTTGAGAGACCCCACCCCTCTTTTGTGTGACATACACATAAAGAGCTGTCTTGTCTTACACCACGTGCCCATACTAGAAAGCGCCTGTCTTAATCCTGTTCAATTAGACACTGTTCACATGTTCAGGTTTTAAATACATTAGATAGGGACTGCTTCAATAAGGGTTACCTTGACGAGGTGGAGCAGCTTGGTACACATTTTTTTGCAAAAAAAGTATCGACTAAATACCCTGTATTTGTTGTCATCTTTTTATCAGCACTTGCTGACTACTGTCATATGTCTTACTGCAAGGTATTTCTGCACATTTGTCATTCTGTGCCTTCTGTTTGTGCTTCAGTTAATGAGTGGTGTGAACATTGTCCGACCGACTTGTTCACATTTGTGCATGTCACATGTGTTTTTAATCCAGGGATTATGCAATTGAACGCATTAGGAAACATCCCAGAGGAGGTGATCGGGAACAAGTGCTGCGCAACAGAGAAGCCTTTTGGACTTTTTTGTTGGACACACGCGTACCTATGGGTCTTAATTTGAGAAAGGAATTCATGTTATATTATTGATTTCTTGATTTTTCTGTTTTTTTTTTAAATTTTATTTGTATAAATGTATTTATTTCATCGTTTTCACATTGTATTTTCATTTGGTTTATGTATGTTGGTATCACATGTGTCTTTTTGTAATTATCAGTTTCACCTGTTCATTGCCTTTATACAATGCAATGTCTGCTTCAGAGCTCAGCCTGGGTTTAAGAACCAGTGTGTTCAAAACGCGTCCAGGTGCTCTGCAATTCAGTCCAAGGTAGTTCCCTTCATTGGGTATACCTATTTGTACATAGCTGCCCTTTTGTACTAATGATTTTGATGAAGTGAAAATAAAAATCATTTTTTATCCTTTGAGCTGGATTTCCCCATCTTTTAGAATGTATACTTACATGGCATCTCCTCCCCGCCATGCCTTGTGTACGCTGCTCCGGCTGTTCTGGCTCACTTGGCTGGTCCGATTCCGAGGTCTGTGAAGAACAGAAATTAGTAGCCATATATAGAGGCATGTATACAAAGGCAGCAAAATACTCACCTCACGCTCTGCCTCTTCCAATTCTTCCTGTGGAGGAGCATATTCATATCCAGAAGACATGCTGTGAAAAAAAAAGTACATTATATTGTAAAGGACAGCCTCACATTGATTTTAGAATACTCACATTAAAGCTGCTGTTTTCTCTAAAGTTGTGGATGGTCTCTGGCTGGGTTCGTGTTGTCTTGTCTTCTTGCTGTCTGTCTGGAGAGTGATGATCTGGCACTACAAAGCCCTTATTTTATCTATCCTTCCTTCCAAACAATGTTGCTTGTTTAGGGGGTGGATTTAACAAGTGTCTAGACATTGTTTACTCTGAAATCGCGTGCCCTCAAAAAGTGCTGACATGCGCAGTGCACAGCGCACGTCAGCGCCACCATCGACTCTAATGCTAATTTTTTGCGCATTGCGTGCGCTGACATGCCCATGCAATTTTTTAACGATGTGGGCGGGAATAAAAATTGCAACATGTAGCGTCCGGTGCGTCTGATCGCACACATGGAAAATGCGCAGCGCACTTAAACGCTGAGGCATGCGTGCAATCGCTGGACACTGCGCCTGCCATTTTAAAGATAGGGGACAATTGCGCATGCGATCGTTAGCGCACGATGCGCTGCATGTTAAAACGCTTGTGTGAAACCAGCCTTACCACCTCAACACATTAACCTAACTATCCCTGGGTGGCCCAGTCAAAAGTTTTACCATAACCAGGTTCCCCACATCATGTTCCCACATGCTTTATGCATCTATTATCCCTCTGTGTCCGTACTGTTACATGCTCAACACTATGGCTGGTCTGAACAATGAAGGCAACTGTTACCACCCACCTTTTGTGTCTCCCTTTCTTCCTCATAGATTGCAAGCTTGTGAGCAGGGCCCTCATTCCTCTTGGTATCTGTTATGACCTATGTGATTACTGTTATGCTGTCATGTCTATCGTCTGTACAAGTCCCCTCTGAAATGTAAAGTGCTGCGGAATATGTCGGCGCTATATAAATAAAATTATTATTATTCCCCTCACCCCCCTGTCCTGGTAAGCATGGTCCTCTCACCCCCTTTCCTGGTATGCATGGTCCCCTCACCCCACAATCCTGGAATGCATGGTCCCCCTCACCCCCTAATCCCAGTATGCATGGTCCTCTCATCCTTCAATCCTGGTATACATGGTCCCCTCACCCCCTATCCTGGTTTGCATGGTTCTCTCATCCCTCAATCCTGGTATGCATGCTACCCCTCACCCCCCAGTCCTGGTATGCATGGTCCTCTCATCCCCCAATCCTGTTATGCATGGTCCTCTCACCCCCTATCCTGGTATGCATGGTCTCCTCACCCCCCAATCCTGGTATGCATGGTCCTCTCACCCCCCTATCCTGGTATGCATGGTCCTCTCACCCCCCAATCCTGGTGTAACTGGTCCCCTCACCCCCTATTCTGGTATGCATGGTCCTCTCACTCCCCTAGCCTGTTATGCATGGTCCCCTCACCCCCCAATTCTGATATGCATGGTCCCCTCATCCCCCCCTTTCCTGGTATGTGTTGTGAATTCGCTTTCTGGCCTACCTCTGGTTACTAGTGAAGGTAGTGGAGCTGGTTATATTGACAGAGGGGTTGCGAGCTCTCTTTCTGGGCTCCCTCTGGTGGTTACTGGAGGTAATGGAGCTGATCTGATTAACAGAGGCTTGCCACCTGATAATGAGGAGGACGATTGGAGATCTGAAGTTTCTGACTGGATTTAAGACAGCTGACTCTATCCTCTATCCCTGCTGGTGATTTTTTCCTGCCTCCTGAGGTCTTAGTTTCCAGCTCAGTCCCTGCATGCTCAGCTAAGTGTTCTTTTGCTATTGTTCACATTTGATCTGGTTTTGTCTATTTCAGTCTTGTGTGGTCAGCCAGATCCAGCTGGGGCTGTGCTGAATCTCTATCCATATGTTACTGCTTGTGCCAGTTTGTTTTTGTTCCTTATTAGATTGGCCTCTTTCTGCACTGCTTTCAGAATATACCAGAGTGCTGATATAGTGGGCAAAGTCGTGGGACTTCAGTATTTTTCTATCAGATGTGTTGGACATTTTTTGCAGGGTTTTTTGCGTGATTGCAGACAGTGTCTTTCCTTTCCTGTCCTGTCTAGTTAGTGTGGGCCCCATCATTTGCTCTGTCTATTTTCCTACCTGCGTTTGTGTTTTCAACTTGTCTCACTGACAATATATGCTTGGGGGCTATCTATTCCTTTGGGGTCTGCTCTGGGGCAGTTTAGATTTCCCCTTTCTTGCTTTAGGCTTATTTAGCTCTCTGGCTATGTCGAGGCGTCTAGGATCATCGTAGGTATGCTCCACGGCTACTGCTAGTTGTGTGGATAGGATCAGGGGTCTGCAATCCACTTAGTTACCAACCTCTCTGGTTTTGTGACTTTGCTTGGTCTTGCTCTCCTCCTCGGTGACCCAATCGTAACAGGTATGCATGATCCCCCTCACCCCCCAATCCTGGTATGCATGGTCCTCTCACCCCCTTTCCTGGTATGCATAGTCCTCTCACCCCCCTTTCCTGGTAGGCATGGTCCCCTCACACCCCTATGCTGGTATGCATGGTACCCCTCACCCCCCCAATCCTGGTATGCATGGTCCCCTCACCCCACAATCCTGGTGTGCATGGTCCTCTCACCCCCCAATCCTGGTATGCATGGTTTTCTCACCCCCCAATCCTGGTATGCATGCTATTCCTCACCCCCCAGTCCTAGTATGCATGGTCCTCTCACCCCCCTATCCTGGTATACATGGTCCCCTCACCCCCCTATCCTGGTATGCATGGTCCTCTCACCCCACAATCCTGGTATACACAGTCCCCTCTTCCCCTATTCTGGCATGCATGGTCCTCTCACCCCCTATCCTGGTATGCATGGTCATTTCACCCCCCTTTCCTGGTATGCATGCTACCTCTCACCCCCCCTTTCCTGGTATGCATGGTCGTCTCACCCCCCTTTCCTGGTATGCATGCTATCTCTCATCCCCCTTTCTTGGTATGCATGGTCATCTCACCCCCCTTTCCTGGTATGCATGCTACCTCTCACCCCCCTATCCTGCTATGCCTGTTGCTTCTCACCACCCTTTCCTGGTATGCATGGTCATCTCACCCCCCTTTCCTGGTATGCATGCTATCTCTCATCCCCCTTTCTTGGTATGCATGGTCATCTCACCCCCCTTTCCTGGTATGCATGCTACCTCTCACCCCCCTATCCTGCTATGCCTGTTGCCTCTCACCACCCTTTCCTGGTATGCATGGTCCTCTCACCCCCCTTTCCTGGTATGCATGCTACCTCACCCCTTTTCTTGGAATGCCTGCTACCTCTCACCCTCCTTTCCTGGTTTGCATGGTCCCCTCACCCCCCCAATCCTGATATGCATGGTTCCCTCACCCCCCTTTCCTGGTATGCATGCTACCTCTCACCCCCCTATCCTGATATGTATGGTCCCCCTCACCCCTATTAAACTGTACACATACAAAAAAAACCAAACATTTATACTCACCCTTCTATCATGCGTTCCAGCACTGTCCCGTTCTGTCAGAGGCCAGGGGAGGAGTGTGGTTCTGGAGTACGTGCATGCCCATACCGCAAAGTCCAGCGCCATATTGCTGAAGACACACTGCAAATGTGTCTTCAGTAAACTGGCGCCAGATAGCGCTATGAGCATGTGTGATTCTCACGCGCACTCCTGCCTGGTCTCCAGAAGAAGAGAAGCGCCACAGCAATGCTCCTCCCTGTGAGGTAAGTATGTAAGGGGCGCTCAGCCAATGAGCGGTGCCGTGCGGCTTGGTGGGGGATTCAAATCCCGTGCGGCAACGCTCATTGGCTCAGCCAGTGGGGTGTGGGTTTTGAATCCCGCATTGCTCATTGGCTGAGTGCCCCTGCTGCCGCGCGGCTTGGCAGAGGATATGAATCCCGGCCGCCATATCGGAATACCTATAACTTGGGTGTTCCAATATTGTGGTGGCTCTGTCACAGCTTCCGGTCGCGGTGCATTGTAGAAGCGACACAAGCGCCGGAAGTGTGTGACAGAATTTATTGGTAATTATATATTAGATTATCACATACTTTCTATTCCTGACTGACCGCCACTGGAGTGGCTTATAAACTTACGAAATATAGTTTGAAGTCTGGGATCTGCCAATATATGGGTAGTTTTCTTACTGTTTCGGATAACATGATACATGATTTTAGTTTTTTTAGTCTTGTTTCGCTTGAATATAGGTCAACATTAAATAAAGTCACCTGATGAGTCGCCTTTGGTGAGAACGACGAAACCCGTAGAAATGAGAGGCTTGGAGAGCAAGTGTGTATACGTCACCTCACCCTATCTACTGAAACGTGGGGTATGTTTCTTCTATTAGTCACTTTCTGACTAATCTTCAGGGGTGAGTTATGGGTATAGTTTTACATTTGGAATTAATAAACTTTAGTTTTATCCTTTTGTCAGCAAACATGAGGAATGACAGGAGACAACCCCTCTAAGAAGATCCAATTTTGGTTAAAAGGATTCCAACATTCTGAGCATAAAAAGGGCTTCAACCTTATGTGATGTCTATAATGTTTATTAAGAGTTGATTTCCAAGTAAAATATTTCCCACATTAAGAAACTGAAAAAGGCTTCTCACCTGTGTGACTGCTCTTATGTCTAATAAGATGTGCTTTCCGGTTAAAACATTTCCCACATTTTGAACAGGAAAAAGGCTTCTCCCCTGTGTGAGTTCTCTGGTGGATAACCAAATCTGATATCTGGTTAAAACATTTCTCACATTCTGAACAAGAAAAAGGCTTCTCCCCTGAGTGAATTTTCTGGTGCTTAACCAAATCTGACTTCTGGTTACAACATTTCCCACATTCTGAACAGGAAAAAGGCTTCTCCCCTGTATGACTGCCCTGATGTCTAATAAGATGCGCTTTCCGGTTAAAACATTTCCCACATTCTGAACAGGAAAAAGGCTTCTCCCCTGTGTGAATTCTCTGGTGCTTAACCAAATCTGATTTCTGGTTAAAACATTTCCTACATTCTGAACAGGAAAAAGGCTTCTCCCCTGTGTGAATTCTCTGGTGCTTAACCAAATCCGATTTCTGATTAAAGCTTTTCCCACATTCTGAACAGGAAAAAGGCTTCTCCCCTGTGTGAGTTCTCTGGTGATTAACCAAATCTGATTTGTGATTGAAATTTTTCCCACATTCTGAACAGAAAAATGGCTTCTCCCCTGTGTGAGATCTTTGGTGATTAACCAAACATGATTTCTGATTGAAACTTTTTCCACATTCTGAACAGGAAAAAGGCTTCTCCCCTGTGTGAGTTCTCTGGTGCTTAACCAAATCTGATTTCTGATTGAAACTTTTCCCACATTCTGAACAGAAAAAAGGCTTCTCCCCTGTGTGAATTCTCTGGTGTGCAACAAGCTCTGATGTCTGGTTAAAACTTTTCTCACATTCTGTACAGGAGAAAGGCTTCTCCCCTGTATGAGTTCTTAGATGCTTAACAAGATTATATTTCTGGGTAAAACATTTCCCACATTCAGAACATGAAAAAGGCTTCTCCCCTGTGTGAGTCCTCTGGTGCTTAACCAAACCTGATTTCTGATTGAAACTTTTCCTACATTCTGAACAGTAAAAAGGCTTCTCCCCTGTGTGAATTCTCTGGTGTGCAACAAGCTCTGATTTCTGGTTAAAACATTTCCCACACTCTGAACAGGAAAAAGGCTTCTCCCCTGTGTGAGTTCTTAGATGCATAACAAGATTACATTTCTGGGTAAAACTTTTCCCACATTCTGAACAGGAAAAAGGCTTCTCTCCTGTGTGAGTTCTCTGGTGGTTAACAAAAACTGATTTCCATGTAAAATATTTCCCACATTTTGAACATGAAAATGACTCCTTTGCTTTAGGAGCAGTTTGTTCTTTAATGCCTCTTTTGTGACTTTGATTTTCCTTAGTAGTCGGTAATGAATCAGAAGATGGGACCTGTATCATAGGATCAGATGACCGATCTTTGCTGTGAAGGGATGATGGTATATCTGGAGTAATAGCATTCACTTCAGTTGTATCTTGTAGGATCTCAAGATCATCAGATTTAAAAACTGAAGATGTCAGCTGCCCCTCTGACCTCCTCGTACAGTCATCTGCTAAGATAAAAAACAATTATTATTTTTAATAAAATATCCTAGAGTTTTATATTTTTGAACATTTCTACTTAGCTTGCCAGCCTGCCATTTTTATGGACAGTTTATGTAAAAAAAACGTATTATTTACCAAGACAATGACAGTTCACAGTCTAATAGAAAACCTTGTTCCATGAACCCGTAGTGTGTGGTGTTCAACTGTTCATTCTGCCTCCCAAACATCAAATAAAAAGAAACTAATCGATGTTATGTAGGCGAAAATAATACTAATTCTCATCTCACAAAAAACAAGTCCCCACTCAGGTCCATCATCTGTAAATAGAAAAACAGATGTTCCCACACTATTAGTGGCTCAAAGGCTGTTGTAAAGCAACAAGGTTTCTATAAACCAATCCAGCAAAATCCGTTCTCACTTCTGAGTCTTGCAGTGTGCTCAAACAACATTTAGGATCCCTGTATTTAGCAATATTATAGTGAGAAGAATCCACTTAATTTGCGTTGTGTGTCTCCTGGAGCACAATCTGGGCACTATGTGTTGGGTAATAAAATGTCAAATGTGTAATTTTCACTCTCCAACATCCACTGTGTGTTAATTTCCGGAAAGTGGCTGTGGAGTCACTCCTCCTATAGAGTATAACCCTCAGTGAATTAATTTATAAAATGGAATCACTTTATGGGGATTTCGACTATTCTGGTTTCCTGTCATTTAGTTATATTAGGGCTTCTGCATCTGGTGTGTCCAATCTCATCTGGGATCTGTTCCTGCTGTCCAGCTGGAGTAATCTGCTCCCTACTTCAGCCAACTGGAAAGTACCACACCCTACTAAAGCTCAAAGCATTTGGCCGTTGTTCTCCTCTGGTTCAATCCTCTGTGCTCAGCTCACGGCTTGTGTATTTGCTTCCCGTTATGACCGTGGCTGATTTACTGACTGCTCTTGTGTCTTCTCCTTCTGTATTTTGTCCTTCTAGTTGTGACCCAGCTAATTCACTATTCTTCTTGCCATATAACACCACAGACTAGCAGGTAGCATCATGGTCCAAGCCTTGGGGTCCCAGTGTAAGTCCAGATCCATGTAAGGGTGTTAAAGGGCGATAAGGAAGGCAATCCTTGGGATATGGAAAGCAGAGAAGATAGTGCCAAGCATGTTCATGGTGGACATCTTTTGAGCTGCCAGGTGACCACGAAAGGTGCTCCCAATACATTGTGTCTGCAAACTATTCCAGCAAGATCTGCATCCAAATAGCTAAATGGCGCTCCTTCCCTTCTGAACTTGCCATGTGCCCAGACAGTAGTGTACAACCCTATATAGGGTATTGTGCGAAGCTGGAAAATAATTTGTAAGATCCATTTGTTTTCTATTATTCTTTGTGAATAATTCCAAAGTTATCACCACATAAAGTGACATTCATCTGATTTTAAAAATGGGGTCTGATTAGGAACACAAAACTGGCTGCGGGAAGAGGTTAAATCAGAGTATTTTGGACACTAACTACTGTAGTCAAAAACTGTGAGTATAGACAATAACATCTACTGAAATGATCAAACTCAACAGTCTTCATCAGTAGTAAATGAGTAACTAGTGGTGAAACCTCTCTGGGGTAATTAGAGTATGGGTCTTGGTGACTTCACAATCTAAACTATCGTAAGGTCCAATATTTTCTGTCAGAGGAGTTTCAAGAAGAAATATTACACATTTAAAAGAGAACTGTGTATAATAGTGCAGCGCTGAGATATCTTAAAGGGAACCTGTCAGCAGGATTGTGCACAGTAACCTACTGACAGTGTCAGGTCGGCGCCGTTATACTGATTACAATGATACCTGGTGATTAAATTAGTCCTGTTGTTGTTGTTGTTTAATCTGTATTTGTAGTTTTTGGTTAATGAGATTCTCGTGGTGGGGCTGTGGGCGGGGCTTTATGTGGTGCTCTGATTACATATGAATCTGTATTGGCTTTTGACATGTCACTGATCCCTCAGGGACCTGCCCCCATTTTTTACATAATGCACATAATTGCGTTGATAATGCCTATAATATTGTGGCTATTGTGAGGCTTTGAAAAAAATTACATCCAGCAAAATGTCACTGGCGATGGCGGCACCTGTGCAGTAGCATCTATAAGTAAGAGATAGATGCTACTGGACAGGTGCCACTGGTGTCATTTTGCTGGATGTAGTTTTTTTTTCGAAGCCTCACAATAGCCACAATATTCAAGGCATTATCAACACTAATATCAACACTATTATATGCATTATGTAAAAATGGGGGGCAGGTCACTGAGGGATCAGTGACATGTCAAAAGCCAATACAGATTCATATGTAATCAGAGCACCACATAAAGCCCCACCCACAGCACTATCCACAGTCACACCCACAGCCCCACCCACAGCCTTGCCACGGAGCATGAGAATTTATGGCACAGGTGTAATGGTTTTCCTGTAGTTTATCACAATCCTCCTTTAAATTAATTAGTTTTAATACAAATGGAAAAGTCAGGATGAAGGGAAACTCTGTTGTTATTGTACAGAAATTCACACTTGGCCTCACTGCACATTTAATGTTGTCGATCATAAAAGCAAAGTTTGGCCAGAAAGACTGGACCTGGTCTTGTAGGGACCATATGAGACATTCAGCAGCACAGAAGGGGGAGAAGGTAGATTCATCCAATAAGATATCAGGGATCTAGGAAGCCAACAGCATCATTTCCCTCCACTTTCTCTTACAGGCCCATCATAATAGTTTTCGTCAAGTCATTTTCTAACTTGTCAGCACATTCTACATATGCTGTAATTTGGCTTTGTAGTTTACAGATCTGGGCAGGTAACGGTCAGAGTCTTCTAATCCCAGAGGGTAGGTGGATTGTCAAAAATGGTATGTCCTATAGAAAAGGGCTTTCAATGCCCAAAGTCATTTGAACAGTTTTGGGTGGAGGAGAATATTGTAGTGGGGAGGCAAAATGGTGACATGGTAATATGACCGGACAACACCATCGATAAAGCAGCCACAGCCGGTGACTGAGAAGAATCTGTGACTTCTCTGCATGTGGTGGTTACTACTCACCTGGGTAGTCATATGTAGGAATCTCCACTTTACACCACTCATCACCCCTCACATATGTCTCTGTAGTATTAATATGGGTCAGATCTTCACCCTGAAACAAATATTGTAAAAGTCACAGACAGATGGAGAAGTCACATCTATGATCAGCTCTAATCCTGCCATCTCCACCGTTCTCATTACACAAGTATAAAACATATAATACTGGTGGATAAAACAAGACTGAACACAAGACCTTCACAGCCATCTACACATCATAGGGGAGATCTCATGACACCTTCTCTCCATCTACCTGATGATCCTGAGGAACACTGGGATCTTCTTGTTTACAGTCCTGTGGAAGAAGAGGACGGGGACATCTCTCTGGTGTTGTCCTCTTACTGGATAGATCTGGAGGAAACAAATACAAGGACTGAATTTATTCTTTACATACAGATAATTATAGGCCGTGTGTATTTAGTCCTGTCTATTACCTGGTGATGTGAGGGGCTGGGGAACCTCCATCATGACGTCCTTGTACAGATCTTTGTGTCCTTCTAAATACTCCCACTCCTCCATGGAGAAATAGACGGCGACATTCTGACACCTTATAGGAACCTGACACATACAATGATACCATCATCCCCCAATCCCTTCATAGCGTTACTGTATAATGTCCCAGCATTCCCAGCAGTGTCACCTCTCCAGTCAGCAGCTCAGTCATCTTGTAGGTGAGGTCTAGGATCTTCTGGTCATTGATGTCACCATGTATCAGGGGGAGAGGTGGAGGCCCAGTGATTGGGCTCAGTGGTCTTCCCCATCCCTCGGACACAGGGTCCTGACAGCGCTCACTAGAGGTCTTCTTCACTACTGTGTAATCCTGGTTATGGAGAGACACATTAATAAATCTCACTACAGACATTTCCAGAGTCCTCACCTCTCCAGTTCTGTCCATCTGTTATTCCCATAGATAAGAATGATGTAATGTGACGTCATCAGAATCTCTCACCTCTCCAGTAAGCCGGAAGAGGATCTCTAGGGTGAGGTGTAATATCCTCTCAGCCATCTTGTCTCTGTCCATATCCATCTTTGATGGGTAAATCAGGAAAATTCTCTTCTATAGAAGATCTTCACTGAGAGGATCCGATATTGTAGAGACCTGAATGAGAAGATGAGCCGATGTAACATCATAAAAATCCTGTGTAATAATACAATTACTGGAGATAATAAGGGAAACATTTATCAGAAAGGCAGAGAAGAAGAATGGTGAGAACAGTCAAGGACAATCCACAGACCACCTCCAAAGACCTGCAGCATCATCTTGCTGCAGATGGTGTCACTGTGCATCGGCCAACAATACAGCGCACTTTGCACAAGGAGAAGCTGTATGGGAGAGTGATGCGAAAGAAGCCGTTTCTGCAAGCACGCCACAAACAGAGTCGCCTGAGGTATGCAAAAGCACATTTGGACAAGCCAGTTACATTTTGGAAGAAGGTCCTGTGAACTGATGAAACAAAGATTGAGTTGTTTGGTCATACAAAAAGGCGTTATGCATGCGCTGTATTGTTGACCGATGCACAGTGACACCATCTGCAGCTAGATGATGCTGCCGGTCTTTGGAGGTGGTCTGTGGATTGTCCTTGACTGTTCTCACCATTCTTCTTCTCTGTCCTTCTGATAAATGTTTCCCTTATTATCTCCTTCTGATATTTTTCTTGGCCTGCCACTTCTGGGCTTAACAAGAACTGTACCTGTGTTCTTCCATTTCCTTACCATGTTCCTCACAGTGGAAACTGACAGGTTAAATCTCTGAGACAACTTTTTGTATCCTTCCCCTGAAAAGCTATGTTGAATAATCTTTGTTTTCAGATCATTTGAGAGTTGTTTTGAGGAGCCCATGATGCCACTCTTCATAGGAGAATCAAATAGGAGAACTACTTGCAAGTGGCCACTTTAAATACCTTTTCTCATGATTTGATAAACCTGGCTATGAAGTTCAAAGCTCAATGAGGTTACAAAACCAATTTAGTGCTTCAGGAAGTCAGTAAAAAGTAGTTAGGAGTGTTCAAATCAAGAAAATGATAAGGGTGCCGATACTTTTGCACCGGTCAAATTTTGTTTAAATGCAGATTGCACATTTTCTGTTAGTACAATAAACCTCATTTGAATCCAGAAATATAACTGAGTCCATCAGTTATTAGATATATGAAACTGAAATACCTGTTGCAAAAACCAAAATTGTTATAAAGAAAAAAGGTTAACATTAATAGGGGTGCCCAAACTTTTACATATGACTGTATACCACCCTCAGCACACAGTTCACCACACATACACCAACCTCGCCACATAAAAGTCCAAACATAAACGTCATCAATCAAAACTCGCCACGCTGTCCCAGAGCTGTTTAAAAGATGAAAAATGAGCTGTGATTGGTTGCTATCAGCAACAGTTTTCTTTGTAGACAGTTGTGGTAACTGAGGCCTATTATTCTTATCATTTCTTTGGTGTTATCGTTCTTCTGTAAAGCTGTAAATAACACAATTTATTACCGTGCCGACACAGACCACCCTCTGACACAGACTGCAGGGGGAGCCCAGTATCACACAGGATAGGATTAGATACATGGCTCAGCAGTCAGTAACACACAGGAGAGGACTAGACACACGGCTCAGCAGTCAGTGTCACACAGGAGAGGATTAGATACACAGCTCAGCAGTCAGTAACACACGGGATAGGATTAGATACACGGCTGAGCAGTCAGTAACACACATGATAGGATTAGGTACACGGCTCAGCAGTCAGTATCACACAGGATAGGATTAGATACACAGCTCAGAAGTCAGTATCACGCAGGAGAGGATTAGATATACAGCTCAGCAGTCAGTAACACACGGGATAGGATTAGATACACGGCTCAGCAGTCAGTGTCACACAGGAGAGGATTAGATACACAGCTCAGCAGTCAGTAACACACGGGATAGGATTAGATACACGGCTGAGCAGTCAGTAACACACATGATAGGATTAGATACACAGCTCAGCAGACAGTATCACACAGGATAGGACTAGATACACAGCTCAGAAGTCAGTATCACGCAGGAGAGGATTAGATATACAGCTCAGCAGTCAGTAACACACGGGATAGGATTAGATACACGGCTCAGCAGTCAGTGTCACACAGGAGAGGATTAGATACACAGCTCAGCAGTCAGTATCACACAGGAGAGGATTAGATACACGGCTCAGCAGTCAGTGTCACTCAGGAGAGGATTAGATACACAGCTCAGCAGTCAGTATCACACAGGAGAGGATTAGATACACGGCTCAGCAGTCAGTGTCACACAGGAGAGGATTAGATACACAGCTCAGCAGTCAGTAACACACATGATAGGATTAGGTACACGGCTCAGCAGTCAGTATCACACAGGATAGGATTAGATACACAGCTCAGCAGTCAGTATCACACAGGATAGGATTAGATACACAGCTCAGCAGACAGTATCACACAGGATAGGACTAGATACACAGCTCAGAAGTCAGTGTCACACAGGAGAGGATTAGATACACGGCTCAGCAGTCAGTATCACACAGGATAGGATTAGATACATGGCTCAGCAGTCAGTATCACGCAGGAGAGGATTAGATATACAGCTCAGCAGTCAGTAACACACGGGATAGGATTAGATACACGGCTCAGCAGTCAGTGTCACACAGGAGAGGATTAGATACACAGCTCAGCAGTCAGTAACACACGGGATAGGATTAGATACACGGCTCAGCAGTCAGTATCACACAGGAGAGGATTAGATACACAGCTCAGCAGTCAGTATCACGCAGGAGAGGATTAGATACACAGCTCAGCAGTCAGTATCACACAGAATAGGATTAGATACACGGCTCAGCAGTCAGTATCACGCAGGAGAGGATTAGATATACAGCTCAGCAGTCAGTATCATACATGATAGGATTTGATACACAGCTCAGCAGTCAGTATCACACAGGATAGGATTAGATACACGGCTCAGCAGTCAGTATCACACAGGAGAGGATTAGATATACAGCTCAGCAGTCAGTAACACACGGGATAGGATTAGATACACGGCTGAGCAGTCAGTAACACACATGATAGGATTAGGTACACGGCTCAGCAGCAGTCAGTATCACACAGGATATGATTAGATACAGCTCAGCAGCCAGTATCACACAGGATAGGATTAGATACAGCTGAGCAGTCAGTATCACACAGGAGAGGATTAGATACATGGCTCAGCAGTCAGTATCACACAGGATAGGATTAGATACACAGCTCAGCAGTCAGTGTCACACAGGAGAGGATTAGATACACAGCTCAGCAGTCAGTATCACGCAGGAGAGGATTAGATACACAGCTCAGCAGTCAGTATCACACAGGATAGGATTAGATACACGGCTCAGCAGTCAGTATCACGCAGGAGAGGATTAGATATACAGCTCAGCAGTCAGTATCATACATGATAGGATTTGATACACAGCTCAGCAGTCAGTATCACACAGGATAGGATTAGATACACGGCTCAGCAGTCAGTATCACACAGGAGAGGATTAGATATACAGCTCAGCAGTCAGTAACACATGGGATAGGATTAGATACACGGCTGAGCAGTCAGTAACACACATGATAGGATTAGGTACATGGCTCAGCAGCAGTCAGTATCACACAGGATATGATTAGATACAGCTCAGCAGCCAGTATCACACAGGATAGGATTAGATACAGCTGAGCAGTCAGTATCACACAGGAGAGGATTAGATACACAGCTCAGCAGTCAGTATCACACAGGATAGGATTATATACACAGCTCAGCAGTCAGTGTCACACAGGAGAGGATTAGATACACTGCTGAGCAGTCAGTATCAGACAGGATAGGATTAGATACATGGCTCAGCAGTCAGTATCACGCAGGATAGGATTAGATACACAGCTCAGCAGACAGTATCACACAGGAGAGGATTAGATACACGGCTGAGCAGTCAGTAACACACGATAGGATTAGATACACGGCTCAGCAGACAGTATCACACAGGAGAGGATACTTGGGTAATCGTTTAGTTAATTTGTGTTGCAAATCTGTAGTGTTGAATATATGATGTGAAATGTTTTTATGTGCAATATAATCATTATAAGCTGTTATAACTAACCACAGTTGGTTACTATGCCCAGGCAACGTCGGGCTCTTCAGCTAGTATACCTATAAAATAATATATATAATATATTATATTGAAGATATAGAGAATATATATACATATATATATATATAATATATTGGATATTTAATGTATTATATATATACTGTACATATCATATATATAATATAAATATACTAAAAATATAATATATAAATATAAAAGATATATATATATATATATATATACAGTGGGGCAAAAAAGTATTTAGTCAGTCAGCAATAGTGCAAGTTCCACCACTTAAAAAGATGAGAGGCGTCTGTAATTTACATCATAGGTAGACCTCAACTATGGGAGACAAACTGAGAAAAAAAAATCCAGAAAATCACATTGTCTGTTTTTTTTCCATTTTATTTGCATATTATGGTGGAAAATAAGTATTTGGTCAGAAACAAGCAATCAAGATTTCTGGCTCTCACAGACCTGTAACTTCTTCTTTAAGAGTCTCCTCTTTCCTCCACTCATTACCTGTAGTAATGGCACCTGTTTAAACTTGTTATCAGTATAAAAAGACACCTGTGCACACCCTCAAACAGTCTGACTCCAAACTCCACTATGATGAAGACCAAAGAGCTGTCAAAGGACACCAGAAACAAAATTGTAGCCCTGCACCAGGCTGGGAAGACTGAATCTGCAATAGCCAACCAGCTTGGAGTGAAGAAATCAACTGTGGGAGCAATAATTAGAAAATGGAAGACATACAAGACCACTGATAATCTCCCTCGATCTGGTGCTCCACACAAAATCCCACCCCGTGGGGTCAGAATGATCACAAGAAAGGTGAGCAAAAATCCCAGAACCACGCGGGGGGACCTAGTGAATGAACTGCAGAGAGCTGGGACCAATGTAACAAGGCCTACCATAAGTAACACACTACGCCACCATGGACTCAGATCCTGCAGTGCCAGACGTGTCCCACTGCTTAAGCCTGTACATGTCCGGGCCCGTCTGAAGTTTGCTAGAGAGCATTTGGATGATCCAGAGGAGTTTTGGGAGAATGTCCTATGGTCTGATGAAACCAAACTGGAACTGTTTGGTAGAAACACAACTTGTCGTGTTTGGAGGAAAAAGAATACTGAGTTGCATCCATCAAACACCATACCTACTGTAAAGCATGGTGGTGGAAACATCATGCTTTGGGGCTGTTTCTCTGCAAAGGGGCCAGGACGACTGATCCGGGTACATGAAAGAATGAATGGGGCCATGTATCGTGAGATTTTGAGTGCAAACCTCCTTCCATCAGCAAGGGCATTGATGATGAAACGTGGCTGGGTCTTTGAACATGACAATGATCCAAAGCACACCGCCAGGGCAACGAAGGAGTGGCTTCGTAAGAAGCATTTCAAGGTCCTGGAGTGGCCTAGCCAGTCTCCAGATCTCAACCCTATAGAAAACCTTTGGAGGGAGTTGAAAGTCCGTGTTGCCAAGCGAAAAGCCAAAAACATCACTGCTCTAGAGGAGATCTGCATGGAGGAATGGGCCAACATACCAACAACAGTGTGTGGCAACCTTGTGAAGACTTACAGAAAACGTTTGACCTCTGTCATTGCCAACAAAGGATATATCACAAAGTATTGAGATGAAATTTTGTTTCTGACCAAATACTTATTTTCCACCATAATATGCAAATAAAATGAAAAAAAAAACAGACAATGTGATTTTCTGGATTTTTTTTTCTCAGTTTGTCTCCCATAGTTGAGGTCTACCTATGATGTAAATTACAGACGCCTCTCATCTTTTTAAGTGGTGGAACTTGCACTATTGCTGACTGACTAAATACTTTTTTGCCCCACTGTATATATATACATACATGTTAGTGCCAAATACAATTAGTCTAGTGTTGGCTCTAAATTACGGACATGTATTTAATTAATAAATGATTATTTCCAGGAACAAAATGGCGTGGGGTCCCCTTATAATTTATAGACATCAACACTATACTAATTGTATTTTTCACTGACATATACACTCACTGGCCACTTTATTAGGTACACCATGCTAGTAAGGGGTTGGACCCCCTTTTGCCTTCAGAACTGCCTCAATTCTTCGTGGCAGAGATTCAACAAGGTGCTGGAAGCATTCCTCAGAGATTTTGGACCATATTGACATGATGGCATCACACAGTTGGCGCAGATTTGTCGGCTGCACATCCCTGATGCGAATCTCCCGTTCCACCACATCCCAAAGATGCTCTATTGGATTGAGATCTGGTGACTGAGGAGGCCATTTGAGTACAGTAAACTCATTGTCATGTTCAAGAAACCAATCTGAGATGATTCGAGCTTTAGGACATGGCGCATTATCCTGCTGAAAGTAGCCATCAGATGTTGGGTACATTGTGGTCATAAAGGGATGGACATGGTCAGCAACAATACTCAGGTAGGCTGTGGCGTTGCAACGATGCTCAATTGGTACCAAGGGGCCCAAAGAGTGCCCAGAAAAAATTCCCCACACCATGACACCACCACCACCAGCCTGAACCGTTGATACAAGGCAGGATGGATCCATGCTTTCATGTTGTTTACGCCAAATTCTGACCCTACCATCCGAATGTCGCAGCAGAAATCGAGACTCATCAGACCAGGCAACGTTTTTCCAATCTTCTACTGTCCAATTTCGATGAGCTTGTGCAAATTGTAGCCTCAGTTTCCTGTTCTTAGCTGAGAGGAGTGGTACCCAGTGTGGTCTTCTGCTGCTGTAGCCCATCTGCCTCAAAGTTCGACGCACTGTGCGTTCAGAGATGCTCTTCTGGCCACCTTGGTTGTAACGGGTGGCAATTTGAGTCACTGTTGCCTTTCTATCAGCTCGAACCAGTCTGCCCATTCTCCTCTGACCTCTGGCATCAACATGGCATTTCCGGCCACAGAACTGCCGCTCCCTGGATTTTTTTTCTTTTTCGGACCATTCTCTGTAAACCCTAGAGATGGTTGTGCGTGAAAATCCCAGTAGATCAGCAGTTTCTGAAATTCTCAGACCAGCCCTTCTGGCACCAACAATCATGCCACGTTCAAAGGCACTCAAATCACCTTTCTTCCCCATACTGATGCTCGGTTTGAACTGCAGGAGATTGTCTTGACCATGTCTACATGCCTAAATGCACTGAGTTGCCGCCATGTGATTGGCTGATTAGAAATTAAGTCTTAACACACAGTTGGACAGGTGTACCTAATAAAGTGGCCAGTGAGTGTATATAAATATATATATTTACAATATATATTTTATATGTATAGATTATATATACTGTATATATATAGAAATCAAGGCAGAAAAGTCCAGCAAGCGGAAACTTCAGGAGGTATAATAAAATCCAAGAATTTTTATTGCAGATAATTTAAAAAATTCAGAGTTCAGTAACAAGATGCAGACATAATGCTGAACAGACTACACGTTTCGGCGGTAACAACTGTCGCCTTCTTCACCGCCGAAACGCGTAGTCTGTTCAGCATTATGTCTTCATCTTGTTACTGAACTCTGGATTTTTTAAATTATCTGCGATAAAAATTCTTGGATTTTATTATACCTCCTGAAGTTTCCGCTTGCTGGACTTTACTGCCTTGATTTCTACATTGTTGGACTTGTTCCCAGTCTTGGTCCGTGCAACACAGAGGAAACAGGTATTTACCATCCAGAGTTCGGAGGTTAGCTGGTCTATGTGTTGTTTTGATACTGTATATATATATTATATGTATATATATCATATATATATATATATATATATATATATATATATACACTGTATATTGCACAGTAAGATTGAACAAAAGCCATTAATTCATTTGTCGGCTTCTGTAAAATCAGAATGGAAGGAGCGCCGTTTGACTTTTTCAATGTAAAATTGTCTGGAATTCAGATTGGACGCCATGTCACGTTTGGTGAGCCCCGATGTGCCTAAACAGTGGAAACCCCCCACAAGTGACCCCATTTTGGAAACTAGACAACCCAAGGAACTTATCTAGATGTGTGGTGAGAACTTTGACCCCCCAAGGGCTTCAAAGAGGTTTATAACGTACAGCCGTACAATTAAAAAAAAGCATATTTTTTCCACAAAAATGATCTCTTCACTCCCAATTTTTATTTTCCCAAGGGTAACAGGACCCCAAAAGTTATTGTGCAATTTGTCCTGAGTATGCTGATGCCCCATGTGTGGGGGTAAACGACTATTTGGGCGCATGGCAGAGCTCAGTAGGGAAGCAGCGCTATTTGACTTTATTGGCTGGAATTGAGATCGGAAGCCATGATGCATTTGGAAAGCCCCTGATGTGCCAAAACAGTGGAAACCCCCACAAATGACACCATTTTGGAAACTAGACCCCCCAAGGAACTTATCTAGATTTGTGGTGAGAACGTTGAACCCCCAAGGGCTTCACAGAAGTTAGTAACGCCCGGGTGAGAAAATTTAAAAAAATCATATTTTTTCCACAAACATGATTTTTTAGTCCCCAATTTTTTTTATTTTCTCAAGGGTAACAGGAGAAACTGGTCCCCAAAAGTTGTTGTCCAATTTTTCCTGAGTACCGTGATATCCCATATGTGGGAGAAAACTACTGTATGGGCACACGTCGGGGCTTGGAAGGGAAGTAGTGACGTTTTGGAATGCAGACTTTGATGGAATGGTCTGCGGGTGTCATGTTGCCTTTGGAGAGCCCCTGATGTGCCTAAACTGTGGAAACCCCCCACAAGTGACCCCATTTTGGAAACTAGACCGCCCAAGGAACTTATCTAGATGTGTGGTGAGCACTTTGAACCCCCAAGGGCTTCAAAGAGGTTTATAACGTACAGCCGTACAATTAAAAAAAAGCATATTTTTTCCACAAAAATGATCTCTTCACTCCCAATTTTTATTTTCCCAAGGGTAACAGGACCCCAAAAGTTATTGTGCAATTTGTCCTGAGTATGCTGATGCCCCATGTGTGGGGGTAAACGACTATTTGGGCGCATGGCAGAGCTCAGTAGGGAAGCAGCGCCATTTGACTTTATTGGCTGGAATTGAGATCGGAAGCCATGATGCATTTGGAAAGCCCCTGATGTGCCAAAACAGTGGAAACCCCCACAAATGACACCATTTTGGAAACTAGACCCCCCAAGGAACTTATCTAGATTTGTGGTGAGAACGTTGAACCCCCAAATGCTTCACAGAAGTTTATAACGTAGAGCCATAAAAATAAAAAAATCTAATTTTTTTTTCCACAAAAATTATATTTTTGCCCCAACTTTTTATTTTCCCAAGGGTAACAGGAGAAATTGGACCTCAAAAGTTGTTGTGCAATTTGTCCTGAGTAGGCTGATAACCCATATGTGGGGGTAAACCACTGTTTGGGCGCATGGCAGAGCTTGGAAGGGAAGGAGCACCGTTTGACTTTTTCAACGCAGAATTGGCTGGAATTGAGATCAGACGCCATGTTGTATTTGGAGAGCACCTGATGTGCCTAAACAGTGGAAACCCCCCAATTTTAACTCCAACCTTAACCCCAACACACCCCTAACCCTAATCTCAGCCCTAGCCCTAGCACTAACCCTAACCCTAGCCCTAACCCTAAAGGGAAAATGGAAATAAATACATTTTTTTTAAATTCTATTATTTTTCCCTAAGGGGGTGATAACGGGGGGTTTGATTTACTATTTATGGCGGTTTTTATTTTTGGCAGCTGTCATACGCTAATAGACGCTTTTTATTGTAAAAATAGTTTTTGCATCACCACATTTTGAGAGCTATAATTTTTCCATATTTTGACCCACCGAGTCATGTGAGGTCTTATTTTTTGCAGGATGAGTTGACGTTTTTATTGGTACCATTTTCGGGCATGTGAGATTTTTTGATCGCTTTTTATTCCGATTTTTGGGACGCAGAATGAACAAAAAAACAGCATTTCATGAATTTCTTTTGGGAGTGCGTTTACACCGTTCCGCATGCGGTAAATTTGATAAAGCGGTTTTATTCTTCGGGTCAGTACGGTTACAGCGATACCTCATTTATATCGTTTTTTCATGTTTTGGCGCTTTTATACAATGAAAACAATTTTAGATAAAAAATAATTATTTTTGCATCGCTTTATTCTACGAGCTATAACTTTTCTATTTTTTCACTGATGATGCTGTTTGGTGGCTCACTTTTTGTGGGACAAGATGACGTTTTCAGTGGTACCATGGTTATTTATATCCGTGTTTTTGATCGCGCATTATTGCACATTTTGTTCGGCGGTATGATGATAAAGCATTGTTTTTTGCTTTGTTTTTTTATTTAAGGGGTTCATTAAAGGAGTTAACTAGTGGGACAGTTTTATAGGGCGGGTCGTTATGGATGCGGCAATACTAAATATGTGTACTTTTATTGTTTTTTTTTAATTTCCAAAAAATGAATTTATTTGGGAATATTTTTTTTTAATTTGTTTAGGGATTTTTTTATAAATTATTTTTACACTTTTTTTAACTTTATTTTCTTGTCCAAGAGGGGGACATCACTGGAAAGTGTCAGATCGCTGATCTGACAGTTTGCACAGCACTCTGTCAGATCAGCGATCTGACAGGCGCTGCACAGGCTTCCTCCTTGCCTGCTCTCTGCAGGCACTGAGGAAGCCACCTCCCTGCAGGCCCCCGCGGCCATCTTGGATCTGGGGGCCTGCAAGGAAGGAGGCCCCCAGAGCAGGGGTCTCAGGGAAGCACAGAGACCAATGCTTCCCTAATCCCCCCGGTACACTGCGATCATGTTTGATTGTAGTGTGCCAGTGGTTAACGTGTCGGGGGCAGTCCATGACCGCCCCTGACACATAGTTCCGGGTATCAGCTTACCTCTCTGCTGGTCATTCATTCTGGCAGTCGTTTTACAGCGGCATTAGCACAATCCTGTTGTAAACCACTTAACCCCTTCTGATGGATTGCAGCGGGGGATGTGACTGAGCAGTGGAGAGGTAAGGATATTGTTGTTTTTTTGTTTTATTTTTGTTACAGGTCCATGGTTTATTTATAGATTAGCAGAGGAATAAATATGGTCAAAAACTTGATGTCTTTATTTCATTAAAATAATTTTTAATTAATGTATGTGTGTTTTTTTAACCCTTTAATAGTCTAGGGTTAATAATGGAGAGGTGTCTTATTGACACCTCTCCATTATTAATTGGCTTAATGTCACCTTTCAATAGCAAGGTGACATTAACCCATTCTTGTTAACCCATTAGCCACTGCTACAGGGCAATGGGAATAGAGAGTCTAAGTGCCAGAAAAAGGCGCATCTTATAGATGCGTCTTTTCTGGGGTGTCTGGGGGCAGATTTTTGTAGCCAGGGGGGGCCAAAAACAATGGTCTCACTCAAGGCTATTAGTATCTGCCCTCACTCACTGGCCTTGGTGGAGCAAATTGCGCGGGAGCCCACGCAATTTTTTTTTCATTGAATTTACCCCTTAATTTAACACCTATATGTCCCAAATTTTACACACATACCCTAATATAATTATTAGTCAAAGACATATAAAAAACTAAATGAAATAAAATGGTTTACTGCATCTAAACCATGTCACATATCCTGTCGGCTTTTGCAATTATTTCACAAATCCGACAAATGAATTAACGGCTATTATATCTATATCTCTATCAAATATATATACTGTAATGTGTATATATTGTGGCAGGGCTAAGGGTCGTGTAATTGATGGGAGATATGTGTCTCATAAATGGCTTATCTCCATAATGTAAGGCAGAAGTAAAGCATACCAGATATTGTTATTGTTTTTGTTTGAAGGACCTGTGGTGAGGTCAGTCATGTGACCAGTCAGCTGCTGGGAACGTGGGTGTGGCTACAGCCTTATAATGTGACCTGCTCCTGAACCAGGGAGCTGTATGTGGGGAGGACTACACCTCCCAGCATGTGCTGAGACTCGCGGTCTGAGTCTGCAACCACGAAGGTTTATGTTTTGTTTGCCTAAACTAGAGGCTATTTTTGGTGATATGCTGTTTTATGGTTTATGACAGAAATAAACCTCATGAACTTTGGAAGAACCGGTCTCCTGATTGTCTCCCGCTGCACCTGAGCGAGTCACATCCCCACAATTGGTGGTACACGTGCGGGCAGCGGTCCCAGCAGAGACTTGAGACAGTTGCTGCATGTCCTGGGTGAAGTTTGCAGTGGGGCAACAAGCATTGCCTGGAATCATGGAGGACCTCATGAAACACCTGGTCCAGTCCCAGGCACTGCAGCAGGAAACCAACAAGCTGTTGTTACAGCAGATCCAGCAAGGCCAGCAGGAGCAGCGGCAGCAGTTCCAGCAGAGCCAGCAGGAACAACGGCAGCAGATGCAGCTTCTGGCAACCGCCATCCAGGAGGGCAGGACGAGCGCCCCAACCCCAGGTCGGGCTGATGCCACCGACGTCGAGAAGGCGGTAAGACGCGCATTACAAAAAATGACCCCTGAGGATGATGTGGAGGCCTTCCTGACGGTGTTTGAGAGGGTGGCTGAGAGGGAAAAACTTCAGCCAGAGCGGTGGGCGGAGGTACTGGCCCCTTACCTAACGGGGGAGCCCCAGAAGGCGTACTTTGACCTGACGGTACAAGATGCCACAGAGTGTCCCAAATTAAAAGCGGAAATTCTCGCACGCTTGGGGGTAACAATGACTACCAGGGCACAGCGAGTTCATCGCTGGGCCTATCACCGGGACAAACCCCCGCGCTCCCAAATGTTTGACCTGTTGCACCTGGTCCAGAAATGGCTGCAGCCAGAGTCGGCTTCCCCTGCACAGATGGTAGAGCGAGTTGTGATGGATCGGTTTGTGCATTCTCTGCCGAGACCTCTACAGACTTGGGTTGCCCAGGGTGATCCCCAAAATGCTGATGAACTGGTTGGGCTGGTCGAGAGATACCAGGGGATGGAAGGTTCCTTGGGGAAGCAGCCCATTCCATATTGGGGGTCCCAGCAGGGGGCGGAGTCACAAAAAGGGGTGGTGCGTCCAAGGTCAAAAGGGGCGGGGGAGGCGGTGCCCAAGGTCCCCTCGGGTGTTATTTGCTGGAAGTGTCATGGGCCAGGACATATAGCGGCCCGTTGTCCCCAGACCACCGAGCAGATGGACTGCAGCATGGGACGCCGTAGTTCATACTACGCATATCCAGCTTGCAGTGTGAACTCGCTACCTAACAAGGGGCCACAAGCGTGTCCCGTGAAGGTGAACGGTCGAGCAGTAATGGCGCTTCTGGACTCCGGGAGCTTGGTGACCCTTGTGAGGGCCAGTTTTCCTCTAAACATACTCCCGGGTAGAAAGATTGGTGTTCGGTGCATACATGGCGATGCAAAGGACTACCCTATGGCTAGGGTGAAGATTGAAACGGCGCATGGCACCGAGTCGCATGAAGTTGGCGTTGTTCGAGACTTGTTGCATCCCATAATTATTGGCCGGGATTTCTGTCTGTTTTGGGATCTGTGGGGGATGGGTTCTGAGTGTGTTAGCAAGAGCAGGGAACCAATCCACCCCACTGAGGTATCGCCACCACCAGAGGCAGACGAGTTCCCTTTATGTGTCCTTGTTGGGGATGAAGAGGAAGGGTCCCCTGTACCTGACATCCCGGAGTTAGGGGTGGCCGGGGAAAATTTTGGGACTGCCCAACATAGGGACCCCACACTAAGGGAAGCCTTTAACAATGTCACCGTCATTAATGGGGTTGCACAAGAGCCGGGAGCAGACACAAGGTTTCCCCATTTTATGTTGAGTGGGGAATTGTTGTACCGGGTCACGAAAATAAGGGAGGAGGTGGCAGAGCAGTTAATAGTACCAGGCCCCTATAGACGAAAAGTGTTGGACATGGCCCATTCACACATCTTGGGGGGACACCTGGGGGTGGAAAAAACCCAGGAACGGATTGTACAGAGGTTCTATTGGCCTGGGTGTCACCGGGAAATAGTAAACTATTGCAGGTCCTGCCCGACATGTCAGTTAACTGCCCCCACATCTCATTTTCGGAACCCTCTTGTG
This sequence comes from Dendrobates tinctorius, assembly GCF_039654945.1. NCBI lineage: Eukaryota > Metazoa > Chordata > Amphibia > Anura > Dendrobatidae > Dendrobates > Dendrobates tinctorius. The sequence goes on from NW_027361794.1 coordinate 11,291,406, forward strand.
CCACTGCCCATTATTGAGGTGCCATTTGAGAGAATTGCCATGGACTTGGTCGGTCCCTTAGTTAAATCAGCTCGGGGCCATCAGTATATATTAGTCATCCTGGACTATGCCACACGCTATCCTGAGGCCATTCCCTTGAGAAACTCCTCTGCGAAGAGTATAGCCCGTGAGCTGGTCCATGTGTTTTCCCGGACGGGTTTGCCGAAGGAGATCCTGACCGACCAGGGGACACCTTTTATGAGCAAGGTGATGAGAGAATTGTGCAGAGTCTTGCAAATTTCCCAGCTGAGGACTTCAGTGTACCATCCACAGTCAGATGGCCTTGTTGAGAGGTTTAACAAGACCCTGAAGAGCATGCTGAGAAAAGTCATAGAGGAAGATGGTAGAGACTGGGATTGTCTCTTACCGTATTTACTGTTTTCTATCCGTGAAGTTCCCCAGGCCTCCACGGGGTTCTCCCCCTTCGAGCTTCTGTACGGCCGGCATCCGCGAGGTCTCCTAGATATAGCCAAGGAAACCTGGGAAGCCGAAGTCACGCCCCACAGAAGCGTCATTGAGCATGTGGCACTGATGCAGCAGAGGGTTGCGAAGGTGATGCCCATTGTTAAAGAACATCTCCGCCAGGCACAAGAGGCTCAGGCCAGGGTCTACAACCGGTCAGCCAGAGTGAGGCAGTTCAACCCTGGAGACCGAGTTCTCGTGCTAATACCGACGGTGGAAAGTAAGTTCTTGGCCAAGTGGCAAGGGCCATATGAGGTGGTGGAGAAACTGGGAGACGTAAACTACAAGATCCACCAACCCGGAAGACGGAAGCCATACCAGGTTTACCATGTTAACCTTATCAAGCCGTGGCAAGATAGAGAGCCAGCGGTAACTCCGTGCTTGCTGGGCAACCTAGAAGGGGATGTTGGAGCCGTTACCATAGCGGAGACTCTATCGAAGGCCCAGAAGCAGCAGTGCCGGGAGTTACTCCAGAAAAACCGCGACCTGTTCTCAGAGTTGCCGGGGTGCACAAAGGTGGTGGAGCACGAAATTCTGACCGAGCCACATGTGCGGGTGAACGTGAAACCATATCGTATTCCTGAGGCCCGGCGAGAGGTAATCTCCAAGGAGGTGCAGCGTATGTTGAAGCTCGGGGTCATTGAGGAATCCAAGAGCGGCTGGTCGAGCCCGATTGTCCTGGTCCCAAAACCTGATGGTGAATGGAGGTTCTGCAACGATTACCGGAAGCTGAATGAGGTCTCCAAGTTCGACGCTTATCCCATGCCACGCGTTTATGAGCTCATCGAGAGACTTGGACCTGCCAGGTACATAACCACTTTGGATCTGACCAAGGGATATTGGCAGATCCCCATGGCACAGGAAGCCAAGGAGAAGACGGCATTCTCCACACCAGACGGGTGCTTCCAGTATGTCCGGATGCCGTTTGGCCTACAGGGAGCTCCAGCAACCTTCCAGAGGGCGATGGATAGAATCCTTGCACCTCATAAGCTATACGCTGCCGCATACCTGGATGATATCGTCATCTTTACCCCGGACTGGGAGACTCACCTGGAAAAGGTCCAAGCAGTGTTTGACGCTCTAAGAGAGGCGGGGTTTACAATAAACCCGAAGAAGTGTGCCTTGGGGAGAGAAGAAGCCAAGTACCTCGGATATGTAGTGGGGCGTGGCGAGATCAAACCCCAAATCAATAAAGTGGAGGCAATTCAAACATGGCCGAGACCTCTGTCAAAGAAGCAAGTTAAAGCCTTCCTGGGGATTGTGGGATATTACAGGAGGTTTATCCCAAACTTCGCCACAATGGCTGCACCTCTAACTGATCTGCTTAAAGGGACAAAGTCAGTGATGGTCAGCTGGTCCGAAGAAGCAGAGTCAGCCTTCCAAGAAATGAAGGGAGCTCTTTGTAAGCAGCCTGTTTTGGTGGCCCCAGACTTTAAACGTGAATTTGTCCTCCAGACAGATGCCTCAGATGTCGGGGTAGGAGCTGTCCTTTCCCAAGAGATACGTGGGGAGGAGCATCCTGTTCTCTACTTGAGTAGGAAGTTGACTTCTTGTGAGAGAAATTACTCAGTTGTAGAGAAGGAGTGTTTGGCCATAAAATGGGCAGTGGACACATTACGGTACTACCTGGTGGGACGGAAGTTTAGGTTAATATCCGACCATGCCCCACTCAGGTGGATGAGGGAAACCAAGGGCAAGAATGCTAGGGTCACCCGCTGGTTCTTAGCCCTACAAGACTTCAGTTTCCATGTAGAGCATAGGGCCGGGAAGCTACATGGGAATGCCGATGCCCTCTCCAGAATCCCTTGCCTGGTAGGTGAAAGTGCCAAGCCCCACGGCTTTAGGCAGAGGGGGGAGGTATGTGGCAGGGCTAAGGGTCGTGTAATTGATGGGAGATATGTGTCTCATAAATGGCTTATCTCCATAATGTAAGGCAGAAGTAAAGCATACCAGATATTGTTATTGTTTTTGTTTGAAGGACCTGTGGTGAGGTCAGTCATGTGACCAGTCAGCTGCTGGGAACGTGGGTGTGGCTACAGCCTTATAATGTGACCTGCTCCTGAACCAGGGAGCTGTATGTGGGGAGGACTACACCTCCCAGCATGTGCTGAGACTCGCGGTCTGAGTCTGCAACCACGAAGGTTTATGTTTTGTTTGCCTAAGCTAGAGGCTATTTTTGGTGATATGCTGTTTTATGGTTTATGACAGAAATAAACCTCATGAACTTTGGAAGAACCGGTCTCCTGATTGTCTCCCGCTGCACCTGAGCGAGTCACATCCCCACAATATATATATATATATATGTGTGTGTGCGTGAGACATATATATATATATACACATATATATACTGTATATACACACCTATTCTACGCGTATATATCTATTCTATTGTAACCTATTCTATTCTTTACTGCAGGGTTCTCCAACTCCAGTCCTCAAGGCCCACCAACAGGTCATGTTTTCAGGATTTCCTTAGTATTGCTCAGGTGATAATTGCATCACCTGTGCAATACGAAGGAAATCCTGAAAACATGACCTGTTGGTGGGCCTTGAGGACTGGAGTTGGGCAACCCTGCTTTACTGTACGCGGCATCTGCCGGCTCTTTTACTTTATGTGCTGTTTCCCTGTTTTTTTTTGCTACATATATATATATATATATACAGTGGCATTTAAAAGTTTGGGCACCCCTAGTCAAAATTACTGTTATTGTGACCAGTTAAGCAAGTTGAAGATGGAATGATCTCTAAAAGGGCTAAAGTTAAAGATGACACATTTTCTCTGTATTTTAGGCCAACAAAAATTATATATTGTCATTTTTTACATTTTAAAAATTACAATAAGGACAATAGGCCAATGCAAAAGTTTGGTCACCCTGCATAGTTAGTACCTAGTAGCACTCCCTTTTAAAATATCACAGCTTGTAAACGCTTTTAGTAGCCAGCCAAGAGTCTTTCAATTCTTGTTTGATGGATTTTCATCCATTCTTCCATGGAAAATTCTTCCATTTCTGTGAGATTCCTGGGTCGTCTTGCATGAACGGCTATTTTGAGGACTAGCCACAGATTTTCAATGATGATCGAATCGGGTGACTGTGAGGGCCATTGAAAAACCTCTAGCTATCGCCTTTTGAGGTAGTCTATTGTGGATTTTGATGTGTGTGATCATTATCCATTTGTAGAAGCCATCCTGTTTTCAAATTCAGCTTTTTTACACATGGTGTTATGTTTGCATCAAGAATTTGTTGAAATTTCATTGACTGCATTCTTCCCTCTACCTGTGAAATGTTCCCTGTGCCATTGTCTGCAACACAACTCCAAAGCATGATTGATCCATCCAAATGCTTAATGGTTGGACAGATGTTCTTTTCCTGAAATTCTATGCAATTTTTTCTCTGCAAATACCTTTGATCATTGCGACCAAAGAGTTTTATTTTAACTTCAATGATTCACAGGACTTGTTTCTAAAATGCATTGGGCTTGTTTAGATGATCTTTTGCATACCTCTGATGCTAAATTTTATGGTGAGAGTGCAGGAGAGGTTTTCTTCTGATGACTCTTCCATGAAGGCCATATTTGATAAGGTGTCTCTGAACAGTAGAACAATTACCACAACTCCAGAATCTGCTAAATCTTTCTGAAGATCTTTTGCAGTCAAGTGGGGGTTCTGATATGCCGTTCTAGCAATCCTACAAGTAGCTCTCTCTGAAATTTTGCTTGGCCTTCCAGACCTTATCTTGACCTCCACTGTTCCTGTAAACTGCTATTTCTGAATTACATATTGAACTGAGGAAAGGACAACTTGAAAACGCTTTGCTATCTTCTTATAGCCTTCTCCTGCTTTGTGGGCCTCCACCATTTTCATTTTCAGAGTGCTAGGCAGCTGCTTAAAAGAACCCATGGTGGCTGTTTTTTTGCACAAGGTTAGAGGAGGCTATGTGTTTCTAAACCTGTGGAATCTGCATCAGCTGGCCTTTCCTAACATTGAGGGTGAACAAGCCATATCCCTTACAGGCTAATTAAGGTCTGAAACCTTGGTCAAAGTTATCTGAGCACACAAATCTCCAAAGGTGCCCAAACCTTAGCATCGGACCCTTTTTCTTTTTGTAATTTTTAAAATGTGAAAAAATTACAATGTGTATTACTTTTTATCCTAAAATACAAAACAAATGTGTCATCTTTAACTTTAGGCCTTTTAGAGATAATTTTATCTTCAACTTGCTTAACTGTTCACAATAACAGTAATTTTGACCAGGGGTGCCTAAACTTTTGCATGCCACTGTGTGTGTGTGTGTGTGTGTGTGTGTGTGTGTATATATATATATATATTTATATGTTTTGAAGATTCTTTTGTTTTAAAACAATGTGTACAGTTTTTTTTTTACAATGCTGTTTTAACATGAGTTTTTACATGTAGAGAACTGCTCTATGTAAAACCTCATGTTAAAATCAGATTGCATACGGATTGCATATGCATGTCATACGGAAAAATCGCATGGAAATCGCATTACACTCGCATGACACGCATAGCACTCGTCTGAATTTTTGATCCTGAAATCGGGCCACTTTTTTTTAATCACAAATGGGGATGAGCCCTTAGCAATACTGCAGGAGATATTCATTACACGTGACAGGAGAAATAACTACTTCATGATGAGGACGACATCTTCATCTTCTACTACGGCTCTAGAAACATATTTGGCCAGAGTCCGTCACTGACTCCATCGCCACCGGCCGTCTATATGAAGGTTTCCCGTCTTCCCCGCACTGTAATCTTCTATCACGTTAGATCTCATGTCTGATTCACACACAGAAGGTGTGAGAGTTTGGGTGAATGCCCTCCGTCCCCGAGTACTTGATAGTATGGGGTGGTCTAGATACGGCGATACTTACAGGCCTAATAATGGTGTCTGGGCCTGCAATGTATGAACGTCTATTAGGCCAGGCCAGAGGCAGAGTCCAATAAGTTACCTTTTAATGCCCCCATACACATTAGACTAAAGTAATAAAGTAATCACTGATTTCGGGGGAGTTTGGTTGTGAAGAAACCAGAGTATATCTTAATTACCCAGACAACTATGTTTTGCAAACCAAGAAGAAGTGACTTTTTGTCTGTATATTGGCTTGTCATTTACCGTATAAACTCGCGTATAAGCCGAGATTTACAGCCCATTTTTTAAGGTTGAAAGTCCCCCTTTCGGCTTATACGCAATTCATATATGCCAGGGGGTTGGTGGAGGAGGGGGAGTGGGGGTGTCAGATCATACTTACCCCCTGGCGTGGTCTCTGCAGCCCCCCACTTCTCCCACGGTCTCTGGCGCCTTCCTTCAGTGGTCACGTGGTACCGCTCATTAAAGTCATGAATATGCACATATTCATGACTTTAATGAGCGGTATCACGTGACCACTGAAGGAAGTAATAGCTGCCGGAGAACATGGGGGAAGCGGGGCTGCAGAGACCACGCCAGGAGGGGGTGAGTATATGTGATATTCACCTTTCCCCAGTCCATCGCTGTGCACCGCTCTGTCCTCCGCGTCCTCTGGCTGTGATGTTCAGGTCAGAGGGCGTGATGACAGTTAGTGCACGCCGCGCCCTCTTCCTGAACAGTCACTGACAGAGGGACCCGGAAGACGGAGCGGTTCACAGTGATGGACCAAGGACAGGTAAATATCTCAGGTGCCAGGGTCCTGAGCCAGCAGCGACACCGGCACCTGTCCCCCATAGCACGCCGGAGTCCCCGCCTGCTCAGGACACTGGCACCTGGCCCCCAGCAACAAGAGGTAAGTATGTATATTTTTTTTTATTTGCAGCAGCGGCAGCAGCATATAGGCCATAATCTATGGAACATCTTATGGGGCAGAATATGGGGCCTATTCTGTGGAGCATCTTATGGGGCAGCATATGGGGCCTATTCTATGGAGCATCTTATGGGGCAGCATATGGGGCCTATTCTATGGAGCATCTTATGGGGCAGCATATGGGGCCTATTATATGGAGCAGCATATGGGGCCTATTCTATGGAGCATCTTATGGGGCATATTCTATGGAGCATATTATGGGGCATAATCTATGGAGCATTTCATGGGGCAGCATATGGGGCATAGTCTATGGAGCATCTTTTGGGGGCATAATCTATGGAGCATTTTATGGTGCAGCATAGGGGAAATAATCTATGGAGCATCTTATGGAGCATCCTATGGGGCCATGATCTATGGAGTGTCTTATGGGGCATAATCTATGGAGCATTTTATGGGGAAGCATATGGGGCATAATCTATGAAGCATCTTATGGGGGCATAATCTATGGAGCATTTTATGGGGCAGCATATGGGATATAATCTATGGAGCATCTTATGGGGCAATAACCTTTATGGAGCAGCATATGGGGCATATTATTCTATGGAGCATCTTATGGGGCCATTATTATCCTTTGTGCAGCATTATATGGGGTGTATTTTGTATGGAGCATCTTATGGGGCCATCATGAACTGTATGAAGAATTATATGGGGCTCCTGATTCAATATGGATATTCAAAAACATTTAACCTACTGATGTCTCAATTAATTTTACTTTTATTGGTATCTATTTATATTTTTGAAATTTACCAGTAGCTGCTGCATTTTCCACCCTAGGATTATATGCGAGTCAATAAGTTTCCCAGTTTTTTGTGGCAAAATTAGGGGGGGTCAGCTTATTCTCATGTCGGCTTATACACAAGTATATACGGTAAGTGTTGATTTCTGGTGGGTCAATAAGACAGACTTGCAAGCTGATATACCATTTAACATAGTGTGCGTGTATTTTTGTCTATTGATGTGTGCTGATATGCAAATTGTGCATTATAGACTGGGACCTGTTTGTTGACTTCAAAAGTAGAGAGGGAAAAGCTGTGAGGGTGGACTGAAGGACCCTGGGTAATTCTAAAAATAGTTTACATGCCTCAGGTATAAAAAGACTCAGACAGAGAGTGCTGATATCATCACACAGATCTACCAGTCAGGCATTCTGCAAATCACCTAAAGGATGAGAGACAAGACTGCAGCCAATTCATCATGGCACCATCACGAGGGACACAGATCTATGATTCTATTGGAAACAACCGGTTTTCGTCACCAGGTGGAAGGATACGGATCTGGTCCAGTGACCATTGCTGAACCATGGATATGTTTGGAGAAAACCAAGTTTAGGACCCGCTGGTTGCCTGGTACCATGGAGATGGTCGGATAAGCCAGGTGGTGACTCTCGTGTCAACTGTCTTTGGACCCTGTATGGAATCTATGGACTGTCATCTCCCTACTCTTGTCGTTAATCTTCTCCGTGTGTGTATTACAGGTGGAATAGCAACTCTGGGAGCTCTGACATATCTTCTACCATTATCTTGGCAAGGCAGCGGAAGGGTGAGACCTTGTAATGTGCACCATCTTGGGGTAATTGCTGGGATTGTTCTGTTTGCTATTGGGTGTTGTGGTTCAATAAAGTAATGCCACACTGTTTTACCCTCACCCTGCGTTGTCTGTGTAGTGTTCTGCCCATGGGGAGAGAGAGTGGGCATTCAGTGATATAAGCCTTGATCCATGGAGTCTTGCTAAAGACTTACCCCATTTCGCCATATTGGTCAACTATATAATGTATTTGGGGGCCTCCCAACATATGATGTCAGGGCAGAGAAGGATCTGGCATCCTGAATTTCAGAGGATAATCCGTTTGTTCTTCCTGTAGATAATCCTCCGCTAGAGGAGTCTGGAGGCGACTCTCACATACAGACCACAGGAAAGCTGGAATATATGTGTGTATGGCGGAGTCGGGAGAGATAGCCGTCTGCCAAATGACCGTTCAGCCAACACTTATCTCATCTGTATGGGGCCGTTAGTATTACACTGACAGGGAGTGATGATATACGACACTACAGTAGTACAGTGCATCACCGGAGCCATCAGAGGCTTGTATGTTCTATAATTGCACTGATGAGTGTTTAAAAAAAAGGTTTAACTCCTTTCCGATGTTGGGATTTTCCATTATTGCGATTTTGTTTTTCGTCCCCTTCTTCTCAGCGCCATAGCTTTTTTTATTTTTCCATCAATATGGCCATGTGAGAGGTTTTTTTGCGGGCCGATACCTGGAACGCCTCCATTATCCCCCATGCCTCGTGTCCCACAGGCACCAGGAGCGTGTCTTTGTGCTACATAATCCACAGGTCTAATACAGCATTTATTGCCACACTCTCAGACCCTACTCCACACAGATCTTGCTTGAGAAAGGCAAAAAATGCCGAAACGTTGCAAGAAAAATATCTGTTTATCTTTTTTTCTATTTTTTTGTTACGTGGTGATGTTTTGCCTCATTTTGTTTAACCATTGGTGAATAAACCTATCATATGAGTGCCGTTTTTGTATTATTATTACTCGGCCCCCACTCGCAGCAGAACAGGACCCGAGAGTCATTATCATATTGCATCCAATGCTCTCGCATCAGGTGCCATATGGTAGTATTGTTAAGGGGAGAATATATGGCATATGAATATACACAAGAATCAAATCTATAAGTTTATATGGATGTTTTGCTGAATATTAGAATCATGTAGCTTTAAGATATTTCTGATGTACCTTGAGATTTGCTGATGCTGACATGGATTTTGGAATGTTGTATAATCCACCTAGTTCCATCGAAACCAGGTTAGGCAAGAAGCAATAATTATTTGTGTAATGATTATATAGTAAATAGAACATGTGAGATCAATAGTAATTTGTGATAAACAGTAATTTGGAAAGAACTCATGATGTAATGTAATGAGACAGCTCGATTTTTGCTATAAAATGTTGTACGCTTCTGGAAATAAATCAGAAATCATTTGAGAGACAATTGCTTGCATTTGTCCTGATTTCTCCGGCCGTAAGACCCCACATTCAATTTGGAAGCAGACAGCTGACGACACATGCATTCTGTGTGACATATCATTTGGCGTCCGAACGAGGGGCTAGGATGAAAGTTCGAACCTGACCAGCCGCAAAGAAGACCTCCAATCTTGGACCGGACCACTCAAGGGTGGAGATATGCATCTCCTACTAGGTAAGAAAATCATTCATCTTACCTACACTCACTGGCCACTTTATTAGGTACACCATGCTAGTAAGGGGTTGGACCCCCTTTTGCCTTCAGAACTGCCTCAATTCTTCGTGGCAGAGATTCAACAAGGTGCTGGAAGCATTCCTCAGAGATTTTGGACCATATTGACATGATGGCATCACACAGTTGGCGCAGATTTGTCGGCTGCACATCCCTGATGCGAATCTCCCGTTCCACCACATCCCAAAGATGCTCTATTGGATTGAGATCTGGTGACTGAGGAGGCCATTTGAGTACAGTGAACTCATTGTCATGTTCAAGAAACCAATCTGAGATGATTCGAGCTTTATGACATGGCGCATTATCCTGCTGAAAGTAGCCATCAGATGTTGGGTACATTGTGGTCATAAAGGGATGGACATGGTCAGCAACAATACTCAGGTAGGCTGTGGCGTTGCAACGATGCTCAATTGGTACCAAGGGGCCCAAAGAGTGCCCAGAAAAAATTCCCCACACCATGACACCACCACCACCAGCCTGAACCGTTGATACAAGGCAGGATGGATCCATGCTTTCATGTTGTTTACGCCAAATTCTGACCCTACCATCCGAATGTCGCAGCAGAAATCGAGACTCATCAGACCAGGCAACGTTTTTCCAATCTTCTACTGTCCAATTTCGATGAGCTTGTGCAAATTGTAGCCTCAGTTTCCTGTTCTTAGCTGAGAGGAGTGGTACCCAGTGTGGTCTTCTGCTGCTGTAGCCCATCTGCCTCAAAGTTCGACGCACTGTGCGTTCAGAGATGCTCTTCTGCCTACCTTGGTTGTAACGGGTGGCAATTTGAGTCACTGTTGCCTTTCTATCAGCTCGAACCAGTATGCCCATTCTCCTCTGACCTCTGGCATCAACATGGCATTTCCGGCCACAGAACTGCCGCTCCCTGGATTTTTTTTCTTTTTCGGACCATTCTCTGTAAACCCTAGAGATGGTTGTGCGTGAAAATCCCAGTAGATCAGCAGTTTCTGAAATTCTCAGACCAGCCCTTCTGGCACCAACAATCATGCCACGTTCAAAGGCACTCAAATCACCTTTCTTCCCCATACTGATGCTCGGTTTGAACTGCAGGAGATTGTCTTGACCATGTCTACATGCCTAAATGCACTGAGTTGCCGCCATGTGATTGGCTGATTAGAAATTAAGTCTTAACACACAGTTGGACAGGTGTACCTAATAAAGTGGCCAGTGAGTGTATACCCCTCCAGTGTTTCCGTGCTGAGATAAAGGTCAGTCGGCTGTCAGACTCGGATATAGTGACCAATCTGACAAGTCCTAGCACCAAAAACCCACCCTGGTCACGATTTCCTTAATTGTCTGCCTTATCTGCTTTGCCTCTCTGCTTTGCTGTTTTGGTTGTTTGTATACGCGACTGTTACCTCAGCCAGCCTGAAAGAAGGACACAAAAAAGAAAAGGGAAAGAGATAGGGAGACATACTGAGCAAATTCACTGTCACTCTGGTTCCGGTCCTGCTCACGGCTTGATTATTCTGAGTGATTTTCCAACCTCTAAGTGGTTGGTGACTTCTTGCGGGGTTCCCACCGGACATCACCTGGCTAAGGTGATGGTGTTTTAGCTGCAGCATAACTTCATAGGTTATACGGTTGGAAGGATAATTACAATTACCGTGTTAATGTGACTGAGTGATTGCTCTCTCCCTGTAAGTGTTGCCCAGGTGTAGATTTTTCATCTCTACAAATCAGGCTGGCATATGGATAGGTAAATTGTGAAGTGTTTTGGTGTCAAGGATTCGCAGTATTTGATGTCAGTGCCAGTTTTGAATTCATTCTGTCTTTTGTATTGTGTATGATTTGCCAGCAGAAGGCGTACTAGCATGTGGTTAAAACTTTTTAATGCAATATATATATATATATGTTGTGAAATTAGAGAGTTGGTTAACCGGTTTTGTTTTGCATACTTTATAATTATAAGGTTAGTTGTTAAAACTTGTTCATGTAGAGAAAGAATTCCTTGAATGGTAATTGATTTGATTTGTACAGATATCTCTATGAGATCCGAAGTCCATTGTTACTTTTTAGTTAATGCTTTACGAATCTCACAACATTTCTCTGTAAGATGGTTTTTTGAAATGTTTTAAAGCAAAAGTGTTAAGGAAACAGATATTCCAACAATTTATCTGATTATGCCGTTTCTGGATACACAAGAATTGTGAAATATTCAAGATAGCTAGACATCACTGTGCTCACTAAAGACCCCTTTTACTCAGACATAAGTATATATATATACAGCTTTTGCAGTCACATATCCAACTGTTCATAATTCTATGAGAATTTGTTTTAAGACGTATATATATGTCTTTCAGATGCATTCAGAATTCAGATGATATAATGGGTGGGAATAGTCAGTCGATATCTATAAGACAGATATGACCCATAGTGGAGTGAGGAAAAACAATGTATGTTAAGAATTTTCCGATTCTGAAGGGAGGAGTATTGGATAAGAAGGAATGGAAGAATGTGTTAATGAGTAGAAAGCAGCGTCCTAGCCTCAGGTACTATGAGGTCTTACAGGACCCTGAAGCATTTTATAAGAAGGCATAGGAAGTTAGAAATCAGGCATGAGGAGAGGAATATAACAAGAATACTTAATTTTATGCAAAACAAGTATTTACACAGGAAGATGTGTCAGTTGCAACATCATTTATATTTTCTATATACTGTACATTTCCGATCACTGTACATGTGCCAGCTGTCAAACGCAGAATGCAGAATATCATGAGACTTGTTCTGTCAGATGACAAACCCAAATAGCCCTACCTTCTTTCCAACTATTTGCGATGCAGACCAGGGGGTTGGGCGCACCTTCTCATTCAAAGAGTTTTCTTTGTTTTCATGACTGTGGGGATTGTGGATTCGCTCTGGGGGCATCGAGGCTATGAATTGACACATGTGGAGTTATATAGTTGATGGAGAGGTGTGAAACGTCTGAAAGTGTGTCTTGTATTCTGGGTTCTTCGGGGTGGCCACCTTTTGCTTTGGTTGCTGCTTTGCACACTCTTGGTGTTCTCTTGATGGGCTTCGGAGGTAGTCACTGGAAATGGTTTTCACTTCACAGGTGTGCCCTGTCTGGTTTAATAAGTGGGATTTCTTGCCATATAAATGGGGTTGAGACCATCAGTTGTGTTGTGCAGAAGTCTGCAAGCCCAAGAGGTAGTCAGTCACCAAGGGGTAGTCACTCATGAGAAGGGTATACTGACATTCTGGTATAATATCTCCACCCCAAGAGTAACATATCAATTTGACTACTGTCTCATAGTAGAATGTCCAGGCCCCATGGCACAGTTTTGACATCTGGTTAAGTACACAATTCATCTGTATCACTACTGCGGAAACAGGGGAAGGTTCAAACTGTGAGGATTGGTCCCTTGTTGGGTGGCACACTGGTGAAAGTGACTGGAGACATCAACCAGTCCAGGCCCTACAACACAGGGACAAATGGGGAATAAGCCCTTTTAAAGGCCAGAGAACCCTTCCAGGCCTACCCTTCCCTGCCACCCACTGCCCCAAAGAGGGATGCATAGTTCTGTACCTCACCATTGAGAACCCCTCAGAGAATGACCAAGGGTTATATGTACTAAGCTCAAGTACTAAACTTGGGAGGGAAAATGGTGACAAAAAAGGTAAATTTAGGCTAAGAAGTATAGATACTAGTGGGGGCACACAGGGGGCACCTGACAAATTCAAAGTCGAGGACAAGACAGCAGTTGTGTTTAAACCCACCATCCCCATAAATAAGAATGCAAAGTGGATAAACTACCTATACTATAAGCAACAACGGTTTATAAAATACACTGGGGATGCCATGAAGGCAATTATTGACCCATTAAGTTTACAATAGTTATTTTATGTGCTTTGATCATATTTGCCTTAATTCTATGCTGTATAGCTCCATGCCTTAAGAAAATGATGATGACAACCATGGAATCCACAGTGATGACCATGCATGCCGACTTAAGACCCCTATATGAAAGATGCTCCTATGAACCCATGAGAGGAATGCCATATCCACATCCACTGGAATATGTCTGTCTGAAAGTATATTTGTGAGGGAGAGTCCAGGATCTGACTTCCCCCTGTGCGGAGTCCGTTGGAGGGGGTCCATCTACTAGAGATGGGTCGTCTCGTGTAAACGGTGAAGATTAGTTAGTTAGGTTCCAGCATTGATGACATAGGTAGGCCGGGAGGACAGATCGATAGGCTCGACGAGATCAGGGTTTTGATTTTGCATATCTCCAAGGGAGGACTGTTAAGGGGAGAATATATGGCATATGAATATATACAAGAATCAAATCTATAAGTTTATATGGACGTTTTTCTGAATATTAGAATCATGTAGCTTTAAGATATTTCTGATGTACCTTGAGATTTGCTGATGCTGACATGGATTTTGGAATATTGTATAATCCCACCTAGTTCCATCGAAACCAGGTTAGGCTAGAAGCAATAATTATTTGCGTAATGATTATATAGTAAAAAGAACATGTGAGATCAATTGTAATTTGTGATAAACAGTAATTTGGAAAGAACTCATGATGTAAGGTAATGAGACAGCTCGATTTTTGCTATAAAATGTTGTACACTTCTGGAAATAAATCAGAAATCATTTGAGAGACAATTGCTTGCATTTGTCCCGATTTCTCCAGCCGTAAGACCCCACATTCAATTTGGAAGCAGACAATTAAGATGACGACACATGCATTCTGTGTGACATATCATTATGACCCAGGCTAATAATCTTTATTTTCATATATTGCTAACATATTCCATAGCGCTTTTGCACACATTATCATCCCTGTCCCCAATGGGGCTCACAATCTAAATTCCCTATCAGTGCATCTTTGGAGTGTGGGAGGAAACCGGACCACCCAGAGGAAACTCACGAAATACAGGGAGAACATACAAACTCCTTGCAGATGTTGTCTTTGGTGGGATTTGAACCAAGGACCCCTGCGCTGCAAGTGCTAACCACTGAGCCGCCATTCATGTCAATACAGTTAAGGCCGGGATCACACTACCATATAACATGGATGAGTGCTATGCCAGAAAACATCACATAGCACTTGGCTCCATGGTAATCTATGGGGCAGCTTACAACTGCGATTTTTTTCTCAAGCCGAATCGGCATTCGAGAACAATCTCAAAATGCTGTGATTGGCACCGACACTTGGCCAAGTCTTGGCGCACTTAAGTCTATGGGTGCGAGTGACACAGCGCACATCACTAGGATATCATCCGAGTGCGGTGCGATATACGCCGACAATGGAGGAGATGGAGATATTAGTTTCTCCGCCTCCTCCACAGCTGTGCTCCGATCCTCTCTGTGTGAGAGGCTCAGAGCTGAGTAGCATGACACTCAGCTCCGGCTCGCAGCAGAGCAGGAGCCAAGGGTCATTAAAGTATCGCATCCGATGCTCTTGCATCAGATGCCATACGCGAGTGTGACCCCGGCCTAAGGGTAGTGTAGCTGTGACTGAGGCCCTGGGCAACTTCCCCCTTGGAAGCTACACGACTGCTCGCCACACACAGCATGCACTGTGACACCCCCAGTCCATCAAAGTTCATACAGCACAGAATGTACAGCGATGAATTGAATAGATCCCCATGACCCTCACAGTATAACATCCACCAACACAGAAGGATTCATTGCCACACGCAGTACACAGGGTAATATGTTCCCAAACTCTAACATTAAACAGTGCAACACCCCTCATACACACAGAGTATAAAGCGTAGTGTGGCACCCCTGAGGGTTCAGTCGCCACAGAGGTACTGCACCTCACCCAGAGGTGTGGTATCCCACTTCCCAGGTAAGGGAGAGACACCCAACCACACTCAGAACACCTGACAAGTACTCTGACACTCACCTCACACTTACACTATGGCCAGACAGGGATTGACTCGCCCTGTTTGGATAGGAATGGGTGCTGGGAGGTGGGCGGAGCTTGTAGGCTGAGCGGGAGAGCCGAAGGGGAAGTGAGGGAGATTCTCGTTAGGGGGAGGAAGTGAATGGACGTGTGGTCCAGCAGCTCCTATGCTGGGGGAAGATAAGGACGGAAGGAAGGTTCCCTGGAAGAGGGAAGGGATTCTAGAGGCACAGGATAGGCAGAGGCCACCCGTGGGGCTTGTTCCACCCTGATAGTCATCAGGTGGAGGAATCATGTCGCAGAAGGGACTCGGCCCCTTAGCCTAGTGGAGTGGAACTAAAGACTTCACTAGCAAAGCCGACAGCTGTGGTCACTTTAGGGGCCACAGCCACCATCCACAGTTATCTCACCGGAAAGGCAGGAGGAGTAGGATCAAGGAAACGAACTGTGCACGTTATCCGACAGATCCGCAGCTGCTAGCCTGGGACACTGACTGTGAGGTGTTGCGTAGGAGAAGGCAGGAAAAGCAACACAGTGAGACAGCCAGGAAAGGTACATATTGAGGGGAGTGCTGGAAAGGTGTACTCTATCCGTCTGGGAAGTTTGCTGGACTCCTGGCCTGAAGGATGCAGCACCAAGTGGGCATCTGCATGGAACTGAACTGCACTCAGCTGTGTCATTGCCTTCTTCCTGCGCCAACCCACTCAGCACTGCTACATCTCTATGCCTATCGCTACACCATCTACCTCAACTCCTACTATTACTGCCCTGGGACTACAGCTCTACATTATTATTATTATTATTATTATTATTTATTGTTATAGCGCCATTTATTCCATGGCGCTTTACATGTGAGGGGGGTATACATAAAAACAAGTACAATAATCTTAAACAATACAAGTCATAACTGGTACAGGAGGAGAGAGGACCCTGCCCGCGAGGGCTCACAATCTTCAAGGGATGGGTGATAATACAGTAGGCGAGGGTAGAGCTGGTCGTGCAGCGGTTTGGTCGATCGGTGGTTACTGCAGGTTATAGGCTTGTCGGAAGAGGTGGCATGTGGGGAGCTATTAGACTATGTGCACACAATGCAGATTTCCTGCGGATCCGCAGCGGATTTTTCCACGCAGAAACGCTGCAGATCCACACTGTGATTTACAGTATTGTACAATGTAAATCAATGAAAAAAAAACGCTGTGCACACGCTGCGGTTTTTTCCACACGGTTTTCGTGAGGTCCAAAAAAAGCAGCATGTCACTTCTTTTGTGCGGTTTTCCACCTGCTCCATTCTCCAAATCCGCAGGGGGAAAACCGCAGTGGAAAACCGCAATAAAAAAGGAAGAAATCTGCAGGAAAAATGCAGGTCATTTGACCTGCGGATTTCTTAAAATCTGCGGAGAAAAATCCGCAGGATGAAAATCTACGTGTGCACATAGCCTAACATCTCTGCTGCCTTATACCATCTGTCCCAGAGGATCTGCACTGCAGCGTCGGCTTAACACCTTCATTGCCGAGTACCACAGGTGGCGTCACGTATCATCCACCTATAAACCTTATTCAGCCACGTTTCTCCCCTTTTGCATGGACACCCAGGGCCACGGACCAGGTCACCGCCACCATGACAGGTCCCTCTGAGACACCGGCCCGGTACCGAGTAACCCCACTGCCCTAGCGGGCGATCCAGTAGCATACCCCAGCCCCTCATAATTGATATGGTAGCAGTCAACCAGTCTCACATAATACACATTGCAGCAGACCCCCAGACTCTGATAATATACATAATAATATACATAGCAACAAATACAAACCCCAGGCAATCCTAATAATACACATTGCTGCAGACTAGTGATGAGCGAGTATACTTGTTGCTCGTGTTCTCCCGAGCATGCTCAGGTGTCCTCCGAGTATTTTGGTGTGCTCGGAGATTTAGTTTTCGTCGCCTCAGCTGCATCATTTGCGACTGCTAGACAGCTTGAATACATGTGCGGAATGCCTGTATGTTAGGAAATTCCCACATGTATTTAGCCTGCCTACAAGTCGCAAATCATGCAGCTGAGACGACGAAAACTAAATCTCTGAGGACGCCAGAATACTCGGAGGACACACGAGCATGCTCGAGAAAACCCGAGCAACAAGTATACTCGCTCATCACTACTGCAGACCTCCCTAGTCCATCATGAGATACATTGCTACAGGCAGTCCCCATAATAATATACATTTCTGCAAACCCTTATAATTTTAACCCTCTGTCCAGCCCACCACAGTGCACAGTACATACCCTGACCCCTGTCACTACCTGACACTACACATCCATTTTACCATTAATCTTCCGTCCAGGATCTCCTTGTGCAGCAGAAGTGAAGCCCTGAAACGTAGCACAGGAGAGTGAGGTAGAGCCATTAGTTCTGCTCCGCACAGGGCCTGGATTGCAGAGAAAGAAACAGCTGGGAATCCCCTTCAGTCAGCTGCTCTGTGACAGGATGTGGCTTTAATGACACCGGGTTAGTGTCACTGAGGCAAGCCTAGGAGGCGCTATCAGGGGGCTCAGGTCCACGCACAGGGAGTATAAGGACTAAGGCACGCTGTGTGAGCAGGACCTGAGACTAAGAAGTCACATGAGTGATGATGGGGCGGAGCCATCGCGTGTGAGGACGGGGGACTAGTCGAGAGCACAGAGTACCGGGCAAAAACGATAACGTAGTGAGTAGCAAGCCGAGGGTCAGAAACCAGCCGAGAGTGAGGTACTCAGGCAAGACAAATGAGTAAACAGAGACAAGTCGAGGGGTCAGACAACCAGGAAGGACAGAACAGTACCGAGCAGAAAACAGAGGCAGAAATCAGGGGACAAACCGGGTCATACACAGCAAAGCTGACATGCACAGAGGAACAACGATTACAGATGAGTAACCAGGGTCAGCTTCCTCTAATCAAGTACACGAAAATATCACCGACACTGAACCCAGAACCAAAAAGAGGCGAACTCACTTAACCCTGACCTGACCAGGACGGAGCTAAAACAACCTCGTCCTGAGTCATGACAGTACCCCCCTCTCAATGAGGGACCACCGGAACCCAAGGTTTCCCAGGAAATCAGGCATGAAAGGACCACACCAGACGATCGGCATGAACCAATCGGGCAGGAACCCAAGATGGGTCCTCTGGACCATACCCCCTCCAGTGCACAAGATACTGTAGGGTACGATGGACCAACCGGGAATCCACGATGCGCTCCACCTCGTACTCCTCGCCTGACTATCCACCAATTCAGGTAGCAAGGGACCCAATGACCCTTCTGCCACAGTCCCCAATGGTTTCAGCAGGGCCCTATGGAATACATTGGGGATCTTAAAAGACAATGTGAGGTGCAATTTAAACACCACTGGGTTAACCACTTCTGGGTTAACCCATAATTGTGTCCTCAGCCAATCTCACTCAATCAGGTTCATCGTAAATAAGACCCAAGGCCTTGAAGAACCGATCAACAGACAATCTCTCAGGGGAGGTAGGGGACACATAGAAAGCCCAAGACTGTAGTCCCTCATGTAACAGAGAAATAACTATCCCCACCCTCTGACTCTCATCACCCGAGGACGCAGGGAAAAAAGTAATTTGCAGCTCTCCCTAAACACCCGGAATTTCTTTTTATCCCCAGAAAAGGTATCTGGAAGCTTGACAGAGGGTTCAGGTTAGGACAAAGAAACATCTGACATAGTACCATCCACATTGTCCGATGGAGAAGAGGCACCCCAAATAGAATTAACACTATCTCCCTTTGAACCTGTTGGTGAGAAGCGACCAAGGCTCTTTGTTCAACAGACAGGTTCTGCATCATTTTGGTCAGGTTAGAAACCTGATCCGACAGAGGACGCAGGGGGTCCATGACCAGAGAGAAAAAAAGCCGACAGAGCATTCAGCGGGTCCATGACCAGAGAGAAGAAAAGTGCAAAATCTTGTTTAAATGTTTTGGCTAGTGATAATGGAATGACACATAGTTAGTGTCTCTCAGGAAAGCCTATGGGGTGCTAGCAGGGGGGCACAGGTCCACGTGCAGGGAGTATAAGGACTAAGGAACGCAGTGCGCGCAGGTCCTGAGACTAAGAAGTCATGTGATCGCAGGAGAGATGATGGGCAGCGGAGCCACAGCGCGTGAGGACAAGTGACTAGCCAAGAGCGCGGAGTACCAGGCAAAATCAATAATGTAGTCAATAGCAAGCCGAGGGTCAGAAACCAGCCAAGAGCGAGGACCCGGGGGCAAGACAAAAGAGTAAACATAGATAAGCTGAGGGGGTCAGACAACCAGGAAGGACAGAACAGTACCGATCAGAAAGCAGAGGCAGAATTCAGGGGACAAACCGGGTCATACACAGCAAAGCTGACATGCACAGAGCCACAACGATTACAGATGAGTAACCTGGGTCAGCTGGAAGGGGGTGAGATATAATGTCTTTCTTGCCTCCCTTCCTCAGATTACCCTTTCTATGTTAACATGTACATATTGCTAATTGATAGTGTCTATGATAAATGCCTGCAGTACTGCTACATAGAAATATGTATTATAACTCATCTATGATGGTATTGCCACATGTATGTGTTACCATTTTGTAGGAAACTGTATTTTATTGTATATGTGTCCAATGCTCATGTACAGTTAGGGTAAGTCAGTGCATCCTTTTGGGGGGACATTAGAGGAGGGCAATTTAATATATAGTTCCAATTGATAAGGATAAGTGTAGTTCTGTTGAAGGCCACTACATGGGGGGCATACTAGTGGCCCCTATAGCTATAGCTGTTAGGATGTATATAGAGGGTTAACTGTAGGAGGGGCTGCCAGGTAGTAAGAGGGAAGCTTGTAGGAAGTTAGGTGAGATGGGGCCAGGGTGCCTTAGTGTCCACATGGGCTATAGGCCCGGACAGATTGGCAGCCATGCAACGTTCAAGTGCTGCAACCCACATTAGGCTGGTTTCACACTTGCGTTTTTTTTTGCGGGATTTTAGCGCTAAAAAACGCATGCGATTTTTTTTCCTATACTTTGCATGGGATGCGCTTATGTGCGCATACACATGCGTTTGTATGCGTTTTTCCACGCATGCGTTTTTTTGCGGTATGCGCTCGGGCGCACAAAATGCATCCTTTTGCATTTTTTGAGCGTCCGACTTGCCTCAAAAAAACGCATGCGCACGCAATGCGTTTTTTTACAGCAAGACACCCATTATAAGTCTATGGGTGCGCACATGTGCGCATTGGCATGCTTATGTATGCGTTTTTTTGCGCATGCGTTTTTTTTTTTACCATTAGTTGGACAATGGAATTTAGGGGTTTGGGTTAGAGTTAGGGTTAGTTAAGGGGGTTTAGGGCTAGGGTTAGGGTTAGCTAGGGTTTAGGGTTAGGGTCAGGGTTAGGGTCAGGGTTAAGGTTAGGGTCAGGGTTAGGGTTAGGGTCAGGGTTAGGGTTAGGGTTAGGGTTAGGGTTAGGGTCAGGGTTAGGGTTAGGGTTAGGGTCAGGGTTAGGGTTAGGGTTAGGGTTAGTAAAGTCATGGTTTGGGTTAGTGTGAGGGGCCACCTAATGTTGGAAAAAAACGCAAACGCGGTAAAAACGCACTAAAAACGCATACAAACGCATAAAAACGCTGCATTTTTTTCCTGCATGCGCATAAAAATGCTTGAAAAAAACGCAGCGTTTGTATGCATTTGTATGCGTTTTTTCTATGCATTTTTTTGCCCTAAAAATGCGCTGGAAAAAAAAGCAAGTGTGAAATTAGCCTAACCCACAGCCACTGTGTGTCATAGCAGTGGGCCAGAACAAGACAGGAAAGATGTGGTGACTTATTGCCTGGGCAGATGCTTTTAGGGCAGGAGTCAGTTGGACACCTAAGATGAAGGAAGTTGGAGCTTCTATGAGATCGGTACAGACGGGCCGGATGCTTTACCGGAGGCAACCAAACCGGGTGACTGATGATTTCGAGTCTGGGGCGAAACAGGCAGAAGGAATTGTCATCATGGCAAGGTCAGGACAGGAAGGAACTGGGGAGCAGTCTAGGACGGTCCGGTCAGGGCATGTACTGGACAGAAGCGACAGCCAGAAAGGGAAAGATGAGGAAACCATTAAATGTCACGATGTACCCCCTGTGAATGTAACGTGTGAAGTACTCAGCAAAGAAAGCATTAATGTTAACTTGGACTGTGTCTCCATTGCTGGGGGTCGCCTGAAAGAGGGACTGTTGTCACCTGGGAAGTGCCCAGAGGAAGCTGAATCTGGAGAGGCAGGTCTGCTGGAGAGAAGAGTACAGTTTTCTGTAGGGGAAGGACTGGACATAGATATTGCGGTTATTCAGGTCACCTCTACAGTCTTGCCCTTCCCTTACACAGCTTCCTCTAATCGAGTACACGGAAGTGTATCAAATAATTATTTTCTCTACTGAAACCTAAGAAAATTTGTTCTCCAAGAATCAAATAGCGCTCTTTCCCTCCCAAGTCTCGCCGTGTGGGTATGAAGTACTGTACAGTCACATATGGGGTATTCCCACATTCATCTGATATTGTCTGATAAATTTTGGTGCCATTTTACCTATTTCCCCTTGTAAAAATGGGGCTAAAACAATATTTTTTGTGGTAAAATATAATTATTTTTTCTTCATTGCCCAATGATATAAAATTCTGGGACAAAGATGAAATAATTGAGGAGTGGAGTTTGTAAAATGGTGTCTCTTATTGGGGGGTTCTGCTGTTCTGGGACTCTGATAATGTGACATGGCCCCTCAGACCGTCGCTCCTTCACTTCTGAGCTTTGCACTGAGCCTCAAAAGCAGCTTTCCACCACTTATGGGGCATTGGCGCACTCAGGAGAAATTGGGTAACAAATTGTTTTTGTTTTCTCCCATTTTCCCTTTTGAAAATTACAGACTTGGGGACAGAGCAACATTTTAGTGGAAACAATGGTCGTATCTCATTTACTCAGCTCAATGTTATACAATTCTGTGACTCCGCTGAGGGATAGATATACTCACTGCTCCCCGAGATGAATCCCCCAGAGGTGGAGTGTGTAACATGGGGTCACTTGTGGGGTCTCTGCTGTTATGGCTTGTCAGGGGCTCTTCACATGTGACATGGCGTCCGCAATCTATTCCAGCCAAAATGGCGTCCCTTCCCTTCCGAGCCTATGGGGCATCGGCGCACTCAGGAGACATTGCACAACATATTGTATGGGGTCATTTCTCCTGTTACCTTTATGAAAAAGCTAAATTTGGGGCCAAAGTGACATTTTTGTGAAGAAAAAAGTAAAATTTTCATTTTTCCTTCCACGTTGCTTAAATTCCTGTCACACTATCCGAATTCAAATATTGTCCTGGTCAGGAAGGAGAATACAGGCAATAAAGGGTTAAAAGGACTCACAGGGGGGCGTGGCCTGCTAGCAAGTGTGGCAGCTGCATAGTTACAGAGCTCCTGCAGCCCAGGACTTTTAGCAGCTCATCCGGCTCAACTCAGCACCCAGCTTCCTCCAACTACTCGCCTGCAGCTACTGGAAACACCGAGGGACATGATGACATGCGGCAGATCACAGAAGAGGGGATCCCCGCCGAGATTCTTTGCAAGGGGGAAGTCCACCAAAGCAACAGGTAAAATGGTGCCTGCCTCCCCTTCAGGCTCCCCATGCTCCTCTGGTGGCCCTGGGAGAGGTGCAGGCAGAGAGGGGATTGATCAACAACGCTCTGCTCCGCTCACTAGGAAGGATATGCAAGAGTTTCTTTCCTCTTTGAGGGCTTCTTTAAAAGAGGACATGCATAATATGCTTAGAGGCCTGAAAGGAGAAATCTCAGAGCGCACCTCTCATTTAAAGAATAAAATGGCTGAATATGCCACTTCTTTCAATGCACTAGTCGATGAAAATGAAGCCTTAACAACCTTCACTACCAAGGGTGGTTTGCACGTTAACTCCTGGGCCAATTTTTAGAATTCTGACCAATGTCCCTTTATGAGGTCATAACTCTGAAACACTTCCATGGATCCCGGTGATTCTGACACTGTTTTCTCGTGACTAGTGTTGAGCATTCCGATACCGCAAGTATCGGGTATCGGCCGATACTTGCTGTATCGGAATTCCGATACCGACTTCCGATATTTTTTCAATATCGGAATTCGGCATCGGAATCGGAATTCAAAGTTGATTGACAGACTGACGTCATCATGATGCGCGGTGTGTGCGCATCATGATGCGCCGTCATTTCGGGCCTGCCGGGGGTCTCTGCCGGCCTGCCGGGGGGCTGTGCCGGCCTGCCGGGGGGCTGTGTGGACTGCCCGGGGTCTGTACCGGCCTGCCGGGGGGCTGTGCCGGCCTGCCGGTGGTCTGTGCACCCTGTGGGGGTCTGTACCGGCCTGCCGGTGGTCTGTGCACCCTGTGGGGGTCTGTACCGGCCTGCCGGGGGGCTGTGCCGGCCTGCCGGGGGGCTGTGCTGATGTCCGGGGGTCTGTGCAAGCATCGTCCGATGGGACTACAAGTCCCATCGGGCGATGCCTGCTACCATGACAGTGATTGACACATTAGCCAATGATGGGACAGTAGTAGTCCCATCATCCGGCTAATGTGTTAAATGTTAAAAAAAAAAAAAAAAAAAAAAAAATACTACATACATACTACATGCATGCTACATACATACTACATATATACTACATACATGCTACATACATACTACATACATACTACATGCATGCTACATACATACTACATGCATGCTACATACATACTACATACATACTACATACATACTACATGCATGCTACCTACATGCATGCTACATACATACATGCTACATACATACTACATGCTACATACATACTACATATATACTACATACATACTACATATATACTACATACATGCTACATACATGCTACATATATACTACATACATGCTACATACATGCTACATACATGCTACATGCATGCTACATACATGCTACATGCATGCTACATGCTACATACATACTACATACATACTACATACATACTACATACATACTACATGCTACATACATACCACATACATACTACATACATGCTACATACTACATACATACTACATACATACTACATGCATGCTACATACATACTACATGCATGCTACATACATACTACATGCCACATACATACCACATACATACCACATACATACTACATACATACTACATACATACTACATACATACTACATGCTACATACATACTACATATATACTACATGCATGCTACATACATACTACATGCTACATACATACTACATACATACTACATACATGCTACATACATACTACATACATACTACATGCTACATACATACCACATATATACTACATACATACTACATACAATACATTCATACAATACATACATAGACATACAGTACATATAACATAGAGTAACATACTTACCAATACTTGTCACATTGTTCCCCGAAGCCATTGTCGTCTACGGAATAAATATTAACATAACAAACCACAAAAATACTCACCCACGATCCGAAGCAGTCCACGAGTGTGTCCCACGACGATCTTGGGTAGAGAACTGCAGCATCAGATGATGCTGCCGTTCTCTACTGGCTGCAGGAATCCAATGACGGAAGGTAGGTATCCTTCCGCACTGTATTCCTCCGCCACTTAAAAAAAAAAAAAGTCCCTAGTCTCACTTTATGCCATTGCTGCAGTTCTCTACCCAAGATCGTCGTGGGACACACTCGTGGACTGCTTCGGATCGTGGGTGAGTATTTTTGTGGTTTGTTATGTTAATATTTATTCCGGAAAAGACAATGGCTTCGGGGAACAATGTGACAAGTATTGGTAAGTATGTTACTCTATGTTATATGTACTGTATGTCTATGTATGTATTGTATGAATGTATTGTATGTATGTAGTATATATGTGGTATGTATGTAGCATGTAGTATGTATGTAGTATGTATGTAGCATGCATGTAGCATGCAGTATGTATGTAGCATGCATGTAGTATATATGTAGTATGTATGTGGTATGTATGTAGCATGTAGTATGTATGTAGCATGCATGTAGTATGTATGTAGCATGCATGTAGTATATATGTAGTATGTATGTATGTTGTATGTATGTAGCATGTAGTATGTATGTAGCATGCATGTAGTATATATGTAGCATGTATGTAGCATGTATGTAGCATGCATGTAGTATGTATGTAGTATGTATGTAGCATGTAGTATGTATGTAGCATGCATGTAGTATGTATGTAGCATGCATGTAGTATGTATGTAGCATGCATGTAGTATGTATATGGTATGTATGTAGCATGTAGTATGTATGTAGCATGCATGTAGTATATATGTGGTATGTATGTAGCATGTATGTAGTATGTATGTAGTATATATGTAGTATGTATGTAGCATGTAGTATATATGTAGCATGCATGTAGTATATATGTAGTATGTATGTAGCATGTAGTATGTATGTAGCATGCATGTAGTATATATGTAGTATGTAGCATGTAGTATGTATGTAGCATGCATGTAGTATATATGTAGTATGTAGCATGTAGTATGTATGTAGCATGCATGTAGTATATATGTAGTATGTAGCATGTAGTATGTATGTAGCATGCATGTAGTATATATGTGTTATGTATGTAGCATGTAGCATGCATGTAGTATGTATGTAGTATATATGTGGTATGTATGTAGCATGCAGTATGTATGTAGCATGCATGTAGTATATATGTAGTATGTATGTTGCATGTAGTATTTATGTAGTATGAATGTAGCATGTATGTAGTATGAATGTAGCATGCAGTATGTATGTGGTATGTATGTAGCATGTAGTATGTATGTAGCATGCATGTAGTATGTATGTAGCATGCATGTAGTATATATGTAGTATGTATGTAGCATGTAGTATGTAGCATGCATGTAGTATGTATGTTGTATGTATGTAGCATGTAGTATATATGTAGTATGTATGTAGTATGTAGCATGCATGTAGTATGTATGTAGCATGTAGTATGTATGTAGCATGCATGTAGCATGCATGTAGTATGTATGTAGCATGCATGTAGTATGTATATGGTATGTATGTAGCATGTAGTATGTATGTAGCATGCATGTAGTATATATGTGGTATGTATGTAGCATGCATGTAGCATGTATGTAGTATGTATGTAGTATATATGTAGTATGTATGTAGCATGTAGTATGTATGTAGCATGCATGTAGTATATATGTAGTATGTATGTTGTATGTAGTATATATGTAGTATGTATGTAGCATGTAGTATGTATGTAGCATGCATGTAGTATATATGTAGCATGTAGTATGTATGTAGCATGCATGTAGTATATATGTGTTATGTATGTAGCATGTAGCATGCATGTAGTATGTATGTAGTATATATGTGGTATGTATGTAGCATGCAGTATGTATGTAGCATGCATGTAGTATATATGTAGTATGTATGTTGCATGTAGTATTTATGTAGTATGAATGTAGCATGTATGTAGTATGTAGTATGAATGTAGCATGTATGTAGTATGCATGTTGTATGTATGTAGCATGTAATTTTTTTTTTTTTTTTTTACATTTAACACATTAGCCGGATGATGGGACTACTACTGTCCCATCATTGGCTAATGTGTCAATCACTGTCATGGTAGCAGGCATCGCCCGATGGGACTTGTAGTCCCATCGGACGATGCCTGCACAGACCACCGGCAGGCCGGCACAGCCCCCCGGCAGGCCGGCACAGCCCCCCGGAGCCTGCACAGCCCCCCGGCAGGCCGGCACAGCCCCCCGGAGCCGGCACAGCCCCCCGGCAGGCCGGCACAGCCCCCCGGCAGGCCGGCACAGACCACCGGAGCCTGCACAGACCCCCTGGCAGGCTGGCACAGCCCCCCGAAAGGCCCGTACAGACCCCAGAGAGGCTGTACAAGGGCAGGAAAGGGTTTTTCTTATTCCGATACCGGAAGTCCCATAGACTTGAATGGGACTTCCGGTATCGGAATCGGCGATACCGATACTTTTTTTAAAGATCGGCCGATACCATCCGATACGATACTTTGAAGTATCGGACGGTATCGCTCAACTCTACTCGTGACATATTGTACTTCATGTTAGTGGTAAAATTTCATTCAAATAACTTGCGTTTATTTGTGAAAAAAACGGAAATTTGGCGAAAATTTTGAAAATTTCGCAATTTTCCAACTTTGAATTTTTCTGCCCTTAAATCACAGCGATACAGCACACAAAAAACTTGATAAGTAACATTTCCCACATGTTTACTTTACATCAGCACAATTTTGGAACCAAAATTTTTTTTTGGAACCAAAATTTTTTTTTGTTAGGAAGTTATAAGGGTTAAAAATTGACCAGCGATTTCTCATTTTTGCAACACCATTTTATTTTTAGGGACCACATCACATTTGAAGCCACTTTGAGGGGTCTATATGATAGAAAATACCCAAAAGAGACACCATTCTAAAAACTGCACCCCTTAAGGTGCTTAAAACCACATTCAAGAAGTTTATTAACCCTTTAGGTGCGTCACAGGAATTTTTTGAATATTTAAAAATAAAATGAACATTTAACTTTTTTTCACAAAAAAATACTTCAGGTTCAATTTTCTTTATTTTACCAAGGGTAACAGGAGAAATTGGATTGCAAAAGTTATTGTGCAATTTGTCCTGAGTACGCTGATACCTGATATGTGGGGGAGAACCACTGTTTCGGCGCATGGCAGACCTCAGTAGGGAAGGAGCACTGTTTGACTTTTTCAATGCAAAATTGGCTGGAATTCAGATCGGACGCCATGTCGCGTTTGGAGAGCCCTTGATGTACCTAAACAGTGGAAACCCCCCAAGTGACCCCATTTTGAAAACTAGACCCCCAAGGAACTTATCTAGATATGTGGTGAGAACTTTGAACCCACAAGGGCTTCACAGAAGTTTATAACATACAGCGGTACAATTAAAAAATCATATTTTTTCCAAAAAAATGATCTTTTCCCCCCCAATTTTTATTTTTCCAAGGGTAACAGGACCCTAAAAGTTATTGTGCAATTTGTCCTGAGTACGCTGATACCCCATATGTGGGTGTAAATGACTATTTGGGCGCATAGCAGAGCTCAGAAGGGAAGCAGCGCCATTTGACGTTTTTGGCTAAAATTGAGATCGGACACCATGTCGCGATTGGAAAACCCCTGATGTACCAAAACAGTGGAAACCCCCCACAAATGACACCATTTTGGAATCTAGATCCCCCAATGAACTTATCTAGATGTGTGGTGAGAACTTTGAACCCCCAAGGGCTTCACAGAAGTTTATAACATACAGCCGTACAATTAAAAAATCATATTTTTTCCACAAAAATGATCTTTTCACCCTCAATTCTTATTTTTCCAAGAGTAACAGGGCCCTAAAAGATATTGTGCAATTTATCCTGAGTGCGCTGATACCCCACTTGTGGGGGTAAACCACTATTTGGGTGCATGGCAGAGCTCGGAAGGGAAGCAGCACCATTTGACAATTTTGGCTGGAATTGAGATCGGACACCATGTCGCGTTTGGAAAGCCCCTGATGTACCAAAACAGTAGAAACCCCCCACAAATGACACCATTTTGGAAACTAGACCCCCCCAAGGAACTTATCTAGATGTGTGGTGAGCACTTTGAACCCCCCAGTGCTTCACAGAAGTTTATAACGCCCGGGCGTGAAAATAAAAAAATCGTATTTTTTCCACAAACATCATCTTTTAGTCCCCATTTTTTTTATTTTCCCAAGGGTAACAGGAGAAATTGGACCCCAAAAGTTGTTGTCCAATTTGTCCTGAGTACGCTGACACCCCATATGTGGGAGAAAACTACTGTATGGGGACATGTCGGGGCTCGGAAGGGAAGTAGTGACGTTTTGGAATGCAGACTTTGATGGAATGGTCTGCGGGTGTCATGTTGCCTTTGGAGAGCCCCTAATGTACCTAAACAGTGGAAACCCCCCACAAATGACCCCATTTTGGAAACTAGACCCCCTGAGGAACTTATCTAGATGTGTGGTGAGCACTTTGAACCCCCAAGGGCTTCACAGAAGTTTATAATGCCCAGGCATGAAAATAAAAAAATCGTATTTTTTCCACAAACATGATCAATTAGTCTCCAATTTTTTTATTTTCCCAAGGGTAAAAGGAGAAATTGGACCCCAAAAGTTGTTGTCCAATTTGTCCTGAGTACGCTGACACCCCATATGTGGGAGAAAACTACTGTATGG
The DNA here is from genome assembly GCF_039654945.1 of Dendrobates tinctorius. Lineage (NCBI taxonomy): Eukaryota > Metazoa > Chordata > Amphibia > Anura > Dendrobatidae > Dendrobates > Dendrobates tinctorius. The sequence goes on from NW_027361794.1 coordinate 11,321,165, forward strand.
GCACACGTCGGGGCTCGGAAGGGAAGTAGTGACGTTTTGGAATGCAGACTTTGATGGATCTGATCTGAGCCCTAACCCTAACCCTAGCCCTAACCCTAGCCCTAACCCTAGCCCTAACCCTAATGGGAAAATGGAAATAAATACATTTTCTTTTAGTTTTATTATTTTTCCCTAACTAAGGGGGTGAGAATATCCTCATAAAGCAAATAGATGAAGCTGCGACTCAAGGAGAAGTCATTATTATGGGGGACTTCAACTACCCTGAAATACATTGGGGAACCGAAACCTGCAGTTCCAGCAAAGGTAATAGGTTTTTGACAACTATGAGAGACAATTACCTTTCACAACTGGTTCAGGACCCAACAAGAGGGGCGGCACTGCTAAACCTAATATTAACCAACAGGCCAGACCGCATATCAAATGTAAGGGTTGAGGGTCACTTGGGTAATAGTGATCACTAGAGTTGAGCGATACCGTCCGATACTTCAAAGTATCGTATCGGATGGTATCGGCCGATCTTTAAAAAAAGTATCGGTATCGCCGATTCCGATACCGGAAGTCCCATTCAAGTCTATGGGACTTCCGGTATCGGAATAAGAAAAACCCTTTCCTGCCCTTGTACAGCCTCTCTGGGGTCTGTACGGGCCTTTCGGGGGGCTGTGCCGGCCTGCCAGGGGGTCTGTGCAGGCTCCGGTGGGCTGTGCCGGCCTGCCGGTGGGCTGTGCCGGCCTGCCGGGGGGCTGTGCCGGCCTGCCGGGGGGCTGTGCAGGCTCCGGGGGGCTGTGCCGGCCTGCCGGGGGGCTGTGCAGGCTCCGGGGGGCTGTGCCGGCCTGCCGGGGGGCTGTGCCGGCCTGCCGGTGGTCTGTGCAGGCTCCGGGGGTCTGTGCAGGCATCGTCCGATGGGACTACAAGTCCCATCGGGCGATGCCTGCTACCATGACAGTGATTGACACATTAGCCAATGATGGGACAGTAATAGTCCTATCATCCGGCTAATGTGTTGAATGTAAAAAAAAAAAAAAAAATTACATGCTACATACATACAACATGCATACTACATACATGCTACATTCATACTACATACTACATACATGCTACATACATGCTACATTCATACTACATACTACATACATGCTACATTCATACTACATAAATACTACATGCAACATACATACTACATATATACTACATACATACTACATATATACTACATGCATGCTACATACATACTACATGCTACATACATACTACATGCTACATACATACCACATATATACTACATACATACTACATACATACTACATGCATGCTACATGCATGCTACATACATAACACATATATACTACATGCATGCTACATACATAGTACATGCTACATGCATGCTACATACATACTACATGCTACATACTACATATATACTACATGCATGCTACATACATACTACATGCTACATACTACATATATACTACATGCATGCTACATACATACTACATGCTACATACATACTACATATATACTACATGCATGCTACATACATACTACATGCTACATATATACTACATATATACTACATGCATGCTACATACATACTACATGCTACATACATACTACGTATTTACTACATGCATGCTACATACATACTACATGCTACATACATACCACATACATACTACATACATGCTACATATATACTACATATATACTACATGCATGCTACATACATACTACATGCTACATACATACTACATATATACTACATACATACTACATACATACTACATGCTACATACATACTACATATATACTACATGCATGCTACATACATACTACATGCTACATACATACCACATACATACTACATACATGCTACATGCTACATATATACTACATATATACTACATGCATGCTACATACATACTACATGCTACATACATACTACATATATACTACATACATACTACATGCATGCTACATACATACTACATGCTACATACATACCACATACATACTACATACATGCTACATATATACTACATATATACTACATGCATGCTACATACATACTACATGCTACATACATACTACATATATACTACATACATACTACATACATACTACATGCTACATACATACTACATATATACTACATGCATGCTACATGCTACATACATACCACATACATACTACATACATGCTACATGCTACATATATACTACATATATACTACATGCATGCTACATACATACTACATGCTACATACATACTACATATATACTACATACATACTACATGCATGCTACATACATACTACATACATACTACATGCTACATACATACCACATACATACTACATACATACTACATGCTACATACATTCATACATATATACTACATGCATGCTACATACATACTACATATATACTACATGCATGCTACATACATACTGCATGCTACATGCATGCTACATACATACTACATACATACTACATGCTACATACATACCACATATATACTACATACATACAATACATTCATACAATACATACATAGACATACAGTACATATAACATAGAGTAACATACTTACCAATACTTGTCACATTGTTCCCCGAAGCCATTGTCTTTTCCGGAATAAATATTAACATAACAAACCACAAAAATACTCACCCACGATCCGAAGCAGTCCACGAGTGTGTCCCACGACGATCTTGGGTAGAGAACTGCAGCATCAGCTGATGCTGCCGTTCTCTACGGGCTGCAGGAATCCAATGACGGAAGGTAGGTATCCTTCCGCACTGTATTCCTCCGCCACTTAAAAAAAAAAAAAGTCCCTAGTCTCACTTTATGCCATTGCTGTGTGGGAAATTCCCACACAGCAATGGCATAAAGTGAGACTAGGGACTTTTTTTTTTTTTAAGTGGCGGAGGAATACAGTGCGGAAGGATACCTACCTTCCGTCATTGGATTCCTGCAGCCCGTAGAGAACGGCAGCATCATCTGATGCTGCAGTTCTCTACCCAAGATCGTCGTGGGACACACTCGTGGACTGCTTCGGATCGTGGGTGAGTATTTTTGTGGTTTGTTATGTTAATATTTATTCCGGAAAAGACAATGGCTTCGGGGAACAATGTGACAAGTATTGGTAAGTATGTTACTCTATGTTATATGTACTGTATGTCTATGTATGTATTGTATGAATGTATTGTATGTATGTAGTATATATGTGGTATGTATGTAGCATGTAGTATGTATGTAGTATGTATGTAGCATGCATGTAGCATGCAGTATGTATGTAGCATGCATGTAGTATATATGTAGTATGTATGTAGCATGCATGTAGTATGTATGTAGTATGTATGTGGTATGTATGTAGTATGTATGTAGCATGCATGTAGTATGTATGTAGCATGTAGTATGTATGTAGTATGTATGTGGTATGTATGTAGCATGTAGCATGCATGTAGCATGCATGTAGTATGTATGTAGCATGTATGTGGTATGTATGTGGTATGTATGTAGCATGTAGTATGTATGTAGCATGCATGTAGTATGTATGTAGCATGTAGTATGTATGTAGTATGTATGTAGTATGTATGTGGTATGTATGTAGCATGTAGTATGTATGTAGCATGCATGTAGTATGTATGTAGTATATATGTAGTATGTATGTGGTATGTATGTAGCATGTAGTATGTATGTAGCATGTAGTATGTATGTAGCATGCATGTAGTATATATGTAGTATGTAGTATGTATGTAGTATGTATGTGGTATGTATGTAGCATGTAGTATGTATGTAGCATGCATGTAGTATGTATGTAGCATGCATGTAGTATGTATGTAGTATGCATGTAGCATGCATGTAGTATGTATGTAGTATGCATGTAGTATGCATGTAGTATGTATGTAGTATATATGTAGTATGTATGTAGCATGTATGTGGTATGTATGTAGCATGTAGTATGTATGTAGCATGCATGTAGTATATATGTAGTATGTATGTGGTATGTATGTAGCATGTAGTATGTATGTAGCATGCATGTAGTATGTATGTAGCATGCATGTAGTATGTATGTAGCATGCATGTATGTATGTAGCATGCATGTAGTATGTATGTAGTATGTATGTAGCATGCATGTAGTATGTATGTAGCATGCAGCATGTATGTAGCATGTATGTAGCATGTATGTAGTATGTATGTAGTATATATGTAGCATGTATGTAGCATGTAGTATGTATGTAGCATGTAGTATGTATGTAGTTTTTTTTTTTTTTAACATTTAACACATTAGCCGGATGATGGGACTACTACTGTCCCATCATTGGCTAATGTGTCAATCACTGTCATGGTAGCAGGCATCGCCAGATGGGACTTGTAGTCCCATCGGACGATGCTTGCACAGACCCCCGGACATCAGCACAGCCCCCCGGCAGGCCGGCACAGCCCCCCGGCAGGCCGGTACAGACCCCCACAGGGTGCACAGACCACCGGCAGGCCGGCACAGCCCCCCGGCAGGCCGGTACAGACCCCCACAGGGTGCACAGACCACCGGCAGGCCGGCACAGCCCCCCGGCAGGCCGGTACAGACCCCGGGCAGTCCACACAGCCCCCCGGCAGGCCGGCACAGCCCCCCGGCAGGCCGGCAGAGACCCCCGGAAGGCCCGAAATGACGGCGCATCATGATGCGCACACACCGCGCATCATGATGACGTCAGGCTGTCAATCAACTGAACTTCCGATTCCGATGCCGAATTCCGATATTGAAAAAATATCGGAAGTCGGTATCGGAATTCCGATACAGCAAGTATCGGCCGATACCCGATACTTGCGGTATCGGAATGCTCAACACTAGTGATCACAAATTAATAAGTTTTCATGTATCCTTTAATAAGATGTGTAGTAGAGGGGTTACAAGGACACTAAACTTCAGGAAAGCAAATTTCCAACGGATGAGAGATGATCTTGGTGCAATTAACTGGGATGGTATCCTGAGACATAAAAATACACAAAGAAAATGGGAGACGTTTATTAGCATCCTGAATAGGACCTGTGCACAATATATACCGTATAGGAATAAACATGCGAGAAATAGGAAGAAACCACTATGGCTAAATAGAGCTGTAAGGGGTGCAATAAGAGATAAAAATAAAGCATTTAAAGAATTAAAGCAAGTAGGTAGTGATGAGGCATTAACTAAATACAGAAGATTAAATAAATTCAGTAAAAAGCAAATCAAAACAGCAAAGATTGAGACAGAGAGACTCATTGCCAGAGAAAGTAAAAATAATCCCAAAATATTCTTTAACTACATAAATAGTAAGAAGCTAAAAAATGATAATGTTGGCCCCCTTAAAAATAGTCTGGGTGAAATGGTGGATGAGGATGAGGAAAAAGCCAATATGCTAAATGACTTTTTTTCGACAGTGTTTACACAAGAAAATCCCATGACGGATAACATGATCAGGGATAAAAATTCTCCGTTAAATGTCACCTGCTTAACCCAGCAGGAAGTACGGCGGCGTCTAAAAATCACTAAAATTGACAAATCCCCGGGCCCGGATGGGATACACCCCCGAGTACTGCAGGAATTAAGCACAGTCATAGATAGACCATTATTTTTAATCTTTAAAGATTCCATAATAACAGGGTCTGTACCACAGGACTGGCGTATAGCAAATGTGGTGCCAATATTCAAAAAGGGGACAAAAACTGAACTTGGAAATTATAGGCCAGTGAGTTTAACTTCAACTGTGGGTAAGATCCTGGAGGGTTTTCTAAGAGATACTATACTGGAGTATCTGGAGAAAAATAAACTTATGACCCAATATCAACATGGATTTACAAGGGACCGTTCCTGTCAGACTAATCTGATAAGCTTTTATGAAGAGGTAAGTTCCGGACTGGACCAAGGGAATGCAGTGGACGTGGTGTACATGGACTTTTCAAAAGCTTTTGTGCCACACAAAAGGTTGATACATAAAATGAGAACAATGGGGATAGTGGAAAATATGTGTAGATGGGTTAAGAGCTGGCTCAGGGATAGGAAACAAAGGGTGGTTATTAATGGAGCACACTCGGACTGGGTCAAGGTTAGCAGTGGGGTACCACAGGGGTCAGTTTTGGGCCCGCTTCTTTTTAACATATTTATTAATGACCTTGTAAGGGGCATAGAGAGTAGAATTTCAATATTTGCAGATGACACTAAACTCTGCAGGGTAATCAATACAAAGGAGGACAATTTTATATTACAGGAGGATTTATGTAAACTAGAAGCTTGGGCTGATAAATGGCAAATGAGCTTTAATGGGGATAAATGTAAGGTCATGCACTTGGGTAGAACGAACAAGATGTATAATTATGTGCTTAATTGTAAGACACTGGGCAAAACAGTCACTGAAAAAGACCTGGGTGTATGGGTGGACGACAAACTCACATTTAGTGGCCAGTGTCAGGCAGCTGCTGCAAAGGCAAATAAAATAATGGGATGCATTAAAAGAGGCATAGATGCTCAGGAGGAGAACATAATTTTACCTCTATATAAGTCACTAGTGCGACCACACTTAGAATACTGTGTACAGTTCTGGTCTCCGGTGTATAAGAAAGACATAGCTGAACTGGAGCGGGTGCAGAGAAGAGCGACCAAGGTTATTAGGGAACTGGGGGGTCTGCAATACCAAGACAGGTTATTACACTTGGGGTTATTTAGTTTGGAGAATCGAAGGCTTAGGGGTGATCTTATTACAATGTATAAATATATGCGGGGATAGTACAAAAACCTTTCTAATGATCTTTTTACTCTTAGACCTGTGACGGGGACAAGGGGGCATCCTCTACGTCTGGAGGAAAGAAGGTTTAAGCATACTCACAGACTCAGATTCTTTACTGTAAGAGCAGTGAGACTATGGAACTCTCTGCCATATGATGTTGTAATGAGTGATTCCCTACTAAAATTTAAGAGGGGCCTGGATGCCTTCCTTGAAAACTATAATATTACAGGGTATATACACTAGTTTCCTTAGTGTTGCGTTGATCCAGGGAGCTAGTCTGATTGCCGTATGTGGAGTCGGGAAGGAATTTTTTTCCCCAATGTGAAGCTTACTGTTTGCCACATGGGTTTTTTTTGCCTTCCTCTGGATCAACATGTTAGGGCAAGTTAGGATAGGATATGGGTTGAACTAGATGGACTTAAAGTCTCCCTTCAACCTTAATTACTATGTTACTATGTTACTATAATGGGGGGTTTGATTCGCTATTTATGGCGGTTTTTATGTTTGGCAGCTGTCGCACGCTAAAAGACGCTTTTTATTGTAAAAATAGTTTTTGCATCACCACATATTGTGAGCTATAATTTTTCCGTATTTTGACCCACCGAGTCATGTGAAGTCTTATTCTTTGCGGGACGAGTTGACGTTTTCATTGGTATCATTTTCGGGCACGTGACATTTTTTGATCGCTTTTTATTCCGATTTTTGGGACGCAGAATGAACAAAAACCAGCGTTTCATGAATTTCTTTTGGGTGGTGCATTTACGCCGTTCCGCGTGCGATAAAATTGATAAAGCGGTTTTATTCTTTGGGTCAGTATGGTTACAGCGATACCTCATTTAGGTCTTTTTTTATGTTTTGTCGGTTTTTTGCAATGAAAACAATTTTATATAAAAAATAATTATTTTTGCATCGCTTTATTCTGCGAGCTATAACTTTTTTATTTTTTTGCGGATGATGCTGTGTGGCAGCTCGTTTTTTGCGGGACAAGATGACGTTTTCAGCGGTACCATGGATATTTATATGTATCTTTTTGATCGCGCATTATTGCACTTTTTGTTCGGTGGTATGATAATAAATCATTATTTTTGTTTTTTATTATTTTTTAAGGGGTTCACTAAAGGGGTTAACTAATGGGACAGTTTTATAGGGCGGGTCGCTACGGACGCGGCGATACCAAATACGTGTACTTTTATTGTTTTGGTTTTTTTTTATTTTGAAAAAATGGATTTATTGGGGAATATTTTTTTCTTTTTTACTAATTAATTTAGCTTTTTTTTTTTTTTTTTTTTTTTTTTAAATTATTTGTAACCCATTTTTTTTTTTTTTTTTACTTTATTACCTTGTCCCAGGTGGGACATCACTGTCCTGTGACAGATCGCTGATCTGTCACATCACAGATCACTGTGACAGATCAGCAATCTGTCACAGGCAGTTCTGCAGACTTCCTCATGCCTGCGCTTTGCAGGCAGTGAGGAAGTCAGCTCCCTACAGGCCCCCGAAGGCCCCTGTCGCCATCTTGGATCCGGGGGCCTGTAGGGAAAGAGCCCCCCGCAGCAGCGCTGCACATTGTGCTGCTGTGGGGGGCTCAGGGAAGCAAGGAGGGAGCCCCCTCCCTGCCGATGCTTCCCTTTAACCCCCGGTACACCACGATCGCGTTTGATCGCGGTGTACAAGGGGTTAACGTGTCGGGGGCGGTCTGTGACCGCCCCTGACACATAGTGCCGGGTGTCAGCTGTGATAATCAGCTGACACCCGGTCGCGATCAGCCGCTGATCGCTGGGACGTAATATTCCGTCCATGGTAATTAGGTCCAGGGTCACATGGACGGAATATTACGTCCATTGTAGGTAAGGGGTTAAAGAAAGAATTGGCTCGTGTCAGTGATAAAACATACGACTTGGAGGATAGATCGCGCAGGAATAACGTTCAGGTGAGAGGGATCCCTGAGGAGGTCTTGGATAAGGATTTGCCTGCTTTCCTGCATAACTTTTTAAAGGCTGTTCTCCCTGAAATGTCCATTAAAGACTTAATGGTTGATAGGGTCCATAGAACCCCCAAACCAAAACACGTAGATCAAGAGCTGCCTAGAGACACTCTGGCAAGATTACACATTTTTACCACCAAGGATGTATTCATGCAAAGAGGAAAAATCCAGCTCTGCCCCAGGAGATGCAATCACTACAAGTTTTCCCGGACTTATCTGCAGTAATTCTGGCCAAGAGGCGTGAATACGCACATGTATGTAAAGCTCTGCGTGATGTGGGCACCAAATATAGGTGGGGCTTTAACCCAGTGAAACTGATGATTATGCATGAGGGGAGAATAATTGCTTGTCATACCCCTAAACAAGCTGAAGACAGACTTAAGGATTGGGATATTCCTTTTGCACAGCGACAAGCGCCTAGAGGGAAAAAGTTAAACCCAGAATGGTCTCAAATATAAGGTGGAAGCCTGGAAAGGTCCGTCTGCTGGAGCTGGTGGAAGATTGCTTGGACTTTTATTCTGTTCTCACTGTTCCTAGCAACCTGTGACTGTGGGCAACTCTGCTGAGGATCTCTGTAGAGTTAGAAGAGCTCACCAACCCCATTGCAGTCATTTTTCTGCATTCTTTGGATGGTACTTGAGGATGTGCATATTTTTTTGTGCATCCAGTTGTTTGGATTATGTTTTGAGTACTGCTGTTTTTTCTATTTTTTCTATTCTTTCCTTTTTTATGACTTTTTTTTTGACTATTGTGCATTCTACAGTAATGTGATATTTGAGGATATATAGCTTATGGTTTTATACTGTATTTATGCTGGGGACCTAATTAGCTGTTATGGTGGAGGGGCTTGGTGTGTTGGGGCCTGCTGCATCCATAGGAAGTTTGTTATTTAGACATGAGTATACAGTTTATGTCCTTGAATGTTCGAGGCCTCAATTCACCTATGAAATGTTCCACGTTATGGAGGGAAGTTAAAAAATCACGTGCTGATGTCATATGTTTGCAAGAAACACATTTATTGGAAGCTGATAATAGTAGACTCCACCATCCACGGTTCCCTCATAGGTTTTTCGCTAATAATGCAAGTAAAAAGGCAGGAGTCTGCATATTGATTAAAAACACTGTGGCATTTAGAAATATAGAGATGTATGCGGATCCTACGGGCAGATTTTTAACCCTAGTCTACTCCCTCAATGGTGAACTACATACGCTGGGGGTGGTGTATGCCCCTAATGAAGCCCAATGCACGTTTGCTCGCAAGGTGTTTCAGAAAATGACTGAATTAGCTAAAGGAGAAAAGATTATATGTGGAGACTTCAATGCCCCTATAGATAGAGAGATGGACTGCTCTAGTAAATTAACCCATTCTAGGAGGGACCTGAAAGTAGTAGTGAAGGAATATCGTCTCCATGATTATTGGAGATATTCCCATGCTACGGAGCGTGACTATACATAATACTCCTCCCGTCACCGGACATGTAGCAGAATAGTTTATTTCATGGTTGACAATACGACTCTAAATAGATGCAGATCAGCGGATATTGGATTGGTTACGTGGTCAGACCACGCGACGATATTCCTGGGACTAACTCTACGTCATCAGTCTAATCCTTCTGCTAGGTGGCAGTTAAATACATCCTTATTGTTACAAGCAGGGTGGTAGAGAAAGGACAGACTGAGCTCCAACGTTACTATAAGTCCAACGACAATGGAGAAGTCACAGACAAACCTTGTGGTCGGCTCATAAAGCCGGAATTAGAGGCATCTTTCTGCAACAAGCTTCCTATCTGAAGCGTAAAAGGGAATCCAGCAGGCTTACTTTGTTAGCCCGGCTTCAACAATTAGAGTCTTTAAACAAAACCGCGATCACACCAGCTCTGTCTGATGAAATCTATAACATCCGATTCAAACTACGAGAAAACCTGTTGTCGCTATATGAATATAATCTTAAGAAGCTTAAAAGTAATTATTATGCAACAGAAGATAGAGCTGGGGCGCTGTTAGCCCGTAGAGTTAAAAAAAAGAGGAGGGACGAGCTAGAATTGACCATTTGGTAGATCAACAAGGGAAGTGTATCAGAAATCCATTAGAAATAGTAAAGGTTTTTGCTAATTACTATAAACATCTCTATAATCTAGTGACTGATCCCACCACTCCGCAGCCCTCCCAAACTAATATTGATAGATATCTACAATCTATAAACTTACCCCAAATATCACAGGAACAACTGAACATACTCAATGCTCCATTTACAGAGGAGGAAATTCAGAACACCATCAAACTTACACAATGTCATAAAGCCCCAGGCCCAGATGGGTTATCAAATGAGTACTATTGCCAATTTCATCAATATTTGACTCCCTACCTCCTTCATATATTTAATTCATGGCAAAATTCAAAATCTGTATCTGTCACAAATCTAGAGGCCACTAGTACTACTCTGCCTAAACCGGGGAAACCTCCAATATGTCCCAGTAATTTTAGTCCTATTGCACTCTTAGGGTACGTGCACACGCTGCGGATTTGGCTGCGTGGATTTTGTAAAATCCGCAGGTAAATCTGCAGGTCAAAAGACCTGCGGTTTTACCTGCGGATTGCTCTGCGGTTTTTCATCTCCACAATGGAGGAGATGGCAAACCGCAGCGGAATCCGCAGAAAGAATTGACATGTCAATTCTTTCTGTGGTTTCAAAACCGCAGATAAACCGCACTGAAAAATCCGCACCATCTGCACTGCGGTTTTTTATTCCCATAGGGAATAATGGTACTGTACGCCGCAACAAAAACTGCTGCGGACCCGCAGCGGCCAAATCCGCTGCGGAACCGCAGCAGAATCCGCAGCGTGTGCACACAGCCTTAAACTGCGATGTTAAAACTTTTTCTAAAATACTTGCAATTAGATTAAATCATGTGATCCCCTCCTTGGTTTCATCTGATCAAGAAGGATTCGTAGCAGGTCGGGAAGCGAAGGACGTAACATGCAGGATGATAAATTTAATCCGGATAGCGGAATTGAGTGGGGTCCCCAGTGCATTCCTGTCCCTAGATGCTGAAAAAGCGTTTGACAGGGTGCACTGGGGGTATCTCAAAAGTGTTCTATGAAAATTTGGTCTGACGGGCCCCATTACTCGGCGATATGTGCTATGTACTCGAATCCCTCTGCCAAAGTTTTATCATCAGGGATCCTTTCAGAGTCGTTTTGTATATCAAATGGTGCACATCAAGGCTGCCCATTGTCTCCTATTATTGTTGCCTTGTGTATGGAACCTTTGGCAGAAAAATAAGGCGTGCCCAGGATATAGCAGGTATTAGAGTTGGACAGGTGTCTCACAAAATTGGATTATACGCAGATGATGTGATTATCTCTTGTACTAATGTAGAGTCCTCCTTCCGTGCTATTATCCTTGCTTTGAAGGAGTTTGCTAATGTCTCATATTATAAACTAAATGCTGCTAAGTCTTTGGTCTTTCCTGTATTGGTTCCACTCACAATTTAAGAATGTTTGGAGCGGGAGTATCCCTTTAAGTGGGTGAGTGATGAACTCCCATATTTTGGCATAGTCCTCACTATTTCTACACAATTGGTGGAAAGGAATTTCTCAAAATTGATACAAGAATCTAGGAGTCTGGACGAGTTACGTACAGCTACTATGTCATGGATAGCAAGGATTAACATTTATAAGATGTTGGTACTTCCCAAGGTTTTATATTATTTTCGTTGCCTCCCTGTCCAGATTCCTCTTAGGATAATTAAATCCCTTCAAAAAATAGCTAATGACTTCATTTGGGCATATAAAAGGCCAAGAGTGGCTGGTAGGTTACTATATTATCCTTATGAATTTGGGGGGATGGGTGCCCCTAACTTACATGCTTATCATAAAGCGACGGTATTAACAGGTATTAGAGACTGGTGGTTATTGGATAAGACACATAAGTGGCTTCAGATTGATTCATTTTATACTAAATTGAACTCGACGCGGCTTACGTTGGAAATGGAAACTATTAAATTTAGTAACTACACCCCGTGTCTACCTACCGCATCAACAGCAATACGTTATTGGAGGAAATTTGCTTCAAGACTTCAAAATATTCCTTTAACAAATATTTCCTTAAAGGCTTTGGAAATGCATCTCCCCTTTATTAACTTACAACGCTGGTCCACTGCAGGAGTTGAATCCCTCCAGGACCTGATAGATGGCTCTCTTGTTATCCCATTCGATCAACTCTGTTCCAAGTTCCGTAGTATTAGGCGTCTTTTTTACCAATACCTACAGATCAGACATCTGCTCCAAACTATGCCAGACTCCCTCTTCCCTAAACCCCCTGTGAATCACAAAGCCATGGGATTCCTCCTACGACCTGAATCAGGCCCCAAAGGTGTTTCAATCCTCTATAGTGTATTAAATGATCCAGAGGTAGATGCTAAATTATCATATATGCTAAAATGGGAGGAGGAATTGGGAACAACGTGGGATCCAGAGGAATGGAGGGATAGTTTAAGAGAAATACGTAGAGTGTCATCTTGTATTGGTCACCTAGAACAGTTAAAGAAGATGCATCTTGGGTGGTATAGGTGTCCAAGACAACTGGTGCATTATGGGCCAAACCAGACTTCGGCTTGCTGGAGAGGATGCGGTGGTTTGGGATCGTTGAGCCACATGTGGTGGTCCTGTCCGGTGGCGATCGGTTTTTGGAATACTATAAATATGTTGTTAAGGGAGGTGACTGGGATTCAGGTTAACTTGACACCATCAATGGGACTGTTGCATATAGGGACAACTGATTTTCCTTTAAAGGGAAGGTGCCGTGTTTTTTCATAATTTAATGTAAAAAAGAAAATAGTATAAAAACATATTGTCCCCTAAGCTTGACTCAGTGGTGTGTATGGTTTGTTTTTTGTATGGTATTAATGCAGCCACTGGGGGCTGCCATCTTACCTTGCTGGCTGCTGAACGACACTTTCCATGCTTATTTACGGCAGTCCCTGGGCATAAGACATAACAGTCGGCTGCCGACCCTATCTCTTTCATTGCAGCAGCATCAGGAGTGAACTAGGCACGCCTCTGTGGGCAGCTCAATTCACAGCTGTAGGTGTGGCCAGGCGCCATCTTATTAGAGCCCAGTGCGTTCCTTTTAGCTTCATTTACAGTCCATTGCAAGCCCTGGATGCTGTACTGCTCCAGCATAACAGGGCTTGGATGTTCACTCTGCACATACCAGCTGCAGGAGAGGAACCAGGACAAGCTGCTGGAGACCGAGCTGCTCTTTCCAAAACACCCGACCAGCTGCAGCCCCTGCTCTTGCAAAACATAGGAGGAGCTGCTCCCTGCTGTTTCAAAACACTTGGCCATCTGCTGGACATCTAATCCTCTCCTGTGTGATATTGACTGCTGAGCCGTGTATCTAATCCTATCCTGTGTGATACAGTCTGCTGATCCGTGTATCTAATCCTAACCTGTGTGATACTGACAGCTGAGCTATGTATCTAATCCTATCCCGTGTGATACTGACTGCTGAGCCGTGTATCTAATCCTATCCCGTGTGATACTGACTGCTGAGCCGTGTATCTAATCCTATCCAGTGTGATACTGCTCTCCTGAAATACTCTGTGCTGCTGTCACCCTGCTGGATTTATGAGTGAACTACATGGTGGTATTGTGTATGAACTATATGGCGGTATTATGTGTGAAGTATATGGTGGTATTATGTGAGAACACTATGGCAGTATTATCTGCTAAAAGGGGACCCATTCTAGGGTGGTTCTGACTGAGCACCTGCACACGGGTCAGGGGTAATAGTTAGGTGCAGTCAGGGGAGGGCTGGAGAGGCAGCTGAAGAGAGGGGTCTCATTTTTATCGCTACTGAATGGCTACATTTCCCCCATCCTGCTTCGCAGCGTCACCCCAGACTGCGCCTGTCGCCTCGCTTTCCCACATCGCCAGGACAGGATCTGAGGAGGGGAATGTGGTCTTTGCATGCAAAGTCTGGATCAGAACAGGCCATCAATCAGCAGAAATGTTTCCTGGATTTCTGTGCTGCTGTCACCCTGCTCCTCCGCATATATCTCCCTCTGTGCCCCCCATAGACCAGCACACTGCTCTCCTGAAATACTCTGTGCTGCTGTCACCCTGCTCCCAGAATCCTTGCTGCCTGCCATGCTCAGTGACCAAAGACCCCATTCCTCTTCTCAGATCCTGTCCTGGCAATGTGTGAAAGTGAAGCGACAGGAGCCTGATGTATGGTGGAAGGAGCAGGGTGACAGCAGCACAGAGTATTTTAGGAGTGCAGTGTGCTGGTCTATGGGGGGCACCCAGTTCGGTGTCAGGGATTGTACATAGAGTGCTGTGTTTTATACACATGGATGGACTGTCTGCTCCACAGAAATCCAGGAAATATTTCGGCTGATTGATGACCTGTTCTGATTCAGACTTTGCATACAAAGACAGTCAGTAACTTTGCAGGCCCCATCAAAATGGCTGCTCACTGTGTTCCTAGATGTCATCCTCTCTTTTCCCTTAGCAAACACCCAGAAGGGGAGGAGAGGAGTGACATCACACCCATGTCAGCAGATTCCACCCATAATTACTGCAGGGCAGTAATGTGAGCTAGTTGTAAACTAGGTTTTTGTGCCAAATTTCAGTAGCTGCTCCCCCTAGTGTTAACAAGTGGAAATACCAAACTTTTTAAAATTATTTTTCATATTTTGCAAAATTAAAAACAAATGATAATATTTTTTAAGAAAATGTAAACATTAACTCTTTACATTTTTTCAATTGCTGAAAAAAAAATTTTTGGATGGCACCTTCCCTTTAAATATCAGGGGTATAGTGTCAAATATTCTGATTGTGGCTAGGCTCACCTTTGCTGCTAAATGGAAGGGGATGTCTCTTCCCACCATGAGAGAAGTGGTGGACAAAATTAATATACATTGTCAATATGAACAAACTCTGGCACACTCGTCAGTTACCAAGAAAAAGGTTGATCGAATATGGGAACCGTGGTTACTTAGTCAGAGGTCTGCCCCTTTGCACTTAAGATATATATATATTTTCATATGATTTTTTTTATGCAAGTGTCGATATGTTTTCTATTTTATACATTATGTCAATCTATGAGTATGCGCATTTATGCTTATGTTTCCCTTGTTTTAACCCCTACGCTGGGGGTGTTGTTACTTATATGTTTTCTTTTTCGAAAATATGCAATAAAAATTTATTGAAGTAAAAAAAAGGACTCACAGGAGGAACCAGCCCAGAAAGCAGAAGATCCAGGAGTGTCTGCCACATATACGGCTGCTCTGTGCACACAGGACCTGTGATGAGGTCACGGGGGGGCGGAGTCAGGGGTCACATGATCAGCGGCCTCAGTGTATGTAGGACTCTGCTGCGCTCCCCACAATCAGCTGCATGTGTCGCGCTGTGTGATATCACAGCACATGTATGCGAGCCTGTGCATTGTGACGGTCACACAGCAACACATGCAGCTGATTATCGGGAGCGCTCCAGGTATCTGGGTTCCCAATGCAGCTATTCGGTGAGCACTATTAGCGATCCTAATAACGACGTCTCCGACAATACTCGCTCATCTCTAGTAATAACAGCTCCAAGGAATTCACGGAACTCTTCATTAAGATTAATAGCGAGACCATATTAAATATTGAGCACCAACTGGATGAAGCATTTACAGTGGCATGTAAAAGTTTTGGCACCCTGGGGTCAAAACTACTGTTATTGGGAACAGTTAAGTAAGTTGAATATGAAAAGATCTCTAAAAGGACTAAAGTTAAAGATGACACATGTCCTTTGTATTTTTGGCAAAAATAATAACAAAAAATAAATAAAAATATATATATATATATATATATATATATAGACATTTTTTGCAATTTAATAATTGCAAAAAGGAAAATGAGCTGATGCTAAACTTTGGGCACCCTTGGAGATTTGTGTGCTGAGATATATTTTACCAAGGTTTCAGACCTTAATTAGCGTGTTAAGGTTATGGCTTGTTCACTATCATCGTTAGGAAAAGCCAGGTGATGAACATTTCCCAGCTTTATAGAATCACAGCCTTTAACTTTGTGCCAAAAAAACAGCAGCCATGGGTTCTTCTACGTAACTGCCGAGCTCTCTGAAAATGAAAATGGTGGAGGCCCACAATGCAGGAGAAGGATACAAGACGATAGCAAAGCGTCTTCTTCGGGTTATCCTTTCCTCAGTTCTAAATGTAATTAAGAAATGGTAGTTATCAGGAACAGTGTATGTCAAGATAAGGTCTGGAAGATCAAGCAACGTTTCAGCAAGAGCTGCTCGTAGGATTGCAAGAGAAACAAATCAGAACCCCCCGCTTGACTGCAAAAGACCTTCAGAAAGATTTAGCAGACTTTGGAGTTGTGGTACATTGTTCTACTCTTCAGAGACACATGTGGATCACCCCCAAGGCTGTGGAATACTCGGTACCGGGCCAGTGTTTCAGAGGGATGTGTCACGGTGTCAGTGACCCAGTCCGTGACCCTGGGTGTCCATGTAAAATGGGTGAAATGTAGCAGAATAAAGTTTATAGGTAGATGATTCGTGACGCCACCTGTGGTGCTCGGCAATGAAGGTGTTAAGCCGACGCTGCGGTGCAGATCCTCTGGGACAGATGGTGGGGCGCAGCAAAGATGTAGTAGCTCTCCACAGGTAGAGCTGTGGTCCTAGGGCAGTAGTAATAGGTGTTGAGGTAGATGGTGTAGTGTTAGGCACAGAGATGTAGCAGTGCTGAAGGGGTTGCAGGAAGGGATTCAAAGAACACAACAGAGTGCAGTTTCCTTTACCTTTACTGAAGGTACAGTCCAGGATCCAGATTACAGATGGTACAGGAATTAGTCAGCCTGGAAGCAACTTGGGAATCTCTCTATGCAGATGGGTGGTGTAGTCTCCTTTCTAGAGCTAATCTGAAGTACTTGCAGTTCTGAATTACACTCAAGTTCCTCTTGCTTGCTCTCATTTAGAACTCCACTCGTATGGCAGGCAGCAGTAGCCCTCTCTCTTTGACTCACACACGTTGCTGCTGTGACTCCGAGTCTTAGGTGGGAACAGAGCATTTACAGTCTCTTGTTCCTCCGGTTTCTGCTGCAGGATCACTAGCATCCATACAACCTTGGGTACCGGGCTCCAGACGATGCACTTCAGCTAGGAGTGAGCCCGACTTCGGTTCAATCCTCCCAGCTCATGTCTCCACATTCACACTCTTTCCCTCTTTCTGCACGATCTGACTAACTTCCAGAGAGCAGCTTCTCAGCAGTTTGGTTCAGAGCTTCCTCTGCTGGCCTGGAGTGGGAACTGTGGTGTGTGCTGGAATTACCTGATAGAGAGATCCTTCATTGCTTCCAAGCATGACATCACACTCCCTAGGAGGGAGGTAATGCTACTGTGGCGACCGTACTCCTGGGGGCGTCACAACTGCACAAATATGGCCTTCATGGAAGAACATCTTAAGCTTGATGCATTTTGGAAACAAGTCCTGTGGATCAATGAGGTTAAAGTAGAACTCTTTGGCCACAATTATCAAACGTATGTGTAGAGAAAAAATGCATAGAATTTCATAGTGCATAGAATTTCATGAAAAGAAAATCTCACCCACTATTAAGCATGGGGGTAGATCAATCATACTTTGGGATTGTGCTACAGCCAATAGAGCAGGGAACATTTCATGGGTAGAGGGAACAATGGATTCAATGAAATTTCAACAAATTCAAACAAACATTACACCATCTGTAAAGAAACTGAAGATGAAAAGAGGATGGCTTCTACAAATAGATAATGATCCTAAACACACGTCAAAATCCACAACAGACGACCTCAAAAGGCGCAAACTGAAGGTTTTACAATGGCCCTCACAGTCCCCTGATCTGAACATCATTGAAAATCTGTGGCAAGACCTCAAAATATCGGTGAATGCAAGATGACCATGAAGCTCAAATCTCAGTCATAACATGTCCCTCGTATGTTGCTTCCTCATTTAAAAACATTAACACACTCCCCGCCGCAGTGACTAGAATTAATTAATTATATGCAAACATGCATGTAGTGGATCAATAAATTTAGTATCAAAATATACACAATATTCCAAACTTAAATATTGTCTCACACATCAAGCAAAACAATAAAACAAAGCATAGCAGATGAGCATTGTAGCTGCACACAGCAGGCTGAAGTCCTGGTATGCGATTGGCTGATAACAGCTTATAGTGTCCCATGCAGATTATTGAAGCCAATAAAAAGTGAGAAAAGTGTTTCTAAAAATACTGTATAAAATTTTTCTTAAAACAAATATAAAAGCTCAAATCACCCCTCTTTTGATCCATTCAAAATACACCAATGAAAAAATACACACATATATATCGACGCTTTCAGAATCGCCCGATCTCTCAATATATAAAAAGAATTAATCTGATCTGTAATCGGTGTAATGAGAAAAGAAATCAAAATGCCAGAATTACGTATTTTTAATCTCCACAACATTGAATTAAAATGCAATAACGGGCGATCAAAAGATCGCATCTACACCAAAATGGTAACAATAAAAATGTCAGCTCCGCACGCAAAAAATAAGCCCTCCTTCAGCCCCAGATCACGAAAACTTTGGCATTATTTTCACCACTTAAATAAAAAAGAACTTATACATGTTTGGTATCTACAAAGTCGTAATGACCCAGAGAATCATATTGGCAAGTCATTTACTGAACATGGTAAAAACAACCTATTGTGGGATTGCACTTTTTTTGCAATTTCATCACACGTTGAATTTTTTTTTCCCATTTTCCAGTACATGATATGGTAAAACCAATGGTGTCCTTCAAAACTACAACTCGTCCCACAAAAAACAAGCCCTCACAAGGGCATATTTATGGAAAAATAAAAACGTTATGGCTCTGGGAAGAAGGGGGGCAAAAAACTGAAACTCAAAAATGAAAAAAACTCAGGA
This sequence comes from Dendrobates tinctorius, assembly GCF_039654945.1. Lineage (NCBI taxonomy): Eukaryota > Metazoa > Chordata > Amphibia > Anura > Dendrobatidae > Dendrobates > Dendrobates tinctorius. Next base: position 11,340,881 of record NW_027361794.1, read on the forward strand.
GGTGAAGGGGTTAATGTTATATTATTTTTTTTATATTATATATTATCAAATTATTTCTTCTTCTTTGCCTTTATGTCATTCTTTTGTTTTCTATGTGAAACAATGTTTATATTTTTGGAATATTGCGTATATTTTGAAATTCGAATTTACGGATCCGCTACCTGTGTTTGCATGTAATTAATTAATTCCAATGATGTCACTGCGGGGGGAGTGAGTTAATGTTTATAAATGAGAAAGCAACATGCGAGCGACGTCCCATTTTCTCAACGGACAAACTCTTTGACCATCAAGCATTAGAAATGAAAAGATTATGGGTCGGCACTAGAGTTGAGCAAGTTTGGTCGGATCGGGTTTCATGAAACAAAATTTGTAATCCACTCAATGCCGACTTTTATTCCCCATTGACTTGCATTGGGGTTGGGTTTCGGTTGAAACTCCGACTTTTTTTGCCCTAGTCGGACCAGTTTCATCTAAAACAAATTTTGTTTCATGAAACCCGATCTGACCAAAGTCGCTCAACTCTAGTTGGCACTACAAAAATGACATTATTCAGCGAGGCCTTGATTGGGCAAAAGCCACCCCATGAGACCAGCTCGTAAAGCGAGCCTAGCGAAATATTAGCAACCAGGTAAGACTAATTACACCTTACCATGCATACTGCAGAGAAATGACAGACATCTTCCCACGGTACTGGTCAATTTTGCTATCTGAGTAATATTTTGCCTCCCAATCCCTCTATAACACCAAAAAGGTCAAAAACCTCAAAAACTCTTAGCGATCTGGTAGTCCTGCGTTGTTCTTCATTCATGTCTTCTGACTCTTTAAGAACGTATTCAGTACACCAACATATATCTTGTGGCAGCACAAATGTTGTCTATTAAGCAACATGTGCCTGTCCCAAGATATACGTGGGCTTGACTACTCGTGAACTACAAATTCGCATTGGTGAGCACGTGAGAGACATTGGCGCAGCCAGAGGTGTCTTAGATCCATCAGAATTGAAAACAATTCCTCAACACTTTTTGTCGCAACACAACTGCGATGCTAGTATACTTAAAGATCGAGGAATTGATTGTCTCCATCTGGGCATCAGAGGTGGTAATAATAAGAAACTTCTGGCCCAGATGGAGACTAAGTGGATTGTTACATTGAATACCATTGTGTTAGGTGTCGGATTCCTGGCACTGCACAGCGGGAATCCAGAGCCAGACATCCTGCGGTCTCCCATTCTTCCTCGACCGCTCCGGGTGCTGCTCAGCAAACACGGCGAGCCAGGCTTGCTGCTCAGACTCGCTGCTCAGACTCGCTCTGACAGCCTGGATGTTGCTGCCACCTATGGTGCAGCAATGGCAGCGCAACCTGCTCTGCAGGGAACTGCTCCTGAGGCTAAGTCCTCATGCCGTGCTACTGGGCATGCCCGCAACTTGACCTCTCACTGGAGAGCAGGGGTCACATGCTCAGGTCCTGCGTCGGATCTGATTGGTCCTTCCCAGGCTAATGGAAGGTCCTGGAAGCACATCGCTATAAAAAGCCCGCAGGGCGACTCGGCGATGCGCTAGTGTAGCATAATATTCTGTGTGTGTATGGTGATGGATGTATGGACTGGTGACTGACTCATTATGATCCCCTCCCTTGGTTAATACGAATGGTGACAGTGAGTTGGATAGTCAGTCTCAGTTTGTGGCAAGCTACACGCCACGTGCTCCACGCCTACACTAGCGTCCGTGTCTCGGCGCCAACGCCTGCGGCTTTACCTGCCGCTGTGCTGCACTAACCGCAGCTACTGGTGTTCGCGGCTGCGACGCCACACGCAGGCCTCTGTGACACTAACAGGGCCCGCGTCTTTGTATTACTTTTCCCTCGCGACTCTGTGCCAGAACAGAGCCGCTCTTAGCGTTCGGGTGACGTTAACCCGAGCGCAGTACCGCACTTATTAGGTGCATCTGCCATTGTTCAGCAGCGGTCTTGTCACCTACCGCACGGTGGACCCCGGGCGGCGAACGCGCCTTCTATTATTTTATATTTGGTGCGTTCCGCCGTCCATAACACATTGTCCCTAAAGGGTTAAACGAGTCCTTGAGTTTTACCTCCTTCTTATAATACCCTTTACTGTGTTTTCCCATCAGTACATGATGTCTCTTTCTGTTTTTAATTTTTAACACCTATTTGTTCTTATTTTCAGTGATTCATATATGACAGATGGGTTCATGACATGGACCCTATAGTTGCCCATACCTTGAATTTTTTTTGGCCTGATACATTACTAGTATCTTGCATCATGCGTCTATTTGTGCCATAATACTGCTGCTATAATGTTTTACAGTAGAATATCCTAAGACATTTAAGGGCAAGACAACACCTGTTTTCAATAATCAATAATCCAAGTGGATTTAAACCTTTTTTATGCCCAAAGATTTCTAGATATAATTAATGTAAACTCCAAACTATATTATCAAAAAAGAAGAAAAGGAGTGCTATACATAGTTATTTCATGAAAAAAGTTTTTTTTATTTGTTATAAATAAAATTTTATAAATTTGCATAGATACAATAAAAAGCAATTAATGCTTCACATGTGACCCTAGATGTTATAATATATATCCAAGACAACTCACAGGCAAATATTATCTTAATGGCACATAAAGACGATAACAATTATGTAATATTACGTAAATGTTCAATATTATAACCACCAAGAGTGACCATAGATAAAAAGTAGTTACAATGGCGTTGCATATATATAGGAACCTGCGCTCGGTATACAGCCAAGCTAACTGCCAAAAAAGACCAAATTGAACCCATGCTTTTAGTGCTTACCCATGTAGTATGGTGCATGGTTGCCCTGGAGCCACGGTGACACATGTAGGAAGCATTGACAGCGAAACGTGCGTCGGGGTTCAGGAGTTTAAGTGGGCCATTTGGAGTTTACACGTGCAAAAAGTTGGGCACAGGTAATATGTATTTTATTAGATAAAAAATGTTTTGTATATATCTGTTGGTGAGCAGCAATATTGTTCAGTATTATGTGAAGCACACGGCAGTATTTGCAGCCGTCTAAGTGCGCTCGTTTGCCCATGTGCAAGGCATGCACCTTATTGAGCTATGCGGTTTACTGCAACATTATGCTTTTGTATTGGAGTGCTAATTTCTAGTGCATATTATAACTTATGAGGCCATGTGGCATGTTGCAATATATTAAAAAAAAAGGAGCACTAAATAAGGAATTTTTTTCCGATGAGCACTCATACAAATAAAAGGAGGAGAATTTTCTCAGGTAATCTTTACTAGTAATTGTAGCCGATCGGTGCGCCTTTCACTTATGTGTAAAAGTAGGCGAATGCAATTTGTGAGACCTTGCGGTTTTTTTACAACATTATAATTTTGTATCAAGTTGCTATTTTAATTATTTAGTGTCATGCAAATCATATTTTATGAGGTCATGGGGCTGTTTATGTCATAACAATTTTTTGAGCGCTAAAAAATAATATTTCTATTATGATTATATATACAAAATTCTGACAGATATATATTTACAAAAATATAATATTTATTTCTCCTATGTTTCCTAACGTGTACATATGCTAAACTCTGCTTTTTTCTATGGTATGAGGCATCTTGTTTTATTAAATGTTCATATGTTGTTGAAATAAAATTTGTATTTTAATTAATTAGTGTTTCTATCACACTTTTTTGATCTGTATATAGTTCAATTTCTACAAGGGTCAGTATGCTCTATTGATATTTAAAGTGTGGCCCACCCCTCTTTGAAGGAAATGGGCTTGGGTAAACTGCTTATCAGCTTTATTAAATTGTGGACATTGCTATTATATTTATCTTGTTAGGTGGTATATCTAACTTTATTATGATGGTATGATATAATTTACCATAGTTATTATGGATGATATTTTCATGTATCTCTTCATATGCAGTCATTATGCACTTTATTTTGCTCTCCTAACACTTTTAATACATTTATATCGTCTTTTGTATTTGCTTAGTGCACAATTATCACACACTGTCCCTTTAAGTACTTTTATCTATATACTAGCTGAAGAGCCCGGCGCTGCCCGGGCATAGTAACTAACTGTGGTTAGTTATAGCAAATTATAATTATCCTCCATCCCATAGTCCCGTGTCCATATACCCATCATACATATCCACGATCCCATAGGCCCGTGCCCATATACCCATCATACATATTCTCCATCCCATAGTCGAGTGCCCATATACCCATCACACATCCTCCATCCCATAGTCCCATGCCCATATACCCATCATACATATTCGCCATCCCATAGTCGAGTGCCCATATACCCAACACACATCCTCCATCCCATTGTCCCATGCCCATATACCCATCATACATATCCTCCATCCCATAGTCCTGTGCCCATATACCCATCATACATATCCACCATCCCATAGGCCCATGCCCATATACCCATCATACATATCCTCCATCCCATAGTCCCATGCCCATATACCCATCATACATATTCTCCATCCCATAGTCCTGTGCCCATATACCCATCATACATATCCACCATCCCATAGGCCCATGCCCATATACCCATCATACATATCCTCCATCCCATAGTCCCATGCCCATATACCCATCATACATATTCTCCATCCCATAGGCCCGTGCCCATATACCCATCATATTCTCCATCCCATAGGCCCGTGCCCATATAGCCATCATACACACCCTCCATCCCATAGTCCCATGCCCATATACCCATCATACATATTCTCCATCCCATAGTCCCATGCCCATATACCCATCATACATATTCTCCTTCCCATAGGCCCGTGCCCATATACCCATCACACATCCTCCATCCCATAGTCCCATGCCCATATGCCCATCACACATCCTCCATCCCATAGTCCCATGCCCATATACCCATCATACATATCCTCCATCCCATAGTCGAGTGCCCATATACCCATCACACATCCTTCATCTCATAGTCCCATGCCCATATACCCATCATACATATCCTCCATCCCATAGTCCAGTGCCCATATACCCATCACACATCCTCCATCCCATAGTCAACCATTATGACATCATAATGAGCGGCAGCAGGGCTTGCAACCTATGATGACATCAGCGTCGCCATGGCAACCATTGTGACATCATAATGAGGGGCGGGGCTTGATACGCGCACACTGTTTCCCCAGTATGCAAATAGGGGCATTATGACATCATAATGAGGGGCGGGGCTTGACACGCACACACTTTTTCCCCAGTATGTAGATGGGGGCAAATTTGTTTGCTGAATTGGAACGCGCGGGTTTAACATTTCACCTCACAACATAGCTTAGGACGCTCTCAGGGTCCAGACGTGCGACTGTGCCAAATTTTGTGGCTGTAGCTGTGACGGTGCGGATGCCTATCCCGGACATACACACACACACACACATACATACACACACACACACATACATACATATATACATACACACTTTGAGCTTTATATATTAGATATAAAAGTGAATGTATGTATATGTGTGTGTATCACCAACCAATCACGAAGCATCTTTCATTTCACCAGAGCTGTTTAAAAGAAGCTGAGCTGTGATTGGTTGCTATGAGCAACAGTTTTCCTTGCAACCAATCACTAAGCAAAGAAGCTGAGCTATGATTGGTTGCTATGAGCAATAGTTTTCTCACTCCATGACAACAGCTCAGCAGACATTGCCATGGTGGGAGAGATCTAATATCCCCGGGAACATAAGCTCCCAGCCATTGTCTGCCCCTAGAAAGGAGCAGAGAGCACATGACAGAAATGAATCCTCCCTCCCTGCCCATATCCCCATCACACATCTTCCATCCCGTATGCACATCTTCCCTCTTAAATGTATACCTGGTATGGAAGTTAGGATGTGGGATATTAGGTGTAGTAGTCCGATGGCTCTGGCTGACGGGATGATGTGGGATACAAGGGGTAGTATTCTGATGGCTCTGGCTGACAGGATGATGTGGGATATTAGGGGTAGTAGTCCGGTAGCTCTGGCTGATGGTACGATGTGGGATATTAGGGGTAGTAGTCCGGTGGCTCTGACGGAATGATGTGGGATATTAGGGATAGTATTCTGATGGCTCGGTGTTATGGTTTATTTAGAATTCAGGGCTGGTAGGAGTTAATGGTGAGAGCCTCTCTTTGGAGCTGGGGAGAGTTTTTATAGCTTCAGGAGAGTGCCGTCCCCTGTCGTTTATACTCCTAGTTTGAGTATGCCCGACCCTGCTCCGTTTGTGCTTCTCGCCTGTCCCTGTACGCTTGTTTGGTGTGTGATCTGGTTTGGCCATGGTTAACGTCTCTTGGATTCCGATTCTGTACCTGTATGCCCGTCCTGTGTATGACCCCCTGGCTTTGTCTTGACCTCCCTGTTATCGCCCCTCTTGTACCTTTGCTGCCATCCTGTGTATGACCTTCTGCTACGTCTGACCCTTCTCTGATACTCGTTCCTGTACTTTATTGCCTGCCCCGTGTATGACTCCCGGTTTGTCTGACTGCTGCGATTTCCTTAAATGCTGCTCGTTCTCCAACTCAGTGACCGGCGCTGCTGCAGCTTGGTGGTGAGCTCCGTCCACCCCTCTGATGCGCGGTCACGTGGTTTCAGGTCCTGCGGACATCGAGCGCTTCTCTGTCGCTCCTCCTCTCCCGCAGGTCCTAGAGCAGGATTCCCTGTACCAACGCTGTGCTGATGCCTGGCAACACTGTGGGTAAGGAGCCACTTAATTCTTACTGTCAAGGTCAGGGGCCGCTGGGTACCTGTCAGTCAAGCTGTCCCTGACTATTGTCACCCTGAGTGTGACACTCTGGCTGAAGGGATGATGTAGGATATTAGGAGTAGTAGTCCGGTGGCTCTGGCTGATGGGATGATGTGGGATATTAGGGGTAGTAGTCCGGTGGCTCTGACGGGATGATGTGGAATATTAGGGGTAGTAGTCTGGTGGCTCTGGCTGACGGGATGATGTGGAATATTAGGGGTAGTAGTCCGGCGGCTCTGGCTGATGGGATGATGTGGGATATTAGTGGTAGTAGTCCGGTGGCTCTGGCTGAAGGGATGATGTGAGATATTAGGGGTAGTAATCTGATGGCTTTTGGTGATGGGATGATGTGAAATATTAGGGGTAGTAGTCCAGTGCCTCTGACTGACGGCATGATGTGGGATTTTAGGGGTAGTAGTCCGGCGGCTGTGATGGGATGATGTGGGATATTAGGGGTAGTAGTCCGGTGGCTCTGGCTGAAGGGATGATGTTGGATATTAGGGGTAGTAACCTGATGACTTTGGCTTTGATGGGATGATGTGGGATATTAGTGGTAGTAGTCCGGTGGCTTTGGTTGACGGGATGATGTGGGATATTAGTGGTAGTAGTCCGGTGGCTCTGGCTGAAGGGATGATGTGAGATATTAGGGGTAGTAATCTGATGGCTTTTGGTGATGGGATGATGTGAAATATTAGGGGTAGTAGTCCAGTGGCTCTGGCTGACGGCATGATGTGGGATATTAGGGGTAGTAGTCCGGCGGCTGTGATGGGATGATGTGGGATATTAGGGGTAGTAGTCCGGTGGCTCTGGCTGAAGGGATGATGTTGGATATTAGGGGTAGTAATCTGATGACTTTGGCTTTGATGGGATGATGTGGGATATTAGTGGTAGTAGTCCGGTGGCTTTGGTTGACGGGATGATGTGGGATATTAGGGGTAGTAGTCCAGTGGCTCTAGCTGACGAGATGATGTGGGATATTAGGGGTAGTAGTCCGGCGGCTGTGATGGGATGATGTGGGATATTAGGGGTAGTAGTCTGGTGGCTTTGGCTGACGGGATGAAGTGGGATATTAGGGGTAGTAGTCTGGTGGCTCTGGCTGACGCGATGATGTGGGATATTATAGTGAATGTGGCTATGCGGAGTGAGTGGGGCTCTACACTCAGCTTTATATATAGAGAGATATAATCATTATAATTTGTCATAACTAACCGTAGTTAGTTGCTATGCCCGGGCAGCGCCGGGCTCTTCAGCTAGTTAATAAATAATATTACCCCCTGTAATTGATAAATTTAATGCACTTTAATTAATAAATATTACCACCTGTAATTGATAAATTTAATGCACGTTTTATTTTTGCATCTCGCAATTCACTTTTCTTTTTAATTTCTCTGTGGGCATCCACATCAATCCCCTTTATTTCTTATATGCAACGCCACTGGATAGTGCACATGCCTGTGACGTCGCGCCTCCACACACTTCTGGAAGCGCTCCATTCTGGGCTCACTTGCGTTCCAGCATGTGGTCCAGGGAGCGGATTTCCGGTTGTGATGCCTATGACGTGGGGAGCTAGACGGGCGCATGCGCCGCCAGGTCCGCTGCGCTGATGAACAAGTGGTTACGTTTACCCTTACATTATGTTTGATTGGCTCCCTGTATATATAAAAAGTCCTCCCCACAACTCTAGTGCATGCCCCTGGAAGAAGCTAGAGGGCAAAACGCGTGTCGGGGCGAGGGGGAACATCACCGGACCACCTATTGTTGCACCAGATTGAATCCTGGTAAATTGTCCTGATGGGTCCTAACTAGTGTTGAGCATTCCGATACCGCAAGTATCGGGTATCGGCCGATACTTGCTGTATCGGAATTCCGATACCGACTTCCGATATTTTTTCAATATCGGAATTCGGCATCGGAATCGGAAGTTCAGTTGATTGACGGCCTGACGTCATCATGATGCGCGGTGTGTGCGCATCATGATGCGCCGTCATTTCGGGCCTTCCGGGGGTCTCTGCCGGCCTGCCGGGGGGTTGTGCCGGCCTGCCGGGGGGCTGTGTGGACTGCCCGGGGTCTGTACCGGACTGCCGGGGGGCTGTGCCGGCCTGCCGGTGGTCTGTGCACCCTGTGGGGGTCTGTACCGGCCTGCCGGGGGGCTGTGCCGGCCTGCCGGGGGGCTGTGCTGATGTCCGGGGGTCTGTGCAAGCATCGTCCGATGGGACTACAAGTCCCATCGGGCGATGCCTGCTACCATGACAGTGATTGACACATTAGCCAATGATGGGACAGTAGTAGTCCCATCATCCGGCTAATGTGTTAAATGTTAAAAAAAAAAAATACTACATACATACTACATGCATGCTACATACATACTACATGCATGCTACATACATACTACATATATACTACATACATACTACATACATACTGCATGCTACATACATACTACATACATACTACATGCATGCTACATACATACTACATGCATGCTACATACATACTACATATATACTACATACATACTACATACATGCTACATACATACTGCATGCTACATACATACTACATACATACTACATGCATGCTACATACATACTACATATATACTACATACATACTACATACATGCTGCATGCTACATACATACTACATACATACTACATGCATGCTACATACATACTACATGCATGCTACATACATACTACATGCATGCTACATACATACCACATACATACTACATGCTACATGCATACCACATATATACTACATACATACAATACATTCATACAATACATACATAGACATACAGTACATATAACATAGAGTAACATACTTACCAATACTTGTCACATTGTTCCCCGAAGCCATTGTCTATTCCGGGATAAATATTAACATAACAAACCACAAAAATACTCACCCACGATCCGAAGCAGTCCACGAGTGTGTCCCACGACGATCTTGGGTAGAGAACTGCAGCATCAGATGATGCTGCCGTTCTCTACGGGCTGCAGGAATCCAATGACGGAAGGTAGGTATCCTTCCGCACTGTATTCCTCCGCCACTTAAAAAAAAAAAAGTCCCTAGTCTCACTTTATGCCATTGCTGCGTGGGAAATTCCCACACAGCAATGGCATAAAGTGAGACTAGGGACTTTTTTTTTTTTAAGTGGCGGAGGAATACAGTGCGGAAGGATACCTACCTTCCGTCATTGGATTCCTGCAGCCCGTAGAGAACGGCAGCATCATCTGATGCTGCAGTTCTCTACCCAAGATCGTCGTGGGACACACTCGTGGACTGCTTCGGATCGTGGGTGAGTATTTTTGTGGCTTGTTATGTTAATATTTATCCCGGAATAGACAATGGCTTCGGGGAACAATGTGACAAGTATTGGTAAGTATGTTACTCTATGTTATATGTACTGTATGTCTATGTATGTATTGTATGAATGTATTGTATGTATGTAGTATATATGTGGTATGCATGTAGCATGTAGTATGTATGTGGTATGTATGTAGCATGCATGTAGTATGTATGTAGCATGCATGTAGTATGTATGTAGCATGCATGTAGTATGTATGTAGCATGCATGTAGTATGTATGTAGTATGTATGTAGTATGTATGTAGCATGTATGTAGCATGCAGTATGTATGTAGCATGTATGTAGTATGTATGTAGTATATATGTAGTATGTATGTAGCATGTAGTATGTATGTAGCATGCATGTAGTATATATGTAGTATGTATGTAGCATGCATGTAGCATGTATGTAGTATGTATGTAGTATGTATGTAGCATGCAGCATGTATGTAGTATGTATGTAGTATATATGTATGTATGTAGCATGCATGTAGTATGTATGTAGTATGTATGTAGCATGCAGTATGTATGTAGTATGTATGTAGTATGTATGTAGTATATATGTAGTATGTATGTAGCATGTAGTATGTATGTAGCATGCATGTAGTATGTATGTAGTATATATGTGGTATGTATGTAGCATGCAGTATGTATGTAGCATGCATGTAGCATGTATGTAGTATGTAGTATGAATGTAGCATGTATGTAGTATGCATGTTGTATGTATGTAGCATGTAATTTTTTTTTTTTTTTTTTTTTACATTTAACACATTAGCCGGATGATGGGACTACTACTGTCCCATCATTGGCTAATGTGTCAATCACTGTCATGGTAGCAGGCATCGCCCGATGGGACTTGTAGTCCCATCGGACGATGCCTGCACAGACCCCCGGAGCCTGCACAGACCACCGGCAGGCCGGCACAGCCCCCCGGCAGGCCGGCACAGCCCCCCGGCAGGCCGGCACAGCCCCCCGGAGCCTGCACAGCCCCCCGGCAGGCCGGCACAGCCCCCCGGCAGGCCGGCACAGCCCCCCGGAGCCTGCACAGACCACCGGCAGGCCGGCACAGACCACCGGAGCCTGCACAGACCCCCTGGCAGGCCGGCACAGCCCCCCGAAAGGCCCGTACAGACCCCAGAGAGGCTGTACAAGGGCAGGAAAGGGTTTTTCTTATTCCGATACCGGAAGTCCCATAGACTTGAATGGGACTTCCGGTATCGGAATCGGCGATACCGATACTTTTTTTAAAGATCGGCCGATACCATCCGATACGATACTTTGAAGTATCGGACGGTATCGCTCAACTCTAGTCCTAACATATGGTGTTATTATTAGATGTAGGATTACCGGCATTATCGAATACTTAAGGCTCTCTTCTATTCCTCTTTGATTCCCTTTGGAAACATTATGGTATGGATTGCCAGTAAATTTATAGGTATAGCTGGTTTATCGTGTGATCAGATTTATATGTATTGACATTTGTTTGCATAAATTATATATAAGTATATTTTTAATGTTTATGAATAAAAGTTTATCTTTTTTTAAATGTATGGTTCTCTTCATGTTGTCTGCCGCGTAATTGTGGTATGACATCTTGTGGTTATTATGCTTTTGAAGTGCCAATTTCCTTATTTTTAGGACTAACATTTTTGAGTAATTCTAGACTGTTGAAGCATGCCTGTAGAGACATGGGTGGGGTCAGCGGGCGCCTCGGTCTGCTAGCCGAAACTTCATGGACCAGGGATCGTCCCGCCGAACTCCCGCTCTCCTTTTAAAGTGGACAAAACGCTACTCAGACAACACAGGGTGAGGGTAAAACAGTGTGGCAATACTTTACTGAACCACAAAACAGCCAGATAACATATAGAATAGTCCCAGCAAAATACCCAAGATGGTGCACATTACAGAGTCTCACCCTTCTGCTGACCCACCAGGATAATAGCAGCTGTGACTTCAGAGCTCCCAGGGTCACTATCTCACCTGTAGCATGCACACAGAGAGGAGATAACGAAAAGCATAGGAAGATGACAGTCCATTGAGTCCATACAAGGTACAAAGCCAGTTAATCTGTGGATCACTCCCTGGCTTCTCCAAACGTATCCATGGTTCAGCGATGGTCAATGGAGAAGATCTGTATTCTTCCAACCGAGGCTGAAAACCCATGGTTGTTTCCTATAGAATGACAGCTCCGTGTCCCTCGTGATGGAGCTATGATGTAAAATTGCTGCTGTATTGTTTCAGGTCCTTTTGGGATGTATGGATGTCTTGGCAGAATCTCTCTGGCTGTTTCTCTCTGTCTCTTTATACAGAGGCATGTAACCTATTTTTAGACTTGACAAGTGTCCCCATTCAGTATTTACATGAAGGGTAAGAATAGAGAGGAGATCAAGTAGCATTACTTGATTATTTAAACTATTTGCATAGTTTTTCCCTTTCTGCTTTTGAAGTCAACAAACTGGCTCCATAACACAATGCATAGTTAGTATATCAGCAAACATCACTAGTGATCAAGGATAAGCGCACAATAAAAGCCGATATTACCGGCTTATACAAACAAAAGTCTGTTTTCTTGACCAACCAGAAATCAACGCTTAAATTTGAAAGCCAACATACAGATAACATTCTATTATTCTTCTTTTGCTAAAAACAGTCATCTGGTTAATTAAGATACAATGCTGTATGTCTTCACAATGCCAAAAGTAAAAGAAGTAATGTTTTTAAAAATATTTAAAAAAATAAAAGGTCAAGTTACCCCCCTTTTGCCCCATTCAAAATAAAACAATAAAAAAAAATCAAACTTACACATATTTGGTATCGCCGCATTCAGAATCGCCCGATCTATCAATATAAAAAAAGAATTAACCTGATCGCTAAACGGCGTAATGAAAAAAAGTCAAGAAGAAGCCACAGCGGTTGTGGCGGTACGCGTGGGGTTTGTACCCCTCTAATTCCCTCCAGCATTCATGGCTCTTCATCTGATCCTTTTGCTACCATACCAATGGGCTTAAATTTCCAAGCTGTCTCTTCTTGCCTCACCACAGGAAATGGTTTATTCATTCATTTGATTCCATCTTACATATTTGATTTACCTTCTTGCGGTTAGGCAGTGAGTTAGTCTATTACATCAGTGAATATACAGTATTTTGTGGTATTTTCTCCCTTGTTTTTCTTTTGCAGTTACATCTTGTTATACATATATGGTGCTGTGTATGGGTTTTTAGGTTTTGCAATAGATCAGTTTGATTAAATCATTGGATATTGTGCTCGGTTTATACCGGACATGTAACCACTATTTGTTTTGAGCCTTGTTTTGATTGTTTTCATGCTGTGTGGGATTTAGTGTGGGCTAGTCATTGCCGTATCATGGGTATGGCTAAACAATGTTTTTAATTGTTTTTATAAAGCTTCCTCTTTGTATGTGATTTTGTGATTTGAAATATAATAGTGTCACTTTTTTCTATTTAAATTTGGGTGTTCCCAATTTTGTGGGCATGTTCTTTTCCTTTTTGCCTTCATCCATATTCATTAGCATGCTTTTGGAGAACCCCCTTTTTAATATAGCTTAGCGGTGCCCTCCACCCTCCCCTTTTCTCTTTAGAGAAAAAAGTCAAAACGCCAGAATTACGTTTTTTGGTCACCGCAACATTGCATTAAAAAGCAATAACGAGTAGTGTTCAGCATTCCGATACTGCAAATATCGGGTATCGGCCGATATTCGCTGTATCGGAATTCCGATACCGAGTACCGATATTTTTTCAATATCGGATATCGGAATCGGAAGTTCCCATAATGCAAAGAGCCACTGCTGTGGCTCTGATTGGCTGCCGAAATGACGTCATCATGATGCGCGGTCTGTGCGCATCATGATGCGCCATCAGTTCGGGCCTTCTGGGGGGGGTCTATGCCGACTGCCCGGGGTTCTGTACCGGCCTCCCGGGGGTCTGTGCCGACTGCCCGGGGGTCTGTGCGGACTGCCGGGGGGCTGTGATGACTGCCCGGGGGTCTGTGCGGACTGCCGTGGGTCTGTACCGGCCTGCCAGGGGGCTGTGCCGGCCTGCCGGTGGTCTGTACCGACTGTCCGGGGGGTCTGTACCTGCCTGCCGGGGGTCTGTACCTGCCTGCCGGTGGTCTGTACCGGCCTGCCGGGGGGCTGTGCCGACTGTCCGGGGGTCTGTGCAGGATCGTCCGATGGGACTACAAGTCCCATCGGGCGATGTCTGCTACCATGACGGTGATTGACACATTAGCCAATGATGGGACAGTAGTAGTCCCATCATCCGGCCTATGTGTTGAATGTAAAAAAAAAAAAAATACATACTACATACATGCTACATACATACTACATACATGCTACATACATACTACATGCATGCAACATACATACATACTACATATATACCACATGCATGCAACATGCATACTACATATATACCACATGCATGCAACATGCATACTACATATACCACATATATACTACATGCATGCAACATACAAATATACTACATATATACTACATGCAACAAATACTACATATACTACATGCATGCAACATACATATATACTACATGCAACATGCATACTACATGCATGCAACATACATAACATACATACTACATATATACCACATGCATGCAACATGCATACTACATATATACCACATATATACTACATGCATGCAACATACATACAACATATATACTACATGCATACTACATATATACCACATATATACTACATGCATGCAACATACATAAATACTACATGCAACATGCATACTACATATATACTACATGCAACATGCATACTACATATATACCACATATATACTACATGCATGCAACATACATATATACTACATGCAACATGCATACTACATGCATGCAACATACATACTACATATATACCACATGCATGCAACATGCATACTATATATATACCACATATATACTACATGCATGCAACATATATATAATACATATATACTACATGCAACATACATACTACATACATACTACATATATACCACATGCATGCAATATGCATACTACATATATACTACATGCATGCAACATACATATATACTACATACAATACATTCATACAATACATACATATAGACATACAGTACATATAACATAGAGTACATACTCACTATCACTTGTCAATTTGATCCCCGAAGCCATTGTCATCTATGGAATAAATATTAAAATAAAAAAGCACCAATATACTCACCCCTGATCCGCATAAGTCCACGGGAGTCCCACAACGATCTTGCGTGGAGAACAGCAGCATCAGCTGATGCTACCGTTCTCTACGGGGTCCAGGAAACCAGTGTCGGGATGTAGGTATCCTTCCGCCCTGTATTCCTCCGCCACTGTAAAGAAAAAAAAGTCCCTAGTCTCATTTTATGGCATTGCTGTGTGAGAAATTTCCCATGCAGCTTTTGCCATAAAGTGAGACTAGGGCCTTTTTTTTTTTTTTTTACACTGGCGGAGGAATACAGGGCGGAAGGATACCTACCTCCCGACACTGGTTTCCTGGGGCCCGTAGAGAACGGTAGCATCAGCTGATGCTGCAGTTCTCCACGCAAGATCGTCGTGGGACTCTCGTGGATTTCTGCGGATCAGGGAGTATATTGTTTGTTTGTTATTTTAATATTTATTCCAAAAATGACACTGGCTTCGGGGATCAAAGTGACAAGTGATGGTAAGTATGTACTCTATGTTATATGTACTGTATGTCTATATGTATGTATTGTATGAATGTATTGTATGTAGTATATATGTATGTTGCATGCATGTAGTATATATGTAGTATGCATGTTGCATGCATGTGGTATATATGTAGTATGTATGTATGTTGCATGCATGTAGTATATATGTAGTATGCATGTTGCATGGATGTGGTATATATGTAGTATGTTGCATGCATGTAGTATATATGTATGTTGCATGCATGTAGTATATATGTAGCATGCATATTGCATGCATGTGGTATATATGTAGTATGTATGTAGTATGTATGTTGCATGTAGTATATATGTATTATATATATGTTGCATGCATGTAGTATATATGTAGTATATATGTATGTTGCATGCATGTAGTATATATGTGGTATATATATAGTATGAATGTTGCATGCATGTGGTATATATGTAGTATGTATGTTGCATGCATGTAGTATATATGTAGTATGCATGTTGCATGCATGTGGTATATATGTAGTATGTATGTAGTATGTATGTTGCATGTAGTATATATGTATTATATATATGTTGCATGCATGTAGTATATATGTGGTATTTATGTAGTTTGCATGTTGCATGCATGTGGTATATATGTAGTATGTATGTATGTTGCATGTATGTAGTATGCATGTTGCATTTAGTATATATGTATGTTGCATGCATGTAGTATATATGTTGTATGTATGTTGCATGTAGTATATATGTAGTATATATGTATGTTGCATGCATGTAGTATATATGTGGTATATATATAGTATGCATGTTGCATGCATGTGGTATATATGTAGTATGTATGTTGCATACATGTAGTATATATGTAGTATGCATGTTGCATGTAGTATATATGTATGTTGCATGCATGTAGTATATATGTATGTTGCATGCATGTAGTATATGTAGTATGCATGTTGCATGCATGTGGTATATATGTAGTATGTATGTTGCATGTAGTATATATGTATTATATATATGTTGCATGCATGTAGTATATATGCAGTATATATGTATGTTGCATGCATGTACTATATATGTGGTATATATAGTATGCATGTTGCATGTATGTGGTATATATGTAGTATGTATGTTGCATGCATGTAGTATGCATGTTGCATGTAGTATATATGTATGTTGCATGCATGTAGTATATATGTAGTATGTATGTTGCATGTAGTATATATGTAGTATATATGTATGTTGCATGCATGTAGTATATATGTGGTACATATATAGTATGCATGTTGCATGCATGTGGTATATATGTATGTTGCATGCATGTAGTATATATGTAGTATGCATGTTGCATGTAGTATATATGTATGTTGCATGCATGTAGTATATATGTATGTTGCATGCATGTAGTATATATGTAGTATATATGTAGTATGCATGTTGCATGCATGTGGTATATATGTAGTATGTATGTAGTATGTATGTTGCATGTAGTATATATGTATTATATATATGTTGCATGCATGTAGTATATATGTATGTTGCATGCATGTAGTATATATGTGGTATATATATAGTATGCATGTTGTATGCATGTGGTATATGTAGTATGTATGTAATATGTATGTTGCATGTAGTATATATGTATTATATATATGTTGCATGCATGTAGTATATATGTGGTATATATGTAGTTTGCATGTTGCATGCATGTGGTATATATGTAGTATGTATGTTGCATGCATGTAGTATGTATGTTGCATGTAGTATATATGTAGTATGTATGTTGCATGTAGTATATATGTAGTATATATGTATGTTGCATGCATGTAGTATATATGTGGTATATATGTAGTATGCATGTTGCATGCATGTATGTAGTATGTATTTTTTTTTTTTACATTCAACACATAGGCCGGATGATGGGACTACTACGGTCCCATCATTGGCTAATGTGTCAATCACCGTCATGGTAGCAGGCATCGCCCGATGGGACTTGTAGTCCCATCGGACGATGCCTGCACAGACCCCCGGACAGTCGGCACAGCCCCCCGGCAGGCCAGCACAGCCCCCCGGGCAGTCGGCACAGACCCCCGGGCAGTCGGCACAGACCCCCGGGCAGTCGGCACAGACCCCCGGACAGTCGGCACAGACCCCCGGACAGTCGGCACAGACCCCCGGACAGTCGGCACAGACCCCCGGACAGTCGGCACAGACCCCCGGACAGTCGGCACAGACCCCCGGACAGTCGGCACAGACCCCCGGACAGTCGGCACAGCCCCCTGGCAGGCCGGCACAGCCCCCTGGCAGGCCGGTACAGACCCCCGGCAGTCCGCTCAGACCCCCGGACAGTCGGTACAGACCACCAGCAGGCCGGTACAGACCCCCACAGCGACCCCCGGACAGTCGGTACAGACCACCGGCAGGCCGGCACAGCCCCCCGACAGGCCGGTACAGACCCCCGGACAGTCGGTACAGACCACCAGCAGGCCGGCACAGCCCCCCGGCAGGCCGGTACAGACACCTGGGCAGTCAGCACAGACCCCCGGACAGTCGGCACAGCCCCCCGGTATATGTGGTATATATGTAGTATGCATGTTGCATGCATGTAGTATATATGTGGTATATATGTAGTATGCATGTTGCATGCATGTGGTATATATGTAGTATGCATGTTGCATGCATGTGGTATATATGTAGTATGTATGTAGCATGTATGTAGTATGTATTTTTTTTTTTTTGTACATTCAACACATTAGCCGGATGATGGGACTATTAATGTCCCATCATTGGCTAATGTGTCAATCACCGTCATGGTAGCAGGCATCGCCCGACGGGACTTGTAGTCCCATCGGACGATCCTGCACAGACTCCCGGACAGTTGGCACAGACCACCGGCAGGCCGGCACAGCCCCCCGCAGCCTGCACAGACACCCGGACAGTCGGTACAGACCACCGGCAGGCCGGCACAGACCACCGGCAGTCCGCACAGACCCCCGGGCAGTCGGTACAGACCACCGGCAGGCCGGCACAGCCCCCCGCAGCCTGCAAAGACACCCGGACAGTCGGTACAGACCACCGGCAGTCCGCACAGACCCCCGGGTAGTCGGCACAGACCCCTGGAAGGTCCGTACACCCCCCCGAGAGGCTGTACAAAGAGAGAAAAGGGTTTTTCTTATTCCGATACCGGGAGTCCCATAGACTTGAATGGGACTTCCGGTATCGGAATCGGCGATACCCGATACTTTTTTTGTATCGGGCCGATACCATCCGATCCGATATTTTAGGGTATCGGATGGTATCGCTCAACACTAATAACGAGCGATCAAAAGATCTTATCTGCTCAGCGCACAAAAAATAAGCTCTCACCAAACCCGAGACCATGAAAAATGGAGACGCTCCGTGAATCGGAAAATGGCGCAATTCTTTGATACTTTACCTAATAAAGATAAGTTATTGTTACTGATAAATGTTTGTTTTGGGTCATTTATTTTCTGCTGGTATTTGGACTATTCTGTAAAACTCCCATATAATATTCCATCCTTAAACTCACGCTGCGCACATCATGTTTTTGTACAATTTGTCAATAATATATATAGTTTCTCCGTGTCAGAGATATTTTTCGTGGTCAACAAAATGCGATTTTCCTGTAATTCATTTCTCACACTCTAGATATGATAATGACTTCTCTCTGTGTGGGATTTTTGATGTTTAAAAAGGTTGTCCACTACTTGAACAATCCCTTCTCATTCCTCATGTTTGGTCCTGTTTAAATAAAAACACTTATATAGACCTCCCATGCTGGCACCATTTCAGCGGTGTTGGCACTTGCCTTATTGGAGCTGTTTTGAGGTTGTTACGTCATGTGAGCCCTGTGCCCAATCAGTGCTGATGTCACTGTCTCCACTGTATAATAACCATGTATAAGTACAGTCATGGCCAAAAGTTTTGAGAATGACACAAATATTAATTTTTACAAAGTCTACTGCTTCATTTTTTCTAATGGCAATTTGCATATACTCCAGAATGTTATAAAGAGTGATCAGCTTAACAGCAATTAGTTGCAAAGTCAATATTTGCCTAGAAAATTAACTTTATCCCCCAAAACACATTTCAACATCATTGCAGCCCTGCCTTAAAAGGACCAGCTAACATCGTTTCAGTGTTTGCTCCATTAACACAGGTGTGGGTGTTGATGAGGACAGGGCTGGAGATCAATCTGTCATGATTAAGTAAGAATGACACCACTGAACACTTTAAAAGGAGGCTGGTGCTTGGCATCATTGTTTCTCTTCTGTTAACCATGGTTATCTCTAAAGAAACACGTGCAGTCATCATTGCACTGCACAAAAATGGCCTAACAGGGAAGAGTATCGCAGCTAGAAAGATTGCACCTCAGTCAACAATCTATCGCATCATCAAGAACTTCAAGGAGAGAGGTTCCCTTGTTGCCAAAAAGGCTCCAGGGCGCCCAAGAAAGACCAGCAAGCGCCAGGACCGTCTCTTAAAAGTGTTTCAGCTGCGGGATCGGGCTACCAGCAGTGCAGAGCTTGCTCAGGAATGGCAGCAGGCAGGTGTGAGTGCACCTGCACACACTGTGAGGCGGAGACTCTTGGAGCAAGGCCTGGTCTCAAGGAGGGCAGCAAAGAAGCCACTTCTCTCCAGAAAAAACATCATGGACAGACTGATATTCTGCAAGAGGTACAGGGAGTGGACTGCTGAGGACTGGGGTAAAGTCATTTTTTCTGATGAATCCCCTTTTCGATTGTTTGGGACATCTGGAAAACGGCTTATTCGGAGAAGACCAGGTGAGAGCTACCACCAGTCTTGTCTCATGCCAACTGTCAAGCATCCTCAAACCATTCATGTGTGGGGTTGCTTCTCAGCCAAGGGAATGGGCTCTCTCTCAGTCTTGCCTAAAAACACAGCCATGAATAAAGAATGGTACCAGAATGTCCTCCGAGAGCAACTTCTCCCAACCGTCCAAGAGCAGTTTGGCGATCAACAATGCCTTTTTCAACATGATGGAGCACCTTGCCATAAAGTAAAGGTGATAACTAAATGGCTCAGGGAACAAAACATAGAGATTTTGGGACCATGGCCTGGAAACTCCCCAGATCTTAATCCCATTGAGAACTTGTGGTCAATCATCAAGAGACGGGTGGACAAACAAAAACCTTCAAATTCAGACAAAATAAAAGCATTGATTTTGCAAGAATGGACTGCTATCAGTCAGGATTTGATCTAGAAGTTGATTGAGAGCATGCCAGGGAGAATTGCTGAGGTCCTGAAGAAGAAGGGTCAACACTGCAAATATTGACTTGCTGCATTAACTCATTCTAACTGTCAATACAACCTTTTGTTACTCATAATATGATTGCAATTATATTTCTGTATGTGATAAAAACATCTAACAAACACACATAAAAACCAGAGGGCAGCAGATCATGTGAAAATATAATATTTGTGTCATTCTCAAAACTTTTGGCCATGACTGTATATAAAGGGACAATACAAATATCTTTCCGAGGATCTGTTTATAGCAAGGAAGGTGACGGTCACAAGGGGACATTCTCTGCGTCTGGAGGAGAGAAGGTTTTTCCACCAACATAGAAGAGGATTCCTTACTGTTAGGGCAGGGAGAATCTGGAATTCCTTGCCTGAGGAAGTGGTGATGGCGAACTCAGTCGAGGGGTTCAAGAGAGGCCTGGTTGTCTTCCTGTAGCGTAACAATATTGTATCTTACAGTTATTTGGCTTTTTAGCAGGACATAGATCTGGGAATGTCATTATTGTGACAGAATATAGGCTGAACTGGATGGACAAATGTCTTTTTTCGGCCTTGCTAACTATGTTACTATATCCCCATTTTGGACAAATCGAGCATCTTGAGGCAGTCAGAGAGAAGCCGCAGCCCTGGCTTCCTGTTGATGTTCAATACATCCGAAGGTGGGAACAATGAAGCTGCCGCTGATTGGGTGTAGGGCTCGTGTGATGTGACAACCTCACATAAGCACCGGGACAGCGAGTTTCGACCCCACGGAAGTGGAGCCCGTACACCAGTGGAGTTTGAGTGTTTTTAATTTATTGACGCCAAACATGAGGAATGAGTTCACTGAGAGTTTCTTTTTTAAATAAAGATATATAATTATCCCTTGATTAGAAGATTCACTGACAAAAGGATGAAACTACACTTTATTAATTCCAAATATAAAACTTGACCCATAATTCACCCCCTGAAGGTCAGTCAGAAGGTGACAAATAGAAAAAACATATACCCCATGTTTCAATATAGGGTGAGGTGACATATACACACTCACTCTCCAAGCATCTCATTTCTAAGGGATTTGTCGTCCTCACCAAACATGACTCATCAGGAGACTATTTAATATTGACCTATATTCAAGTGAGACTAGATGAAGAAAACGCTAAAATCATGTATCATGATATCTGAAACAGTCAGAAAACTAGCCACATTTTGACAGACCCCAGACTTCAAACTATATACTTCGTAAATTTATAAACCACTCTAGTGTTAAGAATAGATAGTATGTGAAAATACAGTATATACCGCTCAGGGAACACAAATTCCAGAGATAATGTCTGGGAGATCTGTGCAATTATTTCGTATGAATATGGAAAATATGGTTGCACATATCTCTAATCTTTATATCAATATTGCACTCATTCCCTGACAGACCGCAGCATGGCCATTAGTTAGAAGCTGCTAATGATCTTTGGAGCAGGTAAGTTTTCCCTGAGTGGTATATATTGGGCCATCTGAATACGGAGTTTAGTCTAGAACAATTTGTCTGCACTACTGACTGACAGCTGTTACAATACCAAACTAGGGCAGTCCCTATAGGAGAAAAAACACAATAATTATACTATGCATTCACATACTTTCTATTCCTGACACTGGAGTGGCTTATAAACTTACAAAGTATATAGTTTGAAGTCGCCTTTGGTGAGGACAATGAAACCCGTTGAAATGAGAGGCTTGGAGAGTGAGTGTGTATATGTCACCTCACCCTATATACTGAAATGTGGGGTATATGTTTTTTCTATTAGTCACCTTCTGACTAACCTTCAGGGGGTGAATTATGGGTATAGTTTTACATTTGGAATTAATAAACTTTAGCTTTATCTTTTTGTCAACAAACATGAGGAATGACAAGAGGTAACCCATTTAAGAAGATCCAATTTTGATTAAAACTATTCCAACATAATGAACATTAAAAAGGCTTCTCCCCTATGTGACTTCTCTGATGTTTATTAACAGTTGATTTCCAAGTAAAATACTTCCCACATTAAGAAAATGAGAAAGTCTTCTCCCCTGTGTGACTGCTCTGATGTCTAACAAGATGCTCTTTCTGGTTAAAACATTTCCCATATTCTGAACATGAAAAAGGCTTCTCCTCTGTGTTGGCTCTCTGGTGACTATCAAGACACTCTTTCCGGTTAAAACATTTCCCACATTCTGAACATGCAAAAGGCTTCTCCTCTGTGTGGGTTCTCTGGTGCTTAACCAAATCTGATTTCTGGTTAAAACATTTCCCACATTCTGAACAGGAAAAAGGCTTCGCCCCTGTGTGACTGCTCTGATGTCTAACCAGATGCTCTTTCCGCTTAAAACATTTCCCACATTCTGAACATGAAAAAGGTTTCTCCTCTGTGTGGGTTCTCTGGTGCTTAACCAAATCTGATTTCCGGTTAAAACATTTCCCACATTCTGAACAGGAAAAAGGCTTCTCCCCTGTATGAGTTCTCTGGTGGCTATCAAGACTCGATTTCCGGTTAAAACATTTCCCACATTCTGAACAGGAAAAAGGCTTCTCCCCTGTATGAGTTCTCTGGTGGCAATCAAGACTCGATTTCCGGTTAAAACATTTCCCACATTCTGAACAGGAAAAAGGCTTCTCCTTCTCCCCTGTATGAGTTCTCTGGTGGCTATGAAGACTCGATTTCCGGTTAAAACATTTCCCACATTCTGAACAGGAAAAAGGCTTCTCCCCTGTATGAGTTCTCTGGTGGCAATCAAGACTCGATTTCCAGTTAAAACATTTCCCACATTCTGAACAGGAAAAAGGCTTCTCCTTCTCCCCTGTATGAGTTCTCTGGTGGCTATCAAGATTCAATTTCCGGTTAAAACATTTCCCACATTCTGAACAGGAAAAAGACTTCTCCTCCCCTGTATGAGTTCTCTGGTGGCTATCAAGATTCGATTTCCAGTTAAAACATTTCCCACATTCTGAACAGGAAAAAGGCTTCTCCCCTGTATGAGTTCTCTGGTGGCTATCAAAAATCGATTTCTGGTTAAAACATTTTCCACATTTTGAACAGGAAAAACGCTTCTCCCCTGTGTGACTGCTCTGATGTCTAACAAGATTCTCTTTCTGGTTAAAACATTTCCCACATTCTGAACATGCAAAAGGCTTCTCCCCTGTGTGAGTTCTCTGGTGGCCATCAAGGTGCGCTTTCCGGTTAAAACATTTCTCACATTCAGAACATGAAAATGGTTTTGCTCCTGTGTGAGTTCTCAGGTGACTATCAAGATTCGATTTCCAGTTAAAACATTTCCCACATTCTGAACAGGAAAAAGGTTTCTCCCCTGTGTGAGTTCTCTGGTGGCTATCAAAAATCAATTTCAGGTTAAAACATTTTCCACATTTTGAACAGGAAAAAGGCTTCTCCCCTGTGTGGGTTCTCTGGTGCTTAACCAAACCTGATTTCCAGTTAAAACATTTCCCACATTCGGAGCAGGAAAAAGGCTTCTCTTTCTCCCCTGTATGAGTTCTCTGGTGGCTATCAAGATTCAATTTCCGGTTAAAACATTTCCCACATTCTGAACAGGAAAATGACTTCTTTGCTTTAGGAGCAGTTTGTTTTTTAATGCCTCTTTTGTGACTTTGATTTTCCTTAGTAGTCGGTAATGAATCAGAAGATGGTACCTGTCCCATACGATCAGATGACAGATCTTTGCTGTGAATGGATGATGGTATATCTGGAGTAACAGCATTCACTTCAATTGTATCTTGTAGGATCTCAAGATCGTCAGATTTAAAAATTGAAGATGTCAGCTGTCCCTCTGATCTCCTTGTACAGCCATCTGCGAAGATATAAAACATTTATTATTTTTTAATAAAATATCCGAGTTTTATATTTTTGAACATTTGTACTTAAACTGTCCATAAAAATGGCAAGCTATGTAAAAACTTTATTTACCAAGACAATGACAGTTCACAGTCTAATAGAAAACCTTGTTGGATGAACCAGTAGTGCGTGGTGTTCAAATGTTTGTTCTGCCTCCCAAATACAGAATTATAAGAAACCAATCAATGTTATATAGGCAAAAATAATACCAATTCTCCTCTCACAAAGAAACAGTTCCCATGCAGGTCCATCATCTGTCAATGGAAAAACAGAGGTTCCCACACTATTAGTGGCTCAAAGGCTGTTAAAAAGCAACAAGGTTTCTACAAACCAATCCAGCAAAATCAGCTCTCATTTCTGAGTCTTGCAGTGTGCTCAAACAACATTTAGGATCCCTGTATTTAGCAATATTATAGTGAGAAGAATCCACTTAATTTATGGTGTGTGTCTCCTGGAGCACAATCTGGGCACTATGTGTTGGGTAATAAAATGACAAATGTGTAATTTTCACTCTCAAACATCCACTTCGGGTTCATCTCCGGAAAGTGGCTGTGGAGCCAAAATATTCACTCCTCCAATAGATTATAACCCTCAGTGAATTAATTTATAAAATTTCAACTATTCTGGTTTCCTGTCATTTAGTTATATTAGGGCTTCTGCATATGGTGCGTCCAATCTCATCTCGGATCTGTTCCTGCTGTCCAGCTGGAGTAATCTGCTCCCTACTCCAGCCAATTGGAAAGTACCACACCCTACTAAAGCTCAAAGCATATGGCCGTTGTTCTCCTCTGGTTCAATCCTCTGTGCTCAGCTCGCAACTTGTGAATTTGTTTCCTGTTGTGACCGTGGCCCATTTACTGACTGCTCTTGTGTCTTCTCCTTCTGTATTCTGTCCTTCTAGTTCTGACCCAGCTGACTATTCTTCTTGCCATCTAACACCAAAGAATAGCAAGTAACACCATGGTCCAAGCCTAGGGGTCCCAGTGTAAGTCCAGATCCATGTAAGGGTTTTAAAGGGCAATGTGCAAGGCAATCCTTGGGATATGGAAAGCAGAGAAGATCGTGCCAAACATGTTCATGGTGGACATCTTTTGAGCTGACAGGTGACCCAATACATTGTGTCTGCAAACTATCACAGCTAGATCTGCATCCGGTACTTTCCTGCACGCAACCTCCGATCCTCACAAGATC
Source organism: Dendrobates tinctorius (assembly GCF_039654945.1). Classification (NCBI taxonomy): domain Eukaryota; kingdom Metazoa; phylum Chordata; class Amphibia; order Anura; family Dendrobatidae; genus Dendrobates; species Dendrobates tinctorius. The sequence goes on from NW_027361794.1 coordinate 11,367,054, forward strand.
TCCTTCTTTACTCCCCTCTTATCTCCTCTTCCCACAATCGCATACAAGATTTCTCTCGCGCATCACCCCTACTCTGGAACTCTCTACCACAACATATCAGACTCTCACCTACCATCGAAACCTTCAAAAAGAGCCTGAAGACCCACCTCTTCCGACAAGCCTATAACCTGCAGTAACCACCGATCGACCAAACCGCTGCACGACCAGCTCTACCTTCGCCTACTGTATTATCACCCATCCCTTGAAGATTGTGAGCCCTCGCGGGCAGGGTCCTCTCTCCTCCTGTACCAGTTATGACTTGTATTGTTTAAGATTATTGTACTTGTTTTTATGTATACCCCTCCTCACATGTAAAGCGCCATGGAATAAATGGCGCTATAACAATAAATAATAATAAATAATAATAATAATTCAAATAGCTATATGGCGCTCCTTCCCTTCTGAACACTGCCATGTGCCCAGACAGTAGTGTACAATCGTATATAGGGTATTGCGCGAAGCTGGAAAATAATTTGTAAGATCCAATTGTTTTCTATTATTCTTTGTGAATAATTCCAAAGTTATCACTACATAATGTGACACACGTCAGATTTTAAAAATGGGGCCCGATTAGGAACACAAAACTGGCTGCGGGAAGAGGTTAAATAGAGTATTTTGGACACTACTGTAGTCGAAGACTGTGAGTATAGACAATAACACATCTACTGAAATGATCAAACTCATCAGTCTTCATCAGTAGTAAATGAGTAACTAGTGGTGAAACCTCTCTGGGGTAATTAGAGTATGGGGCTCGGTGACTTCACAATCTAAACTATCGTAAGGGGCAATATTTCCTGTCAGATGAGTTTCAAGAAGAAATATTACACATTTAAAGAGAATTGTGTATAATAGTGCAGAGCTGAGATATCTTAAAGGGAACCTGTCAGCAGGATTGTGCACAGTAACCTACAGACACTGTCAGGTTGGCGCCGTTATACTGATTGCAATGATACCTGGTGATGAAATCTGTCTTGTGGTTGTTGTTTAATCTGTATTTGTAGTTTTCAGTTAATGAGATTCTCGTGCTCTGGGGCGGGGCTTTTTCTGGTGCTCTAATTATATATGCATCTGTATTGGCTCTTGACATGTCACTGATCCCTCAGTGACCTGCCCCATATTTTTACATAATGCATATAATAGTGTTGATATTATTGTTGATAGTCCCTATAATATTGTGGCTACTGTGAGGCTTAGAAAAAAATTACATCCAGCAAAATGTCACCAGTGGTAGTGGCGCCTGCGCCTTACTTATAAGTAAGAGATAGATGCTACTGGACAGGCGCCGCTGGTGTCATTTTGCTGGATGTAGTTTTTTTTTCGAAGCCTCACAACAGCCACAATATTATAGGCATTATCAACACTAATATCAACACTATTATATGCATTATGTAAGATTGGGGGCAGGTCACTGAAGGATCAGTTTTCTGTCATAAGCCAATAAATATTAATATGTAAGCAGAGCACCACATAAAACCCCGCCAGGTCTTTCCCCGGGAAGGAACAACACTGATGAGGAGCAATACCCCGAAACAGCTGTCTGTGGATGGATACCATGTTTTGGCATAGGTGGTTTCCTTCATTGGAGACTGCCCTTCCCGTGGTTGTTCCTTCCCAGGGAAAGACATGGCTAGTCATTGCTTGCGTTGAGAAACATGTGATTGTGTCTCTGCGGCTTGTGTTTTGTATGTTTTTACATATTTTCCATAAGGGATGGGGGCAATGCTCTAGAATCACTGCATTGAGAAACATGTGATGGTGTCTCCGCAGTGTTGGATGTTGATCTCTATGAGTTCATTCATCCTCATTTTTCACTATCAGTGAGTTACAGACTTACATAAGTGAGGCAGACCGATCCCACCACAATCAAAGTATCGTACAGAATGAACAAAAAAAAAAAAAGTCATAGAATAAACAAAAGTTACATCCCCGAAAACAACAACGTATATGCGAGGGGAGATCTCCAACAGTAAACCGGAGTTGCACTCATTTATGGTGGACCATTGGAGCTACTATGAGTCCTGACCAGAAGATTAGAGAAAATAATATTGTTCCCCATTTCAGGAGAGATTGTGCAGTAATCTGAACTCCTTAGGGTCGAAAACATAATGGAATTTATGACGAGAATTGAAGCCATGAAACCAGGGCTGGAGCCATGCCAACACATCTCCTGCAGGCGGGAATAAATGTATATTACAGCCATCAGCCACGCACAGCTTAGAGATACTGTATATCATGGCACAGGTGTAATGGTTTTCCTGTAGATTATCACAATCCTCCTTGAAATTTGTTACTTTTAATACAAATTGAAAAGTCAGGATAAAGGAAACTCTGTTGTTATTGTACAGAAATTCACACTTGGTCTCATTGCACATTTAAAGTTGTTGATCATAAGCGTGAAGTTTGGCCAGAAAGACTGGACCTGGTCTTGTAGGGACCATATGAGCACATTCAACAGCACAGAAGGGAAAGAAGGTAGATTCAACCAATAAGATCCTAGGGATCTAGTAAGCCAACAGCATCATTACCCTCTACTTTCTCTTACAGACCCACCATAATAGTTTTCTTCAAGTGATTTTCTAACTTGTCAGCACATTGTACTTATGCTGTAATTTGGCTTTGTAGTTTACAGATCTGGGCAGATAACGGTCAGAGTCTTCTAATCCCAGGGGGTAGGTGAATCTTCCAGGTAGTAAGTTCTATAGAAAAGGGCTTTTAATGCCCAAAGTCATTTGAACAGTTTTGGGTGGAGGAGAATATTGTAGTCAGAAGGCAAAATGGTGAACATGCTAATACGGCCGGACTACACCACCGATAAAGCAGCCACAGCCGGTGACTGAGAAGAATGTGACCTCTCTGCATTTGGTGGTTACTACTCACCTGGGTAGTCATATGTAGGAATCTCCTCTTTACACCACTCATCATCCCTCACATATGTCTCTGTAGTATTAATATGGGTCAGATCTTCACCCTGAAACAAGTATTGTAAAAGTCACAGAGAGATGGAGAAGTCACATCTATGATCAGCTCTAATCCTGCCATCTCCACCGTTCTCATTACACAAGTATGAAACATAATACTGGTGGATAAAACAAGACTGAGCACAAGACCTTCACAGCCGTCTACACATCACAGGGGAGATCTCATGACACCTTCTCTTCATCTACCTGATGATCCTGAGGAACATTGGGATCTTCTTGATTACAGTCCTTTGGAAGAAGAGGACGGGGACATCTCTGTGGTGTTGTCATCTTACTGGATAGAACTGGAGGAAACACATACAGGGACTTAATTTATTCTTTTAATATGGATAATTATAGGCCGTGTGTATTTAGTTCTATTACCTGGTGATATGAAGGGCTGAGAAACCTCCATCATGACTTCCTTGTACAGATCTCTGTGTCCTTCTAAATACTCCAACTCCTTCATGGAGAAATATACAGCGACATCCTGACACCTTATAGGAACCTGACAAATACAATGATACCGTCATCTCCCCGATCCCTTCATAGCGTTACTGTGTAATGTCCCAGCATTCCCAGCAGTGTCACCTCTCCAGTCAGCAGCTCAATCATCTTGTAGGTGAGTTCTAGGATCTTCTGGTCATTGATGTCCTCATGTATCAGGGGGTGAGGTGGAGGCCCCGTGATTGGGCTCAGGGGTCTTTCCTCAAACACAGGGTCCTGACAGTGCTCACTGGACGCCTTCTTCACGACTGTGTAATCCTGGTTATGGAGAGACACATTAATAAATCTCACTACAGACATTTCCAGAGTCCTCACCTCTCCAGTTCTGTCCATCTGTTATTCCCATAGATAAGACTGATGTAAAGTGAGGTCATCAGAATCTCTCACCTCTCCAGTAAGCCGGAAGAGGATCTCTAGGGTGAGGTGTAATATCCTCTCTGCCATCTTGTCTCTGTCCATATCCAACCTTGATGGGTAAATCAGGAAAATTTTCTTTTGTAGAAGATCTTCACTGAGAGGATCCGATATTGTAGAGACCTGAATGAGAAGATGAGCCGATGTAACATCATAAAATCCTGTGTAATAATACAATTACTGGAGATAATAAGGGAAACATATGAGGAGATTTATTATTTTACAGTATTTAGTTTTCTTCTTTACATCTACTAATAAAACCTATATATTTAGGCCACAGACAACAAGCAGTTTCTTCCTCGGAGTCAGAAGCTGAATACGTTTCTCATAGACTCATCTTCCATAACGCTAATTCTCGTCTCATTTACCGACACTGGAATCGGCATTAGCAATACTGCAGGAGATATTCATTACACGGGACAGGAGAAATAACTACTTCATGGTGAGGACGACATCTTCATCTTCTACTACGGCTCTAGAAACATATTTGTCCAGAGTCCGTCACTGACTCCATCCCCACCGGCCGTCTATATGAAGGTTTCCCGTCTTCCCCGCACTGTAATCTTCTATCACGTTAGATCTCAGCTCTGAGTCACACACAGAAGTTTGAGGCTTTTAGAAAAGCTTTTTTGCTTGCACAAACACCGCAGACAGAAATGATCTGATACCAAACTCTCCATGTACAGTGATTTATGGGGTTTATTTCCCCCCTTAGGTTTTCCTATAATATAGGAAAAAAGCAGATATTGAAATGTCTCAAAAGAAAATTGACTCCAACAATTCTTGCAAAAAGAAAAAAACATGGAAAAAGCAGAAAGAACATTTTATTATTTTTTATCCACAAATGTTTAATTCTTTTGGGCTCCAGAACATAGATGTACACCACAGGGACGGCACAGGTGCAGCTGCAACAAAAACCTTGGCAGTTTAACCACTTGCTGCTGCCAAAAGCAAACATGGCATCTCAGAAGGTGTGACAGAGTTCGTCTGAATGCCCTTTGCCTCCGTGTAATTGATAGTATGGGGTGGTCTAGATACGGCAATACTTACATGCCTAATAATGGTGTCTGGGCCTGCACTGTATGAATGTCTATTAGGCCGGGCCAGAGGCAGCGTCCAATAAGTTGTCTTTTAACGCCCCCATACACATTAGACTAAAGTTACATCATATCACTGATTTCGGAGGGGTTTGGTTGTGAAGAAACCAGAGTAAATCTTAATTACCAAATGACTAGGTTTTGCAAACCAAGAAGAATAGACTTTTTGTCTGTATATTGGCTTGTGATTTAAGTGTTGATTTCTGGTGGGTCAAGAAGACAGACTTGCAAGCTGATATACCATTTAACATACAGTTAGGTCCATATATATTTGGACAGAGGCAACATTTTTCTAATTTTGGTTCTAGACAATACCACAATGAATTTTAAACAAAACAATTCAGATGCAGTTGAAGTTCAGACTTTCAGCTTTCATTTGAGGGTATCCACATTAAAATTGGATGAAGGGTTTAGGAGTTTCAGCTCATTAACATGTGCCACCCTGTTTTTAAAGGGACCAAAAGTAATTGGACAGATTAAATAATTGTAAATAAAATGTTCATTTCTAGAACTTGGTTGAAAACCCTTTGTTGGCAATGACTGCCTGAAGTCTCGAACTCATGGACATCACCAAATGCTGTGTTTCCTCCTTTTTGATGCTCTGCCAGGCCTTCACTGCGGTGGTTTTCAGTTGCTGTTTGTTTGTGGGCCTTTCTGTCTGAAGTTTAGTCTTTAACAAGTGAAATGCATTCTCAATTGAGTTGAGATCAGGTGACTGACTTGGCCATACAAGAATATTCCACTTCTTTGCTTTAATAAACTCCTGGGTTGCTTTGGCTTTATGTTTTGGGTCATTGTCCATCTGTAGTATGAAACAACGACCAATCAGTTTGGCTGCATTTGGCTGGATCTGAGCACACAGTATGGCTCTGAATACCTCAGAATTCATTCGGCTGCTTCTGTCTTGTGTCACATCATCAATAAACACTAGTGACCCAGTGCCACTGGCAGCCATGCATGCCCAAGCCATCACACTGCCTCCGCCGTGTTTTACAGATGATGTGGTATGCTTTGGATCATGAGCTGTACTACGCCTTCGCCATACTTTTCTCTTTCCATCATTCTGGTAGAGGTTGATCTTGGTTTCATCTGTCCAAAGAATGTTCTTCCAGAACTGTGCTGGCTTTTTTAGATGTTTTTTAGCAAAGTCCAGTCTAGCCTTTTGATTCTTGATGCTTATGAGTGGCTTGCACCGTGCAGTGAACCCTCTGTATTTACTTTCATGCAGTCTTCTCTTTATGGTAGATTTGGATATTGATACGCCTACCTCCTGGAGAGTGTTGGTCACTTGGTTGGCTGTTGTGAAGGGGTTTCTCTTCACCATGGAGATTATTCTGCGATCATCCACCACTGTTGTCTTCCATGGGCGCCCAGGTCTTTTTGCATTGATGAGTTCACCAGTGCTTTCTTTCTTTCTCAGGATGTACCAAACTGTAGATTTTGCCACTCCTAATGTTGTAGCAATTTCTCGGATGGGTTTTTTTCTGTTTTTGCAGCTTAAGGATGGCTTGTTTCACCTGCATGGAGAGCTCCTTTGACTGCATGTTTTCTTCACAGCAAAACCTTCCAAATGCAAGCACCACACCTCAAATCAACTCCAGGCCTTTTATCTGCTTAATTGAGAATGACATAACGAAGGGATTGCCCACACCTGTCCATGAAATAGCCTTGGAGTCAATTGTCCGATTACTTTTGGTCCCTTTATAAACAGGGTGGCACATGTTAATGAGCTGAAACTCCTAAACCCTTCATCCAATTTTAATGTGGATACCCTCAAATGGAAGCTAAAAGTCTGAACTTCAACTGCATCTGAATTGTTTTGTTTAAAATTCATTGTGGTAATGTGTAGAACCGAAATTAGAAAAATGTTGTCTCTGTCCAAATATATATGGACCTAACTGTAAAGACTTACCCCATTTCTCCATATTGGTCAACTATATAATGTATTTGGGGACCTCCCGACAGATGATGTCAGGGCAGAGAAGGATCTGGCATCCTGAATTTCAGAGGATAATCTGTTTGTTCCTCCTGTAGATTATCCTCCTCTAGAGGAGTCTGGAGGCGACTCGCTCATACAGACCACAGGAAGGCTGGAATATTTGTGTGTAGGGGGGAGTCGGAAGAGATAGCCGTCTGCCAAATGAGGATTCAGCCAACACTTATCTCATCTGTATGGGGCCGTTAGTATTACACTGACAGGCAGTGATGATACACGGCACTACAGTAGTACAGTGCATCACCAGAGCCATGCATGTTCTATGATTACACTGATCAGAGGGGTTTAAAAAAGATTTAACTACTTCCTGACGTTGGGATTTTCCATTTTTGCGATTTCGTTTTTGGTCCCCTTCTTCCCAGCGCCATAGGTTTTTTTTAAATTTTTCCATCAATATGGCTATATGAGCGTGTTTTTTGCGGGACGAGTTGTGCTTCCACATGACACAATTTACTTTACCATATTGTGTACTGTAAAACTGGAAAAGAAACTCCAAGTGTGGTGAAATTGCAAAAAAAAGTGCAATTCCACAATTATTTTTGGGTGTTTGTACCATGTTCACTAAATGCTAAAACTGACCTGACCTTATGAATTTCGAGGTCATTACGAATTTGTAGACACCAAACATGTACAGGTTCTTTTTTAGTTAAAGGAAACCTGTCAGCAGGGTTGTGCACAGTAACCTACCGACAGTGTCAGGTTGTCGCCGTTATAATGAATAAAATGATACCTTGGATGATAAAATCCGTCTTGTGGCTGTTTCTTAATCTTTGTTTTCAGTTTTGTGTTACTGATATGCTCATGTCCTAAGGCGGGGTTCATGTATGTGGTGCTCTGATTATATATTCATACTGCAGACAGGTCACTGCTCCTTCACTGACCTGCCCCCTAGTTTGCATAATGAAAACCATCCTTATACTGTCCTCACTGCTCCCCTAAAACAGAGTACAATGCCTCCCAAGTATCCTCACACTGTATAATGAACACCAAACTGTATATAATAGCCCTCACACTGTATGATGGTCCCCTCTGTAGCATCCCACATTTTATGATGGTCCTCACAGTAGTCCCCACTTTAAGGGCCCCCACATTAGCTCCCAATCTGTATGAGGGCCCCCACTGTATGATGCCCCCACATTAGTCTCCAAACTGAATATTTGTCTCCGTACTATCTCCCATACTGTATGAGGGCCCCACACTATATCATGGCTCCACATCTGTCCCCAAACTGTATATTGGCCCCCACATTAGCTCTCATACTGTACGAGGGCATCCATATTAGCTCCCATGCTGTATAATGGCCTCCACACTTTGAAGTGCCCCAACACTAGCCCCTAAAATGTATGAGAGCCCCCTACCCATCTGTATGAGGGTCTGCCAAACTCTATGATGGCCCCAGTGTCACATCAAAAGTTTAAAGTGAAAAAAAAACATCATATACTCACCTAATCCAGGATCTCACTGCGTTGATATCCCTGCACTACCTCTCTGAGTGATGGCAGGATGATGCATTGGCCGAGGTGTTCTGACCTTCCTGTGCATGTGCCAGTCCCTCGGCCATTGCTTCATTATATCATGACTGAAAGCGGTAGTCCAGGGACATCGTATTTTCCAGCTCTGTCATAGACTGTATTAACTGCCATTAACTGTATAATAATAATAAGACCGGGGTCATACTAACGTATAACACGGACGAGTGCTATGCGAGAAAACATAGCACTCGGACCAGTTGTGCTGTTCCGTCTAAGTTATGCATATATGGTTTCATGGACTGTGTTATTTTCCATACCATGTATACCATCTTGCATTTGGTCTGCTGCCACCTGCTGTCCTTTTTCTGTATAGCAGCCTGTTACTAAGTAATTCTTGTACATGCCTTTCACATCCGGGTCAAGGTTCACGCCTTCTTCTTCCTGCTAGCAGCCATTCTTAGTTTCATTTTCTGTGGGAGAGACGCGCTTGTACCGAGCTGTGAAAGGCATCAGTCTTTCGACCACACATTGCTGAACCACCTTGCTTCACAATTTGCTGCACACTTTTCTCACACTTCATTGCTCACATCTTGTTGTTAACATTCTGCACATCTGGAGAAGTACTGCATTACCAATCATACGCTGTATGTCAAGATTTCCAAATAAACAAGTCTGGACTTCACAATCCCTGGTGTGCATCAACTCTCCAGACGCTGAGCAGCAAAATGGTCCTGTCTGCTCTGCATTGAGGAAACGGAAGATAGGAATCTCTCCCAGCCCCAATCAACTACACCTCCATTCACCTCATGTGGGGACAGAACACCAGTGTTAATCAATGGGGCAGATCACATCTGCAATTATTTTCTCATGCCGAATCGGCTCACTCGCACCCATATAAGTCTATGGGTCTATGGGTGCGAGTGACATAGCACACAGCAATGTGCGATATACGTCGACCCCGGCAAAAGAGGAGATGGAGAAAATAGTTAGAGGCTCAGAGCGCAGTAGCTAGTAGTAACAGGAGCAGAGAGTCATTAGCATATTGCAACCAATGCTCTCACATAAGATGCCATATGATAGTAAGACCCGGCCTAATAATCTTTATTTTTATATAGTGCCAACATATTCCGCAGCACTTTTGCACACATTGTCATCCCTGTCCCCAATGGGGCTCACAATCTAAATTCCCTATCAGTGTGTCTTTGAAGTGTGGGAGGAAACCGGAGCACCCAGAGGAAACCCACGAAACATGGGGTGAACATACAAACTCCTTGCAGATGTTGACTTTGGTTTGAACCCAGGACCCCAGCACTGCAAGTGCTAACCACTGAGCCACCATTCATGTCAATACAGTTAAGGCCGGGATCACACTACCATATAACATGGACGAGTGTTATGCGAGAAAACATCGCATAGCACTCGGCCTCGTGTTAATCTATAAGGCAGCTTACAACTGCGATTTTTTTCTCATGCCGAATCAGCATGCGAGAACAATCTCAAAATGCTGTGATTGGCACCGATACTCGGCCGAGTATTGGCGCACTTGCACCCATATAAGTCTATGGGTGCGAGTGACACAGCGCACATCACTAGGATATCATACGATTGTGGTGCGATATACGCCGACAATGGAGGAGATGGAGAAATTAGTTTCTCCGCCTCCTCCACAGCTGTGCTCCGATCCTCTCTGTGTGAGAGGCTCGGAGCACAGTAGCGTGACACTCGGCTCCCTCTCGCAGCAGAGCAGGAGCCAAGGGTCATTAAAATATCGCATCCGATGCTCTTGCATCAGATGACATATGCTAGTATGACCCCGGACTAAAGGTAGTGTAGCTGTGAGTGAGGCCCTGGGCAACTTGCTCCTTGGTAGCTACACGACTGCTCGCCACACACAGCATTCACTGTGACACCCCCAGTCCATCAAAGTTCATAGCAGCACAGTGTGTACAGCGATGAATTGAATAGATCCCCATGCCCCTCACAGTACGAGGGGCATGGGGATAACATAACATCCACCAACATAACATCCTCGTATAACATCCACCAACACAGAAGGATTCATTGCCACACGCAGTACAGAGTATAAAGTGTAGCATACCCCAGCCCCTCATAATTGATATGGTAGCAGTCCACCAGTCTCAAATAATACACATTGCAGCAGACCCCCAAGCCGAGGAGTCAGAGAACCAGGAAGGACAGAACAGTACTGAGCAGAAAACAGAGGCAGAAATCAGGGGACAAACTGGGTCATACACAGCAAAGCTGACATGCACAGAGGCACAACGATTACAGATGAGTAACCAGGGTCAGCTTCCTCTAACCGAGTACATGAAAATATCACCGACACTGAACCCAGGAACTACCAGCATTAAATAGCCGCCCCAGTAACAAAAAGAGGCGAACTCACTTAACCCTGACCTGACCAGGATGGAGCTAAAACAACCTCGTCATGAGTCATGACAGTACCCCCCTCTCAATGGGGGACCACCGGACCCCAAGGTTTCCCAGGAAATCAGGCATGAAAGGACCACACCAGACAATAGGCATGAACCGATCGGGCAGGAACCCAAGATGGGTCCTTTGGACCATACCCCCTCCAGTGCACAAGATACTGAAGTGTATGATGGACCAACCGGGAATCCACGATGCGCTCCACCTTGTACTCCTCCTGACTATCCACCAATTCAGGTGGCGAGGGACCCAATGACCCTTCTTCCACAGTCCCCAATGGTTTCAGCAGGGCCCTATGGAATACATTGGGGATCTTAAAAGACAATGGGAGGCGCAAACAAAACGCCACTGGGTTAACCATTTCCATGATCTCATAAGGGCCGATAAACTTAGGCCGCAATTTCGCCGAAGGAACCCTAAGCTTAATGTTCCTGGTGGACAGGACCCACGTTAAGAACAAATTCCTTGGTAACAAAATGGATCCCATCCTTGGTGAAAGGTGTTGAGTCAATAGCCACAACCTGACTGTCCCTATCTCACAATGGGCCACCAACCTCGAGTCAATCAAGTTTACGGAGGACCCGCAATCCACAAAAGAGGGAAAAAAATTTGTTCACTTCAACTTCCACTTTTAACAACAGTTTGAAGACTGAAGAATAAAGTACCTTTGGGTCTGGGTAACCTCCTTGGCAGCTACCCAGATCTAGTCGTTTCCAGAGACCTTGGAACCTGGGGGACAGGAGGGACAGTCCTTTCTCCAAAGGCCCCGAACTCCACAATAGAAGCAGAAGCAGAATTTATTCTCCTTTCAACGTCTCCTCTCCTTTTCCTTCATGGAGTCAGATTCCACCTCCATGGGTTCAACCGATAATGAAGATTCCGGTTTAACTGCCAACAGAAGAGCCTCACGTTGCACCACTTCTTTCTCTCGTAGCCTGCAGTACATACGGACAGCCTGTGTTATGGCCTCTTCCAGAGAGTCATGCGGTGGATGCAGGGCCAATGCATCCTTTAAATGCTCGGAGAGACCCCTTCAGAATAGCCCTGTGGGTGCCGAGTCATCAGAGTACTTCCCTTGTGTGAGACCCATAATTGTGTCCTCAGCCAATCTCACTCAATCAGGTTCATCGTAAATAAGACCCAAGGCCTTGAAGAACCGATCAACAGACAATCTCTCAGGGGGGGTAGGGGATAGGTAGAAAGCCCAAGACTGTGGTCCCTTATGTAACAGAGAAATATCTATCCCCACTCTCTGACTCTCATCACCCGAGGACGCAGGGAAAAAAGTAATTTGCAGCTCTCCCTAAACACCCGGAATTTCTTTTTATCTCCAGAAAAGGTATCTGGAAGCTTGACAGAGGGTTCAGGTGAGGATAAAGAAACATCTGACACAGTACCATCCACATTGTCAGACGGAGAAGAGGCACCCCGAATAGAATTAACAGTATCTCCCTTTGAACCTGTTGGTGAGAAGCGACCAAGGCTCTTTGTTCAACAGACAGGTTCTGCATCATTTTGGTCAGGTTAGACACCTGATCCGACAGAGCACGCAGCGGGTCCATGACCAGAGGAAAAAAAAGTCGACAGAGCATGCAGCGGGTCCATGACCAGAGCGAGAAAAAGTGCAAAATCTCGTTTATGTCACGACTGCAGCCGCAGACGCGGCCCAGCAGGCGCCTCCACGGCGAGGGGGCGGGCGTCCCCCGGGGATGCAATATGGACCCTCTATACCACAGAGGGGGACCTGGGCCTACCCGAACTAGAGAAGAGCATCGACCGGGATACTGTGGCAGCTGAGCATGTGGACAAGGACACAGAGGACTTGATGACTCCGCACAACTTCAGGTATAAATAAAGTAAAGTTTACTTAAAATAAAGTCACAGTGTCAGGATCCTGTCAGCGCCGGCGTGCAGCCTCCACTGAGCAGGGACTCACCCGCACTGTAGGGGGGGCCCGGGGTCAGGTACAGCCGGAAAGTACAGATACACAGGACCTGTGGACGCTGAAGTTTAGCAAGCAGTCACAGGACCTACGGTCATGTGACTGCAAGGGGGCGGGGCTTAGCTTCCTGCTTTCAGCGATGGCAGGACACTATACAGAAATACTCAGTCAGGCAAAACGGAGGTCATACACAGAGATATCAGTAAAGTACCAGGGATGAGACAGAACGGATAGTCAGGGCCAAGCAGAAGTCAAAACCAAACAGACATAGAAGGTACCAAGCAGAATCCAAAGCAATAACCAGAGAACAGACCGAGTCATACACAGAGAATCAAGCAACCAGAACACAGCACAAGCACACTCAGGGGTCACCACACAATGCCAAGGGCGAAAGTATAACTGACGGGGGATGGGAGCTTCCTGAAGCTATAAGAAGCTTTCCCAGAACCAATGAGAGGCCACCATAATAGGTCCCAGGTGTGCAGGTAAGAGTATGCACTGAGATCAAAACATTAACCCCAGAAGTGCCAGTCACCCAGCACTGGTATCATGACAGTACCCCCCTCTCAACGGGGGACCTCTCAACCCCCAGGCTTGCCCGGGTACCTAGCATGGAAAGCCCGAACCAGGCGATCCGCATGCATCAACCGGGCCGGCACGCATGACCTATCCTCCGGCCCATACCCCTTCCAATGAACTAGGTACTGTACTGACTGCCGTACCCACCTGGAATCTACGATGTGACCAATCTCATATTCCACATGTCCCTGAACCGAAACCGGAGGAGCAGCGGACTCGGATTCTCCCCGGACTGCTTCAAAAGGCTTCAGTAGAGATCTATGGAAGACGTTAGGGATCTTGAAAGAGGGTGGAAGGCACAGCCTGTATGCTACTGGGTTGATTTTTTCCACAATCTTGTACGGGCCAATGAATTTGGGGCCCAACTTAGCTGACGGAATCTTTAACTTAATGTTTCGCGTGGAGAGCCAAACTTTCTCTCCAACCTGAAACATGGGACCAGGTGTTCATTTCCTGTCCGCGAAAAACTTATACCTGCCTTGAGACCTAGCTATACGCCGCTGGACTTCTGCCCATGTATCTTTTAACCGCTGAACAGAGTCCTCAGCCCCAGGACACCCTGAATCCAGATGAGAAAACTCACCAAAATGAGGACTGAACCCATAGTTGATCAAGAAAGGGGACATACCAGTGGATTGACTCACCCGACTATTGAAGGCAAATTCAGCCAACAGCAGTATATCACACCAGTCATTCTGTCTAGGAGAAGTCAGACATCTGAGGATCTGTTCCAGAGACTGATTAGTGTGTTCCGTCTGACCATTACTCTCAGGATGGTATGCGGACGAAAAGGACAGAGATATCCCTAATTTTTTGCAGAAAGCACGCCAAAACTTAGCCACAAACTGCACACCATGATCAGACACCACATTCAGGGGTACCCCATGCAAGTGGACCACATGCTGCACAAACAATCTGGATAAGGTCTCAGCTGAAGGTAATGCAGACAGGGGAACAAAATGAGCCTGCTTTGAAAATCTGTCCACGACTACCCATACCACCGTATTACCCCTGGAAGAGGGAAGATTGGTAATAAAATCCATGGACAGGTGGGTCCATGGTCTTTCGGGAACAGCCAAGGGCATCAGCTCCCCCGCCGGCGGGCTATGGGAGCTTTTAGAACGAGCGCAGACCCCACAACCAGAAATGAATTTCTTTATATCAGAACCAAAGGTAGGCCACCAGAAGATCCTAGCCACCGCCAGTCGCGTGGCTGATATACCAGGGTGAGCACACAACTTGGATTCATGGAACTCTTGCAAGAGTTTAAGGTGAAGTTGCTCTGGGACAAACAACTTGCCCCCTGGCTTGGCCGCAGGAGCCAGCGACTGGGCCCCCTCAATTTGCCATTCCAATACAGACGAGATCCCTGCTAGCACCACCCCAGGGTGCAGAATGGAGGACGGTGGCTCAGGGGCAGAAACAGGGTGAAAACTACGAGATAAGGTGTCAGCCTTGACATTCTTTGACCCTGGACGGAATGTAATAGTAAACTGGAAACGAGAAAAAAAAAGTGACCAACGGGCCTGTCTGGGCGTTAATCTTTTAGCAGACTCAATGTATGACAAATTTTTGTGATCAGTGATCACAGTAACCGGGTGACTGGCCCCCTCCAAAATGTGCCTCCACTCTTCAAACGCCAACTTGACCGCAAGAAGCTCTCTATTGCCTACATCATAATTTCTTTCAGCAGCAGAGAACTTCCTGGAAAAGAAAGCACATGGCCTGAGGTTGGTTAGAGTGGCAGGCCCTTGGGACAACACTGCCCCCACCCCCACCTCGGAGGCATCCACCTCCACCACAAATGGTTTGGACGGATCTGGCTGTACCAACACAGGAGCAGACATAAAACATTTTTTCAGCGTCGCAAAGGCCTCTTTTGCGAGCGAGGACCAATTTCTCACATCTGCACCTTTGCATGTTAGATCCGTGAGAGGTTTGACCACCTGTGAAAACCCCCGAATAAATTTGCGGTAATAATTGGCGAACCCCAAGAAGCGCTGAAGACCCTTAAGATCTCGGGGTTGCACCCAATCCGCAATGGCCTGCACCTTCTTGAGGTCCATGCGAAAACCCTCACAGGATACAATTAATCCCAAAAAAGACAATTCTTGCACACAAAATACACATTTCTCCAATTTGGCATACAGATGATTTTCTCTCAGTCTTTGGAGAACAGTTCGTACATGTTCCAGATGAGAATGCCTGTCGGAGGAGTATATGAAAATATCATCTAAGTAGATAACAACAAAACGACCAATGAAATCCGAGAATACCACGTTGATGAAATTCTGAAATATGGCGGGGGCATTGGTAAGACCAAACGGCATGACTAAATTTTCAAACAGTCCCTCGGACGTGAGGAACACAGTTTTGCATTCATCCCCCTCTCGGACCCTTATCAAATTATATGCCCCCCGAAGATCCAATTTAGAAAACCACTTTGACCCTGATAGTTGGTTACACAAGTCGGGAATCAATGGAAGGGGGTACGTATTCCGTACAGTAATCTGATTAAGCTCCCGAAAATCGAGACAGGGACGTAACCAGCCATCTTTTTTCTTTACAAAAAAGAAACCTGCCGCCACAGGTGAGACTGAAGGACGTATGTGTCCCTTGCGCAGACTTTCAGCAATGTACTCCTTCATAGCCAAGTGCTCAGGGCCGGATAAATTAAACAGATGCTCTTTAGGTAATTTAGCCCCCGGGACCAGTTCGATAGCGCAGTCAAAGGGTCTATGTGGCGGTAACGTCTCAGCCTCGCTTTCAGAGAATACATCTTCGAAGTCCTTCAGGCATTCCGGAATACCTTCCAGCTCGACAGATGATACAGACACAGATTTAACAGGTTCAACCAGCAGTGCGGATTTATCACATAACTTAAAATCATTAAACCCCATTGAACAATCTCCCCCGTTTTCCAGTTAATAACTGGCTTATGGCGTTGTAACCAGGGCATGCCCAACACCAACCCTGCAGGTAGATTGTCCAGAACAAAACAAATTAGGTTTTCCTCATGAGTAGCGCCCACTCTGTGCGAAAACAAGTCAGACATAAAGAGAATTCCCTCCTTAGTGAGGGGAGAGGAGTCAATGGGCACCATCTTGATCGGAACCTTGAGCCTAACTGTCCCTGTCTTGCAGTGTGTGACCAATTGGGAGTCAATGAGATTAATCGATGATCCGCAGTCCACGAAGGCTGTAGAGGGAAAAGAACTACCATCCACAAACAGTTCCACATGAAGTAACACTTTAGAAAACGAGGAAAAGGGTACCTGAGGGTCTGAGTAGTCTCCCCGTTGACTACCCAGACCTAGTCGTTTCCCGCCGACCGGGTCGAAGACGGGAAATCAGGACACTCCCTTTTCCAATGTCCCCTTTTACCGCAGTAAAAGCATAACTGCTTGTCCTTCCGGCGTTTCCTCTCCGTATCCTTCAAGGAGAGGGCGCCTACATCCGTGAGCTCAGGGGCAGTCTCTTTTCCACTGGGGAACAATGGAGTCTCTACCTGCATCACCCCTCTGGCCCGCAGCCTGTGGTCCATCCGGATGGCCTGGGTCATGGCGTCCTCGAGAGAGTTAGGTGGGGGATGTAACGCCAAGGCATCCTGCAGCCACTCGGACAAGCCTCTGCGAAAGAGTCCTCGGAGTGCGGCGTCGTCCCAAGAGACCTCTGCGGCCCAGTGGCGGAATTCAGTACAAAACCACTCAGCTGAGTGTTTCCCCTGACAGACGCTCATCACCATGTCCTCTGCCAATCGCACTTGGTCAGGCTCATCATAAATGTGCCCGAGGGCCTCAAAGAATGCATTCACAAACAGGCTCTCAGGGGCAGTGGGAGCAAGGGAGAAAGCCCAAGCTTGTGGGGACCCTCTTAATAACGACATAATGACCCCTACCTTCTGGTTTTCGGAACGTGGTCTCAAACTAAAAAAAAGTTTGCACCCCTCCATGAAGACCCTGAACTCCCTTTTGTTCCCAGAAAAAAAGTCAGGCAGTTTAACAGGTGGTTCCGGGGACACCAGAACAACATCCCTCGCCCCAGCCCCCGGAGACCCAGCAGATAAAGCCCCTCGCACTGTCTCAGAAACCTGCTGCTGAGAATGAGCCAGAGCTTGCTGCTCCAGAGATAAACCCTGAAACATCTGAGTCAGACTTTTCATCTGGTCAGCCAGAGACTGTATGGGATCCATAACTCTCTGCACAAAAAACCCCCAAAAACTTAATGGTCAGTTATAATGTCAGGATCCTGTCAGCGCCGGCGTGCAGCCTCTGTTGAGCAGGGACTCACCCCCTACAGTGTGGGTGTACAGGTACAGCCAGAAAGTACAGATACACAGGACCTGTGGACGCAGACGTTTAGCAAGCAGTCACAGGACCTACGGTCATGTGACTGCAAGGGGGCGGGGCTTAGCGTCCTGCTTTCAGAGATGGCAGGACACTATACAGAAATACTCAGAGTCAGGCAAAACAGAGGTCATACACAGAGATATCAGTAAAGTACCAGGGATGAGACAGAACGGATAGTCAGGGCCAAGCAGAAGTCAAAACCAAACAGACAAAGAAGGTACCAAGCAGAATCCAAAGCAATAACCAGAGAACAGACCGAGTCGTACACAGAGAATCAAGCAACCAGAACACAGCACAAACACACTCAGGGGTCACCACACAATGCCAAGGGCGAAAGTATAACTGACGGGGATGGGAGCTTCCTGAGGCTATAAGAAGCTTTCCCAGAACCAATGAGAGGCCACCATAATAGGTCCCAGGTGTGCAGGTAAGAGTCTGCACTGAGATCAAAACATTAACCCCAGAAGTGCCGGTCACCCAGCACTGGTATCATGACACACAGTACATAGACAAAACCAGAACGCACGAGGTCATCAGGACATCAGGACACATGAGGTCATCAGGACATCAGGACACACGAGGTCATCAGGACACACGAGGTTATCAGGACATCAGGACACACGAGGTCATCAGGACACATGAGGTCATCAGGACACACAAGGTCAACAGGACTTCAGGGTCACCCATAGGACATCAGAGTCACCGGCAGACATCAGACGGGAGTCGTTTGGTTCAGGACATCCAACACGACCTACAGGCACCACTGCAGTCATCCAGCTCCAGGCAGCGGTCATCAGGTTCCAGACTGCGGTCATCAGGCTCCGGGCATCGGACATAGGAAGGAACTCAAGCGTGATGGTGCTAACACCGCAGGATTGCAGGGCCTGCATGGAGCTAGCACCGCATGGTAGTCAGAGCACAGAATAGTAGATGCTCAGCAGGAACACTGGTTACAAGAGTCTCAGAGTCACTGGGTGCGGGGCTCCAAACACAGAGGGATTATTCCAGGAACATAACACAGCAGACAGTTCAGACATGGTCAGGTACAGGATCAAGAATTCAAGCCTGGACACACCGCCTCCAGGCCAGGGCAAATTTAGACAGGGTCAGGTACAGGACAGGTACAGGATCATAGATTCAGGCCCGGATATACCGCCTCTGGGGCAGGGCAAAGGGGCAGGACAAAGCAGGAATCAAGGCAGGGAATTTGGTACCATAACCAAGACAGACGAGGTCCACAGACACGAGACACACATGGCAAAGTCCAGGAGCTTTGTGAGTTGTGAGTAGCTCTGGCCCCGCCCATAGGGCAGGGTAAGTTTATAAAGGGGCTGCCCTTCAGCAATTGGCTGGGGACAGCATTTCAAGCACACACACTAACCCTGATAAAAGCAGGGAAGGTGTGGCTGCACACGCCCTAAGCACACACAGAAACCATTGCAGCACCATCAGTGCAGGAACTGCAGCTTAGAGCACCTGGCATTGACTGCAAGCCTTGACACACATGGAAAGTCATGCACCAGCTGCAAATGACCTCACAACCCGTGGACAGCTTCCACAGCGGCGACCAGGGACCGCACATGCGAAAGGTCAAGCAGCAGAGCAAAGACCTAACACCACATGTGCAGCTACGCAGCAGAGCAGGGAACTGAGCAGGCTCCATACAGGTAGCAGCCAGCAGTATCCCAGCTCAATTAGGGGGAAAGGAGTAAGGGGTTAAAGCAAAAAACATGCATTGTCACGCCGACAACCAAATACAAACAGAACAGTGTGACAGTTTAAATGTTTTGGCTGGTGATAATGTAATGACACCGAGTTAGTGTCACTGAGGAAAACCTATGGGGCACTAGCAGGGGGCACAGGCCCACGTGCAGGGAGTATAAGGACTAAGGCAAGCAGTGCGCGCAGGTCCTGAGACTAAGAAGTCATGTGATCGCAGGAGAGATGATGGGCAGCGGAGCCACAGTGCGTGAGGACAAGGAACTAGCCGAGAGCGCGGAGTACCAGGCAAAATCGATAATGTAGTCAGTAGCAAGCCGAGGGTCAGAAACCAGCCGAGAGCGAGGTGCTCAGGGGCAAGACAAAAGAGTAAATATAGATAAGCTGAGGGGGTCAGACAACCAGGAAGGACAGAACAGTACCGATCAGAAAGCAGAGGCAGAATTCAGGGGACAAACCGGGTCATACACAGCAAAGCTGACACGCACAGAGGCACAACGATTACAGATGAGTAACCAGGGTCAGCTGTAAGGGGG
This sequence comes from Dendrobates tinctorius, assembly GCF_039654945.1. Classification (NCBI taxonomy): domain Eukaryota; kingdom Metazoa; phylum Chordata; class Amphibia; order Anura; family Dendrobatidae; genus Dendrobates; species Dendrobates tinctorius. The sequence continues at coordinate 11,387,111 of NW_027361794.1, forward strand.
TGAGATATAATGTCTTTCTTGCCTCCCTTCCTCGGATTACCCTTTGTATGTTAACATGTGCATATTGCTAATTGATAGTGTCTATGATAAATGCCTGCAGTACTGCTACATAGAAATATGTATTAGCGCTCATCTCTGATGATATTGCCACATGTACAGTGGGGAAAAAAAGTATTTAGTCAGTCAGCAATAGTGCAAGTTCCACCACTTAAAAAGATGAGAGGCGTCTGTAATTTACATCATAGGTAGACCTCAACTATGGGAGACAAACTGAGAAAAAAAAATCCAGAAAATCACATTGTCTGTTTTTTTTTCATTTTATTTGCATATTATGGTGGAAAATAAGTATTTGGTCAGAAACAAGCAATCAAGATTTCTGGCTCTCACAGACCTGTAACTTCTTCTTTAAGAGTCTCCTCTTTCCTCCACTCATTACCTGTAGTAATGGCACCTGTTTAAACTTGTTATCAGTATAAAAAGACACCTGTGCACACCCTCAAACAGTCTGACTCCAAACTCCACTATGGTGAAGACCAAAGAGCTGTCAAAGGACACCAGAAACAAAATTGTAGCCCTGCACCAGGCTGGGAAGACTGAATCTGCAATAGCCAGCCAGCTTGGAGTGAAGAAATCAACTGTGGGAGCAATAATTAGAAAATGGAAGACATACAAGACCACTGATAATCTCCCTCGATCTGGTGCTCCACGCAAAATCCCACCCCGTGGGGTCAGAATGATCACAAGAACGGTGAGCAAAAATCCCAGAACCACGCGGGGGGACCTAGTGAATGAACTGCAGAGAGCTGGGACCAATGTAACAAGGCCTACCATAAGTAACACACTACGCCACCATGGACTCAGATCCTGCAGTGCCAGACGTGTCCTACTGCTTAAGCCTGTACATGTCCGGGCCCGTCTGAAGTTTGCTAGAGAGCATTTGGATGATCCAGAGGAGTTTTGGGAGAATGTCCTATGGTCTGATGAAACCAAACTGGAACTGTTTGGTAGAAACACAACTTGTCGTGTTTGGAGGAAAAAGAATACGGAGTTGCATCCATCAAACACCATACCTACTGTAAAGCATGGTGGTGGAAACATCATGCTTTGGGGCTGTTTCTCTGCAAAGGGGCCAGGACGACTGATCCGGGTACATGAAAGAATGAATGGGGCCATGTATCGTGAGATTTTGAGTGCAAACCTCCTTCCATCAGCAAGGGCATTGAAGATGAAACGTGGCTGGGTCTTTCAACATGACAATGATCCAAAGCACACCGCCAGGGCAACGAAGGAGTGGCTTCGTAAGAAGCATTTCAAGGTCCTGGAGTGGCCTAGCCAGTCTCCAGATCTCAACCCTATAGAAAACCTTTGGAGGGAGTTGAAAGTCCGTGTTGCCAAGCGAAAAGCCAAAAACATCACTGCTCTAGAGGAGATCTGCATGGAGGAATGGGCCAACATACCAACAACAGTGTGTGGCAACCTTGTGAAGACTTACAGAAAACGTTTGACCTCTGTCATTGCCAACAAAGGATATATCACAACGTATTGAGATGAAATTTTGTTTCTGACCAAATACTTATTTTCCACCACAATATGCAAATAAAATGAAAAAAAAAAAAACAGACAATGTGATTTTCTGGATTTTTTTTTTCTCAGTTTGTCTCCCATAGTTGAGGTCTACCTATGATGTAAATTACAGACGCCTCTCATCTTTTTAAGTGGTGGAACTTGCACTATTGCTGACTGACTAAATACTTTTTTCCCCCACTGTATGTGTTACCATTTTGTAGGAAACTGTAGTTTATTGTATATGTGTCCAATGTTCATGTACAGTTAGGGTAAGTCAGTGCATCCTTTTGGGGGGACATTAGAGGAAGGCACTTTAATATATAGTTCCAATTGATAAGGGTGAGTGTAGTTCTGTTGAGGGCCACTACATGGGGGGCATACTAGTGGCCCCTATAGCTATAGCTGTTAGGATGTTTATAGATGGTTAACTGTAGGAGGGGCTGCCGGGTAGTAAGAGGGAAGCTTGTAGGAAGTTAAGTGAGATGGGGCCAGGGTGCCCTACTGTCCACATGGGCTATAGGCCCGGACAGTTGGCAGCCACGCAATGTTCAAGTGCTGCAACCCACATTACCCACAGCCACTGTGTGTCATAGCAGTGGGCCAGAACAAGAAAGGAAAGATGTGGCGACTTATCGCCTGGGCAGATGCTTTTAGGGCAGGAGTTGGTTGGACAGCTAAGATAAAGGAAGTTGGAGCTTCTACGAGATCGGTACAGATGGGCCGGATGCTTTACCAGAGGCAACCAAACCAGGTGACTGATGATTTCAAGTCTGGGGTGAAACAGGTAGGAATTGTCATCATGGCGAGGTCAGGCCAGGAAGGAACCGGGGAGCAGTCTAGGATGGTCTGGTTCGGGCGTGTAATGCACATAAGCAATAGCCAGAATGGGAAAGATGAGGAAACCATTAAATGTCACGATGAACCAACTGTGGATGTAAGGTGTGAAGTACTCAGTAAAGAAAGTGTTAACGTTAACTTGGACTGTGTCTCCATTGCTAGGGGTCGCCTGAAAGAGAGACTGTCGTCGCCTGGGAAGTGCCCAGAGGAAGCTGAATCTGGAGATGCAGGTCTGCTGGAGAGAAGAGTACAGTTTTCTGTAGGGGAAGGACTGGACATAGATATTGTGGTTATTCAAGTCACCTCTACAGTCTTGCCCTTCCCTTACACAGCTTCCTCTAACCGAGTACACGGAAGTGTAGCAAATTATTTTCTCTTCTGTAACCTAAGAAAATTTGTTCTCCAAGAATCAAATAGCGCTCTTTCCCTCCCGAGTCTCGCCGTGTGGGTATGAAGTACTGTACAGTCACATATGGGGTATTCCCACATTCATCTGATATTGTCTGATAAATTCTGGTGCCATTTTTACCTATTTCCCCTTGTAAAAATGGGGCTAAAACAATATTTTTTGTGGTAAAATATAATTATTTTTCCTTCATCGCACAATGATATAAAATTCTGGGACAAAGCTGAAATAATTGAGAGATGGAGTTGTAAAATGGTGTCTCTTATTGGGGGTTCTGCTGTTCTGGGACTCTGATAATGTGACATGGCCCCCTCAAACCAGAACAGCAAAATCTGCACTGTATCACGTCGCTCCTTCCCTTCTGAGCTTTGCACTGAGCCTCAAAAGTAGTTTTCCACCACTTATGGGGCATTGGCGCACTCAGGAGAAATTGGGTAACAAATTGTTTTTGTTTTCTCCCATTTTCCCTTTTGAAAATTACAGACTTGGGGACAGAGCAACAATTTAGTGGAAACAATGGTCGTATCTCATTTACTCAGCTCAATGTTATACAATTCTGTGACTCCGCTGAGGGATAGATATACTCACTGCTCCCCGAGATGAATCCCCCAGAGGTGGAGGGTGTAACATGGGGTCACTTGTGGGGTCTCTGCTGTTTTGGCTTGTCAGGGGCTCTTCACATGTGACATGGCGTCCGCAATCTATTCCAGCCACAATGGCGTCCCTTCCCTTCCGAGCCTATGGGGCATTGGCGCACTCAGGAGACATTGCACAACACAGTGTATGGGGTCATTTCTCCTGTTACCTTTATGAAAAAGCAAAATTTGGGGCTAAAGTAACATTTATGTGAGGAAAAAAGTAAAATGGTCATTTTTTTCCTTCCACTTTGCTAAAATTCCTGTCACACTATCCGAATTCAAATATTGTCCTGTCAGGAAGGAGAATACAGGGAATAAAGGGTTAATAGGACTCACAGGAGGAAACGGCCCAGAAAGGAGAAGATCCAGGAGCGTCTGCCACATATACGGCTGCTCTGTGCGCACAGGACCTGTGATGAGGTCACAGGAGGGGAGGAGTCAGGGGTCACATGATCAGCGGCCTCAGTGTATGTAGGACTCTGCTGCGCTCCCCACAATCAGCTGCATGTGTCGCGCTGTGTGATATCACAGCACATGTATGCGAGCCTGTGTGTTGTGACGGTCACACAGCGTGACACATGCAGCTGATTATCGGGAGCGCTCCAGGGATCCGGGTTCCCGATGCAGCTATTCGGTGAGCGCTATTATTAGCGATCCTAATAACGACGTCTCCGACAATACTCGCTCATCTCTAGTAATAACAGCTCAAAGGAATTCACGGAACTCTTCATTAAGTTTAATAGCGAGACCCTATTAAATGTTGAACACCAACTGGATGAAACTTTTATAGTGGCATGTAAAAGTTTGGGCACCCTGGGTCAAAACTACTGTTAAGTAAGTTGAATATGAAATTATCTCTAATAGTCCTTACATGTAAGATGACACATTTCCTTTTTATTTTAGGCAAAAATAATAATAAAAAATAAAATATATACATAGACATTTTTTACAATTTAATAATTGCAAAAAGGAAAATGGGATGTTGCTAAACTTTGGGCACCCTTGGAGATTTGTGTGCTGAGATATTTTTTCCAAGGTTTCAGACCTTAATTAGCGTGTTAGGGTTATGGCTTGTTCACTATCATCGTTAGGAAAAACCAGGTGATGAACATTTCCCAGCTTTATAAAAACACAGCCTTTACCCTTGTGCCAAAAAACAGCAGCCATGGGTTCTTCTAAGCAGCTGCCTGAAAATGAAAATGGTGGAGGCCCACAATGCAGGAGAAGGCTACAAGAAGATAGCAAAGCGTTTTCTTCAAGTTGCCCTTTCCTCAGTTCTAAATGTAATTAAGAAATGGCAGTTATCAGGAACAGTGGAGGTCAAGATAAGGTCTGGAAGATCAAGCAACGTTTCAGCAAGAGCTGCTCGTAGGATTGCTAAAGAAGCAAATCAGAACCCCGGCTTGACTGCAAAAGACCTTCAGAAAGATTTTGCAGACTCTGGAGTTGTGGTACATTGTTCTACTGTTCAGAGACACATGCACAAATATGTCCTTCATGGAAGAACATCTTAACAAGCTTGATGCATTTTGGAAACAAATCCTGTGGATCAATGAGGTTAAAGCAGAACTGTTTGGCCACAATTATCAAAGGTATGTGTGGAGAAAAAGTGCACAGAATTTCAAGAAAAGAAAATCTCGCCCACTGTTAAGTATGGGGGTGGATCATTCATGCTTTGAGGTTGTGCTGTAGCCAATGGAGCGAGGATCATTTCACGGGTAGAGGGGACAATGGATTCAATGAAATTTCAATATATTCTTGATAAAACAAAACACCATCTGTAAAGAAACTGAAGATGAAAAGAGGATGGCTTCTACAAATGGATAATGATCCTAAACACACGTCAAAATCCACAATAGACTACCTCAAAAGGAGCAAGTTGACAATTTTAGGGTATGTGCACATGTTGCGGATTCTGGTGTGGATCTGCAGCGGATTTGGCCCTGCGGATCCGCAGCAGATTCTGCTGCAGTGTACAATACCATTTTAACCAATACAAAATAAAAACCGCTGTTCACATGCTGCGGAAAATTCCGCGCAGAACCGCGGCGGTTTATTTTCCGCAGCATGTCAGTTGTTTTTGCGGATCCGCAGCTGCGTTTTCCATTCTGGCACATACAAAAAAAACTCTCTCTCTCTCTAGAGAGCAGATGAGCATTTTAGCTACACACTGCAGGCTGAAGTCCTGGTATGTGTAGCAGAGGCGATTGGCTGATCACAGCTTCTCGTGTCCCACGCACACTATTGAAGCCAGTAAAAAGTGAGAAAAATGTTTTTTAAAAATACACTACCGTTCAAAAGTTTAGGGTCACTTAGAAATTTCCTTATTTTTGAAAGCACAGTTTTTTCCAATGAAGCTAACATTAAATGATTCATAAATACACTCTATATATTGTTAATGTGGTAAATGACTATTCTAGCTGCAAACAGCTGGTTTGTAATGCAATATCTTCATAGGTGTATAGAGGCCCATTTCCAACAACCATCACTCCAGTATTCTTATGGTACTTTGTGTTTGCTAACTGTGTAAGAAGGCTAATAGATGGTTAGAATACCCTTGAAAACCCTTGTGCAAGTATGTTAGCACAGCTGAAAACAGTTTGGCTGATTAGAGAAGCTATAAACCTGACCTTCCTTTGAACTAGTTGAGAATCTGGAGCACTACATTTGTTGGTTCCATTAAACGCTCAAAGTGGCCAGAAAAAAGGAACTTTCATGTGAAACTCGACAGTCTATTCTTGTTCTTAGAAATGAAGGCTATTCCATGCAAGAGATTTCCAAGAAGCTGAAGATTTCCTACAATGGTGTGTACTACTCCCTTCAGAGGAGAGCACAAACAGGCTCTAACCAGAGTAGAAAGAGAAGTGGGAGGCCCCACTGCACAACTGAGGAACAAGACAAGTACATTAGAGTCTGTAGTTTGAGAAATTGATGTCCTCAACTGGCAGCTTCATTAAATAGTGCACGCAAAACGCCAGTGTCAACGTCTACAGTGAAGAGGCGACTCCGGGCTGCTGGCCTTCAGGGCAGAGTGGCAAAGAAAAAGCCATATCTGAGACTGGATAATAAAAGGAAAAGATTAATATGGGCAAAAGAACACAGACATTGGACAGAGGAGTATTGGTAAGAAGTGTTATAGACAGACGAATCCAAGTTTGAGGTGTTTGGATCACACAGAAGAACATTTGTGAGATGCAGAACAACTGAAAAGATGCTGGAAGAGTGCCTGATGCCATCTGTCAAGCATGGTGGAGGTAATGTGATGGTCTGGGGTTGCTTTGGTGCTGGTAAAGTGGGAGATTTGTACAAGGTAAAAGGGATTTTGAATAAAAAAGGGTATCACTCCATTTTACAATGCCATGCCATACCCTGTGGACAGCGCATGATTGGAGCCAATTTCATCCTACAACAGGACAATGACCCAAAGCGCACCTCCAAATTATGCAAGAACTATTTAGGGAAGAAGCAGGCCTCTGGTATTCTATCTGCAATGGAGTGGCCAGTGCAATCACCAGATCTCAACCCCATTGAGCTGTTGTGGGAGCAGCTTGACCGTATGGTACGCAAAAAGTGCCCATTAAGCCAAACCAACTTGTGGGAGGGGCTTCTGGAAGCTTGGGGTGAAATTTCTCCAGATTACCTCCGCAAATTAACTGCTAGAATGCCAAAGGTCTGCAATGCTGTAATTGCTGCAAAGGGAGCATTCTTTGATGAAAGCAAAGTTTGAAGGAGAAAATTATTATTTCAAATAAAAATCTTTTTTTCGAACCTTGTCAATGTCTGGACTAGATTGTAAATTATTTTGGCAACTCAGTTGATTAATAAAAGTATGAGTTTTTATGGAAAACGCAAAATTGTCTGTGTGACCCCAAACTTTTGAACGGTAATGTATAAAAAAATGTAAAAAAATATAAAAGTTCAAATCGCCCCTCTTTTGATCCATTCAAAATACACCAATGAAAAAATACACATATTTGGTATTGACGCTTTCAGAATTGCCCGATCTCTCAATATATAAAAAGATATAATCTGATCTGTAATCGGTGGAATGAGAAAAGAAATCAAAATGCCAGAATTACATTTTTTTCAATCTTCACAACATTGAATTAAAATGCAATAACAGACGATCAAAAGATCGTATCTACACCAAAATGGTAAGCCCTCCTTCAGCCCCAGATCACGAAAAATGGAGGCGCTATGGGTCTTGGAAAATGGTGTCAATTTATTTATTTATTTATTTTTTTGCAAACTTTGGCATTATTTTCACCAATTAAATAAAAAAGAACTTATACATGTTTGGTATCTACAAACTCGTAATGACCTAGAGAATCATATTGGCAAGTCATTTACTGAACATGGTAAAAACAAAGCAAACTATTGTGGAATTGCACTTTTTTTGCAATTTTATCACACTTTGAATTTTTTTCCCATTTTCCAGTACATGATATGGTAAAACCAATGGTGTCCTTCAAAACTACAACTCGTCCCACAAAAACACAAGCTCTCACAAGGGCATATTTATGGAAAAATAAAAAATGTATGGCTCTGGGAAGAAGGAGGGCAAAAAGCTGAAACTCAAAAAATGGAAAAACTCAAGTTGGTGAAGGGGTTAATGTTATACTTTTTTTATATTATATATTACTAGAGGTGTGCCCGATGCTATCGCATCGGGAGGGAAGTGTGTGTGAGTACGTGTGTGTGTGTGTGTGAGTGTGTTAATGCTTATAAATGAGAAAGCAACATATGAGCGATACCACATTTGTTCAACGGACAAACTCTTTGACCATCAAGCATTAGAAATGAAAAGATTATGTGTCGGCACTACAAAAATGACGTTATTCAGCGAGGCCTTGATTAAGCAAAAGCCACCCCATGAGACCAGCTTGTAAAGCCAGCCTAGCGAAATATTAGCAACTAGGTAAGACTAATTACACCTTACCATGCATACTGCAGAGAAATGATGGATATATTCACACGGTACTGGCCAATTTTGCTATCTGAGTAATATTTTACCTCCCAATCCCTCTATAACACCAAAAACGTCAAAAACTCTTAGCGATCTGGTAGTGCGGAGTCACTATGTGCCGCCATCTTCACAAACCTTTTTTTCTAAATTTCCTGTTGCAAAATGGGACTGTTAGTCATGCGGGTCTTGTGAGGCCTGACCACAAATTAATTTTTTTTTATACTGTACTTATTATACCTTATAATGGTTGTAGCACTCTGATACAACATGGCAATCTACATTTCAACCAAATAAGAAGTATATAACACTCTAACAAGACATAAATACTAGTACAAATAGCATTATAGAGGGGCATAGATAGATATAAACCAATTTAGAAATATGTAAAACTATTTCTTAATAATACATAAACTTCATTGGGCTTTCTGTAATATTGGCAAATTCCAAGATAGCACTTACACGCTCTCTATTGATGCGCATGCACAATCCTCCCCCTCCTCGTCCGCTGTCCAATTGCAAGTGTAGAGGTCCAGAGGTGAACTCGCCTCTGCACCCTGAGACTTTTTCTCACTGTGCTAGCAGTGATCTCACCAGAGGTAGGTCACAGTAGCTCATTGGCCTGGCTGGGAATGCAGCCTAAGTGACCCGTGGTAACCTTGATGAGTATGAAACCTGGTTTCTTGTTTTCAGGATCAGTAATGGAAAGGTGTCTTATATACGCCTCTCCATTACTAACCTCTGGGCTTGATGTCACCGGACAATGCAAAGGGACATCAAGCACACAAATATTACCTAACTTGCCAATGTTACAGGGCAAGTGGGAAGAGCTGGGCAACGCACCTAGAATTGGCGCATGTAATAGATACACCTTTTCTGGGTGGCTGCAGGCTGCTATTTTTAGGCTAGGGGGGCCAATATCCATGTCTCCTTACTAGCCTGAGAATACCAGCCCCTAGCTGTGAGCTTTAGCAAGGCTGCTTGTCAAAAATGGGGGGACCCCACACAGCTTTTTTCAATTATTTATTTAAATAATTTAAAAAAACAGCATGGAGAACCCTCTATTCTTGATAACCAACCTTGCTAAAGCTAACAGCCGAGGGTTGCAACCCCCAGCTGTCAGTTTTGCATGGCTGTTAGCAGAAATACAGGGGAACCCATGGTGTTCTTTTTTTAAAATATTTATTTACAGCAAAGGAGCCAGCTGATGAATACTGTTATTAATGGCAGCAGGTGTCGGCTGATGGGAGCAGTAGTCCCATCAGCTGACGCCAGTGACCGCAGATAAACTTATTACCTCGGATCACAGCTGCTGGCTCATGCTGTCATATGAAAGTGTAGAAAACGTGCCTTTGTAACCAGTGGCAATGATTTTACCGCTGATCAGATGCAGTGTTTGTACATGACAGCGCGACAAACACCTGGTGTTTGGGGGGCTGAATCCAAACAGTAGCACTGACTTCCTGGTGAAATCTGTGTTTGGTGTCCGTGCTCAAACAGTAGGTATACTGTCTCAAACATGCTAGCTAGCATATCCAAGGCCATTAGTTTAGGAGATGAGCACCATATAATCACTGGTCTACAGAAATAATAGTCAGAGGTGCAAATATTGCTAAACCAGAAACATCAAATACATACATGGCCTGGAATATGTGAGACATCAATATGTTTTTGATTTGTTTTTGTTACAGCACACATATTGTTGTCTAATTAATGCTGTACATTGGTGTGCTATATGTAGGGTGTATTTGGGTCATTGAGAGTAAGCCAGCATTGAGCGGGCACACCATATTGCAATCTTAGGGTGTCAACCTCTGCAGTGAGACAGGGTGAGTGATCGGCTATAATAGGGCTAGATCACCTCTCCTCCCCTCATTGTATCTCTGATATGATAAGCCCCTTTTCTAAAGATTTTAATTAAAATTGTAAATAGTAGGAGGGTATTTTTTTAGCTATTTTTTGATCCCCCCACTCTTCCATTATCATGGCTCTAATGTGTTTGATAACCGGAAAGACTCTGTTTCTCTGGGTTCTCAGCCCCCAAACATGTCATCCTGTATTGAGCCAGACACTTGCGCGTCCTATGTTTTCACTGTACTGCATACTGCCCATAAGAGCTCATCTGTATCGTCGGATGAAAAATATTAGTTTTCCTTTCCTCTGGGAGAACCTGAGGCATTTCCTCTCTGCTCTCTGGATACTGGTCACAATAATAAGAACCTTCATCTTTCTCTGATGATACTTCCATTTCCCAACTGGCTTTCTTATGATGGGACATGACCTGTACTGTCTGAGGGGGATCTGGACTGGAAACTGTGCTTTACACTTCTTCCCTAATTATAGACCTCATGTCAGCCATGAATGAGGTCTGCTCCTTCTTTAGGATCTTTCTAATACATTCAGCACACAGCTGTGTCTCATGTAACTTAGCATTACATGTAGCACATTTTCTGTTTTGTTTTGTTTTTCCTGGTGGAAGAACTAGAACCTCTGGAGATTCTTTGCCTTAAAATTAAACAGGATAGGAGAGAATAGGTCTAAAAAACCTTCATGAATTCACATAAGGAAATATTGTGGCCAATGACAATCATTAAGACTGTTAAGGGGGTTTTACACTAAGCGATATCGCTAGCAATATCGCTAAAACGTCACTGGTTTTGTGACGTTATAGCGATATTGCTAGCGATATCGCTATGTGTGATACTTACCAGCGACCGGCTCCCCCGCTGTCCATCACTGATCGCGCGAGAATGTCCGGCTCCATTTCTCGTCGGGCGCTTCCTGCTGAGACTTCCTGCTGTGACGACGAGCGACGCTGGAGGCGGGCGGGAGGACGCAGGATCGCTGTGTGTGAATGGTAAGTATCGTGCGCTGCGTCGCTGCTGAATCGCTGTGAGGTCTTTCTGTATGAAAGCTCACTAGCGATCATTTAACGATGCACCAGCGATCCTGACCGGGTGGGATCGCTGGTCGGATCGCTGGTGCATCGCTAAATGTAAAAGGGCCTTTAGGCGTTGGATTCCTGACACTGCATAGCAGGAATCCAGAGCCAGACATCCAGCGGTCTCCCATTCTCCTCCGACCGCTGCTCAGCAATCACGGAGAGCCAGGTGTGCTGCTCAGACTTGCTCTGACAGCCTGGATGTTGCTGCCACCTCTGATGCAGCAATGGTAGTGCCACCTTCTCTGCAGGGAACCGCTCCAGAGGCTAAGTCCTTGTGCCGTGCTACTGGGCATGCCCGCAAGGTGACCTCTCACTGGAGAGCAGGGATCACATGCTCAGGTCCTGCGTCGGATCTGATTGGTTCTTTCCAGGGTACTGGAAGGTCCCGGAAGCGCATGGCTATAAAAAGCCCGCATGGTGGCTCGGCCATGCGCTAGTGTAGCATATTATGCTGTGTGTGTATGGTGATGGATGCATGGACTGGTGACTGACTTATTAAGATACCCCTTCCCTCTGATAATACGAATGGTGACAGAGTGTTGGTTAGTCAGCAGCAGATTGTGGCAAGCTACACGCCACTGTGCCTCCTGCACTGCACACTGGCGTCCGACGGTGTCCGGCCTTCCGGCGCCATCGTGCAGCGGCTATAGTTACTGCCGCACTGCGGTAGCAGCGTCCATTGGCGGTTGCGGCTGCAATGCCACTCGCTGGTCATCCTGTGAGGCCAACAGGGCCAGCATCCTTACAGTCTTTATTGTAAGGCAACTCTGTGTCTTAACAGAGCCGCTCTTAGCGTTCGGGTGACGTTAACCCGAGCGCAGTACTTATCTTTTGGTGCATCTGCCATTGTCCAGCAGGGGTCTTACCATCTACCGCATGGTGGACTCCGGGCGGCGAACGCACCTCCTATTATTTATATCTGGTGCATTCCGCCGACCCTAACATTACACTAGTGCCAGAGTCTGGCTGGTAATGGCAGACGTGCAGCAGTTGCAGCGCTATATTCGGCAGCTGGAGAGCAGGTTGGCGGCTATTGAGAGCGCCAACTCAGCTGCGAATACTGCACTAGCTGCTGCTCAGACAGTTGCTGAGGCTGTCACACGTGTGCCCACACTTTTGCCCACGCCGACAGTTACTCGCCTCCCGCTTCCTGACAAGTTTTCGGGTGATAGCGCCACCTGTAGGGGATTCGTGAGCCAGTGCTCAATTTAGCTTGAGTTACTGGCTGCACGGTTTCCTACAGAGCGGGCTAAGGTGGGCTTTATTGTGTCACTCTTGTCTGGCCAGGCAATACAGTGGGCTACACCATTGTGGGAACGTGATGATCCTGTGGTTCAGGCTTCTGCTCTGTTGCTCGCAGCCCTGAAGCAGGTCTTTTTGGGACCACGGATCACACACGACACCTCTCTTCAACTTCTGTCCCTAACACAGGGGTCACTCTCGGTCAGCCATTATGCCGTCTGGTTTTGGACATTGGCTTCCGAATTAGAGTGGCTGGACAAAGCATTAGTCCCGGTGTTTTGGAGAGGGTTGGCTGGGCATGTAAAAGATGCTCTAGCTACTAGAGAAGTTCCCACAAGTCTGGAGGAATTGATTGCAGTTTCCACCCGCATTGACCTCCGGTTTACGGAGCGCGGGCTGGAACGTGCACAATCCAGACAAAGGGTTAATTTGGCTCCCACTTTCACTGAGGCGCTGAAATATCCTGCACAGGAGCTCATACCCTCTGAACCTATGGAGGTGTCTCGCACCGACTCCAAGCCACCACCGGTGCGAAGCTATGTACTTGCTATCAGTGCTGACAATTAGGTCACTCGGCTAGCACGTGTCCTTTGCGGGCGAAAAAACGCCTACGTCCTGTGGTCATAGGAGGTGGTCAGTTCAACATGAAACCCTTCTCATCCAAACTGGTATTCTGGGGTACATTAGACAGTGGTCCCTTCACCTGGGAGGCAGAGTTTATCGTGGATTCCGGGGCCGAAGGGAATTTTATGTCCTCAACCTTCGTCCAGAAACACGCTGTCCCTCAGGTGTTGCTGCCTCAACCACTGACCATCATGGTAGTTAATGAGGTGCATTTGCCCACTCAGGTAACCCATCAGACAGTTCCACTCGGGCTTTCTATTTCTCCTTCCCATCGAGAGATCTTGTCCCTGCTCATTTTGCCTGATGGTATTGACCAGGTGCTTAGTCTTCCCTGGCTCCGTTGCCACGCTCTTCATATCGAGTGGGCATCAGTGAAAATACTGGCTTGGAGCAAGGATTGTGAGGGAAGGTATCTGAAGGTGGCTTCCACTGAAGTGCCTGCGGATCTCTCTGCGCTTCCCAAATCCTACCATCAGTACGCGGATATCTTCTCCAAAAAATCTGCGGAGACACTCCCGCCACACCGCCCATATGATTGCCTGATAGACCTCATGCCAGGCACAGAACCTCCTAGGGGTTGTGTGTATCCCCTATCACTCCCCGAAGCAGAAGCTATGTCACAATATATCCGGGAGAACCTGGCTAGAGGTTTTATCAGGAAGTCGGTGTCGCCGGCTGGTGCAGGGTTCTTTTTCGTTCAGAAGAAGAGCGGAGAGTTACGTCCCTTCATTGATTACAGAGGTCTCAATGCCATAACAGTAAAGAACAAATACCCTCTTCCGCTGATCTCTGAACTGTTTGACAGGTTGTGAGGGGCCTGGATCTTTACGAAACTAGATCTACGGGGGGCATACAACATGATACGCATTCGCGAGGGAGACGAATGGAAGACAGCCTTTAATACCAGGGATGGCCACTATGAATATTTGGTCATGCCCTCCGGCCTGTGTAATGCGCCAGCTGTTTTCCAAGATTTCGTCAACGACATCTTCCGCGACATGCTCTCTACTTCGGTGGTGGTCTATCTGGATGACATACTCATCTTCTCGCCAGATTTGACCACTCACCGGAGAGATGTATGCAGGGTCTTCGACCGTCTACGGGCGAACTCTCTATACGCCAAGCTGGAGAAAAGTCAGTTTGAGAAGGAGTCCTTGCCGTTCCTGGGCTACATCATCTTGGCCCAGGGATTGGCTATGGATCCGGCCAAACTACAAGCGGTGATGGACTGGCAGGAACCCCATTCTCTCAAAGCGGTGCAGCGCTTCTTAGGGTTCATAAATTATTACCGCCAGTTTATACCGCACTTCTCCACATTGGTGGCTCCTTTGGTTGCTCTCACCAAGAAAGGAGCTAACCCTAATGCTTGGTCTGAACAGGTCTCCAAGGCCTTGTCTATCAAATCCCACTTTGCTGGCACTCCCATCCTACATCGTCCCGATGTGAACAAGCCATTTATACTGGAGGTAGATGCCTCTTCCATCGGTGCAGGAGCAGTCCTCTTCCAGAAGGATGCTTAAGGTCGGAAGCATCCCTGCTTCTTCTCAAAGACCTTCTCACCGGCGGAGAAGAATTACTCCATCGGTGACAGGGAGCTGCTGGCCATGAAGTTGGCCTTTTCTGAGTGGAGACATCTCCTGGAGGGGGCTCGGTTTCCCTTCCAGGTATACACGGACCACAAAAATCTGGTCTATTTGCAGACTGCCCAGCGCCTCAACTCCCGTCAGGCTAGGTGGTCGCTCTTCTTTTCCCGCTTCCGCTTCACCCTGCATTATCTCTCCGGAGAGAAGAACGTCCGTGTGGATGCTCTTTCACGCTCGGTGGTTTCGGTGGAAGAGGGAGAGGCTGAGCCTCAGCTTATTCTCCCGCCGGAGAGTTTTACGACTGTGGCTCCAGTTTCACTCGAGTCAGTGCCACCGGGCAAGACCTTGGTGCCTCCTCATCTACGGCCGGAGTTCCTCGCCACCCTGCAGGGTGGGTGGTCAGTTTGGTAATAAACGGACCACCGAACTCCTGGCAAGGTCATATTGGTGGCCGCATATGGCTCGAGATGTCAGGGAATATGTGCAAGCATGCGTCTCGTGTGCTCGGAACAGACCCTCTAGAAAAAGGCCGGCAGGTCTGTTATATCCCTTGCCAGTGGCGGATAGACCATGGGAGATGGTTGGCATGGATTTCATAGTTGGCCTGCCCAAGTCTGGTGGCAGTACGGTCATCTGGGTGGTCACAGACCATTTTTCCAAAATGGTGCAGCTGGTGCCACTCGCACGCTTGCCTTCCGCTCGTGGTCTTGCCACTTTGTTCATTAAGCACGTATTCCGTTTGCATGGCATGCCGGACAAAATCGTGAGTGACCGAGGGCCCCAGTTTGCGTCTCGGTTTTGGAGGGAGCGCTGCAGCTTACTCAGCATCGAGCTAAATTTGTCCTCCGCTTATCAGCCCGAGATGAATGGCTTGGTCGAGAGAGCCAATCAGACCATGGTCATCTACTTACGGCATTTTGTCTCTGCCAGGCAGGATGAATGGGCATCCTTGCTACCTTAGGCTGAATTTGCCCTAAACAATGCGATGGCTGACTCCACTGGTCAGACGCCCTTCCTCCTAAACTACGGCCAACATCCACACATCCCTGTCCCGATGCCAGTGTCCTCCACTGACTCCAGGGTGGCAGACTGGGCAGTGGAGGCCCTGGACATTTGGGATCGCACTCAGGATGCTATCCGTGCCTCTAAGGAAAGGATGAGGGCGTCCGCCCACGCGCACCGGCGACCCGCTCCAAGCTTCTCCCCTGGCGACATGGTGTGGCTCTTCACCTGAAACATTAAACTACGGGTTGAGTCTCCTAATTTCACGTCGCGTTACATTGGACCATTCAGGGTCCTCAAGCGAATTAGCTTGGTGGTTTACCGCCTGGCCCTTCCACCACATCTAGCCATTTCGGACGTGTTTCATGTGTCCCTCCTCAAACCAGTTCACATGGTCCGGTTTTCTAAGTCATCGGTCGGGTCGTCAGACTTGTTGTCTGTCGAGTTTGAGGTTAATGCCATCGTAGGGCGCAGGTTTGTCCGTGGCAAAAAATTTTATTTAGTGGATTGGAAGAGTCATGGGCCCGAGGCTTGGACCTGGGAGCCGGTGGAAAACGCACCGCTCCTGATCGCGGCTTTTGAGCGCAGTGAAGAGCAGAGGGGAGGGGCCTTAGGAGGGGGGGTAATGTTAAGCGTTGGATTCCTGACACTGCACAGCAGGAATCCAGAGCCAGACATCCAGCGGTCTCCCATTCTCCTCCGAGTGCTGCTCAGCAATCACGGCGAGCCAGGCGTGCTGCTCAGACTTGCTCTGAAAGCCTGGATGTTGCTGCCACCTCTGGTGCAGCAATGGTAGCGTAACCTGCTCTGCAGGGAACCGCTCCAGAGGCTAAGTCCTCATGCCGTGCTACTGGGCATGCCCGCAAGGTGACCTCTCACTGGAGAGCAGGGGTCTCATGCTCAGGACCTGCGTCGAATCTGGTTCTTTCCAGGGTACTGGAAGGTCCCGGAAGCGCATGGCTATAAAAAGCCCGCATGGCGGCTCGGCCATGCGCTAGTGTAGCATATTATGCTGTGTGTGTATGGTGACGGATGCATGGACTGGTGACTGACTTATTAAGAAACCCCTTCCCTCTGATAATATGAATGGTGACAGAGTGTTGGTTAGTCAGCGCCAGATTGTGGCAAGCTACACGCCACTGTGCCTCCTGCACTGCACACTAGCGTCCAACGGTGTCCGGCCTTCCGGCGCCGTCGTGCAGCGGCTATAGTTACTGCCGCGCTGCGGTAGCAGCATCCATTGGCGGTTGCGGCTGCAACGCCACTCGCTGGTCATCCTGTGAGGCCAACAGGGCCAGCGTCCTTACAGTCTTTATTGTAAGGCGACTCTGTGTCTTAACAGAGCCGCTCTTAGCGTTCGGGTGACGTTAACCCGAGCGCAGTACTTATCTTTTGGTGCATCTGCCATTGTCCAGCAGGGGTCTTACCATCTACCGCATGGTGGACTCCGGGCGGCGAACGCACCTCCTATTATTTATATCTGGTGCATTCCGCCGACCCTAACATTACACTAGTGCCAGAGTCTGGCTGGTAATGGCAGACGTGCAGCAGTTGCAGCGCTATATTCGGCAGCTGGAGAGCAGGTTGGCGGCTATTGAGAGCGCCAACTCAGCTGCGAATACTGCACTAGCTGCTGCTCAGACAGTTGCTGAGGCTGTCACACGTGTGCCCACACTTTTGCCCACGCCGACAGTTACTCGCCTCCCGCTTCCTGACAAGTTTTCGGGTGATAGCGCCACCTGTAGGGGATTCGTGAGCCAGTGCTCAATTCAGCTTGAGTTACTGGCTGCACGGTTTCCTACAGAGCGGGCTAAGGTGGGCTTTATTGTGTCACTCTTGTCTGGCCGGGCAATACAGTGGGCTACACCATTGTGGGAACGTGATGATCCTGTGGTTCAGGCTTCTGCTCTGTTGCTCGCGGCCCTGAAGCAGGTCTTTTTGGGACCACGGATCACACACGACACCTCTCTTCAACTTCTGTCCCTAAGGCTGGTTTCACATTTGCGTTTTTTTTCGCGGTAATTTAGCGCTAAATAGCGCATGCGTTTTTTTTTCCTATACTTTGCATGGGATGCGCTTATGTGCGCATACACATGCGTTTGTACGCGTTTTACCGCTCATGCGTTTTTTTGCGGTATGCGCTCGGGCGCACAAAATGCAACTTGTTGCATTTTTTGTGCGTCTGATTTGCCTCAAAAAAACGCATACGCGCGCAATGCGTTTTTTACAGCAAGACACCCATTATAAGTCTATGGTGAGCATATGTGCGCATTGGCATGCTTATGTATGCGTTTTTTTGCACATGCGTTTTTTTTTTTACCATTAGTTTAGACAATGGAATTTAGGGGTTTGGGTAAAGTTAGGGTTAGTTAAGGGGGTTTAGGGTTAGGGTCAGGGTTAGGGTTAAGTATGGTTTGGTTAAGGGTTAGGGTCAGGGTTAGGGTTAAGTATGGTTTGGTTAAGGGTTAGGGTCAGGGTTAGGGTTAGGGTTAGGGTTAAGTATGGTTTGGTTAAGGGTTAGGGTCAGGGTCAGGGTTAGGGTTAGGGTTAGGGTCAGGGTTAGGGTCAGGGTTAGGGTTAAGTATGGTTTGGTTAAGGGTTAGGGTCAGGGTTAGGGTTAGGGTTAGGGTCAGGGTTAGGGTTAAGTATGGTTTGGTTAAGGGTTAGGGTCAGGGTTAGGGTTAGGGTCAGGGTTAGGGTTAAGTATGGATTGGTTAAGGGTTAGGGTTAGGGTTAGGGCCAGGGTTAGGGTTAGGGTCAGGGTTAGGGTTAGGGTCAGGGTTAGGGTTAGGTATGGTTTGGTTAAGGGTTAGGGTCAGGGTTAGGGTTAAGTATGGTTTGGTTAAGGGTTAGGGTTAGGGTTAGGGTCAGGGTTAGGGTTAGGGTTAGGGTCAGGGTTAGGGTTAGTAAAGTCATGGTTTGGGTTAGTGTGAGGGGCCACCTAATGTTGGAAAAAACCGCAAACGCGGTAAAAACACACTAAAAACGCATACAAACGCATAAAAACGCTGCGTTTTTTTTATGCATGCTCATAAAAATGCTTGAAAAAAACGCAGCAGTTGTATGCTTTTGTATGCGTTTTTCAATGCGTTTTTTTGCGGGAAAAACGCGCTGCAAAAAAAAGCAAGTGTGAAACAGGCCTAACACAGGGGTCACTCTCGGTCAGCCATTATGCCGTCTGGTTTTGGACATTGGCTTCCGAATTAGAGTGGCTGGACAAAGCATTAGTCCCGGTGTTTTGGAGAGGGTTGGCTGGGCATGTAAAAGATGCTCTAGCTACTAGAGAAGTTCCCACAAGTCTGGAGGAATTGATTGCAGTTTCCACCCGCATTGACCTCCGGTTTACGGAGCGCGGGCTGGAACGTGCACAATCCAGACAAAGGGTTAATTTGGCTCCCACTTTCACTGAGGCGCTGAAATATCCTGCACAGGAGCTCATACCCTCTGAACCTATGGAGGTGTCTCGCACCGACTCCAAGCCACCACCGGTGCGAAGCTATGTACGTTGCTATCAGTGCTGACAATTAGGTCACTCGGCTAGCACGTGTCCTTTGCGGGCGAAAAAACGCCTACGTCCTGTGGTCATAGGAGGTGGTCAGTTCAACATGAAACCCTTCTCACCCAAACTGGTATTCTGGGGTACCTTAGACAGTGGTCCCTTCACCTGGGAGGCAGAGTTTATCGTGGATTCCGGGGCCGAAGGGAATTTTATGTCCTCAACCTTCGTCCAGAAACACGCTGTCCCTCAGGTGTTGCTGCCTCAACCACTGACCATCATGGTAGTTAATGAGGTGCATTTGCCCACTCAGGTAACCCATCAGACAGTTCCACTCGGGCTTTCTATTTCTCCTTCCCATCGAGAGATCTTGTCCCTGCTCATTTTGCCTGATGGTATTGACCAGGTGCTTAGTCTTCCCTGGCTCCGTTGCCACGCTCTTCATATCGAGTGGGCATCAGTGAAAATACTGGCTTGGAGCAAGGATTGTGAGGGAAGGTATCTGAAGGTGGCTTCCACTGAAGTGCCTGCGGATCTCTCTGCGCTTCCCAAATCCTACCATCAGTACGCGGATATCTTCTCCAAAAAATCTGCGGAGACACTCCCGCCACACCGCCCATATGATTGCCTGATAGACCTCATGCCAGGCACAGAACCTCCTAGGGGTTGTGTGTATCCCCTATCACTCCCCGAAGCAGAAGCTATGTCACAATATATCCGGGAGAACCTGGCTAGAGGTTTTATCAGGAAGTCGGTGTCGCCGGCTGGTGCAGGGTTCTTTTTCGTTCAGAAGAAGAGCGGAGAGTTACGTCCCTGCATTGATTACAGAGGTCTCAATGCCATAACAGTAAAGAACAAATACCCTCTTCCGCTGATCTCTGAACTGTTTGACAGGTTGTGAGGGGCCTGGATCTTTACGAAACTAGATCTACGGGGGGCATACAACATGATACGCATTCGCGAGGGAGACGAATGGAAGACAGCCTTTAATACCAGGGATGGCCACTATGAATATTTGGTCATGCCCTCCGGCCTGTGTAATGCGCCAGCTGTTTTCCAAGATTTCGTCAACGACATCTTCCGCGACATGCTCTCTACTTCGGTGGTGGTCTATCTGGATGACATACTCATCTTTTCGCCAGATTTGACCACTCACCGGAGAGATGTATGCAGGGTCTTCGACCGTCTACGGGCGAACTCTCTATACGCCAAGCTGGAGAAAAGTCAGTTTGAGAAGGAGTCCTTGCCGTTCCTGGGCTACATCATCTTGGCCCAGGGATTGGCTATGGATCCGGCCAAACTACAAGCGGTGATGGACTGGCAGGAACCCCATTCTCTCAAAGCGGTGCAGCGCTTCTTAGGGTTCATAAATTATTACCGCCAGTTTATACCGCACTTCTCCACATTGGTGGCTCCTTTGGTTGCTCTCACCAAGAAAGGAGCTAACCCTAATGCTTGGTCTGAACAGGTCTCCAAGGCCTTGTCTATCAAATCCCACTTTGCTGGCACTCCCATCCTACATCGTCCCGATGTGAACAAGCCATTTATACTGGAGGTAGATGCCTCTTCCATCGGTGCAGGAGCAGTCCTCTTCCAGAAGGATGCTTAAGGTCGGAAGCATCCCTGCTTCTTCTCAAAGACCTTCTCACCGGCGGAGAAGAATTACTCCATCGGTGACAGGGAGCTGCTGGCCATGAAGTTGGCCTTTTCTGAGTGGAGACATCTCCTGGAGGGGGCTCGGTTTCCCTTCCAGGTATACACGGACCACAAAAATCTGGTCTATTTGCAGACTGCCCAGCGCCTCAACTCCCGTCAGGCTAGGTGGTCGCTCTTCTTTTCCCGCTTCCGCTTCACCCTGCATTATCTCTCCGGAGAGAAGAACGTCCGTGTGGATGCTCTTTCACGCTCGGTGGTTTCGGTGGAAGAGGGAGAGGCTGAGCCTCAGCTTATTCTCCCGCCGGAGAGTTTTACGACTGTGGCTCCAGTTTCACTCGAGTCAGTGCCACCGGGCAAGACCTTGGTGCCTCCTCATCTACGGCCGGAGTTCCTCGCCACCCTGCAGGGTGGGTGGTCAGTTTGGTAATAAACGGACCACCGAACTCCTGGCAAGGTCATATTGGTGGCCGCATATGGCTCGAGATGTCAGGGAATATGTGCAAGCATGCGTCTCGTGTGCTCGGAACAGACCCTCTAGAAAAAGGCCGGCAGGGCTGTTATATCCCTTGCCAGTGGCGGATAGACCATGGGAGATGGTTGGCATGGATTTCATAGTTGGCCTGCCCAAGTCTGGTGGCAGTACGGTCATCTGGGTGGTCACAGACCATTTTTCCAAAATGGTGCAGCTGGTGCCACTCGCACGCTTGCCTTCCGCTCGTGGTCTTGCCACTTTGTTCATTAAGCACGTATTCCGTTTGCATGGCATGCCGGACAAAATCGTGAGTGACCGAGGGCCCCAGTTTGCGTCTCGGTTTTGGAGGGAGCGCTGCAGCTTACTCAGCATCGAGCTAAATTTGTCCTCCGCTTATCAGCCCGAGATGAATGGCTTGGTCGAGAGAGCCAATCAGACCTTGGTCATCTACTTACGGCATTTTGTCTCTGCCAGGCAGGATGAATGGGCATCCTTGCTACCTTAGGCTGAATTTGCCCTAAACAATGCGATGGCTGACTCCACTGGTCAGACGCCCTTCCTCCTAAACTACGGCCAACATCCACACATCCCTGTCCCGATGCCAGTGTCCTCCACTGACTCCAGGGTGGCAGACTGGGCAGTGGAGGCCCTGGACATTTGGGATCGCACTCAGGATGCTATCCGTGCCTCTAAGGAAAGGATGAGGGCGTCCGCCCACGCGCACCGGCGACCCGCTCCAAGCTTCTCCCCTGGCGACATGGTGTGGCTCTTCACCTGAAACATTAAACTACGGGTTGAGTCTCCTAATTTCACGTCGCGTTACATTGGACCATTCAGGGTCCTCAAGCGAATTAGCTTGGTGGTTTACCGCCTGGCCCTTCCACCACATCTAGCCATTTCGGACGTGTTTCATGTGTCCCTCCTCAAACCAGTTCACATGGTCCGGTTTTCTAAGTCATCGGTCGGGTCGTCAGACTTGTTGTCTGTCGAGTTTGAGGTTAATGCCATCGTAGGGCGCAGGTTTGTCCGTGGCAAAAAATTTTATTTAGTGGATTGGAAGAGTCATGGGCCCGAGGCTTGGACCTGGGAGCCGGTGGAAAACGCACCGCTCCTGATCGCGGCTTTTGAGCGCAGTGAAGAGCAGAGGGGAGGGGCCTTAGGAGGGGGGGTAATGTTAAGCGTTGGATTCCTGACACTGCACAGCAGGAATCCAGAGCCAGACATCCAGCGGTCTCCCATTCTCCTCCGAGTGCTGCTCAGCAATCACGGCGAGCCAGGCGTGCTGCTCAGACTTGCTCTGAAAGCCTGGATGTTGCTGCCACCTCTGGTGCAGCAATGGTAGCGTAACCTGCTCTGCAGGGAACCGCTCCAGAGGCTAAGTCCTCATGCCGTGCTACTGGGCATGCCCGCAAGGTGACCTCTCACTGGAGAGCAGGGGTCTCATGCTCAGGACCTGCGTCGAATCTGGTTCTTTCCAGGGTACTGGAAGGTCCCGGAAGCGCATGGCTATAAAAAGCCCGCATGGCGGCTCGGCCATGCGCTAGTGTAGCATATTATGCTGTGTGTGTATGGTGACGGATGCATGGACTGGTGACTGACTTATTAAGAAACCCCTTCCCTCTGATAATATGAATGGTGACAGAGTGTTGGTTAGTCAGCGCCAGATTGTGGCAAGCTACACGCCACTGTGCCTCCTGCACTGCACACTAGCGTCCAACGGTGTCCGGCCTTCCGGCGCCGTCGTGCAGCGGCTATAGTTACTGCCGCGCTGCGGTAGCAGCATCCATTGGCGGTTGCGGCTGCAACGCCACTCGCTGGTCATCCTGTGAGGCTAACAGGGCCAGCGTCCTTACAGTCTTTATTGTAAAGCGACTCTGTGTCTTAACAGAGCCGCTCTTAGCGTTCGGGTGAAGTTAACCCGAGCGCAGTACTTACCTTTTGGTGCATCTGCCATTGTCCAGCAGCAGTCTTACCATCTACCGCACAGTGGACCCTGGGCGGCGAACGCACCTCCTATTATTTATATCTGGTGCGTTCCGCCGACCCTAACAAAGACTTACAAGACCCAGTCCTTGGACGGTGTCTCTGAACAGGTAGCATTAGACTCCATGATCAGACTGTGCATACCAGTATCCCACCGTAAGAGGTGCAGTTATAGTGACTTACCTGGCCTTTCATTAGGAGTACGCTCCGATATCACCGTCTATAATCCCTAGCGTTCCACCGTGGAGCACATGCCACACCTGCAGATCATCCTGGGCCTTCCATTTGTAATAGATAACAAATAGATAACATCAACAGGGAACAAGACATGTGGCTGGTATCCTTAGACATTGAAGCCCTCTACACATGTATCAAACATAAGGAAGGCCTTCAGGCAGTAAAATACTTCCTCTCTATGGGCACCCATGACCGGGAATTGATTGCTTTTCTTTGGGGTATGTACTAACACACAACTTCTTCACATTTAAGGGGTCCTTCTTCCTGCATCTCCAGGGGACAGCCATGGGGCGGCCTTTGCACCCTCCTATGCTAATCTGTTCCTGGGGCTGTGGTAGAGGGACATCTTTTTATTCAATACCGTAAAGAATATTGAGAAAGTCCAACTGTGGTTATGCTTTATTGATTACATATTTCTAATTTGGCAGGGGTCGGAGAAGAAACTCCTAATATTCATACAGGATTTAAATGAAGATCCCCTGAATATCAAACTAACCAGTAGCTATAATTAATTCAATATGGATTTCCTTGATATGTCCACCATTAAAGATGTTAATAACAACTTGCAAACAAAGCTATTTAGAAAGGAAACTGCGGTTAATTCCCAATTATGTGCAAAATCTTCACATTCAAGACCCCTGATTAATAACATCCCCACAGGTGAGTTCCTCAGGCTCTGGAGGAACTGTTTGTAAAAAAGAACTTTCCTGGAGCAATCTAGAGAATTATCCAACAGATTTAGAGAGAGGGGATATAGTAGAAGAATCATCCGCAAAGCCTGCAGGAGGGCAAGAGATACCCCCTGTCATGTCCCACGACTTGGGAAATCATTTAATATTTGCATTGCTTGTGTTGTATCCTTGTTGCTAGGCAGAAGTTTGCCTTTCCCTGTATTTTGTCCCAACTCTCTCCCTGTAGTCCTGTGATGTATGTATGTTCCCTCCTTCATTCTCCATTTTGTGATCGTCCCTCCATCTGTATGCATCCTGTTACATGTCCTCTGAAGAATATTGCTTTTTACCTGCTGCTTTCATCATAATACAAGAATTTCAGTTAAAGCATCCCTCTTTTCCTGGAGTCTTCTTACATGAGATCGTGGCTGAGTTAAGCTGTCTGATTAATCGGTATGAACGTGAGTACAGGTCGATACGGAAGGGGCCCAGAAAGAGAGGTCTATCCAGGCACCATACGTTCTACATATCCATGAGTCAGAATACCCCCAGAGTTATTGCAACCAAAAGTTAAGAAGGAATATACCCTAGAGGTCTGATTCATCTTGCAGCATAACACCAATTGGAAAATGATGAGAGATGCATTAGACAAATTCTGGCCCCTTCTCTCCTGAGAGCCTGCCCTCAAAGGATACATTACGCAAAAATTATCGATCACCTAAAGAAGATATAAGAATCTCAAGGATAATCTGGTAAGAAGCCATTATGAGAATGACAAGACACGTAACTACTTTGGCAAGAAGGGCCCTAAATGGGGATTTTTTTGTTGTCGTAAATATGGAGAGGACATTGACATTTAGCTCGAGTGATGGAAGTGTCAATTACAACATTATCCATCACATAACATGTGACACAGAGTTTGCCATCTACTTTGCACTTGTCCTTGCAAGCTAAAATATTTAGGACTCATGTCAAGGAAACTTAGAGGCAGAGTAAGTGAACGTGTTTTGGACCTTAACGTTTCTAAAAAAAATGAAGACCTGACTCAAATAAAACCCTTGCCGAGACATTTCAAGATGAAACATAACTGTGATTCCAGCTTACTACATGTCTCTGGCATCGAAAGGGTCCTGGTTACCAACAGGGATGGAGACTGGAAAAAGATCTTGTCACAATTAGAAGCTAAATGGATCTGGCTATTAAATACCTTACGTCCTAATGGTCTAAATTAAGTTCTCACTTTCTTCCCTTTCCTATAAGGTGTGTTGTAAAATTCCTTCTCTACACTTTTTTTTTTAAATAAAACAGTTCTATATGATTTTAACCCCTTAACGACCGCCGATACGCCTTTTAATGGCAGTAATTAAGGGTACTTAAACCACAGCGCCGTTAATTCACGGCGCTGTGGAGTAAGTAAATAGCGCCCCCAGTGTCGGACTTTCTCCAGGGTCTTGGCTGCCAGGGGTAGCCGAGACCCCAGAGAACATGAATCGGGTCGGTTTTTACTGACCCCGCTTTTGCGATCGCCGTTATTAACCCTATAACGGTGATCGCAAAAAAAGCCGCGATTTTGCATTTAATTTCTCTTTCCTCTGATGTGATGATCGCACATCAGAGGAGAGAGAAATAGGGTTCCCGATCCCCCCCTGTACCTCCCGGTGGTCCTGGATCCCCTCCGGGTGGTCCTCTGACCCGCCGGCGTCCTCCGGTGGGTGTCGCCATCTTGGATCCGGAAGAAAATGGCGGGTGCATGCGCAGTGCGCCAGTCGCGAATCTGCCGACTCCGGCTGGCAGATTCCATTCATTCATTTTGATCACTGTGATAAACTATCATAGTGATCAAAATAAAAAAAAAGTAAATAACCCCCCCGTTTATCACCCCCTTAGTTAGGCAAACATAATGAAATAAAGAAAAAATTTTTTTTTTCCGTTTTTCCATTAGGGTTAGGGTTAGGGCTAGGGTTAGGGCTAGGGTTAGAATTAGGGTTGGTATTAGGGTTAGGTTTGGAATTAGGGTTAGGGCTAGGGTTAGGGTTGGAATTAGGTTTAGGGTTGCAATTAGTTTTAGGGTTGGAATTACGGTTAGGGCTAGGGTTGGAATTAGGGTTAGGGTTATAATTAGGGTTAGGGCTAGGGTTAGGGCTAGAATTAGGGTTAGGGTTGGATTAAGGGTTAGGGTTGGAATTAGGGCTAGGGTTAGGGCTAGGGTTAAAATTAGGGTTAGGGCGAATTAGGATTAGGGTTAGAATTAGGATTAGGGATTAGGGTTGGGATTAGGGTTAGGGTTGTGATTAGGGTTAGGGGTGTGTTGGGGTTAGGGTTGGAGTAAGAATTGAGGGGTCTCCACTATTTACCAACTTTGGGGGTCTAATTTCTCCTGTTACCCTTGGGAAAAATAAAAAATTGGAGGCTAAAAAAAATCACTTTTGTGGAAAACAAAAAAACTTTTTTATTTTCACGGCTCTGCGTTATAAAACTTCTGTGAAGCACTTGGGGGTTCAAAGTGCACACCACACATCTAGTTAAGCTCCTTGGGGGGGTCTAGTTTCCAAAATGGGGTCACTTGTGGGGGGTTTATACTGTTTAGGCACATCAGGGGGTTCTGCAAACACAACATGACGCCCGCAGACCATTCCATCAAAGTCTGTATTCTAAAATGGCGCTCCTTCCCTTCCAAGCTCTCACATGCGCCCAAACAGTGGTTCCCTGCCACAAATGGGGTATCAGCATACTCAGGACAAATTGCACAACAACTTTTAGGGTCTAATTTCTCCTGTTACCCTTTGGAAAATAAAAAAGAGCGGGCTAAAAAATCATTTTCACGGCTCTGTGTTTATAAACTTCTGTGAAGCACTTGAAGGTTCAAAGTGTTCACCACACATCTAGATAAGTTCCTTAAGGGGTCTAGTTTACAAAATGGAGTCACTTGTTGGAGGTTTCCACTGTTTAGGAACATCAGGGGCTCTCCGAACGTGACATGGCGTCCGATCTCAATTCCAACCAATTCTGCATTGAAAAAGTCAAACAGCGCTCATTCCCTTGCGAGCTCTGCCGTGTCTTTTAACACTTGTGAAAATAAAAAAAATTGGTCCTGAAGTAAATTTTTTGCAAAAAACGTTAAATGTTAATTTTTTTCTCTTCCTCATTGCTTTAGTTTCTGAGAAGCACGTAAAGGCTTAATAAACTTCTTGAATGTGGTTTTGAGCACCTTGAGGGGTCTAGTTTTTAGAATGGTGTCACTTTTGGGTATTTTCTGTCATGTACACCCCTCAAAATGACTTTAAATATGATGTGGTCCCTAAAAAAATGGTTTTGTAAATTTTGTTGTTGAAATGAGAAATCAATAGTCAACTTTTAACCCTTATAACTTCCTAACAAAAAAAAATTTTGTTTCCAAAATTGTGCTGATGTAAAGTAAACATGTGGGAAATGTTAGTTATTAAGAAATTTGTGTGACACATCTCTCTGATTTAAGGGCATAAAAATTTTTAAAATTGCAAAATATTTCCATTTATTTCATACATAAACACAAGACATCTCGAAGAAATGTTACCAGTAACATGAAGTAAAATATGTCACAAAGAAACAATCTTAGAATCACCGGGATCCATGAAAGCGTTCCAGAGTTATAATCTCATAAAGTGACAGTGGTCAGAATTGTAAAAATTGGCCTGGTCATTAAGCTGCAAACTGGCTCTGTCACTAAGGGGTTAATGTGTCTTATTTGTTTTTTGAATTCCCTTTTTTAAAAGGTTTCCTCATAATACTTGGTCACAAGATAGCCTATCTGCACTTTAATCTCCTATGGTAAAGATCCTCTAGACATCCGGATAGTCAGGAAAATTGGAAAACATCTTTGTCTGCTACTATTCTAACAATGGAAGGTCTCTCCGTAATCATTTACTCCTCTACATGTTTATTACAGGGAATGACACTATGATGACTTTTTTCTGGGCGAGACACAGATCAAATGTGACTAATATTACAGTTTAAATAAAAGCTTTTATTTTTTTCTGTATTTTTCTGACTTTACATTGTGGGATATTAGTTGTTTGGTGCTTGTTTTTTCATTCCTCCCTTTTTCCTTTGTTTTTATCTTTCCCAGTTGGTTATAAGGGATTCTAATATAAGCCCATATATACCGGTAAGTATTTCAGGTTCTGTGATTTACTTATATTTTTTAATAAAAATTTAATTCACTTAATTTATTGTATATTACATTTTCTTAAAAAAATAACATATTTCTCTTTTTTACACATCCTAATACTGATTTATTTATGTTTCTATATTTTTACGCTTGTTTTGAACACCTGACATGTGCCGCTGTCAAACTCTGAGGCTATGTGCCCACGTAGCGTTTTAAAACACACAGTGAAAACCGGACTCCTTCCCAGAAATCGCGGGTTTTTTTCCATGCGACTTCACCGCGATTTTACCGCGATTCTGTTAGCGATTTTGTCGCGATTTTCTCAAGCACTTTCCAAGCGATTTGAAGCATCGCTTGGAAAGTGATTGACAGGTTGGTCACACTCGTCAAACATAGTGTTTGACAAGTGTGAGCAGCTTTTTACTATTGAGGCCGCCTATGCGGCATCAATAGTAAAAGATAGAATGTTAAAAATGATAAAAAAATCGGGGTATATTTACCTTCCGACGTCCCACGCTGCCATCCCGGGCCTCAGCGTTCCCAGTAATGCCTTGCGAGACCTGTGATGACGTTGGTCTCACGTTACTATAGCGATCTCGCGAGACCGCTAGAGTCACGCGAGACTACGTCATCACAGGGCCTTGCCGCAAGGCATTACTGGGAACGCTTAGGCCGGGAATGCATCGCGGGACGCCGGAAGGTAAATATACATCGATTTTTTATTTTTTATTCTTTTTTTACAGGGGTATGGTACCAAGGGCCTGGAGGACAGTCTCCTCTCCTCCACACCGTGGGTACCAACCGCACATGAGACGCTTAACTTCCCGCATGGTGTGCATAGCCACATGCGGGAAGTAAGCGATTCTCATGCATTTCTATGGGTGCGGAATCGCGGCAATTCTTTGCGATTCCGCACAAAAGAATGCGCATGCTGTGATTTTTTCCGCGATGCGATTCCGCCGCGGAAAAAAGCGCAGCATTAGCACAGCATGTGCGGAATGCCATAGGAATGCATGGGAGGCGTTCTGTACACGATTTTTAAATGTTTTCGCAGCGTTTTCGTGCCGAAAATCGCGGCAAAAACGCTTAAAAATCGCATCGTGGGCACACAGCCTGACAGCAGCATTTAAGTCAAGTATCGATGACCCCGTCATGTGATAGTGAGTCACTGATGGGCCGGCATGACAACCAGAGGTCTCCTGCAGACTTCTATGGTTTTCAGTGCCTGACTGCTGAGTAGACCAGTAGACGGCTCTCATAGCAAATGAGCAATTCTGCTACATACAGGCAATCTGATTATCGCCTGTATGTAGCAGAGCCGATCGAGTTATGGCAACTTCTAGTCCCCCATAGAAACTATTGAAGCATGACAAAAGTAAAAAAAAGTTTATTAAAATGTAAAAAATATGAAAGTTCAAATCACCCCCTTTCAACCCATTCAAAATAAAACAATAAAAAAATTCAAACATACACATATTTGGTGTTGTCATGTTCAGAATCGCCCTATCTATCAATATAACAAAGGATTAACCCGATTGCTAAACAGCGTAGCAAGAAAAAAGCCAAAACGCCGGAATTACGTTTTTTGGTCACCGCGACATTGCATTAAAATGCAATAACGAGCGATCAAAAGATCATATCTGCACCAAAATGATATCATTAAAAACATCAACTTGGCATGCAAAAAATAAGCCCTCACCCAATCCAAGATCACAAAAATGGGAGACGCTACGGGTTTCGGAAAATGGGGCAATTTTTTTTGTTTACAAGGTTTGGCATTTTTTTTTTTCACCACTTAGATAAAAAAGAGCAGAAAGAAGGCAGCGATGTTTACCTGCCCAGGTCTCCAGACAAATGCACTATCAGGATGCAGCAGACCCATGTAGTTAAGATTGCGGTAACACAGGAGCAAAAATACTGATGAAACAACCACTCTTGACCTTCAATCTACATAGCTCAGACTTAGGTTCTCTTTTTATACAACTGAAAAATAAAGTGCAGAAAAATACATATAAAAAATTTTGGCCAAGATATGCAAGCTTGCAACCCGCGTCAAGGGTCCTCACACATGTGAGTCCTAATACTAAACAACAAAGCAACTAAATGAGGACTGAAAATCCTCCAAAATTTTTCAAACCCCAGCAGAAGGAAGGCAGCGGTGTTTACCTGGCCAAGCCTGCAGACCAATGCAGCAGGATGCAGCAGGCTAAGATAGCTGTAACACAGGTGCAAAAATACTGATTAAACAACCACTCTCGGCCTACTAAATAGTTATTTCTTCAGTATTTTTGCACCTGTATTACCGCCATCTTAAATACATGGGCCTGCTGCATTTGTCTGGAGGGCTGGGCAGGTAAACATCGCTACCTACCTTCTGCTGGGTTTTGAAATTTTTTGGAGGATTTTCAGTCCTCTTTTAGTTGCTTAGATAAAAAACAACCTAGACATGTTTGGTGTCTATGAACTCGTAATGACGTGGAGAATCATAATGGCAGGTCAGTTTCAGCATTTATTAAACATAGTAAAAAGGCAAAACAAAAAACAACTGTGGGATTTAACTTTTTTTTGCAATTTCACCGCACTTGGAATTTTTTTCCTGTTTTCCAGCACACAATATGATAAACCAATGGTGTCGTTCAAAAGCACAACTTGTCCCGCAAAAAACAAGCCCTCACATGGCCATATTGTCAGAAAAATAAAAAGTTATGGCTCTGGGAATAAGGGGAGCATAAAACAAAGTGCAAAAATGAAAATACCTCCTGTCTTGAAGGGGTTAAAAAAACATTTTGTTGAAAGTGCATACACTCCACAACAAACACTTTTCCATATATTATGTATATTTTTTCTCAAATTATCCATCACTGTTTTTTAAGCTGTTTTTATCTTTATAACTTTAACATATCACTTTTTATTCTGCATTTCTCTTCCGTTGCACATTTACGCTTTCACTGATCACTTGGTGGTATCACATTTGGCACTTTTCACATGCATGGTTTGTTTCCTGACACCCCTCACTGTTGTGAATTCACTTTCTGGCCTGACTCTGGTTGCTAGTGAAGGTAGTGGAGCTGGTTGTATTGACAGAGGAGTTGCGAGTTCTCTTTCCGGGCTCCCTCTGGTGGTTACAGGAGGTAATGGAGCTGATCTAATTGACAGAGGCCTGCCACCTGATAATGAGGAAGACGATTGGACATCTGGAGTCTCTGACTGGATTTAAGACAGCCGACTCCCTCTATCCCTGCTGGTGAGTTTTCCTGCATCTTGAGGTCTTAGTTTCCAGTTCAGTCCCTGCATGCTCAAGCTAAGTGTTCTTTGCTATTGTTCACATTTGATTTGGTTTTGTCTATTCTGTTTTGTGTGGTCAGCCAACCCCGGCTGGGGCTGTGCTGAATTTCCATCCTTACATTACAGTTTGTACCAGTTTGTTTTTTGTCCCTTATTAGATTGGCCTCTTTTTGCTCTGCTTTCAGAATATGCCAGAGTACTGATATAGTGGGAGAAGTCTAGTGACTTCAGAGTTTTTGCTATCAGAAGTGTTGGACATTTTTGCAGGTTTTTTTGCGTGATTGCAGACAGTGTCTTTCCTTTCCTGTCCTTTCTAGTTAGTGTGGGCCCCATCGTTTTCTCAGCCTATTTTCCTACCTGTGTTTGTGTTTTCATCTTGTCTCACCGACAATATATGTTTGGGGGCTGTCTAATCCTTTGGGGTCTGCTCTGGGGCAGTTTAGATTTCCCCTTTTCTTGCTTTAGGCTTATTTAGTTCTCCGGCTGTGTCGAGGCATCTACAATCATCGTAGGCGCGCACCATGGCTGCTGCTGGTTGTGTGGATAGGATCAGGGGTCTGCAGTCCGCTTAGTTACCAACCTCACTGGTTTTCTGTAGCTTAGCTTGGTCTTGTTTTCCTCCTCGGTGACCCAATCATAACACCTCACTATCAGTTTACCTGACTGATCCCTACCAGATAGCTCTATGCAGCATTATTCATCTTCGTCTTACCAACAGGCTTTCATCCTGAACCTCCTGCTTCACTGGGGATGCTGAACGCTCACGTGGTGTGGGCCGGTCCAGTCTCCATGGCGACGCATCCATCCAGCATTGTTCCTTTCACTCCACCTTGCCATGCAATCGGAGGTGCCCAGAGGAGTAGTTACCCGGGAAGGCGTGCGACGCTGTTTCCTGGATCCCGCATGTGACAAACCATCCGGGAGCATCACAGATGCAATTACCCACGTGGAGTATACTCACTGCCTCTGGGCTCTGACTGGCATTTGCCCCAGGTCATTCGGTTTAGACCAATAAGCCATCAGGGGTATGTCCCAACCTCTATTAGATATCACACCAATAACATGAACCTGGATAGGAAAGGGGCGGTCATGGCCGGTTTTAGGCAAAGTGGGTCCATAGGCAAATGTTTAATATGGGGCCCCAAATGCTAACATATTGCACATCACACCAAAGCATTTCGGTTGTAGTTACATGAGCTGAGTTCAGGTTGCTAAATGAGTGTGATCGACAATATTGAAGTCATTCAACACTTGTTTCCCAGCCTCTTTCCACTGGCTCAGGAATAATGATGGGACAGAACAATCACTATAAGATCAATCTGTCCCCATATGGTATCATGTTATCAGCAGCATATCTGCAGCTTACACCGGGAGATGTGCTGCTGAGAACAATGATTTTTGTTCCAGCATAAACAATCCAATCACTTGATGAATATGCAGTATTTGGCTTGTTTAGTATAATACACCCCACAGTCGTCCATATAGTATAATGTGCACCACAGTCTTCCATATTGTATAATGCACACCACACAATAATCCATATAATATAATGTGCCTCAGTCCTCCATATAGTATAATACAATCCATATAGTCCTTCATATAGTATTATATATTCCCCATAGTCCTCCATATCGCATAATACACTCCTCAGTCCTCCATATAGTATAATACACTTCTCATAGTCCTCCATATAGCATAATACACTTCTCATAGTCCTCCATATATTAAAATACACTCCTCAGTCCTCCACATTGTATAATACACTCCTCATAGTGCTCCATATAGTATAATGCACCCTCATAGTCCTCAATGTAGTACAATTCACTTCCCATAGTATAATGCACCCCATAGTTGTCACGTGCCCCGTCCTGAGTGACACGGCCAGCGGGCCGGTAACTAATACAACAGGACACGGCACGTGTAATTGTCCAGTGTGACGCGGCCCGCAGGCCGGTAACTAATACAACAAGACTCAGGGGATAGGGAAACATTTACAACGGTGGGCCCTGCGATGGGGGATGTGGAGACCTCCTGCACTCCCCTGAGTCAGTGTCCCTAACACTCCTAACGTTCCCTATACAGGCTCCTCACCTGTCGCCGACCAGGATACCTGTCCCCCTAGCACACCCTACACCTATTCCTTACTAGGGAGCTGGGTGGTGCAGGCACTGGCCCCATCGCTGTGCTAACACCAACATGAGGAAAAGTGACAAACAGGGAAACACTTAGCTTTGCTCTGATGCACTTGCTCCAGGCAACACCTGAGTGCATCTTCCACCGTGTCCAACACCTGAGTGCACTGTCCAGCACCTGAATGCAGTTGTCCAGCAATGGAGTCCAGCACCATAGTGCAGCTTCCACCAAGAGTCCAGCAACTGAGTGCAGCTCTACACCATAGCTGCCACTCCACCAAGCTTTGCAAGAATTCTTCACTGACACCATAGCTGCCACTCCACCTTGCTTTACACGATCTCCTCGCTGACACCATATCTGCCACTCCAGGACTCTGAGCTGACCTGGAGTCTCCTCAGCTACTTCCTTCGCCCAGCATGGTTGGAAAAGACCAACAATATCACCAACGTGAGTCAGAACAACTGACACACCTTTATTGAGTAAACACGCCTGTTAGTGATTCCCGTGCAATTACACTAACCACCACCGGGGGAAAACTATCTCTAAAAACACCAATGCAATGACCATACTAGCCACCGGTGCAAAACTATATCTAAGCACAAAGCTTAGAGAGGAAAAAAAAAAAGGTTACCAGTGCTCTTATCTGAGATGATCCCGCATGGATCATGACAATAGTTCTTCATATAGTACAATGTATTCCCCATAGTCCTCGATACAGTATAATGCAGCCCCCATATAGTATAATGCAGCAACCCCACAGAATATAATGTAGCCCCCTCAGAGTATAATGCAGCCCCTCAGAGAATATAATGCAGCCCCCCTCAGATAGTATAAAGCAGCCCCCCATAGAATACAATGTAGCACCCTCATAGAGTAAAATGAAGGCACACCTTACATTATAATGTAGCCCCCAATAGAATATAAAGCAGCCTCCCATAGAATATAATGTAGCCCCCAAAGAAAATATTACAGCTCACCTCCCCATAAAAATAATGTAGCCCCCTCACAGTGTATGATGCAACCCCCTCAGAATATAATACAGCCCCATAAAATATAATGTAGCCCCCCACCTCAGAGAATATAAGTCATCCCCACAGTCCAGTACTCACTGATATATTTAAAAAAAACAAAACAAAACATAATCCTCATCTCTCCTCCTCGTTCCCTGTGCTGCTCCCAGTTCAGCTCTGGTCTCAGCAGCTGCACTGCACGGCACACAGTGGGTGCACGATGAAGTGATGTCATCACGCACCAGCAGTGTCAGAGGCAGAGGGGAATTATGGGAGAGGGAGCATCATCTGACACTCTCTCCTCCATCATTGCATTCAACTGTTTCGGTATAATATAGTTGAATGCTGTGTGTTCTGCCTTCTTCCACGTATGACGCTGTGTGGATTCCAGCATATGGTTTAACCTTTCATCCACTCCCAGAAACAAGACTGTATGGGGGCTTAAGTCTATTATTTATTGGAATGATATGGGCAACAATGGGAGATGATAACAGATGGTATGGTAGAACAGTAGTAGATGATATCAGAGGTTGTTGAACACAGATATGGATGATTCAGTAGATTGTTGTACAAAATGTGGATGATTCAGGTAAAAACTACAAGAGACAGAAAATACAGCATGTCAGTACTGGTAGACAGTATACAATACACAAATACTGGCAGGTAATTGCATAGCAATGCAGGGTATTATCACAACAGTAGCAATGATACAGGATGCAGTTATCATGCATTATATAAGAGCTAAGCAATATAACATACCCAGCAGCAAAGAGAAAGATGTCTAAAACACCTAATGGTTGCAAGCTTGCACTGACTGAACAGAGGATGCTTAATTAGAGGATGCTTATAACAAACATGCAATGAAATAATATCACAGGAGCTGAGCATGCATTGCAAACATCATGGGGGTTGCATTATGGCTGCTAACACAGATGCATAACTAATAATTGCATTATTCTTACCAGAATCCGCTTGTTATAGCAATGGTTTTGCAAAGAGCTGAGCAGGTGTGAGCTACTCAGGAGACGGCTGGAGAATGGTTACATGTTGTTGACCAGGGCAGAAAAAAGGGGCAGTTCTGAACAATTAACCATTTGGGAAGCAGAAAATTCCAAACACATGAATAAAAGAGAAGGGCAACTTATGACACCGAATGGCCATAGTTGTAACAGCACTTCCATCTGTCCCAGAAGACATTGGACACGTTTTGCACTTGCTTCCACTGGCGTCTGAAGAGATCTTTATCGTTAAATTCTCCGAGTGGAGCTCTCGGGACATAGGTTTTCTGCGTGAGTATCATTGCCGAAGTAAGAACTGTCGGATCTCCAGAATCACTGGAGAGTGCTGACAGTGGCCTGGTGTTCATGATAGCAGATACCTCAGCCAAGAATGTAGTTAAACTCTCAAGTGTGAGTCTGGTGTTCATTTGTAAGAAGATAGAGTCTAGTATCTTTCGTGCTATGCCTATCATTCTCTCCCAGGCGCCTCCCATGTGCGAAGAGTGTGGCGGATTGAAAGTCCAGGTGCATCCTTGCTCGCCTAGGTACCTTTCAACATTAGCGATGTCCAAATTGGAAGGGATTTGGAGTTCTCTTGCCACTCCAATGAAATTTGTACCTCTGTCAGAGCGAATATGCTTCACAGGGCCTCTGATTGTGGTGAAGCGTCGAAAAGCATTTATGAAACTTGAAGTGTCTATAGACTTGATTACTTCGATATGAACAGCTCTGATGGACAAACAAGTGAATAGAACTACCCAACACTTTGCTTCAGTATTGGATTTCCTAGTGCGTCGAGTAGCCACGGCCCAAGGACCGAATACGTCTAGTCCAACGTTGGTGAAGGGGGATCGATGCTGAGTCTGTCTGATTTTAGAACGAGCCACGGAGTTTGCGAACGTAACACAGTTGAAGATGAGTTTGCTAACGCTTCTATTTGCACCGACTATCCATAAACCAGCCTCCCACAGATTCCCTTCGGTGAACAAATGGCATTGGTGTCTCACCAAGTCATGATGATGCTGAATGAGCAGGGTTGTGACGTGATGACGTCCAGAGATTATTACCGGGTGTTTCTCTGAAACTTCTACCTTGGCTTCTTGAAGACGGTCACCTACTCTCAGCAGCTCATCTTGGTCAACAATTGGATCGAGCTTCTTTAGCACACTGTCTCCAGGAATAGGTTGTCCCTTGTTGAGGTTGTCTTTGCCTATTTGTGTATCCATGGTGTCCAGGAACATCCTATCTTCTATGGACATCGCTACCTTGTCTTCCTCCTTTGTCCTGTGGAAAACCGTGCATCCCATGTGGTCTTGTTCACCTTCACAGGCGTGGTCTTCATTGATAAGTGCTGAGAAAAGGGCAAGGTAGTGGGGTGCTGTTTGGCAACTCCTTTACCGGACTATTGTGACATGGCTGGAAGAGAGATGCACGTCCACTTTCTACTGTGCTGGTAAGCATACTGTTGACTGAGGCAGGATTGTGTGCTCCTCCTAGACAGACGTCTCCTATGAGGACCCATCCAAGGTCGTGCCTTTGTGCATACGAAGCGTTCCCAGAGCCGTTTATACATTCTCTAGTCTTGTGGACTCGTAGTTTATCTCTTCCTAGGAGTAGAGCTAATAAGGTTCCTGGATCCATCTCAGGTATCAGGTGGGCTATACGCTTCAGATGGGGGTGATATCTCGCCACCTCCCATGAAGGCATTTCTGACTTGTCAGGAATCTGGTTGCACTCTAGGATGGTCGGTAATCATAGGCAGGTCTGGCCATCTATGGACTCCAATTTGTATCCGGTTGCTTTTCTCCCCGCCGTCTCAACGGTACCTGAACACGTCCTCAGGGTGTAGGGAGAACGAGGACCTACAATGCTGAAGTTGTCAAAGAAGATGGACCTGGCTAGAGACCTGTTACTTTGGTCATGCAGGATTGCATAAATCTTGAAGGCTTTGTCCTTGCGGCCTGCAGGATAAACTCGGACAAGGCAGATTTTTGAACAGGACCTTCCTCCTGTGATTCCCCTACAGATCTCCATACATTTAGAGCTGACCTCAAGGGTGTCTTTGTCAGTGTCCTTCTGCTTCCCATCGTGCTCTGCTTGCGACAACACTCGTGGAGGTGATCCAGGGTGCAAGGCTGTATTGTGATCCGTGCTGCTGCATTCTGCACATTTCACACTATTGTAGGGATTTGCTCTGGTAGGCAATGGCAGGGACGCAGTAATAAGGCAACACACAGGCTTAGAGTCCAACTTCAGTGGTTTAATGTCACTTTAAGACAGCAAGTTAACAGAAAGTAACGGAAAAATACTAATATCCTCCAGCTTGGAGAACCACTGGTCCCAGACTCACCCTTGCATGGGACGGGCTTAACTAAGCGGCTGTCAGGTCATCGACATCCGCCAGGTGCCATTCCCAGGGTTTGTTTGGAATCTTGCTGCTATAGCTCTGCAGCACGTGCAGTCCAACCAACAGATTCAGGCTAACTACAGCCAAGTTCCTGTATCTTCCACACACCCTCACCATGTGCCAAATACCAACCTCCATTACATAGCCTATAACCCCTCCCACAGGTGAGGTAGACATCACATGGGCTGATCACGTGACCATGACATCATCGCAGGTCCTTGTCTTTAGGGAAAATCCCGGCCAAACATTAACCTGCTGGGAGAAATGTATCTCCCATCGAGTAAAACACCCTTTGCTGTACCACACTAGCTACACATTTCTTGGCGAAGTGTGAGGTTGTGGCACATTTGAAGCAGATTTTGTTCTCCTTGAGGAAACCTTTGCAATCCTCCAAAGTCTTCTCCCTGAAGGTTCTGCATTTTAGTAGAGGATGTGGTTTCTCGTGTAGGGGACAATATTTACTGGCGCTATTAGCGGCGCGCCACCTGCTCTGGGCCCCTGGGTGAGCGGGGTCCCTAGGCAGCTGCCTGCCACTAACGCCGGCCCTGGGGGTGGTATAAACAATAACCACCAATATGATTGGTTTACATTGGCAGACTTAATCATGTGTTCCATAGCTATGACCAGGGAACAGCCCCAA
Organism: Dendrobates tinctorius; assembly: GCF_039654945.1. Classification (NCBI taxonomy): domain Eukaryota; kingdom Metazoa; phylum Chordata; class Amphibia; order Anura; family Dendrobatidae; genus Dendrobates; species Dendrobates tinctorius. Next base: position 11,426,051 of record NW_027361794.1, read on the forward strand.
TTCCTTTAGAAACATTCCCACTTTATCCCAGAGTAACTCTTCTTCCCTTGATTAGTGCAGGACCTTGGTTTGTTGGAAACCCATATAAATACACCTTTGGAAACACTGATCCATACCCTCTCTGAGGAAGCTGAGGTGGCGAAGCGCACGTAAGACGGAATAGTGGTAAATATTTCATCTTTATCTGTACACTACTGGTATGTCGTCTATAGGATTTGTAATCTCCATCTCTTGTTAGGATGTTTTCTCCTTTATACTATATGGGCTGTAATATATTCCTGGAATATTCCATATAGCACTTGCTGCACTTTCTATCTCCTATTTGTATTCCAGGAATGTAATGCGCTGTTAGCTCTTATTTTCTTACTATTTATACCCTTTGCTCTGTGTCCTCTCATTATAAGAGCTATTCATTTATAAGTGCACAGTATCTATTGACCTTATAAACTGATATCAAGTGATATATGGATGCACACCTTCTGAGGAAGAGATTCTCGAAAAGCACGTCAAGGGGTACATTGCAGCAGCCTGGACCCTGGGTAATTATGTGCACCCTATAATTAATATACATCTTGTACCTTCTTTTTGCTGGTATTATTATTTACTATATTTAATTTTATGATCAGCTATGGTGTGCAAAAGACCTTTCTGCTCTCTTGGCACCTCATTAATTTTTGATTTTCATATATCATATTTTACATTTTCCCCATGAATTTCTTGGAGTCTTCTTATTGAGACAAAAATAACCCAGTGTAGTCCTGTTGGATGTGTTTATGTCCTTATTCTCACTGTGCATTTTTCCCTGGTCTAGTTGAGCATTTTGCTCTCATTTATTAATTCGGGACTTCATTGTGAGTTTCTAGCTAGGTATTTGTTACAATTGCTAGACATAATTCATCCTTCTGCTCAATGTTTGCTTGTTTTTTCATTTTTTGTCTTGTGTGACTTCATCCCTCTTTAAAAAATAATTTTTAGCATGGTTCAATAAAATTCACATTTTATATAAATTTGTTGGAGGACTCTCTTTTCTGTAGGTTCCTTATGTTCTCACGTTCCTCCGTGTTTATTTTTAGGGGCAATCTTTTTGAGCACAACATTTGACATTTGCCTGAATTTTTATATCTACACATGGTTTACACACATTATGTTTTCTTGTCTTAACTATATACTATTTCACATTATAAGCTGTGTGTTTTTGTAATTATTTGTATGTATGCAAGATTACCACTTCTATCTCTGTAAAAACAATCCCCTTTAACCCCTTTCCGACATCGGATGTAAATGCACGCTGATGTCAGACTCCCTCCCTTTGATGCGGGCTCCTGCGCTGAGCCCACATCTTTTCCGGCACATGATGGGCCAGAAATCCCGCCCATCGGCGACCCTGTCATGTGATCGTGGGTCACTCATGGGTTAGTATGACAACCATGGGTCTCCAGCCGACCTGTATGGTTGTCACTGCTGGATCGTATGAGCGCTGCCCGGTGGTCGGCGCTCATAGCAAGTGAGCAACTCTGCTACATACAGGTGATCTGATCATTGCCTACATGTAGCAGAGCTGATCAGGTTATGGCAGCTTCTAGTCTCCCATGGAGACTATTGAAGCATGCCTGTGGAGATATGGGGGGTCAACGGGAGCCCTGGCCCGCTAGCCGAAACTGCATGGACCAGGCATCGTCCCGCTGAACTCTTGCTCTTCTTTTAACGTGGGCAAAACGCTACTCAGACATCACAAGGTGAGGGTAAAACAGTGTGGCAATGCTTTATTGAACCAGAAAACAGGCAGATCACCCATAGAACAGTCCCAGCAAAATACCCAAGATGGCGCACATTACAGAGTCTCACCCTTCTGCTCATTCGTCGTAATAGCAGCAGCTGTGACTTCAGAGCTCCCAGGGTCGCTACCCCACCTGTGGCATGCACACAGAGCGGAGGTAATGACAAGCGTAGGAAGACGACAATCCATTGAGTCCATACAAGGTACAAAGCCAGTTAATCTGAGGACCATAACCTGGCTTCTCCAAACGTATCCATGGTTCAGCAATGGTCAATGGAGCAGATCTGTATTCTTCCAACCGAGGCTGAAAACCCATGGTTGTTTCCTATAGAATGATAGATCCATGTCCCTCATAATGGAGCCATGATGTAAAATGGCTGCTGTATTGTCTCTGGTCCTTTTAGGATATATGGATGTCTTGGCAGAATCTCTCTGGCTGTTTCTCTCTCTCAGTCTCTTTATATAGAGGCATGTAACCTATTTTTAGACTTAACACAAGTGTCCCCCATTCAGTATTTACGTAAAGGATAAGAATGGAGAGGAGATCAAGCACCATTACTTGATTATTTAAATTATTTGCATAGCTTTTCCCTTTCTGCTTTAGAAGTCAACAAACTGGCTCCATAACACAATGCATAATTAGCATATCAGCAAACATCACTAGTGATCAAGGATAAGCGCACAATAAAAGTCAATATTACCGGCTTACACAAACAAAAGTCTGTTTTCTTGACCACCAGAAATCAACACTTAAATTTGAAAGCCAACATACAGATAACATTCTATTATTCTTCGCTTGCTAAATATAGTCGTCTGGTTAATTAAGATACAATGCTGTCTGTCTTCACAATAGCAAAATTAAAAAAAAAAGTTTTTAAACATATTAGAAAAAATATTACAAGTTTAAATCACCCCCTTTCGCCCCATTCAAAATAACACAATAAAAAAATCAAACGTACACATATTTGGTATCGCCGCATTCAGAATCGCCCGATCTATCAATATAAAAAAAAATTAACCTGATCGCTAAATGGCTTAATGAGAAAAAAGTCAAGAAGCCACAGCGGTTGTGGCGATACACGTGGGGTTTGTACCCCCCTAATTCCCTCCAGCATTCATGGCTCTTCATCTGATCCTTTTGCTACCATACCAAAGGGGTTACCTTATTTTCCGCTTTGTAAGATGCATCTTACAACGTGGATATAACTTATCTGTGCTGCCCAGATGGTGTCCAGTGCTTGCCGCCGCCACGCTCTGTCCGCCGGGTGCTGTCGCCACCGCCGCGCTGTCTCATGCTGCGTGAGGGGGCTCTGCCGTTCCATCCATGCTTGCTTGCTTGTGCAGTGGAATGCTTCCTGGAAAATGGCCACCACGCAAGTGCAGATGGAGATCTCGGCACTGAAATCTCGGGAGCTGAGATTTCAGCACTGAAATCTCATCTCCCGAGATTTCAGTGCCGAGATCTCCATCCGAGCTTGCGTGGCAGCCATTTTCCAGGAAGCAATCCACCGCACAGGCAAGCAAGTATGGATGGAACGGTAGAGCCCCCCACGCAGCAAGGGACAGAGCGCGGTAGCGGTAAGCACCGGGGGACAGCACCCAGCAGCACCAGGTACAAAGCGTGGGGACATAGCACAGCGGCGCGCCGCACATCAAAACACCCCCTCATCCTAGCAGCAACGTTCTACTCCTGCCTCTTCCAGCAGCAATCCTGGAACCCCATTTCCCACCACCCCCGGTAGGCAATAAGATGCCTGGATTATAAGAAGCACCACCATTCTATTAAAAAAAAGTTTTTTTTCCTATTTTTCTCCTCAAAATTTGGGGTGCGTCTTATAATCCGGAGTGTCTTATAAAGCGAAAAATAAGGTAAGTTCCCAGGCTGTCTCTTATTGCCTCACCACAGGAAATGGTTTATTCATTCATTTGATTCCATCTTACATATTTGATTTACCTTCTTGCGGTTAGGCAGTGAGTTAGTCTATTATATCAGTGAATATACAGTATTTTGGGGGATTTTCTCCCTTGTTTTTCTTTCGCAGTTACATCTTGTTATACATATATGGCGTTGTGAATACGTTTTTAGGTTTTGCAATAGATCAGTTTGACTAAATCATTGGATATTGTGCTCGATTTATACCTGACATGTAACCACTATTTGTTTTGATTGCTTTCATGCTGTGTGGGATTTAAGCCCCCGTTACACACTGCGATATCGCTAGCAATATCGCTGTAAAGTCACCGATTTTGTGACGTTGCAGCGATATTGCTAGCGATATCGCTATGTGTGATACTTACCTCCGACCGGCTCCCCCGCTGGTTATCGCTGATCGCGCGAGAAGCTCCAGAATAATTTCTCGTCGTCAACTTCCTGCTGCGCTTCCTGTGGCGCCGACGAGCGACGCGTGGATCCGGGCTGGAGGACGCAGGATCGGCGCGTCTGACAGGTAAGTAGCGATCCCCGACCCCTGCGATGTCGCTGGTGAGATCTGCCTGTGTGGCAGCTCACTAGCGACCACCTAGCGATGCACCAGCGATCCTGACCGCGTCATATCGCTGGTCGGGATCGCTGGTGCATCGCTAGGTGTAACGGTACCCTTAGTGTGGGCTAGTCATTATCCTATCATGGGCAAGGCTAAACAATGTTTTTAATTGTTTTTATGAAGCTTTCCCTTTGTATGTGCTTTTGTGATTTGAAATAAAATAGTGTCACTTTTTTCTATTTAAAATTTGGGTGTTCTCAATTTTGTGGGCATGTTCTTTTCTTTTTTGCCTTCATCCATATTCATTAGCATGCTTTTGGAGAACCCCCCTTTTAATATAGCTTAGTGGTGCCCTCCACCCTCCCCTTTTCTCTTTAGAGAAAAGAAGTCAAAACGCCAGAATTATGGTTTTTTGGTCACCGCAACATTGCATTAAAAAGCAATAATGAACGATCAAAAGATCTTATCTGCACCAAAATGGTATCATTAAAACGTCAGCTCGGCGCACAAAAAATAAGCTCTCTCCCAACTAGAGATCATGAAAAATGGAGACGCTCCGTGAATCGGAAAATGGTGCAATTCTTTGATACTTTACCTAATAAAGAGTTATTTTTACTGATAAATGTTTGTTTTGGGTCGTTTATTTTCTGCTGGTATTTGGTTTATTCTATAAAACTTCCATATAATATTTCATCCTTAAAGGCACGCCACATGCATCATGTTTTTGTACAATTTGTCAATAATACAGTATATATAGTTTCTCCAAGTCTGAGTTATTTTTCTTCGTCAACAAAATGCGATTTTCCTGTAATTCACTTCTCACACTCTAGGTATAATAATGACTTCTATCTCTGTGTGGGATTTTTGATGTTTAAAAAGGTTGTCCACTACTTGAACAACCCCTTCTCATTCCTCTTGTTTGGGCCTGTTAAAATAAAAACACTTATATAAACCTCCCATGCCGGCACCATTTCAGTGGTGTTGGCACTTGCGTTCTTGGGGCTCTTTTGAGGTTATTACGTCATGTGAGCCCTGTGTCCAATCAGCGCTGGCATCACTGTCCCCACTGTATAATAATCATGTATGAGTATATAAGGGGACAACATAAATCTCACTCCGAGGATCTGTTTACACCAGTGGTTCCCAAACTCCAGTCCTTGCGGACCCCAACAGGTCATGTTTTCAGGATTTCCATAGTGTTACACATGTGAGAGAATTCCTGACACCTTGATGATACTTCCATCACCTGTGAAATACTAAGGAAATCCTGAAAACATGACATGTTGGGGGCTGTGAGGACTGGAATTTGGGGAACACTGGTTTACACCAAGGAAGGTGACGGTCACAAGAGGGCATTCTCTGCGTCTGGAGGAGAGAAGGATTTTCCACCAACATAGAAGAGGATTCTTTACTGAAGGGCAGTAAGAATCTGGAATTCCTTGCCTGAGGAGGTGGTGATGGTGAACTCAGTCGAGGGGTTCAAGAGTGGCCTGGATGTCTTCCTGGAGCGTAACGATATTGTATCTTACAGTTATTAGGCTCTTTAGAAGGACGCAGATCTGGGGATTTATTCTGGCGGAATATAGGCTGAACTGGATGGACAAATGTCTTTTTTGGCCTTGCTATGTTACTATGTCCCGACTTTTAGACAAATCGAGCATCTGCAGGCAGTCAGAGCAGCCGCAGCCCTGGCTTCCTGTTGATGCTCAATACGTCCGAAGGCGGGAACAGTGAAGCTCTTGCTGATTGGTCGCGGGGCTCGTGTGATGTAAGAAACTCACATAAGCCCCGGGACACTGATTGGGTGGATCAAGGAAATGCTGTAGATATAGTATATCTTGACTTCAGCAAAGCATTTGACAAAGTATCTCATACAATCCTTATTGAAAAAATGACTAAGTATGGAATGGACAAGGCAACTGTTAGGTGGATTAGCTTAGTGGCTTAGTGATCGGACCCAAAGAGTGGTCGTAAATGGCTGCACATCCAGTTGGAAGAATGTCTCAAGTGGGGTACCACAGGGCTCTGTCCTGGGCCCTGTATTGTTCAACATCTTTATCAACGATTTAGATGATGGAATTGAGGGTAAACTGATTAAATTTGCTGATGACACAAAGCTAGGAGGGATAGCTAATACTAAGAGAGAGAGAGGATTCAAAAAGATATAAATAAACTGGAGAAGTGGGCAGCAACTAACAGAATGGTTTTTAACAGGGAAAAATGCAAAGTACTACATCTGGGCAATAAAAATGAAAAAAGCATATACAGAATGGGAGGAATAGGGCTAAGTGACAGCACATGTGAAAAAGACTTGGGTATACTAATAGATCACAGACTGAATATGAGTCAACAGTGTGATTCAGCAGCAAAAAAGGCAAATGCAATTCTAGGATGTATTAACAGAAGCATACAGTCTAGATCACGTGAAGTCATTATTTCCCTCTACTCCTCTTTGGTCAGACCTCATCTGGAATATTGTGTCCAGTTTTGGGCACCACATTTTAAAAAAGACATCAACAAACTGGAGCAAGTTCAGAAAAGAGCGACCAGAATGGTGACCGGTCTGCAAACCCTGTCTTATGAGGAAAGGTTGCAGGATTTGGGAATGTTTAGTTTGCAAAAGAGAAGACTGAGAGGAGACTTAATAGCTGTCTACAAATATCTAAAGGGCTGTCACATTGTAGAAGGATCATCTTTATTCTCATTTGCACAAGGAAAGACTAGAAGCAATGGGATGAAACTGAATGGGAGGAGACACAGATTAGATATTAGAAAAAACTTTTTGACAGAGTGATCAATGAGTGGAACAAGCTGCCACGAGAAGTGGTGAGTTCTCCTTCAATGGATGTCTTCAAACAGAGGCTGGACAGACATCTGACTGGGATGATTTAGCGAATCCTGCTTTGAGCAGGGGGTTGGACCAGATGGCCCAGGAGGTCATTTCCAACTCTACGATTCTATGACAGCCAGTCTCTGAAGTGGAGCCCATACACCTGTGGAGTTTGAGTGTTTTTATTTTATTGAGGACAAACAGGAGGAATGAGTTCACTGAGAAAAAAATATGTATATAATTATCCCTTGATTAGAAGATTCACTGACAAAGGGATAAAACTACACTTTATTAATTCCAAATGTAAAATTTGACCCATAATTCACCCCCTGAAGGTTAGTCAGAAGGTGACAAATAGAAAAACATATACCCCATGTCTCAGTATATAGGGTGAGGTGACGTATGCACACTTGCTCTCCAAACCAATCATTTCTGCGGTTTTCATCGTCCTCATCAAACATAACTCATCAGGAGTTTCATTTAATAATGAACTATATTCAAGGGAGACTAGATGAAGAAAACCCTAAAATCATGTATCATGATGTGACGCCTCTGACTAATACGTCCAAGAGTGGACCCTCTGGATCGCGGATCCGGAGCCCCTGGGCCGAGCACACCTGGTGAAGACCGACCCCTGTACAGGGATCGTTAGGGGCAGGACCGCAGGGGGCGGAACCGCGACAGCCGGAGCCAGCAGGGACGACTCGGAGGACTGGCAGACAGAGCAGGAGTAGCGAGGTGGAGGGCAGAAGGAAATGGCTGGAAGCCTACAGGAAAGGTACAGCGAGGACCACAGGAAGGAGACAGGCAGACAGACACGGAGCAGGAACAGGGCAGACAAAGGAACAGTAAGGATAGGCAGGGTACACAGAAGAAGGTAGGGCCGATGGGTGCTGCAAGTCACAAACAATCATCAGGCGCCCTCAGAATAGAGCGGACGCCTGATATATGCGGAGACCGGAAGTGCGCCCTACAGACCCTCCCCTAGCGACGCCCCCTGCCAACGGAAGAGGCCGGGGGAACGCGCGTGCGCGGCCTAAGGCCGTCGCGGTTACCCGCAGCAGAGCGGCAAGCAGCGCGGAGGAACGCGCGAACCGGGAGGCGCAGGTGAGAGGAAGCTGCGGCGGGCACCGCCGCTAAAGGGGCATCGGCGGGCACGACCGCCGATGTCACAGTACCCCCTCCCATATGCCCTCTCCTTCTGAGGTTGGTTAGAAATCTTTTCATGATAAGGGGGGCATCGACATTCTCTCGGGGCTCCCAGGACCTCTCCTCTGGGCCAAAACCCTTCCAGTCGATAAGAAAGAGAGTCTTACCTTTGACCCTTTTCATAGCCAGGATGTCCTTTACTTCAAAGACATTGTCAGAACAAATTGGCGAGGGAGGGGACATGGAGGTTGGTTGGAACCGATTCAAGACCACAGGTTTAAGGAGCGAGATATGGAAGGCGTTAGGGACCCGGAGTGACGCCGGCAACCTCAATTTGTAGGCTACCCTGTTAATGCGCCCAAGTACTTCAAAAGGCCCGATGTACCGAGGACTTAATTTGTAAGCAGGGACTTTCAGGCGGATATGTTTGGTAGAAAGCCAGACTTTGTCCCCGGGCTGGTACGGGGGTAGATCCCTTCGTCTTTTGTCCGCGTGTTTCTTAATTCGGACGTTGGCTAGCTCGAGCGCCTCTCTGGTCTCCTTCCAGATTTGCGAAAACTCCTTGGCGAGAGTGTCTGCTGCAGGAACTCCAGACGATGCGGAAAAGGGCAATGGAACCCCAGGATTTAGCCCAGTTACCACAAAGAACGGTGTCTTGGACGTTGATTCGCTGGAATGATTATTATGAGCGAATTCCGCCCAAGGTAGAAGAGAGACCCAATTATCCTGATGAGCGTTAGAAAAGTGGCGTAGGTAGGTGGTCAGAATTTGGTTAATCCGTTCCACTTGGCCGTTGGTTTGAGGATGATACGCTGAAGAGAAGTCGAGAGACGTGCCCAGGAGCCGACAGAGGGCCCTCCAGAATCGGGAAGTAAACTGGACCCCTCGATCGGTCACGATTCGCAGAGGGAGACCATGTAGCCTGAACACGTGGTGGATAAAGATTTCGGCCAACTTTGGGGCAGATGGCAGTCCGACCAAGGGAATAAAGTGGGCCATCTTGGAAAAGCGGTCAGCGACGACTAAGATGGTAGTACACCCAGCCGAGCGAGGCAGATCAGTCACGAAATCCATGGCGATTTGCTGCCAAGGAGCCTCTGGGACAGGCAACGGATGAAGGAGGCCGGAGGGGAGAGTCCTTGGAACCTTGTTCTGAGCACAAGACCTGCAGGAGGCTACAAAGTCCTTTGCATCCTGGTGGAGAGAGGACCACCAGTAATACCGGGAAAGAAGCAAAAGAGTCTTCTTAATCCCAACGTGCCCAGCAACCTTGGAAGAATGTCCCCAGCGCAGTACTTCCAGGCGTTTGTTTGGAGGGACGAAGGTCTTGCCAGGCGGAGGGTTAGAGAAACTCACGGGGGCCACGGAGATAACCTTAGCCGGCTCGATGATATATGATGGATCCTCCTCCCTCTCCGGAGGCTGCAAAGACCTGGAAAGCGCATCGGCTTTGATGTTCTTACTGCCGGGCCGGAAGTGGAGCTTAAACTCAAAACGGGAAAAGTACAGAGCCCACCTGGCTTGTCTGGAGTTGAGTCTCTGGGCAGATTGCAGGTAGGCCAGGTTCTTGTGGTCCGTGAAGATAGTAAAGGGGTGCACTGCCCCCTCGAGCAGATATCGCCATTCCTCCAGCGCCATTTTAATGGCCAATAATTCCCGGTCCCCAATGGAGTAGTTGCACTCCGCCGGAGAAAAGGATTTGGAGAAGAACCCGCAGGGGACAAGACGTCCAGATGGAGCCTGTTGGGAGAGAACTGCCCCAGCTCCAGTGGAGGAGGCATCAACCTCCAGAATGAAGGGCCTACTGGCCACTGGACGGTGTAAAATCGGAGCAGAAGCAAACGAGCGTTTCAGGGCAAGAAAGGCGTCCTCGGCTTCAGAGGGCCAGACGTTAGGCTTCGTCCCCTTACGGGTCAGGACCGTAATGGGCTTGGTGACTGTAGAGAAGTGGGGTATAAACTGCCGGTAATAATTAGCGAAGCCGAGGAAACGCTGGATGGCCTTTATGCCAACCGGACGAGGCCACTGGAGTACCGCGGACAGCTTGTCCGGATCCATCTTAAGACCGGAATCCGTGATGATATACCCCAAGAAGGGTAACGCTGTTTGCTCGAAGAGGCACTTCTCGATCTTGGCGTAAAGACGATTTTCTCGAAGGCGCTGCAGGACCATGCGTACACTTCTCCGATGGGAGGAGAGGTCGGTCGAGAAAATGAGGATATCGTCCAAATACACCACCACGCAGGAATAGAGTAGGTCTCGGAACACCTCATTTACGAATTCCTGAAACACCGCTGGAGCATTGCAGAGACCGAACGGCATGACCAAGTATTCATAATGGCCGTCCCGGGTATTGAAGGCCGTCTTCCACTCGTCCCCCGCTCGGATTCGGATTAAGTTGTAAGCTCCCCGCAGATCCAACTTCGTGAAGATTCTGGCCCCCCTCAGCCGGTCGAAGAGTTCAGGAATCAGCGGGAGCGGGTACCGGTTTTTAACCGTGATGTTGTTCAGGCCCCGGTAGTCAATACAGGGTCGCAGGGACCCATCTTTCTTCCGGACGAAGAAGAAACCTGCGCCCGCAGGGGACGAGGACTTCCGGATGAACCCCTTGGCCAGATTTTCCTGTATATATTCCGACATAGCCGAGGTCTCTGCTGGGGACAAAGGATAAGTTCTCCCTCTGGGAGGAGTGGCACCAGGAACTAGGTCGATAGGGCAGTCATAGGAGCGATGAGGGGGTAAGGAATCCGCCTCCTTCTTGCTGAACACGTCGGCAAACGTGTGATAGGGTGCGGGTAAGCCCGGGAGGTCGGCAGGCTTCAAGCATGGACGAGGACGCGTGAGGGCCCGTAGGCAGTGCTCCTGGCAGGAGTGCCCCCAACGGAGAACTTCCCCAGAGCGCCAGTCAATCACAGGCTCGTGCCGTCTGAGCCAGGGCAGTCCTAGGAGAACAGCATGGGCTAGTTGTGGCAGGACATAAAAGGCTATCTTTTCGAGGTGGAGAGCTCCGATTTGAAGATCTACTTCGACGGTAATCATGGTGATGAGTCCGGGTAAAGGTTTACCATCAACGGAGGAAATAGCGCGAGGGTTCTTCAATACCAACACCGGAATCTGGAGTTTGTCAACCTCCTCCTGGCGGATGAAATTACCGGCAGCACCCGAGTCCACATACGCCTCCACAGACCCACGCCCCCGACCTGTAATTAGCAAAGCTGAAAGAGTAAGGGGAAGAGAGGAATTTTGATCACCTAGGGGGTCCTCTCTTACCTGACCTAGGTGGAGGCATTTCCCGACCTCTCTGGCTTCTCTGGACAGGAACGCACAAAATGGTTGGCCCCTCCACAGTACAGGCAGAGGCCCTTGGTCATCCTCTCCCTGCGGCGTTGCTCGGACAGTCTGACACGATCAACCTGCATAGGCTCAGGAGCGGCGCTAACAGGAGATACAGGGAAACGGGGGACAGGAGCCTGATACAGCCTAAAGGACCTTCTCTCTCCGACTGCCTCTCGAGCGCGCTCCTGAAAGCGTAGGTCTATGCGAGTGGCCAGCGAAATAAGGTCCTCCAGAGTGGTGGGGGTGTCTCGCCCGGCAAGCTCATCCTTGATCTTACTGGAGAGGCCTCTCCAAAAGGCTCCCACAAGAGCCTCATTGTTCCACCCTAACTCAGAAGAGAGGGTCCGGAAGCGGATGGCGTATTGCCCCACTGTGAGGGAACCCTGGCGGAGGTTAAAAAGGGCCTCAGTGGAGGATGCTAAGCGACCCGGTTCATCGAATACCTTGCGAAAGGTTTCTAAGAAGGTCTGTAAATTTAGCACTACGGGGTCATCTCTCTCCCACAAGGGGTTCACCCAGGACAGGGCCTCACCCTCAAGATGGGACACAACGAACGCCACCTTGGCGCGGTCAGTAGGGTACTGAAGGGGGGCAAGCTCAAAATGTAGCCTGCATTGATTTAAAAAACCCCGGCATAACTTGGGATCTCCGCTGTACCTGGGGGGTTTACCCAGACGGGGAGCCGGAGTAGAGGCTACATCCGGGGAGGAAGTTGCAGCGGCAGCAGAGGATTGCAGGGCCAGCAATCGGTCATCCACGGATGCCATGTAACCCAAGATGTGGGATTGGGCGTCGCGCTGCTGCGCGAGCTCCTGTTGAAGGCTGACTAAGAGAGGAGCGTGCCCGGGGTCAGAGGTCTGCAGGGCGGACAACCGGGTGTCCATAGACTTCATAAAGGACATTATCCGGTTCTGATTTTCACGAAGGAAAAGCAATTCCTTTTGTGTGGCGGCTGCGGCACCGGCGGGATCCATGGCCTGATGATACTGTGACGCCTCTGGCTAATACGTCCAAGAGTGGACCCTCTGGATCGCGGATCCGGAGCCCCTGGGCCGAGCACACCTGGTGAAGACCGACCCCTGTACAGAGATCGTTAGGGGCAGGACCGCAGGGGGCGGAACCGCGACAGCCGGAGCCAGCAGGGACGACTCGGAGGACTGGCAGACAGAGCAGGAGTAGCGAGGTGGAGGGCAGAAGGAAATGGCTGGAAGCCTACAGGAAAGGTACAGCGAGGACCACAGGAAGGAGACAGGCAGACAGACACGGAGCAGGAACAGGGCAGACAAAGGAACAGTAAGGATAGGCAGGGTACACAGAAGAAGGTAGGGCCGATGGGTGCTGCAAGTCACAAACAATCATCAGGCGCCCTCAGAATAGAGCGGACGCCTGATATATGCGGAGACCGGAAGTGCGCCCTACAGACCCTCCCCTAGCGACGCCCCCTGCCAACGGAAGAGGCCGGGGGAACGCGCGTGCGCGGCCTAAGGCCGTCGCGGTTACCCGCAGCAGAGCGGCAAGCAGCGCGGAGGAACGCGCGAACCGGGAGGCGCAGGTGAGAGGAAGCTGCGGCGGGCACCGCCGCTAAAGGGGCATCGGCGGGCACGACCGCCGATGTCACACATGATATCTGAAACAGTCAGAAAACTAGCCACATATTGGCAGATCCCAGACTTCAAACTCTATACTTTATAAGTTTATAAGCTACTCCATTGTCAGGAATAGATAGTATGTGAAAATACAGTATATACCGCTCATGGAACACTTAACTTCCAGAGATAATTTCCATATCCATACTAAGTAATTGCACAGATCACCCAGCCATTATGATTTCACAGATCCCTAGTTTTTATAATGATTTTGCACTCATTCCCTGACAGACCGCAGCATCGCCATTAGAAGCTGCTAATGATCTTTGGAGCAGGTAAGTTTTCCCTGAGTGGTATAAATTGGGGCGTCTGAAAACGGAGTTTAGTTTAGGACAATTTGTCTGCACTACTAACTGACAGCTGTTACAATACCAAACTAGGGCAGTCCCTATAGCAGAAAAAAACACAATAATTATACTGCATTTTCACATTCTTTCTTGTTGTGAGTTCATTCTCTGGTTCACCAGTTGTGAGTTCCCCTTCCAGACTCCCTCTGGTGGTGACAGGAGGTGGTGAGGCTGGTTTGATCGGTGGAGGTCTGCCACCTGAGAATGAGGATGACGATTGGACCTCGGGATTCTCAGATTGGATTTAAGACTGCCGACGCCCTATTCAGTTGCTGGTGATTCCTTCTGGCTTGTCAGCTCTTGGTTTTCAGCTCTGTTCCAGTCATCTAAAGCTAAGTTTTTCTGCTAATGTTCACACTTGATTTTGTTGGTGTGTTCAGTTTTTTGTGTGGTCAGACAGCCCCAGCTGGGGGCTGTGCTGAATTTCAACTCTTATTTATCAGTATTTTGCCAATTGGCTTTATGTCCCTTACTAGTTCGGTCTCTTTTTGCTCTGTCTCAGAATATTTCAGAGTGCTGATATAGTGGGAGAAGTCTACTGACTACAGGGTTAATTTTGCTATCAGAAGTGTTGGACATGATTTTTGTAGGGTTTTTTGCAGATTGCTGACAGTGTCTTTCCTTTCCTGTCTAGTTAGTTTGGGCCCCATCATTTGCTCAGCCTATTTTCCTGCCTGTTTTTGTGCCTTAATCTTGTTTCACTGTCAATACATGTGTGGGGGCTATCTATTCCTTTGGGGTCTGCTCCGGGGCAGTTAGTTTTCCCTTTTCTTGCTTTAAGCTTATTTTGCCCTCCAGCCGTGAGGAGGCGTCTAGGATCATCGTAGGCACGCTCCACGGCTACTGCTAGTTGTGTGGTAAGATCAGGGATCTGCAATCTCCATAGTTACCAACCTCTCTGGTTTTCTGTGACTTAGCTGGTTTTATTTTTTCCTCCTCGGTGACCCATTCATAGCACTTTTTATTCCTGACACTGGAGTGGCTTATAAACTTACAATGTATATAGTTTGAAGTCGCCTTTGGTGAGGACAATGAAACCCGTTGAAATGAGAGGCTTGAAGAGCGAGTGTGTATACGTCACCTCACCCTATATACTGAAATGTGTGGTATAGGTTTCATCTATTAGTCACCTTCTGACTAACCTTCAGGGGGTGAATTATGGGTATAGTTTTACATTTGAAATTAAAAAAAAGTTTTATTCTTTTGTCAGTAAACATGAGGAATGACAAGAGGCAACCCATTTAAGATCTAATTTTGGTTAAAACTATTCCAACATAATGAACATAAAAAGGCTTCTCCCCTATGTGGCATCTCTGATATTTAACAACAGTTGATTTCCAAGTAAAATATTTCCCACATTAAGAAAATAAGAAAGGCTTCTCCCCTGTGTGACTGCTCTTATGTTTAACAAGATGGTCTTTCCGGTTAAAACATTTCCTACATTCTGAACATGAAAAAGGCTTCTCCCCTGTGTGACTGCTCTGATGTCTAACAAGATACTCTTTCCGGATAAAACATTTCCTACATTCTGAACATGAAAAAGGCTTCTCCCCTGTGTGACTGCTCTTATGCCTAACAAGATCCTCTTTTCGGTTAAAACATTTCCCACATTCTGAACATGCAAAAGGCTTCTCCCCTGTGTGGTTTCTCTGGTGCTTAACACAACTTGATTTATTGTTAAAACATTTCCCACATTCTGAACAGGAAAAAGGCTTCTCCCCTGTGTGGTTTCTCAGGTGCTTAACCAAATCTGGTTTCTGCGCAAAACATTTCCCACATTCTGAACAGGAAAAAGGCTTCTCCCCTGTATGAGTTCTCTGGTGGCTATCAAGATTTGATTTCCGGTTAAAACATTTCCCACATTCTGAACAGGAAAAAGGTTTCTCCCCTGTGTGAGTTCTCTGGTGGCTAACAAGAATCGATTTCTGGTTAAAACATTTCCCACATTCTGAACAGAAAAAAGGTTTCTCCCCTGTGTGAGTTCTCTGGTGGCTAACAAGAGTCGATTTCTGGTTAAAACATTTCCCACATTCTGAGCATAAAAAAGGTTTCGCTCCTGTGTGAATTCTCTGGTGAGTAACAAAATGTGATTTCCATGTTAAATATTTCCCACGTTCTGAACATGAAAATGACTTTGCATTAGGAATAGTTTGTTTTTTAATGCCTCTTTTGTGACTTTGATTTCCCTTAGTAGTCGGTAATGAATCAGAAGATGGGACCTGTTTCATA
This sequence comes from Dendrobates tinctorius, assembly GCF_039654945.1. Taxonomy (NCBI): domain Eukaryota; kingdom Metazoa; phylum Chordata; class Amphibia; order Anura; family Dendrobatidae; genus Dendrobates; species Dendrobates tinctorius. The sequence continues at coordinate 11,441,848 of NW_027361794.1, forward strand.
GGATCAGATGACAGATCTTTGTTGTGAATGGATGATGGTATATCTGGAGTAATAGTAATCACTTCAGTTTTATCTTGTAGGATCTCAAGATCATCAGATTTAAAAATTGAAGATGTCAGCTGTCCCTCTGATCTCCTGGTACAGTCATCTTCGAAGATAAAAAACAAATTATTATTTTTTAATAAAATATCCTCGAGTTTTATATTTTTGAACATTTCTACTTAAACTGTCCATAAAAATGGCAAGTTATGTAAAAAACACTATTTACCAAGACAATGACAATTCACAGTCTAAGGCTACTTTCACACTTTTTGTTGCAGCGCGCTTTTCCCGCAAAAAAAACGCATGGAAAAAACGCATACAAATGCTGCGGTTTTTTCAAGCATTTTTATGCGCATGCATGAAAAAAATGCAGCGTTTTTATGCGTTTGTATGCGTTTTTACAGCGTTTGCGTTTTTTTCCAACATTAGTTGGCCCCTCACACTAACCCAAACCATGACTTTACTAACCCTAACCCTTAACCAAACCATACCCTAACCAAACCATACTAACCCTAACCCTGACCTTAACCCTTAACCAAACCATACTAACCCTTAACCAAACCCTACTAACCCTAACCATAAACCCTAACCCTTAACCAAACCATACTAAC